>NC_059158.1:27145182-28360182 GCF_019923935.1 Bubalus bubalis
TTCTTTATTATTTTTTTTAAGCTTATTTACTTATTTTATTTGGCTGTGGAGGGTCTTTGTTGCTGCATGCGGGCTCTCTCTAGATGCCACAAGCCGGGGCTCCTCTTGATTGCGATGCCCAGGCTTCTCCTTGTGGTGGCTTCCCTTGTTGAGAAGCACAGACTCTAGGTGCTCAGGCTTCAGTAGTGGTGGCATACAGGCTGAGTTGCTTCTCAGCATGTGAGAGCTTCCCAGACCAGGGATTGAACCCATGTCCCCTGCATTGGCAGGCCCCACCAGGGAAGCCCCGAACAGCACTCTTTAAATTCTGTTGGAAAAATATCTATCCAAACCCTCCCTCCCCATCTGCACCACCCCACTGGCCTCATTTCCAGCCTCCACTGATGCCTTTAACCTTGGCTGATCCACCAGGGGGCCCCACGGGGGCACAGGCAGGGACCCACGGATTGTGGCGACCCTAATCAGGAGAGCTGGGATCAAGGACTCTGAGTGTGGTACTGCTGATAGAGGGAGAAGAATCCGTGGCAGCAGCCAAAACAGTCGTGTCTGCCTGGGCCGTCAGCCACAACCATGTGTGCACATCGGGACGCGTGTCAGCCCAGCCTGGGTGAAGTCTCCAGGGGGCTGCTGCCATTAGGGCTTTGGTTGATGCCTCCGACCAGGCAGGTGGTGTCTGAAGCCCATCTGAAAAGGAGCATCCCCCTCCAGGACTAGCTGCACCCAGGGGGGAGGGGCGGTGGTTGTCATTCCTCTGTCTCCACACAGACTTCAAAGGTATCCCAGAGCCTTTGTGCCTGGGCACTGCAGCTCCCTCTGGGTGCTGGCACCACATCCTCTCTATCTGTTTGGCAGCATCAGAGGATCCCGCTGGCGCCCAGCCCCGGCCTTGGCTATCAAGCTCTCATCTGGCGTCTCTTCTCTCCTGGGGTTGGCACCCTAAGCTCTGGTGTTGGATCTGCAAATCCTTTCGTGGGCACAGATGGGACACTTATGGGGCCCCAGGGCCTGTACCAATAGGGAGAAGGATGGTTAGAAGTGGCTGCTTCCTAACCCTGGGGGAACTTACAAATGTCACCCAATCCATCCTGGCAACACTGCGTTTATAAAGCAAGCAACTACAGTGGTCATCTTTCCAGAGGTTATGGTGCATAGTGAAAGTCGCTCAGTCATGTCCGACTCTTTGCGACCCTGGCCAGAATTCTCCAGGCCAGAATACTGGAGTGGGTAGCCTTTCCCTTCTCCAAGGCATCTTTCCAACCCAGGGATCGAACCCAGGTCTCCCACATTGCAGACAGATTCTTTACCAGCTGAGCCACAAAGAAAGCCCAAGACTACTGGAGTAGGTAGCCTATCCCTTCTAGGGCCGATCTTCCCGACCCAGGAATTGAACCGGGTCTCCTGCATTGCAGGCGGATTTCTTTACCAACTGAGCTATTAGGAAAGGAGATGGTGCATGCTGCTGCTGCTGCTGCTGCTAAGTCGCTTCAGTCGTGTCCGACTCTGTGCGACCCCATAGACGGCAGCCCACCAGGCTCCCCCGTCCCAGGGATTCTCCAGGCAAGAACATTGGAGTGGGTTGCCATTTCCTTCTCCTATGCATGAAAAGTAAAAAGTGAAAGTGAAGTCGCTCAGTCGTGTCCGACTCTTAGCAACCCCATGGACTGCAGCCTACCAGGCTCCTCTGCCCATGGGATTTTCCAGGCAAGAGTACTGGATTGGGGTGCCATTGCCTTCTCCGGAGATGGTGCATAAGGGGTCGAAAACTCAGACCCTGAGGTTGCAGAGGCCTGTACTCAAAACCGGGCTTCCCATCACTAGCTGGGTGCTTTAGCTCTAAAGTGGGGATCACAAGCCCAGCTTCACAGGGTCTTATGAGAATTAAAAGAGATGCTATATATAAAGCATAGTGCCTGGCAGTGAGTGTGTGCTCACTAAGAGGTAACTGTCATTGTTATTATTACCTAAAGAGGACAGCAAGTCAGGCCAGAAACCCCACGAATCAGCGCTGGGTTCTGGATCTATTCTGGATCTGCCTTGAATCACCCTGTTTGTCTCTGTTTCCTCATCTGTAAGATGTGGATAACGCTGTCTGGTGTCCTGACTTTGCTGTAGCTAACACTTATCCATTCGTACCAGGCACTGTTGTAAGTGCTTCTTCTATTAATTCATTTTATCCTCAGTACATCCCTGTTTGACAAGTGAAGAAACCAAGGTGCAGAGATAACCTTTCCAAGGTCAAGCAGTTGGTAGCAAATGGAGCTGAGATTCCAACCCAGGCCGTCTGGCCCCAGAGCTTGCATTTCTGCCCTTCTTACTGCATCTCCGTTTTTCT
This sequence comes from Bubalus bubalis, assembly GCF_019923935.1. NCBI lineage: Eukaryota > Metazoa > Chordata > Mammalia > Artiodactyla > Bovidae > Bubalus > Bubalus bubalis. The sequence continues at coordinate 27,147,515 of NC_059158.1, forward strand.
CCACCAGCAAGTGCACATGAGTGTGAGTGCTCAGTCGCTTCAGTAGTGTCTGAACAAAGTGTCAGACAAAGTGTCTTTGTTTGACCCCATGAAGTGTAGACTGCCAGGCTCCTCGGTCCATGGGATTATCCCAGCAAGAATACTGGAGTGGGTTGCCATTTCCCCCTCCAGGGGATCCTCCCAGCACAGGGATGGAACTCATGTCTCCTGCATTGGCAGGCGGATTCTTTATCACTGAACTATCTAGGAAATTCACTTTTCTCACTGTGGGGAACCAAATGGTATTTTGATTATGAAAGTGCTTTGGGTAGGGGAAGTATGATAAAAACATGAGAGATTATTACTACTTATTCAAGTCTCTTGGTGCTCGGTCTTATTTTTTTAATTTCTTTTTCTTTTTCTTGTTTTTTGGTGACTCCCCTTGACTTGTGGGATCTTAGTTCCTTGAGCAGAGATTGGACCCGGGTCCCCTTCAGTGGAAGCTCGAAATCTTAACCACTGGACTGCAGGAAGTCCCTCTTGGTGTTTGGTCTTGACCTGGAATCCTTACTCTTTCCTGGCAGGGTATAGAGCTGGGGGTTACTTTAGTTTTTCCTGAAGTCTTTTAATCACTGGATGTTGAGTTGAATTGTGTTCTCCAAAAAAAAATACATGTTGAAAGTCTAGCCCCTCATACCTCAGAGTATGACTGTTTTTGGAAATAGGATCTTTTAAAAATAATTTGATTGATTGATTAATTGATTTTTTCTGGCTGTGTTGGGTCTTCCTTGCTGGGAAGCTTTTTCTCCAGTTTCCGGTAGCTGTAGCTCTTCTCCAGCTGCAGTGCTTGGGCTTCTCATTGTGGCAGAGCTCGGGTTCTAGAGCACAGGCTCGATAGCTGTGGTGCACAGGCTTAGTTGCCCTGTGGCATGTGGGATCTTCCCAGACTAGGGATTGAACTCATGTCTCCTGCATTGGCAAGTGGATTCTTTACCACAACCCACCAGAGAAGCCTAGAAATAGGGTCTTGACAGAGGTCATCAAGTTTAGATGAGGTGATTGGGGGAGCCCTAACCAATATGCCTGGTGTCTCTAATAAGAAGGGAAAATTTGGGCATGGATGTACAGAGAGGCACAGAGGTCATGAGAGAATGCCAAGCGGAGGCAAAGTATTGGAGCCATCATTCCCCAGCCAAGGATCACTGAGGCCACCCGAAGCTAGGAGGGAGGCACAGAAAAGGTCCTGTCGTGGTTGCCAGCACCTTGATCTTGAACTTGTAGCCTCCAGAATTGTAAGATGAAATTTTTATGTTGTCTTAAGCCATGTAATCTGTGGTACTTTGTATGGCAACCCCAGGAGACAAATACACTTACTAAGATCAAGGAGGTGGAGATGAGATGAGGACAAAGATGAATGGGAAAGTCAAGGCTGACAATGGGTGATGAGAGGATGCTGAGAGGGGCTCAACACTCCCACGTGTGCACATGTGTATGCACATGTGTATGTGCGCTCCGACTGTGAAATCTGAGCTGTAGGCTCACCAAGCCTGCAGAACTTTCTTCTACAAGATCACAGGAGAGGTCAAGCAAACGTTCAATCTGTTCCATCTCCACCCAAACAGGTAGGAAGAGGTGTCTTCTCCGGGACAGCATTTAATTAAACCCCACCCCCTTTTTTCTGCACCAGAGGATGTGAGAAGTGGGGAGCTGGGCTCCCAAGACCCCCACATCAGTGAACAGCAGCAATGGGGTCGACATCAGCCATGCAGACACTAGAGGTTTATTTTTGGTTGGCATGGAGGAATTCACTCTTATGCTATTACAACTTACTTTACAAAATTACATTCTGGTTTGTTTATTTTTTAGGAAACTTTTGAATGAAATATAACAGACATACATGTCACAGATCCTAAGTGGACAGACATCGAAGTGTGTCTACATCTGTGTAAGCAGCATCTGGACAAAGACTGAGCCCATCACTGTACCCCGAGGCCCTCCTGCCCCTCCCAGCCACTCACACCAACAAAGGAACCACTATACCGACTTCTAACATCACAGACGGATTTGCCTGTTTCCGAGATGATATGAATGGGATTCAAAGTCCTCCTTTGTGTCTGCCTTCTTTCTCTGCACCTTACGTTTGTGAGATTTCTCTTTATCTCACCTATGGAGCAGTTCATTCTCACTGAGAGAGAATAATCCGTGTTTCTGGTCTTTTGAATCAAATCAAGAGGTGCACAGAGAGAGAAGTGTCCTTACATAATTCAAGCTAGTCCTTAAAAAACAAAAACAAAAACAGTTAAAGCCACTCAATTGCTGAGACAACAGCAAAACAAGTTAATTAATCTTTGTAAATTGGATCCAATTTATTGGTCCTCTTTTAAAAGCCACTTTCCCAGATCACTTTCAACCCACCCTTTCCTTTCCTGTTTCCCTGGATTCCCAAGCCCCAGTTATGTCACTCTGGGCTGACCCAGTTTGGACTTAGAGGAAGGGATAGGGGGTTCACTTGCTCGGATTTCCCCGGGTGAACCCATCTCGACCCCAGAGTAACTGGGAGCCTGGACTATCCCTCACTTGGCTAGTAGGGTTTCTGTGCCTTGAGCAATGTCAGAGCCTCCTTCACCTAGAGTCGAGGAGGCTGCCCTCCACATCTGAGATTTTGGAGTTCTTCCCCGCATCTGAATCAGAGATAAAGCTCCAGTCCCTCCGCGGCAGGAGGGAGTCTGAGAAAGGGGGCGGGTCCTCTGCCGAGTCCCTCCCCTGGTACCGTGGCTGAGAGTCACTCCCACAGCTCGCTCTCGGGCTCTGGCCTTCCTTCCTAAGAGCAGCTTGGCTGGAAAGGGTCTGCACCCCACCCCCACCCCACCCCGCCCCGTCCCTCATGGTTCCACACCAGACCACAATTGGCCAGATTCCTTTATGCTGACCAGCCTTTCTAGGGGCTTCCCTTTGGCTGGTAGCAATGACTTAATCCCAAAATGCAATTTTCTGGGAGCCCCGATGCCGGCCTGAGCCCGAGTCCATATATGGTCTTAATACAACCCCTGGGCCGGGGCAGGGGTAGCGCTGAGAGGCCCTCCCCCTCCCCACGCCGCGCCTGCCCACTCCAGTTTCCAGTGACGTCAGCCCTGCACCCATCACAAAAGGTTAAGGCGGCCCCCTCGCAGCACTTCTTTGTGCCTTTGGAAGGAGCAATCTAGTTGTTGCTTCTTTTCAGGCTCCCCAGTTCCTGGGGGCGCTTTCCCTTCTGGAATGTGATAAAACCGCCACACGACTGGTACTTTTTCTTCAGTTACTGCTCTGGCTGTGGGTGTGGGCAGGGAACATGAGGAGAGAGGACAGTTACTTGCTCAAGCCCAGTTGCCCTGGACTGTTTTGAACTGGAAGCCGTCTCAGGGCCCCACCCTGGCATGGGGCAGAGTCCAGTTTTCGCAGACCTTAGTTGGAGCCTTGGCTGTGCCCTGGTCTCCACCCTCAACTAGTTTTTATTTGTTTGGCCTTCTGTGTGAGCGAGGGAACTAAGACATTGTCAGACGGGGGAAAGAATATTGAAGTCTAGTTACCAGCTCTATTCAAAGCTCATTAGTAGATGAGCATATTCTTTTTATTAGCATCCTCACCACCATTCTAGAACCAATTAAAAGTAAAGCCTGGGACTAGACTCCAGCAGTGGCGTGCTGGAGCTAGCTCAAACCAGTTGTGAACCTAATTATTAAGTTTTCAGGAATTTTGCAAGCCTATGGTTAAACACAACAATTACTAAAGATTAATTTATGTACAATTATAATAGAAGCAACTAGATTTGAAACAAATTTTAAGAAATGATCAAAACTTATTCACTTCTTAAGGATTTTACTGAATTTGCTGTTATCTGTGTTCTTGAGGTTGAAAAAGGAATGAAACTGTCAGTTGCTCAGTCGTGTCTGACTCTTTGTGACCCCACGGACTGTAGAGCCCACCAGGCTCCTCTGTCCATGGAATCCTCCAGGGAAGAATACTGGAGTGGGTATCTGTGTTCTTGAGATTATTCACATCTATTGTATCTGTGGGCTTCTCTGGTGGTTCAGGTAGTAAAGAATCTGCCTGCAATGCAGGAGACCTGGGTTGGATCCCTGAGTCAAGAAGATCCCTGGAGAAGGGAATGTTGGTGGAAACCTCCTATAACACAAACATCCTATGATGCTGTGCACTCTTCAGTCTTCCCATTCCTGGTTCAGTAAGATCACACTGGGATGTTGAAATCAGCCATGATGGGGGTATTTAACAGCTAGAAAGCATTACAAATCAGACCTCCAACCCCCAACCCCCAAGGCAGTTGTTGACCTTGACTGTAGCTCTGAGAGGCAATAAGAAATGACTCACTACCTGCCCTCAGGGTGCTTATAAGACATGGAAGGGGACACGTCCTTCATGACTTGAGCTGCTCAGTGTCTTCTCTAAAATGCCAAATGAAGGGTGTCAGAGGACACAGGCATTGAAGTCGGAGAGACCTGCATCCGCATCCCAGTTTTGCCACTTAATGGCCATGTCCCCTTAAATAAGTTGCCTGATGTTTCTGAATCATTTGCCAGGGAACAATAGCATCACAATATGGTCGCAAGGATTTCATGGTGAAGATATGCAAGTGCAGAAAGAATATTTCCAGTTGGGGGACCAGCCTGAAGGGACGGTGTAGAAGCATACAAAAGTGGAAGGACTATTCAGGGAATGGCCAGCAGTCTGGGAATGTCTGGATATCATGATACACCGGAAGTATTGAGCTGGGCAGAGTGCAGGTAAGATGTGAATCTGAAAATACAGGATTAACAGGGAGGGAAAAGCTGAGACTCCTTGGAGCAGTGCTGGGGAGACTGAGCTGCCATGAGGGCCACCAGCAGTCCAAGTCACCAGGTTTGAAGGATACAGCAAGTTCACGTGTGATTCAGACAATCCTCTCAACCAGGATGTACAGTCTTTGTTGTTATTGTTCAGTCGCCAAGTCATGTCTGACTCTTCCGGACCCCAAGGACTACAGCACACCACTCTTTCCTGTCCTTCACTATCTAGAAATTGAGTTTGCTCAAATTCATGCCCATTGAGTCAGAGATGTTATCTAACCATCTCATCCTCTGCCTCCCACTTCTCCTCCTGCCCTCAGCCTTTCCCAGCATCAGGCTCTTTCCAGTGAGTCGGCAGTAGTCAGAGTATTGGGGCTTCAGCTTCCTCATCAGTCCTTCCAATGAATATTCAGGGTTGATTTCCTTTAGGATTGACTAGTTTGATCTCCTTGCAGTCCAAGGGACTCTCAAGAGTTTCCTCCAGCTCCACAGTTCGAAAGCATCAATGCTTTGGCACTCAGCCTTCTTTATGGTCCAACTCTCATATCTGTACAGTCCAGCACACAACATTGTGGACTATGGGCAATCTATTCCTCTAAGACTAATCCCCAGCCGTAACCAGAAATACAGGGTCCTCCTCCAGCCCTAAAGAGAGGGCCAGCAGGAGTAGGTTAATTGGCTATGTTGATTCAGTGGCTCAACATGGTCGTCAAAAGGCCAAGCACTCTTTTCATTTTGATATTCCCACTACTGTTCTCGTGTGTCAGCTTTTATTCTTGGTGTTGATGCCAAGCATGGTATGATGGTTGCCACAGCTCACAACCCCTCAATTAAAGTAGGTAAGAGTGGGACAAACCTCAAAATCATTATGCTGCGCTATGCTTAATCGCTCAGTCATGTCCAACTCTTTGCAACCCCATGGACTGTAGCCTGCCAGGCTCCTCTGTCCATGGGATTCTCCAGGCAAGAATACTGGAGTGCATTGCCATACCCTCCTCCAGGGGATCTTTCCAACCCAGGGATCGAAGCCAGGTCTCCCGCATTGCAGGCAGATTCTTTACCAGCTGAGCTACCAGGAAAGCCCCAAAGTTATTGTATCAGGAAGCAAAATCTTTCTCCAAGCCCCAGCAGATTTCCTCTGTATCTCCTCAGCCACAGTGGGTCACAAGCTATATAGCAGGCAGACAATGGCCTCCAAAGACTATTACACTCTTATTCCCTGGAGCCTGTGAATTTGTTACTTTAAACGACAGCAGGGACTTTGTAGGTTAAAGGTAGATTCTTGAGATGGAGAGGTTATCCTGGATTTCTAGGATGTTCAGCATAATCACATGGAAATTCCCTGGTGGTCCTGTGGTTGGGACTTCAAACTTCCACTGCAGGGGGCATGGGTTCAATCCCTGGTTGAGGAACTAAGATCCTGCAAGCCATCCTGTGTGTCCAAAACCCCCGCAAAAAAACCAAAAAACAAAAATCCAGCATAATCACATAAACCCAGATGGGTTACAGAGATGGTAGTGTGGGGCAAGGGTTATATGTAAGACAGAAGCCACTAGATACTAATAAAGGCCCCCAGCTGATAGCTAGGGACCTCAGTCTTTCAGCTGCAAGAAACTCAATTCTGTCTATGCCTAAAGGAACAAGGAAACCAATTCTTCCCCAGAGGCTACAGAAAGGAACTCAGCCCAGCAGCCTTGATTTTAGGCCAGTTAGATCTATACCTGACTTCTGACCCATACAGCCATAAGAAAATAAATTTGTGTTGTTTTATGCTCATTTGTTATGGCAGCGATAGTAAACCAATACACCTGCCCATCTTGTAAGCCAGTAAAGGCAAAAGAGACTGAGCTAACTATCCCTGGCTTAGGGAAAACTAGGGATTTTCCCCTGGGACTAGGTGACAAGCCAAGTTCCCTGTGGATGCTGGCAACAGTCCATAAAATCAGGAAGAAGTACCACAGCCAGGGTGGGGATCGAGTAAGCTCCAGGACAGACATGCCAATGGTTTTCAGTAGTCTTCTTCTTCTTTTTAAAAATATTTATTTATTTATTTAGCTGCATCAAGTCTTATTTGCAGCATGGGGGATCTAGTTCCCAGGGATGGAACCCGGGCCTCTTGCATTTTCCAATGTAAGGCCCAGGGATTTGGGCCTTGCCCAAATAACCACCTAACACAGATGCCACCTAACAAATGCCACCTAACACAGAGTCTTAGCCACTGGATCACCAGGGAAATCCCTATCTTTTGTTTTGCTGCTGCTGCTGCTGAGTCACTTCAGTTGTGTCCGACTCTGTGCGATCCCATAGACGGCAGCCCACCAGGCTCCGCTGTCTCTGGGATTCTCCAGTCAAGAACACTGGAGTGGGTTGCCATTTCCTTCTCCAATGCATGAAAGTGAAAAGTGAAAGTGAAGTTGCTCAGTCGTGTCCGACTCTAGCGACCCCATGGACCGCAGCCCACCAGGCTCCTCCATCCATGGGATTTTCCAGGCAAAAGTACTGGAGTGGGGTGCCATTGCCTTCTCCATGTTTGATTGTATCAAGTCTCTAAACATTTTAAATATCACACAGGGTTGCAAGCAGAGGTCCATACAGGCTTCCAGAGATCACTCCTGTTACACCAGGACCCAGGTCTGATTGGTGGGGGATCTGGTGGGGAAGACTCAGAGAATGGGCAAGCAGCTTCCTAGTTCCTGGACAAGCCTCCAGAGCTCTACTGTGGAAGACGCTACCCACCACACTCCATCAAACCTGAGATGCCTCCAGTTGGAAGCGACATCGTTACTTCATGAACCAACAAAAGAAAAAGTGCTGCCAGATATACAGCAGCCTGCCACCAATTGCAGTGTTTAAATGAGTAAGGTGTTAAAGTGAGAAAAAGAGTGCATCTTAAAATCAACCAAATAGGATGCTATGAATCTTCCACCAACAATCAGAGTTAACTCTTAAGATGTTGCCAGCTCAATCAAAATTGGCAGGGGATATACTCATGAGTTTCTAGGGACCAAGGTGGGAGGGTTAGTGTGTGCTTACGGCTCTCCTCAAAGCCAATCTTAAGGATGCGGGCTTCCTCCTGTGGGCAATGGGCAGTCACTGAGGGGTTCCTGGCAGGAAGCGGGCCCCCAGTTTCTGAAATCAAATTTACAACTTTGTTTCAGATCAGAGCATGAAAGACCGCTCCTCTATTGCCCAGGAGAGTTGGGCAAAGGTGACCTCACCTTTGACTGGCACTGGTCACCTCTGTTACAAGTGAGGATGCATTTGAAGGATAGCTCTTTATTAATAAGGGGCTTGGGTTTACCCACCCTGATGTGCAGGGTCTATGTGTTCTTTGATTTATTCAGTTCAGTTCAGTTGCTCAGTCATGTCCGACTCTTTGCCACCCCATGAACTGCAGCATGCGAGGCCTCCCAGTCCATCACCAACTCCCGGAGTTTACCCAAACTCACGTCCATTGAGTCGGTGATGCCATCCAACCATCTCATCTTCTGTCATTCCCTTCTCCTCCTGCCCTCAATCTTTCCCAGCATCGGGGTCTTTTCAAATGAGTCAGCTCTTCACATCAGGTGGCCAAAGTATTGGAGTTTCAGCTTCAACATCAGTCCTTCCAATGAACACCCAGGATTGATCTTCTTTAGGATGGACTGGTTGGATCTCCTTGCTGTCCAAGGGACTCTCAAGAGTCTTCTCCAAGATCACAGTTCAAAAGCATCAATTCTTCAGTGTATAGCTTTCTTTATAGTCCAACTCTCACATCCATACATGACCACTGGAAAAACCATAGCCTTGACTAGACGGACCTTTGTTGGCAAAGTAATGTCTCTGCTTTTGAATATGCTATCTAGGTTGGTCATAACTTTCCTTCCAAGGAGTAAGCGTCTTTTAATTTCATTGCTACAGTCACCATCTGCCCAGAAAAATAAAGTCTGACACCGTTTCCACTGTTTCCCCATCTATTTCCCATTAAGTGATGGGACCAGATGCCACGATCTTCGTTTTCTGAATGTTGAGCTTTAAGCCAACTTTTCACTCTCCTCTTTCACTTTCATCAAGAGGCTTTTTAGTTCCTCTTCACTTTCTGCCATAAGGGTGGTGTCATCTGCATATCTGAGGTTATTGATATTTCTCCTGGCAATCTTGATTCCAGCTTGTGCTTCATCCAGCCAGTGTTTCTCGTGATGTACTCTGCATATAAGTTAAATAAGCAGGATGACAATATACAGCCTTGACATACTCCTTTTCCTTTTGGAACCAGTCTGTTGTTCCATGTCCAGTTCTAACTGTTGCTTCCTGACCTGCATGCAGGTTTCTCAAGAGGCAGGTCAGGTGGTCTGGTATTCCCATCTCTTGAAGAATTTTCCACAGTTTACTATGATCCACACAATCAAAGGCTTTGGTATAGACAATAAAGCAGAAACAGATGTTTTTCTGGAACTCTCTTGCTTTTTCCATGATCCAGCGGATGTTGGCAATTTGATCTCTGGTTCCTCTGCCTTTCCTAAAACCAGCTTGAACATCTGGAAGTTAATGGTTCATGTATTGTTGAAGCCTGGCTTGGAGAATTTTGAGCATTACTTTGCTAGTGTGTGAGCTCATTTGCAGTAGTTTGAGCATTCTTTGGCATTGCCTTTCTTTGGGATTGGAATGAAAACTGACCTTTTCCAGTCCTGTGGCCACTGTTGAGTTTTCCAAATTTGCTGGCAGATTGAGTGCAGCACTTTAACCACATTATCTTTTAGGATTTGAAATAGCTCAACTGGAATTCCATCACCTCCACTAGGTTTGTTTGTAGTGATGCTTCCTAAGGCCCACTTGACTTCACATTCCAGGATGTCTGGCTCTAGGTCAGTGATCACACCATCGTGATTATCTGGTCATGAAGATCTTTTCTGTACAGTTCTTCTGTGTATTCTTGCCACCTCTTCTTAATATCTTCTGCTTCTGTTAGGTCCATACCATTTCTGTCCTTTATCGAGCCCATCTTTGCATGAAATTTTCCCTCGGTATCTCTAATTTTCTTGAAGAGATCACTAGTTTTTCCCATTCTATTGTTTTCCTCTATTTCTTTACATTGATCACTGAGGAAGGCTTTCTTATCTCTCCTTGCTATGCTTTGATTTATTAGGTGATAGACAAACCTGCTTTGGGGCCTCCCAGGTGGCTCAGTGGTAAAGAATCTGCCTGCCAAGCAGGAGTTGTGGGTTCAATCCCTGGGTCATGAAGATATAACCTATTGGTTAGGTTATATCTCAGGTTAGGTTAGGTTATATATGGAGAAGAAAATGGTGACCCACTCCAGTATTCTTGCCTGGGGAATCCCATGAACAGAGGAGCCTGGAGGGCTACAGTCCATGGGGTCAAAAAAAGAGTTGGACACAACTTAGCAACTAAAATCTTCTTTTAAACAACAGCAAATCTTCTTTTCATCCACCCAAGGATTTGGGGGGCCAGAAACATAGCAGGACTCCAGAGGCGTGGTCTGGACAGAGGGAAACATGGTAGATGGAACTCTGAGGGGTCACCAGTGATCACCTTTGCCACCCACTCCATCCTTTTGCCTGTGGTTGACGTCAGGTCCAGAAAGTTTGGAGATTTTTCTGACTCTCTTTATAAATAAGGGGGAAAAGTCACAGCATCACCACATGGAAGGGTCCCAAGAAATCACCTCTTCCTCTTAATTTTTCCGATTAGGAAAGAGTGTAACTGGCCTAAGGTCACCCACCCGGGATTGGCAGAACCAGTCTGGAATCTAAGTCTCCTCTTGCCCCCAGGGCACGTCTGGAGAGGTGAGGGTGGGGACAGGAGTGCCACCCCCAGGCGCACCCTGCCCTGCCTCCTACTGTCCTGGGACCCTGGGCCAGTTACTTAGTATCTCTGGGCTTCTACTTCCTGTAAGTCGGGACTGGCAGCAGGTACTGCTGCCGAGGTTGTCGTGAGGATTACGTTTTGTGAGAGGGCAGAGACCGTTGGGTGCCAGCTGGTAATTGCTCCATCAAGAGCAATGGCTGTCATTGTTATTCTTTCGTGTGATCTCAGGCCGCCTCCATCACTGTGCTCCTGCTATCAAGCAGGAGGTCTGAACTTTGAGACTCTGGGACTGAGGCATTCATGGAATTTGCTCCCCTTGCTAATCTGGCAAAGTCAACAAACCCTTTCTGTCCAACCTGACAGGAGCCTCCTGGAGGTGTTAGGTCGCAGCATGGAAGAGTGTGCTGGGAGGTCCTAGGGTGCTGGCTGGAGGGAGAGCGGGTAGCCCCAGTGATGGGGGGGAGGCGGCCCTCCAGGGGCTGGGGGAGCCCGGCTGAGGGTGCCGGGGAAGGGGTGCAGGAGCCAGCAGGCGCCGGGCGGGGCACTTGGCATGTGAGTGGAGTGTGGAAGGCCAGGAAGGGGGTTGTGATTGGGCCTTCACGCTAGAAAGGAAGGGGACTGGAGTCAATGAAAAGAAGCATTTTCTGTGGTGCTCAGGAAGGGCCTCTCACTGGGGATTTCCTACCCGGGGCCGCAGGCCTTGGCCGCCTTCCCAGGAAAAGGTGGTGCTGGTCGTGGGGAGCCCGCACACTGCGAGGCCTCAGTCTGCGGACAGAGGTGCCCACTCCCACCTCTGGCGCTGCCGGGCTCCCTGAGCCTGCTTTAGCCTGGAACAAAACACTCTTTGCTTGAACCGACCATTTCAGACATCTCTGTGCAGGACAGGGACACCAAGGTCTGGGCGGAAGTGGAAGAGGGGACTGGAAATTACGAAGAGTGGGGAGTAAGGGAGGTCAGGGCCTCACAGGGTGGGCCTTGGAGACTGAGCAGAAAGGCTATTTTAAAGGAACAGGCCTTGGCACAGGGGCTGGCGTGGGCCTAAGACCACAGGTCAGCCCCGGACCACTGGTCATGCTGACGTGGCTGTTCCAAGGAGCTCGATGTGGGCTAGGGCTAAACCTCCTTGGGGAAAAGAATTTCAAGATTTAAAAAAGAAAGAAAACACACACACACACACACACACAGATCAACTCCCTTTTTCTCTTTTTTCCCAACCCCAATCAAAAAGTACACTATCTGCTATTGAAAAATCACATCTCAGAAGCAGCACCACTTTCTGACAGTATCTGCCAAGATTTCTGATGAGGCTGATGGAAGCGCGTTGCATTTTCATGTTGTATAGTGAGTAGACAGAGTCCTCTCACATTTGTTCAGGGGAGATAATGATGATAGTATTACTAGAAGCGCTGTGTTGCAAAGAGAACCTATCTTTTTTTTTCTCTTTCCTATCCGCTGCCTATATCCAGCCTCGCTTTCTTTCTTTCCTCTCTTCTGTCTTTACTGTCTTATGCTTCCCATCTTCTGGTGTTTACTTTCTTGCTCTCACTCTTAACTCTTCTCTTTCTTTCTTTCCTCACCTCAGTGCCCCACTCAGCTTGTGGAAACCCAGGGGACAAAGCAAGGAATTCTTCTCTTATCAGGTGGAGGGGCTGCTGAGAAGGGGCAGCGGCCAGGGACTGGCTGCCAAGATCAGGAGAGAGGGGTCTTGTCTCCCCCCACAAAACCGTGGTGCCGCCCGGTGAAGGGCCCTCTCCCACTCGTCAGTGAGTCCTTCAGCCCAGTCAGAGAAACCTCTGGGCTTGCCCAGCAAAGAATCAAGCAAAACAGCAATGTGACCCACTCATTCTTGCCAAAGAGATAACAGATGGAAAGGGTTTCATGTATTAAGCATCCAGGAATATTTTGCATCATAACTGGACACTCTGGACACATACTTGATTTACAAAGGAATGAATTTTTCATGTTGGAATATAATTGCAGAGAATCAGAATGTGACGATGAATATCAGAGTCAGGAGGAGCTTTCATTGTATTTCCCAAATCATTTATTCATTCATGTTTGTCAACAAATATTCACTTAGCACCTGTTCTGTAGCAGAGAATGAGGTGGTTATTAATACTAAGGCACACATGAAAAGCTATGATTCCAATCTCTCAGGGTCTTAAAATCAACCCCAAGGTTCTATCCAACCTAAATAGAGCTTTGTCCTTGAACACACCTCCTGTGTGGAAGCAGACTCCCCGTGGGGCTCCTTCACTATGGAATTACCTTGGGCACTGATATAAATATGGGATAGTATGGATTCCTTCATGATAGTGGTGGTTTAGTTGCTAAGTTGTGTCCAACTCTTGCAACCCCACGGACTATAGCCCGCCAGTCTCCTCTGCCCATGGGATTTCTAGGCAAGAATACTGGGGTGAGTTGCCATTTCCTTCTCGAGGGGATCTTCCCAACCCAGGCATGCAACCCACATTTTCTGCTTGGCAGCTGGATTCTTTACAGCTGAGCCACCAGGGAAGCCCAGATTCCTTCATATTGATCCATTAATCCATCCACTCTTCCACACATCCAATCATCCACCTTTCCAACCTTTCATTTACCTATCCACCTACCTTCAACCTACATATCCATTCATTCATTTACCTACCCATCCAACCATCCTACCATACACCAATCTTCCCTCCACTTACCTATCCATCCATCCACCCACCCTTTGACTCACCCATCATCCTTTCAAGGACATAGCAGGAGGTCAATTATCTGCTCAGTGGGGATCGAGGCACCCAGAAACAGTTATTGTGGTTGGGAACTGTACAAAGAGAGACTCAGTAGTTGTATGTAGTGTTCCTGATCGTCAGCTCACAAGTGAATGGTTCCTGAACCCTGGGCTGTGATGTGAGAATCAAGCTGGGATGGATTTCATGGATTGGTACCAAAGGTCCACAGAGAGGTGCTTAAATGTAATCAAAACAATATCTCCCTTTCTCCCCAGTCTGGGCGAAAGCTGCTTGGGGAAGGCAGTGGCTCCTATAAGCCATCTTTCCATTGAGCTTTTCCTCACTGTGACGCCCACTGCATAACAGAGCTGCTACTCTGATAGTTACTGCTTTCTTTTTAAACAAACTAAGGATAACTTTCCCAGATAGTTTCCATCTAAAGATGCCCCCCCACATTGGAGAACTCAGTGGAAGTCAGGATCTGAAATTGTTCCTTTGCTCCCCAAATGTTATATTCCGATTATTTTTCTGGTTGCAGGAATTCTGACCACAATGTATTCATTTCTGTGTTAACTTGAGTTGCATCTCTTCTTAAAAATGCCCCCCACTTCCCTTCTGAATGGTGGCACATTCATTAGTCGTCTGGAATAAATCTGTCTCCAGCTGAAGGAGCTGGAAAGAGGAAATAGAGGGCAGTGGTTAGAGCCCTGAGTGGTCAGGAGTCCTGGATCCCATGTGTTACTCTGCCACTGAGTCACTAGCTGCCACTGGACGAGCTACTTGTTTTTTCTGAGTTACTGCCTGTCTGCCAGAGACTAGTGAGCATGGGATACTGAGACTGGGCTGGGAGCTCCAGGCCAGGAAGGGAGGCCTTGTCCTCGCCCCAACTCACCAGTCTTATGGGCTTTCCTCTCATTGTCTCTAAAAGGAGGGGAGTGGGCTATATAATCTTAAAGGTAGTTTTTAATACCTAGACTCTTAACTCTACATTCTCTTGTACTTAGAATATTTAATAGTGAGCTGGAATTTTTTTTTTTTTTTTAAGACTCTGCTCCTTTACCAAAAAAAAAAAAAAAAAACCAGAAATAATCATGACACATGACATGAAATTAATAATAATAATAAATAACAATGGTATTTTGTACTCTGTCTCACTGTTCTAAATTTTAAAACATAAATAAGAGCTGCAAGTGGTCACACAGAATGATGGAACTAAAGTAACAATTTGTCTCTTCATCTGTAAAATCATTATCATTGTTTATTTCCAATTTGTGGTTCAAATGCAAGCTTCTGTTGCACCAGAGGGTGGAGATCTGGCTGTGCCGGAATTGAGCTCCGCTGATTCCAATCCCGTATGAACTTACTTGAAACAAATGTGAGCATCTGAGAACCTGTAAATTAGGGGCCAGCGGTATATATGAGAGCTAAATTAACTTCACATAGGATGCAATGCTTATTAAAAGATAAGTAATAAAAATGGGCTAAGTTACATATGTATTATTAAAACTCAATAGCAACAACAATTATTTAGAACTTATAGCAAAAGTTTGGGCAAGCAGGAGGTATTTTTACTTCTAAAATTGCTTAGAATTGCCATGGTGATATTAAAAAAAAAAGAAACACCAATTTTTAGTCACTTTTGTCATTTAAATTCTTTTAACTTTGAAATAATTTTAGATTTACAGGAGAGTTGCAAAAATATTATGGATAGTCCTCATAAAACTTTTCACTCAGCTTATATAACTGTGGTCCATTTTTTGAAACAGAAATTAACATTGGTACAATACTATTAACCAAACTACACTCTTTGTTTGGATTTGAGCAATGTTTTCACTAGTGTCCTTTTTTTGTTCCGGGTTCAATCCAGGATACCACAGTGCCTTTAAAGGTTTATCATTGTTTTAAAATTCTTTATAGATCATGCAACCCCTTTGTCCCTGCCCCCAGGGCTAACTGCTTCCACTGCCCTGACCTTGGCACACCACTGATTCCACTACACTGCTGTGGGGTACGAGGCAAGAAGATCAGATGGTTCATCATTTGGCAAAAGGTGGTATGGAGTCTGTTTTAATATGCTAGACTCCAAGAGAAACAATACCTCACTTTGTCAAGCTGGAGTTCCATCAGCCAGACACTTCAACAGTGACTGTTAGGGGTGTGACATTTGCAAAATTCATGTGTCTACTGTACAGAAACCAGAAAGCCGGACTCATTTTGGGCAAGAGTGCCATGAGTTCCATAAGGCAAAGAAGCGAAAATATACAGAGTAAAAAACCTTGACAGGGGCTTCCCTGGTGGTTCAGTGGTAAAGAATCCGCCTGCCAACGTAGGAGACGTGGATTCAATCCCTGATCCAGGAAGATCCCCCATGCTGTGGAGCAACTAAGACTGTGAGCCACAACTACCGAACCTGTGCTCTAGAGCCCAGGAGCCACAACTAGAGAAAAGCCTGTGCAGCAACGACATCAAAAATAAATAAATCATAATCAAAAGCCCTGACAAAAATTACCATGCAGACGTTTCTGGATGCCTGCTCCATACCAGTCTCCCAGCCCTTTTTTCTTGCCGTCAGTTGTCAGGATCTTCACAGGAGGCTGAAAGTCTCAGCTCCTTTGAGGATGGCTTCCTGGTGAGGTTACTCTAATCATGTCAGTTCCACTCACCTTGCCAATGATTGGATTAAGTATGGACATGTGGTACAATCTGGTCAATGAGGCATGATGGGAAAGTCTGGGGTTTCTGGGGAAGTTTTCTTCACTCTTCAAAATGCCCCTCTCCATCTTGTCTGAATTTTGGGTCTTATTGTATGAAGGATACAATACCTGGTGCTGTTGCAGCCCCTTTGTAACCATGAGGAACAAGTCTGAGACAAAAGCAAAGTGGGAGGACAGTGAGACTCCAGGGTTGGATGAATCACATACACACCTGGGAATGAACTAATTCAGGACTTCTTGTTATGAGGGAAAAGACATTTTCAATTTGCTGGGGATAGTTGTCATACTTGTACTGGCCATGACCACAGCATTTCTCTTTCAGCCATTTATTTGATTAACACTTGATGAGGACACACAATGATATGAGAGTGAATGGCTAGATTCCTGCCTTGAAAGGTGACATCATCCAAAGGGGGTGTAAAACTCACGGACAGATCCACTGGTTGCAGGAGAACTTGCTGCTTCCTGAGAGGAGTGCACAGGTGCCATGGGATGTCTCCAGCCTGAACGCCCTGAAGACAGTTTTGTGAAGGAAGAGGTAATGCCCTTTATCTTGAAGGTTGGCTACTTTTAACAAAGGGACACGGCACAAGGGTCTTATGAAAGGAACAAAGACACAGAAAGCAGAAACTACAGGGTGTGGTCTAGAAAGAGGGGCTACTCCAGTTTAGCTAGGAACCGGTGTTTCAGAAATATCAGTCCCCACTTCCCTGGTGACTCAGATGGTAAAGAATCTTTCTGCAATGAAGGAGATCTGGGTTCAATCCATGGGTCAGGAAGAACCCCTGGAGAAGGGAATGGCAACCCACTCCAGTATTCTTGCCTGGAGAATCCCATGGACAAAGGAGCCTGTGGGCTATAGTCCATGGAGTTGCAAAGAGTCAGACATGACTGGGTAACTAATGCTTTACTATGGGATAGGTGGAGAGAGAGAGATGGCACCCACCTGATCAGTGCCATGCTCTAGGAAGCCTGAAAGGCTCCAGCCTGGGCAGGCAGAGAGGACCCGGTGCTGACCTCTGGTCTGAGTCCTGTTTCAGCAACCTGCTAATTATGTGGCCCTTGGTCATTCATGTGTCTCAGAACAGCTATAAGAAGGGGCTGGTAATCACTGTCTTGCTCCCTTGTGGGGCAACTGTAAGCACAATATAAATGTGAGAGGTTATTATCTCCTCCACCTCCAGGCCTAACTATATATTCACCCATCTTAGGTCGCTGTCCCAGGCTCAGAGGAGTTTCCCTTCTTGCTTTTGTTGTTGGAGCGGCCCTCATGCCTCTTCCTTGGTTTCATCCATGATCTCCCATATTTCTAGTATTTTATATTTCCTTCTCTCTCTCCTGAGTGTTTCTTCTCTGTCTCCAAACAATGTCAGATCTTAAAAAATAAAGATCCTCCCTTGGATCCTCCAAATCTCCCAAGAACACCATCCATTTTCCTTTTTTTCACCAAACTTCTTAAAAGAATAGACTACTTTCTCATCTCCTTTTCTCATCTCCTACCCAATGTTAACGAAGTCCACTCCAATATCCATTTAAGAGTGGGCCTCAAAACCTCCATACACTGTTGGTGTAGCCAAGACATGGAAGCAACCTAAATGTACATCAACAGATGAATGGATAAAGAAGATGTGATATAGATACACACTGGAATATTGTTGTTCAGTTGTTGTGTCCAACTCTTTGTGACCCCATGGACTGCAGCACACCAGGCTTCCTTGTTCTTCACTATCTCCTGGAGTTTGCTCAAATTCATGTCCATTGAGTCAGGGATGCTATCTAACCATCTCATCCTCTGCTCTTCTTTTCTCCTTTTGCAAACTTCCATCTTTCCCAGCATCAGGGTCTTTTCCAATGAGTCAGCTCTTCACACCAGGTGGTCAAAGTATTCAGCTTCAGCATCAGTCCTTCCAATGAGTATTTAGGGTTGATTTCCTTTAGGATTGACTAGTTTTATCTCCTTGCAGTCCAAAGGACAGACACACAATGGAATATTAACCAGCCATTAAAAAAGAATGGAAGGACTTCCCTGGTGGTCCAGTGGCTAAGAAGACTGCACTTCCACTGCAGGGGCATGCACAAGAATCTGAAATATGTATATAACTGAATCACTTTGCTGTATGCTTAAAACATTGTAAATCAGCTCTACTTCAATTATTTTTTTTTTTTAAAGTAGGCTCTTGAAGACTGTAATGCCTACATCTAGGGGCTTCATCCTCTTCTCATCTTGCCTGGTTTAACCTGTCCTGGTGAAATGCTTATGTTCCAGCTTCCTCCACCCCACCCTTTCCTTTTCCTTCTCCTCTCTTCTCAGGGTTGGGGGTCCCTCAGATTCTGCTGAGTTTGGGCTTTTTCCTCACTCAGCACACTCTCCTGGAACACTTGGTTAACCTCATTGATTCAACAGTCCCCTTGCAGATGAAGCACTGCTGCTGCTGCTGCTGCTCCTGCTAAGTCGCTTCAGTCGTGTTCGACTCTGTGAGACCCCATAGACGGCAGCCCACCAGGCTCCCCCGTCCCTGGGATTCTCCAGGCAAGAACACTGGAGTGGGTTGCCGTTTCCTTCTCCAATGCATGAAAGTGAAAAGTGAAAGGGAAGTCGCTCAGTCGTGTCTGACTCTTCGCGACCCCATGGACTGCAGCCTACCGGGCTCCTCCATCTATGGGATTTTCCAGGCAAAAGTACTGGAGTGGGGTGCCATCGCCTTTTCCTAGAAGAAGCACAAATACCTTTAATTCTGGCTTTCCCTCCCTTAATCCAATCCAATGGTTTCCAACTGACCTGTCAAAGCATCAAGGACCTCTCAGGCTCAGCTTGTGCAAAGTGGAGGCCCACTTTTCCTCTCTTATAACTGTTTTTTTCTCTATTGTTCCATATACATTTTTTTTTAATGGTCCCACTATCATTTAGGTCATTGCCTGGAAAATTCCATGGACAGAGGAGCCTGGTGGGCTACAGTCCATAGGGTCGCAAAAAGTCTGACTCAACTGAGCGACTGAGCATGAGCACCAGAGCCTAAAGTTTTGCTTCCTCCAACTTCTATACATCATCTATTAAAGCAAACAACAAATCCAATGAATTAACCCTTGAAATGTCCCTGAAATCATCCATTGCCTTTTCACTCTTATCACCACTATTGAGAAGGGTTCCTTTTATTTTTTTCTTGACTAGGCTGTTATAATAGTTTTTCAATTGGTCTTCCAGATACCACTCTTTTTAAATAAAAATGATCTTTATATTCCTGATGGTTCTCTCTCTAAAGAGAGATTCAGTTATACTAAAAAAAAAAATTCCCACTGTTTGCAGAGTAAAGTCACAATTCTCTCTCTCTTTTTTAAAATTTTCAGTTTTACTAAGGTATAATTGACAAATAAAATTGTAAGATATTCATGGTGTTTTCATAAATGTATACCTTGAAAGGTACAATTCTTTATCATGGCATTTGAAATGCATTACAATCCAGCTCCATCTTAAGTCTCCAAAATTTATCTCACACTGCTCTTCTGCATTCTCTATTAATAAAATAGAGAATGGAGCTACTGAAGGTCCAGCCTGAACGTCCTCTTCCCAATACCCCAACCAGAACTAAGTTGCCTTTCCTTTGTCCTCATGGGGTACATATTTTAAACTGTTCTTAGAGTCACCATCATCACACTGAATTGTAATGATGCCTCTGTCTCTTCTAATAGATTGTAAGCTGCAGCATACCTCTTGCTGTATAACAAATGACAACCAGATTCACTGACTTAAAACAGCAGATGTTTATTATTTCACAATTGCTGTGTGTCAGGAATTTGGGAGTGGCTACCTTGCTGGTTTTGGCTAGGGATGTCTCATGAAGTTGGAGTCAAGAGGTCAGCCAGGGCTGCAGTCATCTGAAGGCTTGATCAGAGCTGGAAGATTTGCTCTCAACAGGGCTCATGCAGAAGGTTGGCAAGTTAGCACTGGTTGTTGGCTGGAGGTCCTGGTTCCTGTCCATAGGGACTTCTCCATAAAGCTGCTTGAGTATCCTCACAATATGGCAGCCCACCCCCCCCCCCACCCCCAGAGCAAGTGATCCAGCACAAGAAAGAAATAAGAAAACCAAAATGCTTTTATGACCATCACTTATTCTGTTTGTTAAAAGCGAGCCACCAAATCCAGCCCACACGCAAGGGGGAGAGGTATATTAATCACCATCTCTTTTTGGGAGAGATAGGGAAGAACTTGAGGACATATTTTAAAACCACCAACAAGGGTTGTCCTATCTTTCTGTCTTCAGTAACTAGCACAGTTTCTGGCACTTGGTAGGTGCTCAGTAGATGTTTCTAGTGGAATAATGTGTGAAGGGGGGAGATATTGGAGTCATTGTAATATGGGTAATTAGTGTGGCCCAGGTGAAGAATGGTGGAGGTGAGAGTTGATGGGAGAGATTCTGAGGTAAGAATTCGTGGGACTCCATGACTGGTTACATGAGAAGGGTTGGGAAGAAATCCATTTGGGGTTGAAGGTGGTCTTGAAACTAGGACTTAAAGATGGTTGTGACAGTTGAAGTAGGCATTCAGGACTTCCTTCTTGGGGTTTCAAAGGTAATGACATATGAATCATACAGCTAAACTTAAGCCCCATGTCTAATTGTTCAGTTATATTTGGAAAGGTTTGGAGTTGGCAGTCATCAATTTGAGCCAGAAGTCATCCCCTATATATCATGTTTCTCATTTATAAATGTGGAGGTTATAGTACCTAACTGTGTACCAGAACTTTCCAACTAAACTCTTGGGAATGTTAAAAGGTTGGCAACATCTCATCTTTTGCAGGAATTCCCACCACCGCATCCTCTAGAAATGGTCATGTTTAAACACAAGGGAACTATCAGATTAAACCATATGAAATGCTGGTATTCCAGTTTTGACTTATAAAGAAATCAATTCCATAGGGTTCAACCTAATAGATATATGTCTGCAGTTTGAAGATTTGAACACCTCTTCACAGATGGAAAATTGAGATGTTCCAGAGTTCTGGATCTTTCTATTCCTGAGACTGAGGTCCAACTAAAAGAAAGGTCAGTCTTGAAGTTAAATTAGGTTTAGCCCAATACAGGCATTACTTTCTCATTTCCTTAAAGTCAGATAAAGGAATTAAAGAACAAAGACTAAATACTGGATTCAAGAAACTTAAGATGGAAAACTTATCTTGGAACTCCAGCTAAGTCCAGATTCAACCCCATTTCCTACACTGTGCCGTTTCTAAGAAATTGTATTTACTTAGAAGTGAAATTGCTGAGGACCTAATAAAAAAGGAACTAGGAATTAAATAGTTCTTTGCTCATTTTTGTATTTTTGTATATCTGGAAGGTGATTAGTTGACTCCTTCATTATTGGTAGGAATAAATCCAATATTTGCCGATATAAATTAATTTATGAAAAATACCTTTTGTCATTTCCAGGAGTACTTCTAAAACTTAATACTGAATAGAAACTTTCAATGTGAAAGTTCTTTCTTCTCTTCTTCAGTGTTTATTCTTCCACTTTTTCAGATTAATACCGAAGATATTTGGGTAAAAGGTGTGAAACTCATTGATAGTGGCACAAAGATCTCAAATGTCAATAGAGCAAAACTGCACGAATTCATCCATTCCTCTCTTTAGAAAGCAAACTCCCCGAGGGCAAGGTCTTCGCCGCATATTCCCAGCATTCTGAACCGTGCCTAACGCTCTCTAGCTCTCAACAAACACTTGGTTATCCGTCCATTCATAATCATCGGTGCAGGGCGCGGGCCATCAAGGAAACCGGCCTGCAGCTTTTCCTTCCTGTGCCCAACCTGCGCTGCTCTCAGCCCCACAGGGTCAGAGCTCGCACCCCCGGAAGAACCCTGGAGGCGCGGCCCACCTCTCGGTGGCCCTGCGGCCCTTCCCTTCCCGTGGAGGAAGGAGCGGTAACCGAGGAGAGAGGGAAACCCGGGCCCACTTCCTGTCCGGGCAGGGCAGGGCGTTCGTGAGCCCCTCGGCTGGAAACTGCAGATTCGCAGCACAGGAGAAGGGAGTTGGGTGCGCGAGCCGGGCGAGAAGGACCCGGCCGCGGGTACCGCCCCCACCGGCCCCGGCCCCGCCCCCGCCCCCGCCCCCCCGCGCGTCCCCGGCGGCGGCGAGAGGGTTAAGCGCGCGGGGGGCGGGGCCCGAGCGAGCCGGGCGCGCGGATTGAGGGCCGCGGGCGGCGAGGGGGCTGCGCCGGGGGCGGTTCCGGGCGGCGGGGGCGGGGGCGGGCGGAGGAAGGGGGCGGGCCCCAGAAGTTGTTGGGCGCTGGGCCGGCGGCGGGAGGGCGGGCGAGTGAGCGGGCGGGCGGCGGGCCGGCGGGTGGAGCGGGGCCGGGGCTCGAGAAGTTTGCACGGCGGCTCCTGAGCGCCGGGTGCGGGCCCCGCCGGCCGTGCGCGCCCACTGCCATGGCTTTCCGCCGGCGGACGAAAAGTTACCCGCTCTTCAGCCAGGAGTTCGTCATCCACAACCATGCGGACATCGGCTTCTGCCTGGTGCTCTGCGTCCTTATCGGGCTTATGTTCGAGGTGAGCGACATCGGGGCGGGGAGCGCCCCTCTCGCGCGCCGCCCGGCGTCCCCTGGCGGGTCCCCCGGGGTCTGCGTCTGCGCCCGGGCGCCGGGCCGCCGTGTCGGTCCCCCGCATCCCCCCGGCTTTGTGCACCGTGCGCCCCTCGGCCTCCTAGTAAGCCCAGACACCGCCGCCAGCTCCGCGTCGTGCCCGCCAGCCCTGCCGCCCCCTTGGGTACCCACTGGACCCTGCAGCTCTCTCTGCAGCCCCGACTCTCAACCCTGGCCTCGAACTGACGCGGCTCTGCCACCCTAGCCCGCCCAGCGGAGGTTCCTTTCTGGTGTCCAGGAGCCAAGCCCGGAGACTCCCAGACCCGCAGGCATTGCACAACTCCCCCTTCCTAGCCCTAGCTGCCAGCTCCTCTGGGCTTTTCCAGTGGGAGGGACCCCGGCCCTTTTCTACTTCCCACCTGATTTTCGGGGTCTTTTGCATCCTCAACTTTGGGCCATAGTGGAGGTGTTCGGGGTACGGCCCTAGCCCCATCCCAGCAGTGCCCTTTGCGGTCCTCCTGACACCCTCCTTTTTTTTTTTTTGCTCTTGCCCCGAAGGCCAGTTTTCATGTACCCTGTGATCATAACGTTCTGTGAACGGTTCCTTCACTCCATCTGTGGTAGACCTAGAGCTTCTCCCTGTGACAGGAGCAAGGTGAAGGCGAGGCATACCCTCTGCTTTTAGGAGAAAGGTGATTCTACCATAACTGTGGGGGTAGGGGACAGCTGGGGCAGGCCTCACCGACTTACCGCGAATGGGGTCGGAATCCAAGGGGGCTGATGGAAAGACTCCCTGCTCCAGACAGCCAGAAAAATGTGATAGTCACAAGCAGGGAGAACTGGCGAACAGTGAAGGACTTGCCCTGGTCTGCCTTGTCTCAAGGTGAGTGCAGCTTCATTGGCAGCTTATCTGCATCTCAGGATCGGGCTGGGAAGCTGTAACCATCTATCAGTTGCCTTGGATATGGAGGATTCCTGGTGTGGCTAATTTCCTCTTCCGTGTCCCTCTGTGTCTGGGTTTCCTATCTCCTCTCTCAGGATAAGGAGGGCCCTGCTAGGCAGGGAAGCTGCCCTCAAGGTGGGGATGTTCTTGTGGTGGCTGAGCCAGGGTTGGATGGGTACACGTGTCCTTGGCTGGCCTTCAGGGTCTGTCGGAAGTAACTGGAGACTACTATTGGGGTCTGCAGGCCCACTTTACTCTTCCCTCAACCCCCACAACTCTCGCGGTATATCTGCGGCAAGGGCTTTGTCAGGCCAGGGTCATCTCCTGTGCTGCTGTCTCTGCTTGGTCACTCATCTGATGAAATTAAAAAAAAAACAAAACAGCTGCAGCCTCAGTTTCCCTGTCAGTACAGATTAGTAAAAACCTGTCTTTCTCCCCGGGGGTTATTGTGAGGTTTAATTGAGATCATGTGAGCAGCAAATGCAGTAACAGCATCTCCCAATATAAAAGCAAGTCATTTGCGCCTGAACCTTTATTGTTGGCCATAAAAATAGCCTATGGGATAGAGAATTTGTTTGCTCCAGCAGATGCCCTCAGTATCTCCTTGCTGTCCTTCATTCTGAGAGGCCTCCCAATGCCTTGTCACCAGTCTGGGAGGGTGTGGTTGGAGAGACACACGTGACAGCTGTAGCGTGCACGGCCACATGCCCGCTCTGCAGCTGGTGGGCCTCTGCGGTGTCTCTGGCGTTCATTAAGGGTGGTGACTCTACCTACTCTGTCTTTAATCCAAAAGAGCTGCCGAGCATTTGAGCTCCGGATACCTCCTTCCCTCGCCGCCTGTGGTCTGGTGGAAAGTCCTGTTGGTTAAACGTGGCCGCCTATGGGAGGTAGAAAGCGCCAGGAGTCCTTAATCCCGTGAAGAGGAGGAAAGAAGGCCCAGGGTGGGAAAAAACAGCGAAAAGACTGCCCTGCTCTCCTCCCCGTCTTGAGATTGGACTGGGAAATGTGGAAAGGGCCGTGGCCGAAATGCCTATGTCCGTCCCACCACCGTCTTCCAGGAGAGCCTTAGTCCGGTGGCATCCATGCCTTCAGGCGGGTTGTCTCCTGGGAAAGGTGCACCGAGGTATGATGTGGGTCAGTGTGGGCTGGCCTGGGAGGAGGAGGGCCATGCCCCAACCTCCCTTACAAAGCATGTGTGTTCTGCTGTGCTAGGCACACGGAAGGTCCTCATCGCATCTACCAGCTGATGCTCCATGGAGATAGGTATTTGGGGAGACTCAGGTTTCTAGAACTACCAAATGAGAGTGGAAACAACTCACTGTCTTCTGGGGACCTCCAAGAAACGCATGTGGGCGCCCTCACAGGGGAGACTGTCAGGGACTTACTGCTGTCACTCGGGGCCATCTGGGCTCTCCCCTGGAGGGGTGCTGTGCCTGTGTGTGTAGGTAGGGATGTGGGTCAGGGTGCGGGGGCAGGCCAGCACTTAACACAGCCGGATTGAAGACGGAAGGAGATGGAAAGTGGAGGGGGAGGCAGGGCGAGGGGACTGCCGGCTTTTGGGTTTCTAACTTGGGGCAGGGCTAGGATGCCTTCATTCAGAAGCTGAGTCAGGAAAACTCAATTATAATTCTTCCCACAAAGAGCGAGTATCCTGGCCACTCCCTCCTCTGGGGTCCCCTGCCCAACCTCGGCCAATGAGCTGAGGCCCTCTCCCCACACCCTGGCAGCCACGGCTCTTGCATCCTAACTGGTCTCCACCTCTTCTGTGCCTCACCCCTTCCCCAACTCACTGGTCAGCTCACCAGCATTCAGAAGGGCTCTCGTTCCCCAGCAGGGACCTCGGGACCTTAGTTCTGTCCCCTGGGAGATGCTGACTCCAAGTTCCTTCCTTTGGGATCGCTTCCTTTGGGAACACACGTGAAAGAGTTCCCCTCCCACCTCCATCTGGCTCAGTTTTGAACCCTCCTGAGATTCCTTCTCCCAGTTTTGAGGCTGGGGTAGGGGGACAGGCTCTTCCCCCCTGAGCCCAGGTTTTCTTTCCATCCTGCAGGCTGTTTGGAATAGAGCTGTTCTGTGCAGTCTCGGCACTCGGCTAAAAAATGTCAGGAATGTGGAGCTTTATTTCCCCCTCTCCTTCCCTTCCAGCTCTCTTTCTTGACTCTGCTGGGGAGAGATGGTGCAAGGAGGGGTTTCTACTCCACACTTTGGGTCCGTCAGGCCTGTTAGGTGGAGTCCGGCCCCCGCGGCCTTCAGGGTGTGGGCAGCCAGTGGGGTGTGTGTCCGATTTGAAAGCCGCATTCCCTCCCCTTTCCCTTCCCTTTCCAATGTCCTGTTCCTTCGGTGCCACGTTTCAGACCAAACCAGGCAGGGAAAGAGAGAGGAAAAGGCGCTCATTAGCAATCGGAGAATGAGAACAAGGGGGGGCACATCCAGCAGAGACGAGGCGACTTGTATATTACCTCTAAAGTCATTTCGAGACAGAAACTTTTGTTTGTTGCCCAAGCTCATTTGCAAGCGCTGCCGGTCTGCAGCATGGAAACGGTTCTGAAATTCTGGGCCCATCATTTGAAGGTTGGGTTTCTGATTTGGTCCATGATGACTTTAAATTTGGACTCAGAACTTTGAGGGCAGTGGCTGGCTTTTGCTTTCAAACTGTTTTGGAGACAGATGTAGTAGGGCCACCTTTTCCCCAGGAACTACCTTCTTCCTGGTTGCTGACTGGTTGCCATGGTCAGCTTGTCAGGGTGATGTGTTTGCAGCATATACAGTGGGAGCCGGTTGTGTTACAACCTGGCAGGACATGGGTCCCCTGGCACCAGTCCACATCCTGCCAGGCGTCCCCGTAGGCACCGAACCTGAAGTGAGGCTGCCGGTCCTGCCCCTTAGCATTCATGAGTGCCCTAAGACAGTTCTGCGTCTGTTCTGTTAAGATGAAGAGCTGTGTATACAGCACAGATGTTCATCCATGGGTATGTGTCGCCTCTCTTTGACTAACTCCTAATGTGCTTTTGAAGACGTTCCTCTGCCAGCTTGTATAGTTCCTGACTTACGCGTCTTCCTCTCCTGCCTCTGACGTGGCCCATCAGTGGTGTTCTAAAGAAATGAGTCAGGGGAAGCCGAGAAGGGCTGTCTCTAGGGTGCCCTTGTTCTGTGATTGGATTTCTACCCGCATTTCAGTGATCTGAACAACAGAACAGAGATTTGGAGCTAGTGTTCCTCCTGGTCTACCTAAAGTGTCAAACCCTCTCCTGTGGGATGTAAGGGTACCTCAGTGATCCCTACTTATTCCCTTGGCAAAAATGTGACGGCCAGAAAGGAGGTGTTGATCAGTGAGTGAGTTTTTAATTCTCACCACAGGATAATGTGTAAATGTCTCGCACTGGGCCTGGCATGCAGGCACTCAGTTGATGGTCTCAGCAACCACGCTGGTGGTCTCTGTTACTGGCGTCCCAGTTGGGTGTGTGAGCACACCTTCCGCCATCATGCTGGCCCCGATTTCCATTTAGATATGACCTATTTTTCCGTGAGACCTTTCCCCCGAGTTCTCCAGTACCAGCCGCCTGCCCCAAAGGGGACAATCACAATACCCCAGGTGCCTCTTTCCCCAGAGAACATCAGTTGTCCCTCTTCCATCCATCTTATTGAAAGGTGGGCTGGGGGTACTAGAGGGTCTCAGATATGTGGCTGTCAGCTGCCCTGCCAGCTCCGACCTTGCCACTTCCCTCTCGCCTGCTCTGTGTCTGCACCCTCAGCTGCTGCTTCTCCGGAGCACTGTCCAGCCCAGTCACAACAGAGTGCCTTAGTCCTGCCTGTTTGCAGAGTCCCATGTGTTGCTATGGAGAAAACTTCAGTCTGGCAGGCATGAGCTCCTTTTTTGATCTGCTTCATCGTGGGCAGGGGCCCCAGAAATCACTCTATGGCAGATGTATCCCCCGTTCCCACCCTGATAAATGCCTAAGCTGAAGGGTTGATAAGAGGGGATTAGAGTTCCCAAACTACAGAAGTGCTTTCTAATCAACCAGAGTGCTTTTAGCAGGCCGTGGTGGGAAACTTCACTGATATGATCTCGTAACCTTTTTATCCAGCTCTGTGTATCTGGTGTCTATTGGTACCTAATGGTTAAAGAAAAAGGAGTTAAAAAAAAAGCTGGGGGGAGAAAGCAGTAAAGCTACCACCACGGCTCCTGACACAGCCCTTCTCATTTCACAAGCATGCCTTTATCTCGTATACAGCTTTGACTTGCTCCCTTGTCTCAGGTGTCTCGGGTGGAAAGAAACCCAGCCTAGCTTACTCACAGCTGGGTAACGTTGGGGGTTGACTGTGAGGTTTAAAGAGCTTTGCAAGCGGGTCTCCTGGACCGTGCAGGTTCGCGTAGCTTTCCTGCACGAAGGAACGGAGCCTGGTCATCATGAGTGGGGGCCTGGGAGGCCCCTGGAGGGAATTTGGGGACATGCAGGGTTAGGTGAGGTGCTGCTCTGTGGCTCTCCACCCGAGCCACGTTGCCTCTCGACAGCTTCCCTCATCTGTCTCAAGGGGTTGGCAGCAGTCTCCATCTGTGAAATGCTTTACTGGCCTCACCCTGTAATCTGGATGGTTTATGGGGGTTGTCATACCCATCCAGAGCCTGGCTTCTAGAGCAGAGACTTGGCCAAGGACCATCCTCTCCGAGTCAGAGCCAAGACAAGAAGTCAGCCCCGTCTGGCTCACACTTAGAGCTCAGCCCTGATGCTTCCATGAATGGGGCGTCTACGGAATGTAGCCAAGGGCTGCTTTATTTTTCTTTGTCTGAGTGGAATCCGTTTATTACCTGGAAGTAATGTCTGGGGGTCAATGTTCCATGTGGAGACTTTTCATCCTGGAACAGTCATTGCAATTTGCGAATCCCTGATAGAGACTCCAGAGAGTAACCCGAATATGTGTGTCATATGTGACCAAGGGTGAGTGGGCAGAAGCTTTACCTCCTGTTAAAGTCACTGCCTGCTCTTGGTCCACATCTGCATGAGAATTGTTGCCTCTGGCGGTGATATCTTCATTGACCTTTTCATCAAGTTAATTCCGTGGTCACCGCTCAAGACACAGCTTTTTTTCATGTTTTACAAGCCCAGGGGCTAAAGGAAAACCTAGACGTCATCTACTACGTTCATAGAAGGGGAAAACAAGACCCCAGAGGTTGAGTGATTCGCCCAGGATGATTGAGTGAATTTCTGGCAAACTCGGGGCTTGAACCCACATCATCTAACTCAGGTCCAGTGTGTTTTTACAATTCTGCTCACTGGCTTTCCAGATGCTGCCTTTGAATGCAACTGTGGGTGCAGAAGCCTTGAGACTGATAGATCTTTCTTCAGTGTGCTGCATGCATTTATTTGGCAGCTCTTTGCTGACTGAGTGCCTGCTGTATGCCTGTGTGGAGCTCTGGGGACGAATGTGAACATGGTGACCTCCTCTCCAAGGAGGTCATGACATGGTAGCTTGAAGCTGATAGTCTGTTTTGCAGGTAGAAGTAAGATCTTGAATTTGATGACAGCGGCAGGTGCAGCTTACAGAGTTACAGATGGCTGGGCCTCACCATCAAGCCATTGCCATTGGCGGAAGAGCAGATTTATTGAATAGAGCCCCAACACCCTGAGCAGAGGACAAGTGTGGCGGTGACTCCTAGGCATTGTGTATGACACAGCTTCGTGGATGAGTGAACTGACCGAAGGCGGGGTGTGTGCGTGCGTGCATGCAGGTGTGATTTCTGGTATGCAGAGGCCTTCATTGGTTGGAGCTTTGGTTGAGGTTTGAAGAACTCCTCCCTATGGTTTCTTAAGATTTTCAACATCAAACCCCAACATGATTTGAGTTGGTAGGGGT
Organism: Bubalus bubalis; assembly: GCF_019923935.1. Lineage (NCBI taxonomy): Eukaryota > Metazoa > Chordata > Mammalia > Artiodactyla > Bovidae > Bubalus > Bubalus bubalis. The sequence continues at coordinate 27,176,916 of NC_059158.1, forward strand.
GAGAAAGACGTCATCCCCAGAGCCTCAGTTGTCCTACCTCTGAAGAGGGTTTCTTTTCCTTTTTTGGGCTGCACTGGGCTTTTGTCACGGCCCTCAGACTTCGTCTTGCGGCGAGCGGGGCTGCTCTCTAGTGGTGATGCGCAGGCTTCTCCTTGCAGTGGGTTCTCTTACTGCAGAGCACGGGCTCTAGAGTGAGTGGAGCTTTAGTAGTTGTGACTCTTGGGCTCTAGGGCATGGGCTCAGTAACTGTGGTGCTTGATGGGCAAGGAGTAACTGTCGATATGGATTTTGTGACTACTGTTTGAAAGAGGCTGACGGGGGACCTGGGAAGAGCAAGAGGCCACTGTCCTGGGCAGAATGGCCAGCGTCCGCCCTGCCCGCCCAGCGTTCATCACACGGGTGCTCAGGGTGGTCCTGGGCCCTGGGCCGGAGCGTGTGTGCATATTCAGTGATATGCCACATACACACATGCGCACACACACACACACACACACACACCTGTGGCCTCTTAATTTCACATCAGTGGGGTGAACCTAGAGTCTGAAGCCACCCTAACCCCACACCCACAGCAGTGTTCTTAAGGCGTTGCCGGCCAGCTGGTAGGGTCCCACTCCATCTGCAAGGCCTCTTCAGCTCCTCTGACCACGGGCGTGCTTTCTGCCTTGAGATTATGAGAGCGAGTTAATTAAAGGGGTGGAGAGATGTTGTAAAGGAGAGGCATCAGCACTTGGTGACATCCTTCTGAAGCCTAGTTTCGAGGAGGGATTATCTGTTCCGGTTAGCATTTGAGCTGTCAGAGTTGTGGGCTCAGCCAACACAGGCCTCACATGTGCCGTCCAGTAGGCAGCCACACGCCACACCCGGCTGTCTCAGTGTAAACTCATCAAGATGATACAAAAGGTTCAGTTGCTCAGCCACACTGGCCACATTTCGAGAAAGTTCTGTTGGACATGCTGGTCTCCGTGTAGCTTTCTGAGAATTTGGTTTTTGTGGTTTTTGTTTGTGTAGTAATGTAAAATGGGGGGGTCTTTAAGGTGCGGTTCTGTTAAGGACTGTCAGAGGCATGAATTATGGGGCTGAGGTCATGGGCCTGGAGCCACATGGCCTGAGTCTGAATCCTGGTTTTCCCTGTCCTAGCAGCATCATCGCTAGATTATTTCATCGCTCCATGCCTCAGCTTCCTCATCTGGAAAATGGGGGTAACACTATGTCTGATGGTTGTTGGGAGGATTAGAAACATCAACACAAAAGATGAAATGTTGATACAGCCACAGCGCTTAGAAGATGGCTTGGTGCAGGGCATCAGCTGAGTGCATGTGCCCCGTTGTTTATGTTGCTCTCAGGAGGTGTTGGAGAGATGTCTTGACTTGTAGGGCTCCCCTTTGCGGCTCCCTCGGCATTTGGAATGCAGCTGGGAACAGGGTGTCCGGGGAGGTCAGCCCTGTGCCCTGTCCTGCGACCACCACACCGGGTAGTCACTCAGGTCCTTGTCCAGCCGCCCGCACTCACTTCACGTACAGTTATAGGAGGCGTGGGTATGTGATCCAAGGTTACAGGAGAAAGAACAGGTTCAGATGGAGCAGTGGCTGGGCAGATAGACAACCGTGGGCAGCTAGGTGGTGGCCGCCAGCCTGAGACTTTCTCCTGGAGGTACTGGGGGCCTTTGAAGAGCTTTGGGAGGGCAGTGACCTGAGACTCCGTCCTCTGCTCTGCTGATCCCTGGGGGATGAGGTTGGAGATGAGGAGTCTGATCAGAAGGCTGTGGCAGGGACTCCCCAGGAGGACTCCTCCTACCTCCTAATACAATTTCAGTCTCCACCCCAACTGGGAAGTACGCCCTGGGCCCCCACTTTCCCTGGGACCCCCACATCTGAACTTTCTGGTGTCCACTCAGAGACTCTCCCTGTCCACCCGGTGTGGCAGACACTCTCTGTGACCAGGCGGTTGTGTGGGACCCACTGTGACCTGGCTGCCCCGGTGCAGAGTTGCCCTTGAACGCAAGTGTTGCTCTGAGCCACTGTCTGCTGCTGCCTTTGTGTGACCTTATCACTGAAGTGTCCTTCAGACTTACTCAGACAGTATGTTTTGTGTCTAATGCGATTTCTAATTTTTTAAGAAGTCAGGCCTCAGCCAGATGGAACATCTTCACCCCCCTTCCCTTTTTTTCTCGCTACATAAGCCATGGAGGGGCTTATGTTCAAGTACAGCAGCCTGACCCAGGGAAGCAGGGTTTGTTCCAGTGTCAGAGGAGGCGGAGGGCGGGGGAGCCCTTTGGGGAGGTTTCCTGGGGTTGGGGGATGGGGGTTGACTGGGGAGGGGAGGAGAGAGGCTCGGCCTGTGCACAGCTTCGTTTTGTTCACGAAGTTGCTTCGCTCACTGTACATAAGGGGCTGTCTGCGCTCCGTCCGTCAGGCGGTGGGTGCTGATGGATGTCAGTCATCATCTTTGACATGTGTCTTCCATCTCTGTGCTGGTGCCAGGCTCCTGGAGACAAAACGAGGGGATCGGGCCCTTGTCTGACCTCTCACACCCCGGTGGAACCGTGGGGGTCTTCTTCCCGAGGCCCGTAGGTGATCACCCGTCATCTTAACAGCCCTGGCCCCACTGCCTGTGATTTACGTGGTCTACAGCAGAGGGAGGTAAAGCAAGTGCATCTGTCGGAACAGACCCCCGTGGTCACTGGCCCACGTCTGGTCTCTTAGTCCCACCGGCTGACCTTCTGAGCTGCCCCACATCCCTGCTCACCCTTACTGCTCCTCGACCTTTGCTCATGCCCTGGGCGTCTCCCCCCTGAACGGCGACAGTGAGTCCCAGCTTGGTCCTCGGCCTCCTGTCTGGCCTCCTCTGTGGTCCCTTCTCCATGGATGTCGTCTGGCTCAGAGCTGGGTCTGGGTCTCCCTCCCTTCCAGGCATCTGGTGGTGCCCACCTGAAGTCTGAGGAGCCCAGTGTGGCATTCCAGGTCCCCCTGGAGTCTGACCAGCCTTTGTCCTCCAAGCTCAGCCTGCTCCTGCCCTGACCCCTCATCGCAAACCACCCTAGTGCTTCCTGAACATTCCTCTTTCCTGCCTCCTGCTTTGTGTATGCAGCCCTCCCCCATCCCCTGTCTCCCGTTTTGTTGACTGACTCTAGCTTCTCCCTAGACGTCACCTCCTGTGTCACCTCCCATGTCGCACCGGCACCACCTGCTCTGAACACTCTCGCAGCCTCTAACGGTTCACGCCTCCTCACTGCCAGCCTCGGCCTTTCTCATCTGTTCATTCAGCCCGACTCAGGCCGGGCGTGTGCTCTCTGCCAAGTGGGTCACAGATGGAAAGGTGAAGGTCCTGCTGTCACAAGGGCCCGGAGTCCTGTGGGAGGGGGCAGTATCCTTGGTGCTCTTGTGTGCAAAGGTACAGAGTGAGTCACTGTAAACAGGAGATGTGTGTGCTGGGCCTCAAGGCCCGAGGGGTGCTGGCCAGGCAGATGGGCCTGGGAGAAGGTAGGTGTTCCAGGCAGAGAGAGGATGTGTGGAAAGGACAGAGAGGTTAGGGAATGGGAAGAGGCTCTGTGTTGCCAAAGTCGGGGAGGTGGCTCAGGAAGGAAGTTATGGAAGATGAGTCTGCACTGGTCTCAGGGCCGTGGACACCCAGCGTTTGGATTTGCTCCTCGGCTTAGGGAACAGGGAGCCATTGCTTGAGTCCATTTTAATAATACTAAAAAACATTTGTATATGCAAAGGCAAAATCCGGAAAAATCATAGCAGACTGTCAACATCGATTATGTCTGTCCCAGGTAGCTCATGGAAGACTTTAGTTTTCAGTGTTATATCTTTCCCTTAATTTTTTTTTCTAACAGTAGATGTATGTAGCTTTTAAATTCATCTAACTCCTCTCAGTTCTGTTTTGGAAAAAAAGAAACTTGAGATAAGAATTCTATCTGAATCACTAGATATCAGTGTAGGAAATAGTGCTAGATATCAGCTGATAACTAAATGCTGAATATACTTGTGGTGAATACAGTGGTTTTACCCACTGTGTAAGCCTGGAGTTGAGAAAGCTTTTAGATTCCAGCAAGGGAAGTTTCGTCAGAGAAGAGTGGGACTTGGCTGGAGCCTCAGAGGATGCTGACGTTCATGTAGCACTTTACAGCTTGTGGGGTCAAAGGACAAAATGTGCTGAGTGCTGACCTCGTGCCAAGCACTGCTGGGAGCACCTTCCTTGGGTCCCGTTTTCCCTCCCTCCAAGCCACCCTTAGGGTGGATACTGTGGTTGCTCCCATAGTACAGATGAGGGAACTGAGGTCTGCAAAGAGCAGGGAGCCTAACCAGCCTTCCATTGGTCAAGAGGCCAGAGCCAGGATCGACAGCCCACCTGTCTGACTTCAGAGCCCGAGTCCTGACTCCATTTTAAAGAGAAGAAAACTGAGGCCAAGGGAATTCACATAACTTGCCTGAGGTCACACAGCTAGTAAATTGGGGAGCCAGGTATACACTCAGGATATTCTAAATAATCCGTCTACTCACACTGATATTTCCTGATTCGAGTTCCAGGATGTTGGAATCCCTGGCATGGTGCCAGGAGGCTGGAAGTTTCTGGGTCAGAGGGGTACATGAAACTCTTCCTACCAGGCCCCCTTCCTTGGAGATTCATGCACCACATAAACTTATCAAAGTAGAGGAACATCTCAGATCTACTGGCCCTCCCTTTCCAGTAGGATTTAGTAACATCCACAGGTTTACTCGGGCTTCCCTGGTGGCTCAGTGGTCAAGAATCTGTCTACCGAGACACAGGAGATGAGGGTTCGATCCCTGAGTCGGGGAAGATCCCTTGGAGGAGGAAGTGGCAACCCGCTCCAGTATTCTTGCCTGGGAAATCCCATGGACAGAGGGAGCCTGGCAGGCTGCAGTCCGCGGGCTCGCATAGTTGGGCACAGCAGAGCCACTGAGCACGCACACACAGGCCTGCTCTGTAGACTGCCACCCTCCCGTCCTGTTGGAAGGAGCTGGGAGTGAAGCAGGTGTGTGGACCGCTCGCACTCCTGTGACCAGTGGAGTGCCGGCTCTCAGGTCTGGGGTTGAAAGTGTGTAGGGAAGAGTCTGGTTTCTTGGATGGATGTGGGGCTTTGTCTCTGACCCCTTACACGTTTATTGACTCTTCCTGCTTTAGGATACCTGGAAGGGCCTACTGAGTGTCCCGTTTGCCACCTCTGTGACATTTTGTTTCAGTAAATCATGGTTCACTGTTAATTGTTACCTTATTAAACCCACCCCATACTTGTTAAACTCAAATTATTCAATGCACACAATGCCACACTTCATACAATGGATATTAGAAGCATCTGAGTGTCACCGCCTTTTATTTTTCTGTGATACGTGTTATTTTTTTTTTTAATTGTGGTAAAATATACATAACATGGGCTTCCCTGGTGGCTCAGAGGTTAAAGCATTTGCCTGCAATGCGAGAGACCTGGGTTAAATCCCTGGGTCGGGAAGATCCCCTGGAGAAGGAAATGGCAACCCATCCAGTATTCTTGCCTGGAGAATCCCATGGAGGGAGGAGCCTGGTGGGCTACAGTCCATGGGGTTGCAAAGAGTCGGACATGACTGAGCGACTTCACTTTCACTATACATAACATACTAGTTAGTATCTTACCATTTACAATTTTTAATTTTTTAAATTGAATGAAAGGTTCTTTAAATTCCATAGTCCTTTACAATTTTCAGAAGTTTCACACACATGACTTCATATAATCCCATAGCCCTTTTACCCCCGTACCCTGATATTACCATTTAAGTGTACAGTTCTGTAGCATTAAGGACATTCCCATTGTTATACAACCATCACCAGAACTCTTTTAAATTTGTCATTGTTGTTTATTTGTTGTTTAGTTGCTAAGTTGTGTCCGACTCTTGAGACCCCATGGACTGTATAGCCCGCCAGGCTCCTCTGTCCATGGGATCTCCCAGGTAAGAATACTGGAGTGGATTGCCATTTTCTCTTCCAGGGGATCTTCCTGATCTGGGATCTCCCTGACCTGGGTCAAACCCAGGTCTTCTGCATTGGCAGACAGATTCTTTACTGTTGAGTCACCAGGGAAGCTCAAATATTTATTGAGCCCCTGCTGATTGAAGGTGCCTGGGACCTGGAGATGATTGAGACTCATGTGGACTGCTCTGCCTCATGTGGAGGAGGGATAGGAAAACCAGTGGTCACAGTTCCTTGTGGCCATAGTTGTGAGGGGCTCTGTCTGAGCTCGATCGCTGGGGGGGCTTCTGCAGCTGGGGAGGGGGCCACGTTACCACCTCGTGCTGCAGGGCTTCCTGGCTTCCTGTTGGCTCCGTGCTGGTTTTCTCACCGCATCACTTCCTGGAGTGCTGGTGCCGCCTCTGCTCCTCGGAGCCCCAGGGAGGATTCAGGGATGTGCCTGTGTCAGAGCCAAGTGCTCGAGCCACATGGCTTGGGTGGGGGCAGGCGAGGGTGGGAGAAGGGCACTGCCACCCAAGCCAGCGCTCCACGGAACCCCCCATCAACAGTTTGCCCAAATATAGTCTCCTTGCCCTTCTGCCCAGCGCGCTGAAGCTAAATAGACGGTCTTTCAGCTGTGATTAGTCCCAAGTGCCTTTGCTCCACTTTACTGCTAAAAAAAAAAAAAAAGACCATGGTGACGTGGCCAAAGTCCCAGACGAGGGGCATGTGTAAAACCAAACGGATCGGAGAGGCCTGGCTCCAGGGCGCAATTGGTTCTGTGCATTTCCATGGAGACCTCCGGGAAGTGAAAGGCAGTCGTGGTGTTCTTGTGCGGGTTTATTGGGATGGTTCACTCCCAGGCTGTCCTTCTCCTGGAAAACAGACTGCTGGTGTGAGGCTCGGCTGCCCTTGCCATCTGGGTGGGCATCCCGTTTCCCAACGTCATGTTGCCAGGTCGTGCCGGGCTTGTAAATACCCCAGAGCATGTACAGCTTGGGAGTGCAGACGTTGCTTTCACACTGCCTGGTTCTTTACCGGCTCCTCCACTTCACTAATTTAGGATCCTCAACTGTGCCCCACACAAGCTCAGTAAAATGGGAATGAAAATAATTGTGCTTATCTCATTGAGTTTTTTGTGAGCTAATAGTGCATGTACATACAGCGTTTTCACAGAGCTTGATATCAAGGACTCCATCAGTGTTCATTATTCATGAATACTAATTAATTCTGTGACCCTCACAAGCCATCATCAGGCAGCTGCTTTTCTGTTGTCTCTCATTTTCATATATATTTATATATCATCCTGATGTATCCACACCACACCAGACACACCATTTGCTGCCTGGGCCACCAAGACTGCTAAGAAATGTGGAAATGGGGTACGTTTGCTGAGGTTTTCTCCTTGGTGGGCTCTGAGCCCCCAGCCCATGGTTCACTGGGCTCCCTCAAGTGATCAAGCCTCAGAATTACCTCTCACCTCTTCCCCTTCTCAAAGATCATATGACTTCAGACTACTGTCTCCTTCTCCCCCTAGAAAGAAAACTCTGTGGTCCAATGAAGTGGAGATCTGCTGCTTGAACTATGTTATACTATGGTGTGGCCTGTCATGAGCTTCTCAGGTGGTAATCTACCTGCCAGTGCAGGAGACCTGAGTTTTATCCCTGGGTCGGGAGGATGCCCTGGAGGGGGACATAGCAACCCACTCCAGTATCCTTGCCTCGAGAATCCCATTGATAGCTGTCCGTAGGGTCCCAAAGAGTCAGACACAACTTAGCGACTGAGCACCCATGCACAGCTCATCCATGCACAGCCCATCAGAGCGTTTTTAAAGATAATATGGTATTTGCATTTTACGAATTGCTTTTATTGAATGACTTTCTTTGCTGTTTGAATGCCACTTTTATAAACAGTTTCTTCGAGCCCTCCCGCTTAGCACAGTTGATTTAAGTTTTACTCTGTTTGCCCAGTGTACTTGAGAGCTTAGTCACGTCTGACTCTTTGGGACCCCATGGACTGTAACCTGCCAGGCTCCCCTGTCCATGAATACCGGAGTGGGTTGCCATTTCTTACTCCAGGGTATCTTCCTGACCCAGGGATCGAACTCGTGTCTCCTGTGTCTCTTGCATTGGCAGGCAGATTCTTTACGGGTGAGACACCTGGATGCTGTGGTTTTTCATGATTGTAATAGAAATGCACAGACCAAATTCCGACCTTTCCCCCGGGCAGTGGTATATCCAAATATTTTGAGATGTTAGCATTTTTAAAAGTTGAGGTTGTTTCTGAATGCCTGCCAGTAAGGGATTGGTTAGATCAGTTGAAAATGGTGACATAAATCTATATGCAATGTCACAGAAGGCTGTCCATAGCCTATGGGTGTGTGTTTCTTTTTAAATCAGGTTATCAGGTTATAGAATGTAATGTTAGTGTGGTCCTCTCTAAAAACTTGGATTTGTTTTATTTTTATAAGAAGACAGTGGTAAGGGTAATTATCAAGATATAGTCGATGGTTTTGTTTTCTGTGTGTGGCACAACTGTAATTTAATTTTTTTCCATGCTTCTATCTATATTTTTTCAACGAAATATAGTTTTGGTAAGCAGAAAAGGCACATTAAGGCTGTTACCATTTTGGAGATGGAAAGATGGAAAGTTTGGATTGGTGCAGAGCCTGTTGCTTGGAGAACAGGAAAGCTGAATGGAGAGAGGAGAATGGGGAAGCACCTGGAGGTGGAGTGGGAATTTGGGTGTGTTGGGTGGGGGAGCTGGAGAGGGGGGTCCACGGAGCTGCCAGGGGATGCTGTAGATATAAGCTCGTGCCCTGGATCTTAGAGACGTCATTCCCACCTGCTGTAAATAAGAGTGTGCTTTTCTGAAGCCTTTTTTAAAGAAAATATTTATTGATTTGGCTACTCCAGATCTTTAGTTGTAGGGTGTGGGATCTAGTTCCCCTATCAGGGATTGAACCTGAGTCCCCAGCATTGGGAGTGTAGAGTCTTAGCCACTGGATCACCAGGGAAATCTTTCTGAAGCCTTTTGAAGAGAGGTTCAGAGGGTGAAACGGGGGTGTTTCAAGCCATTCAGAGAAGCGAATACAGACACCTCAGGAAAAACGCAAGTCAGGGTGGACCAGAAGTGGAAATGAAACTTCTCAGTTTCAGTTATTAACCGAGCAAGTCACATGAATGAAAGGGCCTGTGGTGAAAATTTAAGCTTTTAGAAACAGCAATTGAAAATTTCAAGTTAAATCCTAACACAGCAGGTCATCGTGGCCCAATGTGGGGCTGTGGAAACCGGCCACCCTGTCCACTTTGGGGTGACATCCACCCGCCTTGGTTTCCCGAGCACCTCCCTACCCTTCCAGGGCTGTAGCGGGTGAACAGGTGGTGGGGGCAGGGCTGGATGGTACTATCTCGGGGAGGGTTTCCGTGAAGGTATGGGTCTTGACTGCTTGAAGAATCTTTGGACCCACAGCGTCTTGCTCAATGCTAATAGCCTGGGGCTGCTGACTCCTCTTCCCTGCCCAGGTGTGTACCCACCTGCTGTTTGCGATGGTGGCTTTTGTGCATGCTCCTTCGCTCAATCGTGTCTGACTCTTTGTGACCCCATGGACTGTAGCCCACCAAGCTCCTCCGTCCATGGGATTTCCGGGCAAAAATACTGTGGCCCTTTCCTCCTCCGGGGTATTTTCCCAACCCAGGGCTCAAACCTGAGTCTCCTGTGTCTTCTGCATTGGCAGGCAGATTCTTGACCACTGAGCCACTGCATCAACACATTATTTGTTAAACCTGATGGTGTAGAGGGAAGAGTGGGAGAAGGGACAGCCTTGGGGCTTTCTGTGGTTTTCCATTGAAAAGATACACAGAAAGTGATAAGTGGCAAAGCAGCGGTAACAAATTGGAAGAAAAATGGCTGATGATGACTTCCTGAGTATGTGATGTGCCCAGCCTGTGCTGGATCTGGCCCTTCTGATTGCGCTGACCCTGTCAGCAGCTCTCTTCAGTACGTCCTGTTGTCTCTCCATGCACAGAGCATTCTAAGCAGCCCCATCAGAGTTGCTGAAGGCAGGACTGGGATTTAACATCTTTCTGAATTCGGAATCCAGGCTCTTCACTGCCGTGCTCCCCTGCATCTCAGGAAGGCCCGTAGGCAGCATGGGCTTCGGGGCGAGGCAAGGAAGCAGTGTGGGCACGGACTGCAGGAGGGGGAGTCTGGGGAAGGGGCGGCCAGAGCTGGCCCTCGAAGGGAAATTGAGGCAGAAACACAAATGGAAGGCAGAATGGAGGGCTGATCTTCCAGGCAAGAGAAGTCGTGCAGAGAACTGAAGGGAGCCGTTAATAGATGAAGTGCTGCAGAAGTTTCTAGGCTGAGTAGGCTGGGGAAATGATAGGCTAAACAGGTTTCTTTGCTTCAGGATTTATCAGAGCCTTTAATGGAGCATAATGAGTCTTGTATACCTGCTCCCCAAACATTTGTTGGCCTTGGAGAGTATTTCATGGAGTGATATTCTAGAACATTCTTTAGGGTATCCAGGGCTATTGTACTGAGTTTGGGGAGTTGTGGTAATCAAGGGCGGAGAGGGAAGGAGGTTCAGGAATGTCAGATGGAAGGGTTAGACGTTTTCCTGTAAGCAGTGGGGAGCTTGGAAGAGCGTGGCTGTTCTAGCTAGGATGGCCAGAGAAGAGGAAGAAGACTGAGTCCTGAGGCAGAGACTCCAGTTAAACCCTCTTCTGTAGGCTGGTGAGAGATGAGGGTGTGAGCAGAAATAATGGATTTAATTACATAATAAAGCCAACAGGTGACTGTAAAGGCCAGTGGGAGTCCTTGACTGCATCCTGGGACATGGGCAGATATGGGCATGTCTCTTGGGTATCAGCTTTTGAAATAAAGATGCATAGTGTGAGTTTTGGCATGCCAAATGGGGTCAGTGGCGTGCTGTTTAGGCAAAGATGCAGCAACGTCCCCCAGGAGAAAGAGCTGAGTAGGAAAAGTAGATTTGAATGTCACTGGCTTCGAGGTGGCCACTGGGGCAGGATTTCTAAAGGACCAACAAGGGCCAAGCCTTGAACCCTGAACCTGGGGGTGAGCCGCTGTCCTGGCAGCATCTGTGTGTGGAGGAATCTGAGGGAGCAAAGGGACTGCAGGGAAAAACCCTTTGGAAGAGGTGACTCCCCAGGCCTTGTGGGCGGTGGCTTGTAGCCTGAGGCTCCACAGCTGCTTTGTGGCTGAGCTTCTAAGAACAGTCCGCCGCGTCCTCTGGGTGCTGTTTTCCTTGTGTTCTGCAGGACTGCCTGCTTTTTCTGCTTAGTGATAAATATCACGTCAGGGTTAGATATTTACTGGTGCTTCACGGAGGGCTGCTTCCCTGGGTCGGGAACATCCCCCGGAGGAGGGCACTGCAACCTGCTCCAGTATTCTTGCCTGGAGAATCCCATGGCCAGAGGAGCCTGGCGGGCCACAGTCTGTGGGTTTGCAAAGGATCGGACACGGCTGAGCACGCATGCACACAGGAGGGCTGCAGGCAGCTTCCTGTCAGCTGTGTCCCCCGGTGCCCCCCAGGACTTTGGACTTGGGTCACTTCTTGTCCCCCGCACCCTCTGTCAGGCGGCTGAAGGTCATGAGGGTCTTGTGGTCCCACCCAGCAGTCCATCTCCTCTGAATCCTTGCCTTCTGGACTTCACCTGGGGGAGCCTGAAGTCTCCGTATTTGAGGCTGGGGCCCGGTGTGGCCCGGGGCCTGCTTGACAGCACGTGGCTTGGGTTTCCGTGTTAACGTTCCCAAATTGGGATCACAGAGGATCGAGTGTCATGCTGGCTGGTCGTGCCGAGCCTTCTGGAGCAGCCAGCTGCAGAACTTTCAAAAGGCCGCGTGTAACTTGCGCAGGAGATGTGGAAGGGGTGGGGGGACCGAGATGGGGACAAAGAAGCCAGTTTGTGAAAGAGAAAAAATAAATGAGCATAACAGCCCTGGGCCATTGGGTGGGGCGCAGCAGGACACTTGGGCACTGTGCAACCCCTTTCCTCTTCCCTTCGGATTTTTCCCCTTCCACAGCCGCCTTTAGTCAGCGCCTTAGTGACCCCTGCAGACCCCCTCTGGGTAAATACAGCCCCTGCCTCTCACCCCCCCACTCATTATGCATTCCTTTAATCCGGCCCATCTCCAGGTTGCCAGCTGGCAGAGACTCAGCGGATTCCAAACCCCAGCTGGTGCCGGAGTGTTTACACGGGGAAGCTTGGCAGACAGCTTGCCCCCAGGCTGCTCAGCTGGAGGAAAAGGTGGAAGGACGTCCCGGAGCTGAGGCCCGGTTTGTCTGCAGGCTCTCCCTTCCCCGCCACCTACCAGACCTCCTCTGTCCCTGAAAAGGAAAAGGGAAAAAATCCCCCCATGTCTGAGGAGGTGCTGGGCTGGGGTCTCCCTGGCTTACCCCTTCCACCCACTTGGAGCCTAAACAGGCTGAGAGCCTTTCATTTGCCTGCTGGAGCAGATGAGATTATTATTTCAAAGCTGTTATTTGTCAGTATAAAGTCAGTCTCCAGAGTGGATGTGACTTTCCAAAATCAGGGCTGGAAGCTCTGTGATCAAATATTCCTGAAGCCAAGCCTGGGGTTCCCTTCTGCAGCCCGAGGGCAGTGGTGTCCTAGGAAAAGGCCCCTGAACACGCAGGTCGCTGGTCTGAAGCAGGGGCTTGTGTTGTCGAGAGTGTGTGAGAAGCCAGTCCCAAGGCATCTTGCCCAAGGGAAGTGGTTTCTGCTGGTTGTCAGCATTGCTGGTCATCGCAACTCGGAGCAGCCGTCTGTCCGCCTTCCCGCTAGTTTCCTGGTTAATGCTCCCAGCATACACGGATGGGAGAGGATTCGGCTGATGTGATGTGCCCTGTTGCCAGCAGTTGTATTGATGAGGTTAATTATTGTCACGTGGTATTAGTAGTAAGCCTTTTATTTGAAGAGCATAACAGTTTCAATCCAGGTCCCGGTGGAAACAGATGAGATGATTGAAGGTGCTGTTAACAGGTGGAGACAGATAGGATGAGGGGAAATGGACAAGACATGGTAAACCACCCCAGGGCTTTCGATCTTGGAAGGTGGCCCCAAATCTGAAGACACGGAGGATGGAGCCGGTGCAGAACTTGTGCTGTGAGGGAGAGAGGGAGGAAGAGGGAGAGGTGGTGGGTGAGTGAGCTGTGGCTGAAGGAGGGGGCTGGACCTTTGGTATGTGATCGAGTCACTGCCTCGTCACCCAGCAGGGAGGGCGCCAGGTAGTGGCACCTCCTGGGGTCCTCTCACCTCCTGTGGAATCAGATGAAGCCAGGGCTCCAAGAAGCCCATTGATGCACTCGGTAAAGGTCATCACGCCCTCTGCCCTGGGCCCCAGGGCAGGATGGAGACTCAGCCAGACCAGTAGCACTTGCACATTCTCTTCTATCTCCTGTTTTGAATCCTGCCTCCTTTATGCCCGCGGGCAGTCGGAAAGGGGGGCAAAGGGATACCGGTACTCCTGAAATACTGCAAACTCTGATGACAGCCTTTTGGGGCAGATGTTTCCTGATTGCAATAATTCAAATCCTGGAACACGTTTACTGTAAGCTACTGACTACCCTGATTGATCTCTGGGGAGACCAGGATCGCCCTGGCTCCTGAACCAGTTCAGATAATGCTCAGGTACCACTTCAACCCATTTCCTTCTCTGCCAATGCTCTGCACCCTCGGCCTTCTGGGACCAAGAAGAGGTTCCAGTGGAACGTATATAGGATTCTTATCATGTGTCCAGTTACCACTGGTCTTGGAACATCGGTATCCAACAGGAAATTACTTCCCTGATGGTTTCACGTGGAGAAGCTCAGACTCACTAGACCATTAAATAACTGATAAAATTTAATTGGCAAACAAATGCAGGATGGTCTGTCAAGTTTTGTGTCTGGAAGTAGAGTTCGGATTTTTATGTGACAGTTTTGCCTCCCTAATTGAGGGAAGCAATTACTTTTTCATCTGTGCTTGGCTCTTTGGGGAAGCAAGATGTTGAAATGCCCATGATGCAGGAATGGACAGCATCCCATGGATGAATTCAGTAGGCCAAAAGTCTACTTTGGAGCCAGGTTGCTTTTAGAATGAATGAATGAATGCTAGAATGAATGAATGAATACTTGAATGAATGAATGCAAACTTTAAGGGGTCTGAGGGCCAGATTTCCCTTCCTTTTCTTGTTTTTAGACTAGCTTGTTTGAAATACATGGGATTCAGCTGATCTGAATTGACCCACATAGTAGATGCCCCCCAAAGTTGCCCTACACAGTAGATGCCCCCCAAAGTTGCCTGATGCAGTAGATGCCCCCAAAGTTGCCCCACACAGATGCCCTCCAAAGTTGCCCCACACAGTAGATGCCCCCCAAAGTTGCCCTACACAGTAGATGCCCCCCAAAGTTGCCCGACACAGTAGATGCTCCCAAAGTTGCCCCACACAGTAGATGCCCCCAAAGTTGCCTGACACAGTAGATACCCCCCAAAGCCGCCCCACACAGTAGATCCCCCAAAGTTGTCCCACACAGTAGATCCCCCAAAGCCACCCCACACAGTAGATCCACCTCCCCGCCCTGCCCCACCAAAGCCCCCCTGGTGCACTGAGCTGGCTGGCTCCATCTGGGTCCTCTGCACTGTCTCAGCACAGTTGTGTCTCTTCTCACCCTCGCCCCTCCCCTCTACTTATCCACAATCTGTACATCTTTCTGGCCGAGCTCACCCCTCCCAGGAGTCTTCCCCAAGGAGATCCATACGCTCCAAGCCCAGAGCACTTGCTGATATTTAAGGAGTCGCTCCTTTGTACCAAGGACCCTCAGGGTGCAAAGATGAATAAAGCCACAGTCTCTGCCCCAGATAGAAGGACCCCCACTTGTTCTTTGTCTCGTCATGTCCTGATTCACGGCATCTTTTCTTGTCTCACAAATAACTCTTCGCGCAAGAGAGTCTCCATCGTTAGTTTTCAGGCTCACTGTTCAGGGGTGCATGTGGCTAAGAGTCCACATGTCATAGTCTGATGGATCTGGGGTTCCAGTCCCACTTCTGGGGCTTACTAGTCATGTGCCTCTGGGCAACCCTCCTAAGCTTTTTGAGCCTCACTTGTTCTGTATAATAGGGCTTGTGGGAGGGTTAAATGAGGTAATTTCTGTTAAGTGTTTACAGCGATTCCTGGCACATGGTAGGAACATAGTAAGTAATAGTAGAGGCAGTGTTCGTAGCAGTAGGAGTTTCTACAACAGAAGGTTAAATGGGGTGATCCTGTTTGCTGTTTACCACAGGGCCCAGCATTTAATGAGATCTCACACATTCATTGTTGTTCCTTACAGGCTGTTGAGGGTTACGTGAGGTAATCACGTAAAACGCCTCAACCTGGCCCAGCTGGCAGTAAGTGTTCAGTAAAGCGCAGTTTTACCACTGCTGAAATTAAGGATTTGCACTGGATTGACAGGCTGTAGCTTCTGGTTTGGGTCTGAGCCTTTGAGGGAAGGAAGTGGGTCTTAGAAATTTGTGTGTCTCCAGTAGCATTGTGCCTTGCACAGAGCATGCCCTCAGTAAACATTTTGTGATTGATAGGTTGATTTTATATTTTTAGAAGTTTTACATGTTCTTTAACTTTTCAGATTTTTCAGTTCTAAGCAGAGGTATGTTTCTGGGGAGAGTGTCTTTCTTACCAGCCTGTTTTACATGCATGCGCACACACATACGCACTTCTCTTGCTTTCCTTGACCCAGCTGTTAGAAAACTTGGTGTGGCCACTATAAGATCCAGGAGAAGGCCCCAGAATCCCGCCTGCGGCTGTGGTGGAGAAGGCGGACCCCGGCCTCAGCCGGCCCTTATATAACTGCGTGTCTGAGGGTTCTGATTCCGAGCCCCATCACTCCGACCAGAGACAGTGAAGGCTGCTGGAATGATGGGAAGTCGGAGGCCTCCTGGTGGTCCTCTGGCCAGCATCCTAACAATTCCCCTGAACAGCTGTCAGGCAGAACAGCTGTCCTCCTGTGAGTCCATCCAGGCGGCCCTGCCTCTCCCTCTCGGGCCGCGACTGAAGGTGAACTGATGGCCTCGGAGGTGGCCGCGCGGTGCTGGGCCCACGCGGTGCTGGGCCAGGGGAAGCGACGGACAGGCCAGAAGGTTTCCCAGCCCTGTTGAGCGTGATGGTGCAGGGCTGTTGTTATAATTTTGGTTTTGCTCCCCCACCACATCCTCCCCAGTCCTCTTGACTTCCTGTTTCCCCCTCGAATTACATCAGTTCAAGGCATACTGAATGAGCATCTTCTCGGATCTGAACAAGTGTCAGAACTTCAGAGGCATCAGCAATCTTGTGGAGCTGCCCATGGCCAGTGCTCCCTCAGCCACCCCTCGTCTGTGGTCCTGTATCTCATTTCCTCAAGAGATCCCCTCTGAGTAGATGTATTCCTTCCAGCTCCCCCGTTTTCTGCATATCCAGTCACTTCACCTCCCGTAGATTTTCTCCTCACCACGCGGAGGTTTGAGAACTCTTCCATCCCTCCCTGACCTCCTGGCCAGGTCCAGATCTGTCTCCCCTTCTCTCTACGTTTCACGCTCATCTCATGCGCCAGCTTCTGCCACCTCCTTTTCTGCAACATTTTACTCAGCAAATAATGAGTTTATGATCTTCCCGTCCCCAAATCAGATAGACTATTCATGCACTCATTCTTTCAGCAAATATTTATTGGGGTCCTAGTGTGTACTGAGCACTGTTCCAGCTGCTCTGGATCCATCAGAAGAAAAAAAGTTAAGACCACTGCCCTCTGCAGCAAGAATCTCCATCCCAGGCTGGCTGGTCCTCCCTGGAGCCCAGACTCCTCCAGACTCCTCCCCTGGCTGCTGTTCCTTCTGCCTCTCTTGTGGGTCCTTCTCAGCCCCCTCCCTTTCCCTCCCCCTCCCGGCCCTGGACCACAGCTGCCTTCTCTCTCAGTTGATGATCCCACCACCCTCCCAGCATTCTGCATTACCATTCTAACCCCAAGCACATCTTACTGAAGTTATATGTTTCACCGTCCATCTCCTGAACCAGACGGGAACATCGCTGTTGGATACTCCATCTGAATTCACTGTGTCATCGAATCTTCTGAAAACGACCCACGCTGCCTGTGTTTGTGGCCATTACTTTCGTCCAGGTCTGCGTTACCCTTCCTTCCAAACTGGTTTCCTGCCCCCCAGCCTTCCCCAGCCCCTCCTCTGCGCCCCGAGCAGGTATGCTCTCAGCAGTGGAAACCTCAGTGTGTTCTCCCCTGCTTAAAGCCTCCCACAGGGAGCAAAAAGTCCAGTTTTTATACCCACCATAGAGGGTCCTTCATGGGACTTGGTTCTTGCCAGCCTTCCAGCTTCATCACTTTCCACATACAGGCCATTCATTTCCCCAGAGTCATATTTCTCTGGTGTCTCTGAGAGCGTGCAACCTGCTTCCTGCCTGCCTTTGGCCTGTCCATCCCTTCAGTTCTTCACGGCAGGCAGAGCCCCCGTCTAGTCTCCAGAGCTGCTGTGTGTACCCTCTGATAATGACGAGGTTGTGTTGTAAGCTTTTCCACGTATATCTGGCTTTATCTGGCTGGGCTCCAGGTTTGGGAAGTGCCTTTCCCGCCTGGGATGGTGTTTGGGGTAGGGGTATTCTTGTGTCTGGGAGTTGAGGGGGCAAAGCTTAGGTGGGGTGGGGTACCTGTGGTGTCCTGGGATCCAGGAGGGGGCCTGATTCCTTTGTAGGCACTAAGGAGTCACAGAGGACTGTGGAGTGGGCCTGTGGTGTTCTCAGGAAGGCTGATCTTGGTCTTTCCCAGTGCAGTCTGGGAAGAGGGTGAGACCGCACTCAGGCTAGCTCCTTGACCTGCCCTCTGCAGGCCATGGCCTGGGCTCCTGCCTTAGAGGGGGCAGAGCAGTGGCTGAAGCACTGTCCCCCGTCGAGGCCTTGGCAGCGAAGCCCCCCCCGCCCCCCCGCCTTTGTGTGTGCCTGTCTGTCTGCATCCTCCCCTCCTCCACCTTTGCTGTGTGGTTGATTGCTCTACGTGGAGTTCATCCGAGCTTTTCAGCCAAAGCTTAAGGTCACTGGTGTCCCCAGCGGTTCCTGTTCCTTCTTATGTCCCTCTGAAATAGAGTTGCCCAGTTTCGCCCCTGGCCCTTGCTCCAAGGCCTGGATTCATCAGCAGGTGGTCGGGGGTTTGCACACTGGATGTTGGATGAGGGTGCCTGCTGCCGCCTGTCTGCCTCTGAGGACCCAACCTGAGTTCAGCCTCAGTCCAACCTTTCCCTCTGAGGTGTGGTTTTCTTCCTGGGCCGCCTTCACCTGTGTGAGGTCACAGGCAGCCTCCTGGGTTGCTGAGAGACTGTGAAGGAAGCTGGCCTCCTCAGCAGAGAAAAAGCACCACACATTTTTAGATCTCATTTAAAATACTGCTTTGAATTAGTAAAGTGAGATTTTGCACTAACATGCATTGCTTAATCTGAGAGTGTGTGTGTGTGTGTGTGAGAGAGAGAGAGTATCTTGGCATATAGCTTGTAACCTAGATATTAGTGTTTGCCTGGGCTCTGTTTATTCATTTTAGGGTTACAGAGGGACTCTTGTGGCAGTGTGGGCACCTCAAGTGGTGCCTTGGGGGTTAGAATTGTGTATTCCGTCTGTCTGTAGGACATTTTTCTGGGAACTCTTGCCTTTCATGTTATTTTCCTTTTCCACTTTGAAGACGATTTGGAACATCCCCCTGTGAATATTATTTGCAGACAAGGGATGTTTGAGTGCCTGGTGTTTTTCATTCACCTTGATGGCCTTGATTTAATTCACCTGAACCAAGTCATCATCCATGAAGTTCTCTCAGGTGCCCTCCTGCGGGTGGTCTTCGGCAGGCCTTCCTGGACTCGTGCTGGGTAGACTGGGGGCCGCCCAGGGCAGGGTATAGTGCATGCGCAGTGAGCGCGGGAGAGCGGAGGTTCAGAGGTGCGATGCGCAGAGCAGAGCTCAGGCCTCGAGTGTGGAGGGTAAGGTGTTGCCTGCAGTTAGGTGGCACCCCAGGGGACCCGCCGAACCCGCCCTTCACTCCTCAGGTGTGTGTGCAGAGACCAGGACGACAGACAACGCACATCCTCAATTGCAGAGGAACGGCTGAATGTAAGAGCTCACTGATTTGCCTTTTTGCCCTCTGTTCGCTCAGTTCGCGTGTGGGCGGAGGTGGACAGCCTGAGTCAGGGCCTCTCTTCGCGGCTCGACTGGAGCCCAAGAGGAATCTGAAGGTTCCCACGGGAATCAGGCCTGGTCTGCAGCCCCGGAGAAGCTTCATCGCTTTCCCCAGTTCTCTTCTCTAGCAAGCTCCGCTCCCCACGCCTGGCTGACGTTTTTAAGTAGGAAACTTTCCAGACGGTGGAAAATCATTTAAAAGGGTGGCCTTCGACTCTGGTCTACCCCGCTCTTTCCTTCCTTCATTGTAAACAAGCAAATGAAGGCAGATCCACCTGGGCCTCGCCTGGTTCCTCCCCACCCCGCCCCCCAATAATCCTTCCACTTCCTCCAAACAGGAGGAAATGCCACGAGCTCCTTGGGTCCGAATCTCGCTGGCAGCCCCTGGTGATGATGGCCAGTGAGTAGTGACTGGCTGCCGCAGACACATGTGGCTTCAGAATTGCCCCCTCCCTGTGTGTCCCGCCTTATGGAGCTAAAGCTTCTCTAGAAACTGCAGTTTGGTGGGCGTTGTGATATATTGGTGCCACAGTTCCTTTTCTGCAATCAAGTCTAAGATGTTACTTAATCCCCAAAAAATCACTTGGAGCCTAAAATTCTACACTCCACAATCCTTTCTTTTTTCTGTGTTGATTTTTATTTTAAAGATGATACTGCATCTGAACAAGTAGCTTTTGCTCATAAAAATAGTTTGTTTTCACTCATGTATGTGCTCTGGGAATATCCACAGAGAATCTGAACTCTGCCATATCCTGCAAGAGAAGCGCATTTTAAGAGCATTGACATGCTAGAAAGGTATTCTGTGTACACACTTCCTTATTTTGTTATTTTTAAATTTTGAATGACTAAGTGCTGCTTTGAGTGTCCTGGGTGGCTCAGAGGTAAAGAATCTTCCTGCCAGTGCAGGAGACTCAGGGTCAGACCCTTGGTTGGAAAGATCCCCTGGAGAAGGAAATGGCAACCCACTCCTGTATTCTTGCCTGGAGAATCCCATGGACAGAGGAAACCTGGTGGGCTACAGTCCACTGGGTCCCAAAAGAGTTGGACACAACTGAGTGACTAAACAAGAACAACAAGGCTCTTCTTTATTTTTATATAGTTTTTAGCTTCTGTGGGGAATGGTTTCTGAGTATGCTGACCCACCCAAATAAGGGGAGAGCTGCTGAGGATGAAGGGGAGGTGAAGTATGTAATCAACTAAGAGTATTTAAAATATTGGCTCAGGGCTCTTTGTGGGAGGGAGCAGATGAGAGTGTGTATATATTAAGGCCTCTAGAGAAGAAATATACATGGGATGTAGGTATTTTATCTAAGGCTGTCTGTAAGGCACATAGTGGGTCGAATTCCTTCTATACAAGCATAGGTTGCATAAACATGCAGTCTTAAGGTTATCAGTCAGTTGTGGCTGTAAAAGAAGTGCAAAGAGCTGACTTTAGACCACCTCCTGTGTTTTAGTACTGGATTAACCTCAAATTCAGTTTTCATATGTATCTTTTTTTTTTTTTTTTTTTTCTGTTTTTGATTAGCTCATCTTGGGAATTCCCTTGCTGTCCTGTGGTTAGAACTCCGTTCTTTCACTGCCAAGGGCCAGGGTTCAATCACTGGTCAGAGAAGTAAGATCCTGTAAGCCGCTCAGCATGGCCAAAAAAATTAAAAGCTCAACTTCAGAATTTTAGAAACTGTTTAAGTGGCCCTTTCTAAATTCCTCTTGATTCCAATATAATATAGTTTAGACCTTGGAATCAATGAATGTTCTAAAGCCCCTGCTATCATTGTATCATGGTTGCTCTGATGATGGGTTTTTCTCATAAATATACAGTGTCATTTTTTTCATTTGATATAGGACTATGATCATGACTGTTAACAGAGTCTTTTCAGCACAATGAACACAGGTTTGTAGAGAATCTGTTGTGTGTGTTTGAGTAGTTTTGCCTTGTTCTTACATCAAGGCAGTTTTTCAGGTGAAAAAACGGAATCTCCAGGTGTTTATAAAAGCCACACGGAAGGTACCATCAGCAACCTGCCCCTGACTGCAGGCACTCGGCCCTCCCTGCCAGCCCCTGCTTATCCAGATGGAAACGTTCAGAAAGCAAGTGTGAAAATCATCTTTGTCTCAGCTGTATCTGCCTTTATTGAGTGGCAGAGGGGCTTCAAACCTCCTTCACTGAGTCCCAGCCATATTACAGTGCATGTAGGTGACCAGCCGGAGAAGGCGATGGCACCCCACTCCAGTACTCTTGCCTGGAAAATCCCAGGGACGGAGGAGCCTGGTAGGCTGCAATCCATGGGGTCGCTGAGGGTCGGACACGACTGAGCGACTTCACTTTCACTTTTCATTTTCATGCATTGGAGAAGGAAATGGCAACCCACTCCAGTGTTCTTGCCTGGAGAATCCCAGGGACGGGGGAGCCTGGTGGGCTGCCTTCTATGGGGTCACACAGAGTCGGACACGACTGAAGCGACTTAGCAGCAGCAGTAGCAGATGACCAGCTGGACTCAATGAAGCCAACACTCCAGGAGAGAAAGGCTAAAAGACTCATTAAAAACACTCACCAGTTGAGCATGACGTATTTACTTTTTCTTACAGTTTAAAACTGAAATATAGTTGATGTACAATATCATATAACTTATAGGTGTACAATATACTGATACACAATTTTAAATGTTATAGTTATTATAAAATATTGGCTATATCCCCCATGTTGTACACTGTATACCTGTAGCTTATTTTATACATAACTGTACCTCTTAATCCCCTACTCCTATATTGCCCCTCCCCCCACCTACTGGTAACCACTAGTTTGCTCTCTGTATCGGTGAGGGGTGTGAGTTTTAAATGTTTTTCTGACTGAAATTTTTCTGTGCACCACCTGGGCAGGAAGATGCAAGAGCAGTTTTGGGAAATTCTAAGTGGAGATCATGTGGCTTCGGAGAGCAGGCTGGGGCACGACAGGGGGATAGGTCACTTGGCTCACTTGTGCTCCTGAGGAGCTGGGTGTGAGCATCCCTCCCCAGAGGTTCCAGGTCGGCTGCATGGACTGCGGTTCAGCCCCTGGGTGGGTGAGCTTCGTTTGGAGCAGGACCCCTCCCATCTCCTGTCCTTGGTGGTGAGTCCTGCTGTGCAGCCCCATTCAAGGACCAGTGTGTGGATATGGCCACGAAATAAACAATAAACCAAACCGAAGGTCAAATACTGCTTACCTGGAAAGCCAGGAGACTGCCTTCGTTGCATCTCTCCTCTCTTATCTCTGCTGTCCAGACATCAGCTTGCAGTGAAGGAGAGCAGACTGGGGCATTGGCAAGCCCAGGTGTATGTGGTACATAGGCATGGCAGGTTGACCCAAGAGGTCTTGTTTTCTTGCTGTTGGTTACAGGTGACACCTGGGCCTTATCTTCTCATGATGCAGATGCAGTAGTAGATTTTACACTCTCAGCAAGCTGTCAGCATGAAGCTGTTTTTTAAATTTGTGTGTGTGTGTTTGGCTTGCTGGGTGTTTCTTAGTGTGCAGGATTTTCTCTGGTTGTGGTCCTCTGGCTTCTCATTGCAGTGGCTTCTCCTGGGGTGGAGCGCGGGCTCTAGACTTCAGTAGTTGCGGCTCCCAGGCTCTAGAGCGCAGGATCAGTAGTTGTGGTGCATGGGGTTAGTTGCTCGGAAGCATGTGGGATCTTCCCGGACCAGGAATCAAACCTGTGTCTTCTGCATTGGCAGGCGGATTCTTTATCACTGAGCCACCAAGGTAGGCCAAGGCTATGTTTTTAGCATTAATGGTAAGTGGAACCAGGAAATAACTTTTTGGAGCTGAAGGTGGAGAGAGGATCTTTAAGGACATGCGTTCTGATACCTAATCCTTTCTATGCTTATCTGTAAAATGGGAATATTATGAGGATCTGCCTCACAGGGTAGTTGTGAGAATTACAGGAAATAATTTCTGTGAAGCCCTTAGAAACATGCATTGCACTGAGTAAGCCCTAACATTCACCACCATTGTTGTTCATGGATGAAAAAACTGGGGTCCAGAGAGGTGAAATGCCTTGCCTGAGGTCGGTCACCCACACCCACAGCAGGACTGGTACTGGAGTCCGTCTATTATGCTTTGCTGGAGGCAGCTGTTTTACTGGCATCCTTGGTCTCAGTTGCAACTGAGAGCTCAGATTCATGTGCCCCTAATAGAACACGGCATGTGCAACAGTTTGGGTTCTGTTACGGCTGCACAAGCACGCTCAATGTCACTGCCTTTGTGCTTGATGCCCTGTTTGAGTTAAAAGTTCAGTGAAGCTTCCTGTGTGTGTGTGGTGGCCCCTCCTACATAATTTAGTATTCTTCTTTACATTAGCATATTAGCACGTTTGCACTTTCACCCACTGAGCCTGGCATTTAAAATGCTATTAAGCTCGATAATGTTTCCTATAAACAACCTTAGAAGGATGGGAAATAAATGGAATGACATTTTTAGTAGGTTCCTGTTTCTTAGCCCTCTGTGTTAACGAACCCAGCCAGTGCTGGCAGGCGGGTGTTTGTTGTTTCATCCTTGGTCTGAAGTTGGGAGAAGTTTGGAGTGAACCTTTGGGGTGCCAGAAGACCTCAGAAGTTTCTTGTGCTGGAAAAGTAGAGCTGCCTTTTTTGTGTGCTGGAAAAGTAGAGTTGCTTTTGGAGGGGCCGTCTTTTTTGTTTTCTTAATTAAGGGATGTGATCAGTCTAGGAGCTGATGATCCTCCTCCCTTCCTTCTGACGACTTTGAGAAAGTTTAAGGCCAAATTTCTGGGGGCCTTAAGCCAATGAGACTTTCTGAAGTGAGTTTTTGTGGATCAGCCTCATCAGTGCTCCTTCTCTTTGCCTTCAATATATATTTTTTGGTCATCCTCTCCTCCTATTTTATGTCATCATTCTATTTTATGTGTCATGTTGTATGTCTCCTAAATTTGTTTTTGAAATGCATTAAAAAAAAAATCAAATTGTTGCCTTTTCTGCTTGTGAGGTCTTGGTGGACAGGGGACTTCTCTGTGGCTCAGGTGTAGTCTCTTTGTCGTCAAAGCAGAGAAAACACGTTATCTTGCTGAGGCGTGTAACGTGGAGGCAAGCTTGGCTGCTGCAGACAAGGATGCATGGCTTGAAATGGTTTCTGCTGTTACGACCAGGGGCGTAGGGATGGAAAAATACAGGAATCTCGAATTTTTTGCCTTAAGCAGAGTCCCAGATGCTTTCCTCTTAGAATCATGTTTAGAAAGCATCTGTTAAGCTTTTGTCCGTGGTTACTAAATGCTATAGCTTCTTGCAGTATTCGCTCATCAAATAGTCATTTATGAGAGATCTACTACATGCCCAGCACTGGGAAGGCCCCCAGGGAGAGAGAGGGGACATGCACAGGGGATGAAGGCAGAGGACAAGCTGAGGGTCAAGTGACAAAGCAGCAGCGCCTCCCCTGCCTAATCAGGTCTGCATTTAACAAGCACTTGCCCAGTGCAGGCCGTGTCTAGGCACTGTTGCAACAGTGGATTGAAGATAATCAAAGACCCCTCCTTTCATAGAATTTACATCCCAGTGAAGAGAGTTTAAAAACAAGGAAAGATAAGCCATATAAAGCCGGCTGCTTATCAAGGATGACGTTTATGGTGCGTAAATTACACCCCAATAAAAGTTAAAAAGGAGAAAACCTTTCGGGTTCACCCCAGAACAGAACTCTTGGCGCCTCTCACGTGTGCACTGCTGCTGTGTGCTGACGTGTACCTGTGATCCCCAGCACCCCATCTCCAGGCGACTTTGCGGTGTCTGTGGACATGCGCAGGGCAGTGGGGTGTATGGCTCACTCGACAAGCACGTCCCGGATGGAGGGGAGCCGGCTGATGCTCTGCCTTCCTGATCCAGCTCCTGCCATGAGCAAGTGGCCTTTTTGCTGTCTGATTAGTGCCACGGTCTTGCATCTTCATGCCTTTCGTTTGTGACTTAGCTGCTTACAGGGGCCCTCACATGGGGTGCCAGGGTGCCGTCTGGGGATCTTGAGCATGGAGAGGCCGGGATGGGCCTGGCGGAGAACGTACGTGTGTTAGAGAAGCTTCCTCAGGCTCAAGCCACAAGCTCAGGGTTCATGTTTCAACAGTGTGTGTTCCATGCAGCGTCTCTCAAAGGGAACATGTGTAAACCACGGTTACATATTGATCAGTTGATGCAAATGTGCTCAGAGGCCTGTAGGAGTCTGATCCCCTGTCCCCTAGGAGCAGTGAGTGGTCCACTGTTCCTGGGATCACAGTGATTTTGCAGAACAGCAGCAGTAACAAGAATTGACTGGGTATGCAGGGCTAGGCCAAGGGCATTGGTACAGCCCATATACCAGATTGCTGTCATCCCTAAAGCGAAGTGGGATTATCCTTCCACCAGTTAGAGGCTAATGCTCTGGGTGTTAACTCCTGTGTCAATAGCTGTTTCCCTTAATTCCGGGTACAGCGTCTTGTGTAGGACAGCATTCCTTCACATCCCATTTTTGTGGATGTGTATATTGGGGCTAATTGAGACAGAAACACAGCTTTTTCTTTAACATATAGTTGATTACAATATGGCATTTCAGGTGTACAGCCAAGTGATTCAGTTATATATATTTATTCTTTTTTCAGATTTTCCATTATAGGTTATTCTTTTTCATATTTTTCCATCGTGGTTTATCACAGGATATTGAATGTAGTTCCCGGTGCTGTGCAGTAGGTGCTTGTTGTTTATCTGTCTTCTATACTGCCGTTTGTAAGTGCTAATACCATACTCCAAACTTATCCCCAACCCCCAGCTTTCCCCTTTGGTAACCATAAGTTTGTTTTCTATGCCTAAACGCACAGCTTTCTAATTTGTTTAAAATAGACTTTCTGCCTGTTACACTTTGTGCTTTTAACCAATTAAAGAAGCTAGCGGCATGCTTCGTTCTACCTTGTCCCTATGTTTTCTACTTGTATATCCCTGTTGACTTGTTTGTGCCCTTTATTGTCATTTTCTAAAAATTTTTTTTCAATGAAACGAAAAAAAAATCCGTCTGTATACACTTCCACAGAGAGGCCATTTTATTTGGCCTAACTTTTCAGCATAAAACTTTAGGGGTAACCCCATGGGAAATTGTAATGAAAAGGCCTAGTTTTTATAGGAAGTTTTTATTATATAGCCACTTATCTCTGTGTTCCCATCAGTAAAGGAAAAGTCAAGCTACACATTCTGTGTCACCATACTTGGAATACTTTCATGCATGCTGGATGTTTTTGTGCCTTGGTCTGTACATTCCTGCGACAACCATTTGATTAACCAAGCTAAGAAAGTGACTTAAACAGTACTTAATAAGTTCTTTTACTAAGTGAAGTAAGTCAAGGAGATAGACAAATACCATGTAATATTGGTATATGTGAATATATTGCCTATATGTGAAATCTAAAATATACAAACAAATTTGTTTACAAAACAGACAGCATGGAACACAAATTTATGGGTACCAAAGGGAAAAAGCTAGGGGGCAGGGAGGGATACATTAAGAATTTGGGATTAGCAGATGCAAACTACTATATACCAAATAAATAGCAAGGTCCTACAGTTTAGCACAGGGAACTGTATTCAATATCCTGTCATAAACATAGTGGAAAGTATGAAAAAATACATGTGTGTATAACTGAATCTGGTGCCCTAGTGCTGTACACCAGAAACTAACGCTGCATTGTAAATCAACTATACTTCAATTAAAAAAAAATGGAAAAAAAAGTAGTAGCTCTTTTAAAATTTCTTCACTCTTTAATCCCTTCTGTCAAGTGGTATAAACACAGACAAAGTTATGATGTCAGAGTCAAATGAAATTAATTCCAAGTGGATAGATGCATAGGAAAGCTCTCAGAAAACTGACCCCGCACAAGTGGGGAGAGAGGAAAAACCAAGAATGTAGAGTGAATATTCAGCTCTTAGTTTACATTTCTGAATTGTTTCAGTTTTTAAAGTATGTGTGTTTCTCTTGAAGTTAAAAATGGACCTAAAACATAACTTGATTACATGAAATGAATTCTATGGAGGACACAGACAGAAACTGGCCAGAGAGACGTGCTTTGCGAGGCTGGGGAGGGTGGATCTCCCATGAGGGGCTCCCAGGCCAGGCTGCACCTGGCCTGCTTTGGGGAGCCTGGTGGGTTGCTGACACCCCCGAGGGGTAGGGTTAATTGAGGGTGGTCCAGGAATCGAGATTCTAGAAGCTCCCCCAGAGGTTCGAACATGCAGCCTGGGTTGGATCTCAATGCTGTACTCATGAGACTCTGATATATCTTAGGATGGACTCTGACCCAACTTTAAGGGACCGCCTGGGGGTTCCTATGGTTGATGTGAGTCTCTGCTTCAGGAACCCCAGCAGGAGAGTCTGGCAGGCACATGGCACTGACCAGGTTTTCCTCCATCCCCGCCCAAGATTCAGAGCCCGGGAGAAGGTGTCTGATGGGCTGGGGAGAGCTTCTGCCCCCTCCATCCTTCCAGGAGGACGGGGGTCACCAGACCACCGTCACCACAACTCAGGTGGGGAGAGGTATCTCTTCAGGAAATGTTGGTGCCATTGGGCAGGGGCCAGGGGGTCCTGGTCAGCCAGAACTACAGAGAGGTCCACTTCAGCCTGCCAGCTTAAAAGGCGAGTGTGTTTCTTAGGTGACACTGGAGGAGACTGTGCCCTAAGAAGTAGGCAGTGTTTGGTAGGGTGTCCTTCAGCCATCTCCCTGCTGTTCCTGCCACAGAAACCCGTGTTCCCTCACACCCACAGGGCACCCTTCACATCTTTCTGTTTAGAGGCAAACCAGTAACTCTGCTGATAAAGTGTCCCCAGGGGCCTGCCAGGAAAGGCCTGGTGTCTGGCTACCCCATACCTGGCCTCTGCACCTGCTCCAGAAACATCAGCACATCAGAAACATCTGGGGAGCTTTAAATGACGCTGACAGCTGGGCCATCGCTGCCCCACACCGCACCCCGCCCCAGACCAGCTGGGGCACCGCAAATATCCTGCCTTTTACAGACACAGGAAGTGAGACTCCAAGTGTCCGATGGGCTGGGGAGAGCATCTGCCCCCTCCATCCTTCCAGGAGGACGGGGTTCAAGGTGGGCAAATGCAGAGGCAACGTGTGAGCCATGGCAGTCGGTTCTAGAGTCCAAGCGTCAAATCCCCTCATCTTACAGTCTCTCCCCTGCAGGCTGAACCACGAGAGGACTGAGTTGGCTGTTAATAACCCAGGTGACAGCCACGGTTTTATCACAGCACCACTGAGATTTGAAAGGCAGCTTTCGAAATAAACAGACCAACAGTATGGGGTGTTGTGTCCTGCCACCCCCTGAGTAGAGAAGATGTGAAATTAGCAGCTGGAGTTCTCTGTTTCTGAGGCTCGGGTTTAGATTTGGAGGGCTGCCGCCCACTGTGCAGTTAATCAGCATGCTGGGGAACCTCAGCTAGGTCCTGAGTTCTGGAAACTCTGGAAGGCTGTGACCTTATCTTCTATTAGTTCCTGTCTTCACTGGTGCTGGGTACTTAGAACCAACTTGATAAACACTTGAGTGAATGAATGAATGATGCACAGACAAATGTGTATCCTTTGCCTTCGAGCTCTCTGCCAGTGGGTGGAGCACACCTTGTCGCATTCTGTCTGCAGCGAGCACCAGTCTAGATACCATCCAGGACTTGGGGTGGTTTCGTTTGTTTTCAGTGCAGGTATTGGGAGGGATGCCATTAAAGAAAATGGGGGAGAAAAACAAATGTTGCTAACTCAGCTCCAGGTGAAACCCTTCATTGGAGAGGCCTGTGGGTCTGAGAATGTGAAAGGCATGGACTCCAGGGCTGGTCGCAGGCTTTGCTGGTTGGTTTTTTTTTTTTTAATGTGGCCAAGAAGCTAACTTGGAACTTTTCCCTCTGTTTCACAGGTCACCGCCAAGACTGCCTTCCTATTTATCTTACCTCAGTACAATGTTAGCATGCCTACAGCAGGTAAGGAAAGTACTGGTCTCTATCTTTCTCGGGTCCTGTTAACCCCAAAGTTCTTGGAAAACTTCCTTTTCCTGTGCCATGTATGATCATTTTGGATATCTAGACTGAGCATCCCACTTCCTGTTGCTGAAAAGGTGTCAGCCACATGCAATGCTCAGCCAGGGGCTCTGCAAGCTTGGGGTTCTGAGGTCCACCTCCAGGAACTGGGTGGGCATTTCTGGGGCCCTCCTGGTGAATAAAGGGGGACACGTTCTTCCCTGAATCCAGTCCTCCCTCCTCATCCTGCAGTGAGGTGGTGAGTTGTCTGGACATGGAGGTAAGATTCCTTTCTTGGCCTGGCTCCACCAGAGGCTACCTGAAGGGCTTTGGGGGCAAAACTCTTAAACCGTGGCCTCTGCAGGACATGGCTGGCGTCTCTCCCAGACTCGCCTGCCCCTGCAGTCCCTGTAGCTAGGCTCTAGGGGAAGTCACACCCTGGGGACGGCTTACTCAGCCCTTCATCTAGAATCAGAGCTGGTTGGAGAGGGAGAAAACACCATACTCATGACGGAAGAGACAGGAAATGGCACGGCCAGCTCATCCCAAGGCACATGCCAGCCTGGTGGGCACACGGACCATCTTGCTCCTTGCCATGTGGTCCAGGGTCAAATTCGGCCTTCTGTACCTATGTCTCTTGAAAATCGTAAGAACTAGGACAGCTCTGGACCCAGCTATACTTATGATTTATGCATTTAACATTTAAAAAAGTATTTTGGCTTTTTAAAAATTGGGGTAAAATACACATGTCATTTACCATCTTAGTTATTTTAAAGCATACCAGTTCAGTGGTATGAAGTTCCTTCACCACCATCCATCCATCTCTAGGACTGCTTCATCTTGCAAAACTGAGCTCTGTAGCTCTTAAATGACTCACCATTCTCCCCTGCCCACTACCACTCTACTTTCTGTCGCTATAAATTTGACTCTTCTAGGGCCTCCTATAAGTAGAGTCGTATAGTTTTTGTGTGTGTGTGATTGGTTACAATTTAGTTTTAAATGGTTTCCAAAGTACATTTATGACTCTCACAGGGAACTTATAAAATACAGGTAAACATAAGATAAAAATCATACATGACTCTACCACCCAAAGACTACATTTAGCATTTTGTAATCTTGATTCATATAACCCACTTTTCTGCTGTTAGCATATGATGAACCTTTTCCCTAGTCATTCATTATTCTTCCATTCAATTAGGCATTTGCAAAAACTAAAGAAAAGTTATTAATAAGGATTACCACAGTTGTGTATTCAGTCATACATTGTTGGATATATAAGTTTCCAGTTTTTATAGTGCTACAGTAAACATTCTTGTGACTTCCTGCATTCATGATTTTTTTTTTTTTTTGATAAATTCCTATTACTGGAATTTCTGGGTCAAGTAGTATATACATTATAAAGGTTTTATATATGTATTGCCCAGATACCCTCAGGCATCTAATTCTTATGACCCATAAATCATGTTTTTTATAGATAGCATCAGATGCATTTTTTTTTTTTTTTTTTTTTTGGAGAGTCACTCAGTTGTGTCTGACTCTTTGCGACCCCATGGACTGTATAGTCCTTGAATTCTCCAGGCCAGAATACTGGAGTGGGTAGCCTTTCCCTTCTCCAGGGGATCTTCCCAACCCAAGGATCGAACCCAGGTCTCCCACATTGCAGATGGATTCTTTACCAGCTGAGCTACAAGGGAAGCCCCAAAATACTGGAGTGGGTAGCCTATCCCTTCTCCAGCGGATCTTCCTGACCCAGGAATTGAACCAGGGTCTCCTGCATTGCAGGCAGATTCTTTACCAACTGAGCTATGAGGGAAGCCCAAATGCGTAGGCTTTTTAAAAATGTCAGAATGCCAGTTTATTAATTCGTAAAGAGATACCCACTCCAGTGTTCTTGCCTGAAGAATCCCAGGGACGGGGGAGCCTGGTTGGCTGCCGTCTATGGGGTCGCCCAGAGTTGGACACGACTGAAGTGACTTAGCATAGCAAAGAGATATCCAGGGGCTTCCCTGCTCATGCAGTGGTAAAGAATCGGTCTGTAATGCAGGAGACACAGGTTCAATCCTTGGTTCAAGGAGATCCCCTGGGGAGGGAAATGGCAACCCACTCCAGTATTCTTGCCTGGAAAATTCCACGGACAGAGGAGCTGGGTGGGCTAAGTCCATGGGGTTGCAACGAGTCCAACACGACTTAGCAGCTAAACAACAACAGTTGGACACGACCTAGCAACTAAGCCAAAGAGATACAGCAAAGAGATATGCACCTGTCAGAGGTGGTGCCTGGACTTTCTTTACATTTCTGCCCAAAATCGACTTAGAGGGGCTGCCTGCCAGATCCTAGCCCAGCCTTGCTTTGTTCATTACTGGGAGAACGTACCGTCCTGGGGACCACAGTGGTTGAAGCACGTGTGAGTGGGACATGGCTTTATTTTAGGAAGGGCCTGTTTGTAAAGCCAGATCATGACTAGGGGATTGATTGTTTCAGTCTGAAACTTTCCAGGAGAAATTAAGGGACAAGGGATATCCTAAAAGTGTCCCTCTTCACAGTAAGGGTAACAAGCGAGACTTCTTGCTCCAGGGCCGAACCCAGAGCTCCTGAGCAGGAGGCGCTTCCTATCCTGCCCTCATTTGTTTGTTTTAACTAATTAGTTAATTGATTAATCCAGACAAATATTTGTGTGCCTGCCGTGTGCCAGGCCCGGACTGTGAAGCAATTCATGAAGCACGTCTGATCTCTGACTCATGGAACTTAACTGTTTATTAGGGAGGGAATAGATACTACACAGCAAACAATAAATAATTAAAGCTGTGATATGGGAGTCGAAAGGAGCATACAGGTTGTGCGATAAGGAAACATCAAAGGGTGATTGCCAGATGTTTCTGGGAAACTGCTGTTTGAACTTCTGGGAAACAGCTGGTGTGAAGGGGGTTGGGGAGGGGGGTATGTGCAGAAGAAGGAACATTCCAGACACGGATTGGCATGCACAAAGCCCCCAGGTAAGGCACAGACACCTCAGCATGTTCTAGTAACTGAACCAAGGCCAGTGTGTCTGGAGCCAGTGAAGTTTGGCATTTTTCTCAGGTGGGGCTATTGAATTGTGTCCTGGAATCCCCATCCAGGCCAGAATAAGGCCTGGGTAGAGGTGGAGGGATGTACTGACAGAGGAGATAAAGTATTGGTAAAGAGCCTGGCTTTTGTTTAAATCTTGCCACTGGGGCTGTTCAAAATAAGACTGGCACATCACCCAGAGAGACAGTGCAGTTAGAGCAGCCTGCTTAATTTTGCTTTGAGCTCCTTGATCACCAGACCAGTGTGGTGGTATTTGGTTTGTAAGTTGCAGAGGAGGGCCAACTTCTCACTGAAAAGAAGCAGTTCACAACCCAGGGCAGAGGGCCTTTGAAGCTGCGGATTTAAACCCCACATCAATGGCAACCCACTCCAGTATTCTTGCCTGGAGAATCCCATGGACAGAGGAACCTGGTGGGCTACAGTCCATGGGGTCGCAAGAGTCGGACTAAAGTCACTAAGGTTTAGTGACTAAACCATCACCACATGCCCCTTTGGGACTTTCCTGGTGGTCCACTGGTTAAGAATCCACCTTCCAATGCAGGGATTCAGGTTTGATCCCTGGTCAGGGAACTAAGATTCCACATGCTGCGGGGTCAACTAAAGCCATGGGCCATCAAAATTAAAAAACAAAAAAAAAACAAAACAAAACCCTCCGGCTGACATCTCTTCCAGCCTGCAGCTTCTTGAGGATGAGTCCTATTTGTAGAACCAGGGTCAGTTCTGATTTCTAAGGTTTCTTCTTTCAGTGGCTTGGGACTTGTTCAAATCTGTGTTTAACCTGTGGATTTTAGGAGAGCAGCGACGGTTTTCATATAACCGGCCTGCTGTTTCTATATCCCTAGCCTCCCTCGGTGGAGGTGTTCAGGTTCTACAGGAAACGGCCGGTGGGAACGCTGAGGAGTTTCTTCCGAGCTTCCTTTCCTCCCTCACCTCTCTTCTTTCCAGCTCCCAGCATGTGTTTATAGGCCAGCAGCGACAACAACGTACCGCAAGCTGAGTGGCTTAAGCAACAGAAATGTAACGCACTGTAAAAGGGTAAGATCAAGGTGTCAGCAGGGCTGTGCTCCCTGGCTAGGACCAGCGGGACACCAGTCTTTGTGTTTGCGGCCATCTCTGCATCCAGTTTCTCTTTCTGTAAAGACGTCAGTCATATCAGATTAGAACACGTTCTACTCCATTATGGTCCCATCTCAACTATTTACATCTGCAATAACTCTGACTCCAAAGGAGCTCACGGTCTGAGATGCTGGGAATTTGGATTTCACAGGAGTTTTGCTCCATTCAACTCATAATGCTGGCTAATAAATGCATGACTCTGTCATATTATATTAAGCTAGCTAAGAAGATTAAGCTCCATTCAGAGAAATGAACTAAAAGAGAAGATGGCACAGACCTTGCAGTCAGAAGTTGTGCATCCTGGGACAGTGTCAGTGTCCCTGGGGTTTTCTTTAAGGTCAACAGTGATGAAGTGTTCTTGTCACATCATTCCCACCTGTTAGGGTTGCCAGACTTTGCAAATAAAAATCCAGGACTATCTGTTAAATTGGCATTTCAGAGAAACACTACTTTTTTTTTTCCAGTGTAAGTATATCTCAAAGTATATATGGGGCATAATTATACTAGAAAAGTAGTCTTTGTTTATCTGGAATTCAAGTTTAACTGACCATTGTGTATTTTATCTGCAACCATACACCCAGCTTTGGCAAGGAATAAAATGTCATGTTTCTGGTCTTAACCATCAGACAGAGTCTTTCTGATTCAAATACCCCACAGTATCTGGTATTACGGCCAGAAGTATATAGACTGTAAAAGGTCAGCAAAGAGCAGAGGCTTGAGTCCCGCCACAAACAGACTTGTGGCTTCCTGACCCCCCTTCTGATGTAGAACAGGGGACCCCACACAGGCTGAAATGTAGCAGCTTCTTTTGAGTTGTTCAAGAGTTTGCTGAGCTGTCTTGGGCAAACCAGGCGGTGTCAGGGTCTCCATCACCATCTGTCAAGTTGAGGGTGATGGTCACTATCTCCACCCAGCACCTCCTGAAGACAGGGATCCAGGAGGCACTCACTCCCCAGATTGTCACAGACCTGCACCATCTGGAAATCGGTTAGAAACACAGACTCCAGGCCCCACGGAAGACTTCTGCCTTGGATCCCTTGTGGTAACGAGACCTCCAGGTGTCTGAAGTGCTGCTCCCCATGCTCTGGGTGGAACCCACTAAGTAGGCTTTCAGAGGACCCTGTGCTTTCAGCCCCCAAGTTCAGGGAGGGAAACCCCCTAAATCCAGGAACTCATTTGCATCTTTCTGTTCTCGTCCAATTTTGGCTTTTCTAGAACTGTTTTTAGTCTGAGGAGTGGAGGCAAGGGGTTACTGTTGTTGGGTGGATTTGGTTTTGAGCTGGGGCTGCCACTCTGCAGGAGTCAAGGGCACCTAAGTGTTCCTGACACCTGGAGAGAGAAGGCTGGGTGTGCAGGGCCTGTTCCGGAGAAGGGCTGGTTTCACAGTGAGGAAGGAGGACAAGGACCATTCCCTGTTGGTCCCGGTGGTTTTATCACCACCAGCTGCCACGTAGCATTTAACAGCTGGAGATGAAAAGCCCAGGGACCCCCCGGGGTCCCTCCCCTGCACCACAGTGTGGCCCTTGTTCTCACAGCCCTCCCAGGGCGAGACACACGGCCCCATCAAAACAACCTCAGACAGATGGTTTTAAAGCCTCATTCAGCTGAAAGCCTTTGTCCAGGGCTCAGAGTGTGTTTTGTTCCCTTGCTAGCCAGTAGGAGTTAGCCCTGTGCTTGTATCATGTACTTAGGAGATTGGTGTCACATACCAAACTGAGCCCCTGTTTGTAAGATGAGCTTGTGGGAGACAAAGAGGGAAGAGACAGGTGGGCAACAGTGACTCTAGAAGTGGAAACCTGGCTTGATTACAGGCGGAAGCTGCCCAACCAGGACCTGTGGTCTGTCCAGCTGCAGGAGTCTTGAGACTCACAGAGTCTGGCCTTGTCCTTTTACAACAAGGAAAAGAGATGATGGACGTTCCTAAGGATACACCAGTAAGGACAGAGCGGATGCTGGGCTGTCACACCCCTGAATGCAAATGGGGCGGTGGGCGTGACTCCAGGGGGCCCAGTGAGGCTGGCAGAGAGCTGGCTCCATCCTAGTCCCTCTGGCCAAACAGCTGCCAAGATCCCCTTTTGCCCTGAGGTCCTATCTGTATGAATAAGAGAACATGAAAATAAACCCAAGTCTTCACTGCCCTCACCGTATTGGATGGCATCTGAAGAAGCATGGGAGTTTATAGCCAGCCCTGAGTATAATCTGTTTTTTCGTTGTTAATTTATTAAACTTTCTTAGTCTGTTCAGGCTGCTGTAACAAAATACAGACCAGGTGGCTTATAAACAACAGAAATTTACTTCTCCCAGTCCTGGAGGCTGGAGTCCGAGATCTGGGTACAGTCTGGTCGAGTGAGGCCCCTCTCCCAGGTCACAGGCTTCCTGCTGTGTCCCCACGTGGTGGAAGGGGCAAGGGAGCACTCTGGAGCCTCTTTCATAAGGGCACTAATTCCATTCATGAGGGCTGCACCCTCATGATTTAAACACCTCCCAAAGGCTCCACCCACTAATACCATCATCTTTGGGAGTTGGGAGTCCAACTGAACTCTGGGAGGGGGGGACACCAACATTCAGATCATAGCACTTAATTATTTAAGTGTAACAGTTGTGCAGAAAAGTGGACGCACAGTCATTGGTCAGCCCCAGGTAACAGCCCCTCAGAATGTGTCCCTTTCCTGCCTAGACTTGATTTTTATCCAGTCCCCCTGTTATAGCCCAGAGAATTTATGCCACGTGGAGCTCCTGAGGTTTAAGCAGGGGCCGCTGAGTTGCTGTGGCTAATTGTTAACCAGCCTGAAGCCTCCAAGCCGGCAGCATCTTTGAATAGCTGCCTCCCCTCCCCTACACGGCCATTTCTCCTGAGCAAATCTTTTCTTCTCCTGTCTAGCCAGGATCGTTTTTTTTTTCCTTGCTTAGTTCTTACTGAAATAATTTTTGTCCTTAATTAAAAAGTGAACCTGATATTTTTATCCAAGTTAAAAACAAGGCTGAGATTTTAGACATTTTTTTGGTGTATGATCTTGAGTTGTTTTTTCTTTATGGCTCTCAGTTCACATTGTCCCCTCGGTAGGCACTCTTCAGGGACCACACAATTTCTGCCCAGGCCTCAGACTTGTGAACCACAGTGAGGCTGAGTGTGTGCCTGTGGTATTTCTTGAAGGCCTCAGGCAGAGCTATACAGCCTTATAGAAAGAAATGGTTCACCAGGAAAACTACGCAGAGGCTGTTCACTTTTATTTGTAGGTTCTCTTTAATGCGTCTCTCATTTTTTGCTGCATTTTTGTATCATAAAAATATCCTTGTCTTCCTACCTCCAGTGAAACTGGAGAAAAATATATTGCAACAAATTGTGCAGTCTGCAGTTAAAATGATGACTTTGAAGATTTTTTCATTCTCTGAGCAGCCTGGGAGAGAGAGAGAGTGTGTGTGTGTATTAAGTTTGCCAAGGCTGCCT
Source organism: Bubalus bubalis (assembly GCF_019923935.1). Taxonomy (NCBI): domain Eukaryota; kingdom Metazoa; phylum Chordata; class Mammalia; order Artiodactyla; family Bovidae; genus Bubalus; species Bubalus bubalis. The sequence goes on from NC_059158.1 coordinate 27,213,680, forward strand.
TGGTAGCTTGGATGGTAAAGCGTTTGCCTACAACGCGGGAGACCTGGGTTCAATCCCTGAGTCGGGAAGATCCCCTGGAGAAGGAAATGGCAACCCACTCCAGTATTCATGCCTGGAAAATCCCATGGATCGAGGAGCCTGATGGGCTACAGTCCATGGGGTTGCAAAGAATCGGACACGACTGAGCGACTTCTCTTCACTTTTCTTCACTTCACTTCAAGGCTGCCATGATGAAGTACCACAGACTGGGTGGTTTGAACAACAGTAAAGCATGTACATACTTGGGGGCACAGTGAGATGAATTTTTACATCCGTGTGTGCCATGCGCCCATCCCCCAGGTCAGGAGGCAGCCCTCCTAGCTTCCTCAGACCCCTCTGGTGAACACCCCCTCCCAAAGCAACCACTTGTCTGCTGTATTGTTTTCTGATTAGTTTCTCCTGTTCTCGCCCTTCATTTCTCCCTGAGTTTTGTAAACTGGCTCCATTGTCTATATGGACAATGTGTTGGGATCCCCTGGTGACATTAAGCATGGATTCCTGGGCCATGTCCCAGTGTCTGATTCGCTGGCCCTGGGGTGGACGTGCAGCAGTGTGCATCCCTGAGGAGGCTTACACCTGTGTTATAAGGTGTTGTAACCCAGGCACCAGAGATGAAAACTACTTGGGTTGTTTTCGTGAGGGTAAAAACCATGCTGCCATGCACAACCTTTTGCAGGTGTCATTTTGAACATGGCAGATATGGCTATACGACAGATTCCCAGAAGTGGAATTGGCATATCCAAAGGCCAATGGTTTGTAATCTCAGTGGAAATTTTCAAATCACCTTTCCAAAGAGGTGGTCCATTTCGCATCCCACTGCAGGGTGAGAGCCTGGTTTCCCATAGCTTCAGCAAGAGTTAGAGACCAGTTTTGGATTTATGCCAGTCTGACAGGGGTGGAATGGTATCTCATTGTGTCTATAATTCGTTTCTCTTCTCAGTGAGGTTGAGTATCCTTTTAAATGTAAAAGGGCCATCTGTGTTTTTTTCCTCTGTGAATTGTCTGTTCAAATCCTTTGCCCATTCTTCTTTTGGGTTTGTTATCTTTTCATCCTCAAGTTCTAGGAGCTCTTCATACATTGGAAGATCAACCTTTGTTTCTAATCCGAATTATAAATATTTTCCCCTCGGACATCATTTGCATCTTGATTTTGCTTTTGGTGTTTCTTCATGTCAGAGTTCTGGATTTATTTATTGTGTAGAAGATTCAGAATAATGGGGAAACAGTTGGCCATAAGCACAGAAACCAATAGAAAGTGACTCATAAATCCAGGTTTGCAAGGGTGAGGAAGGAAGCTGGGAGCAAAAGAGGCATCCAGGTTGTACAGTGGTGGTCTTTGAAGCACCAGGTTTCGGGACAAAGGCAGAACCCTCGCTGGCAGGGCCTAGACTTTAAGCGGATGCAAAGAGCGGATGGGGCATCAGCCATAGCTGGCCACTGGCCAGCTCAGGTCCCTGGGAGGAGGTCAGACACTGCACAGCGGTATCCAGACAAGATGGGACTTGTGGAGGCAGGCGGGAGAAGCTGCTTCCAGGTGACACCAGGGGAAATGGGAAAATGTCTGTTAGTCATAGGAAGCAAACAAAGCAGGAGGTGAGAGGGTGCTCCCGAAAGGGCCGGCTCCACCCGAGGTTGTCAGGACAGCCAGGCTTTTATTGAGCACGTTGATTCTCTTTTTAAACTGTTGTTGTTCAGTCGCTAAGTTGTGTCCAGCTCTTTGTGACCCCATGGGCTGCAGCACACCATGCTTCCCTATCCTTCACTTTTAAACTGTGATCAGAGATAAAGCAAGTGCCACTTTTGACAGGAGACAGGATGAGTCACTCATAGAGGGAGGGTCATTATTGAAGGTGCTTCTTCCAGGGCAAGGTTAACTCCTCCAGGGCATATATTGACCTTCTCCATCGTGGTGTGCGGGAAGAGGACTTGGAATATGGGCGTTGGGAGGTGTCAGGAGGCATCTGGGCTGGGGATTGTAAATCGGTGACCTGTGGTCAGAGCTGGCTTATATGTGTATTTTCTTTGGCCAGTTTGGTAATTGGCCCATAAAGTGTTTTTACAATTTTGGAATTAGTCACCAGCATTTTAAAATCAGATGATTTCACGTAGGGAATCTCTTTCTCTCTCTCTGCTTTTGAAATATGGGGCCGCACCCCTCCAGTGGCCTTCCCCCTCCTTCCTTCACCCGCTCGGGGCAGACGCTCTGCACTTTACCACAATCGCCACTCTTCTCTAATGTGCCCCCAACACCGAGACTGCCTGGCAGCCACCGCATATCCCGGTCTGAATTGTTGTTTTTCTTCTAGCAAGGTTAAAAGGGATGTCACTCTTTTCTTAAACTTGTTTCTCTCTGAAAGTGGAAATGTGAAAGACAGACCAGGAGAGCCCTACAGCTGAGGAGAAACAGTGGGGAGCTCTGTGGTCCTGAAGACTGTTAGTGCAGAAGACCCTGGGTTGAAAGGACTTACCTGAAGACGCCTGGACCACTTTGCTCATTGCATTCCCCGCCTGGTCTCTGCGGGCATTTTGCTGTGTCTCTGGGTTGGAATCACCTCTCTGGTCTAAGAGCTCAGATGTGCCAAAACATACTCTTCTTAAAAATCACAGCAGCTCAGAAACTTCCCTGGTGGTTCAGTGTAAGACTCTGCACTTCCAGTGTAAGAAGTGTGGGTTAGTTCCCTGGTCGGGGAAGTAAGGTCCCACATGCCATGCAGTAAAGCCAAGAAAGTTTTTTTTTTTTTTTCTTTTAAAAAGGGACCTATTGGCTATACCCCAATATAAGATAAAAAGTTAAAAAAAAAAAAAAAGGACCTAAACTTTAATAAAAAAAAATCACAGTAGCACTGCCAGACTATTGCCGTTCTTTTTTGAGAGCTCATACCAGGCGGGGGTGCTGCTTAAAGGGTCAGAGCTCTAACATGGGGAGAGACGGGATTTTTTAAGAATTTGTTAGCAACCAAACATTTAAAAAGAAAAGAAAAAATCCATTTGATTATAACCTCCTGAAAAAACACAGGTTTCAGACCTCCATAGCTCCGTGGTGAGCGGAAGGGGCCAAACCAGTCCCCTTTCCTGCTCTGATCAAGGGCAGGAGGGTAGCAGATAAGGGGAGAGCAGTGGACATGCTGTGCGTGAATCAGAGCACAGCTCATGAGTGCTTGTGTGATGCTCCTTGCTCCGTGGTAGGAGAAAGAAGTCCAAGGATCAGCTTCGCACCAGTCAGGGCCGGGGTCATGAAGGGGGGTCCTGTTGACCTGAGGTGGCTTTGGGGGCCGTGCTGGGCTGTGGGACACTGGGAGACCTGAGAAATGGCCCTGTCCCTTAACCCTGTGAGTTCTGCTGCTTCGCCCACTCTGCTTCGCCATGGATGGGGACAAGAACCAAACCAGACAGCAGGTTGACGCATTCTGAAACTGTGGGCGCTACCAGAGGACAGATTCCAGAGGGAACTTGAGAACCGTTCTGCACGGCCAGCCCACCAGCTGGTCCTTGTGAGTCCATTGCCCACATCTCTCTGGATTTGTCTTCTCAGACATCACGCTGCCACCCTCGGAGTGGAGGGCACGCCTGTACCCAACCCTGGCCTCCTATGGGCACATCCTGACTGCTCTGCCGGCCCTATTCCAGCCCACTTAACCCGTCCATCTGACAGGAAGAGTGATCTTTACAAAAGGTGTCTGTGACTCAGTGCTCCAGAACCTTCCCTTGCCTTTGGATGGTTGTCAGTGGTGGGTGGTGGGGCGTGGCACGACCTGCTCACCTCTGCTCTCCAGGTCACCCAGTCCTCTGCCCATCAGGATCTTCCCTGGTTGCCTCTACCCAGACCACTCTGCCCTGACCCGCTCTCTGACCAGCACACCTCAGTGACGCCTCCTCCCCAGGACCCTGCCCTGATCCTTTCCTGCCCAGGTCGCAGCACTCATCACACCTGGCCGCTGCTTTTGTTGTTGTTATGAAATACGCTTATCATGAGATGTACGATCTTACCCGTTTCTGAGCGTCCAGTTCAGTGGTATTAAGCACACTCATACTGTTGGTGCAACCTCCAAAACGCTTCATCCTGCAAAACTGAAACTGCATCCATGAAACAGCGGCCCCCATCCCTCCCCTGCCCCAGTCCCTGGCAACCACCATTCTTGTTGTGTCTCTGAATTTTTCTCCTCTGGGGCCCTTCGGTAATGAAATCATGCAATATTTGTCCTCTAGTGACTAACTTATTTCACTTAGCATGATGCCCTCAAGGCTCTGTGTAGCATGTGACAGGTTTTCCTTCCTTTTTAAGGCTGAATGATGTTCGTGTTCTGTTGTGTGTATGGACCATAGATTTTGTTCTTCTATGCATCTGTGGATAGACAATTGGGTTGTTTCTACCTTTGGCAGTTGTGATGTGTGTTGTGAACATGGGGTTTACAGATATTTCATTAAGATCCTGCTTCCAGTCTTTTTCTTCTGTGTACGGAAGTGGAATTGCTGGATCATCTGGTAGTTCTATTTTTAATTTTCCAAGGAATCATCGTACTGTTTCTGATGGTGACTACACCATTTTACATTCTCAAAACAATGGACAAATACGGTCCTAATTCGTCCACACCCTCACCGACACCTGTTCTTTTCTTCTAAATTGTGGCCATTCTAATGGATTTGAGTACCTTATTGTGGTTTTGATTTGCATTTCCCTAACGATAGTGATGTTGAGGGTCTCTCCATATACTGGTTGACCATTTGTATGTCCTCTTTGGAGGAATGTCTATTCCTTTGCCCATTAAAAAAAAACAAAAACAAAAACACTTCTTTTCCATTATGATTTATTATAGGATATTAAATATAGTTCCCTGAGCTATACAGCAGGGCCTTGTCTTCCTAGTTTGTGTATAGTGGTTTGTATCCGCGAATCCAAACTCCTGCTTTATCTGCGTACCCCCTTCCCCCCACCTCTTTCCCCTTTGGTAAGCATAAGTTCTCTATGTCTGCGAGTCTGTTTCTGTTTTATAGATAAGTTCATTTGTGTCATATTTTGGATTCCACGTATAAGTGATATCATATGATGTTTGTCTTTCTCTGTCTGACTGACTTCACTTAGTATGATCATCTCTAGGTCCTTCCATGTTGCTGCAAGTCTTTGCCCAGTTTTCAATCTAATTGTGTTTTTTTGTTTTGTTTTTGTCGTCATTGTCAGCCTCTGGTTTTGGGTAGAGAGAATTTGGTGTGTAGGTGCTAAGCTGCAAGAGGGCAGGGCCGTGCCCACCTCCTTCCCTGCCATGCCCCAGTGTCCAGCATGGAGCCCTGCCTGTGGTTTATTGGTGGGTGAGCAAATACGCATGGAGCTCTTATCAGCAAAGGAGTAAAAGGATGTTAGTCCACGCATCCCTTCTTGTTTCAAGAAGGATTTAGGGCTCTGGTCACATCTCTTTGGAAGCATAGTGAATAGAGTGGTGAATGGAAGTAATTTGAAGAGGCTGTTTAAGATGGATAATCCAAAGTCTTGACATTTTTTTTTTTTTAAGATTTGTTTATTTTGGCTGTGCTGGGTTTTCGTTGTTGCATGGGCTTTCTCTGGTTGTGGCGGTCAGGCGTTACTCTTCCTTGCGGTCTGAGGGCTTGGCAGTTGCCAGTCAAAGGCTCTAGAGCACTGGTTCAGTAGCTGTGGCTCATGGGCTTAGTTGCTCCACAACATGTGGGATCCTCCCCAACCAGTGATCAAACCGGTGTCCCCGGCATTGCAAGGTGGATTCTTAACAATTGGGCCACCAGGGAAGCCCTTGACATGTGTTATTCAGCTACTCTGGGGCCATGCTTTTTTTGGTTGAGTCCCATTTTACCTAATAAGGCTGGTCTTGATGGTGAAACTTTGCATGTATTATTTTATAGTTTCAAAATATGCTGCCAGCTAGTTAGTCTCCGTTGATCCTCCACTACGAAGGCTGGGAAAGGGTGATGCTGGCTTTGCAAATGGAAGGGCAGAAGCATAGGCTGACCCACACGCCCGCCTCTCTGCTTCCTCCGTCCTGGGTCCCAGCTCCCCGCCCGGGTCTCAGCCCCTGCCCGGGTCAGTCACCTCGTCTGACAGGTCTCGGCCACCGATGGCCCTCCTCCCTCCCTGTTTCCTCTTCGACTTGACTTCCTGTCCCCCTAGTTCCTTACCTGTCTCACTGGCGTCTGCCTCCAGGCCCAATGCTTAGCAGCACTGCTGCCAGAGTGAACTGTCTGAAACCCAATTTCCGCGTTTTCCTGTTGAGTTTGAATTCTTCGATGTTTCCATGTTGCCTTCAGGATCATGTCCACACCCTTTTATGTGGTACCCTGGCCGCCCTCAATAATGTGTCCTTGTTCCCTGCATCCTTAGCAGATGCTCCTCTGCCCAGGATGCTCCACCACCCCCTCCCGCCCCCCGCCTGCCTACCCCTGCTTGTTCTCAAGTTTCTATTTCATCCCATTTATCCTGACAGGCTACCCCACCTCCCCCGCCCCAGCTGGAGTCTCCCTCACCTGCCTTGGCTCCCTGTGTGGCTGTGTTTACCTCTTGGTACCATGTGGTTGTCTGCCTGTCTGTAGGTCTTTGTACACTTATTTTTCAGTCTCCTGACTGGTCTGTGCTCTCCGAAACTAAGGCAGTGTCTTTTGTCTCCATGTTTCAGCAATCAGCCCAGTGGCTCTCACAGAGTAGGGTGTTTGTGGAAGCAAGGAGGGAGAGGACAAAGGAAAGCCGGTCTGATCTCAAAGTTCATGTCTTCCTGCCCCCTCCCCAGCCCACTCCCCACCCACTCCACCGCCCACCAGTGCATTCTCCCAGTCCAGGGTGGCGGGGTCATGGGTTGGCTCCCAGAGTGACCCAGTCAGCTCTTCTTGGCTCTGGCCACCCTGAAACTCACTCACCCTGGCCTACCTTCTGGTAAATGCATCCCAGCAGAGAGAGATGACTCATGTGTGTGTGACTCAGCGCGAAGGCAGCACAGCTGGAGAGGTGGCCAGGGTGTCTGCCCGGGGGAGGGAGGGCCACAGAGCACCAGGGATCCAGGCCTGGGACCTGAACTCCCGCAGGTCTGCCAGCTGGACAGAAGGCAGGAGCCTCCTCTGTCCGTGGAGGGAGTGGTTGCACTAGCAGAGCTTTGCAAGACTTAAGATACCTGGAATTGCATCTCGTTTATCGCTACTAAATACTATTTTTAATAACTTTAGTGTATGCTTATAGGCACTGGTAAGCATCTTGCATGCAACCAAAACAACAAAAAAAATAATAGCAGATACAGGTACAGTACTTCCTATACACCAGATACTATTCTAAGTAAGCACTTTGCATTTTTGAAGTCACCTAATTCTCACAGAAACCCTATAGTACAAGAATCCCATTATCCTCATTTTATAGATGATGAATCTGAGGCCCAGAAAGGTCACACATAGAGGTGCCCCAGAGCTACATAGGGAAGAAATGACATTTTCTTTGTCCATTTGTCTGTTGACGGACGCTTAGGTTTGCTTCCGTGTCTTGGCTTTTGTAAAATAGTGCTGCTGTGAACATTGAGGTGCTTGTATCTTTTCAAATTATAGTTTGCCTCTTTTTTTTTTTTCTGGATAAAGATGTTTTATATATATACAGTGGAATATTAGCTGTAAAAAGAATGAAATAATGCAGTTTGTAGCAACATGAATGGACCTAGAGATGATTATACTAAGTGAAAGTAAGTCAGACAATGACCAGTATTATATGATGTCACCCATATGTGGAATCTAAAAAATAATATGAATAAATCTATTTACAAAACAGAAACAGACAGACATGGAAAACAAGCTTATAGTTACCAAAGGGGAAGGTAGGGGGAGGGAGAAGTTAAGATTGACAGATAGGATTAACAGATGCGCAATACTATATATAAAATAGACAAGCAACAAGGAATTACATATAGCACAGGGAACCGATTCAGTGTCTGTGATAACCAATACTGGAACATAATCTGAAAAAAATTACATATAACTGAATCACATTGCTGTGTACCTAAAACCAAAACAATGTTGTAAGTCACCTATACTTCAGATTTTTTTTTTTTTGAGGAGGAGTGGGTTTCCTGGTGGCCTAGAGGTTAGGACTCCGGGCTTTCGCTGCCATCGCCTGGGGTCAGGAACTGAGATCCTGCAAGCTGCACAGTGTGGCCAAAAAGCAAAAAGAGGGAGGAGATAAATGGCAGTTTTGATACGAGCTCAGGTTTCTGAGTCCACACTCTGAACCCCACCCCGTGCTTCCTCAATGAAGTCTATAATCTGCGGTCCTGTTTTTACAGAGGAGGCGATTATGGCTCAGAGGTTGGTCACTCTTCTGTAGTCACGCAGCCAGGGAGTGATGAAAGCTGGTTGTCTCCAACCTCTAGCTGCAGCCACCAAGCCCTCCTGCCCAAATCAGGGCATGCCATGGGCTGGCTTCTCTTTACCCCTCCCCACTGGTGCTCCCGGGACCCAAGTCCAGATGGTGGGTGGGTTCTCTGGAATAAACTCTTTCTTCTCAGGCTGAGGTCACAGCCAAAGGGAAGCCCTTGATGGCACCTTCCGCTCCTGTCTCCCTTCAGTTGTGGGTTGCAGAGCGCTTCCTCCGCCGGGGTGCTGACGTGGCTCTCCTTGCCTCCGCAGACGGCGAGACGGTGCACTACCACTACGGCCCGAAAGACCTGGTCACTGTCCTGTTCTACATCTTCATCGCCATCATCCTGCACGCCGTGGTGCAGGAGTACATACTAGACGTGAGTGCCGGGTCTGGGCTCGGAGGTGCGAGGCTGGAGCAGCTGCAGCTCAGGGGCCTCCATCCTCCCCTTTTGCAGGCTCCAGCTGGCCCTGGGGGCTGACCTTCCACACCACACTGTGGTCCCCCTCCCCCTCCCCGCCTCCTAGTAGCGGTGTTTATTCACGGGAGGGAGCTGCCTGAAGTGTGTCAACACAGCGTCATCGGGGCTCACGTGACACGGGTCGGGGATGTCGCCTTTACATCTCGGCTAAAGACATCCACCTCGCTGCTCTTTCAGAGTGCTTGCCTTCAACTCAACGCTGTATGCACATGCAACACTCACACGAAATAGCTTCAGCCCCTTTGTGGGGAGAGCAAAGGTGTTTGAAACCTGCCCGTTATCCATACACTTATATATTAACGCGCAGGTCCCTCTCTTTTCTTTAGAAAATCAGCAAACGGCTTCATCTCTCCAAAGTCAAGCACAGCAAGTTCAACGAATCTGGGCAGCTGGTCGTCTTTCATCTCAGCTCGGTGATCTGGTGCTTCTACGTGGTGGTGACGGTGAGTGGTCCTCGTGACGGCCGGGGCCCGGGCAGCCGTGGCGTCGTGGTGGAAGAGGGGTCAGTGGTTTAGGAGCTGTGTGAAGCCAGGGAGCATCATCTGGTCCAAACGATGTCACGGTGATGACAGCGTACAGCTCCGTAGCTCCGTGACCGCTCCCAGGGCCCCCGCACCGTGCTGTCCCTTGAGCTGAGGTTTATGTTCACCATGGCACCTGGGTCATGGATTGAAGAAATCCAAGCTCAGGTTTTGCAGTGGTCCTGCAGTCACGTGGCTCTGCAGTGGACAGGACTTGAGGCTTTGCTTCTGATTCACCACGTTGGCCTCCCAGGGCATGGCCAGCCCCGCTGTGTGCACATCAGGCCCCTGAGAGTTAGCACCGCCCCCAACGAATGCCTGGAGGAGCAGACAGCGGACCTGCCTCCCCTCTTTGCACAATACGACTCTTAAGCAACCTTTGATACAGCCAAATTCCTTTGTACAGCAGAATGTGGACAGTCCTTTGAAGTTCGCTCTAACAAGCCGGTTGTGCTAGGAAGTTTTTAATTCCCCAACCACAGCCTGGAGCACCTCCTGTCTGTAACCAGGTCTCTTCCTCAGGAGCTAGAATTGTCCTGTGAGAAATCCAGGCCAGGGGCTTGGAAAATTCTGCAACCTTGTGATCTTTTAGGAGTTTCTTTCCCTGCCTCCCCTGACCCCTCACCCTGCTTCCTCTTCCTTAGCGACAGTGGCCCACTCTCCCATCCTCAGGACCCCTCTGTCTCTGGTCTGAACCCTGGACCCATGTTCTCAAAGCAGGACTCAGCATGTTGCCTGTATTTCTGTTACCACAGAACACTAGGGATTTGAAACCCAGGGCCCCAGGCCTCTGTGCTGCGGAGCAGGCCCTGGGGCGGACTTTCGGTGTGGTCTGTGCTGGTAGGGCCCCCCTGCTGTTGTGCAGCGCAGATGCGGGCCCAGGAAGTGTACACACCGCTGGGCTCAGATCTCATCTTGCTGCTGGGTGTTTGGGTCCTGCGGCCTCTGGAGACCTGGAGCTCCCTTGAGGCAGGGCAACTCTGGGGTCCCTCAGATACCTCACTGCTCTTGCCTTGTCTCTGAATCACTGTTGCCCTTTCAGTCTCACCCCACCATCCACCCGAGCTGTGACCCGGCTACTCACGCAGGGGATTTCCCACCCGCTCCAGAGTGTGCAAAGCTCCACGCCAAGTCCCTGCTTCTCCTGGGCCGGTCGAGGGCTTGGAAGCGAGGCTCATTAGTCTTTAGCGGTCGCGCTTTCCTGCGTTCACTCTTAACAGGCTTTTACTGTGGTGACAGCCAGGCCTCCACTGAGCGTCTCCAGCTGGAGATCGAGACCCTGGAAAGTTCGAGTGACCCCGGTCCTTATCCACCACGTGGCTCTTAGCCCTCACGTGCTCCCTCCACGCCATTCCAAGTGAAAGTGACTGAAGAAGAGAGGGTCCTTATGTAAAAGGAGTAAAAATAGCTAGGTTTTTAAAATCATATGTTTCTGTTATGATGAACTTTTTCTCAATTCTTCTCTTTCACTCTCCAGCCAGTTCATCAGCAGGTCCCCTGCCTCCACCAGAACGTGGAGGGCCTGTCCCCTGCTTTCTGCCTGCATCGCTGTCCCCCAGGCCGGTGGGTCTCTGCAGGGGACACTTGACAGGATGCTTCCGGCATCTGGTGGGTCGAGGCCAGCGATGAGCTGAGTGTCCTGCAGTGCACAGGAGAGTTTCCACAGCGAAGCCCGGCCTGGCCCCGGGCATCACTAGTGCCACAGCTGGGCAGCCCTGATCTGTAATCGAGGCCACCATCGTCCTTGCTGGACCACTTGCAGAAGGAGGCTGTTTCCACTCCTGTATCCATCCACCCACCCCTGTCCATTGTCTGCCCAGCCAGACCGATCTTCATCGAGTGTAAACCAAGTCATGCACCCCCTGCTTTCAAAGCCGCTGTCCCACTTGTAGAGAAATTGTGCTTTTTCCTGAGCTCTGGGCCAGCCTTATCCATCTCTTCTCACTCACCCCAGCCCCCACCGTTCCTCTAAACTCTCCTGGCCTTCCTGCCTCCTGGGCTTCGCAGGCAGCGCTCCATCCCCTGACATCCCATGCCTTCCAACTTTCCACCTATATGTCACCTCTGCAGAGAACGCCCCTCCTCTTGTATCTGCTGCACTCCGCCCTCTACTCTGGTGTCTGCTTGTTAACGGGTGTTCTCTGCTGCCTGCTTCTGCCTAGGACTGCTCCCAGAATTGTGCTCACAGCTGGCCCCTGAGTTCAGTTCTCGGTGTGTTCCCAGCATGTACAGCATGTACAGAGTGCTCTCTCAATATTGTTGTGAGAGGGAATAAACTGCAAATGTATCTTCTTGTTCCAGCTTTCAGCAGTTTTTAAAGTAATCAATCACTTGTTTTTATGAATTCACAGATCTTTTTTTTTTTTTTCAAACATGAGCCATACATAAAAGTTTATAAAAAGAGAGTAAAAACTGACCCTAAATCCCTCCCCCACAAATAACCAGTTTTATCTTGGCATTGGATTCAGATTTCTCTCTGCATTGATGTAGGCAGGGTGATGGGGTTGTGGATGGGCCAACTGAACATTTAATAAGAATGTCAACCTCCTACCTTTAATCTAGCCCAACTACTGTTCATCGTTCAGGGCAAAGAAACAGAACTCTACTGCGGAAATCGGGCTGGGTGGGTGCCTGGTCCCCCTGCCTGGCTTCCCAGGGACGCCTCCCTTCCTAGTGTAGGGCTGCAGCTGGGCACTCAGCGGGAGCCTTGCCCTGGAGCACCTTCGGGGCAGGTGTGCAGGTCAGGGCTGCCGCGGCCTGACAGACAGACTGCCTGGAGCGGAACCTCCACAGCGGTGTTCCTCGCAGCGGTGTTCCTGAAGGACCAGTGGGTCCAGGGAGCAGCTGGCCGTATCAGGACTGGGTTCTCCTCTTCCGCGAGTGCTTTCTGGCTGTGGGGGAGGGGAGGGAGTGTGGAGGCTCTGCCGGCCTCCTTGTTGCCTAGTAGATTTGTAGAACCAGGAAGGAACAGAGGACCCCAAAGGCCCCCAGACGGCATACCCGGCGGCAGGGAGATCTGGGGGCGGCGAGCCCACACTCCATGTGGAGCTCCGAGGGTCCCAGCCTGGGCCCCGCTGGGCGGCTGCCTGGCCCGAGGTCTGGAAAAGACTGTTCTCAGAGCAGTGAGTCATTCTTCCTCCGGCTGCCCCGTGCGCCACCCTCCTGCCCTGCGCAGGCAGGCAGCATTGTTCTGGGGCGTTTTCTCTGCCATCGGTTGGCTTCACAGTTCTGACTTCTTTGTCTCCTAAATGAAGGTCCAGGCCAGGAACGTCCCTGTTTAATATCCCAGGATTCTCTGGGCTTTAGATTTCTGTCAGTGCTGCTTTTCTTGGTCAGTGGTTTTTTTTTTTTTTTGGCAGCAATTCTCCCACCTGAGTCCTCGAAGTACTATTTTCCTCCTTAAGTGCATTGGTGCTTCTTCTAGGAAGGAACATCCTGCCTGCTCTGGTTTCTTGGAAGCAAGGGTGGAAGGCTGTGAACCTCTGTGCCCAGGGTTGGTGTCTGATGCAGGTGGCGTGTGGGTGGCAGCAAGGGGTGGCCTCAATGCAGAAAAGGCCCTCTCTTCACCCAGCTCGCCCCGGAGCCTCCCACCGCTTCCGGACTGTGAGGAGGAAGATGGAATGAGGCTAGAAGGGTTTGGGGGATACCATGACTGCCCTGGGCCTGGGCCTGAGGGCACCCAATCAGTTGGGAAGCTGTGTTAATGAGGCCCCGGTCGTGGGTTTGGGGCCATGGGCCATACCTGAAATGTCCTCAGGTGTTGAGTGACTCAAGTGGAGGTAGACTGGCCCTCCCGTGGAAATAAGGCTGAGGCTCCTGTAGCCACCTGGAGGTTCCCCTGTGAGCCACTGGGCCTCCTCCCCCCAGCACAGCCTGGTCCTTGGTCCTGGTGGGAACATCTGAAACTCTCGGCCTCCTCATCCAAGCCACTAGCGTGGTTTCTTTCTGACGGACCGGGCAACCAGGCCTGGGGTGCCAGGACCAGGAGGCTGGGGATGCATCTCAGATTCCAGTTGTACTGCTGAGAAACCACCTTGTTTCTGGGGCTCCTTCCTTTCCCTGTCTCTAAAAGGAGGTCAGGCTGCCATCACCTCCTCTGTCCTCTTTGAGCATCCTGTTGGCCTCCTCACTCTTGGTGGGTTGTTTCCTTGTATGTTTTGTGATCCTGGATAATAAAGTCATCTTTAGCAAGGCTTTGCTTGTCAGAACCCTGTATGTCCTTGGACAAGAGTATGTCCCAGTGGTCTCACTGGCCCACAGTACCGCCAATGCTGAGTTCTTAGGTGGGGACTCCTGGACACACAGGTGATGTCCATGTGCACTCCAAACCCACGTGAAAATGAATCTGAGGTTACAGATGTTCAGGAGGTCATATTTTTTTGTTTCCATACTGAGCCGAGGGTGAGCAGACATCGACCTCTTCTCCCTCTGTTCTTCACCAGATCCTTTCTAGTCTCCCCTTCCTCTGGAGTGGTAGCCTTTTGAGGGTCTTCCTGTCCCCATGTGGGTACATATGCCCTGGTCCCACAGCCTCCGCCCCCTGCTCTGCCCTCCTGGGCCCTAGGGGTTTTGCCTTTCTTATTGTGAGCTCAGCCTTGCATCTGAAAAAACATTTGTTAGATTTCATGCAGCATGTCCAGGTGTCTTCTGATCGGAGGGTTTTCAGGTTGCCTCCCCCTTACTCTGTAAGAGGCCCTGGGCTAGATGCTGGAGATGCAAAGAAGGACTAGAAAAGAACCAGAAAAAAAAAGCCAGAAAAGAAGGCCCTAGGTGTCCTGGCACCAGGACAGGGACTGCACTGTGCGAAGAGTGTCACATGGGCCACCGGTGGGGAGGCCTGTGGGGTCCTGCTGTTGTTTTTGCTCACAGCGTTGTGAAAAACCAGAGGAGGCTTTTCATTTTTCCAGTGGACGGTGATTCTGGAGTTGATCTGCTTATTCACCCTGCAAGCATTTCCTGAGTGCCTGCATGCCAGGCATAATACTCGACACTGTCACATAAACATAAACTGTCACATTTATTTCTAACAATAACTCGGGGAGGGTATTTTTATCCTCATTTTACAGACAAGCCAGCTGAAGCTCAGGGAGACAAACTTGCTCGGAGGATGCGGCCAGTCAGGGTCAGACCCGCAGTCAGACTCGGGTCTTCAGTCAAGTCAGACCCCAGAGCAGGGCTGTTCCTCCTGCATCATGACTCTTTTTTATAATAAAGAGACCGGCCAAGTGCCAGAGAGCCTCCGTGTTCACGTTTTCCATTGCCTCCTTGTTCTGTCATCTGGGGACTAGGTGTGTCTGTGACCCCTAGACCCTGGGCCTGCCCTGGATCCCTGCTGGCCTCACGGTCACGTCTCTAAACACGGTCTCTTTCTGCCCATAACAGGAAGGATACTTAACAAACCCGAGGAGCCTCTGGGAAGACTACCCACATGTGTACCTCCCGTGAGTATTGTCACGTTCTGTCCCCAGGGAGGAGCGGGCTGGGTGTGCCAGCTTCTCGCCCCAGACTGGCCAGAACATGGGCCAGTGGGCATGAAGACTGGATGCCCCCAAGCCTTCTGGGGCCAGTGTCGTGGAGGCCAGTCTGAGAGCTGCTGCCTCCCCCAGTGCTCGCGGGTGCTTCCTGCAGGAGCTTGGGTGCTTCCTGCAGGAGCTCGGGTGCAGGGTCTCCGCCCAGCTGCCCTCAGGGAGCACTGCAGATGGCAGGGGTCCAGAGGGCTTATAAACCCCAGACAGTCCTTCCTTACAGTTCTGGAGGCTGGCAGACCTAGCGTCTGCTGAGGCCGCTTCCTGCTTCACAGAGGCATCTTCCTCACATGCAGAAGCAGAGAAGGGCCTCTGTCACCAGGGCCCTAATCCCACTCAGGAGGGTCCACCCCTGTGCCCTCATCACCTCCCAGAGGTCCCACGTCCTGGTACCCTGTCACTGCGGAGTTAGGATTTCAAATGTGAATTTCAAGGGTAGGGGCTGCAAGTGTTGGGTCTGTAGCAGGTTCCTAAACTGCCGGGAGGAAGGGGGAAGCAGAGCCACTGCCTGGAGCTCCGTGGGCTGCGCCTCCTGGCACCTGCTCACATCCACACCTGTGTGTCTCTGAGCAGCACCCCCTCCTCTCCTAGTCTGATGGGATACCAAGAGGGCAAAGCTGGGCCCACATGCCCCTGAGACGACTCTCAGGCTGTCCTAAGATCCTTAGAACGGCAACCCCAGAGACTTAGCAGAGTTAGATCCATCCTCTGGCTGAGACCCCTGCCTTCCTTGGCACATAACCACTGCCCACTACCTCCTCCCTGACAGGGCTCTGGAATCAGGCCTCTCCTTAGCCTTTCCTCCTCTGGGCTGAAGACCCCCCTCCTCTGCTCTTTTCATCCTTCTTGTGTCTTTTCATGGGCTTCCTGTGTCCCTCCACGTGTGGAGCAGTGTCCCAGCCCAGGGATCTAGTGCATGCCAGCTGCCCGCCCCCACTCCCTGCAACCCAGCTCTCCCCAACCCGCCCCTCCCTGCAACCCAGCTCTCCCCCACCTGCCCCTCCCTCAGCCCAGCTCCTCACACAACCTGCCCCCGCCCGCCCTGGCAGGGGCTTCTCTCCATCCCTCTGGGTGACTGGCCCCCTTGTCTCCAGCTTCCAGGTGAAGTTCTTCTACCTGTGCCAGCTGGCCTACTGGCTGCACGCACTTCCCGAGCTCTACTTCCAGAAGGTACGGAAGGTGAGTACTCGCCACCCCTCTCTGATACCACCTGTCCCCCCACCTTCCTGCTGTTCCTCTCTCTGGCCACCCACTCATGGGGGGTGGAGATGGGTGTGTGTTGAGTGAGATGCTGAGCAAGCGCCTGTCAGAGTCTCCCTGACATCCTCCAGGATTGTTGGGGGTGGGGTGGGGCGCTGCCAGGTCGGCCTCTTCCTCCCCCTGAGGATGTGTGACTTTGGGGGAAACCTGACTCATCTTCAGGGGAGCTGATGGAGAGATCTTTGCCTTTTCCACAGAGATTTTTTTTTTTTTTTTAAACTTCCCTCTGACTTATTTCCAAAAGCCCTTGTTCCCCAGTTCCTGTCTCTTCTTTTTCAACCCAGTCCCGCCCTCTGACCATCGAGTTACCTTTGGACTTTGAACAGCCTGGTGCACGGGTCTCTGGGGGGACCCCAGGCTGCCTGTGTTAGAGCAGCATCGTTCTGCACCCCTCCTGCCTGCTCTGCAGCTCCACCTGCACCTTCTTCCCCTGCTCCTGCATCTCAGGTTAGGGAGTCAGCACATGTGCAGTTTGTGTCTCTGTCTTGCAGGAGGAGATCCCGCGGCAGCTCCAGTACATCTGCCTGTACTTGGTCCACATAGCAGGCGCATACCTCTTAAAGTGAGTGGGACCCAGAGTGGGCCAGGTCTCCCCGCCCGTTTACGTTTGTGCCCCTCTCCACACCATCATTCAATCAGGAGGCACTGATCAGACACTGTGTGTACCAAGCACCGTGCTGACACCTGGGAACACTTAGATGGACAGTGGATGGTTGCTTTATGTTTACCGGACTTTTTCTCCGACGAGTAGGAGAGAAAACTACAAAGATAAGTGGGATGAACACTGTGCTACCACGTGGACCACCTGCCACGGGAACCCAGAGGAGTGACCGCCTCAACCCGAGACAGAGCTGGGAGGGATCTGAGGCATACAGCTGCCGACCCAGGGCGTTGCAGGTTGCCGGCAGCCTGAGCGGGGCTCCCGCCCCACGCGTCCAGGTGGGGGCGCTGCCAGAGCTCGTGGCCCTGGACTTCCCTTTGGTCTGCAGTGAAGCGTAGAATAGGCACTGCTTGGCTGTCCTGAGGTCAGAAGCGTGGCCGTCACCCCGAGTGTGTCTGTAGTGAAGAGAATCACTGCTGGGCAGGATGTGTCTTCTAGTTTGGAGTTTTCTCGGGCTGCGTTTTTTAGCAGGACAGGAAAGCAATGCGCCGTGTAGCCTTCTCAGGTGCCCCGGGGGTGCCGGCCCTGGGGTCTCCTGGGTCTGTGCTACAGGCCTCCTGTGAGAATGACCAAACAGGGCGACCCAGAGCCAGGTCCGTTCTCTCTGGAGGCTGGGAGCAGCGTCCGTGCCTGGACAGGCCTCTGAAGGGCACAGGCCGTGTGGGGCCCGCTCTGCTCTTGGTGCTGCGTGCAGGGCAGGTCTGAGCAAGCCAGCCCGCAGTCACCCAGCAGTGAGGCGAGGATGGGCTGAGGGTGCACAGGCAGGACCGCTCGAAGGAAGGGAAGGAGTGTCCGTCAGGAAAGAGTTTCCCGTGGTGGGCAGGATGAGGAGGTGGCCCCTCTGTGGTGGGAAGAGCTCTCTGAGGAGGGAACTTGGTGCGGGGGCGAGTGGCAGAATCAGGCAGGTGGAGACCTGGGCGGGGGCGGGCTGTGCAGGAGAGGGGACCCCAGGAGCAGAGCCCTGAGGTGGGAGTGGGGCTGGGAAATGAGGCTTGTGACGGTCAAGGGCACGATCCCACTGGCCAGCCTCGGCTGTGTGGAGGCCCTGGGCCACCCTCAGTCATGCTCTCGACCATTCTTAGGATCCAGAGAACTCGTGGTTTAAGAGGCCAGTTCACTCACACGTATTCTTACGTTGTGTTGAGTTTTGCTTCTTCGTGCGCCTCTTAGCCATGAAGACTTGGATGATAAATCGGGCAGTGGGACTCCCTCCCACCAGCCCCCCCAGTATTTCTGCACGTGCACAGCTCAGCTACTCGCCGTGAGCACCTTTTCTGTGGCCCCACCCTGGGCCAGGTGATGAATGCAGAGTGACGGGTGCTGTGAAGTCAGCCAGGTCCACGGGGGGAGCGGGTCGGGGCAGCGGGCCCAGACAGAGCAGGTGAAAGGCCAGGCTCGGTGTGGGGGCAGACTGGAAGCAGAGCTGAATCGCGGGCTGAGGCAGGGCCCCAGGGCGATGGGTGTCTCACGGGGACTGTGAGGCTCGCCTGTGTCTCCGCAGCCTGAGCCGCCTGGGCCTCGTCCTGCTCCTGCTGCAATACTCGACCGAGTTCCTCTTCCACACGGCCCGGCTCTGCCACTTCGCGGACGAGAACAACGAGAAGCTGTGAGTGATGCTGAGGCCAGGGCGTGGGATGGGAGGGCCCTGGGGCTAGGTGGAGCCCTGGGGTTATTTTTTTCCTGGAG
Source organism: Bubalus bubalis (assembly GCF_019923935.1). Classification (NCBI taxonomy): domain Eukaryota; kingdom Metazoa; phylum Chordata; class Mammalia; order Artiodactyla; family Bovidae; genus Bubalus; species Bubalus bubalis. The sequence goes on from NC_059158.1 coordinate 27,232,200, forward strand.
CATCTTATTCTGGACATCTCAGTTCTCAAGCACCCTCCCTGACCACCCTTGAACCCTCTTCCCGTTCGGGCCCCAAAGGCTGACACACCTTCTGCACCTCCCTGCGGGCAGGTTCAACGCCTGGGCGGCCGTATTTGGAGTCACCCGCCTCTTCATCCTCACCCTTGCCGTGCTGGCCATCGGCTTCGGCCTCGCTCGCATGGAAAACCAGGCCTTTGACCCCGAGAAAGGGAACTTCAACACGTTACTCTGCAGGTGAGCTGGCCAAGAGCCTTGTGAACTCAGCCCAACTTCAGCTAGAGGTCAGGAGGGGGCAGACCCCCAGGTCTCCTGCACCTTGATGTTTAGGGGGGAATCTCAGACATCCAGCTGGGAGGGGAAAAGAGATGCCACCCCCCTGCTTCCATCACAGCTGTCTCTCCTGCCTGGCCCTAGTCCGTCAGTCTGCAGGCCAGGTCCCGGTGCCAACAAGGGTCCCCCGCCGGTTCACGCCTCACGGTGGGTGCTGGGCTCACAAACAGCCTCTCATCTGTCCGTCACGGCCCCTTGTGGGCTCTTCACAGCATGTTCTCCCAAGTGGCCAGAAGGGCAGCGAGGAGGCCATGGACCTCATGATCTGGGGTGGGGGGGTCAGAGATTTATCTGGGTTGCTCGCCGGATGAGAAGTCGCTCTTCTAGAATGATTTCTGCTGTATCGTACCTCAGTTCACTTGAACCACCACCCCCCGCCCCAATGATATGGAGCTTACATGTGCCGTGTTCTGGGCGGCAGGTCCCGGGCAGGTACAGGGCGTTGTGACAGGAGCTGGAATCACATCTATCACCTCCTCCCGGCCGGCACACCCCCCTCCCCCGCCACGCGCCTGGAGCTGAGCCCGGCACTGGCTACGTTCTTCCCGGAGGGCTGGCGGGCCGGGCGCTGCGGGGTCCTGGCTGTGCCTCCGCCCAGGCCCACCCGGCCCTTCTCCCCACAGGCTGTGCGTGCTGCTGCTGGTGTGTGCCGCCCAGGCGTGGCTCATGTGGCGCTTCATCCACTCGCAGCTGCGGCACTGGCGCGAGTATTGGAGCGAGCAGAGCGCCAAGCGCAGGGTGCCTGCTGCCCCCAGGCTAGCAGCCAGGCTCACCAAGAGGGAGTCGGGTGAGTGTGGATCTGCGTGGGGCAGGTGGGCTCCCCCAGGACCCTGGACCAGACCTGCTGCTCCTCCTCCCCAAAGGGGACTCTTGGGCTCCTGCCGGGGCCTGACTGGCACGTGGCTGGGCCCAGATGGCTTGTTGCGGGGGCAGGGGCAGGCAGGTGAGGCAGGGGCCCTCGTGGCCACAGAGGGCAGGGCGGCGGTGGGGTGGGGAGCTCTGGCAGGAAGCATGCCTTCAGGCTGGCCTTGGGGACCCCATCAAGGGCGGCCGCGTGTCCTCACCTGCCCCCTTGCTCTGCATCTCGGCCTGGCTGTCTCCCAGGATGCTGGCTCTGCGTCTCTTCAGGGGTGACCCGAGGTGACAGCACTAGGGGCTGGCGGATGGGGGACACCCCCTTCTCCTCCGGCCCCGCCAGGTCCTGGGGCGCTGCCAGCCCCATGCTCTCCATGCAGCCTGGGGGCCTGTCTGCGCCAGGCTCTGTCTTCTGAGTCACCGGCCTTTCTCCAGGTGTGGCCTGCTTGGCAGGGCTTGTGTGTGTTTCAGACACGTGTGCGGCTGGGTGTGGCTAGGAGTCAGGCCTCGCTGGGGGCGGGGGTGGGTACGGGGCGAGGCTGCAGCCAGATGAGCCTCTGACTCTGAGCAAGGAGACTGGGGTGTTGCTGACAAGAAAAAGCGGAGTTTTTTCGGGCAGAGGGAGCATCAGGCAAGAGGGTACGGCCTTGTCCCTGCAGCCTCTCCACCACCTCCTGTCCGGCTGGTCAGCTTCCCTGAGTCTTTGCTGAAGCCGGCCAGTGCCCTGCAGGGGCCTGAGGGGAGCTGAGGAATCCAGAGGCCTTGGAGTGATTTCAGGAGGGTCTGGGCCGGCCTCGGTGGCTGCGTGTCACCCCAGCGCCTCCTGCGAAGGATAGAGACCAGCCAGCTTAGCGGGGATCAGGAGCCCCCGGGAGCGGCCTGCTGGTGTCCTTCGCCATGGGGGGCTGCAGCCTGGGTCCCCTCAGCTTGTCCCGTGGAGAGCCACAGGGCTGCCAGGCCTCCCCCGACCCCTCTGCTCCCACCCCTACCTCCCGCTTCAGACGCAACAGAAACACCACGTCCGTCTCCTTTTATTCCCAGGTTACCACGAAAATGGGGTGGTGAAAGCCGAGAATGGAACCTCCACACGGACTAAGAAACTGAAGTCTCCTTAAGGCCAAAGTGCTGAGAACAGCAATCCTCTCGTGGGGGCCAGCAGGGAGCGCCCCCACCCGCCTTCCTGCTCCAGGCGCCCCGCCTCAAACAGCACAACCCCGTCTTCACACAGGGCCTTTTCCTCTTTCTTACGTCTCAGCTGTCTCCTCTTCTTCCTCCATGAACCGTTCTCAATAAAACCAAAAATCTCCCTCTTTCCCTTCCTCAGACCGCCTCACCTCCTCACCTCTGTCCTGGGTGGGGTTTGCTAGAAGCCCAGGCTCTCTCACGGTTCCTTTTCTGTCGGCCTCCTCTTTCTCTTCTTTCATGGCTTGTTTCTCTTTCTACTCGTTAGTGTACCTTATCGTGCAATTTCTCCATGTCTGATTTTTTACAACGAGAGGAGGCTAAGCCTGCAGTGCTGGCCATCCAGTACCCAGTCCCTGGGACTTGAGTCGGCCGCCCTGTGCCATGGAGCCTCCGCCAGGCCGGCAGCGGCCCCTCGGTGATCTCTGTGCGGATGGGCAGCAGGAGGAGAGACCGGCTCTCTCGGATCATCATCTCCTAGGTGCTGATGAACTGACGAGATGTATGATTCCAGTTCTGCACGTGCCATCTTGAGTACCACCCCCCCCTCCCCCGTCCCGGGGGCCCTTTCTAGTCCTAAGTGCCAAGGCTTTTGGCTTTGGGACGTGACAACTCGTTCCAGAAGGATGGTGGTGACTGAATTGGGTCCCGTGGCTGATCATGCATTGGCAGCCACCCCTGCTCTCTGTCGGGGACCTGCTAGAGGAGGATGAGTCATCACACTCTACAGCAAGAGCAAAGTAACCGGCGCGGTGGGCACCTCCAGAGAGGTAATGTGGCAGAAACGACGGCGTCGACCTGGCCTTCTGCAGCACGTCCAGCTGCACTGCGCTTCCCATCTTTCACCAGCAACCAAACCAAACAGCAGTTAACAAACCAGCCCAGCGGGGGACACGCCGGTTCTAAACCCAGCAGCCCTGCCTGTTGGGGGCTGGCCTTGCCCCTGACTTCATCTCTTTCGCTGCAGGAACACTAAGTTCCCCGGTGACCCCTGGTGCCCCATCGAGGGTCACCTAGGCCCCTCACCCGCAAGCCTCACTTGCTGACTGTCCTATGGAGTTGTCGTTGTCTGCTGCTGTTTGCTGAGCACGCCCACAGCATTTTAGACGGTATAAACCCAGGCTGACTCAGAATCGCTCTGCTGGTTAGGAGGGCAGACCCAGCTTTGTTGACGGGAGTCTTTTTGCACCTTCCCCCTACGTGTTCCCTCCCAACCCCCCAAAGACAAGGCTTCCAGGCCTCACAGTGCCTTGTGAGGACTCCAGCAGGGAGCGAGGCTCTCAGGAGGACACCTGAGTGCCGTGCGGAGCTGGTGGGAGCAGGCATGTTAGTGCCATTTGAGGGGCTGCTCTTCTCCCTGACATCAGAATAGAAAGTAAACCTTGAGTTATTACCCAGCATGGGGGAAATGGGTCTCTTCATCAAGGCAGCTTCCTTCTCCAGGTCACTTGCCCCAGAGAGAAGTTTTAATCTCCCAGTGCCTGGGATTTGCTTCCTGACAGCCTGGTAGACCCTCACCTCTCTGCTCAGGATGAGGCCCTGGAGAGGGGAAGGGGTTCTCTTGATTACCATTAGGAGAGGGACAATGCTTGTGAAAACGCGAATTTCTCCCATCTTCTCCTTCCCTGACACTTATCTGGGCTGCAAGGGAGAATGTTGGTGAAAGGGTGGCTTGTACCAACTGAGCGGACCCAGTCTAGAAAGCCCTCAGCCGTTCAAATAGTCCCCCTCCCCACTCGTGGCTGTAGCTAAGTTTCTGCTCCTGCTTGCCTGGGGATGCTGTGTATGTAACCCAGGTCAGCCTGCAGCCTCCTCAGCCTGCCCGCTGGCCTCATGCCCGGCCCAGTCCTCTCTAGGTGTCCTTGGCCTTGGCACTGCTCCCCGGAGGCCACCCCCCATGCTGGGGAGCCCTGCAGCCTCATGCCTTCTCCCTGGGCCGGGGAGGAGGGAGCCGCAGCTGGGGCCCTGCCCAGAGCAGCGTCCCTTCTCGGGTACCAAGGTGATCACTGACAGAACACAGGTGTTTGGCGTGCCCTTGGTCTCCGCGGTACCGTGTGCCTCACGGTGGCACCACCGGCCTGGGCCCGGGCCGACTCTCACTGCATCCTAAACGATGGGGTCGGTTCCCCGATGAGAGTTTGGGAAATCTTCCCCACCGTGTGAAGCCCCTGAGAACATTACGGAAGGCTAGTGTCCCACCCGCCAGCTTCAGGAGTGATTTGAGGGGAGGCTGAGAGGGTAACTGTGGGTGCCTGTCACCCCAGGCATGCCTGGCACATTTGCTTCAGAGCAGAGCCAAGCCTGTGGCAGGTTGGCTCACAGTGTGTGACCAGGGGCCGAGAAATCTCAGTTCCGCTTGGTCTTGAGAACTTGGGCTGCCTTGTCTTGGTTTGGCCATTCTGACTCTGTTCTTCAGTCTCAAATCCTCTGTGATGGCCCGGCCAGACGCCCCCAAGTTTGAGAGGCTGCTTAGCACCATCTGCCAGGAGCCGAGCAGACACTTATCTACCTCAGCAGCCCCACCCCACCCCATCATCGCCGGCTGGCACACGTTGGGGCATCTGGTAGCATGGGAGAGGAGGCCCTGGGGTGGCGATCCTAACCCTCCCTGGAGGCTCTGTGATGGGAAGTTGTTGTCTCGCTCTGGGTTCTGATAACTGCATATTATTCCTTGGTTATAGATGCCCCTTCTGAAGGCAGGGCAGTTCTGGGGGACACAGGAGCAGGCCGAGCTGGGCCTGGTCAGTCCTAGTCCTGCATGTGTCTCTGCAGACCTGCGTCCTTTCCCAACAAGGGCCTCTCCCATTCCTGTCCCAAGCAGAGCTACCACACTTCAGAAACCAGACTACCAGCTACCAGACTTCAGAATCCCTGCCCTGGCCCCCTCTGCAGAGGGTGCTGTTGACTGGAAAGCCCTGGAGCTGGGCCAGGTGTTCCGGGATGCGCGCGGCTGGGTTTGCTTTGGGGACCTGTTTTCTTGTCACCTTTGACTTTCCTCGGTGCTGAGGAGAAGGTAGGGGCAGGGTGTGTGCCCCCCTCCCGGGTTCAAGTTCAAAGTGGCTGCTCCTTGCAGCCTTTTGGGTTCTTTCCTGGGCTTCGGCCTCCCTGTCGGTCTGTCCTAGGCTGGGGGGCCAAGAAGGCTGGGAGGTCTGCATGTGACTCGCACCTGCAGGGGCCCCCGTGTCCCAGTGAACAGACCCCCTCTCCTGAGGGTCAGGGCCTGACCTCGTGGAGAGTGGCTTGTGAGTCAGGGCCGCCGAGTGGTCTTTCTCTCTCCACACTGCCATCTTGGCTCGCAGCCCTCTCCTCAGGAGGGCTTAGGCACGACTGCACCACTGGGCTGTTGACAGATCACTTGGGACCTAAGTCGAGTCTCCCCCAGGTATGGCTGCCTCAGGGAGGAGCCTTCACTAACTTCTCTCTCTCTCAGTTCTTGCGTGAGTAGTAATTCTTTTCAGAAGGCTGTGAAAGACCACGGTTCCCCCAGCCGCCTCCCTTACCAGCTCGCTCTCTTTTATGGAGGTCCCCAGAAAGCACGGGGACGCTGGCTCTGCGAGGCCTCTTTCTGCCCTGAGCTGATCCTGTATCTTTTTGTCAGAAGTGCCTTCCTTACCGGGGTCTCCTGGCCTCCACTGCAGTGTGTGGCCAGCCCCCGGCCCCAGTACGGCTCCGTGGAAAAGGGACACGGACTGTGAGTTTCCCCTCATTCGTCTTAGCCTCGCCCCCGCCCGTTGTCAGGACCTGGTGGTTTCCAGTTCCTCCTCGAGTCCAGGTGCTTGTGAGGGCCCCTCTGCGGGCAGCTGCCCATCAGGGAAGCTTGGGGCTCCCTGGGCACCAGGCGCCATGCCTCTGGCTCATGCGCTGAACCCTGCTCATCCAGCTCCCCCGACGTGTAGAAGAAAAGGTATCCTCGCAGCAGCCTCTTCTCATCTGTTCTGTTTCCCATTCGACCCAAAGTTTATGCAGGAAGGTGTTTACTCTTACAGATGCCCGTCTGACGTGGGTCCTGCTGGGCTGTGGCAGACGCCCCCTCCGTGCAGTGTTACCTTGTTGAGCATCAGCTCCCCCTCGCCCGCCCCTTCCCGCCACCTCCTCCCTCTTCCGGGTTGTGCAATAACTCTCCCAGCCAGTGGTCTTTCCCACAGGCCGTCTGTCCCTCCCAGTGCTCGGCCACTGGGGCAGGACGGGACCCACGGGAGGGTGGTCGTCATCCCCACAGAAGAAACGGTAGCCACGCTCCCTCTTTGTCGTTCTCGTGACCTTGGTGGCACTCTAGTGGAACATTATAGCATTGTCTTAGAAGTCCCTGTATTTTTTAAACTGTTTAAAAAGGAAAAAAAAAAAAAAACCATCCTCACGATGGGGCATTAATAGGTTAGCATCTGGGAATAAGATCTGTGAGACACCCGAGGCATCACCAGCACTTCGCTGAAAGCATTCACGAGTTTGTGTGGAGAGGAGGGAGGTTTTCCTGGGAATCAGCCGTGTGTGGGCACCCGGTCACCCGATCACATCTGACCAGTGCTAAGTGCCACCATCTCCTTGGGTACAGAGTCAAGTGTTTATGTGATGAGACGCTACACCTCATCGTTTTCAGTTTCTCTTGTTTAATAAACATCTGAAGGATGAGCTGAGGCTGCTGGTGCCCTGAGCAACTCATAATGCAGATGTGGACGAAGTATCTCTTCACTTTTCCACTTCAGCCTGTTCATGTTATGGACCAAATTTCCAACGAGGAACTCAAGGAAAATTTGTACCTGCCGTATTTATGCTTTCATGTAAAAGGGTTTTGTTTTTTTTTGAGGGGGCTCTTTATACTTTCAGTGAACTTTTTTCCAAATCCTTTTCCCACTGTGTCTGTCCGATTTTAAAACAAATTACAGTTTTGTATGAATTTTTTAAAATGTACATTTTGAGACAAATGATCAAATATTTTTGAAATAACTGAATAAAAGGCATAGAATTATTAGTCTAGTTGTCTCAGGTATTATTGCTTTTTACCTGGATGCTCACATTTGCTTTTTAAAATTGCAGTTATTTTATTTCACCTCGAAATCAGATGGTTATAAGGGAATTGATTAGGGTGTTGCTTCAATGCATTTATAGAGTATGTTTCTTCCCCTGAAGATTGAAAAGGTTACAATTAAGATTGTTTGAAAATAGTGACATTGCTGGCAACTTTTTTTTGTAAGAACTTGCACCAACTGTAATCTTAAGTTTGTATTCGCAAGTGTGCTTTTATATGAAGAATGAGTTTGCGGCCATTTCAACCTCATTTCTAATGTTTTTCACTGTTAGTAATTTCTTGCATATCTTTTGAGATAGTTGTTTATTGTGGTCATGTGAGTAAGGGAGCTGGACTTAAGGACAGAGAACAAGTCAGTTATTTTGAGTGGTGGGTAGCAGAACGCCTTTTACTTGTGTCTGTAACAGGAGGTGTAAATGTGGACAGGAGTGTGCCGACGTCGGGGGGGTGGTTAGGAAGCTCCAGGTGGAGGCTCCCCGTCATCCACAGGGGTGTGTTCTGAGACCCTCAATGGATCCCTGAAACCCCAGACAGGACCGGGCCCTATACACACTGTGTTTTCCTAGACATACCTACCTACAGTGAAGTCTGTAAATTAGGCACAGTAAGAGAGAACAATTACAAACATACACCATAATGAAAGCTATGTGAATGTGGTCTCTAAAAATGTTATCTTAACTGTGCTGCACTTATCCTTCTCATGACGTGAGTTGACTGAATGGCTGTTTGGTGGGGTGACATGAGCTGTATGCTGCAGACGCCATGATGGAGCCTTGGGCTACTGCTGACTTGACCACACGTCAGGAGAAAGCACACTTGCTTGGGGCGATCCTCGATCTCGACACTGATGGCTGGAGATCCGGGGTGGGACAGAGCGGGATGGTGCAAGAGTCAGCACAGTGCTCAGAATGGCACACAATTTAAAACTTACAAAGCATCTCTGGAACTTTCCGTCTAATATTTTCAGACCATGGCTTACTGTAGTAATTGTAAAGTGAAGGTGTGGATAAGGGAGGACGACAGGGTTATGGCGTCACCTGGCTAAAAGAAGACAGGGCTGAGTCTGTGTAGAAGCCATCAGATGTCAGTGTCGGTGCTGAATAGATGCTGCCTGAGTGCTTGTGCCAGCGGTGGCAAGGGATACAGCTGGCACAGTCAGGTGGCCTGTTGCCCGTCTCCAGAGCGAGCTTAGGAGATGGGTGCAGTTGGCTGAGGGACATGCACGGACTATGAGGACCAAGCAGTAACCATGCACCTGAGGCGAATGCACGGGAGAGCCAGGGGCTCAGCTAGGTGAGCCAAGCGGTCAGCCTTTCTGAGCTAGCTTACTCACTCACCTGTGCTCGGTGTTTTGGGGGAGGCAGTTGGCTGGTTGGTTTGCTTCAGTTCAGTTCAGTTGCTCAATTGTGTCCGAATCCTTGCAACCCCATGAATCGCAGCATGCCAGGCCTCCCTGTCCATCACCAACTCCCGGAGTTCACTCAAACTCACGTCCATTGAGTCAGTGATGCCATCCAGCCATCTCATCCTCTGTCGTCCCCTTCTCCTCCTGCCCCCAATCCCTCCCAGCATCAGGGTCTTTTCCAATGAGTCAACTCTTCGCATGAGGTGGCCAAAGTATTGGAATTTCAGCTTCAGCATCAGTCCTTCCAAAGAACACCCAGGACTGATCTCCTTTAGAATGGACTGGTTGGATCTCCTTGCAGTCCAAGGGACTCTCAAGAGTCTTCTCCAACACCACAGTTCAAAAGCATCAATTCTTCGGTGCTCAGCTTTCTTCAGGTCCAACTCTCACATCCATACATGACTACTGGAAAAACCATAGCCTTGACTAGACGGACCTTTGTTGGCAAAGTAATGTCTCTGCTTTTGAATATGCTATCTAGGTTGGTCATAACTTTTCTTCCAAGGAGTAAGCGTCTTTTAATTTCATGGCTGCAATCACCATCTGCAGTGATTTTGGAGCCCCAAAAAATAAAGTCTGACACTGTTTCCACTGTTTCCCCATCTATTTCCCATGAAGTGATGGGACCAGATGCCATGATCTTCATTTTCTAAATGTTGAGCTAAATTTAAGCCAACTTTTTCACTCTCCACTTTCACTTTCATCAAGAGGCTTTTTAGTTCCTCTTCACTTTCTGCCATAAGGGTGGTGTCATCTGCATATCTGAGGTTATTGATATTTCTCCCGGCAATCTTGATGCCAGCTTGTGCTTCCTCCAGCCCAGCGTTTCTCATGATGTACTCTGCATATAAGTTAAATAAGCAGGGTGACAATATACAGCCTTGACGTACTCCTTTTCCTATTTGGAACCAGTGTGTTGTTCCATGCCCAGTTCTAACTGTTGCTTCCTGACCTGCGTATAGGTTTCTTAAGAGACAGGTCAAGTGGTCTGGTATTCCCATCTCTTTTAGAATTTTCCACAGTTTATTGTGATCCACACAGTCAAAGGCTTTGGCATAGTCAATAAAGCAGAAATAGATGTTTTTCTGGAACTCTCTTGCTTTTTCCATGATCCAGCGGATGTTGGCAATTTGATATCTGGTTCCTCTGCCTTTTCTAAAACCAGCTTGAACATCTGGAAGTTCATGGTTCACGTATTGCTGAAGCCTGGCTTGGAGAATTTTGAGCATTACTTTACTAGCCTGTGAGATGAGTGTAATTGTGTGGTAGTTTGAGCATTCTTTGGCATTGCCTTTCTTTAGGATTGGTTTGCTTGCTTGATTGCTTTTGGAGGGAATGGTGGTGGTGAGATTGAGAGACAGTGAACACTAAGCTTGTGGTTTGAACAGAGCACTCGATGAATTGATTTCTCATAGGAACAGGCTCATGGTCCTACACCAGCAGGATATTCACTCATCCAAGTGACCCCTGATCTCCTGGAAATCTAGAGATATCTTCTCAGGTACCCCTGAAGCCTACAGGTAACAGGCTTGACTAGATGGTATTTTCAGGCCCCTGGGAGTGCAGAGAGAGTACAGGTGGTAAGGAATCCAAGACAGTGCTTATAAAGGTGAAGCTGGTGGCTGACTTCAGCTGAGGAGCAGCCCTGCTTCTGGACTTCCAAAAGTGCATCAGAGCCTGGTTGATAACTGGGAGCTATTATTCTAATCTGTTCTGCTTATCTTGAGGCCAGGCTCTCTAAGAGCAGTTTCTCTAAATTTATTTTTTTTAAGCTACAGCCAACATCAAGAAATACATTATACATCATGACTCATGAAACAAACATTTCATGAAACAATACTAATCAGTATACCACCCTGTGATAGTTCCTGTTCCTTTCAGGTCAGGTCACGTCAGTTGCTCAGTCGTGTCTGACTCTTTGTGACCCCATGAATTACAGCACACCAGGCCTCCCTGTCCATCACCAACTCCCGGAGTTCACTCAGACTCACATCCATCGAGTCAGTGATGCCATCCAGCCATCTCATCCTCTGTCATCCCCTTCTCCTCCTGTCCCCAATCCCTCCCAGCATCAGAGTCTTTTCCAATGAGTCAACTCTTCCCATGAGGTGGCCAAAGTACTGGAGTTTCAGCTTTAGCATCATTCCTTCCAAAGAAATCCCAGGGCTGATCTCCTTCAGAATGGACTGGTTGGATCTCCTTGCAGTCCAAGGGACTCAAGAGTCTTCTCCAACACCACAGTTCAAAAGCATCGATTCTTTGGTGCTCAGCTTTCCACACGGTCCAACTCTCACATCCATACATGACCACTGGAAAAACCATAGCCTTGACTAGACGAACCTTTGTTGGCAAAGTAATATCTCTGCTTTTGAATACGCTATCTAGGTTGGTCATAACTTTCCTTCCAAGCAGTGATTTGGAGCCCCCCAAAATAAAGTCTGACACTGTTTCCACTGTTTCCCCATCTATTTCCCATGAAGTGATGGGACCAGATGCCATGATCTTTGTTTTCTGAATGTTGAGTTTTAAGCCAACTTTTTCACTCTCCTCTTTCACCTTCATCAAGAGGCTTTTTAGTTCCTCTTCACTTTCTGCCATAAGGGTGGTGTCATCTGCATATCTGAGGTTATTGATATTTCTCCTGGCAATCTTGATTCCAGCTTGTGCTTCTTCCAGCCCAGTGTTTCTCATGATGTACTCTGCAGAGAAGTTAAATAAGCAGGGTGACAATATACAGCCTTGACGTACTCCTTTTCCTATTTGGAACCAGTCTGTTGTTCCATGCCCAGTTCTAACTGTTGCTTCCTGACCTGCATACAAATTTCTCAAGAGGCAGGTCAGTGGTTGGTGCAAAAGTAATTGCTATTTGGCATGGTTGAACTTCATCATTTGATGTCGGAATACATTCTTAAATAAATGTAGTTATGTTATACATCATTTTAATCCATATTTCTTGCTTTGTTGCTTTTTTTTCGCTAATGACTTATTACTTGCTGTTTATTTTATATTTATTTGATGTGTTTGAGCCTTGTTACAATGATTCAAAATTCATGGTCTAAAACATTTGTAACTGCATTTGGTGCAGTTACATTTGCACCAACCTAATATCTAATTTTTGAAAATGCAGGTCTACTAAGGGGCCTAGAACTGCAGTTGAAAAACGGTGTCTACTTCTCTACCCGGCTAGGGGGAGGGGTGGTCTGGCAGCAGTACCACACCCCACATGGTGTCTCTCTGAGCAAATTCTGTTGGTGCTGCTCCTATTCATTCTGCTCCTGCATTAATCAGGGTTCTTTCTCCAGAGAAATAGAACCAATAGGCTCTATAGAGAGAGAGAAAGGGACTGATTATAAAGAACTGGTTCTTGTAACTGTGGAGCCTGACAAGCTCCAGTATCTATAGTCAGCAGTCTGGAGACTTGTTGAGAGCTGATGAGGAGGTCCCGTCTGAAGGCCAGCAGCCTCGAGACCAAGGAAGAGCCGACGTCTCAGTCTGAGTCCCAAAGCAGGGAAAAGCTGATGTCACGGCAGGCCTTGGAGGAGTCCTTTCTTATCAGGGAAGGGTCAGCCTTTTTGTTCTATTCAAGCCTTTAGTGAGGGGTGAAGGGTGAGGGGTAAAGGGTGAGGGGCTCCCATCCTAGAGGGGGCCATGTGCTTTCCTCCATCCACCAACTCGGATGGTAACCTCATTCAGAAACAGCCTCACAGACACACCCAGAAATGTCCAGGCACCCATATTTAGTCAAGCTGACACAGAATTAACCATCACAACACCCCTGTCCCCTTCCCTAAATAAGGCACCAACCTTAGCTCATTTAATTTAGACTTCAATGGTAGTGAAATATAAGAACCAAAAGAGAAATGGAATTTCAAGATGTCTGTAAATGCCTCTATGAGGCATACAGGTAGATGGAGGCCCAAAGTCAGCATACTCTGCTGCGTTCTGTCCTCAGCAGGTCAGTTGGAGAAAGCACGGACGAAGTTGTAGTAGTCAATCTTGTCTTCTCCGTGAGAGCACATTCTGATGAGCTGCAGGTGAGAGACAGGAGGCTGCTTTCAGCTCCGCAGCAGAGCCTCTTCAGTGACCGTCCCCCCACACTGTAACAGTTAAACCGTTTATTCCCTCAGCTGATCTGACATGATCTTGGGAGCCTTCCCCAATCTTAATGCTTTATGAAAAGAAAGCTCAGATGGTGTAAATGGCCTGCCCGAGGTTTCAGCTCTAACATTTGTAAGAATACTGTCATTTTCAAAGCATTTTTGTTCTTATATTCAGTTACAAGACTACCCATCAGGGCTGCTGTTAACACAGCCTAAGAGAAAAATACAGTTATGTCACTGCTAACACCAGGTCTCCTGAAACTCACCTGTGAGTGGCAGTAAGTACACCGATGCACTGTGGTTAAAAGATGTGTGCAGACCCATCCCTGCCCCACCCCCTGATGCAGCGCCCATGTCAGGTCACAGGCGATAGAAATGACGTAAAAATCAAGGGCTGGACATGCTATTGGCCTGAGGCTTGGGAAGCCAGATGGGCGTTTTGCTCACACGAGACTGCTGAAGGCCAGCAGTCTCGAGACCAAGGAAGAGCCAATGTCTCAGTTTGAGTCCAAAAGCAGGGAAAAGCTGATGTTATCCTTCCACCTGCCTCCTCACTCCTTGCTAAGGTTCCTGTCTGACAAATTCTTGTCCCCAAGCTAGTCACACCAATCCCAAACAAAAGCTTGCCCTAAATGACTCTTAACTTCCCAGCATCCCATGTGCTAAAGTGTCATTAAGAAGGACTCCAGCACCACAACGCTCTGCATCAGTGAGAATGTCTCATATCAGCCATTGTCACTGGCAACTGAGGGAGAAAGCCTGTTCTAACTTCTAGTCCTGACAGACATCCTGAACCTGGTCAAAGGGATTTATAAAGAGAAAGTGAAAGTGAAGTCGCTCAGTCGTGTCTGACTCTGCGACCCCATAGACTGTAGCCTACCAGGCTCCTCTGTCCTTGGGATTTTCCAGGCAATAGTACTGGAGTGGATTGCCATTTCCTTCTCCAGGGGATCTTCCCGACCCAGGGATCGAACCTGGGTCTCCCGCATTGTAGACAGACGCTTTACCGTCTGAGCCACCAGGGAAGTCCTTTATAAAGAGAAAGAGGTAGGAAATGCCCCCTCAGCTCCCTCATGGAAACTCTAAGAGGAGAATGTCCAGCTGGCCATGGACCTGGGTCAGTGGTCACGCCCTCTCCCATGCCAGCCCTACCAATGGACAAGCATAGGTGTCACCTGTGAAGGTGTCAGAGGCGCCCACCATCCTGCTCAGTCCAGCTTTTCCATCTGCCCTTGGCGACTGCCCTCCTTCTGCACCCACATGGCTCACCGGCTGCTCTGCTGTCTGAACCCTGCCCACTTAAAGAGATGCCCTACAACAGCATTAGGAATGACCAACCAATGACAAGAGTCAAAGGCAAATGCCATAATCAGGACTGAACGGCAAATCTGATTCGAGCACCCCAAAGCTTCCCCAGTTAAAATACATATGCAGCTGCCTTTGGGAGCGAGTGAGCAGTGCCCAGCCTCCACAATTAGACCAGAAAAGTAACTCCTACTCACCTCCTTAATCAAGGAGTCGTCAACTGGGAGTTGGTAAGAGTCACAGATTTTAAAGAACGTCTCCCTGTCCACGTATCCTGAAGCTTCCTTGTCATAGATCTGAAAGGCCTCGTGGATGTTGTCCCTGCATGGGTGATCTTTCAGTTGCTTCTGGATCGTGTCTATCAGGGCCTCCATGTCCCGCACACCCGGGTCCTCTTCCGCTTGCTGGCTGTGGAGAGAGGAAAGAAATGGCTGGACGTGGTGTTCATTCTCCAACCATCTTATCTCGGTGACCAAAGTTCTCACTTGGTGAAGCTGAGGAAGCCTCTAATGATACAGTTCTGATGCTGAGCTGATCAGTAACTGTTCATGTCTGTGGCTCAGCCTCCCTCGCTACCATCTGTCAAATACTTGCACCACAAAAAGCCAGACCTACCACCACGGCAGGCCCCCTCCAAGTCAGGCGTCTGCGGGAGTCACATGATTGTCAGCATCTGTGTTGCATCACCTAGAAATGAATGTTTTTAGAAACAGATGCCTAACAGTAGTGTGATGAAGAAATCAAAGTAAAAGAGAAATAAAATATCTAGAAACAGACAAAAATAGATATACAGTTGACCCTTGAACAAAAGCAGGGTTTAGGGGCATCAGCCCTCCACACAGTCAAAAATCTGGGTATAACTTATAGTCAGCCCTCCGAATGTGTGGTGGTTCTGTATCCACAGATTCAACCCATTGAGGATTGCGTACAAGTGCAATACATATTCACTGAAAAAAAAAAATCTGCGTATAAGTACACTCACACAGTTCCAACCTGTGTTGTTCAGTGGTCCCCTGTACCACATACCAAAATTTATGGGATACAACAAAAACAGTTCTAAGAGGGAAGTTTACAGTAATAAAGAAAAAGGAGGAGTTTCTGGACAGTCCAGTGGTTAGGACTAGGTGCTTTCACTGCTGTGGCCCAAGTTCAATCCCTGATGAAGGAACTAAGATCCCATGAGCCATGCAGTGAAGCCCAAAAGAAGAAAGAAGATAGATCTCAAACCACCTAAGTTTATACCTCAAGGAACTAGAAAAATAAAAATAAAAGCCCAAAGTTAGCAGAAGAAAGGAAAGATCAGAGCAGAAAGAAAGGAAAGAGATCCTGGAAAAATGATAGACAAGATCAATGAAACTAAGACTCTTTTAAAAAAAAAAAAAAAGATAAAACTGACAAACTTTTTAACTTGACCAATTTTTTAAAAAAAGACTCAAAATCAGAAATGAGGGGAGACATTACAACTAATACCACAGAAATACAAAGGATCAGAAGAGACTACTATGAACAATTTACTTATCAATGGGTTGGATAACCTGGAAGAAATGGATAAATTCGTAAAAACACACAACCTACCAAGCCTGAATCACAAAGAAATAGAAAATCTAAACAGACTAATGATATGAAGATTAATCAGGAATCAAAAATCTCCCAACAAATTCCCAGGACCAGATGGTTTCATGGTGAACTGTACCAAATATTTAAGGCAGAATTAATACCAATCCATTTCAAACTCCTCCAAAAAAAAATGAAGAGGAGGAAACACTCCCAAATTCATACAAGGCCAGCATACTTTGACATCAAATCCAAACAATGACACTACAAGAAAAGAAAATTACAGACCAATAACCCTTGGTGAACACAAATGCAAAAGTCCTCAACAAAATACCAGCAAACTGAATTCAACAGCACATTAAAAAGATTGTACATCATGATCAAGTGGGATTTACCCTGACTAGGCAAGTATGGTTCAACATATAGAAATCAATACACACTGAGAATGAAGGATACATACATACATAAATACACACATACTTAAATATGATCATCTCAATACACACAGAAAAAGCATTTGACAAAACTCAACATCCTTTCATGATGAAAATTCAAATAAATTAGGTAGAGAAGGAATGTATCTCAACATTATAATGGCCACACATGAGAAGCCCCCAGCTAATAACATACCCTGTAGTGAACAAGACGATGATGCCCATTCTGTAAGATCAGGAACAAGACAAAGGTGCACACTCTTGCCACTTCTACTCAACAGAGACCTGTGTGCCCACTCGGTTGTGGCTGACTCTTTGTGACCCTTTGGACTGTAGCCCACCAGGCTCCTTTCTCCATGGGGTTTTTCAGGCAAGGATACTGGAGTAGGTTGCCATTTCCTCCTCCAGGGGATCTTTTCTGACCCAGGGACTGAACCAGAGTCTTTTGTGTCTCCTGCCTTGCAGGCAGATTCTTCACCGCAGAGCCATTGGGAAAGCCCTACAGAGACCTAGCCAGAGAAATTAGGCAAGAAAAAGAAATGAAAGGCATCCAAAGAGTTAAGGAAGAAGTACAACTGTTTCAGTCTATAGATGATAGGATCTTATATATTAGTCTTTCAGTTCAGTTCAGTCGCTCAGTCGTGTCCAACTCTTTGCAACCCCATGAACCACAGCACGCCAGGCCTCCCTGTTCATCACCAACTCCCGGAATTTACTCAAACTCATGTCCATTGAGTCAGTGATGCCATCCAACCATCTCATTCTCTGTCATTCCCTTCTCCTCCCACTTTCAATCTTTCCCAGCATCAGGGTCTTTTCAAATGAGTCAGCTCTTCGAATCAGGTTGCCAAAGTATTGGAGTTTCAGCTTCAGCATCAGTCCTTCCAATGAACATTCAGGACTGATTTCCTTTAGGATGGACTGGTTGGATCTCCTTATAGTCCAAAGGACTCTCAAGAGTCTTCTCCAACACCACAGTTGAAAAGCATCAATTCTTCGGTGCTCAGCTTTCTTTATAGTCCAATTCTTACATCCATACATGACCACTGGAAAAACCATAGACTTGACTAGATGATGTTCTTTGTTGACAAATAAATGTCTCCCCTTAATATGCTATCTAGGTTGGTCAAAACTTTCCTTCCAAGGAGTAAGCATCTTTTAATTTCATGGCTGCAGTCACCATCTCCAGTGATTTTGGAGGCCAAAAAAATAAAGTCTGTCACTGTTTCCCCATCTATTTGCCATAAGTGATGGGACCAGATGCCATGATCTAGGTTTTCTGAATATTGAGCTTTAAGCCAACTTTTTCACTCTCCTCTTTCACTTTCATCAAGAGGCTTTTTAGTTCCTCTTCACTTTCTGCCATAAGGGTGGTGTCATCTGTATATCTGAGCTTATTGATATGTCTCCCAGAAATCTTGATTCCAGCTTGTGTTTCATCCACCTCAGCATTTCTCATGATGTACTCTTCATATAAATTAAATAAGCAGAGTGAAAATATACAGCCTTGACATACTCCTTTCCCTATTTGGAACCAGTCTGTTGTTCCATTAGCAAAAACAAGATCTGGAGCTGACTGTGGCTCAGATCATCAGCTCCTTATTGCAAAATTCAGACTCAAATTGAAGAAAGCAAGGAAAACCCCTAGCCCATTTAGGTATGGCCTAAATCAGATCTCTTAAGATTATACAGTGGAGGTGATGAATAGATTCAAAGAATTAGATGTGGTAGACAGAGTACCTAAAGAACTATGGACGGAGGTTCATTACACTATACAGGAGGTGGTGACCAAAACCATCCCCAAGAAAAAGAAATGCAAGTAGGTAAAGGGGTTGTCTGAGGAGGCCTTACAAATATCAGAAAAGAAGAGAAGCAAAAGCAAAGGAGAAAGGGAAAGATATACCCAACTGAATGCAGAGTTCCAGAGAACAGCAAAGGGAGATAAGAAAGCCTTCTTAAGTGAACAATGCAAAGTAGAGGAAAACAATAAAATGAGAAAGAATAAGAAAATTAGAAGATACTAAGGGAACATTTCATGCAAAGATGGGCACAATAAAGCAGAGAAACGGTATGGACCTAACAGAAGCAGAAGAGATTAAGAAGAGGTGGCAAGAATACACAGAAGAACTGTACAAAAAAGGTCTTAATGACCCAGATAACCACAATAGTATGATCACTCATCTAGAGCCAGATATCCTGGAGTGTGAAGTCAAGTGGGCCTTAGAAAGCATTACTACGAACAAAGCTAGTGGAGGTGATGGAATTCCAGCTAAGCTATTTCTAATCCTAAAAGATAATGTGGTTAAAGTGCTGTACTCAATATGCCAGCAAATGTGGAAAACTCAGCAGTGGCCACAGGACTGGAAAAGGTCAATTTTCATTCCAATCCCAAAGAAAGGCAATGGCAAAGAATGCTCAAACTACCGCACAACTGCACTCATGCAACTTTCACATGCCAGCAAAATTATGCTCAAAATCCTTCGATCTAGGCTTCAGCAGTACGATGAACCAATGATTTTCAGATGTTCAAGCTGGATTTAGAAAAGGTGGAGAAATCAGAGATCAGATTGCCAACATCCGCTGGGTCAGAGAGAAAGCAAAAGAACTCAAAACCATTCACTTCTGCTTCACTGACCACAGCCTCTGACTGTGTGGATCACAACAAACTGGAAAATTCTGAAAGAGATGGGAATACCAGACCACCTTACCTGCCTCCTGAGAAACCTGTATGCAGGTCAAGAAGCAACAGTTAGAAGCAGACATAGAACAAAAGACTGGTTCAAAATTGGGTAAGAAGTACGTCAAGGCTGAATATTGTCACCTTGCTTATTTAGCTTCTATGCAGACTGCATCATGCAAAATGCTGGGCTGGATGGAGCACAAGCTGGAATCAAGATTGCTGAGAGAAATATCAACAACCTCAGATATGCAGATGGTACCACTCTAATGGCAGAAAGTGAAGAGGAACTAAAGAGCCTCTTGATGAAGGTGAAAGAGGAAAGTGAAAAAAGTGGCTTAAAGCTCAACATTAAAAAAACTAAGGGCATCCGGTCCATCACTTCATGGCACATAGATGGGGAAAAAGTGGAAACAAAGACAGATTTCATTTTCTTTGGCTCCAAAGTCACTGGAGATGGTGACTGCAGCCACGAAATTAAAAGACACTTGCTCCTTGGAAGAAAAACTATGACAAACCTAGACAGTGATTAAAAAGCAGAGACTTCATTTTGCCAACAAAGTCCATATGGTCAAAGCTATGGTTTTTCCAGAAGTCATGTATGCATGTGAGAGTTGGGCCATAAAGGCTGAACACTGAAGAACTGAGGCTTTTAAACTGTGGTGCTGGAGAAGACTCCTGAGAGTCCCTTGCACTGCAAGGAGATCAAACCAGTCAATTCTAAAGGAAATCAACCCTGAATATTCATCGGAAGGACTGATGCTGAAGCTGAAGCTCCAATACTTTGGCCCCGATACAAAGAGCTGACTCTTTGGAAAAGACCCTGAAGCTGGCAAAAACTGAGGGCAAGAGAAGAGGGTGACAGAGGATAAGATGGTTGGATGGCATCACTGACTCAACAGACATGAGTTTGAACACACTCAGGGAGATAGTGAAGGACAGGGAAGCCTGGTGTGCTGCAGTTCATGGGGTCACAAAGAGTTGGACACCACTTAGGAACTAAACAACATGAAATGCATAACAATTAACTATTGAAAGAAAAATTAAAACAATCTCATTTATAATAGCATTTAAAAAATACTTTAGAATAAATTTGACCAAGGTGAAAGATCTATACACTGAAAACTATAAGACATTGATGAAAGAAACTGAAGACGACAAACAGATGGAAAGTATTTCATGCTCCTGAATTAGAGTAATTAGTGCTGTTAACATGCTTATAGCCCCATCACTTCATGGGAAATAGATGGGGAAACAGTGGAAACAGTGTCAGACTTTATTTTTTTGGGCTCCAAAATCACTGCAGATGGTGACTGCAGCCATGAAATTAAAAGACACTTACTCCTTGGAAGGAAAGTTATGACCAACCTAGATAGCATATTCAAAAGCAGAGACATTATTTTGCCCACAAAGGTCCGTCTAGTCAAGGCTATGGTTTTTCCAGTAGTCATGTATGGATGTGAGAGTTGGACTGTGAAGAAGGCTGAGTGCCGAAGAATTGATGCTTTTGAACTGTGGTGTTGGAGAAGACTCTTGAGAGTCCCTTGGACTGCAAGGAGATCCAACCAGTCCATTCTAGAGGAGATCAGCCCTGGGTGTTCTTTGGAAGGAATGATGCTAAAGCTGAAACTCCAGTACTTTGGCCACCTCATGCGAAGAGTTGACTCATTGGAAAAGACTCTGATGCTGGGAGGGATTGGGGGCAGGAGGAGAAGGGGACGACAGAGGATGAGATGGCTGGATGGCATCACCAACTCGATGGACATGAGTTAAGGGAACTCGGGGAGGTGGTGATGGACAGGGAGGCCTGGCGTGTTGCAATTCATGGGGTCGCAAAGAGTCAGACATGACTAAGCGACTGAACATGCTTATGGATGTGGGAGTTGGACTATAAAGAAAGCTGAGCGCCAAAGAATCGATGCTTTTGAACTGTGGTGTTGGAGAAGACTCTTGAGAGTCCCATGGACTGCAAGGAGATCCAACCAGTCCATCCTAAAGGAGATCAGTCCTGGGTGTTCATTGGAAGGACTGATGTTGAAGCTGAAACTCCAATACTTTGGCCACCTGATTCAAAGAGCTGACTCATTTGAAAAGACCCTGATGCTGGGAAAGATTGAGGGCAGGAGGAGAAGGGAATGACAGAGAATGAGATGGTTGGATGGCATCACCAACTCAATGGACATGCGTTTGAGTAGGATCCGGGAGTTGGTGATGGACAGGGAGGCCTGGCGTGCTGCAGTTCATGGGGTCGCAAAGAGTTGGACGTGACTGAGCAACTGAACTGAACTGAACACGCTTATACTACCCAAAGCCATCTACAGATTCAATGTGACCCCATCAAAATTCAAGTGGCATTTTTCACAGAAATAGAAAACAAAATGCTAAAACTTGTATGTAGCTACAAAAACCCCAAACAGTCAAAACTTAGACAGAACAACAAAGCAGGAGGCATGGCACTTCCTGATTTCCAACTGTATTATAAAGCTATAGTAATCAAATCAGTATGGAACAGGCATTAAAAACAGACACATATACCAATGGAATAGAACAGAGAGCCCAGAAATAAGGGTCCCAAGAATACATAATGGAGAAAGGACAGTCTTCAATAAATGTTGCTGGGAAAAATGCATATCCACTATTTTATATAATTAGAATGAAGCTGGATTCCTATTTAATACAATTCAAAAAGTACTGCAGACCTAAACATAAGACTTGAAAACTGTAAAGCTCCTACAAGAAAACACAGGAAAAAGGTCCTTGACTTTGTTCTTGGCAATGATTTTTTGGATAAGACACCAAAAGCACTGGCAACGAAAACAAACAAGTGGGACGACATAAAAGTCAAAAGGTTCTGCACAGAAAAGGAAATGATCAACGTACAAAAGAATCAACAGAATGGGAGAAAATGTTTGCAAACTCTATCTGTTCGGGCTACTATAACAAAATACTACAGACTGGATCACTTATAAACAACAAAAATGTATTTATCATAGTTCTGGAGGTTAGAAGCCCAAGATCCTGGTGCCACAGATCACATATGGTGGCTAGTGCTGACTCTCTTCTGGGTCACAGCTCTCTCACTGTGTCCTTCCTTCCTTGTGGAAGGGGGCCAGTGAGTTTTTAAGGCCTTTTTTTATATAGCCACTAATAACCTCCCAAAGGCCCTACCTCTTAATAGCATCACATCAGGTATCAGCACGAATTTTGGAGGGACACAAACATTCAAACCACAGCACAAACCATATATCTGATAAGGGGTTGAGATCTAAAATATATAAGGAATTCACATGTGTCAACAGCAAAGAAAAAAATAATTTAAAAACGAGCAGAACTGAATAGCTATTTTTATAGGACACACAAATGGCAATAGGTACATGGAAAGATGTTCAACGTCACTAATCACCAGGGAAATGGAAATCAAACCACAAGGAGATACCTCACAGCTGTTAGGATAGCTATTATCAAAAAGACAAGAGAGAAGATGTTGGTGAGGATGTAAAAGGGAACCCCTTTACACTCCCACCAACAGCGGTGGGAACTGGCACAGCCACTATGGAAAATAAAAGCTGGAAAATATTTTACACTATGGAAAATAGCGTGAAGGCTCCTTAAACAATTAAAAACAGAAAGACCATATGATCCAGCAATCCCACTTCTGGGTTCATCTCCATGAAGGATACAAAATTAGTATCTCTACTAAAGAGACACATGTACTCCCCTGTTTTTTGCAGCATTATTCACAACAGCTAAGATACAGAAAACATCCGAAGTGTCCCCTGACAGATGAATGGATTTAAAGCAGAAGTCTTGCCATTTGTGACAACATAAATGAGTTGTGACCATAGTTAGTAGTACTGTATACTTGAAATTTGCTTAGAGAGTAGATTTTAAGCATTCCCACCAGTCACACGCAAGAATAAATGGTAACTGTGTGAGATGACTGCACTCCCTAGACTGCAAGGAAATGAAACCACTCCATCCTAAAGGAAATCAGGCCTGAATATTCATTGGAAGGGCTGATGCTGAAGCTGAAGCTCCAATACTTTGGCCACCTGATGTGACAAACCTAGACAGCATATTAAAAAAGAGAGACATTACTTTGCCAACAAAAGTCCAACTAGTCAAAGCTATGCTTTTTCTAGTAGTCATGTATGGATGTGAGAGATGGACAGTAAAGAAAGCTGAGTGCCTGAGGAACTGATGCTTTTGAACTGTGGTGTTGGAGAAGACTCTTGAGAGTCCCTTGGACTGCAAGGAGATCAAATCAGTCAATTGTAAAGAAAATCAGTCCTGAATATTCATTGGAAGGACTGATGCTGAAGCTGAAGCTCCAATACTTTGGCCACTTGAAGCGGAAAACTGACTCACTGGAAAAGACCCTGATGCTGGGAAAGACTGAGGGCAAAAGAAGGGGGCGACAGAGGATGAGATGGTTGGATGGCATCACTGACTCAATGCACTTGAGCTTGAGCAAACTCAGGGAGATAGTGAAGGACAGGGAAGCTTGGCATGCTGCAGTTCACGGGGTCGCAAAGAGTCGGACACGACTGAGTGACTGAACTGAAGCTCTGGCAGACGGTGAAGGGCAGGGGAGCCTGGGGTCACAAAGAGTCGGACACGACTGAGTGACTGAACAACAATGTGAAATGATGAATGTGTTAACTAACTAGGTTGTGGTAATCACATCACAATGTACATGTATATCAAATCATCACATTGTACACTTTACACAGTTTTGTCCATGACACTTCAATACAATGTATGATGAATTTGGAGTCAAGTGCCAGCATGACTGGTATGATAACTCGCGGCCTGGTAACTCGGTGCAATGGGTTAAAGAAGAGAATGGTGGCAGACAGATGAGTCAGAAGGCACTGTGGTAAAAATCAGTTTACATTATCTGCAGATCAAAAGGCTGAGCGCTAGACCAGGGGGGCCTGGCCCAAAGGCCAAAGCCAGTGGGCGGCCTGTGTTTCTAAATAGAGTTTAAGTGAAATCCAGTCACACCTATTCGT
Organism: Bubalus bubalis; assembly: GCF_019923935.1. Lineage (NCBI taxonomy): Eukaryota > Metazoa > Chordata > Mammalia > Artiodactyla > Bovidae > Bubalus > Bubalus bubalis. The sequence continues at coordinate 27,256,104 of NC_059158.1, forward strand.
TTACACACTGTACACGGCTGCTTTCACCCCACAAAGGCAGAGCTGAGTCGTTTACAACAGAGATGCTGGTATGGCTTACAAACCTAAATTATTTACTCCTCATTCCAGAAGCGTCTGCCAACCTCTGCCCTAGACAACGAGCTCCTATTCTCTCATCTGGCTGCCTTGAGTGTTTATTAAGGTCCGGCATGTGGTGCAAGCTCCAATATCACTGAATTAATGAATAAATGACAAGAGACCATTAGATCTGAAAACAATCAGTGACCTCAAGAAACAACTTCTGGAGGGTATTTGGATACTAGCGCAGTCAGAAAGGAGGCAGTGACAGACACAAAAGAATTTGGAGAAATGGGAGCTACTTAGCTGTGACAAGAAGGTAAAGAGCTCAGTGAAGAAACATTCCAAGGCAAAGAGTAGGAAAATGGAAGCCACTCACACTGGATCTACTTGAGACCAACTGCAGAGTGAATATGGACGGCTTCCCTGGTGGCTCAGTGGTAAAGAATCCACCTGCCAGTACAGGGACCTAAGCCTGAATAGAATTTCAGATGAAGTCAATATTCCAATCACGTGGGAACTGTTTTAATTTTATGGCTCAGAGGAAGAAGATGGCTAACTCCAAATTCCATCATCCGGTAGCCAACACCTCTTGCCTGGGAAATCCCATGGATGGAGGAGCCTGGTGGGCTACAGTCCATGGGGTCTCGAAGAGTCGGACACGACTGAGTGACTTCACTTTTACTTTTCACTTTCATGCACTGGAGAAGGAAATGGCAACCCACTCCAGTATTTTTGCCTGGAGAATCCCAGGGATGGGAGCCTGGTGGGCTGCCATCTATGGGGTCGCATAGAGTTGGACACGACTGATGTGACTTAGCAGCAGGAGCCAACACTGGACATAAAAAGTTCTTGGGCATGATAAGTACTCAGGATCCCTTTTCATTATTCTTTCCAATGATCAAATACAGGGTTTGTGTTTCCTTAGAGCGGGATTCTTTACCAGATGGGTGAGTCAGGAGCCAAGAGAAGTAAGGCTGTAAGACACAGAAGGCGAGACCCCTGGGTTCAAAGCACCTTTAAGCGTTTTCTCTCATTTATCCCTGACTCATCACAAGAGAAGAGAACGAAAGTGAGGGTCAGAACAAGGATAGCCATGGATCTATTAACCCAGAACTTATATTTATTTTTATTCTTATCTTACTCTAAGTGTCCTAATTCTATCTTTTCCTCATTACTAAATAAAGGGGGAGAAAACAGCCCACCTGTAGTATGCCAAAGCAAGCAGCTTTCCAGTGTTCCTGGTATTGGCAGAGACATGGGGAAATTACAGAAAAAAGCTTTTGAGAAGTACTCAAGTTAAATGTGTGCCATGAATCTCAACCTGGCCCTTCCTGGTGCCCAGCCACCAAACTAGGGTTCTCGTGCCATCTGCCTCCCACTCTCCTAGACGGCTGCCATGTTTCACCAGCCAAAGAAACTTATTTTCCTTCATATTTTTCACATCTCTAGAATCAGGATGCATTTTAAAATTGATGGTGAGTCTCAATTACAACTGACAGTCTTTCTTTCTTAGCAGCAGGTAAAATGATGGTATGTATTTATTTTCACTTTATTTTTATATTCATTTTATTTATTTGTAGAGTCAACAGAACATTTCCCAACTTGTCCTCCCGGAACCTCCAACGTCTCCACATCTGCATTCTCCCTACTGCACTGCTACAGTGAAAACAGCGAAACAATGAGAAGGACCCCTCAGCCACGTGTTGACCCCTCAACCAACCTGCCAGCACCTGCACCCACACACCCTGCCTTCCTGCCTGGCACACACATTATGGTTTCAGAGAGTAATCCAGAGACCCTGGGAGCTTCTCGAGACCCTCATGGAAGTCTGTGAGGTCAGAGCTGCTCTCTGACCTCTGAATGTGAACATTCCTAAATGTGAACATTGGTGAACCACTGCCTGAGATGGATGACCAATGCTTCCGTCTAAAGCCAGTTCCTCCCCCTGGGTCCTGAACACCCCACCGTCTCTCACAGACACCAGAAATCTCCCCTCTCTCACAGATTTATCAATGCTTCCTTCCCTACAGAATTATTCCCGTTTACATACAAACTTGCTGCCCTTTATTCTTACAAACAAAACAAAAAGCCCTCTCTCTATTCCATTTCCTCTGCCAGCTACTCCCCATCTCCCTATTCCCCTTTCCACCAACTTCCTCAACTTCCTCTCCTCCCATCTCTTAAGCCCACCCCCCGCCCCATTCCAGTGGAAGTCCTCACTGAGGTCCCCAGTACCCCCTCAGTTCAGTTCAGTTCAGTCACTCAGTCGTGTCCGACTCTTTGCGACCCCATGAATCACAGCACGCCAGGCCTCCCTGTCCATCACCAACTCCCAGAGTTCACTCAGACTCACGTCCATTGAGTCAGTGATGCCATCCAGCCATCTCATCCTTGTCGTCCCCTTCTCCTCCTGCCCCCAATCCCTCCCAGCATCAGAGTCTTTTCCAATGAGTCAACTCTTCACATGAGGTGGCCAAAGTACTGGAGTTTCAGGTTTAGCATCAGTCCTTCCAAAGAACACCCAGGACTGATCTCCTTCAGAATGGACTGGTTGGATCTCCTTGCAGTCCATGGGACTCTCAAGAGTCTTCTCCAACACCACAGTTCAAAAGCATCAATTCTTCAGCGCTCAGCGTTCTTCACAGTCTGACTCTCACATCCATACATGACTACTGGAAAAACCACAGCCTCGACTAGACGGACCTTTGTTGGCAAAGTAATGTCTCTGCTTTTGAATTATGCTATCTAGGTTGGTCATAACTTTCCTTCCAAGGAGTAAGCGTCTTAATTTCATGGCTGCAGTCACCATCTGCAGTGATTTTGGAGCCCAAAAAATAGAGTATGACACTGTTTCCACTGTTTTCCCATCTATTTCCCATAAAGTGATAGGACTAGATGCCATGATCTAGGTTTTCTGAATGTTGAGCTTTAAGCCAACTTTTTCGCCTTCCTCTTTCACTTTCATCAAGAGGCTTTTTAGTTCCTCTTCACTTTCTGCCGTAAGGGTGGTGTCATCTGCATATCTGAGGTGATTGGTATTTTTCCCGGCAGTCTTGGTTCCAGCTTGTGCTTCTTCCAGTACCCCCTACTTGTTGCTAAATCCTCACCTGAGACAGCATATCACTGTCTTCATTGATGTGCAGACAATTACGACTTCACATGGCTCAGATATGCATGAATTTCAGTTACCACAGTTCACTGGTTAAATAACCCAGTCCTTCAACAACATGGTTCGACTTTCAGTTACCACAGTTCATTAACTGTGAATTACTGCCTAAAGTGAAAACTCACTGTCAGATTTCTAGCCCACAAGTCACTGTATAAATAGCAGATGTGTGTCATAATCAATGACAAGCATATCCTCTCTTCAAAATCTGTCAGTAACGAGTAACCAGGCATGCGTTTTTGAAGCCACACACAGATAGCAAAGTGTGTAGCTGCATTGCCTCCTTTTCTCTAAAAGATAAACTCAAGTGACAGTTTGAAAAAATGGACAATGAAAGAGAGAACTCTGACCAGCAAAGATGAGAGTGCAGCAGAAAAACCAAAAGTGATAGAGCTAGAAAGGAGAATTCAGGTCAAACACAGAGGAGTTAGAGAAGAACTAGCTGACTGGGAATATGGACCGCTGCCGTTTGAGAGACTCGACGTGCAGCCAGAGGACCCCAGCAAAGGCCAGCACACTGACCCAAAAGGAGGAAACGATCAGGACAAAGAGGATCACGATATCCCAGTTGCCAGCAAGACATGAAGCCAAAGTCACTCAGTCGTGTCCAACTCTCTGTAACCCCATGGACTGCAGCCTGCCAGGCTTCTCTGTCCATAGAATTCTCCAGGGAAGAACACTGGAGTGGGATGCTGTTCTCTCCTCCAGGGGATATTCCCAACCCAGGGATCGAACCCAGGTCTCCCATGTGCAGCCGGGTTCTTTACCATTTGAGCCACCTGGGAAGCTCAAAAACTTCACATTAAAAGGACTCTGAGATATTTCACTGTCATTAAAGGAACTCTAGGATATAATCACAACACTAAAAGCGAGAATAAAACATTGGAAGTTGATTCAAACTTGGAAAGGAATCTGATGATTTGCGGAGGCACAGAAAAGATACTCGCATTGTGTGACAACAGGAAGGCAAGCACTGTCCCAACTACTCTTAATTGTTTTTTAAAAACAAATGAAACATTTTTAATCTTCAGCATTGGCAATGTCTTAAAATTACAGTGGACTAAATAAAAATCAATTTTACTATTTTTTAATCTCCCTATACATTTGTAACCATCAGAGTTTTTCATGTTTTGACAAAAAGTTTTTGAAGTTGCAGAACAAAAGTGAATTTTCCCATTGGCACAAAGATTGTCTGCGTGGTCACATTTATAATGCCACTATAAACTTCTGGGCAAAAGGGGATGCCTGGACCCTCCCCCTGGATTCCAGGACACACCTGCCTAGCTTTCTTCCAGCCTCACTAGCTCTTCTCCGGTTTCTCTTCCCAACTCTTATTGCTGGAGGACTCCAGAGTGCAATCCTTGGAGCTATTCTTTCTTCTGTCTATAACAACTACCTTAGAGATTTAACCCAGTCTCGTGGCTTAAAATATCATTTATATGCCCACAACTCCCACAGCATAGGCCTCTCACCTGAACTCCAGATTTATATGTCCAACCACCTGCTTGATCACTCTACTTGACTATCTAAAGGTATCTTAAACCCTAGTATGTCCAAAACTGAAACATCCCCACCACCCCACCACCTCCAAAAAACCCTCCTCTACCTACAATATACGTCTCCATCCCAGTTGGTGGCAACTCCTCCTTTCCAACTGCTCAGGTCAGAAACATTCATCCTCCGTACCGCCTCCTCCTCTCATCTCCCCTATAGCCACTGTCTTAATCATTGTTGTTTAGTCACTAAGTCATGTCTGACTCTTTGAGTCCCAAAATAGACTGCAGCCCACCAGGCTCCTCTGTCCATGAGATTTTCCAGGCATTAATACTGGAGTGGGTTGCCTTTTCCTTCTCCAGGGGATCTTCCCAACCCAGGAACTGAACCAGTGTCTCCTGCATTGGCAGGCAAGATTCTTTACCACTGAGGCACCAAGGAAACCCAAGTTATTATATTAAACCCAGGTAACCTGTGTAGACCACCTGCCAAGCAGGAAACATGGGTTCCATCTCTGGGTCAGGAAGATCCCCTGTAGAAGGAAATGGCAACCCACTCCTGTATTCTTGCCTGGGAAGTCCCATAGACAGAGGAGCCTGGCGGGCTACAGTTCATGGGGTCATAAAAGAGTAGGACACGACTTAGTAACTGAACAACCACCACCACCTGTGTATAAGAATTTCCACTGGTGAGGGAAATTTGAAAAGCTAAAATGTGATTACCCATTCATTAAGAACTGTTTCCTGAATATCTCATTGTGCCAAAGCCAAAATGGATCTCAGATGGTCAGACATACCCATCCAATTCTGGTGCAGGAGCCTCTTGCTTTCGAATGTGGTTCTGAATCGACAGGAGTGCTTCTGGTGAATACTGGGCAGCGTTGCTCTCCATGTATTTTAAAACATAGTCGTCTGTGTCAAGGATGATGAACCGGTGGCCAAACACTGGGGAGAAGGTAGAAATACATTAGCTTGGTTATGTTTTTATCAGGCAACCAAGAGTAAAAATTCACAGACATGTATTTGTGACCTAGACTAATGAACCTTAAATAGCTCTCCAAACTAATGTGCACTAGTTTGCTCAGCACTTAGGGAGCTCCAAGTCTCCATCTACAGCCAACAAATGCAACCAATTTACAGTTTAATTGATAAAGGAGGACATTACGACACTGAACCACATGTACTTCTGGACTGCAGACTAATGCCTCCTACAAGTGTTCACTCAGTTAAATCCCCAACAAAGCCAGTAGGAAAGCCTGAACTCTGCTGAGACCTACCCTCAACCACAGCACCAATGAAGAAGTCACTGGGGCCATAATAGACAGGGTTTTCCACCGAGGAACCTGGTTTGACAACTTTAGTTCTGCCGAGATACTTGCCCCCAATGATACCAGAATTTCGAACAGGAGGCTCAAAGATACTGATCATGTCAGTGGCTAGAAAATAAGACAAGACAAACCGGCGGCCCTTGTCTTCTGGGAAGGGGGATTCCTGGAAAGGTGAAGAAAAGAGGACATTATGAAGATACATGATCTATGCAGATGCCACCAACTAAAACACCTACAGGGACTAGGGTACAATATAAACCTAACATATGGAATATAATATGAATGAACAGTATGGGGTGACTCTGGAGGCCTGGACAGGGTACACCTCACCTAAGGGAAGCTGCCCCAACTCACACCAGTTGACTGTTGCCTGTGGGAATGAATGCAGGCCCAATGTTGCTAGATCTTCCAGTTTTTCATGAGAAGATAGAAATATGGATTACTATATTAAATCCCTGACTTTAACATGTTGACTTCAACTCTTTAAAAGCACCAGGCAGGCCAGAGATAACATATGAGCTATATTCTATCCAAAGGTGGCTAGTCTGAAACCTCTTAGCTGACATTATGTTCAGCTTCAAGGACACTAAAGTAATTACGCAAAGTCTATGGCTTTACACAAATCCATTTCTATACATAATTTTAAAAAGAAAATTTTAAAGGGGAGGAAAATGTATGAAGATCCTTTTCTGTGCATATCAAGGAGTCCGTGATGTCAAAATGTCTTTTTATTGGTGACGCTGACCTTGATCACTTGGTTAAGAAGATGCCTGGTAGGTTTCTCTCCTAGGAAGTCACCATCTTTCCCTTTGCAGTTAATAAATATCTTGAGGGAGATACTCGCTAACTATGGAGATCGTGTCTACTTGCAAACTATGAAAATCGTGTTTTTCCCCAAAGGTTTTCCCACTAATTTTAGCATCTGTTGATGGATCTGGTCAGCAACAAATTTACTGTGGGGTGTGCATAATGCTAATTTTCTACTTCACTCTTCTCTTCCAGGCTTGTTTATTGAAATTCTACTATATGATAATCTCTAGGTCAATCCATGTTGCTGCAAATTATTCCAAGTTTTCTTATGGCTGAGTAATATTCCATTACACACACACACACCCCCTTCCACACAGCTTCTTTATATCCATTCCTCTGGTGATGGACATTTAGGTTGCTTCCATGTCTTGGTTATTTTAAACAGTACTTCTGTGAATACTGGGGTGCATGTATCTTTTCAACTTGAGAGTTTTCATTAGGTTGAGTTCCAGTTCTGCCTCTGTCTAAGCAGTAAGACCTGGGACACACCAATTAACCTCTCTGATTCTTATATTTCAAAACATAAAATGAGTAAAACATTATATTGCCTGACTCATGGACAGTGTATGTGTAAATAAATTCATTTACCAACTCAACCAATAATTATCGAGTGCCTACAAAGTCTAAAGAGACACTACCCCTGCCCTCAAGGAATTCACAATTACTATGTTATAATTCAACAAACCTACTGAACTTTAATAGTAACTCAAAGAACTTAGCAACAATGCAAAACCTTCATTAATCAGAATTCTTTTATTTTATTTTTTAATCAGAGGAAAACTGCTTTACAATGTCATCTTGGTTTCTGCCTTACCAGAATTCTTACAGTGTGAAGTGTTCTAATTGGCCTAGAATTTGCTAGAACTCTCATTTCAAAGCTTTGTTCAACATTTCAAAAAATGTATCAGTTAACTATGTTCTCATTTTTCAAACACATTTCTATTGCCAGAGTAATGTGTCAATTTCTGCTATTTATGTCTACATTTCTAAATAAAACAGTTATATTTCTATTTCTGGTTTTTTTTTTTTTTTCTATTTTTAGAGACATTACCCTTTGAATTCTTATCAGTAATTTGCTTCAGGCAATTCAGCCACTGAGTGGAACATTCAGGATCTAAATTTGTCTCTTTCCAAACCTCTTAGCCACTAAACATATGACCTCCCAAAGTTACCTATTAAGTTAGTACGATTCCATTTGTTACATTTAATGAATATAAAAGACACGGTCCCTGCTGTCAAGGAAATGACAGTTCACTGGAAAGGCACACAAAGAGACAGATACTTTGAATATAAGTCAAGGCTTTCATAACTGCTTAATAAAAAAGGCCAAAAAGTCGGTCAAAATGTGAGGGCTAGCGAGGAGAGATGAATGATTTCAGAGAGATTCTGAAGGCAGATAGGACTTGAGCTAGGTCTTGGTTCGGGAGCACCATGCTTAATGCCGTCCACCCTGCCTGAAGGCTGGAGTTCAACGTGACTCCGACAGCTGTTACTCTCTAGCTTACAGACGAAACGGACAACCGTGCACAGCACTGAGGCACAGCAGAACCTCAGGATACAAACACTGTCCTCACCAGTGTGGCCAGATAACGAAGCACCTTGTTCTCGTTCATCAGCATTTTAATAACATCTTTTTGGGGAGCTTTTGGGATGAGAGCAAAGCAGTTTTGAGCAGAGTCTTCAATTAGGCCAAAACCATTATAGGGAGGCAACTCCTGAAGAAAAAAAGGAAGCAAGAAATAAAGCAGATGCTGCTTGTTTTTAACATTTCATTAAAGGTAACTGTAAGTTTCTTTTTAAAGTCTGGAAAATATTTAAAAGTAATTTCTACATATTCAAATGCAATCGGAAAAAACAACATATCACATATTCCGTTCTTCTTTATAGATTTTACGCCCTTGATCACTGCTCACACAAGTGACTCATGATGCTACAAAATAACCCTCCAGACTGGACTGAGACATCGCTGATGTCCACTGACCGCTTACCGCCATAGCAGAGCCCTGCCCTGCTCCCCAGCCCTGGTACTCATGGACTTGCAGCATGGTAAAGCCCAGGGGCCTGTGAATTCTTTGTTCTGGGGTGTAGGTCTCCGCCTGGCAGATCCGGAAACCATTTTCTTGTGTGTTGGAGCTCGGGTAGGGTGGAGGCGACAGGGCTTGGTTCATGCTCCTTTTTTCCCTATTACCCTCCATACTTCTGATATTTTTATTTCTTGATTTTTGCCTCATAGTAATGACAGTCATACTTTACTGAGAACTCAGACCCCCCACTGTCCACCCAGGACTCCCCTTTCCTGGTGAAGAAGTAAACTCATGGAACTGAATTCCAGATGCAAAGATTATTCGGTAAGTGTGGAAGTACAGGGTGAACTTATGTTTGTCATGAACTTAGGTTCCATAAAGGGCTGAAGGTACCACTACAGGATGCTGGGATTTGTCAAAAACTTAAGTATTAATAATTCAGAGGTTTCCTCCCTCTCATCAATGCCAGGCAGACTTCAGCTGAATTCTTTTTCTCGGACTCCTTTTTGCGCTGCTTTCTCAGCGAACTTGCTCGTACCATGCTTTCACCTGTAGACACCTTCCCCAAATCTTCAAACATATTGTATTCAGCAAGTTTAACAAATTAGTCTGTATGAGCCCTGATCCATCTATAATGGGGACTCCCTCAAAAACCATGGACTTTGTTATGTTCATTCAAGGTGAAGTGCTTAGAACATTGATCCTTCACCCACCCCTGGGCTGTATGTGATTAATATGATCTGCATGGCTGGAATGTGACTAAATTAAGTGAAGTCGCTCAGTCGTGTCCGACTCTTTGTGATCCCATGGACTGTAGCCTGCCAGGCTCCTCTGTCCATGGGATTTTCCAGGAAAGAATGCTGGAGTGGGTTGCCATTTTCTTCTCCAGGGGATCTTCCCAACCCAGGGATCAAACCCAGGTCTCCCACATTGTAGGCAGATGGTTTTACCATCTGAGCCACCAGGGAAGTGTGATTAGTGGATCCACTAAATGGACAATGACTAATTTGTCCCATATGCGAAACCAGTAGGCAGTGAATACATAAGTTGCCATGGACAGAGCAACTTTGGTTGAAAGTCCCTCATGCTAAGCTGCCCATAGCACTGCCCACATGCTAAGCTCTAACTTACCTGTAAGCAGCAGAAATGCAGTGGCACTATCTAATACCAATACACAGTGAGAGCAACCTGGTTGGGGGGTGCAGGGGAGATTAAGGGGTTTTGAAATAGGGAGGTAAGCTTCTGAGCACCTTCCTGCCAAATTCCTTTTGTGTTTTAACAGGTTTCCACCTATTTCCCTCAAATCGAATCTCACTGCCCCTCTTGGGATGCAGGCCTTCTCTAGATATCAGCCCTTCCGCCTGTGGCCCTGGTACTGTGCTTCCCATACTCCATCATACGCCAAGCTGCTGCATGGGTCCTGTTCCAAACTAGAGCTATTCCTCTGTGGACACCACCACTCCTAGATACCCCTGTTCCAATGACCCACCCTCCAGAGTTCCTGCCCAGGGTTGTTTTTTTTTTTAACATGTACACACACACATAAAGTCTGAGAGCCCCTCATCCCTTAAATGCTGTGTTCAGAGGCTGGCTCCATGGCAGATGGACCCTCCTGGCCCTGGCTTCTTCCTCCTCTCTACCAGCATGTCTCCAGTGGACCAAGTCTGAGATCTAGCTCATGTGGCCTCTGGATCCATGTGGACTTACTCCTGATCTGAGGGTCACGATTCTCAAATCAAATATATGCACTTCATATCCGGCTCTGTCCCTGCCCATCGGCTTGACTCTGGCTTGGTGCCTCTAGAAACTGCTAGCCTCCCATCCCTGTGTCCCCACTTCATTGTGTAGAGTTTAGATGGCCAAGGGTAATGACTGCGGAGAGCTTAAAGGTACTTGCTTCTTGGAAGAAAGAAGGCCTACACTAAGTTGTGAGAGGTAAGAGAGAGCCGTGTAAAGAAATGATGCAAAGTGGTTCAAGCAGGAGAAGGAGCATTAGCAGAAGTCCAGGGGATAAAACAGGACACAGAACCCTTGTAACTCAGCAGATAGGCAAGCGGCTCGGGCCAAGAGATGTGGGTAAAGCAGCGGCCAGGCTGGAGGAACTCAACCATTCCATCCTTCCAATCACTGTCTTTTGAGAAGAGGCCGCTGACATAATTTTACACACATGCTAGCAAAATAAAGATGGGCCATGGATGCTCACACACTATTTTATACACGAGCAACACACAAAGAGGTTGTGTGAATTGTTCTTCCCCTAGACAGGTGTAATGGCACCAGTGCCTTTGGTCTATGACACTGTGGGCCTTGATACGTGAGATGCTTCTGGAATTGGCTGTGTAATTCTGAAAACACGCAGTTGTTACTTCAAACTCTAAAATACGTGGCTGAGCCATTCTGAAGGCCCAAGTTTACTAGATTACTATTTTGGTGCATTAAAGACACCATGAACTTACTCTCAGATCACAGTGGACTTTGAGGTACACAGAACTGAATTCTGGGATTCTGCCTGATTTTTAAGGACAGCAATACTGCAATTAAAGAACACCATCTTCCAACATCTTCAATTAATTAGGTTTTTTTTTTTTTTTTTTTTTTTGCTCCCAATCACTTTTTAAGTGAAAGGTTTGATAAATAGACAAAAAAAAAAAAAAAAAAAGAAATGTCTTAGGGGTCTGGAATTTAATGAAAAAATTTTAAAAATTATTAAGGTAATATACAGCTTGGTATAGAAAGTGAAATTAAAACCACACAGTATAAAAAACAGGTCCCTGGTCATCTCCCACTTCCCTCTTTCCCTCCCTTCTGCCCACTGGAGAACTAACAACTGTAGATCGTTTGGGGAAACATTCCTCCGGGTCTTTTCCTCAGTGACGGAAGCAGATGCTGTATACAGTAATCTACAGAAATTAGTGCCACATCATGTATTCACACTCCCTTAAAAATGTTATGGACATTTTTTTCATGCCAATATGCACAGACTTCCTCTTTTTTTTTTAACGAGACTTACAGTCTTCTAATTGTATGGATGGATATACTATAATTTATTCGGCCAATGTTCTAACACCTTATTATAAACAATGCTACAATACAGGTCCTTACACCTATCTTTTTATAATCCCCAAACCAGATTTTCTGGGTTAAGAGATATGTAATATTTTTATTTTGGAAAAGTTAAAATGATAACAAATGGTCTTTCAGAGCTTTCCTCACTGGGTCACCTATTAGCAGTCCGGGAAAAAGCTTATTTCATCACATCAGGGCAGACATGGGATGCTGTTGAGTCTTTTTAAATCAAAAATCCTAAACCTCAGTATTTTAATTTCTATTTCTTTGATGATGAGTTGAGGGTCTTTCCATATGTTCATTAGCCATTTGTATTTCTGCTTTTGTGAACTGCTCTATTTCATATGTTTTTCCCATTTTTAATTGGGTATTCATATAAGAGCCCTTTTTGTCCTTAAAGTCCTCTATCAGAAGATGAACTCTCTCACTACCCTCAGAGCCAGTGTTCCATTACCTGTTTCATAGGAGGTGGTTCCTTCTTGCTCATATCAATGCGTGGTAAATCAGAGATTCCAAATTTTTCTTGGTAATACTGCCGAGTAAATGGATCACAATCATAAATGAAGAAAGTTCTCCCGAGTATAGTGAGCGGCTTCCCAACGATGAAGTCTTTGGCCGTGTACCATTCCAACACCTCCTTATCAGAGATCTCCAGCACGCACCGAGGGAAGTTCTCTAACAAAAGACAGCAGAAAGAGGAGAGAGAAAAAGGAATGAAGATGGGAAGAAAGATAGACACACAACAGCCGGGCAATCCTGAGAACAGAGCAGGTGTGGGCTTCAGCTCTGATGGAGGGTCAGTGACTCCTCCACGCTCCCAGCAGAACACAGGGCTGTGTATTTCTATCTGTGAACGGGACCCATAAATAATGGCCCAGATGGTTTCTGTAAAGTCTCTCTCCCATATTAGGCTCCCGATATCCCTGTTGGGTGTGTGTTAGTCACTCAGTTGTGTACGACTCTTTGCAACCCCATGGACAGGCAGGCTCCTCTGTCCATGGGTCACTAATCTCAGTAGAATTAAGGCTTAGAAGGAATCATCACAAGAGAAAAGAATAAACATCCTTCTCTAAAGACAGAGTACTGGATCTAGGGTGGGGGGATCCAAGTCATTTAGTTCAACTGCCCACCCATTTGGGGGCTTCCCTGATAGTTCAATTGGTAAAGAAACCGCCTGCAATGCAGAAGAACCCACTTTGATTCCTGGGTCGGAAAGATTCACTGGAGAAGGGATAGGCTACCCACTCCAGTATTCTTGGGCTTCCCTTGTGGCTCAGCTGGTAAAGAATCCACCTGCAAAGCAGGAGACCTGGGTTTGATCCCTGGGTTGGGAAGATCCCCTGGAGAAGAGAATGGCTACGCACTCCAGTATCCTGGCCTGGAGAATTCCATGGACTTTATAGTCCATGGGGTCCCAAAGAACTGGACACAACTGAGCGACTTTCACTTTCACCCACTCATTTATCCACTCATCTAACAAATTATTAGTGACCACAATTAATAATATGGATAAAATTCCTGGCTTGATGGAGGCAACACTCTGTTTGGGGCGGCAGACTCTAAACACACAAAAAATGGTTTCACTGCAATTGTGATCAATGCTGTGAGGCCAGTGTGATCCTGTGGCAGAAGGCAGGGACAGTCAGTGTGGATGGTTCCAGTAATCTGTTCATCCGGGGAAATCAACAGATGTCCAAACACAGAATCAGACTTCACTATGTCTGTGAGTCTGTTTCTATTTCATAAATAGGTTCACTTGTGTCTTATTTTAGATTCCACACATAAATGATATCATATGATATTTGTCTTTCTCCTTCATTATCCATTCATACAATGAATATACTCAGCCATAAAAAAAGAATGAAATCTTGCCATTTTCCACAACGTGGCAAGACCTAAAGAGTTATTAGGCTGAGTGAATTAAGTTGAAGAAAGACAAATACTGTAGGATTTCACTTACATGTGGGATCTAAAAAGTAGACATGGAAAAACTGGTTCAAAACTGGAGAAAGAATACATCAAGGCTATATACTGTAACCCTGCCTATTTAACTTATATGTAGAGTACATCATGTGAAATGCCAGACTGGGTGAATCGCAAGCTGGAATCAAGACTGCCAGAAGAAATATCAACAACCTCAGATATGCAGATAATATCACTCTACTGGTCAAAAGTGAAGAGGAACTAAAGAGCCTCTTCAAGAGGGTGAAAGAGGTGAATGAAAAAGCTGGCTTAAAATTCAGCACTCAAAAAACTAAGATCATGACATCTGGTCCCATTACTTCATAGCAAATGGATGGGGAAGTAGTAACAGATTTATTTTCTTGGGCTCCAAAATCACTGTGGACAGTGACTGAAGCCATAAAATTAAAAGATGTTTGCTCCTTGAAGGGAAAGTTATGACAAACCTAGACAGCAAAGGTGCATAAAGCCAAAGCTATTGAGAGTTGGACCATAAAGAAGGCCAAGCACCAAAGAATTGATGCTTTCAAACTGTGGTGCCAGAGGAAACTCTTGAGAGTTCCTTGCACTGCAAGGAATCAAACCAGTCAATCCTAAAGTAAATCACCCCTGAATACTCCCTGGAAGGACTGATGCTGAAGCTGAAGCTCCAAAACTTTGGCCACCTGATGCAAAGAGTCAACTTGTTGGAAAAGACCCTGATGCTGGGAAAGACTGAAGGTTAAAAGGAGAAGGGGAGGCAGAGGAGGAGAGGTTTAGACAGTATTACTGACTCAATGGACATGAGTGAGCAAACTCCAGGAGATAGTGAAGGACAGGGGAGCCCGGCATGCTGCAGTCCATGGAGTCACAAAGAGTTGGACAAGACTCAGCGACTGAACAACAACAACAAAAAGTAAAATAAAAGAATAAACTTAACAAAACAGGAACAGACTTAGAGATACAGAGGACTAACTGGTGGTTGCCAGAGTGGAGCAGGGTGATAGGATGAGTGTAAAACTGAGGAGGAAGATTAAAAGATACAAACTTCAGCTGTAAAATGAGTCACAGGGATGTAAGGTACAGCATAGGGATAGAGTCAGTAATAAGTTTGTATGGTATGACAGATGGTAACTAGACAGAACCTGGTGATCACTCTGTAATGTATACAAGTATCAGATCACCTGAAACCAACATAGTATTGTAAGTTAATTCTATTTCGATGAAAATAAATAATCCACAAAAATACCCACTTTTCAAAACTTGTTTTCTTAATCCTATCATTGCTTCAATATCATTATTGTAATACACTTTAATTTTATCTTGATATTCTTAACCCCCTTAAATTCAATCCTGGTGGCTCAGCTGGTAAAGAATCCACCTGCAAAGAAGGAGACCTGGGTTTAATCCCTGGGTTGGGAAGATCTCCTGGAGGAGGGAACAGTACCTCCAATATTCCGGCCTGGAAAACTGCATGGACTGTACAGTCCATGGGGTCGCAGAGTCAGACACAACTGAGCGACTTTCACTTTCACTTTAAATTCAACATTATTCCTTCAGTGGGTATGTATAGTCAGTGTTTATTTAGATTCACCTACATTTTACCATTTTCTTTCTTTACTGCTTCTTACATCTCAGATTTTTACTTCTGGAATCATTTTCTTTCTGTATATAAGATTTTTCCAAGTAAGGGTTAGGTCTTAATAACCTAACCCTGTAAAGGCTCTCCTGTAAAGGCTTCTTCGGTCTTTCTAGCTCACACCCGGTGTTCTGAGCTCTGTCTACATGACACGCGAATCAGCAATCAGATCACCTGGGGCACCCGTGTTACTGTTTAAGCACTCTGAATGTGTATATAACTTGTCTCCCCAGCCACTGAAAGTGACTGAAGGACAGGCATTCTAGGTCTGGAGCAATTTTATCTTATCCTCCACAGCACTTAGCACATGACATGGTTCTCGGAGCAGATATTTAACTCTTGTTTAACTGAATTCAATAAGAACTACCCACTAGATAAAGGCCTCTGGAAGTCGATCAGATGCTTTAACACCATTTATTTTTCCACTTTAAGAAATTATTTAGCTGATGGGAGCTTAGCTTTTTCTGTCCTGCTACCACAAGACTAATTGTAACTTTCACAAAAATATATGTCTCCTATCTTTTCAAGGGACCATGCACAGGTCACCTGGCTACCTCTCCATCTACCTCTGATGAAAATTTTGTTAAAATTTGGGAAGTTATAGGAGCGGATGATTACATGTTAAAAAGTTTAAACATAGGTCACATTGATAAGGCAGACAAACAAGGAACATAAGAGGGACTTCATGAGATTTACTGACCCTTCTTCATGCCACCCTGAATACATTCCCATTCTGCCTCTCAATTATAACTCTAACACTTATCAGCTCCAGACGGCAGGCATTTCAGCTCATTTAAACACCTGGAAGGCCAAAATTAGTACACAGTCCAATGTCATGGAACTCTAGGAGGGTTCTATGGGAGCTAAGTAGAACAGAGCAGGCAGCAGCTGGATTAAGCTGAACAAGGGCACCAATCCAGTTATTGCTATTTGAGAATGGGAGCTGTTAAAGCACTTATTCTCACTTCTTAAAATAAGAGGGTTTTAAAGTTAACTCTTAATTTAAAAATGATGACAATTTTTATCTCCCTTTCCCCAGTCTCATTCTCCTCTGCCTCACAGGCCACCATTCTAATGAACTGCTTTCTGGTTTTGTGTGTACTATTTACACCGTTTTGTGTTTTACTTTATGTAAGTGGTATTCCACTATGCATCTTGTTTTCTTTTTTCTACACAGCAGTATGCATTTAAGATGCACCCATTTGCTTTCTTGTATATTTTGTTTATTGTTTCTAACAACTACATATTTATCAAGGTGTATTTTCACCACATTTTGACTATTCACTCTCCAAGTGATGGAAATCTCTACCTCCTTGCCCCTAAACAACTCTGCATTTTTAAAACACACTCTGCGGACCCAGCAATACATGTGGGTGGGCTGGATTTAGCCTTCAGACTGCCGATTTGTTTATAACCTGAGACAAACCTCTTGCTCAATACCTGGAATTTCTTATCTCTGAGTTCCAAAAAAAAAAAAACAGAGTTAAAAAAAGAAAAAAACAATGAAAGTATTTACAGAGTTCTGTCATCTATCCAAACATTGGTCAGTACATGTGACCAAGATGACACTCTTGCAAGAGAAAATTCTTAAACTCTGAAGTCAATAACTAAAGCAAGTTCACTTATTCCAGAGAAGTAGTGACAGACAGCATGTCTCAGCTGCATTCTGTTTGCATTCTTACTCCAATTCACAAGGTTATTTTATACCAGCAAAGAAAGACCAGGGGCTGATAAAATGGGGATCCACCTTTACGAATCAGAGATGTGTCTTTACCACCTGAAGTTATTCCACACGGAAACTTCCTGATTGATTAGGAAGTGGTTGAGGTGAGAAGCAAAGTCCAAAGCACACCTAAGGACATGGTAAGCTGTGCCTCTGAATGAAAACAAGGCTATTTCAGAAAAGCACTAAAAGCCTGACATGAAATGGCTCAGAAGCCCTTCCACACTTAAATAAATCTCCCACTGCTGTTTTGGTTCTGGTCCCTTGATCTGGGTATCAATCATCTCTGCCAGACCATTTCAGAGACAAGCTTGGACTGAGGGGCCAGTAACGGAGGGAAGTTACGGGAAAGCCTACAGAACACAGCAGGCATCTCCCAAGTGTAAAGGGAATGATCACATGATTGAGTAACTCCTCTGAGATCCAGGAAAGGTCCCAATTAATAGAGGATAAATTGAATCACACATACTTGCATTCTCCACCAAAACCTTGGGCATGCGCTGGCGGTTCATCAGGAGGGGGAAGGGATCTCGTCCATCATTCCGTTCGTGGACCTCTCGAATTTCCACCGTGTCATCCATAAGATAGTAATGAATGATGTAGGTCCGACATTCACCGAACATGCTGTCTGTGTCATCCCAGATGGCATAGAATCGAAGAACCTTTGAAGAACCCAAAGCAGTGACTTAAAGAAAAAATTCCACAAGGGCAGAGTTTAACTTAGCTACTTTGGCATTTATGTATCAGTGATGAAAAGACAAGCTAGAAAGACTATGAAGTAATCTCAGATGGTTATTAAAAAAAAAGTAGTCACCAAAGATACAAAAACATCTGAAATTATAAACCAGATGTCAACAGTTGGAAAATATTAAGTAATAGGCTTATAAGCTTGTGCTGAGAAAGGATTCATTTTGGTCCAAAATATTAGTCAGTGAAAGAGAAGCTGAATTAAAAGAGCAGTGGGCCCTTCATTCAGTGGTTTACACGTAATTAATAAAGATACACGTGAATGGTTTGTATATAATTAGTATGAAAAGAATTTTCATTTATTAATCAGTATTTTAGTTCTTTCAACCTCAAAAACAGAATCTTTACAAAAGAGTAACAGTCATATGACTGGTTTAAAGAATGTTCTTAAAAGAATTTGGTAGTGCTAGGTAAAATTTTCTGTACTAAACAGAATTACATTTCTGAGAGAAACAGCAGCAGAGAAGCACTGAGGGAGATCTCGCTGTTTTCTCTTTCCCTTTAGTACAGAGAAGAGAAGACTCAGATCTGCGCTATACACCAGCTCACAAGGGGGAAGACAGGCTGGAACAGAGTTGGAAAATACCCAGAACATTCTGTACTCAAATATCAATGTATTATAACATTTAACAAGGAAGCATCTGCAATGGGAATGCTTTGAAATGACTATTTTAACATTAGAAACCTCCATATATGCAGCAGCTTCGAAACATCCCAATATAATTCACTCAAGGTTTCCCAAAGGATTCTTGGAGATTAATTCATATTTAGGAAAAGAAGTGGGCGGCTGGAAATGTAAAGTTAGGGAGCAGATGGTGCTTGGGAATTACTTTAAGAGAGAAGTTTGGTGGAACTCACAAGACTTAACTTCACAATCTTCTTTGAATCTCTGATATGAAACCTAGGGATTCCTATACCTGTAACCCCAGAAAGATAGCACTGTACCTGACCAGTTAAAATACAGATGTAATGTTTCAAAATACACACCTACCAAGACAGCTTGCTAATAAGCAGTGCCGCTTCTGGGAACAAACCTACCGGCTCACTCACCTACCTGTTTGTCAAAGGTGAGAAACTGCTTGAGTTGATCAAAGTCCGCTGGGGTCACATATTTACGGAGAGGCTGTTTCCGGAGTTCGGTGTAAGGATCGAGCGGCATCTTCTCTGGGGGATTTAGCTCAATTCCTTGACTTTCCAAAAATACCTATGTAATTCAAAATTAATAATGATTATCCTTCTTGAAGCTTCTTAAAGTAAGTGCTAAGTGACGCTATTAAAAAAAACACTAATATAATAAGAATTTCTAAGCCACTGTCCACATTAACCATTAGTTTAAAGCTTGAGCATGTCTTAGCAGTACCAAGCCTCCAATTAACCCAATTCTGTAATGCAGACAATAACTGATAATTACCTTAAGTAAAAATGGAAGACGTGGTGGCAAGGTAACTGGCTCCAAATATGAATTCAGATCAATTAGATTTAGGTGCCCATGAACAGAGGAAAAACTAGGATTGCTTATACACACTTATATAATGCTTATACATTGGGAACCTAATCATAGTCTGAACAGTATGTAATTCATGTCGGGTATGGGGCCAAGCTGGGGTTCCCAGGTGGCACAGGGGTGAAGAATCCGCCTGCCAATAAAGAAGACCCAAGAGATGCAGGTTCGATTCCTGCATCAGGAAGATCCCCTGGAGTAGGAAATTGCAACCCACTCCAGTATTCTTGCATGGAAAGTTCCACAGAAAGAGAAGTCTGCTGGGCTACAGTCCATAGGTCCCAGAGATTCGGACGGGACTGAGCCTGTCACAGAGCACACGGTGGCAAGCTGCACAAGGCAAAGTTAAGCTGAAATCAAATTCCCAGCTTTCCATCTCAATTAAAACAAATATATGATTAAGCACTTCCCACAAAAAAAAAGAAAAGAAAAGAAAGCAAACCCACTGGTTATTTCAGACCAAAAAATATTTCAATCAAACAGGAAAGATGAATCAAGGGCTCAAATCTCACTAGAAAAAGTTAAAGAAAGCCATCTGAACTCGATGTGATCTTGAATTTCTTTGCTGATTATGAGCAAATATGTATTATTTTAAGTCACTATATATTTAATACAACTCAATTCTTCTTAAAAGCACAACAATTTTTTTTGTTGAGCACACACACACAAAAAAAACAACAATTTCCTGGGATCTGTTTACATTCTGGAACTGGAAATTAATGTGGGTTTCTTTGGGGAATTGTGTGGTTTGCTTTTGGACAATTCCATACAAAATGTACAGATTTCAGGGCCAGAATATACGGGCTCTAGTATCAGTTCTGCTAACTAGCTTGTAATCTTAGTATTTAAAGTTTTGGCAGGAATGTAGAAGCTTCCTGAAGTTGACTATTCTTCCTGTCTCTTAGAAAAAAGCCTAAGCTCTTTGAAGTGGTTATTCTGAAGTGTCCCTGGAGGAGCAGAGAGAAGGGAGTGTCTTTGAGAGCAGAAGAGAGAAGTGGGGGAGGGAACTCCCCTAGACAGGAAACTAAGACACAGACTGGTGGGCCTGAAAAGAGCAAGACTCCCCACGTCTCTGCACAGACGCTCGAAGCCCAGGTGCAGCCCGCCAACACAGGTGTTCGAAGTCTAGTCTCTTACCGGCACCATGCTCCAGGAAGGTGCCCTTGGTCACCAGACAACCTGTGGACCCTGGATGACCCCGTTAGGTCTGGGAATGCTGCTGCTTCCTTACTATTCCTAGGGCCCGGAATCTCAGGTTCAGCTCACTCTGTCTATGGGACCATTTATGCAGAGCCCTGAGGAGGGGGTGAGAATGGATGGTGATGATGATGTGTGTGAACAGAGATGGTGCCTTGTCCAAATCACACTGTAAAGACAGTTTCCTTTCTTATTCACTCATAGGTCTAGCCATGGCGAAAACCATCAAATTAGGTAAGATGTGGACAAACTTCAGACTATTATAGGAGCCAACTTCTAACAGATCAGTTATTGAAACCATAATCTAATCATCAATGCCTGAAACACTCAGCTCTTGTCTATCAGTCATTAGAACTTCAGCTTCCACAAATTTCTGTATTTGTTTACCTGCTCAACCTTATCAACTTAATCAACCCTTGTGGAGCTTTTGTGGTCCTTTTCAGCCGAGCATGGAGCAGTGGGAATTCTGAGTTGTCTGATGCACACTCTCAGCTGAGGTCAAACACTGGGAAGTTCTGCCTGTTTCAGTCCTTTTCCTCGAACGTCCTTTTCAGTCTATTTGGGGCCAGCCACTTTTTCTCACTTATTTGCTTTCTGTAGGCGATTCTGCAGTTTGAAGTGGCCCCCAACCTTAGTGCTATGGTGCTGTCTCATGTTCTCAGTACAAGAGGATTGATAAGTACTCAGTACATCTAAAAATGGTTAAAGTGCTGAATTTCCTGTTACCTACATTTTACTACAAAAAAGAAAAGGCAGCTGTGATGTGCCTTAAGGAAAAATTACAAGTGTCAGCTAAGCTTCCTTCAGGCATGACTTACAGAGCTGTTGGCCAAGACCTCAATGTTAATGAATCAACAATAATCTGTAAACAGAAACAACACACAGAACAAGACTGTGTATTGACCACAGGCTTGTAGGAACCCAACTCTGCATTTCTTGTAGGAGCAATGGTTCAGTATTTGTTAATTCAGTGTCTTTGAAGACTGTACTGCACGTAACTACCATTATTAACGAGAAGTGACTATAACTGGCTTGGATCAACAGCTCAGGGATCAACTTGCAAATGTTCAAACTGTAAAGATGTGACTGTAAAAACAATTGTAATACCTCAAATTCATACAACACTTCATAATTTTTCATTGGTGGCACAATCCTGGAACTGCCTATGATAAAATGGACTTCAAAACCAGAAAGAGATATTAAGACCCATTTGAGGGGGACGGTCTCTCAAAGATGGTCTGGTACCTCCACCTTCTCTATGGTTTTCTTGGCTGCTCTCAGGGCAGCACGGATGCCATGGCTCCCTCTCTCACTGCCCTGAGGTCCTGCCCCTGAGACATCTCATCAGTGAGGCCTTCCCTGGCCAGCCTTCACACACGGCACCCCCTCCAACTCCAACCCCTTTCCCCTCTTTAGTTTCTTCCATAGCTCTTTGCAGCATCTGACAAACATTTGTTTGCTTATTATTTGTTTCCTCCACCCAGAATGTAATAAGTTCTATAAGGGCAAATCTTTATACCTGGCACCTAGAACAGTGCCTGGCATTCAGCAGGCATTAAGTATTTGCTAAATAAATTACTAATTAAAAAAATAATAAATGAGTGAACTCATAGGGGCTCAGTGCATGGTAAAACTTAATTACATTTGGCATTACGTCACATGGGATTAAAGGCATAAAAAATTTAGGAACTGTATCTTTGCTAAGGCAAATTTGCAATTATTTACTAATACCTACACTCTGTGCTAAAGAAAGTGCTCTCTTTTGCTTTTCTCTCTCTACAATTAAAGGTGTCAAAAATCCATTACATATGAAATAGAGAAATAAAGATTTTTCCCAATATGTGTTTTTCTTTAAAAATGGTTTGATTCCAGGAATTTTTTAGATACCAAGTTTCCCTAGTATACAGCAAGTATGAGTTCCAAAAAAATACAAATCGCACAAAAAACTTTTGGCTCGTATCTGCTAGTAGAGATAGTGCTATTTTTGTAAATCCAGACTTAAGCTAAATTGCCCAAGGTCTCTTTCATATTTCTATCCCTTCAAGGGTCCCAGCTCCACTACTCTCTATCTGAACTGGCATGTGAACTGATTTCTAACCAAATGATTCAGCCACAATGGGACTTTAACTTTATTACTCAAATATCCATCTAGGATATGTACCAATGTCATCATGAAAACGATGATGTCACCACGCAGTGATGGCACATGTGTGCTAAGCCGCTTCAGTCACGTCTGACTCTGTGAGACGCTATAGATTGTAGCCCGCCAGGTTCCTCTGTCCCTGGGATTCTCCAAGCAAGAACTCTGGAGTGGGTTGCCGTGCCCTCCTCCAGGGCATCTTTCCAACCCAGGGATCAAACCTGCATCTCTTACATCTCCTGAATTGGCAGGCAGGCTCTTACCACTAGTGCCACCTGGGATGCCCACGATGCCACATATGACATACACAAATGCCAAGTTAACCTACATATTAATCCACTCAGGACAGAGGATCAGTGCCCTCCTCTTATCCTGACAAGTGACATGTATTCTCTCATAGATTAGAACAATGCCTCAGACACCAAAACTTCCCCAAACACATACTATACCTGTGTGAACTTGTCACAGTCAACAATGCGGAAAGTTTTGCCATAAATGGTGATGTTTATTCCTCGGTTTAGGTCTTTCCAATGGTAGTGGTCTCCCCGGTCATTCTTGGGGAGGCGCTGGCGTTTGATTAACTTTCCTTGAGGGATCCCCGAGTTTTCCACGACAGGCTCTATGATGGACATGCTGTCATCTTCTAGATAGTAGTAAATGTGCACTTGGCGGATCCTGTAATGCTCCTCAGTTGACATAGGAACATCTTCTTGGAAATAGGCATCAAATTTAAGCACCTGTGATACAGAAGGGCGGGAGAAATGGTGTGTTAGTGTCTCATCAAAAAATAACAAGTCTCTTCTCACGCTGAGAATCACTCAGGGAGGTTCAAATACTCATCATGCCCACCTTGTAATTCCAAGGCTGCCAAAGTATGAACATGGGACAAATCTACGCCTGCTGTCTATTTCTACAGAACATGCAACTAAGAACAGTTTTTAATACATTTAAATGGTCGCAAAATCAAAAGGAGAACAAAATTTCAAAACAGTTGGGAACTATACAACATAACATATAATTGCTAATGGCTGCTTTCCCATGATAAGGGCAGAGTTGAGTAGTTGGACTGCTGCTATGGACTGAATTATGTCCCCACCTCCACAATATGCAGTGTTGGAAATTTAACCTTCAACATGACTATATTTGGAGAGAAGGTGCTAAGGAGCTAAGTAAGATTACATGAGTCCTGAGGGTAGAGCCCCAATCCAACAGAACTAGTGGCCTTCTAAGAAGAGGAAGAGAGCTCTCTCCCTCCCTCTCAGCACACACGCACTGAGGAAAGGCCATATGAGGACACAGCAAGAAGCCAGCTGCCTGAAAGGCAGGAAGAAAGCCTTCACCAGAAACCAAATCAACAGCAATCTTGGACTTGAAGCCTCCAGAACTGTGGGAAAATTAATTTCTATTGTTTAAGCCACCTGTCTGTCTGTATTTTATTATGGCAGCTCAAGCAGACTAAGTCAGTTGCAAAGACCAAATATTGATTACTTGGCCCTTCACAGAAAAAGCTTGCTGACCTCTGAACTAAATACTCAAAATAGGGGTAGACAGTTTATTAATGTGTTCCTTAAAGACTTAACTCTATTAGCCTTATTTCAACGTCAAAAATTTCATTTCAAATTTGTGAAAAGGATAAGAAATTTGTACAAGATGACGACTTCTGGTTTCAAAATGAAAAAGAATCTCAAGTCCATTTCTTTAGAAGTGGGGTGCCTTGTAAACATATATTAATGACATATTCATTCTTAGACACTTTATATGAATGAATCTCAAATTGACCATCCATCACAACATCTTTGGGTGGCTTGTAAATACCCGTTTTGTGCTCAGAAACAACCATCCCAGATGGAGCAAATCCCAGGTCTTCTGGAAGCAGCAGCATCAGTGTAAAGTCAAAATGGCACAAAATGGGATTTTAAAGTTTCTATTATTCTATTTTTAACATTTCTTTTCAAGGAAAGAATATATTAGAATGATGTTTCAGGGAAGCAAGAGTGTTAACCCAAACCCAACTCTATTAAAACAAGGGGAACAAACCAAGGAGACTTTTTAGCGAAGACACAATTATGGCTCAATGGAGGAGAAGATGAAATAATGTATAATGTTTACTGTGGAAGAATAAGATAAAAACCAAAAAAGAATGGGCAACTGCATAGCAGAAATATGAATATAATGGAGTCAGGGCCTTAAAACTCATAATAAAAAGATGAAATGGATGAATGTAGCAGAATGTTTAAAGCAAAAAAATCATACAGTGAAAGTCAAATACGAAGATCCTTTTAAAGTAACATTTTACAGCAACTGCAAAGAATGAAATGAAGACATGATCAGTAATTCATGTACATAATAGTCAGTATTTGAACCACAGACTTACACAGATTTTTCTGAGAAGATGACTTTGTAGTGCAGATGGGGGGCTCGAATTTAGGCTTACTGAATTTAAGTGACAGCACGGTTAATACCGAAGGAGGCGACTTGAGATGTAGAGCTGGCTTTGGGGAAAGAAGTCAGCATTAGGAAAAAAACAAATGACTCAAACATTTTGACCTGAGCAACTGGAAAAAATGGAACTACAAATTGATATGGGGGAGACTGTAGTGGAGCATATTTGGGGGATGAGGAAACAAAATTAGGGGTTTGGTTTTGAACATGTTTACTTCTGAGGTACTCATTAAACATTCAAGAGGAGATGTCAAACGGGTAACTCATCTAGAATTCAGGACACAGTTCATCATGTAAAGGACATTTCAAGGTAAGAGTCTGGAGTCAAGGAGTGAGCAAAAACAAAGGAGAAGAACAAACACTGAACCCTGGAGCATACCCAGCTTCCCAAGCCATCTGTTTTCTATGGTGGAGGGGATACAGATACCTTTGGCAACAGAAAGTTGGCCTCAGAATGGGAGGCAGGAAAAAGATACATACACACACACCACATTTTAAAGGCTCAAATAATCAGGATTTTATGCATTCTATTTTTTAAAACATTAATGAGTTATTTAAAAGCAAACCTTATAGAATTATGTCACATGATCAGTACAAATGAATCCTAATTTTTGTGCTTACAGTTGTGAATTGTGACCACTGTAGGCCAGAGTAGCTGGGTAGTGCTTACATTTTCCTAAAGAAGTGATGTTCTCAGAGCTGTGCTTTGAGAAATAAATCAAGCAGAAAGAAGGTAGGTTTGTTTTGTTTTGTTTTGTTTTTAAGACAGGATGGTATGACCCTACGTAGAGAAGCAGTCCCCTGAGTGAAATGGCAGCAGGATGAAAAGATGAAAGAAGAAGAACACCACAGAGTGGGAAGTCAGCCTGGGGAAAGATGAGAATGGTACAGGAGCAAAGGGGAAGACACAGGCACTCCCTGGAGAAGTCCTGGTCTTTATCATCTGTGTAAGAGATCGTTGCTGCTGCTAAGTCGCTTCAGTCGTGTCCGACTCTGTGCAACCCCATAGACGGCAGCCCACCAGGCTCCCCCATCCCTGGGATTCTCCAGGCAAGAACACTGGAGTGGATTGCCATTTCCTTCTCCAATGCATGAAAGTGAAAAGTGAAAATGAAGTCGCTCAGTCGTGTCCGACTCCTAGCGACCCCATGGACGGCAGCCTACCAGGCTCCTCCATCCATGGGATTTCCAGGCAAGAGTACTGGAGTGGGTTGCCATTATATTCAGTTATATTCTAATCATGAGGAACGGCATGAAGAATGTCCAAAATATGGACACATATCTTGGGTATGAAGTGGATTTCTGGGTATTCTCAAAAAATTTAAACTCTGATTTAATTCACAGAACCTGTAATTTCCTTACTGCAAAAAAAAAAAAAAAAAAAAAAAACACCTCAGGTTCAAAACCATGCATTTAACTACTCTACTTCATAATCTATGGTAAGAATTATTTATCAAGAAATTATGATGATCCAAGTAACATGAATAGAAAAAAAATGTAAATATTCTTTTCACAACAAATATCTTTAAAGAAATGAATTGTAGTATTTAAAAAGTATAAATTAAGTAATGACAGTTAGCATAAAATTACATAGAAAAACAAAAAATAAGCTTATTTCTTATCAGGCACAATTTTCTCTCTTTGAATTTCATTAATACTTTTTCACTTTCTAGTTTACAATAGTTATTTGCTATTGTTTTCAGTAAAAATTGAACATAACCATTTATATCTTGATAAACTGTTAAAACCTGCCTGCAAATGCCAGAGACTTAAGAGATGTGGGTTTGATCCCTAGGTCGGGAAGATCCCCTGGAGGAGGGCATGGCAGGCTGCTCCAGCATTTTTGCCTGGAGAATCCCATGGACAGAGGAGCCTGGTGGGCCCCAGTCCATAGGGTCACAGAGTCAGACACAGCTGAAGCGACTTAACACAGCACAAACTTAAAAACGCCTGTCTCACTCCTCTCTCGTATTTTCAGCCCTCTCCCTTTTCTATTGGCTTTGCAGTGCCATTCACAGCTGTAAATAAACAGGAGACACAAGAACAAAGTTAAGACATACAAAATCATATATCACTGATAATGGATGTTTAGGTTCAGCTTAGGAAAGCACATGTCAATCTGTTTGTATCAAATGAGTTAGCTGAGATGGGGAAGGGGAGATGATATAGATTATGGCTGATACAGTAAAAAATACTTGTTTCTAATTAAGTGATTACCAGTGCAAATGGAAAATTTCCACAGGATTATTTTGTACCTTTCTGCCTCTAGCTTCAATAAGTACTCTGTAAGACCAAGAAAACAGACAAGTAATACAGGCCAGGAGTAAATGAAGACGGTTAACTCCTCATTAGTAGTTGTCACATTCAGTTATATACAGACATCACTGGGAAATCAGAATCAATGAAGGGCTGGGGTGACACCCAAGTTTCTTAAAAGTCCCGTCAGTAATTCTGCTGCATGGCCAGGGTTAGGACAACCTTACCTTAGTGAAAAAAGAAAGCTCATTGACAAGGAAAATCAAGAATGATATGGAAATGTTAACAGATGGAAATAAAACTCACATTACAAAAGCATAAGAATAAATAAAACAAAAATGTTATACTACCCTTTGGTTCAGTTACGACAAATCTGAAATGTTCCCTGAAAAACAAAAGCTTACAGAAACAGCTTAGACAAAAACCGACAATAGAGGAAGTCATTTTCATGATATTTTGCATTTCACAGAGATTAAGAATTTGTCATTACTGCTGAATACAGGACTTTTAAAATGTGGAAAACACATCAAACAGGTAAACACAGCAATACGAACTCAAGAATCCAGAACCACCCCATGCAACTTTTAAAAACAGTATTTAGAAAATATTTCAGTGACATCTACAGGGAATTATTTTCTGTAATCAGCTTCCTGAGTAAAGAAAGAGTCTTTCAATCCTGTGTCCAGCTGTCTATGACTAAGGGTTGAGGCATTTGAACAATTTTTCCTCAGAGAATCTGGAAAGCCTGTGGTTTACTACTGACTTTTCTGCAAACAGCTGGCTCTCAGAAATCTGAATTTGAGGGGTACCCTTTGATCCCAGATGATACCTTTTTGTCGAAAGCCACATGCGCAGGAACAAACGCTGCAGGCGGGGCCTGCCTGGCCTGTCCATACGTGAGGATTGGGATCTTGCTGGCCAGCTCATCCAGATCAGCCTGGGACAGCTGGTTGACCTGGAGCCTGTCCCCGCCAATCCCAACTGTTGGACGTCGAACAACTGCATAGCCATTCCTATAGCCCAGAGTCTGGCTTCTATGAAATGCTGTTTTCTGAAGGAAAAAAGAAGTGTGTCATGATATAACAAATATTTGTTAGGTAGAAGAGCTAACTTCCAAAGGTATCAGATTCAACCTTTACTTATAAACATCCACAAACCCTGTATCAAAAATTTTACCTACATGAGAAGGTTCTTGTATTTTAAGCTAAAACACGTGGCCAGGAACAAGGGGGGAGGCAGCAGCCTGAGCTTAAAATAAAATTTAAAGCCCTGTTACTGAGCATCCAATTTTAATTATCAGCTCACCCGCCACAAAAAAACTAAAATATCTTTATGTAGACTCCTAATTTTGTACTATCTTACCTGGTGGTCATAAGTCACAGAACCAAAACAATCCAAATCTGTGAAATGAATTCTTACCTGAAATGAAAGGCTCTCTTGCTACAGTGACACTAAGATATTGTAACTCTTTGGAAAGCAAATGGATATTATGGATTAAAGTCAAACTCAATAACTCCACCCTCCATCCTTTAAGTATATAATCCAAAATCATGGGAAAGAACAATATGCCTAAGGCTGCCAATTACAATGTTAATTACAATATACCAAAACATGAGAAGCAATCTAAAAGACAAGCAGAAGCAAATGATGGAAAGCTCACTTAATGGGCTAGTATGCAGCTATTAAAATACTTGTTTTGAAGACCATGTAGCAATCTGGGGGAAATGTTTATGATTTAATAAGCTCAGAAAAGCAGCTTATAAAATTATACACATACTACAATTACAAGCATGCAAACACGTGCACAAAAAGACTGCTTTGGAGAATGTTCTATGTTCTATACATTTCTGAATTATGTTGTTCTTTTTTACAATCAACACTTTTTTTTTGATAACTGGAAAAAACAAAAGATTATATAAAAAAGTGAAAATGAAGTATTTTTGAAGGAAGATCAAAACAGTGGCACGGGGACCCAGCCTCCCCACCACTCCACAAAGATCAACGGTCGGACAGCTATCCACAAATAAGAGCTCTGAAAGAGGTCCATGTAGTAGGTTTCAGCAACACAGTGGTATATTTGTACAGGAAGAGAAGGAAGACTACCTCATTTTGTCTGCATCATCCCATCCTCCAAACCAGCACTGTTCAGTGCCAGGAGACAACTTCCCCTCAACAGGAAAGGAAGAGCAGAGTGAGCAGTCAGTCTCCAGTCTTTTTTACTTTACCTTCATGACCAAGGAGAGGAACTTATTGTT
This sequence comes from Bubalus bubalis, assembly GCF_019923935.1. NCBI lineage: Eukaryota > Metazoa > Chordata > Mammalia > Artiodactyla > Bovidae > Bubalus > Bubalus bubalis. Next base: position 27,285,892 of record NC_059158.1, read on the forward strand.
TAAATTGTTAAACTACATAAATGATTATTGTTTCATCTTTGAAAATCAGCCTATTGAATCTTAATGCTGACCTTCCCACACATATTTCAGCAACCCTGAAATTTCAATATTAAAATCATAATTTTGTCAAGGGCTAAACTGTGTTGGAGAAAAAAAACACAAGCCTATTTTTTTTTTCTCTTCAGTTTTGTCTAGAAGATACAACTAACAACACTTAAGGTAGGGGAGGAGTGAAACAAAATCCAAATAGGAATCTTTTATAAAAATGTTAAAAGCGAAAAGAAAGGGCTAGAGAAGAAAAAACAAGAACACATCAATTGTGGCAGAGGGAACTAAAGTGCAATTATCTCGCATAAAGCACCTGAGGATGATTTGGGAGGAAGATGGCCAAGTGTTGAAAATTTAACTTTCCAAGCAAGAGGATTTGGGGAAAAAGATTAAACAAGACTGCAGAAAAAGTCGACGTGCTGGACAGAAAAGGAGATGGGGCTTGGTAGAAGCATAAATGAGACCGAGGAAAAGGACCTGACATAAAGAAGCCAACAGATGGAAAATGGAGTTGGGAGTGGGAGCGATTACTGGGTCTAGGATTCAGAAGAGGGAAATGCGGGCGGCAATGATGGGCTTGGGGAGAGTGGGCGGGATGGGGCTATGGAAATAAGCATGAAGGCGTATAGAGGTTGAGCCGGGGAAGGGGCCCAGGTTGAGGGAACAAGAGTTTAAGGATGGAATTGGGCAGAAAGGGGTATGCAGAGAGAGAATGAGCTAGGGAGAAGGCCGAGGGAGCTCGGGAACCAGGTGGGGAAAACCAGCAAGAGCAGAGCAGCAAGGAAGAACGCTGGGAGGCCAACAGACTGCCAGGATGGAGTGGAAAAACCAGAGAGGGATGGGCTGAGAGCAAACTGGAGAAAGACAGTGAGGTTGGGTGCGGGGGTGGGGGTGTGGAGAACAGAGTTGGGGGCAGAGAGAGGGTTTGAAGGGGAAAAGGACAAACTCGCGTGGACGAGCAGAGACGCAATCTGCTGCGAGCTCTCCGAGGCTGCCAGGAGGTGGGGACAGGGGTTTGGCCGGAGAAGTCCTCACCGTTAAGTCCTTAAAGGACGTGCCTGGGAGAAAGGGCAGGCCATGCACTGGGTTAGACACCATCGCGCCCGCTCTCGCTGCAACCACCCGAGTCGGGTTTGGGGCTCCCGGGTTGCCAGGGGAACCAGCGGCGTTCTGGGCGGCCCGGTAGCTCCATGGTAACGCCAAACACGCCGAGAGCTTGCGGAAGAGGGGCGGGGCCTGAGACGCAGGCGTGTCCGGCCCGCGCTTGCGCAGCCCGTGGACTAGACGTTCTCGCGGGAGTGTGGCCGAGGGGAGCTGGCCCCGCCCCGCACTGTCACGTGAGAACACGGGGCGGGACGAGGTGGTTGTGGGATGACGTGATGGTTCTCCCCTTGAGGGTCCGGGTTCCGGGCGGGTCCCTAGATCAGTTACAGGGGAAGGGTCCTTCCTTCGCTCCATCCCACTCCTCACCTCACCTCACCTCACCTCACCTCGCCCCTCCCGCTCGCTCTTCTCCCACCTATGGGAAAAAGGCTCTTGTCCCAGTTCACACGGAAGTGTCACTGGTTGGTTCCGGTTGAAAGTGTTACTTCTTCTGAACCCGTGCTTCCCTGGGGCCAGGGATTGAGAATTATTCATTATTGTAATTCTGTTGTTCAAGGATGTTCAATAAACAAAAGCAACTGACTGGTGCCTAATCCTCCAACCACGTCATTCAAGTTTTTTCCTACTTTACCTTTCTGAAGGAAATGGCAACCCACTCCAGTATTCTTGCCTGGAGAATCTCATGGACAGAGGAGCCTGGCGGGCTACATACAGTCCATGGGGTCGCCAAGAGTCGGACACGACTGAGCGACTAAGCGCAGCAGATTCTATTTCTACACCCTCCTTCACAGGCCTTGGGTGGGGGGGAGGTGGGTCTTACATAGTCACCGCAGGACACTCATTATTTGTTGACTGGAGAGCTACACGGCGCTCCTGTCAATTCTCCGAGTCTCTAGTATCACTACCTACAGTTGCAATAAAAAGATCAGACCCACGAGGGGAAATAAATCTTCCAAGAAAAATTTGTCATAGGAGAAAAGCAAATAAGCGCGGTGATAAATTGTCAAAACCGTAGGTACTCTTTTTACAAAACTTGTTTAAAGTATTATCCCTTAAAAAATGTAATCCTGTACTTGAAACATCTTCAAGAAAGGAAAAAACAAGCTATCAGAAGCGCGGAGGAGCTTAAAAAGAAAAACAAAACCCAGATGCCTGGACATTGGATTCATTGGGTTTGAAATGGGGCCCAGGCATCTGATTTTTATAACAGCTGTTTCTGAGAATGAGCCAGTTTAACTGCGTGCAATAGAGTAGCAAGCTTCACGCCAAAGGCATCCATGTCATGGGTGGTTTACTGCCAACACAGACAAAGGCTTTAGTTTTACTGCTGCTTGTCAGAGTAAATCCCCCTGATGGGTTTCACTAACAGGCATAAACCCCAGGGGGCCCACGACATCAATGCAGTAGTTTCAGTGAAGCAGTTCTTGGTGGCTGTCTGCACACCTTACCCAAAGAGTTTCTTTTCTGATAACACTTGGTCTCCCCTAACTACTTCTATTTCCCACTTTTGTCCCCCACTCCTTTTTTCACCATTCCAGATTTTTTTAAATTTCTTATTGGTGTAGTGCCCTAATGTAGGTGTTTAATACATTTTTTGAATCAATGCATTGTAATGATACTAAAGACTTTACAAGTATCTGTCCATTACATTTTATCTTAGCCACTGACCTAGAAGGGCAGTGTGGACAAAGGATGTCACCTGCCATATCAGTAAATGAAAAGATGTTGCAGCCATTAAGCCATCAGGCACAGAAGTCATCCATAACTGTGCATGCTGAGGTGATTTAGGATGGAGAAAAGCAGGATACTGGTCCTCGATGGTAAGGTGCCTATCAAAGGAATGGGTTCAGTGAGCCCAGACTCTTACATCTTCTCATACAAAGAAAAGCACTCATTCATTAACTTGAGATGTTTGGTTTTCTTTAATTAACAGTATTTTTTTTTAAATGTTCTGACCCCCTGTTTTTTGTTGCAAAAGCTCCTGGCTCCTCCCTTGCCTCTTTGTGGTGGTTGCTTGGAGCTGAGAGGCTGTCTTCCTGATTTGAGTCCTCAAAAAGTCCACCAAATAAAACATAATTCTCAACTTTTAGGTTTTGCTTTTTTTTTTCTCATTTGACAGAAGTCAGCCACTGGGAGAATATTTCAAGATGGCAAGTTCAGCCTCAGAATCACTGGAAACCATGATCCTTGCTGACTCTTCATGATAAACTTACACTGTTCCTAGTTATACGATCCATCCCCCGCAACCCTGCCACCACCTTTTCTCCTAATTAAAGTAAATCCATGGCATTAGGATACACTTGGAAGAGCCACCCTGGACTCAGTGCAGAGGTGCTCTTGAGTCCGTATTCCCTGGGCTGGGTAGGGAAAGAGCCTGCAGGGCTTGGAAAGGGTGAGTCCTTCACAAGTTTCTTGTCCTTTATGGCATCTGTTCCTATTGGGGCAGTGCCTTCTGGTCAAATGCCTTTCTTTCCCAGAAGGGCACACCATGATGCCCTTAATAGAGTGTTTTAACTACTTTCAGACCTAGACATGCATGGTGAAGGAAACTTCTCTCAGTCTGTGGCCTCATAAAAAATGACTTCACCTCTGAGGAGGTGAAGCCAGGCAGTACTGCATCTGTGTTAAGAAGCACAGGTACAGGTCTGTGAAGAAGGCTGGGGGAGTAGGTAAGACAGGGCTTCAGAAAGCTGTATGAAACCTGAGAAGGAGGGTATGATTAAAAGTTTATATCCCATTTCTCCTAAACACGATGATTCAGCATGGATTGCAGTCACCATTTCTCACCTTGTGGACTATACAGGAGAGGGCCGGAGCCTGACCGTCCCAGGCAGCTTAAGTGGAAAGTGCCCTGTTAGGAAGGCTGAACATAAAGCCTTGACTCAGAAGGCCACGGGGACGTTGCATAACCTTACAGGGTGCTACGAAACTTGGGGGATGGAAAAATTAGGGAAGATCAGACTGCCAGGAGGCTGAAAGAGGGCATCTTGGGCAGAATGACATTTCTCAGGGACTCTTGATGGGAGAGGTCGGACAGCAGAGCCTGCAAGCAGTTGCCTAAATAAATCTCCTTTTTCAGCAGTTTGCCCAGAGCTGGCTTTTACCCAGAGTTTGTTTACAATCCTGGGACATCGTTATTTTTTAGTACCTAATATCACAGGATTAATATCCAGCAGGCTTTCTGCCGGAGAAGGCAATGGCACCCTACTCCAGTACTCTTGCCTGGAAAAATCCATGGACGGAGAAGCCTGGTAGGCTGCAGTCCATGGGGTCGCTAAGAGTCGGACACAACTGAGCGACTTCACTTTCACGCATTGGAGAAGGAAATGGCAACCCACTCCAGTGTTCTTGCCTGGAGAATCCCAGGGATGGGGAAGCCTGGTGGGCTGCCGTCTATGGGGTCTCACAGAGTCGGACAGGACTGAAGCGACTTAGCAGCGGCAGCAGCAGCAGCAGCAGTCTTTCTGCAATAACTGTGATGCACTACTGCCCTCTGCTGGATAAAAGAGGTACAGCATGGTTTGTGAAAAGCAAACTCAATGAAGTTTGGAAGTACTGGTGGTGTTGCTAGTGAGTGGCTGCGGAGGTGACTTGGGCTTCAAAATCACTGCAGATGGTGACTGCAGCCATGAAATTAAAAGACACTTGATCCTTGGAAGAAAAGCTATGGCCAACCTAAACAGCATATTAAAAAGCAGAGACACTACTTTGCCAACAAGTTTCCGTCCAGTTAAAGCTACGGTTTTTCCAGTTGCTGTGTATGGATGTGAGAATTGGACTATAAAGAAAGCTGAGTAGCAAAGAATTGACGCTTTTGAACTGTGGTGTTGAAGAAGACTCTTGAGAGTTCCTTGGACTGCAAGGTGATCAAACCAGTCAATTCTAAAGGAAATCAGTCCTGAATATTCATTGAAAGGACTGATGCTGAAGCTGAAGCTCCGATACTTTGGCCACCTGATGCTTAGAACTGACTGTTTGGAAAAAACCCTAATGCTGGGAAAGATTGAAGGCAGGAGAAGAAGGGGATGACAGAGGATGAGATGGTTGGATGGCATCACCAATGCAATGGACATGAGTTTGAGCAAGCTCCAGGAGTTGGTGATGGACAGGGGGCCTGGCATGGTGCAGTCCATGGGGTCGAAAAGAGTCGAACACGACCGAGTGACTGAACTGAACTAGACTGATGGAGGTGACACCTTGCAAGGGCAGGTACCTTGGTCAGATGCTCTCTATCCTTCATTTCTATCACTCCATGGTCTCTGGACTCTACCAAAACATTCTGGTCAGCCACTTTGATCTTTGCTAAGTATGAAAAAAGAAGAGTGAAGCACCCACAGTGATTTCCAAGCTGATTCTGAAGGTTTAGGACACACAGGAAATCTTCATTTGACACAAAAATCACACAATTTAAGTTTAGACTATTTTAGTCTTGCAGTGGGTTCCTTCTAGAGGGTTGAAAAAAATTGTGCTTCTGGTGCTTTTTCCTCTAAGTCAAACCCATTCTATTATCTTAACTGATTCACTTGGAATTCCCTTCCCTATGAAAAAGTCTATCAAACACAACCTCACAGAATTAGAGATTCCACAGTATGTAAGTTTCCCAAGGATAAGTCCTTTGTTCAGTGCCATTTTCTCAGCTTCCATCACAGTGTCTGGCACCTCATAAATACTCAGTAAACAGTTATAAAATGATTGACCAAGAAAATGAATACTTGAAAATCACCTAGTACTTTTCAAACTGTATCCCCTTTACTAGGTCTTTAAATCATCTTAATGATCATGTCACCCAGAATTTATTTTTAAAAAAGAAATAGAATATTAATTATCAGGATGCATCAAATGTTAAATGGGTGAAACTCAGTGGAAAAACATTTTAATACAAATTTTAATACAACATTTTAATACAAATACACCCATTGGTATTGTGGGTATTACTGTGGTCAGAGTCAAAAAACTTGGAAAGTGATTAACACCACCCAGCCCCTCATTTCACTGATGCAATATCCTCACGTCGACTGGTTACTAATTGGGTATTTCTTACACTTAATCCCAATCCTCACACAGCTGGGAAAGATATTCCTCCTTCAGCATGTGAGGGATCATTGATTCTGGCATCCTGTTTTTGAGACCTCTCTGCCTTGTCATTTCACAGGATGGAGAAAGAGATGTGTTAGAGTGATGGGACAGTAATGTTGATTACAGGTTTGAATTCCAAATGCAGACAGGACGTGAATCCACTGATTCAGGTAAATGACAACCTTGAACATGGGGAGATGTCTTTGGTGCCTCCTCTCCCACTCAGTGGAGACGGCAATGGCACCCCACTCCAGTACTCTTGCCTGGAAAATCCCATGGGCAGAGAAGCCTGGTAGGCTGCAGTCCATGGGGTCGCTAAGAGTCAGACATGACTGAGCGACTTCACTTTCACTTTTTCACTTTCGTACATTGGAGAAGGAAATGGCAACCCACTCCAGTGTTCTTGCCTGGAGAATCCCAGGGACGGGGGAGCCTGGTGGGCTGCTGTCTATGGGGTTGCACAGAGTCGGACACGACTGAAGTGACTTAGTTTAGCTTAGCTCCCACTCAACATCTCGATCCATTCTTCATCCTTCTCTCCTCTCACATGTGCAGCATGGAACAGAATGTACGCAGCATGGAACAGAATATACACAGCATGGAACAGAACATAAGCAGCATGAGACAGAAAGTAACAAGCCATGTTGAGAGTGCTGAGAGCCACGTTCATGTACTCCCTGAGTCATGAATGTTTCTATGAACTTGGACAACTTACATGAGTTTTTTTTTTTTTTCCTTACATGTGTTTTTGTTTTTTTTTTCATCTCTACATTGAGAAGGCTGGGCCAGAATTAGTGATCATTAATTGCTTTGAAAACCTAGCGAAAGCTGTCCTGTCTTCCCAAAAGCACATACTCACAGGTATAGATTTCAGCTATGACTTTATGGAGTTAGGGAGCCTCAGTGGGTCTCAGGTCTAGAGCTGTCCCCTCTCTGAAATCTTACATAAGGAGGAGTCCGTATCATAGCTCCTCGGAAGCAGAATGATGTGTTGGTTGAAAGTATTGACAGTAGAAAGCTCTTTAGGACAGACAACCCTTTTTTGCCAATAAATGAATTGCAAGGAAGGGGACAAAGAGTGAAGTGGAAGGGAAACCAATAGATTAAAAGCCTTCAGTAACAAATCAGCCAGCTGCAATATATGGGCCCTGTTGAGATTCTAATGTAAACAAATACACTTTAAAAATAACGATGCCATTAATGAGACTGCTGGGAATTTGAACGTGAGAATGTTAAGGAATTGTTCTTCAATATTTTAGAAATGATCAGTATGGTGGTTTTGCAAGAATGTCTTCATCTTCTCTAAAAACTTTTAGAGATACATACCCAAGTGTGTTGGAGAAGGCAATGGCACCCTACTCCAGTACGCTTGCCTGGAAAATCCCATGGATGGAGGAGCCTAGTAGGCTGCAGTCCATGGGGTCGCTAAGAGTCAGACACGACTGAGCGACTTCACTTTCAATTTTCACTTTCCACTTTCATGCATTGGAGAAGGAAATGGCAACCCACTCCAGTGTTCTTGCCTGGAGAATCCCAGGGACGGGGGAGCCTGGTGGGCTGCCGTCTATGGGGTCGCACAGAGTTGGACACGACTGAAGTGACTTAGCAGCAGCAGCAGCACCCAAGTGTGTATGATGGAGAAAACGATAACATGTCTGGTATTTGCTTTAAAATAATATGAGAAGTGAGTCAGGGTAGATGAAGCCAGATTGCCCATTAGTTGACCTTTGTTGACATGATTAAACACTTCACTAAATACTTCTGTCTATTTTTGAATATATTGAAATTTTCTATAATAAAAAGTTAAAATTAAAAAAAGAAGTATGGACTCTGGAGCCAGATGGCCTGGGGCTGGGCCCTGATTCTACCGCTTAGCAGCTCTGTGACCTGTGGGAAGTGCCCAGGGACTGCCATTAGTGTGGTCTGGGGGACTCTCCTGAATGGGCTGTTTGAAGAGAGACAGGAAATTGGAAAAATAATGATCAACTGAAGACAGAGAAAGAGGCAAGTGTGTTGGGCATGTTAAAGCCTGCGTAACATTTAGGAAGCTTGGTAGCTATCACTTAAGTCTTTCTTTCCGCTCTCCTCTTGGACTCTCCAAACTCTCAAAATACATCTTATAGATACACAAAGGCACACAGACACACACATAGACAGATGCACACAGAACAGACACAAAGACACAGACACAGAGACACAGACATACACACACACCCCTACACACCCCACATCCTTTAGCAGGTAGGAGGGACTCCAAACTCTGAGTCTGGGTTATGGAAAGGAACCCGTTTCCCCTTTGTGCCATGGAGGAGGCTGGGGATCAGGGTTTCCCTCTGCGCCCTGGACCTGTGTCCGGTTCCCGTGGTCACCATCCCCTTTTGACACCACGGGGATGGAGAGCAGACTGTGACTTTGCAGCTGTGGCAGGTGGATGGGTGGCTGTGGGAGATGAGAAGAGGCCAGGACCCCAGAGGGAACTTGCCAAGGTGGCCCAGGTGCCCCAGCTTCACCGGGGTGGGTCAGATGTGTGGGAACTCCTTTAGCGGCACTCGGACCAGCTGTTCGGAATGTCTTCTCTGAATTTAACCTCCCACCACATGCGTGATAAGCTTCCCAGAGTATCTCCATTGAGTTTACGTGAGAGACCACAGATCTGCACCTCCCTTTAGTGGGTGTGGGTGGTGAGGGGTGGGGTTCTCCGTGTTCTCGTCTCCCTCCAGCCTTTCTCGAGCCTGCTGAGCTGAGAGATCCACGCCACTGGGCGGCCAGACTGTGTCAGTTGATGGAGGTAAAAGCTGAGATCGCCTGGAACAGGTGTTAACATCTTAAGGCAGCCATCGCACAGCAGCAGAACCAAGGAGCTTAGACCGCACACATTATGCTCCAAACTTTCCGGAGGCCAGAATTCAGACATCACGGTCCCGGCAGGGTCACCCCTCCCCTCCCGGCCTCTGGGTGTTCCCATCACCCCTCCAGCCTTGGCCTCCATCATCTCCGCTGTTCTTCCCGCGTGTCTCTGTGCACCATCCCGGGGCCCTGCATCCTCACCTTCTCTCCGTGTCTCTCTCTTCTATAAGGACATCGGTCACACTGCGCTAAGGGGTCACCATACTTCAGTATCACGTCCTAATCACTCACATCTGCAGCTGTCATTTCCAAAGATGGTCACTTTCTGAGATCCTGGGGATTAGGACGTCAACATATCTTTGGGGGAGACATAATTCAAGCTGTAATAGATGTGAGTCAAGAAGTAAAAACAAAGAGGGGGATAAACTGAGGGATTGGGGTTGATATGTACATACTACTATATATAAAATAGATAACTAATAAGGACCAGGGCTTCCCTGGTGGTTCAGCTGGTAAAGAATCTGCCTGCAATGTGGGAGACCTGGATTCAGTCCCTGGGTTGGGAAGATCCCCTGGAGAAAGGAAAGGCTACCCACTCCAATATTCTGGCCTGGAGAATTCCACGGACTGTATAGTCCGTGGGGTTGCAAAGAGTCAGACACGACTGAGTGACTTCCACTAAGGACCTATTATATAGCACAGGGAGCTCTACTCAGTACTCTGTAATGGCCTATAAGGGAAAAGAACCTAAAAAAGAGTGGATATATGTCTAACTGATTCACTTTGCTGTATTCCTGAAACTAACACAACATTATAAATCAGTTCAGTTCAGTTCGGTTGCTCAGTCGTGTCCGACTCTTTGCGACCCCATGCATTGCAGCACGCCAGGCATCCCTGTCCATCACCAACTCCCAGAGTTCACTCAAACTCATGTCTATTGAGTAGGTGATGCCATCTAGCCATCCTCATCCTCTTCTCCTCCTGCCCTCAATCCCTCCCGGCATCAGAGTCTTTTCCAATGAGTCAACTCTTCTCATGAGGTGGCCAAAGTATTGGAGTTTCAGCTTTAGCATCAGTCCTTCCAAAGAACACCCAGGACTGATCCAACTATATGCCAATAAAAAAAGAAGAAATAAATGAGTGAGTGGAGCAGTGGGGATTCCTTCACAGGCTGAGAACCTGGGAACCACATACATTAAAGGATCAGGCTTCCAGCCTGTCAGGGTGGGAGCACTGCGGGAAGTTTCTCCACTGATGCCTGTCATGGTCTGTGATGTGCAGAGGGTGGAAGGAGGAACTCTCACCAAAACACCCACAGAACCATGGGGGAATGACATACATCTTAGTCTGTGATGGGTGGAGAACAACTGCTCTCCAGGGCAGTAAGCTTCCACTCTAGTGAGAAATTTCAGGAGCCCACGGGGAGGGTGGGCGAGTTTAGATAGAATCCATAGCCCCCTGTTCAGGGGGCAGTGATAGAAATCATAATGGTTACAACAACAATCACCACTTGCACTGATTGAGCACAAAGTTTATGCTGTTTCCTCCCTCCTACAGCAAAATTAGTCAAATTCTGGGCTCATTTGTTCTTGATTGAAAAAAATGCTGAATGGAGACGTTTGCTATTAAGTTGCCTTTAAGAAACTGTTTTGGAGAAGGCAATGGCAACCCACTCCAGTACTCTTGCCTGGAAAATCCCATGGATGGAGGAGCCTGGTAGGCTGCAGTCCATGGGGTCACTAAGAGTTGGACATGACTGAGCGTCTTCACTTTCACTTTTCACTTTCATGCACTGGAGAAGGAAATGGCAACCCACTCCAGTGTTCTTGCCTGGACAATCCCAGGGACGGGGGAGCTTCATGGGCTGCCATCTATGGGGTCACACAGAGTCGGACATGACTGAAGTGACTTAGCAGCAGCAGCAGCAAGCAACTGTTTTAGCCAGAATGGTGCTCTGAGTGACTCTGAGGACTAGGGTATTTTTAACAGGTCCTGAAGTCGAGGATGATCCAGTGGATGCTGGGAATTTGATCTCTGGTTCCTCTAGTCCCAGTAGTCATATATAGATGTGAGAGTTGGACTATAAAGAAAGCTAAGTGCCAAAGAATTGATGCTTTTGAACTGTGGTGTTGGAGAAGACTCTTGAGAGTCCCTTGGACTGCAAGGAGATCCAACCAGTCAACCCTAAAGGAAATCAGTCCTGAATATTCATTGGAAGGACTAATGCTGAAGCTGAAACTCCAATACTTTGGCCACCTGATGTGAAGAACTGACTGTTTGGAAAAGACCCTGATGCTGGGAAAGATTGAAAGCGGGAGGAGAATGGGACGACAGAGGATGAGATGGTTGGATGGCATCACCGACTGGATGGACATGAGTTTGAGTAAGCTCTGGAAGCTGGTGATGGACAGGGAAGCCTGGAGTACTGCAGTCCATGGGGTCGCAAAGTGTCAGACACGACTGAGCGACTGAACTGAAGTTGAAGAAAGCTTCACAGGAGAAACATAGGGAATTGACGTGAGCAGGCTTGGTTGTTCTTTGAGCTGCCTGCAGTCCTTGGAGGTTACCCAGGTGGTTGCAGCCTCTGAGACTCATGTGACCAGGTCTGCAGGGGATTCTAGCACAAAGAATATTTAAGAATTTCACTATTGGTGGTAGCCTGGATGGGGAGGGAGTTCAGGGGAGAAGGGATACATGTATATGCATGGCTGAGTCCCTTCACTGTTCATCTGAAACTATCACAATATTGTTAATCGGCTATACCCCAATACAAAATAAAAAGTTTAAATTAAAAAAAATTTTTTTAAGAAAAGAATCTCACCGTTGGTATTATACCAATAATCACAGCCTAGGGACTTTTCTTGACCAAAGTATCCAGAAGTGAAATACGAACTGCCTTTATTTCATTTATCTTGAAAAAAGTAAAAAAAAGATCCTCATGACATTTCCCTTTCAATTCTATACTGTTTCCAGTTCACCCAATTGGCAACAAGAAAGTTAGACCAAAGGGCCTTCTACATTCACTTTATTTTTGTGCCTAAGAATATGGACTCTGGATCAAAGGCCTGAGTTTCTGTGAGATGCTATTACTTAACATTCTGGGGAAACAGTCTGGGGAAATTTTTACTTAATATGCCAATTTTCTCTTTTATAAAGTAGGGACCATAACGTACCTACCTCCCAGCAATTATATGAGGGTTAAAGGAAAGAATTTAAGCAAAGAGCTGAGTGAAGGACTTGGCGCAGGGTGAGCACTAAATAATGTAAACTGTTCAAGTTATTATTATTCCTTATTTGCAGACTCTGCCCTGGACGTTTCATTGCACTTCTACCTGGAGGATTACACAGAGCAGGGGAGACCTGGGTACAAACCAGAGTCAGTAGAACTTAAGGAAATGTCAAAGCCTGTCTGGGAATGGAGGTCAGCATTCTAGGCACTAAAAAGATGGCAGGAAATCTGGGAAGAAACCTGTGAGCACAGGAGTGTGTCCACAGGAAAGCAATCTATTGAGCCAGGCCCACAAGTGGGATAACTTAATGATAACCTGGTTTTTTTGTGTTACCATTGGCAAGCCACAGCATCTGCTCTGTGTTCTACCAGCAAAGCTCATGTGCAATTAGCAATGAGTCCACAGAGATAAATGGCTCCTCTATAATTTTGTCAGATAGGATTCTCCCCTGGTATTCTCCAATCTGAAATCACAGTAGAAGACCGAGTCCTAACACGGCCCTCACAGTCTGTCCTCAGACGATGACTCCTCCAACCTCTCCATTCATACAGGTTCTTAGTTCAGTTCAGTTCAGTTCAGTCGCTCAGTCGTGTCCGACTCTTTTCGACCCCATGAATCGCAGCACGCCAGGCCTCCCTGTCCATCACCAACTCCCGGAGTTCACTCAGACTCACGTCCATCAAGTCAGTGATGCCATCCAGCCATCTCATCCTCTGTCGTCCCCTTCTCCTCCTGCCGCCAATCCCTCCCGGCATCAGAGTCTTTTCCAATGAGTCAACTCTTTGCATGAGGTGGCCAAAGTACTGGAGTTTCAGCTTCAGCATCATTCCCTCCAAAGAAATCCCAGGGCTAATCTCCTTCAGAATGGACTGGTTGGATCTCCTTGCAGTCCAAGGGACTCTCAAGAGTCTTCTCCAACACCACAGTTCAAAAGCATCAATTCTTCGGCGCTCAGCCTTCTTCACAGTCCAACTCTCACATCCATACATGACCAGAGGAAAAACAATAGCCTTGACTAGACGGACCTTTGTTGGCAAAGTAATGTCTCTGCTTTTCAATATGCTATCTAGGTTGGTCATAACTTTCCTTCCAAGGAGTAAGTGTCTTTTAATTTCATGGCTGCAGTCACCATCTGCAGTGATTTTGGAGCCCCCAAAAATAAAGTCTGACACTGTTTCCCCATCTGTTTCCCATGAAGTGATGGGACCAGATGCCATGATCTTTGTTTTCTGAATGTTGAGCTTTAAGCCAAATTTTTCACTCTCCACTTTCACTTTCATCAAGAGGCTTTTTAGTTCCTCTTCACTTTCTGCCATAAGGGTGGTGTCATCTGCATATCTGAGGTTATTGATATTTCTCCTGGCAATCTTGGTTCCAGCTTGTGTTTCTTCCAGTCCAGGGTTTCTCATGATGTACTCTGCATATAAGTTAAATAAGCAGGGTGATAATATACAGCCTTGACGTACTCCTTTTCCTATTTGGAACCAGTCTGTTGCTCCATGTCCAGTTCCAACTGTTGCTTCCTGACCTGCATACAGATTTCTCAAGAGGCAGGTCAGGTGGTCTGGTATTCCCATCTCTTTCAGAATTGTCTACAGTTTATTGTGATCCACACAGTCAAAGGCTTTGGCATAGTCAATAAAGCAGAAATAGATGTTTTTCTGGAACTCTCTTGCTTTCTCCATGATCCAGCGGATATTGGCAATTTGGCCTCTGGTTCCTCTGTCTTTTCTAAAACCAGCTTGAACATCAGGAAGTTCACGGTTCATGTATTGCTGAAGCCTGGCTTGGAGAATTTTGAGCATTACTTTACTAGCATGTGAGATGAGTGCAATTGTGCAGTAGTTTGAGCATTCTTTGGCATTGCCTTTCTTTGGGATCAGAATGAAAACTGACCTTTTCCAGTCCTGTGGCCACTGCTGAGTTTTCCAAATGTGCTGGCATACTGAGTGCAGCACTTTCACAGCATCATCTTTCAGGATTTGAAATAGTTCAACTGGAATTCCATCACCTCCACTAGCTTTGTTCGTAGTGATGCCTTCTAAGGCCCACTTGACTTCACATTCCAGGATGTCTGGCTCTAGGTCAGTGATCACACCATCGTGATTATCTGGGTTGTGAAGATCTTTTTTGTACAGTTCTTCTGTGTATTCTTGCCACCTCTTCTTAATATCTTCTGCTTCTGTTAGGTCCATACCATTTCTGTCTTTTATCGAGCCCATCTTTGCATGAAATGTCCCCTTGGTATCTCTAATTTTCTTGAAGAGATCAGGGTCCTTGCAATTCTTCCCTCTGCCTGAGAATAAAACACAGCTATTTCCCTGCCTCTTTCTGTAGTCTCCCCTGATCCCAGTTAAAGCTGCACACTCACCCTATCCCTCTGCCTCCTCCTGCCTTGCTTTCTCCTTGGCACCATCACCTTCTAACACATTAGCTATTTTTTAATGGCCACATAGCTTGCAGGATCTTAGTTCCCTGACCAGCAATTGAACCTGTGCCCTTGGTGCTAAAAGTGTGGAGTCCTAACCACTATGCCACGAGGGAATTCATGGCTTGTTGTCTTCCCTGGAGGCTCAGACAGTAAAGAATCTGCCTGAAACGCAAAAGACCAGGGTTCCACCCCTGGGTAGGGAAGATTCCCTGGAGAAGGCAATGGCTACCCATTCCAGTATTCCTGCAGGGAGAATTCCATGGACAGAGGAGCCTGGCGGGTTACAGTCCATGGGGTCACAAAGAGTCGGACACAACTGAGTGACTAACCCTCCCCTTTGCTGAGCGTAAGTGTCCATCAGGGCTGGAATTTGTTTTGCGCATGGCTGCATCCTGGTGCCTAGATCAGGGCCTGGCATCTGCAGGCTCAGTGTTTGTGGAGTGACTGCCATTGAACCAGGATGTTCCACAGGTTGGCTCTGCCTCCCGCCAAAGCCTTTCTGGCAGAGGACTCTCGGAGGGCTTGATTCGCATTTCAGAGTTCTTTCAATGAGAGATAATGTACCCTTGGCTTTGTATCATGAGCCAGTATCCCAGCCACAGTGCCATCAGAAATGTCAGAAGGAGTGTCACATGACTGAGAGCTGAGCCAGACTTGATTTTTTTGTACTCCACAGAATCAAAGTATTAGGTTGCCCAGGAGTTCCTAATTTCCAGCTTTTCAGGAAGTTCTATATTACACTGCTCATTAACTTATTGACAACATTTTGACATGACTTATCCTTACTCTGAAAGGATTCATTTTAATGATGGGCCAATGATGTATCTTTTTTCTCTATTTTATGGCATTTTCATTAAAAATTTTTTTTTATTATCAGTTTTTTTTTTTTTTTCCTTTTGGCTGTGCTGGGTCTTCCTTGTGGTGTAAAGGATTAGTTGCTCCACTGCTTGTGGAATCTTAGTTCCCTGACCAGGGATCAAACCTGCATCCCCTGCATTGGAAGGCAGATTCTTAACCACTGGACCACCAGGGAAATCCCTGGCTTCTTCTTTAAAAAGCATGAATTATTTTAAAATGAGAAATAACCAATGACTTTGGGAGGGGGTGGGGATTCCTACTGAGCATGCATACCTCTCTTATGAGGCAAAGACTTGCCTGAATTTCTTATCTGGCCCCTGATCAATTTCTATTGATTAAGGAGGCAAAGAACTCTGGTTGGTAACAGAGCCTCTAGTCAGAGAATGCTATTTTCTTCCTGTTATTGTGATAACATAATCACCTTTTCCACAGCTATTTAAATCTAATAGTTAGGCCACAGAATCCTTTGGCTGTTGGGTGACACATTTCTAACCATAGTTACCTATTATGATATAATGCTCCCCAGGTGGTACTAGCGGTAAACAATCTGCCTGCCGATGCAGGAGACATGAGACGTGGGTTTTATCCCTGGGTTGGGAAGATCCTCTGGAGTAGGAAATGGCCCACTCCAGTATTCTTGCCTGGAAAATTCTATTTTTCAGGCAGAGGAGCCTGGTGGGCTACAGTCCAAGGGGTCACAAAGGATCTGACACGACTGAGTGACTCGAGCACACACAGTATACCATAGTATAATTCATAATTTTTAGGCTTCAAAAAATATAATCGATCGACTCAAAAGTTTGGAATATTTAACACCATTGTCCATGAGATCAGAAATATTTATTCAATTAGATTGAAATCCTCAGAAAAATCAACTCCATAGCTTTTGAGGGGAGGGAGGTGCCATTTGATCTACTACCAAGTGGGGATTTGGGGAGGGGCAGTATTTGGGGAGCTTGGGGAGGGAGATTTCTTTTTTTAAGCTTTTATATTTTCCTACCTCTAGATGGCTATGAAGTGTCCTGGTTTCCTTCTGACAATGTTTGTCTAGATAAAACTTTTCTTTAAGACAGACCTTGTCAAAGACACAAGGTAGCTGTTGAGAGTACAATAACCCATTTACAAAATGTTTAATGGTCATTTGTGTAAGTCGATTTATATAAACACAAAATAGTTCTATGTTTTCTTTGCCAAGACATCAAGCGAAACACTAGGACCAACACAATTAGGCTGAGGCTTTGGGGACCATGGCCGTACCTCCTCTGAATGAGACTTGAGCGCCATCTGGAGAACTCACTTGAAACTACAGCACGGCAACGGAAGAATCTCATGTTTTCAAGCAACCCGGTACAATCGGGGAACTTGATGGACAGCAGAGGCAGGAAAGAACTGCCTCCATTCCATGGTTTGCGCTCCTACTATTTCAAGCTTCCATCGGAGGATTGAGAGTAGTGTTACTGAGTGAGGTACTTTCAGCCGAGGTGGGAGATGAAACCATAACATCTGAAGAGCAGCAACATTAGCTTCTTAGTAAATACAGGTCAGGAAGTGTTTGCAAGAGGGAATCAGGCAAATAGTTCCCCAATTTGTTGCATCTTGCTATCCCCTCTCCTTACGTTGAGTAGAGGGGTGCACACAATATCCACTTTATTCCCAAGATATAACTGACTGATAGTTAAGTTTTTTAAGAGGCATTTACATTTTAATAGATTGAAAGTCTTAGTAAAAAAAGAAAAAAAGAGACAGAAAGAGAGATAATAGCAGAATTTCCAGTAGATGTCAACTGTTGGCTTTGGTAGAGTAAGAAGAACCATCTCCTTTATTAAATACTTAATTATTCCTTTTAAACAAACAAGGTCGCTTCCTTACTGATTCAGTCATTTTAATGAAATTGTTTTAAAAGGAGTGTGTAACCCTCAAGAGTCTGAATAGTGAAAAACGCCTGCATTTCCCGTTTCTGTATTTCTCCTGAGATACTGGAATTTCTAATGAGATAGTAGTCTCCTACCTCAATGCTTTTCAAATATCTCTGGTGAAAAAATACTTGTTCTTTTTAAATTTCCAATCACTTGGTGGACCAATGCTTGGGTAAATTAAAATCAAAATGTTATGAACTTTATGTTCATATCTAAAAACTTAGCATCGCTCTGTACGTGTCACGGACTGTTTCGTGTGCAGACGGGCATTGGCCTGTGGATGGCATAGAGAATCACCCCTCTAGTCTCTCTTTAAAAATACTTGCATTTGGCCTACAGATCTCTGCCCACCATGGCCACCATGGTTACATTCAAGAGCTTGACTTACACTTTTCTTTCAACTCTTACAAGAAGAGAGTCTCCAAATCCATAATTATGAACATTTCAGATGCTTTCTTGTCTCCATTCTAAACTGACCCTCTACCTGCACTGTGTTGATGCAACTTTCTATTCCTTTGTTTATCAGTTCAATCCCGTTCAGGGTCCCTAACTTTACTGGCAGTGAATTTGGCCTGGATGCCAGAAGCTCGTGTAAGACACGTGGGTAGCACAGAAGTTCAGATATTTGAGGATTCCCAGGAGGAATCCACCAGGAGGAAACAACATAGCTGACAAGACATATGCTTTCTCTTTTTTTGGCCACCCACGGCACGTGGGATCTTAGTTCCCCAACCAGGAATTGAACCCACATCCTCTGCAGTGGAAGTGTAGAGTCCTAACCACTGGACCACCATGGGAGTCCTGCTATGCTTTCTTGATATAAAGATTATAGGAAAGCTTCAGTTGAACTTTTCTCCCCCAAAAAACACAGGTCGAAAGAGTCTTCTGACGGATAAGCGATTCCAGTGTTCTGAGTTTCTTTCATCCACTGGTTGAAAGGCAATGAATTCTCTTTTCTTATCCCAATAACCTCAAACAGGAAATTCCACATGGCCGTGTATTAAGTGAAGTGTTTGTAAATTTTCATTTATAAGGCACAAACCCTACACATCTCTCAAGAGAAAGGGGAAAAAAAAAGATGCGAAGACAGTAACCTAGGAAGAGAGGAGGTTCATCAAACTGGAGTGAAAAGCCACCTCCCTTTTAGTAAACAGAGACCTTATACCGATTGGAAATGCAGTCTTTGGGGAGGGTTTCAATGCAGCCCCCTTCCCTGGATCACTGCAGAAGGCGGTCCTCAGGGGGCTGCGAAGCCAGGACACATCAACTGTAAGTACCCACCCCCACGCCCCATCCCACAGAAGCTGCTGGCCAGTGATGTCCTAGCCGAACATTCTGCCTACAGGGTGCTCAGTTCACCAGCCTCACCCAAAGGAGCCTTCGGGGACCAACCTTGCATGAGTACACACACGTGCCTGTTCTGGGGCTTGATTTAAGCTGCTCTAAGCTGAGGTACAGTGCTTTCCCAAGGACCGTGAACTAGGATAGTTACATGGGTCCTTCATGGGGCAGCATCTATTTAAGAGGCTGGACCTTGAGTTCCTTTTGAAATAATCAGATCCCTAGAACCAATTCACTCTACCAGGGGCTTTTTGAACATGCTGGTCAAAATCTGGAGGAGATTATCTGAAGAAAGCTCCAGATCTTCTGGCATGTAAGGCAGCCCTAGTAGATATCAAGTAATCCTGCAGTGCACAGGGATAAAACAGAAGGGTCCCAGGACACCAAACAGTAGCCATGCTTGCTGGCTGGGCCTCCTGATGGCTCTTGGCACTGTATTTTCTAGTACCGTTTCCATTAGTATTATATGAGAGTAAATATCCTGAATGTCTGCCTGGATCCAAGCATTTCCCAGAAGCATGACTGCTTCATCGTCCTCGCTATGCCCATGCAAGGTACAGCTGGGAGTGAATACCACTCTGGAGACAACAGCCAGGCAGACATCATCCTGAGAAAAGTGGGCTAGAGAAGGGACCAGAAGTCAGACGAATCCAGTATCCAATCACCAAAGACCAGCATCGCAGAAGAATGCCCATTTCAATACAGTGTGGTCCAGCCACCTTGTAATGTTTTCAGTCCAATTAGATTTTCCCTTTAGTCCAGGGCTGGCCCCCGGAGGCCACAGTCAGAATTCTACTCAACTTTCAGGCATGAAGATGGTTCTTAATCCCGTGGCCGACGAACCTTAGCCGAGGTCCCTTCCCTTCCTGTGTCTCATAAGGCTACAGCCCAGAGGATGAAAGATAAACCTTTCATTCACGACAATGATAACAAAACTCTTGGAACCTTTGGCTTCCCAACGCCATAGCCATAGCCACCCTTGGAAATATGTACTCATTTAAAAGCCCACTCTTAAAAACACAAAGTCATCTCCTACTGTGGACTCAAGTTCTCCCCAAATCTCGACAGGCTGCCTCCACACCGCGCCCCACCTGGCAGCCTCAGGAATCCTTCTTGGTCAGTCTGGCCTTGATTTTTTGTCTCAAGAAGGCTGCAGTACCCGCACTGCAGGCCACCACGAGGAAGAAGGAGAGGCAGGCCAGGTAGATGGACAGGGGGCTGTGGCGGGGCAGGTAGATGTCCTGTCGCCCCTTATAGTCCAGGAGGATGGCCTCCAGCTGGGAGAGTGTGCAGACAGACAGAAAGGTGTGGAAGATCTGGTGCCCGTGGCCCACGATGTCACAGGAACCAGGGAAGTACTTCTCTGGAACCGGGCAGGAGAAGAAGTAGGCACTGACCAGGAAGAAGATGATCTGGAGGGTGTGGTACCAGGCCGCTGGGTCCTGGCAGCCAGACAGGTGGCACAGAACCACGCGATGTACCACGGGGCTGATGTCCAGGATGTAGGCCAGCCCGGACGGCACCACCTGGCAGATCTTCCTCATGACCGGGTAGGGCCGGCAGTAGCGGTACTTGGCGTAGCAGCAGCCGGCGCAGGATAACCAGCCACAGAAGGCGGCGGCGGGCAGGAAGAGGAGCCAGAAGTGCTCGTACCAGGCTTGGTCGGAGGTGTAGAAGAAGTGGACCAGGGCGCTGCCGTACTGGTAGACGCTCACGCCCACGTAGTCCACGAAGTAGAAGGTGTAGTGGGAGAGCTCCGACTTAGACTGCAGCAGGTGGGCCAGGAGGCTGAAGGTGAGGTACGTGATGGAGGACAGGACGTAGACGAGCAGGGGCAGCGTGTAGGCAGAGGTCCACGGCAGGCCCTCGGCCTCCACAAAGGCCCAGAACCGCAGGAGGACGGCCAGGGCCGCCAGCAGGTGAGTCCAGACGTTGACCACCTCATTGTGTTTCTGAAAGAGGCTGAAGAAGTAGTAGCGCCACTCATGGCCGGTGGGGCGGTACCCGGCGCGGATGTAGGGCTCCCGGAAGAGCTGGGGCACGTCGGTCTCGGGGACGGTGCCGGGCATCTTGGGCAGCCCATCCTCCAGGATCTTGGGCAGGCGTCGCAGATGCTGCCCGCTCACGGACAGGGTGCTCAGACGCTCCAGGATGGCGGTCGTCATGGCTGCCCTGGGATGCTACCTACAGGAAACAGTAAAAATGGGCAAAGATGCCGTGAGAGAGGGGCAGGTTTTCTAGTGCAGCTGGGCAGGCGGGGACTGTAGACAGCTTCTTTGAGCCTCATTCTTTTTTCATATGTAGAATAACAGAGTTGGACCCAGGTCCCTTACTGTCCTGATATTCTGATTTTGACTTCTCTTCTATCCTCTACAGTGTGAGGCCAAGTTGCATCTTGTAAAATGGAATGTTGCTGCTAAGTCACTTCAGTCATATCCGACTCTGTGCGACCCCAGAGATGGCAGCCCACCAGGCTCCCCCATCCCTGGGATTCTCCAGGCAAGAACACTGGAGTGGGTTGCCATTTCCTTCTCCAAAAGGGAATGTTAGCAACCCTATTTTATGACATCTACGAAGTAACTAAGGGTACCTTTAAAGCTTTGCTAGATGATATTTGCTAGATGGCTCAGTGGTAAAGAATCTGCCTGCCAGTGCAGGAGACTCAAGAGATGCAGGTTTGATCCCTGGGCTGGGAAGATCCCCTGGAGAAAGAAATAGCAATCCACTCTAGTATTCTTGCCTGGAAAATCCCATGGACAGAGGAGCCTGGTGGGCTACAGTCTCTGAGGTCACAAAGAGTTGAACACAATGAGCACATACCCTTACACAAGACAATATTAAAATGTAATCAGACAGGCTCTAAAAGTACAAAGTATTTTACTGAAATACAAAAATGATCAATGTTGATATGATGAATGAGAGTCTACATTTCTTGAGCACTAATCTTAAATTATCCACTAATTTCACTGAGAACTTGAAAATCTGAGATAAGCAATAGTAACTTGAAACTCAAGGTCATCCATAGGGTGGTAAAGACCAAGGAATATTCTGGGAAATCTTAACAGTTGAACAAAATTAACATGTGGCCTCAATTTAACATGAAATCTAATTGCAAAGATTGTGTGTGTGTGTTTAAATTATGCTCTGGAAAACAAGTAGTTTTGGATTCGCCTTTCCTGAGTACCCAAATCTGTATCCAATAAGTTTCAGGCTTCAAAAATTTAACTTGCACTTGGAATTTTTAGGTGATACATGAACCAGATGAGCATGGTGATTATTTCATAAAAGAGCTGCAAAATTTCAGATGAAGTTACTGAATAAAGCAATAGATCTTCAGTCTATCTACAGATACCTTCATATTCCTCAAACTCTTTTCTTCAGAAAAGTTCAAAACCTGATTGATTCAAATGTCCTCCCTTTCTTTAGAGTCCTTTAGCAAAGGATACAGCCAGTGTTTCTCAGGGCATTGCAGATTTTAGCCAAGAAAATGTCATCTTCCCATACACACTTCTTAATCAATATTAAAAGGGAAAAAAATACCTCATCGGGTCAAAAATGTAGGGCATGAAAATTAATAAAATGTAAAAAAAAAAGTCTAGGGAGACTTGGAGTCAAGTGTTTGGGTGGCTGCTCCCTGGGTGACTTTGGGCCAGTCACAGACCTTGCTAAGCTTGTCTCTTCATCTGTAAAATGGAGTGATCTTTGTCCATATTGGGTGGGATGTTTTGATGGTTAAATGAGAGACTCTAAATAAAGTGAGGAGCACTCTGCCTGGCCCAGCTGGGTGCTTGAATGTCAAATCCTGCTGCTATGCCATAACTGGGAGCTGGGCTCTGTGCTGGGGTATGGAGACTGATTAGATCTGCTCCCTGCCTTGGAGGAGGTCAGACTCTACAGGACGGACAGATATACAGGTAAATCATGACAGAAACCTGGGATGAGTGCCCCACAAGAGGCGAGGGCAGTTCACTGTTTCTTGTGTTTTAACAATTGATAAAATATATTTATTTAAGGACAGTACAGGGGCCACCCATAAGCAATACATGAATAGAACAGAGAACACACATCCAAACAATTCGAATAAGAGAGATATACTTGTTGCCCACAGACCACGAGGTCTCTGTAAACAACCAAAGCAGAAGGTGGAAGGGGTGGGTGAGCAGGCTTTTCCAAGTGACTCCTGAACTACCTTTTAAGGAAAAGTCAGAATTCCCAAGAGACAATGGGGAAGTGGGTTTGGGTTGGGGTGTCGGAGAAGGCAGTGGCACCCCACTCCAGTACTCTTGCCTGGAAAATCCCATGGACGGAGGAGCCTGGTAGGCTGCAGTCCATGGGGTCGCTGAGAGTTGGACACGACTGAGCGACTTCACTTTCACTTTTCACTTTCATGCATTGAAGGAGGAAATGGCAACCCACTCCAGTGTTCTTGCCTGGAGAATCCCAGGGACGGCGGAGCCTGGTGGGCTCCTGTCTATGGGGTCGCACAGAGTCGGACACGACTGAAGCGACTTAGCAGCAGCAGCAGCAGTGGGGGTAGAAGATGTCCAGGCAGAGAGCAGGGTCAAAGCCCAGGCTCCCGAGGAGGGGGCCCTTGTGTGGCTGGAAGGACGATGCTGGCTCCAGAGATCTGGATCCCGTCGACATGCCTGCAGCGCCAGCCTGGGCTTTGTCATCTGGGAAGCAGAGCTAATGACATAGGACTTTATGACGTAATGCCTGTAAAGCGTTCAACACGGGGCTTGCTCCCAAATCCTCAACTGGCAAAATGTTGCCATTATTATGACATGGTTGGTGGTTGGTGCGAGAGGCAGGGGGCATTGATGAACAGAGGGCCCAAGCCTGCTCTATACCAGGTCCTGAGACATCTGTTTAGCCAGCACCCACCATGGATTCCCCACCAGGATTCGGCTGTGAACTGTGCCCATAGAGGAATTAAAGACACCAAGAGAAACTAAGCATTACAGAGTCAGTCAGAAAGACAGAAAGAGGGGAAGCAGGAAACAGAAAAAACAAAAAGGTATCATTTGAATACTTTAATTCATTTAAAAACAAGAAAACAGAAAGAGGAAAAGCTAAGCAGTGCTTCCGCTATCAGCCAGCAGAGGGATCCAAGAGCCCGGAGTTTTAAATTCGGTACAGCCTCGCCTCCAGCTGACCTCTGTGGCAGTTGGTGACTGAGCACAGCAGGGGAGGTGGGGAATGGGTGGGGTGCACTGGCCCTGGAATCAGTGGATCCACTGCAGGGCTGGGCCTGGGACGGGGCGGCACCGAAGCTAAGATCTGCGTTGGCTGAGAAGCTCTGATGGGGAAGCAAGGCTCACGGGGACCTTGGGGAGCTAAAGGGTTCTATTCTTTACATACAGGTTTCTACCATGTCTGGTGAAGCACGGAGGGAGATCAGATGAAAGTTATCAGTCTGGTTTTACTGTTGAAAAAAAAAAGAGGTGAGTCACTGGGGGTATGAGCTGTGGGAGAAGGAATCCCGGAAGAAGCTCCTTGCTATGCTCCACCCGCATTGCCCACTAAGTGCTGTGTGCTTAGTCGCCCAGTCGTGTCTGACTTTTTGCAACCCCATGGACTGTAGCCCACCAGGCTCCTTTGTCCGTGGACATTCTCCAGGTAAGAATACTGGAGTGGGTTGCCATTTCCTCCTCCGGGGTATCTTCCCGACCCAGGAATCGAACCCACATCTGCTGCCTCTCCTGTATTGCAGGTAGATTCTTTACCTGCTGAGCCATCAGGAAAGCACCCTTCTACCCCCTTAGACAGGCTTAACTTCACCAAGACAGAGTGGGCACTGCTTCCAGAAACAGGTATCCAAGGGCCAGCTGTAGGGACTTCCCTGGTGGTCCAGTGGCTTGGGCTCCGCGCTCCCAGGGCAGGAGGCCTGGATTCAATCCCTGGTTGGGGAACGAAATCTCACATGCTGCAACTAAGACTCAGTGCAGCCAAATAAATACAAATTTTTAAAAAGGGACACCAGCTGTAAAGTCTGAAAGCACTCTTTGGAGGAAACCACATCTTGACGCCATGGCGTTGGTGCAGGCACACACACAGCCAGCTTTCCCTAAGGCCCCTCCTGACTCCCCACCTCCACCCTCAGGATGCCCTAGTTCCCACCTACCCTGGCCTTGCCTCCCCATCACACTTCTCTCCCAGCCCCTGACCCCTGGTGATGCACTCACTTCCCCACCAACAGCCAGTCCCTTTAAGGGAAGGGACTTTGTGGTGTGCAAGTTCTCAGGCTAAAACAGTTTGCAGCATATAAAATAATCATACCCTTGATCATGATTTACCGAACAAACAGTTCTTTAGGCTCAGACATACAGCACCAATTTCATTCTGTTCTGCCAGGTTGAAGGGGAAAAAAAAAATCATGGTTTGTAAGTTGGGAAGTCTGGCTGTTAATATTTGCTCTACACAATGAGCTATGTGGCCATGCCTAAGACATTTAACTACTCCAGGTCATTCTCCTCATAAATAAGAGTGGGTGGGAGATGTTTTCCTGTCTCTCTAGGTCTTAGAAAAAAGAGTCAATAATGAAAAACGAGCAGTAGCTGAATGGTACTTTGAAAAGACAAACCCTGCACGTTAAAGTATCAGCAAGATTTGAGCTAAAGAACACACAGACGGATTACAATTAGTAACTTACATATTTTGTAACTTATGATTGATTTTAATGCAATCTTTGAAAACGGAAATGGAATTTAATAATTTTGGATACATTTATAGATTCTTCATAATACCTCCCCCAACTGCTTTATATAGAGTTTAATTAGATTTAGATTGTAATAGGATTGGAATCAAAAGTTCTGTTTCTTGAGTATAATATCTGCACCATGAAAGGACTGTAAAATATTACATCATACTTTGGACTATTTAGGAGTCCAATCTTAAAGTTTATCTTGGATTCTCCTATAAAACTATTAATAAAGCTAATAGTTTTACACCTAGAGTATGCCATCTAAAAAAAAAAATTAAAAGCTGCACATTTGGGAAATGGACATAGTTTGGCATTGATGATATTTTATCTGGAGGCCAAATAGAGGACTCTTAAGGCAGTGATGTTCCCTAATTACAAGGGCCCTAGGGGAACTGACTACAGACTTGGAGTAGCCAATTCCCTGGAGAAGCCTGGATGAGGAATTAGCAATTCCAGCCCTACCATTCATATAGGATTTTAGGCACATGGTTCAAATTCTCTATACTTGTGTCTTTGTCCATAAAAATGAAGGAACGGTCTCTACACGTTCTAATGCTATGAAATTCTGTCATCCATCTGGGCTATGTTTTGCTGTGTGCTGAAGGTCCAGCAGTGAGCTGAAGTCACCAACCAACAGACCCAGTGACATCACCTCGTGTCACTGTAGTGGGGGGAAGAGGCTCACACAGATGGCAGGAAGGTGGCCTGCTGGTTGTTGGACAGAGAACAAAAGAGCAGCAATTTCCATCAAAGAGGGAAGAAGAAATGCTTCCAGAATCCATAGATACCCAGCCTCACACAATGCTACAAAACCATAAATGACTGAGGAGGAACAGTGGCCAAAATGCCAGCTTGGTGTCTGTTTATAAGGCAGGGAACCCTGCTGTGAGCAGCCTTTGGTCTGACCAGAGACTTAAGTGGACTTGCAACAGCCTCAGAAAACCCCAGGACCTCCACAGTCATCCATCAAGTAAGAGGCCTCTGGGCGCACACTGAACTTGGCAGCTGCATCTGCCAAGGATCAGACCACTGTTTATAAAGTCATATTTTAAAAGGCGGCAGTACCAGCAGAATTCTATTATTAGCAGAGACAATTTTAACATGGGTTCAGATTGACCAGCTGTTAACGCATATCCACTCCATATTTAAGAAAACCTAAAAAAACAAATAGGGGCTTCCCTAGTAGTTCCTTGGTAAAGAATCTGCCTGCCAAGCAGGAGATGTGGGTTCGATCCCTGGGTTAGGACAATCCCCTGGAGGGAATGGCAACCCACTCCAATATTCTTGCCTGGCAAATCTCATGAACTGAGGAGCCTGGCAGGCTATATAGTCCATGGGGTCGCAGAGTAAGACACGACTTAATAACTGAACCACCACCACCAACAACAACAACAAACAAATAGCATTTCAGCATCCAAAACTGGGAGCTCTGATTTAATGCTGCTAAATCTATACAATGGAATACTACACACCCATTAAGATAATGATGTACATATATTGCACTTGTTGCTATAGAGAGATGCATGTGACAGAAATGTGTGCTCCATTGTTTCTCACTGTTCTGGCACTTAGAACAGCACATAGTAGATGCTCAACAAAGACTTGAATAAATACATGAATGAAAGACATTATTACAAAGGAGCAAATTAGAAGTATGCATCCCATTTTTGTAAAGATATACCTATGGCGCAGAGAAAGAATGAAATATAATCAGAACATCAGTACAGATATTTCAAAGTGATGGATGAGTCAATACTACTGTATTTTTGACAATGGGTATTTACTACTTTTATAACTGGAAAAATGAACTTATTGCTATTTTACAAATAGGAATATTTGACACAAATCTACAAAAACTGGTAAAACGATTAATCAGTATATTTAATTAGTACATCCTTCTCCCCACCTGCCAAAACATTCCAGCAATATAAAGGAATATATACTTGTGTTATCCTGTGGATTTCAAGCTCAACTAGTTAGTATATCATGCTAATGACCTTCTTGTCAGAAGCGTCGACTGGAGAAAAAATACACAACCTAAAAGTTGCGAATTATGTTTTATTAGCAGAACTTTCCCTAGCCCAACCTGTGTATGTCTTCTGGGTAACCTGTGGCCAAAGTTATTAAGATAAACCACTTGGAAAGTCAGAGAAAGACAATACCAGGGGAAATGTTTCTTTTTAAATCACTAAATCAATCTTTTTAAATCATTGAGAAGAACTAAAATATGTTTTGGAAAAAGACCACATTTCCTAACTTGGAATATATGTCATTGCTAAGAACTTGATACTTCCCCAGCTGAGATGATGGCACTCTTCTGCCAACAGATGTCCTCTGTTAAACAAAGCAAGTGTGTCCCTCAGGGCTAAATAAGCAAACTAGACTCCAGTCAGCAATATTTGACCGGGTAGCTTTAAACTTACAATAGACTCATGGATTTTCTTGGCAACCTTGGCTTTCTCAAGAGCACAAAGTCAAAATGGCTTTGTAAACTATTTAATTCATTATCATAAATGTACAGCTATCAATAGAAGCAGCTTTTATGTTCAGATTTTTAAAAACTTGTCTAGGAATAATTTTAGATTTACCAAAAAGTTGCAAAGATAGTATAGAGGCTTCTTATATACACTTTATCCCTAATGTTAACTAAGGCGCCAACACTGGTTGGTTCTATTAATGCAACTCTAGACTTTATTTGGAGAAGGCAATGGCACCCCACTCCAGTACTCTTGCCTGGAAAATCCCATGGATGGAGGAGCCTGTAAGGCTGCAGGTCCATGGGGTCGCTGAGGGTCGTACACAACTGAGCGACTTCACTTTCACTTTTCACTTTCTTTCTTTTTTTTTTTTTTTCCACTTTTCACTTTCATGCATTGGAGAAGGAAATGGCAACCCACTCCACTGTTCTTGCCTGGAGAATCCCAGGGACAGGGAGCCTGGTGGGCTGCAGTCTAGGGGGTCACACAGAGTCGGACACGACTGAAGTGACTTAGCAGTAGCAGTAGCAGCAGAACTTACTGAGGAGTCAGCCTCTCAGACTCTCTGAGGAGCCGCTCCAAAGACATAAGAAAGAGGCCTGGATATATTAGGAAATTTCTTTGGGGAAAAAAAAAATGTAGTAGAACATCAAAAGATCAACTGCTTATTTAAAAAACCAGATATCTCAAGTTAATGATGTTAATGCTTTGCGTATGGGAAATTGCAAGAGTCTGGGTTTATTGA
Source organism: Bubalus bubalis (assembly GCF_019923935.1). Taxonomy (NCBI): domain Eukaryota; kingdom Metazoa; phylum Chordata; class Mammalia; order Artiodactyla; family Bovidae; genus Bubalus; species Bubalus bubalis. The sequence continues at coordinate 27,314,668 of NC_059158.1, forward strand.
AATTATTCCTTAGATATATATCTTAAACTTTCTAGGATCAGTATTCAGTTTTTCTCCACCCTGAATTCCCCCCAGGACTCACCTGAGGGGTAGCTGCAATGGATGAGGGCTTGATGGTGGAAAGCATTCTCTGTTAATGGAATGACAGGCAACATTTTTGCCGCAGGAGTAACATAGCTATACTTGCCACAGTGTAAGCTAAGGGTCATAGGGGTGGGGGATGAGAGGGTTGGTTAAAGGAGAAAAATTGTGTAATATCTGCTGGTAAGGCTGCAGTCATGTTCTCTGAGCTTAGGAAAGTCAGTACAGTATATATAATATTGTATATACAATATTGTCAAAACACTTTTCTTGCAGCACACAAACCCAAAGAGCCTTAATAAGCGAGTCCATCTCTGACTTTATAGGCCCTGGCACTGCTGAATCCTGCCTATAAAAAAGGTGAGGTACACCTGTTTGCCAGGAACACATGTCACCTGGGCTCAGTGATCCCCGCCTCTGAATCTCTTCCTCTGTGGCTCTCCCTAATATGGATAGGAGAAAGAAAGTGTTGGTCACTCAATTGTGTCCGACTCTCTGCGACCCCATGAACTGGAGTCTGCCAGGCTCTTCTGACCTTGGGATTTCCCAGGCAACAACACTGGAGTGGGTTGCCACTCCCTTCTCCTGAGGATCTTCCCGACCCAGGGATCAAACCTGCATCTCCTGCATTGGCAGGTGGATTCTTTACTGCTGAGCCACCAGAGAACCCTCTCCTCACTTAAGCAGGTACTATTTTCAAAACGCCTCATTACAGACCCAGAATGTACCTTCCACATGCAATAAGAAGCATCTGTGTTTCATTCTAGTGGTAGAATGCGGAGGAGCTGGGAACAGTTTAGAATGCATTGGGCCGTCTAAGGTCAATGGCCAGCTTGGCTGGGTGTGACGATCCTTTTCCTTCAGAGACTGCTTGTTTGGGTAAAGGTGAGCTCTACTGTCTGAACCACCTGTAATTAAAGCCTAGGGACAGGGAGCCTCTTAGGACTTTCCACAAGAGTGGAACCACTGGCTTCATTCGGCACAGTCTGGCTTCAGCTACGCAATCTCTTACCTGCAGGAAGCTTTATTACCCAGGTTCCGCAAACCTGCTGGGACATGGGCCAGCCCAGGTAAACCCCAAAGAGAACCACAGATTGCCACTGGCAGGAAATCAATCCTGGAAATGTACTTTCCACAGAAGAATCTGATAACAAAGGAAGGCTGGGTTGGCACAATGAGTTAGGTGTTTCCTAGCAATTCAGTTAACCCTTTTGCAACTAATGCCATACACTCTACTGGAGGTTCCAAGACTGGGGTTTTTCAATTTTCTAGCATGTCATTTCATTCACAGTTTTCTCTATAGACATCCTCAAGCATGCATTCCTGATCAGTTGCTCAGTCATGTCCGACTCTTTGTGACCCCATGGACTATGGCCTGCCAGGCTCCACTGTCCATGGGATTATCCCAGTAAGAATACTGGAGTGGGTTGCCATTTCCTCCTCCAGGGGATCTTCCCAACCCAGGGATCAAACCCCGTCTCCTGTATCTCCTGCATTGGCAGGCGGATTCTTTACCACTGAGCCACCTGGGAAGCCCAGACATCCTCAAGGGCTTAGTAAAATTCTACACTGGCCATGGAGTTTTCTCCAGGCCATCTTGATTTCTTTCCTCCCAGAACACTTACCTACTTATCTATCCTACATGGTTTGGTTAGCAGGACGTCTGGACTTGTGTGCTACTTGCCTGCTGTGTGTGCAGACAGCCAGTTACTGGGTTGCAAGTTCCTTGAGACAGAAACATGGACTTCAGTTCAGTTCAGTTCAGTTCAGTCGCGTCCAACTCTTGGCGACCCCATGAATCGCAGCACGCCAGGCCTCCCTGTCCATCAACAACTCCCGAAGTTCACTCAGACTCACGTCCATCGAGTCAGTGATGCCATCCAGCCATCTCATCCTCTGTCGTCCCCTTCTCCTCCTGCCTCCAATCTCTCCAAGCATCAGAGTCTTTTTTCAATGAGTCTTTTTTCACCTCACATGAGGTGGCCAAAGTACTGGAGTTTCAGCTTCAGCATCATTCCTTCCAAAGAAATCCCAGGGCTGATCTCCTTCAGAATGGACTGGTTGGATCTCCTTGCAGTCCAAGGGACTCTCAAGAGTCTTCTCCAACACCACAGTTCAAAAGCATCAATTCTTTGGTGCTCAGCTTTCTTCACAGTCCAACTCTCACATCCATACATGACCACTGGAAAACCATACCCTTGACTAGACGGACCTTTGTTGGCAAAGTAATGTCTCTGCTTTTCAATATGCTATCTAGGTTGGTCATAACTTTTTTTTCAAGGAGTAAGCATCTTTTAATTTCATGGCTGTAGTCACCATCTGCAGTGATTTTGGAGCCCAAAACAATAAAGTCTGACACTGTTTCCACTGTTTCCCCATCTATATGCCATGAAGTGATGGGACCAGATACCATGATCTTAGTTTTCTGAATGTTGAGTTTTAAGCCAACTTTTTCACTCTCCTCACTTTCTGCCATAAGGATGGTGTCATCTGCATATCTGAGGTGATTGATATTTCTCCCGGCAATCTTGATTCCAGCTTGTGCTTCTTCCAGTCCAGCGTTTCTCATGATGTACTCTGCATATAAGTTAAATAAGGAGGGTGACAATATACAGCCTTGATGTACTCCTTTTCCTATTTGGAACCAGTCTGTTGTTCCATGTCCAGTTCTAACTGTTGCTTCCTGACCTGTATACAGATTTCTCAAGAGGCAGGTCAGGTGGTCTGGTATTCCCATCTCTTTCAGAATTGTCCACAGTTTATTGTGATCCACACAGTCAAAGGCTTTGGCATAGTCAATAAAGCAGAAATAGATGTTTTTCTGGAACTCTCTTGCTTTCTTCATGATCCAGTGGATGTTGGCAATTTGGTCTCTGGTTCCTCTGCCTTTTCTAAAACCAGCTTGAACATCTGGAAGTTCACGATTCATGTATTGCTGAAGCCTGGCTTGGAGAATTTTGAGCATTACTTTACTAGCATGTGAGATGAGTGCAATTGTGCGGTAGTTTGAGCATTCTTTGGCATTGCCTTTCTTTGGGATTGGAATGAAAACGGACCTTTTCCAGTCCTGTGGCCACTGCTGAGTTTTCCAAATTTGTTGGCGCATTGAGTGCAGCACTTTCACAGCATCATCTTTCAGGATTTGAAATAGCTCAACTGGAATTCCATCACCTCCACTAGCTTTGTTCGTAGTGATGCTTTCTAAGGCCCACTTGACTTCACATTCCAGGATGTCTGGCTCTAGGTCAGTGATCACACTATCGTGATTATCTGGGTCATGAAGATCTTTTTTGTACAGTTCTTCTGTGTATTCTTGCTACCTCTTATTAATATCTTCTGCTTCTGTTAGGTCCATACCATTTCTGTCCTTTATCGAGCCCATCTTTGCATGAAATGTTCCCTTGGTATCTCTTCTTAATATCTTCTGCTTCTGTTAGGTCCATACCATTTCTGTCCTTTATTGAGCCCATCTTTGCATGAAATGTTCCCTTGGTATCTCTAATTTATATCTTCTGCTTCTGTTAGGTCCATACCATTTCTGTCCTTTATTGAGCCCATCTTTGCATGAAATGTTCCCTTGGTATCTCTAATTTTCTTGAAGAGATCTCTAGTCTTTCCCATTCTGTTGTTTTCCTCTATTTCTTTGCATTGATCGCTGAGGAAGGCTTTCTTATCTCTTCTTGCTATTCTTTGGAACTCTGCATTCAGATGCTTATATTTTTCCTTTTCTCCTTTGCTTTTCACTTCTCTTCTTTCACAGCTATTTGTAAGGCCTCCCCAGACAGCCATTTTGCTTTTTAGATTTTCTTTTCCATGGGCATGGTCTTGATCCCTGTCTCTGTACAATGTCACAAACCTCAGTCCATAGTTCATCAGGCACTCTGATGGACTTACCCATCCTTTATTCCTCTTTTCAGCAATTATCAGAGGAAAGGAGGCCCAGAATGTGTCAATGGATGTTTGTTCAAAAACAAAGTGAAAGAAGACTCTCCTTTGGCCCTCTTTGCTTCTAAAGGTAAAACCAGTGAGATTTTGGATAAGGAACACATACGGGATTTTTTCAACAGGAAACATTTGACTTAAGTGTTGTTTATCTGGGTGTAGTTCATCCACTTGGGAGGTATCCACAACAATATTTAAATTGTTCACTGGGTTTCCAATCACCAGATGACTTTTGGTCCATTTCCTCCTATCATTGGTACTTTTGTGCCCAAGAATGCCTAAGCAAAGATGCAGGGAAGAGAGGCCAGGCAGAAGAAAAATAAAGTCAAAGAACACTGGAGCAGGAGTTAGGAGACCTAGTTTTTTATTCTCATTGCATAGAAAAGCAGAACAGACTGTCCTGGTTCCCTGAACAAGCCACACACTTCACATTGCCAAGCCTCTATCTATGCCTGGCAAACCCTGCTTCTCTCTCAAGTCCAGGCTCAGATAGAACGTTCTCTGGGAAGTTCAGCAACAGCCTCAAGCAGAATTAATTGCACCCTGTTATATCCCCTTAGCCTTATGTTGTAACTGGTTGTACTTGTGTCTTCTTTACATTAAACTGTGAAATTCAATGAGTTGCACAAGGGAGTCACTCAAAACATTTAAAACATTTTTTTAGTTTGTATTACTTCATCATGAGAATAACTGAGGTATGGAGAATTGAAGTGACTTATTCAAAGCTCTGAACTGAATCTGCCCTAAGGTATGGGCACTTCTTTCTGTGTTCCACCTATCAAACACAAGTGGAATAGAAAGAGTGGGATAAGTCGTGGGAGCCTGCCTGCCTGTGAGCTCATGGCAGCCTCGGAAAAAATCCTGCATCTGGCTGGGACATTTGCCTGTGTGGTCCAGAGTCCCCTCCCAGGCATCCCAGGAGGCTCTCCTAAGGGAACCCCTCTCCTCTATGGGCTTTTCCACAGTTGAAGTAGAAACTCATGATGAGTAGCTGATCTGGTTAAAAACTCTTAGTCATTCCGCAGATGAGTTTCATTGGAAAAGGTCATTGGTTCAGATCAGCAGCTGTGAACAGGGCCCCACCCTGGTCTTCATCGCCATCATTTTACAACCACCTGCCCGCCTTGCTGGCAGTTTCTACAAGGTGGTGGCGGTTTCTAACTCAGGGTTATTGAACTCCAGGGTCTCAGATGTGACGCCCCTCCCTCCTGATCACAACCCACCTCATTTCCGGCTAGACTACTTCCTCCCACCAGCTCACAGGCTCTGGGCTCCTCGGGACCTCCGACCCTTGTTCTCTTGGTTCTCCCACCTCACTTGGCCCCACTGCCATCCCAACATCCCATTTTTAACTGAAAAAACTCTAAGTAAGAGGAAGACTATTCTATCCTTTTAGTGAGATTCTGAAGTTGAGCATACTATCAGTCTTCTTCCTTTTCTTCTTTGTCAAGGTCAGCAGGAAGCAATGGTCTCTCTTTTTCAAGTTCTTCTAGTTAACCAGGACTATCTCTGCTTCCATTTACAAATCCTCTTCTTGGAAGTGTACTCTTAGGCACAGGACTGCACTCTCCTGAACAACTAGACACAAACTGTTCTTGGCTCCCGTAAGACAAGAGTGACATTTTTTCATCTTAGTTTTGCTCCAGGGAAATTAATGGCTAATCTAAGTTAAGTTCTTTGAGACACTCTAATCAATCAGTCTGTCCAGAAGATGCCATAGCTTCATCTTCAGTACTTCCTTATAGTTGTTTAAATGCTTTCTTCGTATTAGCCACTTGGCTTCCCCTCTGGAGCAGTCCATGCCCTCTATCCAGCCGCACCCTGATGACTTCTAATTTCTCTTTTTCCCTCAGCAGGTTCTGGGTACTGCTAGAGAAGGTCATCAAACATTACAAGATCATGTTGAATTTGTGCCTTTTCACTCCACAAGACATCACTGTATCCATCTTGAGGTCCCATCAGCACCTTAAACTTCGTGTGTTTAAAACCAGACCTCTGCTGTGTCTAGTTCTGTGACTGGTCACCAAGCCTTGAAATCAAAGAGAAATTTCTTCTTTTCTTCCTCTGCTAACATTCCAGTCATCAAATCCTCTTTTTTTTTTTTTTTTAACTGCAGTCTATTCCTTCTCTCACTCCCCTGCAGGCTAGTACACTGTCCCAGTTAGATTCCTGTGATAACCTCCTAACTGATCTTCTTATGTCCTCCAACCTCCGGCCACAGTTTCATCTGATTTGATTTGGCTAAAGTTCTATGCCCACAAAGCCACCAGCTTTATTCTCTGCCAAATAAAGCTCACACCCATAATGCAGTCAGTCAAAATCTTCCCTGCCTTGACCCTCACCCTCAACATTATCCACTGTTGATTTCATGCAAAATGAAACAGATCAGAGTGAAGAGAACAGAACCTGTCAGAGTGCACCCCACACATTAAGGATAAATACTGCCATGAAACTCCTGGTTCCTAATACAATCTCTTATGACTGCTACTGCTGCTAAGTCGCTTCAGTTGTGTCTGACTCTGTGCGACCCCAGAGATGGCAGCCCACCAGGCTCCCCCGTCCCTGGGATTCTCCAGGCAAGAACACCGGAGTGGGTTGCCATTTACTTCTCCAATGCATGAAAGTGAAAAGTGAAAGGGAAGTCGCTCAGTCGTGTCCGACTCTAGCGACCCCATGGACTGCAGCCTACCAGGCTCTTCAGTCCAGGGGATTTTCCAGGCAAAAGTACTGGAGTGGGGTGCCATTGCCTTCTCCGAATCTCTTATGAAGGGTCAGGCTAATGTTTGAAAACCACTGATCTCTGTACCATTAGCTATTCCCAAACGTGCCCTGTGATTTTCTCTTTCATTTTGAAATTCAAAATGCTTTGCATACAAGAGAAAAGTATAAAGGATGATACGACAAACAACTGCTTGTCAAATCTTGTGTCATATTAAGATTCAAAAATATATATGCACGATCCAGAGAAAACTCTAATTTGAAAGGACACTTTCACCCCAATGTTCACAGCAGCAAAAACTATTTACAATAGCTGGGACGTGGAAGTAACCTAAGTGTCCATCAACAGACAAATGGATAAAGAAGATGTGGTACACATATATAACGGAATACTACTCAGCCATAAAAAAGAATGAAATAATGCCATTTTGAATCAACAGGGGGTAGACCTAGAGATATGACACTAAGTAAGTCAGAAAGAGAAAGACAAATACCCTACAATATTATTTATAGGTGGAATCTAAAATGAGCTTATTTATGAAACAGACGCCCAGACATAGAAACAAATTTATGGTTACCAAGGGGGAAAAGGGGTAGGTGAAGGATAAATTAGGAGTTTTGGATTAGCAGATACAAACTACTATATATGAAATAAAAACAAAGTCTTACTGTATTGCATGGGGAACTACATTCAATATCCTATAATAAACCATAATGGAAAAAAATATAAAAAAGAATATGAGCGTGTGTGTGTGTGTATATATATATAAATTACTTTGCTGTACAGCAGAAACTAACACAACACTGTAAATCAATTATACTTCAATTAAATGTATAAATGTATGTATATAAATATGTCACTACATATATGTGTTTTTTGTGTGTGCATATATACATATATATATATGACTGTGTATACACATATGACAGGGAAGCCTGGTGTGCTGCAGTCCATGGGGTCAAAAAGAGTTGGATACAACTGAGTGACTGAACAACAACAAATAGATCATCTGTGTCTATCAAACAGGCAACTGAGATCTAGCCTCCTGTAATCACTCGTTCCTTTCCTCCTTTCCTCCCTCCCCAGCAGCAGCCACTATACACTAAATTTGGTATTTTTCATTCCCAGTAATGTTTTCACATGAAAACATTATGAGATTATAAAAGTATATAACTACCTGTAATGATTAATTTAAAAAACATGAAATTAAAAATCTATAAATTATATATATATATAGGGATTTTTAAATCTTTGTATAAACTTTGCACCTAATGTTCTGCAGCCTTCTTTCCTAATTTAATGTTTTGTGTTTTTCCCATGTTAATTGCTGTGTGATTCTTGATTCACTTTCTCTGCTGAATATTTTCCAATGTATTTGTCCCTCCTCCTATGGACAGACAGACAGGTTGTTTCCTTTATTTACTGTGACAAACAAGGCTGCAGTGTGGTCTTCTTGACTGTGTGCCTAGAAGGGGATTTCTCTTCAGTCAATCCTAAAGGAAATCAACCCTGCATATTTACTGGAAGGACTGATGCTGAAGCTCCAATACTCTGGCCACCTGATGCAAGGAACTGACTCATTGGAAAAGACCCTGATGCTGGGAAAGATAGAAGGCAGGAGAAGGGGGTGACAGAGGATGAGATGGTTGGATGGCATCACTGACTCGATGGACATGAGTTTGAACAAACTGTGGGAAATAGTGAAGGACAGAGAAGCCTGGCATGCTGCAGTCCATGGGGTCACAAAGAGGTGGACATGACTGAGCAACTGAACAACTTCAGGTCTTGGGTTAAGCTGCTCCCTTTACCTGGAAGGGCCTCCTCCCTATCTCTACCTCTGAAAACCTCACTCATCCCTAAAGTCACTTCTCAGAGGCTGATTCCTTCCATGCCCTTCCAATCCACTGAGTCAAAGCAAAACCCCTTCTCCTGCCACCTGCAGTTTGTGTCACAAAATGATGCCATCACATACTTGTTCTGGGGTGGTTTGGGTACTTCTCCTATATCCCTAGCAGGCCTTATGAACAAGCACTGTCTCACATGACCTTAAGTCCATTTCCCTCACTTAGAGCCTGGCACATATATCTGCCTGGAGTGAACCCTCAGTGAATGAACATGGAGTCCACCGAGCTTGTTTTCCTTCTTTTGGTACTAAGTACTGCTCTCAGCGCTTCCCAGGTGGCTAAGTGGTAAAGAATCCACCTGCCGATACAGGATATGCAGGTTCAATCTGGGTCAGGAGGATCCCCTAGAGAAGGAAATGGCAACTCACTCCAGTATTCTTGCCTGGGAAATCCAAAGGACAGAGGAGCCTGGCGGGTCACAGTCCATGGGGTAGCAAAAGAGTTGGACATGACTTAGTGGCTAAACAACAACAATTGCTCTCAGCGTGGGATGACACATATCTAATGACAACAGTCTGCTGTATTCCCGTGCCTTTCCCCACAAGGGCAAAGAGAAGCCTGTCTCTACCATCTACATGCTGCGTTGGGAGAAGCCGGGCACTCACAGCTTGATAACCACCTGGGGGCAGATGCCTGGAGGCAGCTGTGCGTGCGAGCTCGAGTGCACTCAGTCATTCAGTCAGGTCTGACTCTTTGTGACCCCATGGAATGTAGCCCACCAGGCTCCTCCGACTATGGAATTCTCCAGGCAAGAATACTGGAGTGGGTTGCCATTCCTTCTCCAGGGGATCTTTCTGACCCAAGGATCAAACCTGCGCTGCAGGCAGATTCTTTACCACTGAACCATCAGGGAAGCCCTCTGTAGACAGCTGCTTCTGCATAAAGATCAAGGGGGGAAATCTTCCTCCTCTCCAAAGCACCCAAGATATTACATTTATGCCAAAAATTTTGTAAGAATTTTGTTCAGGGAGTTCCCTGGTGGCAGTAGTTAGGATTCCAGGCTTTCATTGCCATGACCCGAGTTCAATACCTGGTTGGAGAACTGAGATCCTGTAAGCCACATAGTGTGGCCAAAAAAAAAAAAAAATTATTTTGTTCAGAACTTAAAGCAAACTGAAGGCAGATAAGATTGTTACCAAAATACAGGGTGGGATTTAGCAGGGGTCAGTTTCTGAGCTTGGTGCTGTGCCTTTTCAGCCAACAGATGCTCATTGCCATCTCGTAGGCAGCAGTTCATACAAGATGTCTGCTCCTCTTTCCTTTACCTGGCCCCTGTGACCTTAGCAATGATCCTGCAACTTTAGGCTGGGGAGAGAGTCACAAACAGCAAGTGTGTTCTCAATGGCTGCTGGCGTGGCTTCAGAATCCTCAGCCAGGGCCAGGATTGTGGGGGTGAAGGTGCCGGTCTACCTGCAGACGTTCATCATCCCCTCATCCCTCCAAGTTCAGTGCAATGGAGATGAGGGCATGGTAACAGACTTCTTCCTGATTCCAAAGTAGAGATTCATGCTCATTGTACTTCTCAGTTAGGCATGGAAAAGGTTAAAACAGGAGATGTGAAAAAATCAGTTCAAGAATCCAATGCTGCAAGCCTCTTTCCATTTTTTCAGAAGTTCAAAGTAGAGACTTACATGATGGCAAGTTGATACCTGTGTATACCAGCCTCATAAATTAGTAACATAACATGTCCAGCTCACAGGATTTTTAGAAACAGCTCACTATTCCATGCCATATGACCTACCAAACAGAGAAAAAGAGAACAAGTACTCTCAAGCTGGCCTGCTTCTATTTGGATTGACAGAAATGTCAGCTGAAGCTCTGAAAATCCAAGTCTTATGGAGTTTAAAGCTCAGAAACAGGCTAAACAACAACATGCAAACTTAGGTGTAACTATAAAAAATCAAACTCCTGACTGTTGTTTGTAGGTTATGGAGTTTGTAGAAAGGGCCAAGAACAACCAATTCTCTTTACTGTAATATAACCTCAAGTCTCAGATGACATCTGATTATAATCTGTGCAAACTGCTACCTGAGTGCCTGTTTTTCCAATTGAGTTGAAATGCGCATGTCCACAGTTTCTGCGTCAGCTGCCCACCCCGCCTCCCCGTGATTTTTACAGACACACACCAGGTGATCATTGCCTGGGTCTTGCCACACACCGCCTGTGGGCCCTGGATGATTTAAACGTCCATTGTATCACAGCTGAGAGACAGACAACGCCTTCCAGGCCTCGCTCAAATCTCATCTTCTTATGCAGTGCAAATAAAAAAATGTTGCCTGCCATTCCAGTAAACAATGAATGCTGCCCACCGTCAAGCCAACAGCCACTGCAGCTGCCCCCGGCGGTGCATCCTGAGGGGAATTCAGGGTGGAGAGAACCGGTTTCTGGCCCTACAAAGTTTAAGGTGCACATCTAAGGAATAATTTCAATGAGTGCAAAGGGTCTTGTCTCTTCCCAAAGATAGAAAAGCACTAAAATCATTAACTCGAGATATCTATTTTCTGTGACTAACAGTAACCTTTGATGTTCAATCACATGTTATGTTTTCAGCAAGAACTCCTGTATAGCCTGGCTCCAGGGAATCCCCCTTAGGGTCTTTTGAAAGCATTTGCTGAGTGCTGTGCTTTTTAAAAATTTTTTTAAATTTTAAAATTTTATGTGCTGTTATTTTTTTAAATTTATTTTTAATTAGAGGATAATTGCTCTACAGTGTTGTTGGTTTCTGCTGTACAATGTGAATGAGCCATCAGTATACATAGGTCCCCTCCCTCCTACCCACCCCCAAACCCATCCCATGCCTCTAGGTTGTCACAGAGCACCAGGTTGAGCTCCCTGTGTTACACAGCAACTTCCCACTCTCTAGCTATCTATTTTATGCATGGTAATGTATGTTTCAGCGCTGCTCTCTCAATTCGTCCCGCCATCTCCTTCTTCCCCTGCTATGCCCACAAGTCTGTTGTCCGTGTCTGCTATTTCTGAAGCACCTGGAATTTATTTTGTTTTTGACAGCTCACAAGAAATCCGTAAGAAATAAGGAGGGAACCCTAGTACACAGAAAACTTAGTCATTAACTGGAATGAGGCATATTCAATGTCCATATGGTATCTCTGCTCAGCTGTAACAAATATACCTCAAAATGAACACAACCAACAACAGGTTTAGTCTCTTCACTAAATCTATTTCTGTCCCATGTTCCTTGTTCTTGTTCAGTAAATAGCTTCACCAGGTGCTCAAGTCAGAAACCAGAGATATATTTTTTCCTCATCTCACTCCTCTTTATCTAGTTGCCAATAATTATTATTGAGGGTAGGAGGAGAATGGGGCGACAGAGGATGAGATGGTTGGACAACATCACTGATTCAATGGATATAAGTTTGAACAAACTCGGCGAGATCATGAAGGACAGGGAAGCCCGGTGTGCTGTAGTCCGTAAAGTCTCAAAGAGTTGGACAAGACTTAGTGACTGAACAACAATGAGTCATACACGGAGCATTTATTCTATGCTGGGCACCATTCTAAGTTCTTTGCATATTATTAATTCACAATCACTCCTTACCCCTCTATGAAATGGAATCTGTTCTTTCTACCTATTGTACAGATGACAAAAGAGGTTAAGAGTCCACCCAGTCAGGAAGTAATGGAGCCAGAACCCAGAACCAGGTAGGCTCACTCGAGAGGCCATGTCCTGAATGCATTATTCAGGAAATGATTTCTGTCTCAACTTCATTTATTGAAAGTGAAAAAGTGAAGTCGTGTCCGACTCTTTGCGACCCCATGGACCATAGCCTACCAGGATCCTCCATCCATGGGATTTTCCAGGCAAGAGTACTGGAGTGGATTGCCATTTCCTTCTCCAGGGGATCTTCCCGACCCAGGGATCGAACCTGGGTCTCCTGCATCGTAGGCAGACGCTTTACCGTCTGAGCCTTCTAAAATACATTAGTTCCTAAATGTGGAAGCAATACTTTTGATAATCAGAACTGTCCAGGTCCTTCATCTTCTGGATGCCAGTGGTCCCGATGCAGCTTGGGTAACGGAAGTACCGATGGTCAAGAAGATTGGACCATGTCTGCAGTGAACCTAGGCTTTACTGGGAGGTTGTTCTTAAATAAAAGTTCTAACAGGACCTAATTTACCTGTGTTTTGATGTTTTTCCTTCAAAGTGGAATACATTGGTAAGTATTAGTTTAACTGAAGACTTGATTAATCAAAGCTACATGGAAGTAGGTACATTGTCATTAATACCAATGAGACACTTCCATTCTAAATGCCATTAAGAAACAGACAACTCTTCCCTCTTGGAGGCTGTATTGATCTCAGAGGCAAAGTAAGCTGGAAAGCAGAAGGCCCAAATCCTCTCCTCAAATTAAATGAATCACGTACTTAAAAATAAACCACGATCCTTCTGGCACTAGTAGCGCCATCTGTAAACTGAGAATGCTAAAGGCCAAGGACTTGATATTTCTGAATTAAAGTTGAAAAAAAAAAAAGAATGTCATTACAAGCCTAAGACAAGATAAATACGGGTCTAGAAAGTGTCACTTTCAAGTTTTAAGTTTACCCAGTATCTAATAACCAATTATATAAGCCCACCATCCGGTCAGCATTCAAATGAGATGATTTTAAACTCCAAGGAGTGCATTCTCAAGTCCCAGGGTGCCAGTAGAAAACAAAAGCCACAATACCAGCCAGAAGCTATTCGAGCAAGTTCCACAGATCATATGGTCTTGGCAAGAGACAAGCACTTATTGTTGTGAGAAAACTCAAGGTCAGCACAGTACTTGCAGTTCCACTGCCCCATGCTCCCTTCCACAAAGGATCCTAGTATCTACTGAAAAGTTGCAATTATTCCCCAGCTTGCCATTTCAGCCTTACAGGCCACTTCTCCCACTCCAGAGAATTCAGCTAGTTTGGACATTCCTGAATAACAACCCCAAATAATGTTTGTTTTCTGGCTTGCTTTTATATGACATCCTAAAAGATGGAAAAGGCTTCCCTGGTGGCTAGTAAAGAATCCACTTGTAATGCAGGAGAATACCTGCAATGCAGAAGACACATGGGTTTGATTCCTGGGTTGGGAAGATCTTCTGGAGAAGGAGCTGGCAACCCACTCCAGAATTCTTGCCTGAGAAATCCCCAGGACAGAGGAGACTGGTGGGCTACAGTCCATGGTATCTTAAAGAGTCGGACGTGACTTAGTGACTAAACCACCAACCAACAAAAGATGGAGAAAGCAAAAAATAATAGTGTGTGTGTGCTCACTTGTGTCTGACTCTTTGTGACCCCATGGGCTATAGCATGCCAGGCTCCTCTGTTTGTGGAATTTTCCAGGCAAGAATACTGTAGTGGGTTGCCATTTCCTTCTCCAGTGGATCTTCCTAACCCAGAGACTGAACCTGTGTCTCTTGTGCCTCCTGCGTTGGCAGGCAGGTTCTTGACCACTGCGCCACCTAGGAAGCCCAAAATAGTAAGCTAGAAGAGATTTCAGCTTAAGTGTGATTTTTACATAAGCATTGCCAGATAAAAGTACACACTTAAGAGGAGAAGGATTCTAAATCTAACCTGAATTTTTTAAGAAATACCTTTAAAATACTTGGCCAGCGTAATGCTTTCTTTGATCTGTAAGTTTTCTCCCCTTTCCCTTCTTTTGCTCTCAGTAGCCAGCCGAGACTTCTGAAATAGAGAAGTACCTCTGCTAGTCCTTGCTGGTAAATCAGCGCACTCCAGAACGAGCTCTTTCTTGCAAAAAAAGACTTTTCTTGACTTTTTCTTGTAAAAGAATGTGCTGTGGATTAAAACAAGAAAAAATCACACTTGTGCACACCAGCCTGATCCTAACCACCCAGAGAGCAGCTTGGTCTCCTCTGTTAATCTTCCTGGAGGTAGCTGGTCTGCAGCAGTAGGCCAGTCCATTATCTATAATATGATCATAAATAGTTATCACATCTTCTGTCAAAGAAGTCCCGGTGCTTCATAGGCATTATCTTCACACCCTCCGCATGTCTTCAAAAGGATGCTAGTCAGCTGAGAGTGAGGCACTAAGTTTCTCCTTCTTGCATCTCATTAAACTACACGGAATCTCAATTCAGCTTAATATTAATACAACTGCTCTATTGGATTAGGAACTCCTAAATGACAGGCTGTGGGCTCCCATTTCCTTTATATTCCCCGGTGAGCATTAAACATTCTGGTTCTCCATAAAAAGGATGACTTTAATTAGTCTCACTGACTCACAAACCAAACTACAAACCCAATGCACAAGCCCACTACGGGTCAGAAAGGGAGAGTCAGCACCTCCAATTCCTCTGTGAACCATCAGGTTTAAAACATTTCCCTGTCATCTGCTTTCCAGAAAGGGTTTAGTGTTCTTGAGTGGTAACACATTCCCTCCCTTTGATCTGATTCTTGGGGAAAGAGGAGAGCTGGTCCCTAGCTGTTAAGGCCCTAATGTGACCCATTTAAGTCTGGGAAGGGCTTTAAAGATCACTTACTTTGGAAAGGGCAAATAGGTGTCAACCCTTGGTAACTGGCTTCCTGGGGTCCTGCACTGAGAGGCACCCCTCCCCCCGACCTCACCAGTGAGCTCCAGGGAAGCTGCTGTGATCCATGTACAAGTCTGCCACCAACCCCGGGCTCAGGAGGGGGCCAGGGCACAAAGCCATATATTTGCCATCCCTGAGCTGATTGTATGACAAAGAGCTAGCAATTCCTAGTCTACTGTTTTCCTTAATTTAGTTTTTCAAAAAGTAGAAGTCACAGCAGTCATAAAAAAAAGAAAAAAAAAAACAATATTTATGTTTTTGCAACAACAGTTTTAAGGAAAATAGATGTTCCCTGAAAAAGACACTGGCAGAGGTCCTCACTGGTGTTCCTAGAGACAGTCAAAGGCAGAATTTCTAGACACATCTTCACCTACACCCTGACAAGGACCACCACTAAGAGCTTCATAGGTGAGAGGACTGAGAAGGACTGGGTGGTTCTGTGGTTACTGGCTTCTGCTATTAGACTTCACAGGGATCAGGGAAAGAAAAGAAACAGATTTGAGAATCACTTAAAAGGGAGCGATTCCTGGACTTCCCTGGTGGTACAGTGGATAAGAATCCGCCTGTCAGTGTAGGGACACGGGTTCGATCCCTGATCTGGGAAGATTCCACATGCCGTGAAGCAACTAAGGCCTGCTCATATCACGACTACTGAGCCCGTGTGGTGCAACTGCTGAGGCCAGTGCGCCTAGAGCCTGTGCTCTGCAACAAGAGAAGCCACCACAATGAGAAGCCCGCGCACTGCAGTGAGTAGCCCCTGCTTGCCACAGCTAGAGGAAAGCCTGCAAAGCAATGAAGACCCAGTGCGACCAAAAATAAATACAAATTTTTAAAAAGATGTAAAAAAAAAAAGTGATTCCCAAAGCCAAAGAAAAGTATTAAACAGAAAAATCAATGTGATGCTCATTTTGATAGGGGAAAAATGGAGAATCAATTTCTTGAACTTGAGCTAGCCAAGCTCTTAGATCAGTCAGTCAATAGTATTCACATGTTCTCTGCTCTGTTCTTAACACTGATGGACCAAATGGGCACACACAAGGCAAATGACATGGTTCCTTTCCCCGCAAGCTTATATAATCTCTCTGCCTCTCCGCTGCGGTGGGTTTGGACGCCAGAGGCCAGGTCAGGCCTCTGGAGAGACAGCTGGCCTCCCAACATCTACTCTGTGTTGTCAGCCAACTGCTCCCAGGTGAGAGGAACGTTTTTGGCAGCAACCGTAGTACACAGCAGGCAAGAGACCTTAAGAAAAGGCAAGGGAGAGGAGGCAGGCATGTGATTCTGGAGACAAATAAACACAATTAGCTATGCTAGAAACAAACTGAAAAGACTCAGTGGGAAGGCTGATTCCTTCTGCCAAGAGAGAAAAACCAAAGGAAAATTCATTTTAAAAGAAACCTTTTACTTCCCCTTGGCAGCCAGAGCACCATGACAATCATATTTTCTGTGAAGTCCTTTTCATTATGGGCTTTTCCACCCTTTCAAACACTAGCACAATCAAGGTTTTGGACTGCTTTATCAGTTTTGCTACCCAAAGAGAAGCTATGAATATTTCAGGTCGATCCTTTCATACCTGGAGATGACAAATGTAAGACTTTCGCAGCCGTTCTGTCCCTGTGTACCTACATAGACCCTACCTGTAACAATGACTGGGTGATTGAATCATAGAACTCAATAGTGTTGTCCCTAGGGGTCTATTTTTCCACTTCCAGAATCCAATTCTGTAGTGGAGGATTAGCTACAGCAGAGGGGTCTAATGGCTACTCTAACAGGATATGGTGTTTAATAGGACAGGCCCTGGAGTTAGGCAACTTGGATTTGAATCCTGACTCTGCCTTGGATGACCTTGCTGTTAAGTCACTTCAGTCGTGTCCGACCCTTCGCGACCCCATGGACTGTAGCCCACCAGGCTGCTCCATCTATGGAATTCCCCAGGCAAGAGTACTGCAGTGGGGTGCCATTGCCTTCTCCTGTGTTCACCTGCTGCTGCTACTAAGTCGCTTCAGTCGTGTCTGACTCTGTGCGACCCCATAGATGGTAGCCCATCAGGCTCCCCCATCCCTGGGATTCTCCAGGCAAGAACACTGGAGTGGGTTGCCATTTCCTTCTCCAGTGCATGCAAGTGAAAAGTGAAAGTGAAGTCGCTTAGTCGTGTCCTACTCTTAGCGACCCCATGGACTGCAGCCTACCAGGCTCCTCCGTCCATGGGATTTTCCAGGCAAGAGTACTGGAGTGGGGTGCCATTGCCTTCTCCGTGGATGACCTTGGGCATATAATTTAACCTCCTTGTGCCTCACTGTCTTCACCTATAAAATAAGGATGTGGAGGTACCTGACTAACAGGGTTGTTGACATTTAAAGAATTACGATAAAAGAGCCCTCATCTTTTAGAAATCCATTCTGAAATGCTCACAGATCATGATATGATGGCTGGGGTTTGCTTCAAAATCATCTGGAGGTAAGGTGTATGCAGAAAAGTTGGCCATGAGTTGGTAATTGTTGAAGTTGCGGGATGGTTGCACATGGAGGTATATTCTACCATTCTATCCACCTCTGCCCGAAATGTTCCATAATAGTAAGTTTAAGAGAAAGAGATGATAGTCCAGGTAAAACTGCTAGCACACATGTGCTCAACTAATGCAATCTGCCCTAGATCAGAGGAAGCCTCGAGGCTATCGTTCCCAGGTCCAAAAGACAGGGATGCCTGCCTCGCTAGAGACATGGGTGGGCTCTGGGACAAGCAAGGTGGCGGGTCAGCGGGTTGCAGCTGAGATCTTCACTGTCACTCTAGGCTACCCATTATTGCCCAGCATTTTCATTATCAAACCTGTTTGTGTTTTTTTTCTTTTTTTTTGGCTGCACTGTGAAGCATGTGGGATCTTAGTTCCGTACCGCCTGCAGTAGAGTGCCAAGTCTTAACCACTGAGGATGTGTTGTGTGTGTTTTAGTCATTAAGTCGTGTCCAACTCTTGTGATCCCATGGACTGTGCCTGCCAGGCTCCTCTGTCCATGGGATTCTCCAGGCAAGAATACTAAAGTGGGTTGCTATTTCCTTCTCCAGGGAATCTTCCCGACCCAGGAATTGAACCCGGGTCTAGTCAAGGCTATGGTTATTCCCGTGGTCATGTACGGATGTGAGAGTTGGACTGTGAAGAAAGCTGAGTGCCGAAGAATTGATGCTTTTCAACTGTGGTGTTGGAGAAGACTCTTGAGAGTCCCTTGGACTGCGAGGAGACCCAACAAGTCCATCCTAAAGGAGATCAGTCCTGGGTGTTCCTTGGAAGGACTGATGCTGAAGCTGAAACTCCAATACTTTGGCCACCTCATGTGAAGAGTTGACTCATTGGAAAAGACCCTGATGCTGGGAGGGATTGAGGGCAGGAGGAGAAGGGGACGACAGAGGATGAGATGGTTGGATGGCATCACCTACTCAATGGACATGAGTTTGAGTGAACTCCAGGAGTTGGTAATGAACAGGGAGGCCTGGCATGCTGCGATTCATGGGGTCGCAAAGAGTCGGACACGACTGAGTGACTGAAATGAACTGAACTGAACTGAACTCCTGCATTGCAGGCAGATGATTTACCAACTGAGCTATGAGGGAAGCCCAACCACCAGGGAAGTCCCATCATACTTGTGTCAAAGAGATCATTATTAGTCTTCCATGCTTTGAAAGTAAGTCAACCACATCCATTCAATGATTCATGACCCTGTATCATTTAGTCAGTCACACCTAATCTCAGGTTAGAGTTTAGAAGAGCTGGCAGGTGGCTCCAAGTGAAGCTACTATCACCTGAGCTAAAAGCAAAGGATTGCCAAATTTTGATGGTCTGTGCAGCTATTTGACACACACATATGTGGCTTTGTAGGCATAGGAAATCATGAAAAAGAGCTCAATGCACCACCCCGAGACCCTGCCCCCTGGCCCCAGAGCCAATGCTTCCAGTAGGTTCAAGGAACCACATATACAAATTTAGCAACTCCCACCTTCTGGAATCTGTTATATAGGGTGATGAACTGAGCAGACAGGAAATCCCACCCTGGACCTATTCCAGGCTATAGAAGCTTTGTAATGGAGCCCTAAATTAAACACAAACTCATCTGCCACAGGCCCTTTCACAAATAACAAATCTATAACCAGCTCTGACACTTCCTAACTATAGTGACCTTGGGCGAGCCACTTCCTTTCTTTTTTTCATTGGTAAACTGGGATCTCTGTCTCCTAAATTTGTTTCAAGCAGTAGAGCCAACGTAAAGAAAGACTGCACTGCACAATGCCTGGCACATAGGAATCTTCAATATAGTAGGTATTCGTCAAAATAGTAGGTATTTTGTGTTTCAATATGCCTTCACACACACGAGTGTATTATTATTATTACATCCTGTGGAATTAGGTTAATGTATCTAGACACAATGGTCCTCCAGGCCATGAGACACATCACAGCCACATAACTGTAAACAGTCTAATATTTTCTTTTTCTTTCATGGGACAAAATTGTGCATGTACTTCATGAATTAATCTGAACCTCTTCAGCACAATGAGATCTGACGAATCCGTTTCTACCTGCCTGAAATGCTGCCCAGTTTCAATGAAATTCTTGGCACTTTATACCTGAACCTGTCTGTCTGGGTGACATTCTACAACTGCAGCCAATTCCAATCCCAGCATGAGTCCATGCATGAAACTAACTAATGCCACTTTATAAAGTGCTCAGGGTTCCTGGCAACTCAAGAGAACAATATTGATGCCCTCATCTTGCTTAAGTGCAGGAATAGCAAGGCTAAGATTGAACTCCTGGAATGAATCCTTTGGACAGGGTGAAATACACCATGGAGAATTTAAATTTTCTAATTCAAGAGCCATTACACTCAACATTGATTTTTACATCCTCCTCTTTTTTTCTTCCATAATTTATACAAGCAATTTGAGTCTAAAAGGAAAATGAGATTTTACCAACAAAGTTTTATTTCTCACAAAAAGTATGACCTACAGGCAACATTTAGCAGAGTATTTCTATTCCATCTTCAAGTGGTTTGGGGAACAGTAGCCATCTCCCAGTTTCTGTGCTACGGATTGATCTTGAACCTCTTGGGAAATTCTCTTAGCCTCCAGAAAGCAGGTGCTAAGAACAGGGCAAATACATAGCTTCAGGTTACTGGTGAAAAGCAACAAATTATCTGTTCCTTAAAAATTAGGATGGGGAGTGGGTCAAGAACCTTCCTCGGTGGTCCAGTGGCTAAGACTCTATACTCCTGATACAGGGGGCCTGGGTTGAATCCCTGGTCAGGGAAGTAGATCCCACATGCTGATTAAAGACCCTGCATGCTGAAACTAAGACCCACAAATGCCAAATAAATAAATAAAAATACTTTTAAAAAAGAATTGAGTTTTTTCTTGCTTGCTTTTCTTAATTCTGGACTACATCACCATAAGTGGAAATAAATGTCACTGCCCTTAACGCTAATATCTCAAGACCAACCCTTAAACTCTTAAATCAATAACCCTAGCTCTGATTGCCTTTAGGTTCTTACAGTCCCAGGAACCAGCTCAGCCTGGAAAGTGGGAAGAACTTGACTCTTCTCTGGGTGTGCTTGTCTTGAAATCTTGACATCTTCCATTACCTTTATTATAGATGACCATTCTTTATAATCATTATTAATTCACTCATTCAACAAACACTGGTCTGCTGAGGTACGGAGTCCTTCTCACATAAGAGAAAAGGGACAGTTTGTTAGTTATCTAGATGGCTTGGAGCTTGCACCCTCCCAGACACTCTGAGGACACACCCTGAGCCCCAGGCTTAACTCAACCTGATCATCCAACCCAGGTGACTTCCAGCAGAATGTGGTTCCCCACCTTTGAGGACGTGGAGTTCTGAATGTCATGTGGGCTAACGTGAGGTCTTGTTCTTCCATGCTAAGCTCCTGAGTACAACCAACTGTTTGTACTTTTGTTTACACATGGCCTGAGCTTTGCTTCAGCTCTGTGCTCAGGTATGAGAAAGCCTTGAGGAATCCTTTCCCCACCTGCTTCTGAAGCACAGCATCCTCCCTTAAGTACTCACCTCCAAACTGTAACCTCCACAAGGGCGAGGACTGCATTTGAGTTCAACATTCCATCTTTACCCGTGTTCAGCATGGACCCCAGCCCTGGTAAGGCATTAATACTGATAAATGAGTGAGTGGATAAATAAACAAATGAACAAAATAGCCTTTGCCTCCCAGACTACTGGGAAGTCTATCCAATCTCACTCCACAGGGTCAGTCTTCAGGTTTCTTCTCAGCTAGAACTACCAGGCCAGACCCAAGGATGGCCTAACCCACAGGTTGCTCAAGGGTCAACTCTATGTTTCCTGGTATCAGTAGGTGTTCAGTCAATAGTTATTATTTTGATGCATTATTTGAAGTTGCATCAAGGCCATGCTCCAACTACATCAGAAGAGACAGAAAGATGTGGTGGACACAGCCCTGTAGCAGTAATCAGAAGTCCTGGGTTTGAGTCCATGTTGCCCCTTTTCTCACTGTGACTTTGACAAATTTCTCTTATCTCCAGCCCCAGGTTTCCTTCATCTGTATGAAAGAAATCAATATAATGATATCTGCTTTCCATGGCTCACAGAGTGACTGCAGAAGTTGTATTTGATGAAGTATATAAAAGCAGTTAGAAAACTGTCTAGCAGAAACACATACAGAAATATTTCAAGAGACAATTTGCCAACATTAATTAAATACCTCTAAGGCTTTAAAATAAAGTTTTCAAACTTTTTTGACTACAGCCCTTTGGAAAGAACATATTTTACATCACAAGCAGGTGATACATTCATCATAAAATAAACATTTAACAAAACACTACTTATGTTACTCTCATTTTTAGTTTGGCTCTCTTTTCTTTTGTTTTCCTCTCTCTTTCTTCCTTTTTCTTAAATGTAGGTCATTAATTTCACAAGGCATGGTTCTGAATCTCAGGAGCATCTTAAAAAATGTGATGCCCTAGCCCTCCCCACTGAGAGTCTGAATCAACTGTCTTGGGTGGGGCCTGGGCATCTGAATTCTTAGAAAGCCCCAGGTACTTCTATTGTACAGCCAGGACTGAGAACCACAGAACTGATGGTTTCTAGCTCACAGCTGAAAAACCACTCCATTTGTTTACATCTGGGTCTGCTAAACACTCTCGGAATGTCATCCCACCCCCATCCCGCTGAGGCGCCTCTGGTTGCTTGAATGGACCACTCACTCCTCTGGCTCAAAGTGCACCAGGAAAAACACAGCAAAGCAGGAAGGTCAAAGCGGGGCCTGAGCTTCATGGGCGGCCTCCTTTGTCCTCCCCAGATGGCCAAGAAGGCCCATGAAGAGCAAAACCTGCAGCGGACTTGGAGTATTTCATTAAAAGTGAAGGGACCCGCCAAGAACTTTTGCTTGAGTAGAAGAGGCTAAGAAAAAGTAAAGAGAAACTGCCAGACACCAGGGCTGCTCAAACAGTAGAGGAAGTTGTGCCTGTGCAGAGATAGGGGTCCCAGTAGAGCCCAGAAGACAAGTTCGGGGGTGGGGGTGGGGGGAGGACTTCACCACCTAGCCTTCTCCTTCTTCCAAGTGTGGAGGAGGAAACAGAGAGCTCCTCCAGCCTCAGCTCATCTCTGCCCTCCAGAAAACAGGTCCAAAGCACTGCCCTGCTCACCTGGTTGGAGGCAACTGCAGCCCACCGCCAGCAGAACCAGAATGCAGAAGGAACCACAGACACAGGTGGTTCTGTGTCCCTGCCCTACCTACTCTAGGACACATGGATGGGATCAGGAAACCTGACCTGGATCTGTGCACCATAGGTTCAAAAGCCAAAGCTATGTCTTTGATGCATAGTCCCCAGACTGACTAACCAGACATTATACTAAGAGTTACCATTTACTGGGCAACTCTGTGAGCTAAGTATTTTATATACACTATCCCATCTAATTGCACAACAGCATTTCAGACCTGCATTTTTAAGGAGCTCACCCAGGGTCATTCTAGGATGCTAACACAGGTTGGTCCCCACTCCAGATCCCTTAATCTAGTTCAGGATCTCTCAGCACTACTGCCATTTGAAATGAAAATGAAAGTCGCTCAGTCATGTCCAACTCTTTGTGAACCCGTGAACTATACAGTCCATGGAACTTTCCACACCAGAATGCTGGAGTGGGTTCCCTTCTCCAGGGGATCTTCCCAACCCAGGGATCGAATCCAGGTCTCCCACATTGCAGGCGGATTCTTTACCAGTTAAGCCACAGGGAAGCCCAAGAATACTGGAGTGAGTAGCCTATCCCTTCTCCAGTGGATCTTCCCAACCCAGGAATTGAACTGGGGTCTCCTGCATTGCAGGGAGATTCTTTACAAGCCGAGCTACCTGGAAAATTCTTTGCTGTGAAGGGCTATTGCATGCATTATACAACATTTAGCAGCATTTCTGGCCTCTACCCATTAGATACCAGTAACATCTCTCTCCTTTCCAGCTATGAAAATCAAAAATATCTCTGCTGCTGCTGCTGCTGCTAAGTCGCTTCAGTCGTGTCCAATTCTGTGCCACCCCACAGATGGCAGCCCACCAGGCTCCCCCATCCCTGGGATTCTCCAGGCAAGAATACTGGAGTGGGTTGCCATTTCCTTCTCCAGTGCATGAAAGTGAAAAGTGAAAGGAAGTTGCTCAGTCATGTCCGACTCTTCACGACCCCATGGACTGCAGCCTACCAGGCTCCTCTGCCCATGGGATTTTCCAGGCAAGCGTACTGGAGTGGGTTGCCATTGCCTTCTCCAAAAAATATCTCTAGACATTGCCAAATATCCTGGCAGCCTGGGGGTGAAAGGGATGTAAAATCGTTGCCCCTGCTCCTTATTAAGAACACCTGCTCTAATCTCAACCACCCTGCGGTATTGTTTCCTGGGTGTGAACTACCATTCAGAACACAGACAGCAAAGGCCAAATGCCACTATAGAAGGGATAAACAACAAAAATAGCCTCATCCTCCAGTTATACAGTGGCCCCTCAGTATCTATGGGGATTGCTTCCAGGATCCTCCTGGCATACCAAAATCTGTGCATGCTCAAGTCCTTTATATACAATGGCACAGTATTTGCACGTAACCTACCCACATCCACCCACATACTTTAAAACATCTCTAGATTACCTTATATTACCT
The DNA here is from genome assembly GCF_019923935.1 of Bubalus bubalis. Taxonomy (NCBI): domain Eukaryota; kingdom Metazoa; phylum Chordata; class Mammalia; order Artiodactyla; family Bovidae; genus Bubalus; species Bubalus bubalis. The sequence goes on from NC_059158.1 coordinate 27,339,019, forward strand.
AATACAATGTAAATGTTATGTGAATAGCTGTAAATACAATGTAACAGTTTTGTGTAAAATAAATGCTTTGTAAGTAGTTGCCTGGTCATGACAAGTTCAAGTTTTGTTTTCTGGAACTTTCTGGGATTTTTATTTTAACTTTTTGTTTTGTATTGGGATATAGCCTATTAACAATGCTGTGATAGTTTCAGGTGAACTGAGAAGGGATTTAGCGATACATTGGAAAAGACTCTGATGCTAGGAGGGATTGGGGGCAGGAGGAAAAGGGGACGACAGAGGATGAGATGGCTGGATGGCATCACCGACTCAATGGACGTGAGTCTGAGTGAACTCCAGGAGATGGTGATGGACAGGGAGGCCTGGAGTGCTGTGATTCATGGGGTCGCAATGAGTCGGACACGACTGAGCGACTGAACTGAACTGATACCTGTATTCATGCTCCCCCCAAATTCCCCTGGGATTTTTTTCCCTGACTATTTTCTGACATTTATTTCAACTGACATTTTAAGGCTAGACAAGAAAAATTTAAACATAAAAATTTTCTCTGACCTTTGGCCTCCTCCCTCCCATCCACTGGTCATTGTATATCTGCATTATGCATTAACCAGATTCCCCAATGGCAGAAATCCCTGCTCAATCAGAAAAATCACTTGTGCTTCTTCTGGCAGTCATACAACTCTTTAGAAAACATTCCTTTGTCAATCTTTAAGAAGTCATGATAACCCACCTTCATCTTCTACCTGTAGACATCTTTGGTGAGCTTTATGTACAATACCAATATATCATTTGCCTTAAATATAGCAACTGGTATAGAATAGACTGGTCAGAGAACCTGGGGAGATATTGGGTCACACCTAATGGAAGCTCTTCACTTAGATACTTACTTATGACCTTATTAATGCCACTAGCTGCATTACTTGTATTCTTCCTATTGAATAAGATGATTGTTCTTGCATGACCAAGTATGTGGCCAAGGGTCTGGTAAAATTAATGATGATTCAGTTCAGTTCAGTCGCTCAGTCGTGTCTGACTCTTTGCGACCCCATGAATTGCAGCACGCCACGCCTCCCTATCCATCACCAACTCCCAGAGTCCACCCAAACCCATGTCCATCAAGTCAGTGATGCCATCCAACCATCTCATCCTCTGTCGTCCCTTCTCCTCCTGCCCTCAGTCTTTCCCAGCATCAGGGTCTTTTCAAATGAGTCGGCTCTTTGCATCAGGTGGCCAAAGTATTGAAATTTCAGCTTCAACATCAGTCCTTCCAATGAACACCCAGGATTGATCTCCTTTAGGATGGACTGGTTGGATCTCCTTGCAGTCCAAGGGACCCTCAAGCGTCTTCTCCAACACCACAGTTCAAAAGCATCAATTCTTCGGCGCTCAGCTTTCTTTACAGTCCAACTCTTACATCCATACATGACCACTGGAAAAACCATAGTCTTGACTTGATGGACCTTTGTTGTCTAGGTGACTTGAAATGATTGACTAAATACACAATTCTATAAGATTGATGATTATAATAGTGTAACTCTAGATGTGGGAAGAAGCAACAAGAGGAAACCATTTCCCGGACAATATTACAGGCTGGCTAGAGGCTCTGGCTACTGTTAACAGAGTCTTGTCTTCCAAGAGCACATTGAGAAGCCTATCAAAGAAATCCTTGCCCAACCCGGGAAGGAGCGTTCCTAGCATCATGAGACAAAGTGGTCACAAAATGCCTCTCAAATCATGGTCAAAATTAAGACTGAAAAGGAGGGGATTGTAAAAATAAAGAATGTTGTCCACCATCAATTCTACAAGGATTAAGTCATCAGCCACTTTGGTCACTGATCTATGCAGTACACCTCAAAAGGAATTTAGGGCAAAGATCAGGATGAGGCATTTTGTGCTACAGAAAAACAGAAATTGACCCTCAGGTGGTTAAGATTTTTTCAGGAGAAAATTTTATGAATCCAGCTTCTAGAATCTTCCCATACTTACAGGGCACTAAAACCATCAACTAAGACACCTGTTTCTTGCAGATAGCAATAACTCTACCAAGATGTGTGCTTTGATTGGATGTACCCCCTTCTCCAAAGTCACATCTAGACTGGCCACAACCTTCACCTCTTTGGAACAGTTCTCAGACCTCTCTGTGAGACTGTCTCCCAGGTTATAATCCTCAGGTTGGTTTGAATAAAATGTTCCATTTCTTTCTTAGCTTGACTATGGATTAATTTTTTCATTGACATTTCCATCTTCAGTTGGTTGAACCCGATGATGCAGACTCCATCCCCCACACCAGCCCCCATAGAGAAGGCAGACTGTCTATCACTTTACAATTCACTAAGCAATTTTAGAGCCCTTATTTCCTTTTATGGCATCTGAGTACATAGCAGGATCTAATCCTGAAAGAATTTATCCATATCAAAAAATATAAACACTATTGAGAGATCCATATATTTAGCCTTCTCCAAGAAATTGAGGGAAAGGAACATATAGTGAAATTAATATTAACCCTTAGCCTTGTAAGCCATTAGGAGAAAAAAAAACCCCAACAATTCTCGCTAATGTATTGTCCTAAGTAAGAGGGCACATTATGTGAACTTCTGGGGGAAAAAAATCTGTTCCTTATACCTCGTCTTCTGCACATACTTCACTGAAACACAGAGAATTCTCACTAAATGTTGAACATTTCATGAAACAGCTATTTCATAGTAACCATAAATTATTTCATTAAAATTAAGGTAAAATTAACTGAATATAATAAAATTCATAAATTTGCAAAAACTGACTGTTGGTATTTATGAAAGAGCTGAGAATGCAGTGCCAGGTTCTTCCTCTCTATCACTTAAAAAAATAAAAAAGAACAAAACTCCAATTTAACTGAAACAAACGTTTCCCAGAATCATCCCTTTCAATATATGCCAAGAGAACTAGAGCTATGTCATTAGAATAATATTTCATTGGATCAGGGAGAAAATTATAGGAGAAGCTTTTGAACAATTTTCCACCAGCTTTTTACCAAACTGTTACACCTAATACACACTCAAAACTGGACTTTTCATATTTTAAAATATGTGCATGCTTGGTTGCTAAGTCACATCAGACTCTTTGCAACCCCATGGACTATAGCCCACCAGGTTCCTCCGTCTAAGGGATTTTCCAGGCAAGAATACTGGAGTGGGTTGCCATTTCCTTCTCCAGGGGATCTTTCTGACCCAGGGATTAAACTGGAGTCTCCTGCTTGGCAGGTGGATCCTTTACCTCTGGGAAGCCCAATAGGAATTCAAAATAAAGTAGCTTGCTATGGTTGCTGTTAAGGTCACTCTTAAAACACTCCTTAGAGGACAGGTTCATTTGCAAAGCCCAGCCACAGGGACTATCATTACTTGGACATTATAAATTTTTACATGGCTTAAAAGGAATTATAATACAAAACGATCAATAAGCACTCTTAATAACACAAAGAGCTAGACTCTATGGAGCACTGATTATGTAAGGGACACTGATCTCAGGGTTCTACACACACAAATCTTACTTCATCTTCATCACAGCCGCATGAGGTACCTGCTCGTCATATCTTCATGTTAGGGTAAGAAAATGGAGGCCAAGAGAGGTGAGTATTTTGTCCAAGATCACAGTTAAATCAAGATTCAAGCTATGGCTGTATTGAAACCTGTGGCTTCAATTCAACCTATGGCTGTATTATACAACCTGAGGGGGGAAAAATAGAATTTAGGGAAACAAAGGCAGAAAAGGGATATGTTGATTTTTCATGCTATGTGCTATGGAATCCCAAAACTAAAATGGATTTGCAGAAATCATTCTCTTCCCCTTGACTCTACATAGATCTTTTCACATAAAAACTTAGGTATCGGGCAATGATACCTAATTACCAATATTACCTATTGGTAATGCCCAATAGGGTAAATGACTTTCTGACTACCTTTTTTGCTGGAAAAAAACAAGTCTTTTGTTCATTTTGCTTTTGGTAAAAAATACAAGGGGATGGAAACTGCCTGGTACAGAGGACATGGAAGGGGAAAAGAAAGGCTGATTTTCTCCAACCCTATAAGCTATAAGGTGTTGGTGTGTGTTAAGTCACCTCAGTCATGTCCGACTCTTTGCAACCCTATCGATTGTAGCCCGCATGCTCCTCTGTTCATGGGATTCTCCAAGCAAGAATACTGGAGTCGGTTGCCATGCCCTCCTCCGGGGCTCTTTCTGACCCAGGGATGGAACCTGAGTCTCTTATATCTCCGGCATTGGCAGGCAGGTTCTTTACCACTAGCACCACCTGGGAAGCCCCCAAACCATAAGGTACGACAGAGTATAACACTCTGTGTTCAGTTGCTGCTGTGTCCGACTCTTTGTGACCCGTTCCTCTGTCCATGGGATCTCCCAGGCAAGAATACTGGAGTGGGTTGCCATCTCCTCCTCTAGGACCAGTTTTTTTTTTTTTTTTTTTTTTTTTTTTTTAAATGCACCAGAGCACAAACAATCAAATGAAGGCTGCATTTCAAAGCAACTACTTTACAATCCTAAACACATACTCTTTACTGGATGACCCCTGTAGAACTGCTAGCCCTTCAAGAGGACTTTCATTACTTTAATGGACACACTTCCTATAACAACCCCAATTCTCCACCAAAGTTGGCTCCACACAAGTGTTTGGATGTTTCCCAACTGCGGAAGGTTTGCCATCACAGAGGCAATTCAGTCAACGTGTTGCCAACTCTGAAGGCAACTCCAAAGCAGGGCTCCAAAATTATTCTCGGCAATGACAGCATCACTAGAATTAGTACACAGCTTGCCACGATGAGGGGTGAGAAAGAAAGGGTGAAACACGAATTTATTTGAATGTATAAATACTTAGGTACTTATTCTAACATTTGGATAAAGAATTGGAAGAATCAGCTAGCTATATGTCCAAGTGGATAAATATGCTACCGTAATAATGATAATGCAGATTTTGGTGCAAGGTTCTGACCACCCCCTGATGGAAAAAAAACTTGTCCTGAAATGACACCTGTGAAATTGAATAGATCACTTTACCGTTAACTCGCATACTTATTGATGAGCTTTCCTCTGAATGAAGAAAAAAAAAAAATGGGCCCACCATATTAAAAAGTGAAAGTGTTATTCGCTAAGTTGTGTATTGTGTACAACTCTTTGTGAACTCATGGACTGTAGCCTGTCAGGCTCCTCTGTCCATGGGATTTCCCAGGCAAGAATAATGGAGTGGGTAGCTATTCCTTTCTCTAGGGAATCTTCCTCACCCAGGGATCAAACCCAGATCTCCTGCATTGCAGGCAGATTCTTTACCATCTGAGCCAAATACTAGATGACAAAAGTCTTTGGTCCTCCCAGGAAGCTCGAATCTCAGTGTATACTAGAGGATGGACCTATATCTACAGCAGAAAAGAAAAGGAGTAGAGCCCATTCCCTCCCCCTCCCACTGCCCCTTAAAGCCCAGGAACCCCCTCAGGGAGAAATCTACTTAACAGGATTCCCAAGGCCCTAGGTCTTCCTGAATTAGTTGTTATATCAAATAATTAAGGTAATTACCACCCATAATTAACCATATAGAATACATTAATATAAGATGTCAATATTATTTAACTAGTAAAAGAGAGCCAGACACCTAAGACAAACAACAGGGGAGAAAAAACAAGATAAAGCAGACAGTGCACTGGTCATTTGTTTATATTCAGACAGACTCTAGAATGCCCATTCACTGAGGTCCTGAGCAGGCTAGCGCCCCACCAGGTGACCTGGTCAAGGGTGCAGCAACTCAGGGGTGGGTCCAGGCTGTGGACATCCTAAGAGGGCAGTCAAGGGCAGTCCACCTTCCATGCAGGTAACTCCTTTTCACTCCACTAAAGGGAGCCCTCGCCAACAGAAGCAATCCAAAAGTATAATACTCATGTTTACTAGACCGTGGAATGCAATGCATTTGTGGGCGGTTAGTTTGTATGTGTGTATGCTGAAACCTTCCTGATTTTCCTCCAGTTTTTACTCAGAAACAACCTCTCACAAAGTACAAAAGAGGAGGAAGCAAGCAGCACATGTGGATCTAAAAATTACACACACTTTTATTATGAGTTACACACACACACACACACACACACAGGTAGAGCTTACCTATACAATTTGAAAACTCACTCCAGAGCTATTCTGAGCTATAAGCCCAGACTCTTCTCATCGGATCCCTGGGCAAAATCACTTCTAACCCAGCTCAGAAATATGAGACGCAACCCTAAGCCTGTCCAGTCCACAGGTCTCCCTTTTGTGAGTCTGTGCCTGAGGGCCACAGATGCTTAGGGCACTGCAGTGCCCACGCAGGTCTGCCAGGTGCGCCCCTCTCCGGTCCCCCTGCCTAAGTTGCCAACACTGCCCGAGCTCGCTAGGTGGAGGGTCCCTACCCAACCCCGTCCAGGGTGGCCCTTCCTGCTCCCTTGAGAGGATGTCCTCTTGAGATGGCCATGACCCCACCGAGTGGGCTGCGTCCCCTAGGCCGAGATGTTCCCTGAGTGCCCGCCCTACAGCTCCGCGGGCCACCTCGGACCCCCGCCGCGGCGTTCTAGCTCTCCAATCCCGCATCCTCCAGAACAGAACCCCGGGTTCTCCGCACAGCTCCGCTCCCCGCACCCGCCCTCTAGGCGAAACCCCCTCCATCCTTTCCCGGAGAAGTCACTCGCGTCGCCCCACCCTCCCCTGTCCGGGGCTCCCCTCCCTGGGGCTTCTCTCCTGCCCCGCCCGCCTCGGGCTTCCTCTCTCCGCACTCCCTTCCCGGGTTCTGCTCCCCTCCGCCCTGCGGAGGGCGCCCCGAGAAGGCCGACTGGGCAGCCCTCATTCCGCACCCCTGGGGACCTCTCCAATCTCAGGATCCTAACCCCGAGGTCCTCCAGGATCGGGTTTCGGGACGCCCCAACTTCGAGTTCCTGACCCTCTGCCTCGCCTTCAAGGCTCCTGGACGCCCCAGCACCGGAGGCATGTTGACTCCCCGCCCCCGGGCTCCTCTACCTCGCGATGCTCCTCCGGGGGCCCCCACAGTCGCGATCTTGACATCTCGGTTCTTGCGCCCTGGGGCTCCCCAACAGCCGGGTCCTGACCCGCCTCCCTCCGCTCACCGCGCCGCCAGCCCAGGGACTCACCGGCAGCGGCGGCCGAGCCCGTGCACGCAGCCCAGCCCGCACTCCCGGTCCAAGATCCCGCTCCCAGCTTCCTGCAGGCGGCGGTGACTGCGGCCAGCGCGGGTCGGAGGAGCGGCGGGGAAAGAGGGGCCAGCCGGGGGCGGGCTCCGCCCGGCTCCGCCCCTTCCCGGCCCGGGGGCGGGATGCGCAGACCCACGCACCCACCGCCGCCGCGGGTGTTGCCGGCGAGGAAGTTGACTTACGCCTCTTCCTTCCAGCTGGGGGTCAGGCCCGCAAGGCCCCCTTTCGGCGGCTGAAGGCCCGAGGGGACAGGAGAAAAAGAGACGAGTCAGCCGCTGTCCTGGTCTTTCCGGGTGTGGGGGTTGGGGGGGCACTGCAGAAGTCTTTCCGGAGGGGGAAAAGCAACAACCTTCTCCTTTTAAGACAGAATCCAATCTACTCTTAAAGCACTCAAATCTGCACATTCAGGGTCATTCTGCCCATGAAATCATGTTATGACTTGCCGAGGAGGGCGACTGTCGACACACACTTTCACACCCCTGAGACCCATCCTCGAAGGACTCCCCTATGACACGATCCATACAAACACACCTCTTACACTGACAGGCCGTCACCCACTTCTATACCCCCATCTCCTCTAGCAGGTTCCGATAAGCATGACCTACGTCCACAAGGGACGGAGTGGAGGTGGTCAGGAGAGGAATTTCCACGTTTGGTCCTCCCCAGACTTGTCCCCTTCCTGCATTGCTGTCCATGTGTTACCATAAGGAAAATACACTTAAGATATTGGAGCACAGGGGAGCATGGTGGTCCGGTGGTTAAGACTCCTTGCTCCTAATGCAGGGGGGCGGGATACATCCCTGGTCAGGAAACTAGATCCCACATGCCACAACTAAGACCTGGTGCAGTCAAAAAAAAAAGAAGAAGAAAGAAAATAGGAGCAATTAACAAATCAAACTGGCTTTGCTGTTAAAAAAATCAGTCATTATCATTATCTGGACAAAAAAAAAAAGAGACTCATCAGATCCTGGGAAGATGACCTGCACTAGAGTTACCTTAAGAGATTCCTTTAATTCACTTCATGACTCTGTTGAGACAGGCAGGCCCAACTCCTGTCTGTTGAAACCTGGCACTTTTCCATTATATACCCTATGAAACCACCTAGATGTGGAATCTAAAAAAAATACAAAGTATTTGCAAAACAGAAACAGACTCACAGGCATAGAAAACAGACTTGTTCTGGATAGCTGTATGGGATTAAGGGATTCAAACTACTATGTGTAAAAATAGATAAGCAATAGGGATATGCTGTATAGCACAGGAAATTATAGCCATTATCTTATAAGAACTTATAATGGAATAAATTCTGCAAAGATACTTAATCACTATGCTGTACACCTGAAACAAATGTAATATTGTAAGTCAACTGTACTTCAATTAAAAAAATTGAGATCTAACTAAAAAGAAATAATAAAACTTGCTTTCCTAAATACACATAACATTAAATTAAAAACATTTTAATTGTGGTAAAATATGCATAATATCGCTGGAGGAGGGACTGGCAACCCACTCCAGTGTTCTTGCCTGGAGAATTCCAAAGCAGAGGAACCTGGAGGGCTACAGTCCATAGGGTTGCAGAGTCAGACAGGACTGAATCAACGTAACACCTCATGCATAATATAAAATTGACCACCTTAATCATTTTTTAAAATGTACAGTTCATTACTGTTAAGTACTTTCATATCTTTCATGCCTTTTAAAACTACTTGGGGGACTTCTCTGGTGGTCCAGTGATTAAGAATCCACCTTGCAATGCGGGGGCCATGGGTTCAATACTTGGTTGGGGAAATAAGAGCCCGTATGCCATGGAGCAACTAAGCCCATCAGCCACAGCTACTGAAGGCCCTGTACTCTGGAGTCTACATACTCTGGAGGCCGAACACCACAACTAGAGTCCATGCATTACAAGGAAAATCCCACACAGCCAGATAAATAAAATACATAACTACTAAAAAGCTACTTGCATCTCATACTGGCTCCTTTCATTTCCTACTCTGAAATGCTGTCTCACTTCGGTTTGGGCAGTACAAGTGACACTTTTGTAACTCTGGAAAAAAGAATGACCTTCTTATTTTTGAATCATTGTAAGAGGCTCTTGGATCTTTCATAGAAGGGTTGACATAAAATTCATATTTTAAGCCAAGAAAAACTTTAAGCATAAAACTTTTTCTCTGCTCTTTGGCCTCCTCCCTCCCCTCTACCATTCTTTGTGCAATGGCATTCTGCATTAGCCAGACTGCCCAGTGGCAGAAATACCTGCTCAAACATAAACATCAATTGTTCTTTGGATGCCAACCACATGAGTCCTCAGAAGATAACATTCCTTTGTCAGTCCTTCAGGGGTCACCATGATCTACCACTCACCTCGTACCTGCAGACATCTTCGGTGAACTTTGAGTATGATAACAACATATCATTTCCCTTAAAGATAGTGATGGATGCTAAACGGACTGGTTAGCGATCTGGGGAGATACTGGGCCACGCCTACTGGAAGCTCTTCACTTAAATACTTATTTATGACCTTATCAATACTACTAACTATATTACTTGTATTCTGCCTATTGCAGAGCCTGGCAGGCTACAGTCCATGTGGTCACAAAGAGTTGGACACGACTGAGTGACTTAACACAGCACACTGTACAAGATGATTGTTTCTTGCATTACTAGATGTGTAATGATGATTAGCTGACTTGAAACAACTGATCAAAGATACAGTTTTATAAGATCAATGATTAGAATAATGTAACTCTAGATGTAGGGAGGGGCTTCCCATGGGGCACTTATTGTAAAGAACAGGAGACAGAAGAGATGTGTGTTCCATCCCTGGGTTAGGAGGATCCCCTGAAGAAGGGCATGGCAACCCACTCCAGTATTCTTGCCTGGAGAATCCCATGGAGAGAGGAGCCTGGTGGGTTATAGTCCATAAGGTCACACAGAGTTGGACACGAGTGAAGTGACTTCACTCTTTGTGACCCCATAGACTCTGTAGCCCACCAGGCTCCTCTGTCCATGAGATTCTCCAGGCAAGAATACTGGAGTGCATTGCCATTCCCTTCTCCAGGGGATCTTTTTGACCTAGGGATTGAACTCATGTTTCTTATGTCTATTGCATTGTTAGATGGGTTCTTTACCACTAGTGCCACCCAGAAAGGCCCAGTCTCTCTTCTGGATAAATATTAATAGTTCCTGACTAAAGAGTTACCAATGGCAAACTGAAAAAAATGATAAAGTGACCAAGCCAGAAAACTTCATATTATTAATAAAATGATATGAATTGCTAAATCCCAGCAATATTTGATGTGTACACATGTTTATTTTAACATTTGTTCTGAAATGAGACTTGAATGTATGTAATTGGACTGTATATAATTGGATCATGATAATTGAATGGCAAATTAACCTGTGGATATTAAAATATGAAGACTTTTCTCACTCTTCAGTAGAAATTTGTAACTAAGGGGACTTTCCTGGTGGTCCAGTTGCTAAGACTCTGTGCTTCCAATGCAGGGGGCTCAGGTTCGATCCCTGGTCAGGGAACTAGGTCCCACATGCCTCAACTAAAGATTCCTGCATGCCACAACTAAGACCTGGTGTAGCCAAATAAATAAATATTTAAAAAAGAAAGAAAGAAAGAAAGTTGCATCTAAGATGGCTCAGAGTAAATGGCCCAGATGGTTCCCCTCTTCAAAGGTCCTAAAAATTGTGTTTCTTCCATTCGCTTTGCTCCTAATTCTTAATCATTTTATCCTGGGATGGGAGGCGGGGAGGGGGATGGGAAAGTCAGAACAATTGAACTTCAAAGACTGATGTCAGAAATTTTGAAAAGTAAATGTTTTCCAGTCTATCCAACTCTGATTCAATCCAGACTGGGTTTTAAAGGAAGATTTTGGAGGGAAATTTCTCAGAATTTATGGCTAGAAAAGGGAAGTCATGTGAACTTACCCAGGATGGAAAACTGATGTTGAAACTTTGGACTTTGCCACTCCCTCGTTGGTGTGTTGCTAGGGAAGGTATTAATACACACCCTCTCATAGCTCATTTCAGTCAATCATATATCATCTAAATTAAGCTGATGAGCAAAGCCATGCAGCATCCTCTATTGAACAGCTGAGACTCAGAGTCTCGTGCCATGGCAGAGTGTTCAGTCCCTAACATTTTAGCTGATTTCTGTCTAGAGGACTTATCCTGGCTCTCAGTTCCTTCAAACAGGATGAAAGGTGAAAAGGGCAATGTTGGACAAGCAGGATAACAATCACATTATTCATACTTGATTCTGGCCTGGTTTCAGAGTTTTAATGATTTAATAAAGAAAAAAAAGTCAATACTTCAATTGACCAGTTTAATTCAGCTGGTGTTTACTGAATCTCTTTTTACAGCTTAGCGGGAAGTTAGAGGGAAGAAGGGACCTGTCCAGATGAGACTGGTATGGGGCAGATAATTTGGAATCTTCTCCATATTTATGCCTCTCTGAAAGAGCTCAGGGACCTGGGTGTTGGGCCAGGTTTAAAGCTTTCAGTTCGGTTGAGGGTGACCTTTGGTCTAATGAGACAGCATCTTTTTATTTTTTTGAGACATAGCGTGTTGAGCTGACTTCTTATTTTGTTACCTCATTTTGTAATCCCCTATCTACTTCCTTAGCACCTCCACTGGACTGTAAGTTTCTAGAGAACAAGGTTTATGGACATGCTGCTGCTGCTGTTGCTGCTGCTGCTGCTAAGTTGCTTCAGTCGTGTCCGACTTTGTGCTACCCCAGAGACGGCAGCCCACCAGGCTCCCCCGTCCCTGGGATTCTCCAGGCAAGAACACTGGAGTGGGTTGCCATTTCTTTCTCCAATTATGGACATGCTATTAATTGCCAAACTCATGTTATCTAACACATAGTACAGGCTTAAAAAATATTGCTGAATAAATGAACTAACATGCATGCTATGTCGCTTCAGTCGTGTCTGACTCTGGACTCCATGGACTGTAACCCGCCAGACTTCTCTGTCCATGGGATTCTCCAGGCAAGAATACTGGAGTGGGGTGCCATTTCCTTCTCCAGAGGATCTTCCCCAACCAGGGATCAAACCCGGGTCTCCCACATTGTAGGCACCCGACCGAGGAATGGAATCCATGTCTCTTATGTCTCCTGCATTGGCAGGTAGGTTCTTTACCACTAGAGCCACCTGGGAAGCCATATAACATGGAAGGAAGGAAGTAAAGTCGCTCAGCTGTGTCTGACTCTTTGCCACCCCATGGACTGTAGCCTACCGGGCTCCTCCCATGGGATTTTCCAGGCAAGAGTACTGGAGTGGGGTGCCATTTCCTTCTCCAGAGGATCTTCCCCAACCAGGGATCAAACCTGGGTCTCCCACATTGTAGGCAGACGCTTTACTGTCTGATCATATCTGGAATTCAGTCCATGATCATTTACTCCAGAACCCTTAGAGGATGCTAAATCTAGAAATGAACTAGAAGGGCAAGCACTCCAGGCATGAAAAAAACTATTGAGGAGAAACACGTTCCTGTCTAGGAGAGAGGAAGAAAGAAGGACAAAGGATGAACGGAGTTAATTCTGAATCCTTAGTAGGATGTGCTACAGAAAAGACAGAAATTTTTTTAAAGTGTTGAATGGAAGTGAAGTAAAGTGAGATGTAGGCATGTAGCCTTTGGAAGGAACATTCAGAAGAATTCCAATTAAAGCAAAAGTCTCTTCCTTCATCGGCCTCCCAACTAAGTTGAACTTCTCTCATTACCCTTCCTACCAGCCTGGAATCCTTCAGCTCCGAGGACAACAGGGAGGAACCCAAAAGCCACTCAGGTTCGGGACCCAACTTCATCAGGCCTGTCTCTCCAAACACTCTTGAGAGACTACAAGAATTATGGAGTCTTGCTAATGCCAACCAAAATTTCTAGCAGGAAGTTTACAAGGCAAGTAGTCCATGGGTAAGATATAATGACTGAGGGAGGCCTGACCAAATTAACTAGGGTCTGTGCATGAGACAGGAGACCCAGGTTCGACTCCTGGGTCCGGAAGATCCCATGGAGAAGGAACTGGTAACCCAGTATTCTTGCCTGGAAAATCCCTTGGACAGAGGAGCCTGGTGGGCTACACACCATGGGGTCACAGAGAGTTGGACACAACTGAGCGACTAAACAGCAACAAAAACCCTCATAATGATTTTTCTGAATGATGATTTTGCCAGAAAACTTAATTTTCCTTTTCACAGTTCTCAATATTTTTCAAAAATAGCCTTAATAAAATAAATACACAAATGAATGGCTGTTGCCCATTATTCTGGACCTAAGTATAATTCTCATGGGCTATAATTTATAGTAGATTATTACAGGATGGAAATATAATAAAGTTAATTATAGCAATTGTAGGGTGCTTTGTGGGCACTGTGCTTCTGAACTTATAACAACAACAAACAAGAATCTTTATTCTCTTTTTTAAATAGACGTTACAAGAGGTAACCTGCTCAAGGCAGTCATAAACCGTGTCGGCATCACTCCCTCATCAGTGGAACCACAGGAACAGGCGGCAGGGAGGTCAGTCTCTTCGAGCTCAGATTCCAGGAACCCGAGGTTCTTGCGGGGAACACGAGTGCAGTGGGCAATGTGTCCCTTCTCTTCACAGCCACTGACGGGCAGGACTGTCTCTCCTGACCAGCTCCTTTGGATCCCTTCCTCCTGCACTCCCGTTTAATAGTGCAGTCAACAACTCTTGTCCCACCATTAAATCAGGGCTGGAGGACAATGGTGCCAACTGATTCAATTTTACTGAGACTGAATCCAGTAAACTTTGCAGGGAGATGAGGCTTGGCTGTTTTAAGTCTTTCTCTCCCATCATTCTCCTTCTCTTCTCTTTAGACAAATCCAATTATCCCAACCCTTCTACATTTCTGAGAAGGGGCCAGCGAATTGTTTAGGTGAGAAGGGAAGCACCTTATCAGGATGCCCTGAGGATAATGAATAAGATTTAGTCTGGGTCAAAGGGATGCGTGGCAATTTTTCAATATGCAGCATTCTGTTCTTAATTCCTTCAGCTATTCAGAAATGATTCATTGAAAATGACCTAGGCGCTAAGCACTTTGGTAAGACCTAAAGATAAAGAGATGAGCATGACACAGCCATCACCCTCCATCTATCGGTGAGGACACACTTAAACCAATAATTGCCCTCCAGCATTACAAAGGCTGTAGGAGAGGCGCCCTGAATGTTATAGAAAAAGCAGAAGACAGACACCTAGCCCCCAGTCACCTAATTTTTTGTGTTAAGAGGGTCAGTAAAAGCTCCAAGGTGAGCCATGAAGTATGAGGTTGAATAAACTGATAAGACGGGAGAGAAGCATTCCAGCCTGAGGGCACAGTAGGTGGGAGAGCACAGAGGCTCAATAGCCTGACTGTGGAGGGAATGGCAATGGCTAGTGTGTAGGCACACATGGGTGCAACCCCTGCTCACACTCCTCAATGGAAGGATGCGATGGTACCGTGATCGTTCATGTGCTGGTACCAAAACAACCAAGTAGCTTTTTATTGTTTGTAGCTATCAGCACAGGCTTCCAGGTGATGCTAGTGGTAAAGAACCCACTTGCCAATAAGAGACATGGCTTCCATCACTGGCTTGGGAAGACCTCCTGGAGAACATGGCAACCCACTCCAGTATTCTTGCCTGGAGGATCCCATGGACAGAGAAGCTTGGTGGGTTATCGACCGTAGGGTTGCAAAGGGTTGGACACGACTGCTGACTTAGCATGCACACACAGCTATCAGCACATATGGGATATAAAAGAAAGTAAAAGCAGTTCTTTGTTTTGGGCATGTTCCAACTTGTAGAAAACCCTCACAGGAAGAGACATTGGGGGGCAGCTCTTCTTACCCAACCAGTTCCTCTAACTCACATCACAAGACTCGATGTCAGCATGCCCAGAGGCAACATGGTCCACACCCAGAGGAAGCAGGGGCGGGGAGCCATCTCTCCTCTCTGGTACTTTCTGTCTCTTTTCCGCCTCATTTCTTTGGTCCATTTAAACTCTTTTGTTCCCTCCTCTCTCTGCTTTGCCCAGGGTCCCTCTTCTTCTTGCACAGAAGCTTAGGGAGGCTGTCAGTCCCTCAGTTCCATCAGCTTCTGCTGCTGGACTGAATGAGGGCTTCAGTCAAGTGGGTGGCAGTCAAGTGGGTGGCAGACAGAGGCCACGAATGGGTCAAATCCTGAAAGATCTTCAGAACTTTAATGTGGCCTTAGTTCAGCTACCTGGCAACAAAGCACTGGTGAATTTTTAAATGAAGTCTGTCAATGAGTCTGCCTTGGGAAGCATGCTCAACTGGTGTTGAGTAGACTACGGAGATGGGGAGAAACTGGAGAAAGAAAATCCATCCTCTGAGCACATGGGAGAAGCCATGGTGGTGAGATTGAAGAGGTAAGCAGGGGTCACTTTATGAAGGACATGTTATGTCCTGGCAAGGAATTTGAACTACACAATGATTCTCCATCCGAGTTAGGAAGAGGACCAACTCCCGTTATCAGTCACTGCAGCCCTTCTTCTGGTAGGAGCATATTATAGCCTTCAGGTTTGTTGAACACTATAGGAGACAAAATATTATAAACAAGGAAATTGCATGAGGAGGTGTTTTGTTTTTGAATGGTCTTTCTAGCAGCAGGGTGGGAGAAGGATTTGAGACTAGCAAGGCTGGTGGCATGAGAAATTGGGACAAGGAGACCAGTTAGGAAGCAACCGAGGTCATGTAGACAGGCTTGAAGGAAGACAAGAGTACTTTGAATGAGGAGCAAACACTGGCTTTGAGAGGTATTTAGGAGGCAAAATCAATAGCATTTGGTGCATAATAACAGGTGGGAGTTGGCTCCCTCTATCCCCCAGGCCACTGTTCTCATCTCACTGTGTCTGAATGATCTATCCCATGGTCCTCCACAAGAGCTGGAACCATATGTGTCTCATTCCCAGCTGCATGTCCAGCACAAGCCTGTGCCTGATATGTGACAGGTCCTTAAAGACGATTTGCGAATGGATGAACAAATGATTGAATGATATAAAGAATGACTCACACATGGATGCCTTACATGACTGAGTGGTCAGTGAACCCATCACCTGAAGGAGGAAATACAAGAAGAAGAGAAAGTTAGGGTCCAACATTGCAATTTTATTTTCATTATGTTGGGTTTGAGGTACCTATGGGGAATCTCCAGGAAGCTGCAGGGGAGTCCTAGGCTGGTGTAACAGATTAGGGAACTGTCTGTGAATAAACGAAATATTCACACCGAAGTATAGAAGGAAAGAAGAGAAAGAAACTTTTTCTGAACAGAAGGCTTATTTTTTAAAATGTGTCTTTGCTATTGTTTTTGTTTTGTTGAGACATAGTTCACCGATTTGAAGTGAATTTGAAGTATGCTGCTGCTGCAGCAGCTGCTGCTAAGTCGCTTCAGTCGTGTCTGACTCTGTGCGACCCCATAGACGGCGGCCCACCAGGCTCCCCCATCCCTGGGATTCTCCAGGCAAGAACACTGGAGTGGGCTGCCATTTCCTTCTCCAATGCATGAAAGTGAAAAAATAAAGTGAAGTCGCTCAGTTGTGTTCGACTCCTAGTGATCCCATGGACTGCAGCCCACCAGGCCCCTCCTCCGTCCATGGGATTTTCCAGGCAAGAGTACTGGAGTGGGTTGCCATTGCCTTCTCCAGAATTTGAAGTATAGTTATGCTTTTTTGTATACTCACAAGGTTGTGCAATAGCCACAACTAACTCCAGAACATTTTCCTCATCCTCAAAAGAAATCCTGTACATGTTAGGAGTTCCTCCCCATTCCCTCTTCCCTCTAGCCCTGGGCAACCACCAATTCTCTTTAGGTTTCTATGGGTTTTCCTACTGTGGTTATTTCATATAAGTGGAATCATACAATATGTGACTTTGTGTCTGACTTTTTTCACTCAGCATAATGTTTTCAAGGTTCATCCATATTGTGGCGTGTGTCAGTACCTCATTCCAGAGGCTGGTGTTTAAGCTTGAGCAAAGTTTCTTGCAGTCCCATCCTTGACTTAGAAAAAGCTCTTGGACCTTTTGAATACATCCGTCAACGTCCACTGATCGGTCCCTTCATTAATCCACAGGATTTAGAAATTCTTTACATTGAGAGGAGATATAGAAAGTATTCTCAGCCACACCCTGTCAGTGTCCCTGACTCTCCCGTCCACAGGGAGCTTTTCTACCCCTGACTCACAGCGCACTCACTGGGCGCCCTCTATAATCAGTGCCTGGTTCTGTAAATTCTTCCTGTCTCACTCAAATCAGAGTGAAAGCTCCTAGAGGCAGAGGGCAGGGAGTGTTCTGTGCTGTATTTTCCTTTTTTTGGTTGCAGCATTTAGCACACAGTTGTGCTGATAGAAAACAAAATGGCACTTAACTAATCCCTCTAATTGCTAAAAAAAAAAAGTTTCCAAGAACACTCTGCTTTTAACATGGGCTTTGGCTATTTTTTCATAGACTCTGGACAGACCACTCTTAGATTAAAAGCCCAATTCATGATTATTTTCCATCTGCTGGGAACTGGTCCTCTTCTTTCCCCATTCCAGACTAGACTGGTCCAGCTGCACTGGTTGTTTAGGGCTCGTGTCCTTTCTCAGTGACTGAAGCCCATCTCACACCAGTTGTTAAGAATTCTCAACATCGTTCCTGCACTACCACCCGCATTGACAGTAAGAGGCCCCCAGCAGCTACTTTTTTTTTTCCAATATGACAAAATCATCCCGGTCACAGGTAGATGGTCAGGAAAAGGAACCTGACCCAAGCTTTGCCAGTTAGACTCCTTTCAAGAGGAATTTGGGTCTGATTCCTCTTGAGTCTGTGTGATATTTAGAACAACAACAAAAGGTAAATTTAGGAGCATATAGACTGGAAACCAGACAAAGACAGTCTGAATAGATGAAAGATAAAACAAACCAGTGAGGGAGTCCTGCAGAGAAGAGCCCACAAGTGAAGGATCTAGAGTCTTGCGGCCATACAAGCCCCTGGTTCTAATTCATTCTTGCAGGCTGGTTGCATCTTTGCCCTTGGGTTCCCTTAAATGTCTGTGTATCTCTATGTGTTGATTTAATTTATTGAGGTATTATTATTCTTGTTTGAGGGTGGGGAAACCAGAAAGGAGAAGCACTTGTGTTTTATTATTTATTCTCTCCCCCCACCCCCTCTATCCCACCAACTCCCACCCTTTCAGGCAGGCCTGTGATCAGCTGGCGTGTACCTTTGCACCTCTAGCAGCTGTTAGATATTTTTAATATCATCTTTGCTTTTCAAACCCACATTCCTGCACCTACACACACCCTATCCTTCAGTTCCTGCAAGCGCAATGGGATGGAGGATCCGAACCAGGTTTCTGTTTGAATCAAAAAAAATTTACTAAGGTTCCTTCTGTTACACTCTGGTGTTTTGATAACTCTCTCTCTTTAGCTTTTGCTAGCTCATGCGAATTTCTGTTCAGTTCAGTTCAGTCGCTCAGTCGTGTCCGACTCTTTGCGACCCCACGGACAGCAGCACGCCAGGCTTCCATGTCCATCACCAACTCCCAGAGCTTACTCAAACTCATGTCCATGGAGTCGGTGATGCCATCCAACCATCTCATCCTCTGTTGTCCCCTTCTCTTGTCTTCACTTTTGTAAGATCTCTGAGAAATAAAAGTCATGAATTTCTGTTATTGGTCACAAAAAGACTTCTAAATTGAAAATGATTTTAATACAGACATCAGGAATAGAATTGGAAGAGACTTTAGGAATCACTCCATGATTTGATGGATAAGAATACTCAGGTCTGGAAAGCTAAAGAAACGTGAGTGATATCACACAAGTGTGTCTGAGTGGAGGCAGTGACCTCATTTTCCCTTCAGTTGTCTTGCTTTACCATTCTCTCTCCTTCTCGATCTCACACCTGTGGTTTCAGGCAAATATGAAAAACACATTATTTAATGATGAGAGAAATATTAATTAATGCTTATACTACTTACCCTAATAAATATCACTCATAGGGAGATAAAACTGCACTTTAGGGGGTGCACAGCCACTTTGAATCTATCTGTCGAATTGGTAGGAAATTTGAGTCTTGCTGACAAGCAAGAATTGATGCACACTGTGGAAAGGTGGTTTAATACTATAACGATCAAATCAAGGCAACACTGAACTGATTGTAAGAGGTTTTCCTTGCCGACTGCCAAGCCCTCTCAAGCCTCCCTGCCTGGTAACTCCACGCCCAGCAACTGTCTTTTCATTATGATTTCCACTTCCACATTCTGCAGCCTCTGTCTTAGTTTAAGCTCATCAGAGGAAAGTGAGGAAACCTAGAATATCTCGCGTCATCTATCACTGGCCGTGACACAGTTCTTTGATTGGTTAAGTCCCAGCATGGCTGCAGGCAGCATATGGAATACCAGACACAGTATAATGTCTGAGATCTAGCCAGGTGCTCCGAGCATGCCAAGGTGAAACACAATTACAGCCTGTAGACACTCCCCATGTCTGCCAGGATGGAGTACCTCTCACCTAAGGGCATATCTAAGATAGCAAGCCGGATGGACTCACGAGGTTTAGTTGACCCCCTCAAGGTAAAGATCCTGTATTTTGACCGCACTTGGGTTACAACATTCAGTGCAACTGTAAGTACATCATTTACATCTTCGGCTTCAGTTTGTTTATTCAAACGACACCATTAACTTGCTTCTGAGTCCCTGTTCTTCAGAATCTCATAGCCTTGTCTACACTATGTATTTTGTTAAATACTTTTTCATTTGTCACCAAAAGAATTCTATTTAGCTTAGGCTATAAATTGTCCACCCTGCTATAAATTGTCCACCCTAGGCTATAAATTTCTTAAAAGCAAATACTATCAAATTTTTGTATACTGTCAAAAAATAAAAGCATTTAAAAATCAAGTAAAATCTTGAGTAGACTATTTCCTGCTATTTTTTTTTTTTGCCACGTGGCACAGCTTATAGGATCTTAGTTCCCCAATCAGGGATCAAACCCTGGCCCTAGACAATGAAAATGCTGAGTCCCAATTACTGAACCACCAGGGAATTCCCTAGTACTACTCCTTAATGATACCTCAATTCAGTTTAGCAACAATATATCAACTCCCTTCTGTATTGGTGATGGTTTCTACTGGCATCTTTACCTTCAGAAGCTCAGCCTCCCTCAAATGGCAGTGCTGACAGTCACATCCCTTCCCTTTTCCAGGCCTGCGGGTCAGGAATGGATCCAGACTGGCCAATCAGAGTTTCCTAACCCCTTGGCAGCAGGGACGAATCTAATCCAAAATGGACCATTGGGTGTTGTCTCTGGGACTAGCAAGAATCACTAATAAAGAGACACACTTTTTTTCTGCATCATCTGCTTATCAAGGACCATGTAAACCGAATGCTGCCATTGGGATAATCACCACCATTTTGAAAGACTTTGCCTGAGAAAAGAAAATCTGCTGGACTTGGCTCTGGAAAAACTTCTATTAGTACAGGACAAAGTCAGGATCCCTTTTATCTTCCTCTCTTCTGACCTGAATGCACGTGTTATGGTTGGAGCTGAAGCAGCCACCTTGAGGGAAAGACAAAGAGCATCATAATGACATCAGTCTTCTCATCTTCAAGCCACCCAAACAGTATCTAGCAACTACCTTACTGTAATCAGGGGTTGGAAAACTACAGCCCTCATGCTAACTTTGTGTTCCTATGCCTTTGAGGCACAAAGAACTGTGTGACGACCAAGCCAGGGCATCCTTCTATACCCTTGGTCCCCCATCTGCCCCCCTCACGGCATGGAACATCTCGAATCCCCTATACCTACAAAGACTGTAGCTCAAGGTGGTGAAAAAATCTCATTTCTCACTCTTGTGACAAAAGGAACATTTTTACTACAACCAACATTTTTTTAAAGAATGAATGGAATATAAAAGAAAAGGTAATGTATTATACATAGTAATGGTAAGCATTGTTTTGTAAAACTTATCTTTAGTTATATGTGTGTATATACATATACTATATATAGGGTTAGAATATAATAAATACACATATATATTCACTTAGATTATAAATACTATATAATTATAAATTATATTATACATATAATGCATATAATATATAATGAATACACTATATATTAGTGTATATATACAAGCATATTAGTATATAAAATATAACACATGGTTATACATTATATGATAAAGACATGTATAACATGTGCATTTTAAGCATTTTGAGTGTATATATAAACATACATATAACTAAAACAAATGTTTTACAAAACAGTTTTTACCCTTACTATGTGTAATACACTATATTCTCTTCTTTTTATATATTCTACGCTTTATATAGAGCTGGTAGTATTATATATTATGATATTTCTTACTATGGGTGATGATAAAAAGTGAAGAGTTTAAGAAACTGTAATGGTGAAAAGCTGGCTGGGGCTAGACTGTGCATGTCAGTCTGAGGAATTCTGGCTTAAAGCTGCCTTCTATGTGGCACCCTGGGGACTTTTCAGGAAGGAGATGGTGTAACCAGATACATGGAAATAAGAGTTTGAGGGGGAGAGAGACCCCTTGGTGGGCAGTGAATTCCAAAGGTACCAGGAGGCAGAAAAGAGAGTGTAGAAGTTGAGGTCCTTTCTGTGAAGGTGACAGAAATTCAACTCAGAGAAGCTGAGTCTGTTTACTGCTGGCACAGCTGAGAAGAACATGAGGGCATTTCAGAGAGTTAAATGTTATAAGCTGCAGGAAAGCGGAGCTTTGGTGACTCCTTGTGTGGGGACTCCTTGCTGTTAAGCCTCTCCTTCTCTCTCTGAGCTTGACCTCGTTCTTCCCTGCACAGAGGCCCTCGGAATGTGGTGGTGAAGACAGCTCCCAAGCAGACTGGATTCATTTCCCTCTCCAGCTTAGCAAGCCTACAGGACTTTGTCCAGAATCAGGTCATCAATCCGAGTAAATGACTCTGAGAGGCTCTGCTTTGGTCGCCTGCCCATTCCTTGTACTGAACCTATTACACGATTTTAGTTAGAAAGCTTTGGGCTGGGAGCTGTAGAATATCCATTTTTAGGTGGCTTAACTATTGAGGATAATATAATATTTTACTTACATGAAATTCTGAGGTAGGTTACCTTTGATTAAGTGATTATGATTAGTGAGTCTATGATGTCAGGGTCCCAGGTGAGCTTCTCTGCTGTTCTTTGAGTTTCTAAGAATCATCTCCTCGTATAACAAGCTCCAGGGCAGGAAGCAGCAAGTCCTTGACTTGAATTTATATTTAGGATGAAGAGAGCTTCCAGAAGTGCTCTCTTCAGCTTCATCAGTTAGGATTGTGTCATTGATGCACGCTCAGTTAATCATTGCTGAGGCAAATGGAATAAACAAGACCGGCTTAGACCAATCGACCCTCAAAGGGTTGGAGAGGGACCTCAAAACCTAAAACACAGTCAGTGTTCTGACAGAAAAAATATAGGGGGAAATGGCTGATAAGCAACTAACGTATCTGCCATACTACAGAGAATGGGATACTGTATTAGTTTTCTAGGGCTGCACAAAAATTTACCTCCAGGACTTTCATGGTGGTCCAGTGGTTAAGACTCCACCTGCCAGGGCAGGGGACGTGGGTTCAGTCTCTGGTCTGGGAGGATTCCACATGCCTAGGGGCAACTAAGCCCACGCACTGCAACTGCCTAGAGCCTGTGCTCTACAACAAGAGAAGTCACCTCAACGAGAAGCCTGCGTACCACAACTAAAGAGTAGCCCCTGCTTGCTGCAACTAGAGAAAGCCTAAGTGCAGCAATGAAGACTCATTGCAGCCCTAAATAAATAAATAAAATAAAAAATCTACCACCAACATAGTGGCTTAAAATAAGACACATGTCTTATCTTGCAGTTTCTATAGGTCAAGAGTTTGGGCAAAACATCATCACTGGGTTCTTTGGAAATGTTCAGTCGAGGAGTCAGACAGCACTAGGTTCTCATCTAGAGGCTAAACTTGTGCAAGGTCTGCTTTTAAGCTCACTTAGGGTGAATGAGTGGCAAAATTTACATCTTGCTATTGTGGGACTAAGGTACTTGCTTTCTAGCTGGCTACTGGCTGGAGGCTGCCCTCAGCTCCTAAAGGCCACCCACAGTTCCCTGTGAAGTGGGCTTCCCCAAGATGCCACTTAGTCATCAAGCCAGCCAGAAGAATCTCTAGAGCAAGTCTTACAGCAAGGCAAGTCTTATATAACATAATGAATACACAGGAGTGACAGCCCATAAATTTTGTCATAGTCTATTGGCTAGAAGCAAGTCACAGGTCCCACCCACACTCAAAGAGAGGGGCCACCCAGGGGCATGAGCACAAGGAAGTGGGGACCATGAGAGGTTACCTTAGCATCTGTTTGCCATAGACAACATGAGTAGCCAGACCTGGGTCATATACCCACTCAGTTACCAGAAGAAGGGGGATGGGAAAGCTTTCTGGGCTCTTTCAGTTCACATGAATATGAAAGAGATTCTGAAAATGGAATTGCTGAGATTTGGCAACCATTGAGTATGGCACAATGCTGCAGGAAATGGAAGAGAGACAAGTGACTCAGGACTTGAGAGCCAGTGACTGGAAAGAGGGATGGTGCTATGACTGAATCTGGGGACTCAGAACAAGAGAGAAGGAAGATAAAGAGATTCATCTGGAGTTCCCATAGGATGTCCACATGGAATTGTATATCCAGAGCTCAGGACAGATGTCTGAGACTCAGATTTCGATATCATCAACCTAGAAGACGAGGACATGTACATATATGGGAATGGATGGGTCACAAACCAGGTTGGTGACAAGGTTCACACACTTCTGTGCTAAAAGCCTTTCATATTTCCACTCACACTCCTTACGCTTGCAAAGTCTTTTGTGGTTTAGTTTGTTTCTCTCTCTACACTTTTGATAGACCCTCTCCCTAGAACTCCACTGTACTCTCTGCTGCTGCTGCTGCTAAGTCGCTTCAGTCGTGTCCGACTCTTCACGACCCCATGGACTGCAGCCTACCAGGCTCCTCCGCCCATGGGATTTTCCAGGCAAGAGTACTGGAGTGGGTTGCCATTGCCTTCTCCAACTGTACTCTCTACAAGTCTCCAAAATACTCTGTGCTATTTTCTTTGAGCCTTTGCTTACTATTTTCCATTACAAGATTCTTCACCCCTCCCCACCATCACTGCCTGGCTATGTATCCTTTGAGTCTCCATGTAGATTATACCCCGCTGAAAAGCCTTCCACAATTCCCTGAAACAATTTACATGTTCCTTCTTTGTGCTTCCATAGCATGCTACACAACTCTGTTCTGGGGTATTAATGGCCTATTCTGTCATTTTCTATTTACTTGTCTCTTTACTAGCTTACAGGCTTCTGGAAGGTAGAGATAGGTAGACAAGCTCACAATTGTCTCCAGTAATTAGCATGATCCTTAGCACAAAGAAAATGCTTGATTAAGTACTTGTGGAATGAATGGGGAATGAATGTTAACAGATTTCCTTCTCAGTTAAAATCCCTTTGCTTATATAAGTATCAGAAAACTCAGTACAAAAAGGGATTAATGTATAAGCAGAAGGGGACTTGATGACTCATGTAAGTGAGAAAGTCCAGAAGTTATGTTGCTTTAGGTGTGATTTGCTACAGAGGCCCAAATGATGCCACCAGGATACAGGTTTCTTTCCCCATCCTTTGGCTCTGCTTTCTCTGGCTATGGGGCTTCCCAGGTGGTGCTACTGGTAAAGAGGATCAGGCTGCCAATGCAGGAGATATAAGAGATGTGGGTTTGATACCTAGGTTGGGAAGATCCCCTGGAGGAGGAAATGGCAACCCACTCCAATATTCTTGCCTGGAGAATCCCTTGGACTGAGGAGCCTGGTGGGCTACAGTCCATAGGGTTGCAAAGAGTTGGATATAAACTGAAGTGACTTAGTACATATGCCTCTGGTTTTAGCTCCATTGATTGGCTAGGTCTCCTGCTTGGGAGCAGGATGACTGCATTTGCGTCTGGTCTTAAATCTTCACACTTTCAAGCTCAGTGAGAAAAAAAGGGCCCCACTCCCAAAAGCCGCAGTAGATCTCATGGACCCTCAGTGATGCTGTGGAGTCTCTAGCCCATTCTTGAACCAATCACTGTTTGCCCAAAAAGATGCTAGACTCTGATTGACCAGGCTTGGGTCACTGACCATGCCTAGATCTGCTCCATTAAAACCACTCAGACAAGGGTAGGGGATATACGGAGCTTGGAGAGGGGGGAGGTTGGGAAGGGAGAGTCTCTCTGATCTTGTCCTGGAGTTTTGGTGAGGGGACCCTCCCCCAAAACTAATTTCTATTAAGTAATGCCTGCAATTCAGGAGGAAAGGAAGGTTAAAGATCCTGCAAAGAAATTTTAAGTAAGAAAGATAGGAAGAAAACTAAAAAGACTGTATAGGGTCATCAAAGGAAAATAGTCTAGTATTTGTTTAGCATCTACCATGTGACAGAAACCTTTCATACAATATCTCATTTAATCCTCTCAATAACCCAGACACATAAACGTTTCAAATTCCCAGTCAACAGAGTCTCAGGATAAACTGATCCCACAAGAGGGTTAGGATAAGTGAACACTAAGGTGGGGATTGGACATTCAGAAATAGGAAGTCCCAGCTGATGTTTCTGATGGTTATTTCTAAAGAGCTGGAAGGACCACAGGGAATGAGTAATGAATAGGTGGTTTTTCTCCAAGGGAGTTTGATGATGAAAAGGAGGATAAAGGTGGCACCAGTATATTCCTGTTTAAATGTGTCTCCCTGACCACAAAACGGGCTCCTTGAACGGCAAGGACCTTATCGGTTTCCTTTGTCTCCAGCCTAGGAGAGGTCCTTGCCACAGTGTCCATCACCACGTATTTGTTAAGTTAATGAGTAAATGAATGATCAAAGGGAAAAAAAACTGTATTCCAGGAGGAAAGGAAGACAGGGAAAGAAATATAGATGTAGGTTAGTTTGAAACATGTTTCTATGGCAAGTATAATGAGGTTGAGAAGGAAAGAGAAAGTTGATGAATGACGTAAAACTCCCTGTGAAGCTCAAACCCCAAGGAGGAATAAGGCTCAGATAAAGATTTCCTTCTTCCCTCAAGGCAAGAAGGAAGGCTATGATTTTCAGAAAGTCTCAAGTTGGAGAGGAGGAAAACCAAATTCATTTGTATCTACTGCCCTCAGTGAAATAGTAAAGATGCTTACTTCTCTGGGCTTCCCAGGGGGCACTAGTGGTGAAGAACCCACCTGCCAATGCAGGAGATGTAAGAGATGGGAGTTCGATCCCTGAGTCGGGAAGATCCCCCGGAGGAGGGCACGGCAACCCACTCCAGTATTCTTGCCTGGAGAATCCCAAGGACAGAGGAGCCTGGAGTCCACCAGGCACCAGTCCATAGGGTCGCAAAGAGTTGGACAAGACTGAAGTGACTTTGCACTCAAGCAGCTTACTTCTCTAACTCTGCTCAAGGTACTTTAAAGCAGCCCTAATATGTTAATTCATGTCTCACCCCCACAGTGCCAGGCATAGACTAGATGCTAAAACAAATGTATCAGAACCCTGAGACTTCCCTGGTGGTCCAGTGGTTAAGAATCCACCTTGTAATGCAGGTGACACAGGTTGGATCCCTGGTCAGGGAACTAAGATCCCACATTCTGTGGAGTAACTAAGCCCCCACGCCACAACTAGAGATTCTGTGCGCCACAACAAAAAGATTCCACATGACGTGATGGAGATCCTGCGTGCTGCAACTAAGACCTGCGTGTGTGAGTGTATGTGTATATGTGTGTGCACGCACATGCGTGTCCTCAGTCGTGTCTGACTCTTCAGCCCCATAGCTCACCAGGCTTCTCTGTTCATGGAATTCTCCAGGCAAGAATCCTGGAGTGGGTTGCCATTTCCTTGGATCCTTGGATCCATTTCCAAGATCTCACTCTAGGGGAATCTTCCTGACCCAGGGATCGAACCCTCATCTGCTGCATCTCCGGCATTGGCAGGCAGATTCTTTTACCACTACTGCCACCTGAGAAGCCCCAACCAAGATCTCATGCAGTCAAATAAATAAAATTATTTTTAAAACAATAAAACAAATGTATCAACTTAGTGAGTTGAGTAGAATAAAATCAAATTTTCTTTTACAAAAATTTGAGCAGAGCCTGCAGAAAGCACAGCCACAATACAATGCTGATTTGGTGGCTTGTAGGGACTTTGTAGATGGAAAAGAGGGAGGCAGGCAGTACAATGTGTACATGTTATCTGCTCTCCAGAATGTCTTTGCTGGGCAAATAGCTCCTTATCATTTTTTTTTTTAAATACAAGCTTACACCCCATTTCTTCAGAACACCTGGGCTTTGGCCATGATTATGAGGTTTAGCACTTGTAATCACAGGTCTGTCTTGGGAAATTATAGGATGTGAAGTCTCAGAGGTTGGCACTCAGGAGGGATTTACTAAGCCTCTTCTGGAACATTGCCAGGACGGCCCCTCTTAACAGACCAACTCAGACATCATTGTCACCTATTCAGCAGGTGGCAGAACTGGTCACATTGCCTCTGCTCACATGGCCGTCCCCTAAAGACCCCCAACACCAGCCTAGTGGGTAAAGCCTAGGGCTGTCAGGTGCCTCCAGCTGCAGGGGGGCAGCTTCACCTTGAACTTTAAATGTTTAACACAGCTTTAAATGTTTTACTCCACAGAATGAGGTGACTGGGAAGATGGATGATTGCTGATTAGAGGAATGATGAATGAAAAAATAAAATAATCCACAGTGAAAAACTCACTCCCCTGGCTGTGGTTAGTCTCTAATAGGTACAAGGATAATGTAAATGGATGGAGTAGGGGTGGGATATGGGGTGGGGTCCCTTTGGCCATGTGTGGGCACCTTTGTGGATGTGTTCTTGGGAGGAGGAACAAGGAAAGGAGACTGGAGAAAGTGAAGTTTACTCTTTGTGGTTGTGGATGGTCAAGAGCAGGCTGGGATGGGCAGGGAAGCAGGAAGGCTTTTGCCCATCTCCAGGGATTTCTGCTTTCCCTGCTTGTACAAACAGGTGCTTTATTTCCACGTAAGCTATTTTGGATTCTTAGTTTGCAGAGTTGGTATGTCCTTTCTGCAGAGGCCAGAAAACGGCAGGGAAGGGAGGGAAGTCTGGCATTGAAACCAGTCAGAATGAAGTTCTTGATGAATGAATCTTTTACCTAATTTCAAGCAAATATATCTGCTCCCTTTACCTTTCCTTACCCAGCTCTACCAGGCAGGGTTCCTATCTGTACCAACAGATATACGTTCATCAACTGCCCCATTATGGTGGAAGGTCTATTATCACAACAGGGGCCATTTTTTCGGAAAAACTGTACAATGATTGAAGTCCATCTCAGCTCCTCCGTCTCCCAGCCCTCCCCTCCCCACCGACTCCATAGCACAGTCTATAATAGTTGTCAGGGACCTCGTCAATTTCTGTTTGAAGAGGTGACCTTTCTCATGGTCTAGGTTCATTCTAATAATAGACCTTATACTTCACTTTCCTGTACATTATCTCATTTGGCAGCAGCCCTGTGAGGAAGGCAGTCATGGTCATTATTTCCCAAAAGGTATTTCTGACAACTTATAAAATGAACTCTCATTTACTCTCTACTTCTTGCTTGCCTGACCCTGTGCCAAATGCCTTACATACTTTGATTAATCATCATGTCCACTCTCAGAGGTTGACAATATTATCCCTGTTTTACAGAGGAGAAAGCCAGGTGTAAGCAACTTGCCAAAGGCCATGGAGCCAACTACTGGCAAAACCAAGATTCGGGCCTGGGTCTGGCCAAGTCCGAGTACTGTGTTTTTATCTCCTATGCCTTTCTGTCTATGCAGCAGGCAGGCTAGATATTAGTACAGGGGCTTCCCTGGTAGCTCAGCTGGTAAAGAATCCGCCTGCAATGTGGGAGACCTGAGTTTGATCCTTGGGTTGGAAAGATCCCCTGAAGAAGGGAACAGCTACCCACTCCAGTATTCTGGCCTGGAGAATTCCATGGACTGTATAGTCCATGGGGTCACAAAGAGTTGGACACAGCTGAGTGACTTTCACTTTCACCTTTAAGGAATATTTTCCTCTTTCAAAAATGGAAGTTCTGAGACCTGTTTTAGAGAACCCAGTAGAGCTGGAGCTAGAACCCTTTCAAATAAGTAACACCGGAAGACAAGTTCCTCCATCAACAGGGACTGCACGGCCACGCTGGATTTCCACAGTAAAAAGCATAGAATAAACTCTTTGTACCTATCAGATCGTGCACAAGGAAGACCCCCACCTATGGACAAGTTCCCTTCCAAGAGCACTTTCCTAAGTCCAATTCATTCACAAATCCACCAGTTAGTCTAGGTAACCAACTAAGACAATCAGCCACAGTACTGTACTGTAATAGGTTTAAATACTTTTCACGCAATACATTTAAAAATAACAAAAAAATAAAACATTTAAAATCTTACAGTACCTTGAAAAGTACAGTAGTCCAGTACAACAGCTGGCACGCACGGGCTGGCATCGAGTGAGCCGGAAAGAAGAGTTACTGATTGGAGGAGGGAGAGGAGGTGGGAGATGGTAGAGCTGAAGGATCATCAGCAATAGGAGATGGAGGGCAAGCGGCAATTTCATTCACACATGACCTCGATGAAAAGCACCTTCACATCTTTGAAAGTTCACAGCTTGAAGGTTCATACGCAGGGGACTCACTGTAGTAATACTTGACTATAACACCTCCTTCTTACTTCATAAGTTGAGTCCAAATAAAATGGAAGAATTTTCAAAACCTCGGCAGCTGGCTGCCTCCCCTGCTATGTTCCACTGAAACTGCTCCTCTCAAGATCACCTGTGACCACCTGGCTGTGTTATTTCTACTTTACATTTGTAGCTGTCTTGACCTCTCTGCAACATCTAACTGCTGACCACTTATCAAAACTCTCCCCTCCCTTGATTCGGGGGCAGCAGTCTATCCTGGTTTTAGTGCTCTATCTCTGGACTTTTGTTCTAAGTCTCTTTCAAAGGCTCAGGTTTCTGCGACCATCTCTGTGACGGTTTGTTAATAGTTGCAAAGGGCAGAACCCACCCTGGCTAGTTTAAGTGGAAAGGGATCATTACAAGGTATTCATCAGCTTATAGAATCCATGGGTGACTAAAGACCCTAAGCTGAATTACCTGGAACATAGATGCCCTTAGGCATCTATGCTGAGTTGCCACAGGAACTGCTGCGCCCACCGCCATAAGGAAGTGCCTGCTGAACCAAGAGACTGCTCGGACTGCCGCCCACCTGAGACCTAGGGCTGCACCCTCAGCACCAGCCAAAGGGATGCCTCCACCCTGCCTGTGCCCCACTCATTCCGCTCGGAAGCTGACGTCTCATGTGAGGGTGTCTATTGGCAGAAACCTAAATCACATCCTTGGAAACCCTAGCTGCCAGGAGCCTGGGGAATGACGTCTTTATCTTTCCAACTTTGCTGTACAGGAAGGCACGCTAAAAGGAGATCCAAATAGACATTGAGTCACATAGTCCCTTACATTTCGGGGTTCTTCAGACTTCTGTTCTCATCCTTTTCTTTTCTGGTGCTGAGACTTGTCAGCTCATGGCGTCAACCACCATCTGGGTTATCTTTAACCATGAACTCCAGGCCTGAATGTCTAGCTGGCTACCAGACAGCTCCGCTTCCTCTGAAGTCAGCAGCCTCCTTCTGTGTTTTTCACATTAACAAGTGGCACCACCACCTATCCAGTAATCCAAGCCAGAAACTGGGGCCTTCCCTCTGTCTCTCATCTGCCTTGAGCAAACAGTTTTGTGGGGTAGGTAGTTGGTCTGTGAAATGGTTCTTGGGGGTAGACAGTTGGTCTGTGTTTTCTAGTCTTTCTTCAGTTAGGTGGGGCCATGTGACTGCATCCTGGTCAATGTGGTCTGAACACAGGTGGTATGAACAAAGTCCAGGTGAAACCCATGGACACCTTTCACACAATATCTGCCAACTGAATGGAGAGACCTTTAGAAACCTGGAGGAGGGCAGAGCCATACATTTAAGCAGACTGGGTCCCTGAATGACTTGGTGGAACTCTGCAACTCCCAGAATTGATCTGTGTAGGGGGATCAATTGAACTGATGAGGGGGACATGGAGTCATGAAAACATGCAGTTCAGATCTCTTGCTGTGGGGAACAAGATGTACTACGGCCCCAGCCCTGCCCCACTGGATCTAGCACACTGTTTGAGCCAAGGCTGTACTTCCCATGGGCTCCTCTCTGCCAAAGGCTGAGGCTGGTGGGGTACGAACTCAGACCCACTCCTGCATGACCTGGGATTCCTCCAGCAGGTGACTTTGACTCATGGATCCTCCACTGGCCTGGCTGAGTCTTTCTTGGGACTGCACTGAAGTTCAGAATGCTTCCTACCCATCCTCCTTCCCTCTCCTTTGTAGGTGTCAGAGCTGCACCGTAGTCTGAAAGCTCTCCTTGCCTTCTCTATTATTGTTTTTCAGTCACTCAGTCGTATCCAACTCTTTGTGGCCCCATGGACTGTAGCACACCAGGCTTCCCTGTCCCCTTCACTATCTCCCGGAATTTCAATCTCATGCACACTGAGTTGGTGATGCCATCCAACCATCTCATCCTCTGTCCTCCCCTTCTCTTCCTGCTCTCCATCTTTCCCAGCATCAGGGTCTTTTCCAATGAATCGGCTCTTTATAACAGGTGGCCAAATGATTGCAGCTTCAGCTTCAGCATCAGTCTTTCCAATGAATATTCAGGGTTGATTTCCTTTAGGATTGACTAGTTTGATCATTTATCCTTCACAGGAATTCTCCCCAATAAATCTCCTGCGTGTCTAATTTTATCCTGGCATCTGTTCTCAGAAGATCCAAGCTAACACAGGTGAGAAATAAAAACTTTATTATATGATAGAGATTGGGAGGGCAGGTTATGTGACAGTAAGTTAGCTTACTCTAATGTAATCATCGAGGTTTGAATATTTTTAAAAGGTATTTGCTTTCCTCTTTGCAACTGCCTTAGTTTAGGCCTCCTGAGCCAACTGTTCTTATTACTGAGTAAGTCTTCTCTACTTAGTCTTGGTAACAACCCAGAATCCACATTCAAATCACCTTCACAGTGATCTTTTTACTATTAACCACCACTTTTTTGTTTGTTTGCTTATTTGTTTTCTCTTTTTTTGCTCTGCTTTGTTTGTTGTTTTATAATGATTAATTTATTCTTTGCTGCTGCTAAGTCGCTTCAGTCGTGTCCAACTCTGTGCGACCCCATAGATGGCAGCCCACCAGGCTCCCCCGTCCCTGGGATTGTCCAGGCAAGAACACTGGAGTGGGTTGCCATTTCCTTCTCCAATGCATGAAAGTGAAAAGTGAAAGTGAAGTTGCTCAGTGGTGTTTGACTCCTAGCGACCCCATGGACTGCAGCCTACCAGGCTCCCACGTCCGTGGGATTTTCCAGGCAAGAGTACTGGAGTGGGGTGCCATTGCCTTCTCCGAATTTATTGTTTACTTTATATTTTTACTTACATCTTTTTAGTTTTTGTTTGTGTCTGTTTGTTTAACCACTGCTTTTAAAACACCTATACAACGCTCTGATACATGTTCTTCCAATTATCACAACAATCTTGCAAGGAAATTATTATTAGTTCTAATTTATATAAAGGGAACAAAGATTTAGAGAGGTTAAGTATCTTGCCGGATATTATATCTCTGGTAACTAACAGAACTGGAACTTGAACCCAAATCTATCTGTTACCAAAATCTGTCTTTTTCTTACCACCCAAGCAGGGCTTGGATTTAAATTTTTTTTTTCTTGTTGCAATATACATTCACAGGCATTATCTATTTCTTGAGTTAACCTCAATTCTGATGCAAATTTGCTGGAAAGTAAAAGCAAATAGACCACAGGCTAATCTGGGAAGGGGCATTATATTCATAAAAGCATATTATAAATTATGTAAGTAAATAAAATATCCATTTAAGGATATTGTTGCTCTAGGCATGTTTTCTTCATTAATGTTTTCTCTCCATTTTAAACTAAACATATAATCACTGAAAAAACTAAAAAGAAAGTGGGAAAACTATAAAATGATAAATGACCACAATTTTGAATCTTAATTGGTATTAGAGGTTACACTGGGTGCTAAACTGAAACACTGATAAGCTGGGGTGTGAGGAGTGCATGCCATGCCCAAGGCTCTGGTGATAACTCCATTCAAAAGAACATTTAAAAGCCAGCAGCTCAGAATGCTAAGTGTAAAGGTACAATCAAGTATCTATTTTAATGTATTAAAAGCAAGACATTTATGATTTCAACTCATCATCACTATTTTCAGGGTTTGAAAGCATTTGATAGAGAAGTTATCTCCACGCACGGACACCAGTACCGCAAGACTCCGCTAAGCCACATGCAAAGCTGATGACATCATGCCCTGGTAAATAGCTTTCAGAAGAGCCACATCTCACTGGGCTTAAGGAGTAAATTCCTAAGACCAGCACTGCAGGCCCTCTGTGAACCTCGCTTCACTTCTTGCGACAGTCTCTGTAGCCACGCTCCACTTGGACTCAAACAAGCTCTCCGGAGCACAGTGCTTCCTCCTGCCTCTGGGTCTTTGCAAATGCTGTCCCTCCTGGAAGAAATGTCTTAACTCTAAGAAATCCCCAAGATACAGTTCATGTGCCTCCTTGCCCAAAAAGCTCTTCCGGAAACCACTCTCAGATCAGATCAGATCAGATCAGTCGCTCAGTCGTGTCCGACTCTTTGCGACCCCATGAATCGCAGCACGCCAGGCCTCCCTGTCCATCACCAACTCCCGGAGTTCACTCAGACTCACGTCCATCGAGTCAGTGATTCCATCCAGCCATCTCATCCTCTGTCATCCCCTTCTCCTCCTGCCCCCAATCCCTCCCAGCATCAGAGTCTTTTCCGATGAGTCAACTCTTCGCATGAGGTGGCCAAAGTACTGGAGTTTCAGCTTTAGCATCATTCCTTCCAAAGAAATCCCAGGGCTGATCTCCTTCAGAATGGACTGGTTGGATCTCCTTGCAGTCCAAGGGACTCTCAAGAGTCTTCGCCAATATCACAGTTCAAAAGCATCAATTCTTTGGCTCTCAGCCTTCTTCACTCTCAGCCGTACCCAATTCCCAGACTGTATTTGCTGCCCTCCCCACTGAAGCCTCCCCACACCCCTTCCTCTCCTGCTCCTCCATGACCCTTGTCACAGCACCCAGTTGTAATTGTCTTTTAAATATTGATTCTACCCATTAACTGCTTTGATTCTTGAAACTGGACGTTGATTTTACGTAAAGGTATTATTCCAAAATAAAAAGTGCTTAGCAAACAAATGTTTGTTAAACGAATGAGTGACTAACAGAGGAAGGAAGGAAGGAATAAAAAAGTTGACTTCTCTGGTGCACAGTTCATATATGCTTTAGGTAACTTGTAAGGACTTCATTTGAAATATCCAAAAACAACAGATCTTATATCTTGTGGTAGGCATCTAAGGTATTTTAGTTTAGTTATAATTTGCGGACTTCAGAATTTTAGGAACAGAGAGTTCGGCTAAGAAGTAATTAAGAGGTTATTAACTGGGTTTATTCGGCAGTCCTGAACTCACCGAAATGTGAAAAACTGTGTTTGTATGTATATACGTGAGGAAATAGTTCACATTTTCAGGCAAGACAAGAAAAACTTTAAACATAAAATTTTCTCTGCTCTTTAGTCTCTTCCCTCCCCTCTCCTATACATCATGCATCTACATTCTGCATTAATCAGAGTTCCCGATGACAGAAATACCTCTTCAGACATAAACATCAGTTGCTCTTCTTTGAACACCAGCCCACATAATTCTTCAGAAGATAACATTCCTTTGTTCATTCTTAAGGGGTCACCATGATCCATCACTCACCATGTATCTGCTCCGACATCTTTAGTAAAGTTTACTTATGACAACAACATATCATTTCTGTTAAAGATAACGACAGAGATAAAACAGACTGGTCAGCAACCTGGGGAGAATCTGGCCCACAGTTAATGGAAGCTCTCACTTTAATACTTTGTTAAATACTTGTTTATAACCTTGTTAATGGTACCAGCTATCTTACTTGTATTCTGCCTATTGTACAAAATTGTTTCTTGCATGACCAAATGTGTGACTGAGCCCCCAGTAAAATGAATGATGATTAGGTGACTTGACATGATTGGCCAAATATACAGTCTATAAGATCAATGACTATAATAGTGTAACTAACTCTAGATTTGGGAAGAAACAACAAGAGGGAACCATTTCCTGGACCATAACAGAATGTAAGGCAGGGGATCTAGAGACTTCTGGCTACTGTTCACAGGTCCCAGTCCAGTAAATGCCACATTAAGTGGCCTATCAAAGAAGTCCTTGCCTGACCTGGCAGTGAGCACCCCTAGTGCCATGGGATAAAATGGTCACAAAATGCCTCCCAAACATTGGTTGAAATTAAGGCCAAAAGGGAAGGGACTGTAAAAACAAAAAATGTTGCCCACTATCATTTCTACAAGGATCAAGTCATTGGCCACTGCAGTCACTGACCTATATAGTACACCCCAAAAGGAATTCATTCAAAGGGTAAAGATCAAGAAGAGGCATTTTGTGCTGCAGGAAAACAGACAGAACCAACCCTCAGGTTGTTAGATATTTTCACAAAAAAATTTTGTGAATCCAGTTTCTTGCATCTTCCCAGACTTAGAGGAGCACTAAAACCATTAAGATACCTATTCTTCAAAAATAGCAGTAACTCCACAAAGGTGTATGCCCGACTGCACGTACTCTCTTCTCCAAAATTCTGTAACTGGCCTCCACCTTTACCTCTTTGGATCCATTCTCAGAGGTCTCTAAGAGACTTGTCTCCTGGTTATAATCCTTAAATTGGCTCTAATAAAAATTTTCATTTCTTTTTTAGGTTGACTATTGATGAGTTTTTTCATCAACATTATCTGTTTATATATCACTTCTTCCCATTATCTGCTTTGATTCTTGAAGTTGGAGATTAATTTTATATAAATGTTTTACTCCAAAATAGTAAGTACTCAGCAAACAAATGTTTGTTAAATGAATGAATAAGAAACAGAGGAAGGAAGGAATGAATTAAAATGTTGGCTTCTCTGGTACATAATTTATATATACTTTATGAAATTTACAAAGATGTTTCATTTGCCAATCCACAAAAGAAAATAGAGTTTGTACCTTGTCGAGGGCATCTAGGTGTATTTAGCTAAAATTTGGCAGTTGCAATTTTATGAATTGAGAACTTGACAAAGAAAGTAATTAAGTGGTTATTAATTGGGACTTAGACTTTCCTGGTAGCTCAGTTGCTGAAGAATCCACCTGTAATGCAGAAGACCCAGGTTTGATCCCTGGGTTGGGAAGATCCCTTGGAGAAGGGAATGGCAACCCACTCCAGTATTCTTGCCTGGGAAATCCCATGGACAGAGGAGTCTGGCAGGCTACAGTCCATGGGATCGCAAGAGTTGAACACCACTGAAGTGACTGAGCACTAGCTCAATTGGGGCTTATTCAGGTGTCCATGAACTCAGTGAAATTATATGAAAAACTGTGTTTGTGTGTATATGCACAGTATGCACTTCATATTCGTGTGTTCTAATCAGGCAGGTTGACAAGCATTCTTTGAAAGGACAAGTGGAACAGCCAAGTCTATACCAGACAAAACATGGTGGAAACACTTTGATGGACAGTGAAACTAAGA
Source organism: Bubalus bubalis (assembly GCF_019923935.1). NCBI lineage: Eukaryota > Metazoa > Chordata > Mammalia > Artiodactyla > Bovidae > Bubalus > Bubalus bubalis. The sequence continues at coordinate 27,375,979 of NC_059158.1, forward strand.
AAGGGATAGGAAGTCCTAAGAATAATGAAATGACAGCTCTAAAGAAGTTGTCGATTCATATATTTTAATTATTTTGGGGTTATTCTCTTATGGTGAAGTGTGTCATGTCAAATACAGAGTTAAAGAATACAACACATTTGCTGATTCAAGGGTTACAGGGTCTAAATTTACAGCTCCCCTCCCTGGTTAATGAGTCTGCTTGCCTTTTGCATGCTGTTGAGAGTAATGAGGACGGGAGAAGGGAGAAGTGCAGAGAAAGGCTTAATTGATTTGCATACATAGAACTGATTTGCATATATACCTGTGAAAGAAAGCACTAAGTCCACAGGTAGAGGAAAGGGTCTCTGGAGTTTGCCAGCAGTAGAAAGGAGAGATCTGTTAACAATGCCTTGGATGCACGAAACCTAGGATAAGCTGATGAAATAAAAATTCACATTTTAAGGCAAGACAAGAAAATTTTGAACAGAAACTTTTTCTCTGCCCTTTGGCCTCCTCCCTCCTGTCTACTGTCCATTATGCATCTGCATTAGCCAGACTACCCAGTGGCAGTAATACCTGCTCAAACATAAATATCAATTGTTCTTCTAACACCAGCCATAACTCCTCACAAGATAACATTCTTTTGTCTGTCCTTAAGGGATCACCATGATTCACCACTCACCTCATACCTGCAGAGATCTTTAGTGAACTTATAACAACATACCATTTCCCTTAAAGATGGTGATGGATGCAAAACAGACTGGTTAGACAACCCTGGGAGATACTGGGCCACACCTACTGAAGCTCTTCACTTAAATATTTACTTATGATCTTATTAATAACATACCTACTAGTTATATTACTATTATTCTGCCTATTGTACAAGATTATTGTTTCCTGCATTACCAGATGTGTGACTGAGCCTCCAATAAAATTAATGATGATTGGTGTGGTGTTAGTTGCTCAGTCATGTCCAACTCTTTGCAATCCCATGGACTGTAGCCTGCCAGGCTCCTCTGTCCATGGGATTCTCCAGGCAAGAATAGTGGAATGGACTGCCATTCCCTTCTCCACAGGATCTTTCTGACCCAGGAATCAAACCCGGATCTCTTGCATTGCAGGCAGACTCTTTACCGTTTGAGCTACAGGGAAGACCCGATGACTGGGCTACTGGAAAAGACTGACCAAATATATAGTTCTATGAGATCAATGATTGTCATAGTGTAATTCTAGGAATGGGAAGCGATGACATGAGGGAACCACTTCCTAGAACCATAATGGAATGTAAGGCAGGTGATCTAGAGGTTTTGGCTACTGTTAGCAGGGCCTAGTCCAGTAATAGTACATTGAGTGGTCCATCAACCAAATCCTCACCTGACCACCTGGAAGTCAACATCCCTAATGAGTGGACAAAATGGTCACGAAATGCCTCCCAAACACTGAAATTAAGAGGTACACCCCAAAAGGGATTCAGGGTGAGGTATTTTGTACTGCAGGAAAACTGAGAACCAGCTCTCAGGTGGTTAGATACTTTCAGGGAAAAAATTTTATGAATCCAGTTTCCTGCTCTCCCCTGACTTAGAGGAGCACTAAAACCATTAACTAAGATACCTATTCCTCAAACGGGCTTCCCCGTTGGCTCAGACAGAAAAGAATATGCCTGCGATGTGGGAGACCCAGGTTTGATCCCTGGGTGGGGAAGATCCACTGGAGAAGGGAATGGCAACCCACACCAGTTGCCTGGGAAATCCCATGGACAGAGGATCTTGTCGGGCTACAGTCCATGGGATCGCAAAAAGTCAGATGTGACTGAGCGACTGTCACTTTCATTCCTTGAAAACGGCAGTAACTCTACCAAGGTATATGCTTGATTGCACACACCCCCTTCTCCAAAATCACATCTAGACTGGCCTCCCCTGACCTCTTTGGAACGGTTCTCAGAATTCTCTGAGAGACTGTCTCCCAGTTGTAATCCTCAAATTACAATCCTCATATGGGCTCAAATAAATGTTTCCCTTTCTTAGGTTGATTATGAATTAATTTTTTTTGGTGGACAGAGCTGTTGAAATAGGACTTTTAGGAACTGTAATTTTTTAAGGAAGTGTGGTAACACGTCCTTGCATATTTTCACCAGACTTCAGGAAAGACAAAATCAGTTTTCAAGGTCTAGGGCATCAGATTTATGTCTCTTTTCTAGTGTGGGTGCCACTTCTGCTTCTGCAAGCAGAACTTCTCAGGCCTCCATGTTTTTGTTCGGGTCACACAGGTTTTCCTGCTTGTCTGGCTATGGAGCAGCCTGGCATCCACACCCAACACACCCGTTTTGGGTCTGGGTTGGGTAGGTTGGGGACAGGTGAGTCATGCCAGGCTAACTAACCCCCTATCGCAGTTTCACTGACCAAGCCACTCCTGAGTTTCTATTTGTTTTGTGGGAAGTCTGGACCATTCTTCAGTTGGGGTGAAACTTCCCCAGGACAAACCATGGAGTCTCTGGACAAAAGGATGTCATCATTTTTCTCTTGAGCACTTTTTTTTAATGACTTGATTTTTTTTTTAACAACTAAAAGACAATTATAGCAACTTCAAAAACGTGGCGGTGGACATTGTGGTGTGCTGCCCAAATCGAGCTCGTCATTTATGCCTCCTCCTCCAGCTGCTTGGGGACGGAGGGTGGGTGACTGGCAGATCCCACTGAAGTCCCTCCTCCCTCCGATCACCCTCTGCTGAAGTGAGCAGCTTCATCCAAATAGATGTCGTCTTCCGAGGGACAGCTCATATCCAAAGCCTGGCCAATGTCTTGGATTTGAGGACAGCTCTGTCAGGACCCTCACGGAATCTGTGGAGGCCTCTACAGTGACAGCCTCACAGTCAGACTTCCTTCTCTGTTCAATCCTGCCTCTTCACACCCCTACAGATGTTGCTCCAAGGGCGTCCTCCAATAAGCCTCCTGTATGCTGATCTCCACTGCAGAGTCTGCCTCCCAGGGAAACCTGGCTTGTGGTGGTAAGAGTGGGTGCAAGAAAGCAGATGCTAAAGCTGGGTCACCCACCAGCTGGCTAGAAATAAGGAGCCCATGGTGGGTGGCTGGCGGAGTGTGGATAAAGCCAGGCATGCAGCAGTATTAGGAGTGGTGATGTTTTCTGGGAGGGCATGCCTTTGGAAGGGCATGCTTTGGCTGAGGTGATGGAACCAGTATTTGAGAAGCAGGAGCAAGTTAATAATTATAAGGGTAATGGTATCAAATGGCTGTTCCTGGGGGCAATGGAAGTTCAGAAGAAAGACAAGCAAAGGCTGAGGGTAATGAATGAGCTATTAAAGGCTAAACAGAAAAGTCAGAGGGCCTCCTTGGCAGAGTACAGTGGAACGGATGCATATCCCATAGCTGGAGGGTAGATGAAGCTGAAACTCAGGTTCAAGATTTAAGCATAAAAGTAATAGGCTCCATAAAAGGTTGAATTCCCCTTGGCAAGTCTGCTACACCTAAATTCAAGCTACAACTTGGACAGCCTGAGGCCTGGAAACAAGGGATGTGGATCTTTGCAGTGCAATGGAAGTCCTCATTCTGGAGGTCTCTGCCTTGCAGGACAACATGTGTCCCCAACAGGTTCTGCCACTTTTGCCTTACTGACACTATACCCATCATAACCCATTATAGCCAATAACATAACCCAGTAAGTCAAAACAAGTACCATCAGGGATACACTTGGGTCTGCTAAGGAGAAAAGAGTCTGTTCCTTGAAGGAGCTGTGGATCCTGGCTGATTTGTACCAGCAGATCAACGGGAGGTCAATGGGAAGCAGAATATAAAGTTGTTAATTAATATGGGAACATTCTTTCTTTCTTTTTTACCCTTGGATGCCCTGCACAGTCAGTGGGAACTTAATTCCTCAACTAGGGATTGAACCTGGGCCCTTGGCAGTGAAAGTGCAGAGTCCTAACCACTGGGCCATCAGGGAACTCCCCAGCCGATAAACCCCCCAGAACATACCACTCAGAGTTTCCTTGGCACTTGGAAAAGTGATGCCCACAATCAATGAGCAATAAATGCTGGACTTCTTTTTTAGGCAGTGGAAAAAGGAACCAAATGTCTCATACAAGGGGGTATACTGCTGCTAAGTCGCTTCAGTCATGTTCGACTCTGTGCGACTCCATAGATGGCGGCCCACCAGGCTCCCCCATCCCTGGGATTCTCCAGGCAAGAACACTGGAGTGGGTTGCCTTTTCCTTCTCCAATGCATGAAAGTGAAAAGTGAAAGTGAAGTCTCTCAGTCGTGTCCGACTCCTAGTGACCCCATGACTGCAGCCTACCAGGCTCCTCCATCCATAGGATTTTCCAGGCAAGAGTACTGGAGTGGGGTGCCATTCCCTTCTCCAAAAGGGGTTATACTTGAGTGGATTTATTAGATGAGGCAGGAAATTGAACCAGGTTTACCATGTGAGGGCCAAGAGGACATTTACCAAAGTAGCAAGGCAGGATATGGTAAGAGGGATATAAAATTCACTGAGAAACGCACTGGGGACTCTCCTTTATGGTCCAAAGCTCATGGTGAGAGATGTCATTATAGAACTGAGCTCCTTGATGGGAATGATAATAGCCTGAAATATAAGAGGTCATGAGAGTGCCTTAACCATTAGAAATAAAGTACATTCAGCTGTTGCAGTGAGAGGCAAAGCTGGAGAGGCAGCAAGAAGGGCCTGACCTACAGAAAGCTGTTGTTGTTCAGGCCCTCAGTCACGTCTGACTCTTGGCTACCTCCATGGACTGCAGCACACCAGGCTTCTTGGTCTTTCACCTTCTCCTGGAGTTTGCCCAAACTCATGTCCATTGAGTCAGTGATATTTTCCAACCATCTCATCCTCTGTTATCCCCTTCTCCTCCTGCCTTCAGTCTTTCCAGCATCAGGGTCTTTTCCAGTGAGGCCATCAGTATGGAGTGGCCAAAGTATGGAGCTTCAGCTTCAGCATCAGTCCTTCCAATGGATACTCAGGGTTGATTTCCTTTAGGATTGACTTGTTTGATCTCCTTACTGTCCAACGAACTCTCAAGAGTCTTCTCCATCATCACAGTTCAGAAGCATCAATTCTTCGGCATTCAGCCTTCTTTATGGTCCAACTCTCATATCCACACATGGCTACTGGAAAAACCATAGCTTTGACTATATGGACCTTTGCCCACACAGAAAGCTGTGGAGATGGTTAATAGAACAGATCATCCTTATGGGCAAGATAAATGGGTAACAACAAAAGTACTGTTCAATCTATCCAACCAAAATAATCAAAGATGAATGATCAAGAGGCTAAGGGCAGCTTCCCCAGTACAAACTCATGATCCCTCCCTCATGCAGTTTCTGTATCTGAGTCAGTTTTCACTCCCAGAACTCTTAACTAAACCACAGAAGATATCTCACATTAAGGAGACAAAATGACTCAGTCAGTTGATATCAGCCAGCCTCTTTGTTGTGCCTCAGCTGTTGGCACAACAAAGTAGCCACAGTTGGAGGGATGGAAGGCAGGTATGGGCTCAACAATCCCAGCTCCCACTCAGCAAGCCTGCTCTAGCTGCAGCTGCTACCAAAGACCAGCACTATGTCCCTGGTACAGCACCACCTCTTGAAGAAGACCCAAATTGGCTTCACTAAACTCCTACTCTGGAAAGGGCAACAATTCCTCTTGGTTGGAATCAATAAATAGTCCATGGGATGGATTTGGAGGTTGGGGTTAGCAGGTATAAGCTATTATATATAGAATGGATAAACAACAACATCCTACTGTGTAGCACAGGGAATTATATTCAATATCCTGTGATAAACCATAATTGAAAATAATATAAAAAAGAATACATATATATGTATAACTGAATCACTTTGCTGTACAGCAGAAATTAATACATTATAAATCAACTATACTTCAGTGTAAATAGAAAAAAAAATTTAATGCATACATTCCAGCTCTTGAGTTTGTCTTTCCTATTTATAGGACCTGCTGCCCTGAAACAAATAGACTGCTAGATATTTCTCTAGCAAAGATGTGTTGATTCAGATCAGCAGAGAATTGCCGTTTGGGGTCTGTTTGGCAAGCCACATGCAAAGTCCCAAAACAGCAAGGGAAGGAGACCCCTTTTATAGAGGGGGAAAGGAAGTCAGGAGGACTGTAATTTTTTTTCTTTAAAGAAGAGTCTGAGGCTTTTCATTGGCTGAGTCCTTGCTGGGGAAAAGGCCTCTGTCTTCTTCCTGTTGCTGCTACTGCTAAGTCACTTCAGTCGTGTCCGACTCTGTGCGACCCCAGAGACGGCAGTCCACCAGGCTCTCCCGCCCCTGGGATTCTCCAGGCAAGAACATTGGAGTGGGTTGCCATTTCCTTCTCCAATGCATGAAAGTGAAAAGTGAAAGTGAAGTCGCTCAGTCGTGTCTGACTCTTAGCGACCCCATGGACTGCAGCCTACTAGGCTCCTCCATCCATGGGATTTTCCAGGCAAGAGTACTGGAGTGGGGTGCCATTGCCTTCTCCCTTCTTCCTGTTGGGCTCTGCTATTGTAGCAGGGCATGAGAGCTCCCCTTTCTGGTCTCCCAACTCTACTTCACTGAGGTTCTTTAATAATTTGGGGGGCTTCCCTGGTGGCTCAGTTGGTAAAGAATCTGCCTGCAATGCAGGAGATCTGGGTTCGATCTCTGGGTTAGGAAGATCCCCTGGAGAAGTCATGGCAACCCACTCTAGTATTCTTGCTTGGAGAATCCCCATGGACAGAGGAGCCTGGTGTGCTGCAGTACATGGGGTCGCAAAGAGTCGGACACGACTGAGCGACTAAGCATACACACAATAATTTTTTACAGGCCTCAGCACCATTTTTCAAGGGCTTACAAAGTGTTTGATCTACTAAAAGGAGATCCTGCAAAAGATCACATTTGAGTAAGGGACATACTTTGTAGCAAACAAAGTGTGGTAGTGGGTACCTGACCCTGGGGTCATAGCCCTATTCTGAACTGCACCACACAGAACAATGTAATAGTTGTGATAGAACTGAGAGGCTGGCTGGGAGGTGTAGGTACCTTGGAGTATATTCCCTAAATCCACCACCATTCTATGGTGTGGTGTCCCTGACAGAATACATGTGTCTGAGAACCAAGGCCCTGCCTCCCCACACAGAGAGACCCACTGGAGAATTCTTTTCTCCTGTTCCTAAAACTCTGGGCTCTAAGGGCTTACAGATCTTGGCTCCCAGGAAGAGGATGTTCCACCAGGGTACACAGCAGGAATCCTAATCAAGTTTTGTTGAATGCCCAGTCCCTTCAGCTTCCTCATACCAAGAAATGAGCAAACTTGGAAAGAAGTCACCTGCTCAAACAGGTAAAGAATCATCCTAAGGTAGGCCTGTTTTCTGTTACTGCGGAAAAACCCGAATGAACTTTTTGGCCAACCCAATACATTGGGGGAGCTGGGATGGGAGATTGTATTTGACCCCAGATAATCTACTTGGTACTCCCTTGCAGCAGCCTTAGCCTGAGAAGGGCAAAGTGATCAGGAGCTCAGATGCCTAAGGCCTAAGAGTCCTGGTCATCCTGCTTAGGAAAGCCACCTAGACCAGCAAAAGTGCTTGCTAAGTGGGCGGGGACACCAACGTGGGCAGTATTGATAGAAGATGGAGATAAATGACTACTGAGTGGGTCTCAAGACCAGCTGCAGCAGTGGAGACTCTAGTTTTTCCCATTAACCTTTCTCTTAGAAGTTTCCCTTGAGGAAAGATGCCCACCAGCCTGAAAAGAGCTGCCTCCCCCAAAGCCACGGCAACTTCCCAGCAAAGTTCCTCCTGGAATTCCACTCCGCCTCAGTCCAACTCCCCCTCAGGTGCTGATCCCAAGACATCAAGAGGTAAAAAAACCTCTTACATTCAAATTTCCCTCTCTCTCTCTTTCATATATATATATTTGTTATTGTTTGTTATCTTTGAGTATATGTACTTTTGTGTTTCTTATTTTTTAACTAAACATTATGTCATAAAGCACTCTTTTCACATATTATTACAGATTATTCCTAATTACAATTTTAATGTCAGTATAACATTCCCTTCATTTGCTGTAGCATAATTTTTTTTTTTTTTTTTTGGGGGCCACGTCACATGGCATGTGGGATCTTAGTGCCCTGTCCAGGGATCAAACTTGTACCCTCTGCAGGGGAAGTGCAGAATTTTTTTTTTTTTTGCTATCAAAAGCTTTATTGTTTCCATTTGGTCCAAGGCTTGGGAGAAGGCTCCAGGATGTTAAAAAGTTGCCTAGTGGCTGCAGAGAGGGGCTTCAGGCAGAAGCCCTGACATTAGTGGGGCTCCTCAAAGCCCACTGGGCTCCAGAGGGCCCCAGGTGTGCCTGAGGGTGAGCCTTTTGAAGAGATATTCGCCCAGCTCAGTCTGGGGACTAGCCAGCTTTCAGGGTTGATCAGGTGGTCACCCATCTTCTTGATGAATTTCACCTCCTCATCTAGGAAGTGGTTCTCCAGGAAGTCACGGAAGTGGGGGTCTCCTCAGGCAGAACCCAGGCCACGTAGATCCAAAAGGGCCTGGTACAGGTTTCTCTCCAGGAGAAGGGCGGCTTCCATAGCATCCTGGGTTTTACTCCACTCATCTTGAGATGGTTTATGCATGTTCAGGAAGAGGGTCCTGCCGCCGCACTGTTTGCATTTTCAAGAGGCAATCATGCTCCCCCTTGGCCAATTTGAGGAAAAAGTGGCCCCTACCCTCCAGAGCCACATCGTTGAGGTCGAAAGAGAAGCCCAGAGATGGGTAGGTAGGAGGTCAGGAGGTGCAGAGATGGTGGTCTGCATCTCAGTGAAATAATTCTGACAAATCTGGAAGCCCATGGTTGATTGGTAATAAGCAGTTTAGCTTAGAAAAAAAAAATGGTGTTGGCTAGACCCGGTGATCACAGACAGCTGAGTGGCTGAATCTGAAGGTTGCTATGGGGAAAAAGTTGGAGGGTGGTCGGAAGCTGGAGCAAGGGGCAACCCTGAATCTGTTTGCTGGGACCTTGGAGTGAGTGCACTGCTGAAACCACTGGACTTCCAGGGAAGTCTCTGTAGCATAATTTTTTAAAACCATCTTGTATTGTTAGGCACTTAGATTTATTTATATTATAGAGTACATCCTCCATAAAGTCAGTACCTTCCTTCAGATGGTTATCTTCTTCAATTGATTTAAATCCTATGTACTCAAGTGATCCAGTGGGAGCGTGTGAACCATCTATCTTGGGGGCCTGTGGTATCTGTTAGCAAACTGCTTTCTCCAAAATGATAGCAATCTATCTTGCTGCATCAAGGAGGATTTCAGCATAATCCTCCCATCATTCAAAATGATCACTATAGACTTTGTTGATAGTATAAATGTAAAACAGTACCTCATTATCATATTAGTTTGTTCTCAGTATCTTTTTGGAAAATCATAACTGAGGTTAAATTTATTGTTATTTGAATTTCCTCTTGTGTATTAATATTCCTGGGATTATTGACATTTCTATAAATTGGAAGGCACACTCTCACCTCTGTCACCAGATTAGTGAATGGGTTTCTAATGAGTTAAATTCAAGTAGAAGCAAAGTCCTAATCTATTGCAAAGTGCACTGGACTTGGAGTCAGTGGATGCTGCTTTGAGTTCTGAGTCAGTTATGACTTGTGTTATGTTGAGAATGTTTTAGACCACCAATAAAATGGAGAGACCCCAAAGTAGGCCAGGCTCTATTTTGATTCTCCCCCGCCCCCAGCTTTTTTTTGCAAAAAAGGTTGGAAATGACAGAAAACAAAAATAGGAATTATTCAGAAGTATTTCAGTCCCTTGTTTTGCTCTACAAAATGCTGTATCATGCAATATTCAGGGGACATGCCTGGTAGTTCAGTGGTTAGGATTCAATGCTCCCGATGCAGGGGGTGTGGGTTCAGTCCTTGGTCAGGGAACTAAGATCCTACATGCCCCACAGGGCAGGCAAAAAAAAAAAAAAAAAAAGTAACACCCAGAAGTATCCACCTTATTCTGCCCTCCACCTGAAGGTAGAATCAATTGTCTACATTGTTCAGGGCACTGGGACTGGCCAGCACAGTAATATCAGTTTAAGCAGATGGCGTTTGGTGATAGAGGGGTTGGTGGGCATCTGAAGTGGAAATTTTGTTGGCAAAACAGAGAACCAGGCCAAGATGGGAAGGAGCTGTCACCTAAAAACATTATTTTATGTTTCATGGACTCAAAAATTTAAGACAAATAGGGCTGTTTGACAAACTGACATTAATGCCAGTTGACATTAACAGACACTTTGCAAATTATAGTTATTTTAGTCTATTTAGGATCAGATTATTAGTTTTTCTTTAATTTTTCAACAAACATTATTGAAGTACTAAGCTAAGTGCTAGAAATATAAAAAGGCCCTCAAGGAAGATCATAACTTAACAATGGAGACCACCACTTAAAAGATTATAACTACAGGTAATTCCCTGGCAGTCCAGTGGTTAGGACTCAGCACTTTCACTGCAGCAGTCCTGGGTTCAATCCCTGGTCAGGGAACTAAGATCCCACAGGCTGAGCAATGTGGCCAAAAAAAGAGTAACTACTACAATAGGGCTTCCCAAGTGGCACAGTGGTAAAGAATCCACCTGCCAAGAGACACAGTTTCGATTTCTGGGTGGGGAAGATCCCCTGGAGTAGGAAATGGCAACCCACTCCAGTACTCTTGCTGAAAAATTCCACGGATAAGGAGCCTGGCAGTCTACAGTCCATGGGTTGCAAAGAGCTGGACATGACTGAGTGACTGAGCACACACACACTACAAGACAGTGTAATAACCACGGCCTTCAAAATATACTTGATGACTTTCTTCTCTTGTTTTGAGTTATATATTTTAGAGTTCTAGTGTTCTAAAATATCTTGTACTTTTAAATATTAATCAAAGAAATTTGGGGCTGAAAACTTGGAAAAGAGGCCAAGATACCATGATCCGAAAGGGTGGGAGATAAATAGAGGCCCCTAAGATAGTGGTCATTTGGTTTTAATAATTTCATTCCAGTTGATCCTTGAACAGTGTGGGTACCTTACTCTCCTGCAGTCAAAAATCTGCATATAATTTATAGCTGACTCTCTACATTCATGGATTCAATCAACGTTGGATTGTGTAGGCATGTAGCATTTACTAATGAGAAAAAAAATCCATGTATACATGGATGCACACATGGGTTCAAACTCATGTTGTTCAAAGGCCATCTGTGTTCTGTGATGTTCCAGTAAGAACACAGAGACTTCCCAGCGAGCAATGCTAATAGTTACACTCCAAGGGCATTGCCATGGGACTAACAGGTAAGAGAGAGAGGTGTGAAAAGAATTGGAGGGCATTGAGAGACTACAGTCCTTGTTAGTAAAAATGCTAAGAAGGAAATAAAAGCCGGGGTCCCACAAGAAAGGAACAAAGCAAGGCATGGTGGCTCCATCACAGACTGGATTCTAATTCCAGGCTCTCTCTTTCTCTATGTGTTTGTCCTTGAAGAAGTTGCACAGCCTTTCAGATCTTCAGGTTCCTCATTTGTAAAACAGAGATGTAGCAGAGCCCTCTGCACAGAATTCTCATGAGGATAAAAGGATAGAAAGCATCTAAGTGCTTGGCCCAATCCCAGGCGCATAGTGTCTGCTCAATAAGAGCTGGGATTTTGTGTTACTGCTGTTTTTCTCTCTTATCTTACAAGTAGCAAGATGGTGCAACAGGGAACATTGGTGGGGCATTTCCTCTTTCACTGCAGCAAATAACAGTGAAACCACACTTTCAGGTCATATTGATAGTCCTCGAAGATGTCCTGAGAAAATGTCAAGTTAGACCCCAAGGGTGTCCCAGACTCAGGTGTCCAAAGGCCATCTATTATTATTTCTCACCCTATCTCTCTAACCTGCAGCCAGCAGAAGTGAAGGCATCTTGGTGACTTACAGCTACCATCTGCAGAGGGGACAAAGGTGCTTTCTGTTCTGGTGGGAGGAAGAAATAATGAGCTGTTTTGTATTGCAACCCTCACAGTCAGAATGTCAGGACTGGCTGCTTGCCCTGAGTCTGAATGACCGCCAATAACCCATTTTAATGGATTTAATCCATTAAATTTAACCCCTCTCAAATTTTTAAAAGTGGCTTCAAAATGATTGTGAGAGTTTGGGGGGCAACTTTGAGCCTTAAATATGCACAAATAAATTAGGTGGCTATTTAACATTGGGCTTGTTAGTCTGTATTTGCAATACAACTGATAGGATATATGCATTATTTACAGTGCCCTGTAGATTCAATTTTGTAAGATTTATGAGATTGTAGATGTGTTTGTACTTGAGTTAAATTAGAAATAGTGGTTGTCATCTATCATGTAAACTTAATTTAAACCTCAAGGCCACGCTTTCCCATTTTTATAGCCAAGGGTGTCTTTATCCTTCAAGATCATGCTTGGGTCACCAAATTGCATCCTGGCTTAACCAGTACATTTTCACTAGGTATCCACATGAATCTAAACATCATCATGGATGTCTGTTCTGCAATGTGGTTTTTATACTCTGGAAAATTCTATGACCTTCCCAATATTAAAAAGAAAAAAAAAAATCCTGTTTGTGCTTAACTTAGTCAGAATTGACTTCTGTTGCTTACTGCAGAGAATCCTGACTGATACATACTTTTCATTGATCATTTTTCATGTAAAATGTGAGGAGTGTTAATTAAACATTACTAACCCTAAATAGAGTATTAAAGTGTTAAGTAGTGAAAGTGTTAGTAGTCGCTCAGTCATGTGTGACTTTTTGGGACCCCCATGGACTGTAGCCCACCAGGCTCTTCTGTCCATGAAATTCTCCAGGCAAGAATACTAGAGTGGATTGCCATTTCCTTCTCCAGGGGGTCTTCCCAACCCAGAGATGGAACCCGGGTCTCCCGCATTGCAGGCAGATTCTTTACCATCTGAGCCATGAGGGAGGCCCCAAAATACTAAGTAGGTAGTCCAATTATCTTTCTTGCAAATAATTACCACAAAAATTACTGCACATTTAAAAATGAAATTAGGCCACTTTTCATCGTTCTTCTATTTTCTTTCAAAGAAATCTATTGTCACAACCCAACTTCAGTGGACAATGGGAAGGGCAGGAGGCTGGGAGCTGAGAGATGGACAGGCTGAAATGCAAGCCCTTGAGTGAGGTCAGGTTTGGAAAAGGAAGGTAAGAATGCAGCAAGTGTCTGAGTCTGTTTGGACAGTGTCAGAACAAAATACACAGACTGAGACTTAACAGACTGAGACTTAATCAACAGACATTTATTTCTCACATTCTAAAGACTCACATTCTAAGGAACTCCAAGATCAAGGTGTTAGCAAAGGTAGGCTTCATTCTGAGGCAGGCCTCCTTTCTTGACTTTTGACTTGTAGGTGACCACCATCTTGCTGAGTGCTCACAGAACCTTGTGTACATGGGATGGGGGCAAGGATGAGGGAAGTGGCAAGGGCTCTTTTGTGTCTTTCCTTTTTCTTTTTCTTATAATGATTTTTAAAAAATATTTAATTTATTTATTTGGCTGAATTGAGTCTTGGTTGTGGCATTTCTGATCTTTGTTGTGGCATCCAGAATCTTTAGTTGCAGTATGTGGGATCTAATTCCCTGACCCAGGCTCCCTGCATTGGGAGTTTGGAATCTTAGCCGCTGGACCACCAGGGAAGTCTTCTTATAAGGGCACTAATCCTACTGTGAGGGCCCCACTCTCATGACTTCATCTAATCCTTCATCTACCTCCTGAAGGCCCATCCTCAAATACTATCATATTGGAGGTTAAAGCTTCAACATACAAATTTTGGGACGGCATCATTTAGTCCATAGCAAAAGTTATACAAAAAAGGGGGACGAGACTTGAAAAAAATAAACACATTTTTTAAAGTAGTGAAATAGTGTAGAAAAGAGCAAGGACTTCAGATTCAGACAGAATTGGGCTGAATCCCATTTACTAACTGTGTGACCTTGGACAAGTTACTTAACATCTCTAAGCCTCATTTTTCACAGCTGTAAAATGAAGATAATTGGGCATTCATTACAGAATTGTAGTAAGAATTAATGAGATAGAGGTTTAAAGTACCTGGACCAAAGAAGAGGGCTTTTCCAAGTTTTGACAGAGCATAGCAGGTACAGGTATGTTGCTCAGGTACAGAAGTTGTGATGGTAATGGGTGATGGAGTTTAATGCTGAAATCTGCTGTTTCATGAACACTGGTCTCATTAAGTGGGAGGGAGGACTGGACAACTTCTCCAGGACCTTCCAGTTCTGAAGTCCCATGCATTCACATGTATTCACACATTGATGAGGAAGTAGATATATTCATCTCATCTGTTTTGTTGTTACTATCGATTTGTGCTCAGCACTCTTACAAATACCATCTCATTTATTTTTCACTATTTTCTTACCACCTAACATTAATGGTAGCTACTACTGGTCCTATTGGTTCTATTTTGCAGATGGGCAAACTGAAGCTCAGAGAATTGGATCAATTAGCCCAAGATCATATTTCTAGAAAATCATGGGATGTGGATTTGCATTCAGGACCTCCTGGCTTCCACCTCAGAACACCTTACCTGCTCTAACTTTCATGATGTTGGATACACATCATACAAATATCAGTAGGAAGATACCAAAGCACAAACTGTGTGTGATACTATTAGAGAAGGCATACTTGCCTTTAAATGAGCTATGTCTCCAAGCCTAGACCTACTCCAGCTGGGATACCAATAGAATTTGTATATGAGAAGGTCATTGGCAGGCTTCCAGGGACTATGGAGCCAGGGACGGGTGCCAGAGGACTGTCGATGGGCACACACTGTTCCAATTTGGGAAAGGGGGAAGAAAGTTGATTCTTTCAATGGTAGGAGCCAGTCCTGGGCAAAGTTCTTGAAGGTCATTTCGTGAACATCAAAAAGGGGAAGGAAATCATTAGTATGTGCTAGCATGTTTTCCCTGAGAAGACATTATTCCAGATGACTCTCAGTGGGGTTTTTTTTAATAGGGTAAAAGACTTGTATGTTTTTTATTTAGACAATGTCTTTTGCTTATTATAATGAGCATTTATGGATTCAAAGCAAGTTGGAATTTTTTTCAAATTAATAAAGAATTTAAAATTTCCTTTTTTTCAGGAAAAAATATAAAATTTTGGTTGTTTACTTAAAATAATTGAGATAATTGTAGATTTACATGCCATTGTAAGAAATAAAACAGAGAGCTCTTCTGTACACTATCCAATTTATCCCAGTGGTTATAGTTTACAAAACTACAGTACTATTTTACAATCAAATTAATGATATAACCTGCTGATCTTATTCTGATTTCCCCAGTTTTACTTGTACTCATCTGTATGTGTGTATTAAATTCTATACAATTTCATCACCTATGCAATATTGCTCATCTACCATCGCAGTCTACCAGACCGTTACCTGCCTCCCGAGAAATCTGTATGCAGGTCAAGAAGCAACAGTCAGAACTGGACAGGGAACAACAGACTAGTTTCAAATCAGGAAAGGAGTATGTCAAGGCTGTATATTGTCACCCTGCTGTTTTAACTTATATGCCGAGGACATGATGCAAAATGCGAGGCTGGATGAAGCACAAGCTGCAATCAAGATTGCCGGGAGAAATATCAATAATATGCAGATGACACCATCCTTATGCTGGTGTCAAAGAGGAACTAAAGAAAGCAAAGAAGAACTAAAGAGCCTCTTGATGAAAATGAAAGAGGAGAGGGAAAGAGTTGGCTTAAAACTCAACATTAAGAAAACTAAGGTCATGGCATCCGGTCCCATCAATTCATGGCAAATAGATAGAGAAACAATGGAAACAGTGAGAGACTTTATTTTCCTGGGCTCCAAAATCACTGCAGATGGTGACTGTGGCCATGAAATTAAAAGACTCTTGCTCCTTGGAAGAAAAGCTATGTCCAACCTAGAAAGCATATTAAAAAGCAGAGACATTACTTTGCAAACAAAGGTCTGTCTAGTCAAAGCTATGGTTTTTCCAGTAGTCATATATGGATGTGAGAGTTGGACCATAAAGCAAGCTGAGCACTGAATAATTGATGCTTTTGAACTATGGTGTTGGAGAAGACTCTTGAGAGTCCCCTGGACTGCAAGGAGATCAAACCAGTCAATCCTAAAGGAAATCAGTCCTGAATAGTCATTGGAAGGACTGATGCTGAAGTTGAAGCTCCAATACTTTGGCCACCTGATGCAAAGAACTGACTCATTGGAAAAGACCCTGATGCTGGCAAAGATTGAAGGCAGGAGGAAAAGGGGACGATAGAGGATGAGATGGTTTGATGGCATCACTGACTGGATGGACACAAGTTTGAGCAAGTTCTGGGAGTTGGTGATGGATAGGGAAGCCTGGTGTGCTGTAGTATATGGGGTCACAAAGATTTGGACACGACTGACTGAACTGAACTGAATCATACACAAGGAACAGTGAGGTTAGGTTCCTGATTTGGAACCAGTCTGTTGTTCGATGTCCAGTTCTAACTGCTTCTTGACCTGCATACAGATTTCTCCAGAGGCAGGTAAAGTGGTCTGGTATTCCCATCTCTTGAAGAATTTTCCACAGTTTGTTGTGATCCACACAGTCAAAGGCTTTAGCATAGTCAATGAAGCAGATGTTTTCCTGGAATTCTCTTGCTTTTTCTATGATCCAATGGATGTTGGCAATTTGATATCTGCTTCCTCTGCCTTTTCTAAATCTAGCTTGAACATCTGGAAGTTCTCAGTTCACATACTGAGAAGCCTAGCTTGGACAGTTTTGAGCATGAGCATTACTTTGCTAGCGTGTGAGATGAGTGAAATTGTGCAGTAGTTTGAACATTCTTTGGCATTGCCTTTCTTTGGGATTGGAATAAAAACTGACCTTTTCCAGTCTTGTGGCCACTGCAAAGTTTTCCAAATTTGCTGGCATATTGAGGGCAGCACTTTCACAGCATTGTCTTTTAGGATTTGAAATAGCTCAGCTGGAATTCTATCACTTCCACTAGTTTGGTTCGTAGTGATGCTTCCTAAAGTTCACTTGACTTTGTCTGGCTCTAGGTGAGTGATCACACCATCATGGTTATCTGGGTCATGAAGATCTTTTTTGCATAGTTCTTCTGTATATTCTTGCCACCTCTTCTTAGTATCTTTTACTTCTGTTAGGTCCATACCATCCCTGTCCTTTATTGTGCCCATTTTTGCATGAAATGTTACCTTGGCATCTCTAATTTTCTTGAAGAAATCTCTAGTCTTTTCCATTCTACTCTCTTCCTCTATTTCTTTGCACTGATCACTTAGGAACACTTTCTTATCCTTGCTATTCTTTGGAACTCTGAATTTACCTGGGTATATCTTTCCTTTTCTCCTTTGCTTTTCACCTCTCTTCTTTTCATAGCTATTTGTAAGGCTCCTCAGACAACCATTTTGCCCTTTTGCATTTATTTTTCTTGGGGATGGTTTTGATCATGGCCTTCTGTACAATGTTACAGACTTCCATCCACAGTTCTTCAGGCACTCTGTCTGTCAGATCTAATCCCTTAAAACTATTCGTCACTTCCACTGTATCATCATAAGGGATTTGATTTAGGTCATACCTGAATGGTCTAGTGGTTTTTCCCACTTTCTTCAATTTAAGTCGGAATTTTGCAATAAAGAGATCATGATCTGAGCCACAGTCAGCTCTCAGTGTAGTTTTTGCTGACTGTAGAGAGCTTCTCCATCTTTGGCTGTAAAGAATATAATCAATCTGATTTGGGTATTGACCATCTATGATGTCTATGTGTAGAGTAGTCATCTCTCACATTGTTGGAAGAGGGTGTTTGCTATGACCAGTGCATTCTCTTGGGCACCTACTGACCTAGGGAGTTCATCTTTTGTGTATGGTAAATATTCAATAAAGAGAACTGTTATTATTTTCAACAAACAATTAAGTCATGGGACCAGAAGAGGGAAAGAATGAAGCACAGGATACCAATGTTAATAATAACCATATCCTATCATAGGTCTTCTAATAGTCTTTTATCAACTCCTTTTTATTTATGTTGATGAAGTAAAATTTGTTTGTCATCTATGACCATATTCATTTCCTTTTCTCTTCAGTTTCCTTTGGTTTTATATCAATTGATGGCTTCAACTTGACTTCCTAAAATATTTTCTCAAGACTTGGGAGAGGCAGGGCAAGGCTCCAAAGAGTCCCTGGGAGGTATGAGAGTAGGCTAAGTACAGAAGATGAGGGTCAGCCTTCTAGGGAGGAGTGCTCCCAGGGGGCAGAGAGCTAGGGCAGGGGCCCACACTCAAATTCCCACAGGGACTGGACAGGAAGCAACATGTGCATCTGGAGTGGTAAAGACAGCAATGTAATGTATCTAATAACTGTCTTCTGCTAAAATGTGAGGAAATAAAGGTCCAGGGTTGATGGAAAGAATGAATCTTTTTTTCCCCCAAACTGGAAATCCACATTTTATAACAAGTCTCCTAATATTTTAGTATTAGCAATTAACTTTTTAAAATTAAAAGAACATAAGACCACAGACAGGTCTGACACAGGAGGGAAGGGGGCAGGGCACAACACAGCCATTGAGGATATGACATAAACTGGTTAGAACCAAATAGACTGTTTAGGCCCAAGATGGCAGCAAGATTTGACTTTTAGTAGACTTTGAGCTTCAGTATACACTCATTGTAATTCATCAGCATATGCTAACTGACATGCCCACAGGTGCCACGACAGTTCTGAGGCTGACCATAAAAGGTCCCAAGTGGGTGGTGGGCCAATTTCTAGAAATCTCCACCTCTTTACCCCAAGATAGTTGGAATAATCCTCCCACTCTTTAGCCTGTGAAATTATCCAGCTCATAAAAACTAACTACCTCATATTTTTGGGACCATTCTCACTTTCTGAGACAGACCTCATTCTGCCTATGGACTGTGTATCTATGCTTTTTCACTTTTCTATGGCTCCGCTCTTGAATTCCTTCCTACCCAAAGCTAAAGACCCTCACTTGCTAGCCTATTTCATAACTCTCCTGAGACCTGGGACATGACCATCCTCTAGAGCCCCATTTTCCTGCAACCTTTTTACAAAGGCTATTAACAAATCTACTTCTTACCTATCACTTTGCTGAAGTCCTTCTGGCCCAGACAAAAAGAACCTGAGCTTCACTAAGTCCTAAGACAGACTGTGTGGTTTCAGTTAGAAGATTGTGGGTTTGAGTTCCGTCTGAAGTGTGCAGTTTCAGGTTGAGCCCACTAGACCAAGAGCCTGGCCTCAGAATGTTCAGTGTTTCAGATGCAAACAGCCCCCCAGTCGCCTACACTGGACTCTGGAAGCTACACATCTGGTTGTAGCTGCAACAGAACTAGAAGCACGCTGACAAAGCCTGAGCAATTTCACTGTCAAGAGTGGAATTTAAGTGTAAATTTCTCTAGGTTCCTTAGCAGCCAACGTCTTGCACCAAGAGCTATCACTTCTGAATTTTGTTTTGTAGTTGCTCAGGAAAACCTTGACTGCAAACAGAGGAAGTGGGAAGCCAGAACGTGTAGGTTTTATTTTGTTTGGGGTTCTGTTTGTTCTTTCACTGGAGTACTTTTTTCTTTCTTCTTTCCCTTTTCTCTTTTTCATTCTAGCTTTCCCTTGGTGAGCGCCAAGTTCCCAAACTGCAGAATCCAACTCAGACGGTCCTGGACGGGGACACCCTCGCCCTGGGTCTGTCTCTGAGGACCTACTTTCCTTTGCTTTCAGCCAAGAATCTGACTGGAATAAGGCCAATAAACTCCCTCACTTCAAGAGTGAATAGCAGCCAGATCAGCGGCCCAGGGATTCCTTCTCCCCACCCCGCCCCGAGGTTTGAGAAGGTACTCAAGGTCACCCGTTCCTTCATGAGGAAGGTTTTGCAGTTCTTTAACTCTTTAACATCACATTTGGCTTCCCGTCCCTGGAACTGCAGGCCCTCAGTGGGTGGCAGCGAGACCCCCGGGTGGCTGGGGAGGGAGAGAGGACCCCTCCTACTGACGGAGGGTAAATGCGGCAAAAGAAGACGACTGGCGACTTTAGATAAATGGCGGAAGGGGACTCCTCTGACCTTTTTTGAAACTTTCCCATAACCTGGAATTTTTTTTTAAAAAAGGTACTTTAAAAAAGTGACTAAGTTCTGTCTGGAGGAAGCTAGGAGGAGGAAAGGAAGACCGTAAAGAGGGAGAGCAGAGAGTCTGAGAGGGGGTCGGAGACGTTGGGGGCAGGAGGAGCAGCGAGGGGCGGGGCGGAGACGAGGGCGGGGCGAGAGAGGGGCGGGGCGGTGGGCGGTCGGGACTGCAAGGTGGGTGCGGGCTGCGAGGGCACAGTTCGTGGAGCACGGGCTTCCAATGCTCTGGGGAAGAGGGGGCTATGGGCGGGGCGGGGCGGGGACGGCGGTCCTCACCTGCCTCTGCTTGGAGCCTGAAGTTCAAGTTCGGGGAACAGAAGCCTCTCTCGAAGTGAACCAGGAAGGCGGGAAAGCGAGGCTTTCGGTCTTCGTTCGTCGGTGGCTTCTGCACTTCAAAGACCTAGCGCAGGTTTTCATGTTTAACAGAACACCTTTTCCTTCAGAGACTGCGGGTGGCGCGGGTTGGGGGGCGGCTTGGAGGGAGAGAAACTTGGAAGAACGGAGCGATTTGAGCAATTAGTAAAGGGGACCTGGGGGCCAGCTTCTGTGAGAGAAGCTTTGAACCTGAATGGGAACATAAAGTTCTTAAACCTTCCTCATGCATTTTTTTCCCCCCAGCAGTGGGGCGGGGCCAGGTGGAAACCTTAATTTTCCTCCCTTTTCACCAACGAATTAATAGAAAGAGGCTTATTAGCAGCAGAAGCAGTTGTTTCTTATGTAGCGATGGGATGGGAGAAAAATCAGCAGGAGACTCCCCTTCATCTCCATCCATCTCTCTGCATTCGGTCCAGTGAGATCAGTTTAGGACTGCTTGGAGGAACTTTAAATGATTTGTGAGAAGCCCTAAGATGGTAATGAGTTAGTAGTAACTAAGGAGGAAGCCCAGAGTTGTGAAGATCTTAGGAGGAGTTATTGCTGAAGACGGGTCACGAAGAGGTCTTACATCAAAGGAAATCATAAGGTCAAGAAAGCAGAAGAGAAACTTACATTTCCTCTAGTTCAGTGGGGGTTGGCTACATTGCTATTTCCAAGTGAAAGATGATAAAAGTTTAGTGAGATAATTTCCCAGACAGGTGGGCAGGGAATATGCTATTGCAGTGAAACTGCAGTCAGCCCCAAGATTGTGACAGTGACTAATAAACTCTACCCCAGAGAGGGTTTTAGGAAATACGTTTAATTCCTTCATAAAAGCAATAAGCTTAATCTTTAAAGGCTTAAGTGTCAGAATATTCAGTCCTGTCCAAGTCAAAAATCAGCCATCAATAACAAGCAGAACCTCCAGTTATAAACAACTATTTAGAAGGGGATGACTACTGTATATTCCTTCTCCAAGATGCTGGTCCAATAACCAACATGAAATTTGGTTGGTTTCTGTATCTATGATGGTTATTTCACTTTATGCTCTGTGCCTATTACAATCCCTAGAACCTAGTAAGGCTCAATAAATATTTGTGGAATGAACTGTTGACTTCATGTTTACCCCATTATATTTATTAAACTACTTTGGAGACAAACCCTGAGATATATAGCGTTTCAGCCATCTTCTCAGCTGACATCCTGTGGGATCTGGTCTTTTAAAATAACCTGAGGATGTTAGTGGGCTTCCCAGGTGGCTCAGTGGGTAAAGAATCCCCCTGCAATGCAGAAGATGCCATTTCTATCCCTGGGTCTAGAAGATTCCCTGGAGTAGGAAATGGCAACCCACTCCAGTATTTTTACCTGGAGAATTCCATGGACAGAGGAGCCTGGTGGGCTATAGTCCATAGGGTTGCAAAGAGTTGGACACAACTGAAGTGACTGAGCACATACGCATAAGGATGTTAGTGCAGCAAGGGACTTTAGGGTTAGGTGAGTTAACCTATTTGTTCTACAAGAAACACTTGAAAAACAGAGGGATGGTAACTTTTCTAAGGTCACACAGCCAATAGAGCTAGGATACAAATGCATTATCTCTGACTTCTAATTCTGTCTAGGATGAACGCTAGCTCTTAGAGAAGGAGTAACCTAAAGGACACATAATATTATTGAAGTGGATTTTCATTAGGAGGAAAAGCATCAGGAAAGGCACTGCAGTGGCGTGAGCAGAAGTCCTCTGCAGCTTCTTAGTTCAAGCTCTAGGCAGTTCATAGGGTTTTCCACATGAGTTGGCAATGCCAGAACTCTCATGTTAAAGTCTATTCTTCCTTGTGGTTTTCATCCTGAAAATGTTAAGGAATAACTTAACTTAATAACTTCACAGGATCTCCTGTGAAGCAGATCCTCCTTCATAATAATAAAGTCAAAATCCAGAGTTAAAATTTTAACTAAAAGCCAGAAATCTGAGATTGAAAAGGATCTTGTCTTTTTTGTCCCCCCAAAATACTATCTCTTCATGTGTTTCTTTGTGGGGGAACTGCATGATCAGGACAAGTAAAATCTGTGAAGTAGTTTGGTTTTTCAAGGCACTCTTTGATTTTAGTGCATGGGAGGGGACTTTCCACTGAATTTCACTAATATGTTAGCTTGGAGAAGAGAGTCAGAAGGCCTGGAGAAATTAAAAGTCCTTTAGCAGAAGTCATCTGTGAAGAAAAGAAGACAATCTCAAATCTCCACTAAGAACATAGTCTTATTTGTGCTGGGCCATTCTATCGCAAGAGTCAGACAGGACTTAGTGACTAAATCACCACCATTTTGTCCTGGCTACTGTACTGCTGAGTCTGTAAGAAAATGGGCAGAGGATGCCAATGTGTGGTTTACACAGATATAATGACATTCACACCCTTAACTGGTTCATAATGGCAGGGCTGATATTCATCAGCTAACTCAACCTTGAGCTTCCCAGTGGGTGCCCACACCTACCTGAGGGAGAAACATTTCACTGACCATCATGAGGAAAAGCATACACACCCACACATCACTCTGGCCAGCTCAGCTCAGTGGTGCCCACAAGCTGCCAGGCATGCTCTGTGGATCCAGCTGAGGAAGCGCTGCATGGCTGCTATGCTGTGGCTGGGAGTGGGGAGGCTGAGCAGTGGCTGCCCTGGCCCAGGCCATGCAGGTCCAATTGAACCAAGCCATCCTCCATCTGTGGTCATCCACACTATGCTTATAGAGACACTTTGTCCCCCCGACCTTGGAAGACGAGCCCCCAGGACCAGGGTGCTCCCCACGCTGCTTCGTATTTGACAGATCCTCTGAGTGTGTAGACTAAGCCCCCACAGATGGAGGCAAGCCTTCCGGATGTCTCAGGAGACATTTTATTATATCTGCAAAAAGCTGGTCTGCATCTTCAAAGGGAGGCCACCCACTTGAAACTGCTTCTCTCTGTTCCTCAGAAAGCAGCTGTTAGACCGTATTGGCTGGCCTCCCTGGTGCCTCTGACCTTGAGTGTTGATCTAGAGCTGGGCATGCCTTTCGAGACATTGGAGATGCCATCTGTGCTATCTTTCAGGACCTCCAGAAAAGGCAGCCTGACCTACAGGAGGTCGTGGAAAGATCCCAATGTGAGTTAGGACTACTGGAGGCATACGTAGAAAACTATCTTAACAGCTGTCAGTGCCTTTCATGTCCTGCTGGTCTCGACCTTTATTTCAGCCAAGTGTTTGTCAGTTGCCCTGGATCCAGCCATAATTCACATGTGTTGGAAGCAAGTCAGCTTTGCCATAGGGGAGATGCAGGCACTCTCTTACCCGCTGTCCAGAAAGAAATAGAGGGGTGTCACAGGGCTTGTCCCAGTGGGTGATGGAACATACCCTGTTTCAGTGGCGTACAGCTCAGTACCACCAACCTGTCACCCCTGAGGAGCTGCGCTTCAACAGGTGATCTGGGCTGTCTGGGAAACTGTGGAGCAGGCCTTCAGGCGGCTGACAGGCCAGCAGCAGCGTAGCCACTGGGAAGCGGAGTGTATGGGTGAGGTGGTCACTGGCTGTTGCTGGCTCCATAATCTGCATTGTTGTTGTTCAGTCGCTCAGCTGTGTTCAACTCTTTGTGACCCCATGGACTGCAGCATACCAGGCTTTCCTGTCCTTCACCATCTCCCAGACCTTGCTCAAAGTCATGTCCATTGAACTGGTGATGCCATCCAACCATCTCATCCTCTGTTGTCCTCTTCTCCTCCTGCCTTCTATCTTTTACAGCATCAGGGTCTTTTCCACAGGTGGCCAAAGTATTGGAGCTTCAGCATCAGTCCTTCCAATGAATATTCAGGGTTGTTTGAGGAGAGGTCTAATGCCCAGAGTTGGACCACAGCCTCCACCCTCACTACGGCACACAGCAGTATCTCAAAGGATGAGGCACAAAAGCTGCTGAGGTTCCAAGTGCATCAAGCCAACAGCCAGTACCTGGCATCTCAGGCCGGGCCAACCCGAGGTGATACCTATCCATCCTGCTTTTTCATTTGACTTTCCCCTTCAGGTCCTTTTCCTTCTTTCCACATTAACCCTCCTTTTTCCATTCCTGAGAATAAAGTACTGTTGCTGATGTTTGTATTACTAAGGCTCCAAGGTGTTGTATCTTCTTATAAAGTGCCGAGAGAGGGCATGCACGCAGGTCATCCCCAGCCGTAGGGGAACAAATTGTCTTCATTGTCAAAGGAGCCTATAAACAATTGGTTATAGGTGCATGGCTGCTTTATAGCCCAAGCAGTTGATAGTGGCTGACATACACATCTGTTGGTTCTACTTTAAATTTCTTGAGTCTCACTTTGACCACTCATAAAGGCATGAACATTTATCTACCTCCCTTTACACCAGTACACACACAAATGTGCCCTTCTCTTCACCAACTCTGTTCAAATAACAATCTCTATTAGTTTCCTACTGTTTCTGTATCAGTGCCAGGTGGCACTATTGGTAAAGAACACATCTGCCAATGCAGGAGACATGAGACATGGGTTTGATCCCTGGGTCAGGAAGATCCCCTAGAGGGCATGGCAACCCACTCAAGTGTCCTTGCGTGGAGAAACCTATGGACAGAGGAGCTTAGCAGGCTACGGTCCACAGGGTTGAAAAAAGGCAAACACGACTGAAGTGACTTAGCATGCAAATATGCAAAGCACATATGTTGTAACAAATTGCCACAACTTAGCAACGTAACATAAGTGGGACTTGCAGAAGGCACAGGGGTGACACAGTGTGGTCCTTTGGGAGAACTGCAGTTAGTTCTGCAGGGTGGGGTGAGAGCAGGAAATGTGGGGCTGCAGAGGATCCAAGTTAAGGAGCTTGAACATTTTCCTAAGAGCCAAAGAGAAGCACTGATGGAAATTACCCATAGAGGTGACATGATCACTTTGGCCTTTAAAAAAAGATAACCCTTTGGGAGTAAAGAGGGATGAACTGGATTGGGGAGGAGAGGGAGCTGGGGACAGGAGGACCAGCTAGGAGGTGAGCAGGAGTTACACGGGAAGGGTGGAGAGTGAACTGTACAGTTGTGTGTGTGTGGTAGTTAACTAGAATATGTGTGTGTGTGTGTGTGTAGGCTAATCAATTGGACTACACAAGAACTTCTTCCTTGTTAAGCACCTGCCTTTTTCCAGTTGTGATTGGCCATTGTAGGACTGCAGCCCAGTAGCTCATTGGATAATGGGACTGTTCTTTCTCCAGGTTGAGTTAACCAGAGGGATTCCTGAAAGAGGTAGTTTCTGCCTTGACCCTTACAGTTTTCAGAAGGCGAGAACTTCCTTGGTCTCTCTCAGTCCTCCTTCCAGCCTACCCTCACCCACCTAGCTGAGGCTACAACTGTCAGAGGCAAACGGTGGGCTGGAGTCGTGCAGAGCTGGACAGGAGCCTTGGTTTCCCCATCTTTCGAAGTGGAGCCAGACAACCCCTACACCCAGCTGCGATCTGATTTAGCTGTGTTTACCTTGTGTCCTGCCCCTTTTTCAGTTTTCTCTCCTTCCCTCAGTGTCCTAGACGTGAAAAAACTCACTGGTGAACGTGTTGTGTGTGGAGGCGGGTGGGGGCTGTGCGGACGACTTCAGGGTGAAAACTACACCACAATGAGAAAGCTCTACTAGTTTAAGAAGTGTAATTTAATAAAAGTTTCTGTTACTCTTTTTCCCTCCTTTAAGGTTTATGGGTGGGGGGGGGGTGGTGGTGGGGTAATAGGTGGTTTTTAATGTTAATGACGAAAACAAAGCACAGGAGGAAGATTTTATTTTGCTCAGGGGACACAGTTGAGATGGGACAGGAGTTTATTTGCTAATTTGGAGGTGAGACTGAGAAGGCAATGGCAACCCACTCCAGTGCTCTTGCCTGGAAAATCCCATGGACGGAGGAGCCTGGTAGGCCGCAGTCCATGGGGTCACTAAGAGTCGGACACAACTGAGCGTCTTCACTTTGGAGGTGAGAAAGAAGAAGAACGAGCCTTGTCCTGAGCTGTTTCAGGCTTGAGGCAAGAGGAAGGCTGGTCCTGGGGCCCCAAGGACCCTAAGCAGCTGGAATCAGTGACCATGGAGGAGTGGCACTCAGTCCTTGGATCAGGAGGGTTAAAGCATAGTCCAGGCTCATGTTTCACTTGCGCCTGCACTCTGCCAAGAGAAAACTTCTGGGGAGAGAGCTGAGGGGGTATGTTAAGGTAAGCTTTGGGTGGATCCTAAACTTGGACAAGTTCTGAACTGGGGAAGCCCATCTCCTAGGACCCCAAGGTCCTGGAATCTCTTCAGGTCTCAACTTGTCTCTCTGTAACATGTGCGAGCCCGACTGAGACCAGGGTGTTCTAGGATCACTCAGCTTCTCGTGTGAAAATGTTGTCACTGTGCTCACGCACTGTAGACCCAGCAGCATTCTCTGGGGTATCGGTCAAGTTTGGCTGCTGATCAGAGTCAGTCCTAGTTCCTGGGTGGAGCTGGGTGGCAGTGGAAGGGGAGAGGAAGGGACCCTGCTTCTCCTGTTCC
The DNA here is from genome assembly GCF_019923935.1 of Bubalus bubalis. Lineage (NCBI taxonomy): Eukaryota > Metazoa > Chordata > Mammalia > Artiodactyla > Bovidae > Bubalus > Bubalus bubalis. The sequence continues at coordinate 27,402,988 of NC_059158.1, forward strand.
TGCCATTCTCAAACTTCTGGAACCACAGAAGGAGGTCTGATCATGGCCTCAGTGAGGCCGGGCTAAGGGGGGGAAGTTGAACAATAGAAGAGGTTGAGAAAGTCAAAAGCACACAGAGAGAGAAGTCTTTCCCACAGATTCAGCATCATTTGGTGAAAGCATCACAGGTAACCGTCTTCCCTTCAGAGAGTTTGAAAATATCCACTAACACACCTCCCCGTGAGGATGAGAGTTGGAGGTGATCATTATGAGTTATCTGTGTATTTACTCTCTACTGTATGAGTGCATGCTCAGTCGTGTCTGATTCTTTGAGACCCATGGACAGTAGTCCACCAGGCTCCTCTATTCAAGGGATTTCCCAGGCAAGAATACTGGAGTGGGTTTCCATTTCCTTCTCCAGGGGATATTCCCAATCCAGGGATTGAACCCACGTCTCCTACATTGGAAGGTGGATTTTTTTTTTACCACTGCACCACCTGGGAAGCCCCCTACTCTCTACTGCTGCTGCTGTTGCTAAGTCGCTTCAGTCGTATCTGACTCTGTGCGACCCCATAGATGGCAGCCCACCAGGCTCCCCCGTCCCTGGGATTCTCCAGGCAAGAACACTGGCGTGGGTCTACTCTCTACTATATGACCCTAAATAAGACACCAAGGATGCTTTGAGACCCTAAGGCCCCAAATGGGCAGTATCTATGCTTACAAAGACTAAAACCATTTGTACACAAAACACCTACCATAATACCACACAAGAATGTTCCAATGTCAGGTCAGGCAGTTAGTTCTTACCCTCAGCCCATACTGTCCTGGAGAATGGCTCTGCCTCCTAGAGACTGGTGTAGGTGTCTTGGACCAGGACTGCCATGTGGGAACTGTACTGGTCTCGGTGGCCCAGCAGCTGATTCCCAGGCCACTTTACTGACCAGGCGCCTGTTCTCTACTGTATCAGAGGCAATCATGGCAGCAACAGTCAGGTGGCACCTGACACTGTGGCTCTGGGCTGGAGCTGGTGCATTGCTCACTTGTGCTGTAGGGGGCACTGTAGACACCTCGGAAGGCGCTGGGGCTTATGGGAGGGTCAGGGTGGAGCTAAATCTAGCTTAACCTAGGCCAGCTTAACACAAAAGGCCCTGCACTCTGTTACTACCTGTATTTCAGAGAGAGGCTGGAATGGCAGTAGGTGAAGGACGATGTTATTGAGAAAAGGACTCCCAGAGAAGCCCCACTGCTGCAGAATTTGTTGTGGCTGCTGCCTTTGGGGTTCCTTTAGCAGCTGAAGATAATTAGGGATGTGCCTGGTACAACAGATGACGCTGTGGAGGGTCCAAGATAGTACAGCTTCCTACTGTCTGAGGCCCTTAGGCTGGACCCCTGCTTCATTCCAGCTGGAGCCTGTGCAGGGAGGGACAGAACCAGAGAGCTGGTCTCCCGGCTTTCATCCATCCAGGCTGACCTAGACCTGCCCAGGACCCAATAAGGAGTTCCCTAACCGCCACAGCCACCCCAATCTGTCAACAGGGAGAGGTAAGTATGGGCCTATTGTCTTGTCCCCTCTTGAAGCAAACAGCAGGCTTCCTCCAAATGAGCCACTGCTCTGCCCTCGTGTGTCTGCTTCACTGTTTTGTGCAGGGGGCTTCACTCGGCCCCCTGCTTACTTGCCTCCACTTCAACAGGGCCTCTGCACTGCTTATTGCTAAAGGCCAGCAGATCTTTCAGGCTGGCTGGCCAGTGAGGAAGCCGGCTCAAGGCAGGGCCAGTCACGCTCCATCATACCATCTACCAAACATCTTTGTTGGAAAATCCCTGCAATGGAAACCAAACAGAACAGATCGGTTCACACAGCACGACTGACAGAAATATCTTGCTGGGCCAGACTGCTGTCTCTGTTAAGATACCACCCACAGCTGTAAGCACCAGCTGACTCCTCTTGAAAAGAGAAGACTGTTAACAAAGACCAGGGCTGGCTTTGGAAGGCCAAGGCTGGGTGTGAGAAGGCTGATGGGGGCTCCACACTTCAGCTGGGGACCCAGGGTAGGAAGGGCATGAACACTAGGTGTCAGCAACTGTCATGTCCCTCTCCACTACCCTCTTGACCATGGCTCCCTGCTGCAGCTCCCACAAGGTAAGACAAGGCAGATTAAGATTCTGTGCTGCTTCTGGGGCCCCCCAGAAAGTTCCAATTTCCAGACACTGCCTCCAGTCTGTCTCCCTTGTCTTCCTGACAAAGCACCCTGGGAGACCCCCACGAGCTGCTTCTGGGGCCCCCCAGAAAGTTCCAATTTCCAGACACTGCCTCCAGTCTGTCTCCCTTGTCTTCCTGACAAAGCACCCTGGGGGACCCCCACAAGCTGGTTTGAGTGTCCTAGCTTAGAGCTGGAGAGAGAAAAGACTTCAAGGTTTAAAATTCTAAATGTCTCAAAGAGGACCCATGAAGGTAGTGAAGCAAGTGAGAAAGGCTTGGAGGGCTTCAATGAGAGGCCAGCAGAGCATTCATATAAAAGGGACTGTACATATCTTTGGCTACCTGATTTTTTCACGTGGCAGTCTCCTGATTAAACTTCTACATTCCAGTATAATAACCAATTCACTCCTTATTTACTTATAATAGTTCTTGGCTATTTACTCAGCTTTTCTTTGATTTTTCCCCCACCTCTTTTACTGTCTTCTATGCATCAATAGTGTTTTATTTCTCTTTTCCCTTTATTGCTTTGGCAGTGATAAATTTTTTTTAGTCTATATCCTTAAATTTAAAAAAGATGTATTTATTTATATGGCTGCACTGGGTCTTAGGTGCAGCACATAAACTTCTTAGTCACAGCACGTGGGATCTAGTTTGCCCATCAGGTACCGAACCTGGAAGCATGGAGTCCTAGCCACTGGACTACCAGGGACGCCCCTGTCTTTAAATTTTTAACATGTGTGTATGTGCAAGTTGTTCAGTCATGTCCAATTCTTTGTGACCCCAGGGACTATACAGTCCATGGAATTCTCCAGGCCAGAACACTGGAGAGGGTAGCTGTTCCCTTCTCCAGGGGATCTTCCAAACCCAGGGATTGATCCCAGGTCTCCCACAATGCAGGCAGATTCTTTACTAGCTCAGCCACCAGGGAAGCCCTAAAAAATTTTAACATAAACTTTTAACGTAACTGCCTTCAAAACGTCATTCTCCTTCCAAATGAATAAAGACTTTAAAACATTTATTTTGCCATGTTACTATTACTTGAAGTTGTGCTATTTAAGATGGTAACCACAAGTCACATGTGGCTACTCAGGTTTAAACTAATTAATGTTAAATAAATTCATTTCCTTGGTTGCATAGCCACATTTTAAGCGCTCAGTAGCCACAAGTGGCTAACAGCTACTATACTGAACTGAGGAGATACAGAATACTGTCATTGTGGAAGGTACTATTGGACAACGCTAGTTATTTCCATCTAGTTTTTACCTCCCTCCAAATTAGTCATTATTATCAGTATTGCTTTTTAGAGTCAATACTTCTTTAGATTTACTTTTATGTTTACCAGTTTATTTGCTCACCAATGTTTTTACACTCCATTCCTTACTTTCATATTCGATTTCTTTCTTTCTGAAATGTATCCTTTGGGAGCTGGCTGTGGGCAGAACTGTGTCCTTCCAAAATTCATAAATTGTCCAAGCCAGGCTTCATCAATACGTGAACTGTGAACTTCCAGATGTTCAAGCTGGTTTTAGAAAAGGCAGAGGAACCAGAGATCAAATTGCCAACATCCACTGGATCAACGAAAAAACAAAAGAGAGTTCCAGAAAAACATCTATTTCTGCTTTATTGACTATGCCAAAGCCTTTGACTGTGTGGATCACAATAAACTGTGGACAATTCTGAAAGAGATGGGAATACCAGACCACCTAACCTGCCTCTTGAGAAACCTGTATACAGGTCAGGAAGCAACAGTTAGAACTGGACATGGAACAACAGACTGGTTGTCCATTGTCACCCTGCTTATTTAACTTACATGCAGAGTACATCATGAGAAAAGCTGGGCTGGAAGAAGCGCAAGCTGGAATCAAGATTGCCGGGAGAAAAATCAATAACTTCAGATATGCAGATGACACCACTCTTATGGCAGAAAGTGAAGAAGAACTAAAGAGCGTTTTAATGAAAGTGAAAAAGGAGAGTGAAAAAGTTGGCTTAAAGCTCAACATTCAGAAAACTAAGATCATGGCATCTGGTCCCATCACTTCATGGCAAACAGATGGGGAAACAGTGGCTGACTTTACTTTTCTAGGCTCCAAAATCACTGCAGATGGTGATTGCAGCCATGAAATTAAAAGACGCTTGCTCCTTGGAAGGAAAGTTATGACCAACCTAGACAGCATATTAAAAAGCAGACATTACTTTGTCAACAAAGGTCTGTCCAGTCAAGGCTATGGTTTTTCCAGTGGTCATGTATGGATTGAGAGTTGGACTTAAAGAAAGCTGAGTGCAGAAGAATTGATGCTTTTGAACTGTGGTGTTGGAGAAGACTCATGAGAGTCCCTTGGACTGCAAGGAGTCCATCCTAAAGGAGATCAGTCCTGGGTGTTCATCAGAAGGACTGATGCTGAAGCTGAAACTCCAATACTTTGGCCACCTGATGTGAAGAGCTGACTCATTTGAAAAGACCCTGATGCTGGGAAAGATTGAGGGCAGGAGGAGAAGGGGACAGAGGATGAGATGGTTGGACGGCATCACCAACTCAATGGACATGGGTTTGGGCGTACTCTGGGAGTTGGTGATGGACAGGGATGCCTGGCATGCTGCGGTTCATGGGGTTGCAAACAGTCGGACACGACTGAGCGACTGAACTGAACTGAACTGAGGCCCTAACCCACAACTGGACTGTATTTGGAGAAGTGTCCTTAGGAGATAATTATGGTTAGATGAGATCATAAGGGTGAGGCCCTAATCCACTAGGACTGGTTACCTTACTGCAAGTGTAAGAGAGCTTTTTCGTTCTCTGCACATGCTCAAAGGAAGGGCTATGTGAGGACTCCATAAGAAGGTGGACATGTGCAAGCCAGGAAAAGAGCTCTCATCAGAAACCAAACCCTTCCAGATCTTGATCTGGGACTTCCAGACTCCAGACCTGTTGTTTAAGTCATCCAGCCTATGGTATTTTGTTATGGCAGCTCTAGAGACAAATATAGAGTCCATTCAACGAAAGTCCAGAGTGTTACTCTGAAAATATTTTACATCTTTAACAATAGTTAACAAGGTATAGAATTATAGGTTGTTAGGTTTTTTGTGGGTCTTTTTGACCTTTAAACTATTATTCCATTGCTTCTGGCCTTTAATATTACATTGAGAAATCTGTTATCATTCAGGATGTTCCTCTCTTTTTGGGGATTGCTTTTAATAGTTTCCCCATATTTCTGGGCTTCATTACAGTGGGTCTAAGTGAAGGTTTAATATTCCTTGCCTAGGATTCATTGTGATTCTTTAGTCTGAGGATTCTAGGATACTTGTCTTTGATTAATGTTGGAAAATTTTCAGCTATTATTTCCTTTGTTTTTCTCCGTCTTAAATTCCCGCTGGATGTATTTTGAACCTTTTCATTCTATCATTTAATTCTCTTAATTTCTCGTTAGTTTTCATTTTCCCCACTCTGCTGCATTATGGCAATTTCCTCAGCTCCATCTTCTAGTTTACAAATGTTTCTATTCTGCTTTTGACTAGTCTTAATTTATTCTTTCAATAACTATTTTTCAACTGTAGAAGTTTGATTTGCTCAAATCTACCCTTCCTTCAGGGTCTTGTTGTCTCCTGAATATTTCTTTACCTTAAAAAAAAATCTGGTTTAAATATATTGATTTCAGAATCAAATTGGACTTCAGTTGTCTAGATTATAAAATGAGGCTTTAGACTAAATGGCTTCTAAGGTGACTTCCAGTTCTGCAATTCTGATATTCATTTATTTTTAAAAAACATTGTTGGCACACTTGGCATTTACATTAATGAAGGCGGCACTGGAACATGGCCGTGAATAAAGGATAATTATTTTAAAAGCCACCTTCCCCAGACCTCTAGGGCTCTGAGCCAACACCTTCCATTTTCTCATATCCCCTTCCTGTATTAGCACAGAGAGAAACAGGTGGTTAACCAGATGAACGCAGGCCAGGAAAAATATCCATCTGGGTTTGGTTTCAGATCCGAGATATTTCTGGAGGCTCATCAAAGAATCCAGTGAAAGGCTGGGGAAAGAGGTGAACACTAAACTCTGCTTCTCAGAGATTTTTGTTTTGAACACTGTAGCACTTAACATATAAAATTAAAGAGTTAAAGGTTTTTCTACACTCTTTAAAAAAAAAACAACAGAATAGCGCAGGGCTGGAAGAACCATAACAAAGGCTTGTATTAATTTTTATCTAAAGATTCCTACAATTGAGCTAGAAGAATGTAGTAAGGTCCTAGAAGTGAACTGTGGGTATGAGCTGGAGGGTGGGGCATAGAGGAGGTGATCTAAGTAGATCTCTGTAAAGGACGTATGAGTGATCAGTACAACCATTTTTAAAGCTTGTATACCAAGGTGCTTCACAAATATATCTTTCAAAATCTGCTCCTATGTTGTCAAATGTTTAGTGAATAGAGGATAGGAAGAGATTCAGTCTTTCTAAACCCTGGCCTCTGATCTATCAAACTGTAAATGCTATGGACTAGAACTGTAGGTTTTTAGACAAATGGCATGGTACCAACTAAAATAAATATTCAGCTTACTTCAAAGACCACCGGCTCTTCCTCCCCACCATGGACGAGCTGACCACATAGTCCCCACTATGTGGACAAGCTGACCACACACATAGTGCTTTTATGATTTATTTTCTTCGCTTACATTTTTAGAATAAACTTGTCTGAGGCATAATTTATACATACTTCACTTTATGGAAGTATAGTTTACATATACCTTGTTTTAAAATTCAACAAAATATAAATTTCCTTCCTTTTCCATACTGCCTGAGATAAAGTTGTGAAACTAATGCTCAAGTTGTATTCCTCTCCCAACTACTGGTGTTTTAAGAGACTTGCTTGTCTCTTAAGTTTCTTTTTCTGTGTCTTAACTGTAAAATAACTATTGATTCTAACTAAAGATCATTTACCAACTATGTGCTTTTTGTAAGTCCCTGAGGCACTGTGTGTGAGAATGTATTTATTCTACATATAGGTAATTTTTATCTCCCTCTCCCCCTCATTCTCACTTCATCCAAACAGCTTTTAGATCTGTCCATTTTTTACTCTGGAATATCTCACTCTCATCCTCTTCTTTCTGTCCCTTCTTTGAATACCTTTTCCAGGTCTCCTTTCTTTTTATCTGATTAAAATAATCCATTTCGCACATGATGTGCCTACATTAGTCTTCCTGATGCACAAATTTAATACTGCCTCTCTTTTGCTCAGAAGCTATCTATGGCTCCCTCTTGCCTACTAACTGAAGCACAATCTCCTTTCCCTGCTGGTCAGTGTCCTCTGCAGTCAGGCTGGATGCACCTGGTTGCTTCCGGTCCTACCCTGCCCCCACCTGCCCCGCTGGCCCTTCATTCCGCGCACCTCAGCCTCTCGCAGTCAACGCTGCCTTTACATTTTGCTTAGAAGGCCACTGCTGTCACACCTCCCTAGAGGGACTACTGCCCATCTTTTGATCCTCAGATCAAATACTACCCTCTTTCTTTTGCTTCCCCTCATCACACCTGTGCAAATTTGGATCTGCAGCTTGTACTGTTAGGTGCCTCAAAAACATGTGCATACAAATCTGCCTCTTTTAATGCATATGGCACCCTGCACCATGCTAGAACACATGTGCCTTTTCTCACGGTTATTTATGTTTGGGCCTTATTTTAGATACTGGATTGTACACATTTCATCTCACCTTTGTATCCTCCTAAATATCTTGCATATAATAAAATACAAGTAGTATTATTTACAGTATGAATAAATACCAGCATCTCAAAGCTGAATTCATCTCAAAGCTGAATAAAGACAGGTATTTTAAATATTTTGCAATTTCAAAATAATGATGTATGGTTTACTTGAAAGATAGAATAAAAACTGATTATAAATTATATATAATTTACTGTCTCATACATAGCTTACATGCAATTGATTAAATGAATGAATAAGCAAATGTTACAAGACACATACAGATGCTACTCCAACTTTTTTTAAATTGAAGTATAATTGACCTATAAGGTTGTGTGATGCTACTCCGTCTTAAACTATCCATCATGTCCAGAGAAAGGTCCCTCTATACCTCTGACAGTAAAATGGATAAGCAAAACTATAATATACTAATGTAAAAATACAATATACTGTGTTTTTAATGCAAGTATTTTAAAATATAAAATACCTGTTTGCTTAATATTTAAGTAAATTCTATTGAATTTTATGAGTTAGATTTTGTATTTGGATCTTAACATACTCATTTGTTCTTAAATGCTATTTGATAAAGTCATATAGACTGGGGCCAAATCCTAACCGGTATGGGATTCTGGGATCTTTTATGCTGTAGTCTCCTTACCTGTAAAATGAGGATTAAAAATAACCATATCACAGGACTTCCCTGGTGGTCCCGTGGCTAAGACTTCTCACTCCCAATGCAGGGGGCCTGGGTTCCACCCCTGATCAGGGAGCTAGACCCCACATGCAGTAAACTAAGAGTTCCTATGCTGCACCTAAAGATTCTGCATGCTGCAACTAAGTTTTGCAACTAAGACCTAGTGCAGACAAATAAGTATTTTTTAAAAACCGTGTAACAGGGCATTGAAAAGATTAAATGAGATTACACAATACTTAGCAGAATGTCTGGCTTAAAGTACATGTTCAGTAAATGGTTGCTTTTATTTCAAGCTAAGTCTTGGTTGCACAGTCATGTGCAACTCTTTGCAACCCCATGGACTATATAGACTGCCAGGCTCCTTTGTCCATGGGATTTCCCAGGCAAGAATATTGGAGTAGGTTACCATTTCCTTCTCCAAGGGATTATCCTGACCCAGGGATTGAACCTACATCTCCTGTGCCTCCCACACTGCACAGCAAATAGCCCTATAGGCTATTTCAGGAGATCATTAGACAGCACAGGCTAAGGTTAGCCTGTGCTGTCTAATATGGTAGCCACTAGCTACATGGGGTGATTGAGCACTTGAGATGTAGTTAGTTTGAACTGGGTTGTGGGGAAGTATAAAAATTACAGCAGATTTTAAAAACTTATTATAAATAAAATGCAAAATACCTCATTAATATTTTTTAAACATTGATTACATGTTCCCTGGGGTCTCAGCGGTAAAGAATCCACCTGCAATGCAGGAGCTGCAGTAGACATGGGTCCGATCCCTGGGTTGGGAAGATCCCCTGGAAAAGGGAACCTACTCCAGTATTCTTGCCTGGAGAATCCCATGGACAGAGGAGCCTGGTGGGCTACAGTCCATGGGGTCACAAAGAGTTGCATATGACTGAAGCAACTGAGCACACACATAGGTTAAAATGCTATTTTAGATATATTGTGTTAAACAACATATTGGCAAATTAACCTCACTTGTTTCTTTTTTCTGTTAGTATTCAAAATTTTTTTTCCTTTTTAAAAAGCTTTTATGTTGGAGTACAGTTGATTAGATTAACAATGTTGTGTTAGTTTCAAGTGTACAGCAAAGTGACTCAGTTATACACATACAACATGTTTCTTTTTACTTTTTAAAATGTAGGTACTAGAAAATTTTTATATATGTGTGTTCCATTCTATTTCTGTTGGGCAGTGCTGACCTAAAGTCTCTGGTCAAGAACAAAAATATATAGATGCTAAACTAATATTTGATTGGTTGATTGATACAGCTAAATCTCTTCATCATGTCATTGCATTGGCAGTTAAAAGCATAAAGGACTATTTTTTTAATGCACATAAATCTAGACACAATTTACAGAGTAGGGTTATTAATAGCAAATTTCATAGATTAGGGTTATTAATAGCAAATTTCATATACTATATTCACTCAAGTTTCTTGTAATTTGTCTCTGGAAGTCTTTAAGGAATGAAGTAAAATTCTTCAAACACAGCTTCTGTGAAATCTGTGCAATTAAGAATGGGGATGACCCTTTATTTGTCACTTTTACCTCAATAAAGCTGAAAAAAAACCCCAAAAGAATGATTACTTTTCAGGGACTAAGAAACCTGGCTACTGAAATTAACCTTGGCAAATGACAATGAACCACAAATGTTGGCAGGTCAACTACGTTGTCAAATCTAATGGGCAAATTAGCATCACTGGAGCTCTCTGGCTCCTGGATTTTTCTGCTCTTTGTAGCACATCTAATTCGAAGGACTGCAGGAAGCAAAAGATGGAGCAGAGGCTGTGTAGCCCTCCTGTCTTTACAAGACACTCTGGCTAACTCCAAGGACCTTGTGATCTTCTTCCATAATGTTCTTTAAGCATGCAGTAAATGCCTCTGATGCTTTCAACACTGGCAGAGCCTGAGCCAAACAATACCTCCTTTAGCCAATTTGCAGCAAAGGTCTCACTCAAAGAAGTGTCTGGACGGGTTCCAGACAATATTCAGACCATTCTTTGAACTAGATACTACTTCTAATTTTGAAGGAAAGAAAACCGAGGTACAGAGTGGTTGAGTCGGCTACCACAGTCACATAGTAGAGCAGCCCAAAAGATAAATGAGTCTGCTTGTCTTGGTGCTCTTGTTGCTGCTTAGCCACCAAGTCATGTCTGACTCTTCTGCAACCCCCACACTATAGCCTGCCAGGCTCCTCTGTCCATGGATTTCCCAGGCAAGAATATTGAAGTGGGTTGCCATTTCTGTCTCCAAGGAATCTTTCTGACCCAGGGATTGAACCTGCGTCTCCTTCTTGGTAGGCAGATTCTTTACCACTGAGCCCAGGGAAGCCCCCTGTTGACCCTAGACTCCAGCATTGGGAGAAGGTTCTGATACAGAAGAGAACAGATCTGCTTCATCAGGGAAAGTCTGGACTCCTAGGTTTTTCTTTAAGCTGCTCTGACACCTAGAGGTGCAGAGTTTTTGACCTCCAAAATTTTGTGGTCTTTGAGGTAATGCCAAAAAACTGTAATGGATTCTAGCACTTTCCCGAGTGCCTAAAGCTAGGGTTTTGTGTTCCAAATATTTCTTTTATTTTTACTTATTTATTTTAAAAATTGAAGTATAATTGACTTACAATATTAAGTTCAAGGGTACAACACAGTGATCTATTTTATAAATTACAAAATGATCCCCAGGAGAAGTCTAGTTACCATTTGTCACCATACAAAGTTATTACAGTATTATTGACTATATTCCCTGTGCTGTTAAAACTAGTTATTAATCATGAGTGTTGTTTAAAAAGTTCTACAACTTATAATATTGTTCATTAGTTTGAACAAAGATATATATCATTTAGTATATTTATTATGGGTTTGTTTTGTGCCTACGGGTACCTTTCGTTCCTAGAGGACAAAGGAAAATTTAAGTATTACCTATACTTTGCAATCTGTTTTACTGGCTTCCTGCATACTTTTGCTCTACAAGGAGCCCCCTAGTGTTTCTTCAGCTTAGGAGACTGGTTTAGGTCTACCAAGGGCTAGGGTGGAGAGAAAAAAGATGCAGAGAGAAAGCAAGAATCTGAGCAAAAATGGAAACCACAGATGCCGGGCTTCATCAGGTGACACCTGTTTTCTCATTATCGGTAAGTAGAGGAGGGCCACTGGCTCTGCTGGACTCTATATGACATCATACAAATGCCCCTAACTTTTTTTTTTTTAAGCAACAACGTGATTGACTATCCCTTCTGAACAGTTTGGAGAAGCAGAGCATGATGAAGGAAATACACTTTCTCAGCTCAAAGATCTCACTCCTTAATGAAAGGATGATAATACAGACTAAATATCTGAATGTCACCGACAAAGACTTCCTGTAGAGCACAGGGAACTCTGAGTAGTATTCTGTAATAACCTAAATGGGAAAGCAATAGAAACACATATATGTATAACTGAATCATTTTGTAGTACATCTAAAACTAACATAACATTGTTAATCAACTATACTCCAATATAAAATGAAAACTTAAAAAACATCTGAATGTCTTTCACAGCTGACAATGACATTAAAGTAAATCCAGGCCATGGTTATCCAAAACCATGGCAGGATGGTTCTATGTACAGAATTCCACAACTCTGAATGAAACTGTTGGGAATTCCCTGGTGGTTCAGTGCTTAGGACTCCACGATTTCACTGCTGGGGGCCTGGGTTCAATCTCTGGTCGAGGGACTAAGATCCCACAAGTCCCACAGGAGGGCCAAAAAAAAAAAAAAAAAGGAAAGGTAAGATTTGGTCTTCATATTTCTACTCTTTTGAACTTTACATTGTAAATAACTTGATTTTTTTTTTTAACTTATTTGAACTAAGCTTCCTGGTTCTTTTAGTGTTAATTTCAAGTTGATTTCAGAGCAGAGGACATTGTCAGCATCACCTTCAATATAGTCATAAACTGATAGTTAAGATCAAGTAATAAAGCCATTCTCAAGTTAATAATAATTAGCTCTTACTACATACTTGCAAACAGAATCCTCATCTAGAATTCCTTCCTTTTTTTTTCTTTATAAACAAAAGCAGGTAGCCAGATGACAGCCATTTTCCTTTGACTAAGGATTAACGTATCTGCCTGCTACTGCTACTGCTACTGCTAAGTCACTTCAGTCGTGTCCGACTCTGTGTGACCCCATAGACGGCAGCCCACCAGGCTCTCCCGCCCCTGGGATCCTCCAGGCAGGAACATTGGAGTGGGTTGCCATTGCCTTCTCCAGTGCATGAAAGTGAAAAGTGAAAGTGAAGTCGCTCAGTCGTGTCTGACTCTTAGCGACCCCATGGACTGCAGCCCACCAGGCTCCTCCATCCATGGGATTTTCCAGGCAAGAGTACTGGAGTGGGCTGCTATTGCCTTCTCCGATCTGCCCGATGCTGCTGCTGCTGCTGCTAAGTCGCTTCAGTCGTGTCCGACTCTGTGCGACCCCATAGACGGCAGCCCACCAGGCTCCCCCGTCCCTGGGATTTTCCAGGCAAGAACACTGGAGTGGGTTGCCATAATACACACATACAATTAGATGGCATATACATTTTGCTTGGGCAGATTATATTTAAGTGTACAGTGAGTCCTGGAGACGTTCAAACATAATTTAATAATTATTGGTAGAAATTTCAGATATAGTTACCAAATGTCTAGTCCTGTTCATTAAATTAAAAACACATGCAGGGGGGCTGCTCCTTACTGTGCACTGAGTGGTTAACAGGGGTGTATACATAATAAAAATTCATTGAGCTGTACATGTAAGATTTGCGCATTTTATTGTAATTTACAAATTACACCTCAAAAATGGAACTAAATATATAAACAAATATGCAATTGGTCTTTTAATTATTTATAATTTCAAATTTGCTGTATTTTAACTACGAATAGATACTTAAGAGGCTTGAAACACCTTTTTTGTTCTAATTATCTTGCAATAAACTAAGCTTTTTAAAAAGAACTTGTGACCTTCTAATAAGGGGAGAAAGCCTTTAACTTACCCGCTTGCAAGTAGGATGGTGTAGTAATTACGTCCACAATTTCGTGTAACATATATAAGGCCATCTCGGAGGGCAGCGGGAAGTGGGGGTGAGACTGGGTAACATCCCGACAATTTTTCCCTCCTCTGCGGCTTGATATTTTTATGAGGTACTTCAGGCCCCGGTATTCAGTTAGCAAACGAGTCACTGAAGTACAAGAACCTCTCCAAAGATGTTATAATTCTATTTTCCCCTCAGATTCTCGAAATTCACTTCTCCCCGTGGATACCACTAGAGACTGGTTGACTGAAAAATATATCCATGCACAACTGATTTGAATATATTTTTTAAACGACTTGCCTTTATGTTTTTATCGCCCTGCGTTCTAAACCTCTGTTCTCTGACGTCTAAGCTACTTTCAGTCCAATAGCGGGGCTGAGTTTCTTCACTCTTCAGCAGGGCAGGTAACCACAACTTGAGAAAAAAAACCACGAACGTTTGTAAAATTACAGGGGAAAGGGGGACGACTACAACTCCCAGAATGCAGCTCCTGGGTCTCGCGGGCTCTCCAATGACCGGGTTTCGCGAGCATCCTCTCGTCCAATTGGTCCGCTTTTCCGTCAGTAAGGGCAGAGAGGGGAGGGAGCCGGATGGAACATTTCCCGCCACCGCGAGACGCCGCGCGGAAAACCCGGAAAAGAAGCAGCTCTCGATTGGATGCTCTCTGTTGAAGCGTAAGAAAATCAGCCAATCGGAATGTACATACGCTCCATGATACCCCGCCCCCTGCTTGAGGTTACTTTTTTTTGGCGGGAAAAGTTGGGACGTTTTCGCGCCGGGGCTTATTAGCCAAAGGCCCTCCGCGCAGAAATTCTCGGGCGGCGAGCATGGCGGGGACCGTGGTGCTGGACGATGTGGAGCTGCGAGAGGCGCAGAGAGACTACCTGGACTTCCTGGACGACGAGGTGAGAGAGGCGCCGAGTCACGAAATTAGAGCGCTCGGAGACCCAGGGGCCGCGCAGGAGCCGAGGAAGGCCGCGGAGACACTAGGGGCTACGGGAGACCGCGGGGTTCCAGGATGCGGCGGAGGGGCGGCTGCTCGAGACCTTCCGCCTCGATCTGGTAGCTTTCTTGGCGGCAGAGTCAGTGGTTAAGAGCAATTCTGTAATTTTTCTCTCGAGTGCAAATGGTGGCTAGGTCTCGCGAAAGTCAACAGGTTTTCTCCAAGTGCAAACCAAGTGTAAAGCCCACGTTGACCTTTTAGAGATAGTTCCCTACTCTCTTAATTTTGAGGGAGAGGGGGGAAAGGACCGCAGGAAAACGGTAGTGACCCGCCGCGTGATAGGCCCCCAGGCCGGAGAAAAGGACTTTCTAATTTGGCCGCATTCTTTTTCCATACCTGATGGGAAGCGGAGAAAGAGGGTTGGTAAGCAAATAAAGGGGATTTTATAGGCAATTTAGGATTGACAGCCATGGAATATTGGTAAAGCATCTTGGATTGATAGTGCTGTGTTTGTAAATATAACTAAGGCTCCTAAGTCCCTTATATGAGAACTCCTTTTCTGTTATACAGATGATAGGGAAATAAAATATTTTAATTAAATACAAGATTCTGCGACGGAAAGTTACTTTGATATATTAAAAGTCCCTTTAATTTACATTTTGACAAGGTTTTTACTTGTCTTTTTAGACTTCTTATGAGCTCGTTTTAATTCCCCATTAAAAGTTGAGAACTGATGCACACAGAAGAGCTGTTGGTGATAATAGGAATAATAACCGTGAGGAAGTCGTTATAATTCATACACTGGCTTTTTAGGGTGTGTTTGGAATCTGAAGCTAATGAGTGAAACTGTCGGTGAAATGGGGGCTCAGGTCTGCCACAGAGATTGATATATTTATCTTGCTGTGAGAGCTGCCTCTTTTTAAAAACATCCAGTTTTTGAATTTGTGAGCTGCTGTAGCATGTGGTGGTTATTTTGCAGGAAGACCAGGGAATTTATCAGAGCAAAGTTCGGGAGCTGATTAGTGACAACCAGTACCGGTTGATCGTCAACGTGAATGACCTGCGTAGGAAAAATGAGAAGAGGGCCAACCGGTGAGTTTCCAAGAGTGCATCCCTAGTTCTGAGTGAGAATGGCTCCTCTCTCTTCCCCAGGTTGGAGCACGCTTCCCAAGGGAGGACCTGGATGAAATATTTTTGACCAGGAAGCCCTTAGTACATCACCCTCACCTGCTTCTATGTTTTTTACTTCTTCTCAAAGTAGATGGTGGGCATTTTCCTTTCCTTCTATGTTCACTGAGTATCATTTCCCCATCACTGAGTTAAAACTGGCCCACAGCTCTGATGTATTTTACTGGGCTTTGTAGAATGGCAGGAGAAAGCAGAATCTAGATTTTCACTCCTAAGCTTTGATCAAGAAAGAATGTCCACTTCTGTTTTGTGGGTCAAGTTTTTTGAATTCTGCGGTCTCTGCCTGATGATTCTCTGCAGCCTCCTGAGCAATGCCTTTGAGGAGCTGGTTGCCTTCCAGCGGGCCTTGAAGGATTTCGTGGCCTCCATTGATGCTACGTATGCCAAGCAATACGAGGAGTTCTACATAGGCTTGGAGGGCAGCTTCGGCTCCAAGCACGTCTCTCCTCGGACCCTTACCTCCTGCTTCCTGAGCTGTGTCGTCTGTGTGGAGGGCATTGTTACTAAATGTAAGTGGGCTACAGTTGGAGCCCCACGGAATGGAGGTGGGGTGGGCTTGGGGGTATGGAAGGCAGGAGAGGCGGAATAGAGTTGGGGAGCTTGCTGCTGCTGCTGCTGCTACTGCTGCTAAGTCGCTTCAGTCGTGTCTGACTCTGTGCGACCCCAAAGACAGCCTCCCAACAGGCTCCCTCGTCCCTGGGATTCTCCAGGTAAGAACACTGGAGTGGGTTGCCATTTCCTTCTCAAATGCATGAAAGTGAAAAGTGAAAGTGAAGTCGCTCAGTCGTGTCCAACTCTTAGCGACCTCATGACTGCAGCCCACCAGGCTCCTCCATCTGTGGGATTTTCCATGCAAGAGTACTGGAGTGGGGTGCCATTGCCTTCTCTGAGCTTGGGGAGCTTATGGCTTCAAAAAGGTGGAGCACTGAAATTACCGGGTGAAACTTGAAGGAACTCAAGTGTTGCACAATAATTAGGGGAGCTTTGAGTGACCCCCTGTGCCAGCGGAATGGTGAATCTGCTGAGAATGGAGGAGTCTTGGCTCTTGGCAGTCTCCTCATTCTGACCCTGCATTCCTCCTGCTGCTTGGTCAGGATCAGTGGTGGTACTTTAAGGTTTTACGTGGATATAGTGTTATTCTATGTGTAAATATAAAAATGAATTAACGACAGTTAGTATTGGGAGAGCCTGACTAGTTGGAAGAACATAATTTGGAGTCCTCATGGACTTGCCTGGGTCAGGTCCCCTTCTCGCTGTTCAGTTGGGTGACTTTCTATTCCTAGGCTCTCTAGTTCGTCCCAAAGTCGTCCGCAGTGTCCACTATTGTCCTGCTACCAAGAAGACCATAGAGCGACGTTATTCTGATCTCACCAGCCTGGTGGCCTTTCCTTCCAGCTCTGTCTATCCCACCAAGGTGAGGGGAATGAATTAGTCGGACCTCTTCAGAGGTGGGGTTCAAAGTTGTTTTTTAATGCAAGTAATTAGGTAATATCTAAAGTCTTCCTCTAGATGTTAATAGGGTGAAAAGTAAGGATTAATTTGAAGGAAGATTGCTAGCCATAGTTTAATATGAAAAGTCCAAAATTTTTCTTTTAAGGAAAATATTCTCTTAGGAAATTAGGGAAGAGTTGAAGGAAGGAAAAAGGTGACCTAATGTACATTTATCTTTTAGCAAAGTTAAAGTATCATGATTTCATAATCTACTTAGAGTAATATGGAAAAATACTTAATGCAGTCATGTTACTCTGAAATCTTTGCAAATATTTAACTCTGGGTTTGAGAGAAGGTTGGCGTAGAGCATGATTTTAGTCTTAGTGTTCAGATTGATTAGACTTAAGGATGGTGTAAGGCCTTCTTACTTAATGAGACAAAAGATGATTAATATTGATGTTTTTATTGCCAGTGTATGCACAATAGTAAGCAAAGAACTATAAATATACAATGTAATTAACAGTAGAAAACAAAATTGATACAGGTGAGGGAGGGGGATATAAAGAAATTATTTTCCTGCTGTTAGAACAAAAAGGTAAAAGCCAATGCTAATCATCCAATCAGTACTCTTGTCTTAAATTCTTTACCTCCATTTCTAGTTTTTCAGTTAAACAAAGAACGTACAGATAGCTGTAACAGTAGCAAATTGCTTCCCAGTAGCCGTTTCCCTTTCCAGTCAAATTCATTTTATGTTAGAATTGGGAAAAAAAAAGTCAAGATGAGAAATCATTAATATCCCAGTTCCAAATTATCTTGCATCTCACTAAAATGGGTTATTTTGAAAAGTTCCCGCCATCCAATGTTGATTTAGAGCGACTGTATCCAGAGGATTGTCACGCACTGAGGAGAACACAGATATAAAGAAGACTCGGTCCTTGTCTTCAGTTCTATCACCTGCTGAGGGAATCAACACATAAGCAAGGTTTTCAGTTCAGTTCAGTTCAGTTGCTCAGTCGTGTCCGACTCTTTGCGACCCCATGAATCGCAGCACGCCAGGCCTCCCTGTCTATCACCAACTCCCGGAGTTCACTCAAACTCACGTCCATCGAGTCGGTGATGCCATCCAGCCATCTCATCTTCTGTCGTCCCCTTCTCCTCCTGCTCCCAATCCCTCCCAGCATCAGAGACTTTTCCAATGAGTCAACTCTTTGCATGAGGTGGCCAAAGTACTGGAGTTTCAGCTTTAGCATCATTCCTTCCAAGGGTTGATCTCCTTTAGAGTGGACTGATTGGATCTCCTTGCAGTCCAAGGGACTCTCAAGAGTCTCCAACACCACAGTTCAAAAGCATCAATTCTTCGGCGCTCAGCCTTCTTCACAGTCCAACTCTCACATCCATACATGACCACAGGAAAAACCATAGCCTTGACTAGATGGACCTTTGTTGGCAAAGTAATGTCTCTGCTTTTGAATATGCTATCTAGGTTGGTCATAACTTTCCTTCCAAGGAGTAAGTGTCTTTTAATTTCATGGCTGCAGTCACCATCTGCAGTGATTTTGGAGCCCCAAAAAATAAAGTCTGACACTGTTTCCACTGTTTCCCCATTAGTTTCTTAGAATTGTAACTGAGTTGTACTTGAGAGCCATTTAGCCTGTTTTCAGGTGAAACGTGAAGGTGGGAGAGGTGGAATGACTTGCTTATGTTCCAGTAACTGATGGCCCCAAGGACTAGGACCCTGTCTTTTTACTCTCAGGCCACTTGGATTTTCTGAGGCACCCAGCTTTCTTTTTCATTAGGATCCCTACTTTCTATAATTTATTCTCCTGGAATTATTCGGGGTACTCTGCTGTGGCCAAACTTCTTAGCCCAGGACCTGAAATACACCAGACGAGGTGTTCTGGAGACCATCAAGCATGGTTCTTAAGAGCATGGTCTTTGGTGATCACTGTGGGGGAACTCTTTAACCTCTCCCAGCCTCAGTTTCCTTATTTGTAAAATATGAAAAAGGCCTGCATGGGGAACTGAGTTGTGGTGATGATCCCATGAGATAATTTTGTGAAGTTACACCACAGTGCCTTGCACATAGTAGGCACTCTATTAAATGATAGCTGTTGTGTTTTTAGAAAATTTAAATGGCAAGGAAGTAAAACTTTTAAAATGTTTTTTATTCAAGTTTAATATGCAGAACCCTGGAGAAGGTAATGGCAGCCCACTCCAGTATCCGTGCCTGGAAAATCCCGTGGACAGAGGAGTCTGGTGGTCTACAGTCCAGGGGGTCACAAAGAGTCGGGCATGACTGAGCACAGCACGCACCACACACAATGAACAGAAAAGCTTACATTGAGTGTACAGCTCAGGGAAATTTCACAAGATGGATATACCATAAAATCAACCATCCAAATCAGGAAGCAGCACTTTACTAGCATTCAGAAGAAGTCCCTCTTGAGGCCACTCTGCCCTTGAGCTCCTGACATCTACAGTAGTTACGAGTAGTTTTCTGATTTTATATTTAAACGCTTGTCTGTGTCAGGCTTTTGTTCAGTGTATGTTTTTGAGATTCACCCATGTGTATAGGTGCACTCCATACATTCATTGCTGCGTCGTGTCCACTTGTATGGATGTGACACGTTTATTTAACCATCCTGCTGATGGCATTTGGATTTTTCCTAGTTTGGGGTATTATGAGTAGTGCTGCTATGAACATCGTAATATGTGGCTTTGGGTGAACATTTGTGTTGGGTATTAACCTAGGAGTGGAAATACCAAGCCCTAGCACAGAGGAAGTGACAATCTTATATGTACGTGTTAATGTAACCGTGGTCCATTCTGGCTGTATGTAGATCATCCCTTCCATTTGATGGTTTGTTACTAGGACAGGATTGTGACGAACTAGAGAAGGTACTTGGGGCTTTATGTTCCTAGATGCTAATCTTGTGAGAGTATCTCTGAATTATATTTGTTTCTTATAACAAAACGAGTGTGTGGCGTTTCTAAGATAGGGCTGAGGTGACCGCTGCTCCATGTGCCTTTTCCAGGATGAGGAAAACAATCCCCTTGAGACAGAATACGGCCTTTCTGTCTACAAGGACCACCAGATCATCACCATCCAGGAAATGCCGGAGAAGGCCCCCGCCGGCCAGCTTCCCCGTTCCGTGGACGTCATCCTGGATGACGACTTGGTGGACAGAGTGAAGCCTGGCGACCGGGTGCAGGTGGTGGGGACCTACCGCTGCCTTCCTGGGAAGAAGGGAGGCTACACCTCAGGCACCTTCAGGTACATGGTCCGTCCTGAGGTGTCTGGAATGCAGCTGGCAGGGTGCATTCTGGTAGCAGTCTTTCCCGTTTGCCATCGTCCTGAGAGTTACATTAGATGGACAGAACACTGCCTGCCTGCAAGATGAACTGTCTTTTGCTAAGAGTTGAAGTTACTGGTCTCATGGTTACAGCCGCCTGGCTTGCCTGGGGGTTTCTCGCATGTTTCCGCCTCCCTCCAGTACGCTCATTTCTGTAGGTCAGCAGGGGCTAGACTCGCAAGGTGAGGCGCCATGAGCATACTTGTGTCATGCGTGCCAAGTCGCTTCAGTCGTGTCCAACTCTCTGTGACCCTTTGGACTGTAGCCCACCAGGCTCGTCTGTCCATGGGATTCTTCAGGCAAGAGTACTGGAGTGGGTTGCCATTTCCTTCTCCGGGGGATCTTGCCAATGCAGGGATTGAACCCATGTCTCTTATGTCTCCTGCATTAGCAGGCAGGTTTTTTTACCACTAATGTAGCTGAAGAGAAACAGTGATTGAATTCAGAACAGCTTTTCTTTTCTTTTTTTCTTCCTTACCCGCTCTTTCCTCCCACCTCTCCCTCCCCTCTACTTCCTTTCTTTCTTGATTTGCCATTCTAGGTTAGGAGCCTAAGAAGGTCTTGGTGTTAGCAACTGAAAAGAGCCTCATGCTTTCCTCTCTGTCCCAGGACTGTCCTGATTGCCTGTAACGTCAAACAGATGAGCAAGGACGTTCAGCCTGCCTTTTCCGCTGAGGACATAGCCAAGATCAAGAAGTTCAGTAAAACCCGTTCCAAGGTCTGGCGTCCTCTGGGGATCTGAGGGTGGGGATAGATTTGTTAGGGTCTTTTTTGGGCATGGCCATCTTTGTCCGGGATCAGGAGGAGGGTCAAGGTTTTTTCTCTGAAGTATTTGGTGCCAGCTTCTAGTTTTGAGTTAGTAAGCAAAAGGGTGTTTTTCTTTAATATTTCTGTTGTGCTCCCTGTTAAGTGAACCTAATATAAATATTATTAGAGTAGGAGTTAACAGTATTAGTGTACAAAGTCTATATGGGATGTATCAGTGATACATTGATTATTATTTAAATTTGAAATATGTTATTTTTGTTTTAGTTCTTACTTTTCTTTAAAAAATTTCTGTCTTTAAAGACAGAGTGCCCATATTTAGAACTGAACAGAATATGTGCGTGTGTGACAAAGGTTACTGGTAAAGCTCAGTACACATTAAACCCAAAATGTTTTGGGCCTGGAAACGCTTTTTTTGTTTTCCTTAAAAATTAAGGAAAGCAGGAGTTGGAATCCAGGCTTTCTCTGTGTCTGTCCTGATAATGTTGTGATCAGTGTGAAAGTCTTGGAGAAGAAGCTTTTACAATTAGAAACAGAATATTTCTTCAAGCATCTTCTGTGGCCTGAAGTATGAAGCCAGCTCATCCAACCCCAGGGCGTTTCCTCAGGCTTTTCACTGCATGGTTGTCCCTCCTCTAGGATATCTTTGACCAGCTGGCCCGGTCACTGGCGCCCAGCATCCACGGGCACGACTATGTCAAGAAGGCGATCCTCTGCTTGCTGTTGGGTGGGGTGGAGCGAGACCTCGAGAACGGCAGCCACATCCGTGGGGACATCAATATCCTCCTCATAGGTACGGTGTGGGGACCTGTGTGGCTGCCTGGTCTTCCCCTGTGGGGTGTGGTTGCGGAAGTCTGGCATCTGTTAATGTGCGTGTCTGAACCTAGCTGTGTTTCAATTCCTTTAAAGGGCAGAAGTCTGAAATGAATTTTTAAAGTTATGTCTTTATTATTTCTGGGTTCTCTGATTTTTTAATGTCTATTCTCCCAGGAATGGTAAAGGAAAAATTGAAAAAAATAACACGAACAACCCGTTACTATATATTTCTGTTGTGTCAAGATCTGTGCTAGAAAAGCAGCACTGGCTGGGGGCAGGGGTGGGGGGTTCCGAGAGTCACCGCCGCCCCATCCCATTACAGGAGACCCGTCGGTCGCCAAGTCCCAGCTGCTGCGGTATGTACTATGCACGGCGCCGCGGGCCATCCCCACCACCGGCCGGGGCTCCTCCGGTGTGGGTCTCACAGCTGCTGTCACCACAGACCAGGAGACAGGTGAGGGTGGAAAGGTCCTTGGCTGAGGTCTGGCGGTGAGATGAGCATAGATGCTTTGAGCTTGCTCCGGGCCCTGGCTGGTGTTGGGAAGATATACCTGAGAGGTTAGAGTAGGCCTGCCTGGAGGGGACTGAGTATCTGGCAACAGGGAGTGAACAATGTAAATGGTTTGGGTGGCCCTCTAGTGACAAGAATGTCTCCTGGAAGGCTGTCAGAGAGTTCTGAAGGAGAAAGCTTCTGACATTTGAAGAGAGAGAAAAATGAAGATTGTGACTACTTTATACATTAGAGGAAAGGTTTTGAAGGCCAGTGAAAAGAGAACAGAGATGTAGTTGGGAAATGGCTTGAAGAAGATGAGGCTCAAAGAGGAAGTCTGTGAATGAAGGCTGTTGGAGCCTGGCTGCTTAGGTATCAAAGTGGGACAAGTAATACTGTCCAGATCGGAGCTTAAACAGATGACCCCAGGCTCTGCCCCGAGTCTTAGAAGCTGACACCTTCACTGCATTCTCCCACTTATGTGATGGTGCAAGATGCTTAGAAGTAGATTGACATCTCCCCCCTGTCCCCCACAACCTGGATGGTAGTGTGTGTTTTTCCCTCCCCACCTCCCAGGTGAGCGCCGTCTGGAGGCGGGGGCCATGGTCCTGGCTGACCGAGGCGTGGTTTGCATCGATGAGTTTGACAAGATGTCTGACATGGACCGCACGGCCATTCATGAGGTGATGGAGCAGGGCCGAGTCACCATCGCCAAGGCCGGCATCCACGCCCGCCTCAACGCCCGCTGCAGTGTTTTGGCAGCTGCCAACCCCGTCTACGGCAGGGTGAGTGGAGTCGGGCACTCACCTGCTGTCCTCACCTTCATTTGGTTTTGCCTAGTAACTGGGCTGTGGAGTTTATTCCAGGTGACCCAGACCACAGACTACAGTAAGTTCATCATCTTGCTACTGCCCTTGGTTTAGGACAGTGGTTCCTCACCCATTCATCCACATCAGAATCCCCTGGAAAGTTATTAAAACACATTTTTAAAAATACAGGGAGGAAAACCAAAGTGACCTGCAGCATCACAACGCAGGTAACTGATTGACATTGAAATGAGAGTACTGTACCAGGTGGTGGAATGGTTTATGAACAGAGCAGAGAGATATAATAAGGAGATTAATAGCCTGCCTTCTCTCTCCTGTTCGTTTCCCAAGAGAAAACCAGTGACAGCTCTTGAGTGCTTCAGAAAACCAAAACTTTTTAAAGCGTGTGCCAGTAAATACATTATCTCCTTGTTAAGAATTAATCTATTTGTCTTTGTTTCTTGGTATGACTGTGATGTGCTTAGGTGTAATCTTTTATATTTATACAGCTTGGGGTTTGCTTAGTTTAGGGGGGGTTGATTTTTTTTTTTTAAAGCAGCTGTCTACTATTCCATTGTATGGACGTACGATAATTTGTTTAGTGAGTCTCCACATGCTAGACATTTGGTGTGTTCCCTTTTTCCTGCCTGCTGTTATGACTGAAGCTGCAGTGAATACCCCTTAATGTTCATCGTGTTAAACATTTAGGGATGCATACTTGGCAATGGGATTACTGGATTAACAGTTACATGCATTTTTATGGTAGAGATTGCCAACTTGCCCCCTTTAAAGACTGTACCATCATTATACTGTTAACTAATATTTACAGATGCTTTACATTTACTATTTCCTTTCATTCACTAACTGTGAGGGAGGGAGGTATTATCTTCATTTTACAGATGAGAAAACGAAAGCATAAAAGGTTAAGTAACTTGGTTGAGTCACAAACCAGAAAATGACAGAGAGGGTTTGAAGCCAGAGCCCATGCTGTGCGCTGACAGTTTATGATGCCACAGTGCATGAAAACACCAGTTTTGGTAGCGTATTTAAACATACAGGTGCTCAGTCCCCAGCCCAGGGTCTCTGAATCCAAATCTCTGGATTGGGGCTCCTGGGGGCTATGGTTTAGGAAGGTGCTATAGGTTGGTTCTAATGGATTAGTGTGGGTTGAGAAGCGTACGATTTTTAGATGAATGATAACATGTGATATGTCATTCTGAAGGATTTATTTGGCAAATGTAGGGAGAAAATGGAGAAGGCAATGGCACCCCACTCCAGTATTGCCTGGAAAATCCCATGGGCGGAGGAGCCTGGTAGGCTGCAGTCCATGGGGTCACGAAGAGTCGGATATGACTGAGCGACTTCACTTTCACTTTTCACTTTAATGCATTGGAGAAGGAAATGGCAGCCCACTCCAGTGTTCTTGCCTGGAGAATCCCAGGGACAGGGAGCCTGCTGGGTTGCCGTCTATGGGGTCACACAGAGTCGGACACGACTGAAGTGACTTAGCAGCAGCAGCAGCAACAGGGAGAAAATGGCAAGTCCTGAAATGTGAATGTGATCAGAATCGTTAATGTTACCTGCGAGGTTGTCAGGCCTCTGACTGGGGAGCCATCGGCTGGTAGGCCTAGAGTTGAAGGATAAGAGTATGGGTGTTGAAGGATAAGAGTATGGGTGTTCTTGAATCCCAGGAAAACCTCCCTGGGTCCTTAAGATACTGTGGCTTATAGATTATCACCCATTTTTGTTGAGACTTTATCCAGTACCTTCTGAGTAAGGAGGCCCAAGGTTTCAGGTGTTTCTGGCTTAGCCAGCTCATCATGTCTTCATCACAGGTAGAAAGAGGGACTCATCTTCCAGAGCTGATCTACCTGGGAGTGAGAGCAGAGTGAGGCTTGAGAAGGAAGAGGCTGGCTCTGAGACCCACACTCGCCCTGTTAAGAGGCACTGGAGCTGGGAGGTTGGGGCTCTGGTCACAGAGCGTAGATCAGGGAAGGGCTGCACACAGAGGAGATGAATTCCGTTTTTTAGAAGCTTTGAAATGCTTTACTTCTTCACTGCTTGTTCGGTTTGTGTTCGAGGGTCTAGTCTTCTGTTCTCTCCCATGGCTGATCTGGCATTCTTGTTCTTTCTTGCGATCGATGTTGTCTCCCTGCTTCTTTTCTCCGGTGTTCCCCCTACAGTATGATCAGTACAAGACCCCCATGGAGAACATCGGGCTGCAGGACTCGCTGCTGTCCCGATTTGACCTTCTCTTCATCATGCTGGACCAGATGGATCCCGAGCAGGACCGGGAGATCTCGGACCATGTCCTCCGAATGCACCGCTACAGGGCACCTGGAGAGCAGGATGGTGACGGTGAGGCGAGGGGATGGACCAATGAGGGGGCGCCCAGACACAGGCCGTGCCCAGGCCCAGCCCGGGGCGGCGGGCGTGGCAGCATCTGGGATGTGGAAGGCACCCCCGCCTCCCTGGTTCCTACCGTGTGTCTCTTGTCCATTTTGGGGTCTGGGAGCACCTCTGAGCATCTCCTGTGGACCAAGTGGCCTCCTTATTTGTGGGGTCCACGTGTCTGCTTCCTTCTGGGTCCATCCTTTGTGAGTCTTGCCTGTCTTCAGAAGAAGCGATTTTTCTCTGGATTCACTCTTTCTTACTCTCCCTTCTCCTGACTTGGGCTTCTCAGCTATGCCTCTTGGCAGTGCTGTGGATATCCTGGCCACGGACGATCCCAACTTCAGCCCTGACGACCAGCAGGACACCCAGATCTATGAGAAGCATGACAACCTTCTGCATGGGATCAAGAAGAAGAAGTAAGCATTCTCCACACCTCCTCCTGGAGGGAACTTGACATCTGTGTCACGTTAGAGCTGCCCGGCCAAGGTCATGCTTGGAGTCATCATCATGGGGATCTGTTTTCTTTTCTGGATTCGCAGAATTTTACATGGTCACTTGCCTTCTGAATGTTTGTGGGTGATCAAGCTTAGGTTCTGGTCTTTTCGTAAAATGGAAGGCTTTGACGACCCGCCTGACCTGTGGTGGGTGTGTCTTGTTACCCATATACGTGAAGTGTTGCACAAATCGCATGGCCCTTTGCGTGCATGTTGAAGGGGTGGTAGATCACAAACACTGGAAAGTCTGCAGGTAGGTTTGGATAAAGGAGACTTGTGCTCAAGCGCTCAGAGCCTGACAGGTGTGCTGTGCTCAGTCGCTTCAGTTGTGTCCCACTCTTTGTGACCCTGTGGTATATAGCCCACCAGGCTCCTCTGTCCATAAAATTCTCCAGGCAAGAATACTGGCATGGGTAGCCATGGCGTTCCTCTATATTTGGCTGTGGTGCAGTAGGAAACACTGTGTAATCTTGAAACATACTGGTTTAAGAATGTAGAATTTGGAGTCAGAAAATGAAATTTGAGTCCACTTAAAATTCTCTGAGCCATACTTCTCCCACTGATAAAGTAGGACAGATAACACCTAAACTACCTACATCACAAGTAATTCCTAAGTAATACTATAGAATTAAATAAAAACCCGTGACAGAGTTTTGTACATGTCCTGTATAAAAGGGGTTTGTGACACTGGGTTCCAGGCCATGTCTGCCCTGTTACGTGACCCCGACTTCCCCGAGGAGGGGCAAGGCCACGACCCCAGGCAGGTGCCCAGGCTAGGGCAGGGGAGTGACATTCACTGTGTGTGTGTGTGTGTGGGTCCAGGGAGAAGATGGTGAGTGCGGCATTCATGCGGAAGTACATCCACGTGGCCAAAATTATCAAGCCGGTGCTGACGCAGGAGTCGGCCGCCTACATCGCGGAGGAGTACTCACGCCTGCGCAGTCAGGACAGCATGAGCTCGGATACAGCCAGGGTGAGCCCTCCCGCGGGGACGGTGACCCAGAGAGTGGGGACCGGAGCTCCTCAGGATGAGGCCGGGGAGGGAGTGCCCGCTCGCCAGGAGCACTGGAGTCATTTTAGTGTCGTGATTCCTTCCCTTTTCCTCTCTGGCCTGAAGGGCTTCCTATTATACTGTTGCTCGTCATCTGGGTCTCAGTGGGTTCACCCAGCTTTAGAAAGAGTGTCCTCAGATAACCCCTGTCATAACCACCGCCCCCTGACTTGTGGGTGTGACTCTGGACAAAGTATGTGAAGCTCTTCGAGTCCCCTTTTCTTCATCTCTAAAGCTGCTCCAGGTTGTTAATGGCTGACACTGAACATAAAAGCAGGGTCCTGGCGTGTGTCAGGCCCTGTGGAAAGGGTCTTCCCCACTGGCCTCCCTCCGGCCGGGAGACACCTGATTGAATTCTCCCCTGGTCAACTCGTCCCCTCCCTCAACCCTCTGTCATGTTTCCCCGGTTACTTTTCTTTTGGAATTTTATGTAGTTTTTCTGGCTAGGTGGTTTGGACTTCCCTCCCCGTGCAGGTGGGTTTGACGGGCACGCTGTGGGGTTTCTGGAGGATGGTCCCCCCTGTTCTCTCCCCGCAGACGTCTCCAGTGACAGCCCGGACCCTGGAAACCCTGATTCGCTTGGCCACAGCCCACGCCAAGGCCCGCATGAGTAAGACTGTGGACCTGCAGGATGCAGAGGAGGCTGTGGAGCTCGTCCAGTACGCTTACTTCAAGAAGGTGAGTGTCCAGGTGCTGCGCCCGCAGCTCCTCTGAGTGGGTCATCTGTGCTCGGGCCTCCCAGCCATGCATGGCTGACCCTGGCATCTGGAACATTGGCAGAGAGCAGTGGCCTTTCCAGTGCCCTCCCTCTCCAGTGGTTTTCAGCCCTGGTGCATGTGAGAACCAGCTGGAAGGCTTTAAAATACTGAAGTCAGAGCCCCTGGAGGCCTCAAAGATTCTGGTTTCATTGATGAGCAGCACCTCAGCTGACGGCTCCTCTGTCTGCTCGTTCTTTTGCCTCTTGAAGAAGCAAGTGTTTCCAGAGTCTCAGCCTTCCTCTTGGCAGCTTCTTCAGGTGTCCTTCACACCTGCTGCTCCTCCCGAAAGTTCCCGCTTGTCTGCTGCTGTAACACAGTGTGTGTCTGTCTTGTTACACAGTGGGCCTGGAGGCCTCGACTCCCTTCTCCACCTTGTCCTCCCCACCCACCAGTCGGATGGATTGTAGCCCTTGGGGGTTCAACTGTGGGTCTGATGAGCTTTTCTTGACAATCTCTTTGCTCATGTGGGAGTTGTCTTAAACACCTAATCTACAAAAAAATGGCTTGTTTTTCCACTTAAGCATTAGGGGATAGACTTGTTCTCATTCACTTCTGTATTCAGTGGACACTCCTGGAGTGCATGCTCTGAGAAGGGTGTGGCACACGGCTCCCAGCAGTTTTAAAGATGGGTCACAGCTGACCCCCTTACCCCAGTCCTAGGCTCAGGGACGAGCAAGGCCAGGGCATCAGACCCAGGGGGGTCTCTGCTGCTGCTGGTGGTCGGGCAGGTGGGACTGTTCAGTCCCCAGCATCCATGATCCTCCCGCCCACCCACACGTGGTTTGGTCCTAGGTTCTCGAGAAGGAGAAGAAACGTAAGAAGCGAAGTGAGGATGAATCGGATGCGGAAGATGAAGTGGAGAAGAGCCAGGAGGACCAGGAGCAGAAGACGAAGAGGTTGGATGGGACGCAGAGGAAGGAGATGAAAGACTCGGGTTGGGACTGGGGAGGGTGTCGGGGGGGAGGGGCAAGGCTGCAAGAGGGGTTGCCCAGACCAACGCTGCAGAGGGTTGGAGGGTGGAGGTGACTTGGACAAAGAGCGTTACAGCCCCCTTTGTCCTTTGTGAGGATTTGGGCCTCTCGCCTGCTAGAGAAGCTCTGGGAGACTGCTGGGTTCACATTTCAGAAGTCTTTCCTCCGGATTCTCATTTCAGGCCTGAGACTGAATTCCTGAGGGTGGGCGACAGGGAGAGAGCCTTGGGAACAGGGCCTGCTTGTGCTGTAGTCCATGGACCTTTGGTCTCTTTGAGAAAAAGCAGCGGTTTGTACAGGCCCGGGCCCAGCATTCCATTTGGACTATTGGTGTTTTAGGAGGAGGACCCATCCCTCAGACGCCAAGGAAGGGGACTCCTATGACCCCTATGACTTCACCAACACGGAGGAGGAAATGCCTCAGGGTGAGCAAGCAGCCTCCACTGGTAAAAAGGGTCTGGGTTGCCCGGCTCTTTAATGCTCTGTGTTACGCATTTGCTTGTGGGTTCCCACTCGGCTCCCTGCTTGGGACCCTGTGTCCAAGAATCGAGGAAACTCAGAACTTTGGAAATAAGCTTTGCCCCCTCGTCTGCCTCCTCGGTGCACCATGCTCTTTGCCAAGCCTGGCACGAGTGTCCCAGATGGCGTGGGCTCTGGAGCTCCTGCCTGACCAGAGCCTTTCTTGAAGCTGCTTTGGCTGGCCCCATGTGAGCCCCAGGGTTGCAGGCGCAGAGTGGAGAGGGGCCTCTGGGGTCGTGGTCATGGCTTCACCTTGTCCTCTGCTCTCTGTAACCTTTTCCCCTCAAGTGCACACTCCAAAGGCAACAGACTCACAGGAGACCAAGGAGTCCCAGAAGGTGGAGTTGAGTGAATCCAGGTGAGTAGGGAAGGACCTCTTCCCTGGAGGTAGGAAACAAGCTGATATCAGCAGAGCTCAAAACTAGAGGCCCAAGGGTTTCTAGAATGTTTCCTATTCTGATGACAATTTCAAGCTTGAAAAAAGTTATGAAAATTGTGTAAAGAACTCATACATTTTTAGAATCCCCGGTTGTTTAGG
Source organism: Bubalus bubalis (assembly GCF_019923935.1). Lineage (NCBI taxonomy): Eukaryota > Metazoa > Chordata > Mammalia > Artiodactyla > Bovidae > Bubalus > Bubalus bubalis. Next base: position 27,433,108 of record NC_059158.1, read on the forward strand.
TTTTACCATTTGCTTCATTAATAATTCTCTGTGAGAATTTAAAACCTGATATCCTTGTGCCATTAGGAAGAGGAGTCTTAGAGCAAGGATAGAATTTGTGTCTCACTGAAGCCTTGGAGTCTTCTCAGTAGGTTATGTAGGTATACTTAAAAAATATGTATATTTTTTCTTCTCAGTGGATGGTTGTCATTTGTTTTGAGATAATCAATTTTTACCAGTAGAGGTTCAGAAACAGTTTTATCTAAAAACTTTTTGTTTACTAGATACCAAAGGAGCTCCATGGCTAAGGTTTGCTTTTTTGTTTTAATACCTTAACATACACAGTGTCTTCACTGAAAAAAGTTGAAACACATCATAAAGTATTTAGGCAGAAACATTAAGATCAAGTGTAAGTCCAGTCCCCAGGACAGCGAATGAACTGTATCTGAAAGCACTCTCTGAATCTTGGAGGTCTCTCTTCAATGACTGCAGGGTTCCCATAGTATGAATGTGTGTGTTCTTGTGTTTTCTGATGAGGGATGTCTGGCTTTCCTAAGACCGCTCTTTACCGTAAAATACAATCTTAACACATGTCATTGCAGCAGTGAGGATGGAGCTCTGGGGTTAGTTTCTAGGAATGGATTCCCAGAGTCAGAGGAGATGCACCTCAGAATTATAGCACATGTGGCTAACTTGCCTCCCAAAGATGTCATCCCAGTTTGCGTTTCTGCCAACAGTGTACAGACTCCAGTTTTCCCTCATCCTCAGTGGCCTTTGGTTTTTAAAATGCTATTATTTCTCTATGGGCAGGAAGCTCTGTAACACAACCGCTTAGCTTTGAGGGGGAAGCTTGGGTGTGGAGTGGCCATCAGGGGCAGTCTATAGGGGACACTGAGGCTCATGGGCTCTGATGTCGTTGTGGCGGCTTCCTCCTCCTTCACCCTCTGTCTCCCGTTCTGGGCAGGTTGAAGGCCTTCAAGGCGGCCCTCTTAGAGGTGTTCCGGGAAGCTCATGCACAATCGGTTGGCGTGAATCGCCTCACGGAATCCGTCAACCAAGACAACGAAGAGCCCTTCTCCTCTGCGGAGATCCAGGCTGCGCTGAGCAGGATGCAAGACGACAACCAGGTCATGGTCTCCGAGGGCATCGTCTTCCTCATCTGAGGGCCCTCGTCTTTGGACTGTGGGATCCGGCCAAGAAAGTTCCTTCCAGTTTCCTCTTCGCCCTCCCCCCAGCCCAGCGTTTGCCTTCATTCCCTGAATGTCAGTGTTGAATTGAACTGAAGTGGAGGACAGGTGACAAGCAGAGTCAGGACTTGGTGGAAGCCTGAGGACGGGTCAGGAAAACTGCCGTGGGGCCAAGAGAAGGTGGACGGGACCAAGGAGATGTGTCTTCACTGCACAAGACTAAACCACAAGGGTCCTTCCCCATCCCCACTGCCCGTCCCAAACAAGCCACACCATTCTTCACTGTAGACGGCACAACCTCTGAGTATGTTAGGGGGTCACAGCTGGTTTCTGTTCATGTGTTGGCTTCCACCCCCCAGCACTTTGGTCTAGAACAGACTCTGGTGGTTCTGTGCTGATGGAGAGAGACTGAGGCAAGTCCTTAGGCCTAGAAAGCTTGCTTTGCGGTAGCACCACTTAAGACTTATATGGAATTTTGACCTAAACACCCAAGACATTAATAAACACTCATTTTTTATACTCTCCACGTGGCCTTAATACTGTGTGATTTTTTGGACACATTTCATTGTATTTTCTGCCAGCGTTCCACCCTGTGTGATGGGCTGCCTGCGTTTGCACCGCGTCACCAATAGGTGGCAGCAGGCCGCCGTGCTCTCTGGATTATAAGGCTTTCGCAGGGCTGATTTCTTCCCCAAGGACATCAGCATTTATGTTAAAACTGCAAACCAAACCTTGCCAATTCAGAATAGCTTAGCGGCCACAGAAGGCCAGTGTGTGAACGTCTAGGAGAGTTGACCCTTTGCATGGCTTTTCTGAACAGGAATCAAAGCCCCTTCATGCAAAAAATACCCAGTATGTCAGACCCTCAAAATCAGTGAATTCTTGCCCATTAAGAGATCCCCTTACAGGATTTTTGTGAAGCCTCCTAACTCCTGATGTCCAGCCCTTGGGGTCTGTCTGTTTGCACAGAAGTCAGTGGAGGGTCCAGGGCAAGACTTCTATCCTCTGTATGGTTTAGGTAGCTTCTGAGGAACTTTTGAGGTTATTTAAATAAAAAGAAAAAAAAAAATTGTGACTCGATGGAGGGCCTGGGTCGCATGGATTGGAGGCTGCCCCGAAAAGAGGTGGTGTGAGTTCCTAGGTCTGAGATCTGGGAGCTGCTTCCTTCCCCTTCTTACTGAGGGGGTCTGTCACCCTGAGGCCATGAAGCAGTAGTGGGGAGTTCAGTTTTATCTTCATGTTTTTTTCACAGATGTGAAATATCAGATTCTGTTGGCAGAGCCCCAGAGAGTACAGTCCAGGGAGTGAGCAGTGATACCAGAGGAGGACTTGGATGGAACTGCATACTGGCAGCAAGTCTCGTATTGTGCGGGGTGAAAATAGAGGACTTGATGCTCTGGAGGCCTCCAGGTTGGGGATACACATACATGTCTAATGTGTCAGTGAAGAGTTGAAAACTACAAAATATATGCAAATGAGAGCTGAAGGAACTGAGGGGCCAGGAGAGTCAGGACGAGGTGGGAGCTTTTGATGTGGTGGTGTAGGAAGAGCTAAGGTCTCCTCAGGGGAGCATTTCTTAGAAGGCCGAATGCTATGTCAATGGGACTTTTGTCCTCTCTCCTTCACACCTGATGAAGGAGGCACGCACGGGGTGGGAGAGTAATTAGATGAATGAAGTTATTTGACAACAGCTGTAATACCACATTTAGCCATAAGAACGGAAGGTAGAAGAGTATCAGCTGTCAAAATAGATGTTCAGTTCAGTTCAGTTCAGTAGCTCAGTCATGTCTGACTCTTTGCAACCCCATGAATCGAAGCACACCAGGCCTCCCTGTCCATCACAAACTCCCGGAGTTCACTCAGATTCATGTCCATCGAGTCAGTGATGCCATCCAGCCATCTCATCCTCTGTCGTCCCCTTCTCCTCCTGCCCCCAATACCTCCCAGCATCAGAGTCTTTTCCAATGAGTCAGCACTTAGCATGAGGTGGCCAAAGTACTGGAGTTTCAGCTTCAGCATCATTCCCTCCAAAGAAATCCCAGGGCTGATCTCCTTTAGAATGGACTGGTTGGATCTCCTTGCAGTCCAAGGGACTCTCAAGAGTCTTCTCCCCGTATTAATATAACCTGACTCTTAGGTACTCAGTGAATCTCCACGTTAAGTTTCTAAAAATGTGTGTGTGTTGTTTCCCAACTCATAGCAACAGAAGAGCATTGCTGAGCATTTAAAGGAAATAATTCTTACTTCTTGCCCAGAGACCCCATCTTCCTGCTACAAGGACCTAAACGATGCTGCTGGGCAGAGGAGATCTGGTCTGTCAGTCAGTGTCCTCTGAGGGCGTTGCTGTGGCCACAGAGATGGCAGAGGTGGCCCGAATTTACCAGGGGAAAAAACACAGCTTTCCAAAAGAGAAGTTTGTTTCCATTTATCTGTGCCATCTAAAAGAGGTCAAATACTTTGGGGGTCTTTGAGAAATCAGTTATCTCTTGAAAGATTTTATGTTACCTTATTCCTGAACCCTCCTAGATGAACAACATGTCAGTGTGAGAGGAGAGCTGTCAAAACAGAGTTGGTCAATGTGGATGGAATCCAGTCCTCTGCCACTTACCAAATAACTTCAAGTGTTGAGCTGCTAATTCATCTGTAAAATGGGGCTAACTTCTGCCTTTGCGGGGTGCACCTCGCCTTTGTGAAGTGACTGAGGGCAGCTGTTAGGTGCTAGCTGGCGGGGAAATACTCCATGGTTCTGCCCTTATCACCGCAAATTCCAAATTTCTCTAAAACAAAGTGAGTCATTTTGATGTGTGAAAAAGACTCACTATCCTTGGATTGAAATCATTGAAAACGATTTCCCCATATGGAGTCCCAGAGCTCTGTCCTCTTTCCTGCCTTTCCAGGCCTTTCCTTTCTTTAAAAAAAATGTTTTTTGTTTGTTTTGATGTGGACCATTTAAAAAATCTTTTTTGAATTTGTTACAGTATTGCTTCTGTTTGTATGTTTTGGTTTTTTGGCCAGGAGGCATGTGGGATCCTAGCTCCCTGACCTGGGATCAAACCTGCACCCCCTACATTGGAAGATGAAGTCTTGACCACTGGGCCCCCAGGGAGGTCCTTCCAAGCTTTCCTTGATGATTCCTGTCCTCCAGTCCAAATAGCTCTGACCCAGGTCCATCTCACAGGGAGGACCCCTGCCTTGGTGTATGACAGTGGGCTCTTGGCTGTCTCCCAGGGACAAAGCCTGCCCAAGTGGGCAGTGTCACCTCGGGCCTCACAAGAGCCCTGCAAGGTGGGATCATCAGGACAACATGGATGAGGAAGGAAAGGAGGGGAGAAACTCCCTGAAACCAAGAATCCATAGGTTGTACCCTTCTCATTTTCCTTGAGTTTTCAACCCACCCATTGTCCTAATGACTCCAGACTTTTTCTGGGGTGAGGTTTCCCCAGAGGCTGTGGTTGGTGAAATCAGGCAGGTGCTGGGGGTCACCTGTGGGTCAGCTCCCTGGCTGCTCCATCCTCATACCAACTAAGTCCTTCCCTCCCCGAGCATCCCCCTTCCCTCCCCAGGAGCCAGGTGCCGCCACTTCCACTCAACGGGAGGGGAGTTGAAAGGTGAGGCATCGTGCCCTGGTTCTGGATGGGCAGGTAATCTCCCCCGAGAGCCTAAAGCTGGCAGAGGAAGTGAGACACACACCCCATGCCCCGCACTGGGCAGCAGGGACCCTGAGCTTGAGTTCCTTTCCAGCAGTAAGTGTCTGAGTTCATGTGCCAGGCTGGCTGAGCCACTTCCTTACAGGAAAGTGCTTGGTTTCTTGATCTGGAAGAGAAGGTGGTTGAAGTAGGTAATGATCTCTGAGGTCCCTTCCAGTAATGCATGAGACACCGGGGTCAGTTCTACCCAGAAAACACATTAGCCCTGGTAGCACTTGGAGGCAGGTCAGAATGAGTCTACCATCCTGTTAAACACATTTTTTAAGGTTAGTGATATTTGTGCTTCTCAATTTTGTGATGAACTCCAGGATGTTTCCCACTATCTCAGGGAATTGTATTCAATTCCTAGAAAAAAAAATTAGAATAAAATTAATTTTTATTTAACTTCACTTTAATTGGTTTTAATAAGTTCTTCTTTTTCTTTTTTTTCCTGGTCTGCTGCCTCGGTGATGAATGCTGGTTTCTGCCTGGTTCTTTACTTACTAGAATAGACTCCTACCTCTTTCTCTTCTGTTTTCCCTCAACGGAGAGAATTAAGATTCTAAATTCTTTTCATATCATACCTTCAGTAACACTGGCAATTTAGAGTTATGTAATTGGTAAATTCTTCCTATCATTACACAATACAAATGCAGAAAAGGCAACTGTCTACCACTTTACAATCTTTGAGAACCAGAGGTGATAAGTTGGTAGAGTGAGACATCTTAAGAGCTGTCATTAAAACCATCTGATTGCATGTTCATTTATCTTGGTATTCCAATAAATGTGTGTAAGATTATGTGCAAAGGCTAAAAAGTATTTAGAATTAAAAAAAGATGAAAGACTGGCTTCATTTCCCATCTTCTTCAGAGAGCAGGCAGAATGTCTCAGATGTGCTGACTTCGGGGCAGACATGGCTTAGAAGATTCTGCTCATCCTGCAAGTCTGATCCTCTGACAACCCCTCACTCTCCACCAGGCCCTGGGAGCCTGGGCTTCACATGTTCTCCAGCCTGCATCTGGAAGAAGTTATTTTTCCTTCTCTTGACTCAGAATCATGAGCCCTGGGTTTGAATTTCTGCTCTGCTATTTAATAGTTGTGTGACTTTTGACTGGAGAAGGGAATGGCTACCCACACCAGTATTCTTCCCTGGAGAATTCCATGGACAGAGGAGCCTAGTGGTCTACAATCCATGGGGTTGCAAAGAGTCAAACATGACTGCTTCCATGCACTCCAGTTCCTTGCAGTCTTAACCTGTGAAGTGGAGAGATTTATGGGTTTGTTATGAGCTTCAAATACAGTGGTATATATGAAAAAAAACTTTGTGAGCTGTATGGCTTTATCTACAATGTAAGGCTATTAATATTATAATCATTTTCCTCCCCCTGTAGCATTTTGTTAAAGAGAAAAACAGTCCTGGAAGAGCTGGAGAGAGAGAGAGAGATCCCTTCATTTGTAGGTGGAGACTAGTGGGAAGACTGGATCCAGGCAAGGCTCACTTGCTGGGTCCATCTGTAGGAAAACCATCCAACACCCTCGTTAGAGGGTTGAGTCAGATTACTCCTGAAAGTCACAATGGAGGCAGAAAGCCAAGGTATAGAGTTGTCTCCCCTATCTTAATGGCTAATCTAACCTGGGTGCTAGGTGAAGGGGTGCTCAGGACACCTGTGGGTGTGAGAGGATCACAGGATAGGAAATCTGGCAATGAGGTCCCCTCTGGTTTCTTGATTGGCATAAAACCTGCGTAATGCACATGGTCATGTACAATTTACAGGCAGCTTCCTCTCCAGTTGAGGTAAGTGCTCAGGTCTGCATGGCCAAAAACCTGCTCAAGAGTCCTCATTTTCCCTCCATGTCCCCACCACCTTCCTCTGATCTCCTGCTGGACGAGTGCAATGGAGCTGATCTGGGAGGAGCCCTGCCCACTGGAAGCACTTCCTCTCTGTTTCGCCCCTTCCACTTTCCTTCCTTTCCTTCTCCTCCACCCTCTTCTTCAAGCATTCTTCATCCCCTCGCCTCAGCAAAGATGAAGAACTGTCTCTCACAGGAAACCCGTTTCATCCTGTGGTTCTATAGCATTTCTAGGAACACTAGGAGAACCTGAGATTCGTTTGTCATTCTGAGTCAGTCCACAGAGGAGTGAAAGTGACACATTTCTCCGAAGCATGCTGGTTTCAGTGCCTTTCTCTGTGGTCCTCCCCCACCCCCATTTTTTTCTCTTCTTAATCTGTATTTTCATGGAAAACATGAAGTGATGGCACTTAGAATGATTCAAATTGCTTTTCAGAAAAAGAGGAAAAAACTGAAGGTACATTACTCCTCACCCCCTACAGATACGCACACACTAAAACATTCAGACATATGTGTGCACTCACACACACCTCTATTCCCAAGACTGAGACAGATTCCCAAATTGGAAGAGAACATGGAGATGGTCCAGTTCAAACAGAGCTCCCTGGTGCACCATTCCTCTCTGGAATGTCACTACAGATGTTTATCAAGCTTTAGTATGATCTTCTAGTGACTGATCCCTCTCCCTTCAAAAAATTTTCTAAATACTTGAAACCAATGTTGTGTGCTTGTAAGCTTTTTTTTTCTACCAAAATATCCCTCTTTAAGATTTTTTGAAATTTAATTATTTTTGGCCGTGCTGAGTCTTCATTGCTTTGTGTGGGCTTTCTCTTGTGGTGGTGAGCAGGGTCTACTCTTCCTTGCCATGTGTGGGCTTCTCTTGTTGCAGAGCACAGACTCTAGGGCTCAGGCTTCAGTAGCTGTGGCGTGTGGGCTCACTAGTTGTGAATCAGGGGCTTAGTTGTTCTGTAGCACCTGGAATCTTCCTGGACCAGGGATCGAACCTATGTTCCGTCCCCTGCATTAGCAGGTGGATTCTTATCCACTGCACCACCAGGGAAGTCCTAATTAAGACTTTTCATAAGTTATTGGTCTACTAGAAATTGAAAATAATGAAGGAGAGGAAAAACTTTGTCCTTTACCCTCTTGGATTCAGTACCTGGGGTCCTGCAAATTAAACTGACAAAAACAGATTGCTAGAGAAAGGATTTATTATGTGTGTACACAGAGACTTTTGCAGAAAAGACGTGAGGACTCAAAGATGCAGTTAGACTCAGTGGCTTAGATACCATTTTAACAAAGTCATAAATGTAGAGAGATAACTAGACAAAGGAAGGAGGGAGTGTCAAATTTTAAGGGCAAGTAGATAGTGGGAAGGTAAGTGTATGGGGAAAGCTGAAGAACTGTACAAAAAAGATCTTCACGACCAAGATGATCACGATGGTGTGATCACTCACTTAGAGCTAGACATCCTGGAATGTGAAGTCAAGTGGGCCTTAGAAAGCATCACTATGAACAAAGCTAGTGGAGATGATGGAATTCCAGTTGAGCTATTTCAAATCCTGAAAGATGATGCTGTGAAAGTGCTGCACTCAATATGCCAGCAAATTTGGAAAACTCAGCAGTGGCCACAGGACTGGAAAAGGTCAGTTTTCATTCCAATCCCAAAGAAAGGCAATGCCAAAGAATGCTCAAACTACTGCACAATGGCACTCATCTCACATGCTAGTAAAGTAATGCTCAAAATTCTCCAAGCCAGGCTTCAGCAATACGTGAACCGTGAACTTCCTGACGTTCAAGCTGGTTTTAGAAAAGGCAGAGGAACCAGAGATCAAATTGCCAACATTCGCTGGATCATGAAAAAAGCAAGAGAGTTCCAGAAAAATATCTATTTCTGCTTTATTGCCTATGCCAAAGCCTTTGACTGTGTGGATCACAATAAACTGTGGAAAATTCTGAAAGAGATGGGAATACCAGACCACCTGATCTGCCTCTTGAGAATCCTATATGCAGGTCAGGAAGCAACAGTTAGAACTGGACATGGAACAACAGACTGGTTCCAAATAGGAAAAGGAGTACGTTAAGGCTATATATTGTCACCCTGCTTATTTAACTTCTATGCAGAGTACATCATGAGAAACACTGGGCTGGAAGAAGCACAAGCTAGAATCAAGATTGCCGGGAGAAATATCAATAACCTCAGATATGCAGATGACACCACCCTTATGGCAGAAAGTGAAGAGGAACTAAAAAGCCTCTTGATGAAAGTGAAAGAGGAGAGTGAAAACATTGGCTTAAAGCTCAACATTCAGAAAACGAAGATCATGGCATCTGGTCCCACCACTTCATGGGAAATAGATGGGGAAACAGTGGAAACTGTCAGACTTTATTTTGGGGGGCTCCAAATCACTGCAGATGGTGATTGCAGCCATGAAATTAAAAGACACTTACTCCTTGGAAGCAAAGTTAAGACCAACCTAGATAGCATATTGAAAAGCAGAGACATTACTTTGCCAACAAGGGTTGGTATAGTCAAGGCTATGGTTTTTCCAATGGTCGTGTATGGATGTGAGAGTTGGACTGTGAAGAAAGCTGAGCACCGAAGAATTGATGCTTTTGAACTGTGGTGTTGGAGAAGACTCTTGAGAGTCCCTTGGATTGCAAGGAGATTCAACCAGTCCATTCTAAAGGAAATCGGTCCTGGGTGTTCTTTAGAAGGAATGACGCTAAAGCTGAAACTCCAGTACTTTGGCCACCTCATGCGAAGAGTTGACTCATTGGAAAAGACTCTGATGCTGGGAGGGATTGGGGGCAGAAGGAGAAGGGGACGACAGAGGATGAGATGGTTGGATGGCATCACTGACTCGATGGACATGAGTCTGAGTGAACTCCAGCAGTTGGTGATGGACAGGGAAGCCTGGCGTGCTGCGATTCATGGGGTCGCAAAGAGTTGGCCACGAATGAGCGACTGAACTGAACTGAAATGAAATGAATTAAAGATAAGGATAATTTAGTAGGGTTTGTTATGCCAACTCAAGTTGGTGTCTTTTCCATCCATAAGAGTTGTCCCCCTCTTTGTAATGTGTGAATTTCCTTTACAAATAGAGATCTATGTTACCTTTACAAAGGGAAATTAATGCCTGGTTTTTAGACAGAAGGCTTCCCAGATGATGCAGTGGTAAAGAATACACCTGCCAATGCAGGAGATGCAAGAGACTCTGGTTTGATCCCTGGGTTGGGAAGATCCCCTGGAATAGGGAATGGCAATCCACTCCCTATTCTTGTCTGGAAAATTGCCTGGAAAATTCCATGGACACAGGAGCCTGGTGGGCTACATACAGTCCATAGGGTCACACAGAGTTGAGCATGTTTAGACAGAAACAGGGAAAGGCAGAGAGTTTTTCCTGAGTCTGCTGTTTCTCAGTTTGCCTTCAGTTCAAATTAATCCTTATGCCAAAGTGGCATCTTTTGTGTGGCATATTCTAATCCTCCTCATTTAGTAAGAAACTGGGTGGAAGAAATTCACTAGTATGGCCATCAAATTAAGTCAAGTGAGTAAGTATTCACTGAGCATCAGCCATGGCGAGTGTATTTGTTGGGATGTGGGTGTGCAGAAGTCATGGGTGTCTCTTCTAAAGAGTTTTAGATTCAGAGAGTAGATTAGGAACAAACACTTAAACTTTTCAGTTTAAAAAGCCAAAGTACATAAAAATAGCCTTTCAAGGGGACAATAGAAAAGTTTTCTCCAGAAATTGCTGAATGAAATGCCACGAGAGCAAGCAGAGAGGCCAGAAGAGGGACAGATACAAGTGGGTTTTGCATCAGAGGAGATGGGTTTTGTGGAAGAGTCCAGGAGTTTGGGTGGAGCCTAAATCTGCTGGTGGCTCAGACGGTAGAGAATCTGCCTACAGTGCGGGAGACCCGGGTTCCATCCCTGGGTTGGGAAGATCCCCTGATGAAGGCACTACAGTATTATTGCCTGGAGAATTCCATGAGCAGAGGAGCCTGACAGGCTACAGTCCATTATAGTCCATGGGGTGCAGAGTCAGACATGACTGAGTGATTAAATCAGCAGAAGAACTGATATGATCTTCCCAGAAAAACGATCTGGCCTTCAGAGGAGAAGGGCTCAGAAATATAAAACATTTTATGGAGCAGAATCTGGAAAATGAGTTTCTTGCATGTGGATGGTTTGGGAAGGTGAGTTCCTTTAACAAACTAGGTTGGGACCATGCATCAGATTTAGGCCACTGTCTCAGTAGTTGGTCATCCCTACCTAGAGGCAAGAGTGGAGTGCAAGGGCATCTTTCTGGGGCAAGCTCCTCCATCCCCACTCACCACCCCAAAACTTTGTGGGTTGTCTGCATGGGACTGGGGGAAAGTCCAGGAGCATACGTTGCTGATCCCCGCTTCCTGAACGACCCTGGTAGAAACAGCTGGGGAGAAATTATGGTGGGAGGAAGCCAGGAACTTTCGACAGACACTCACTTGGGCTTTCCCCGAGCATGGCACTCCGGTAGTCAGTTGACTAATACCATTCACCTCAATGCAGGAAATTAGCTTGTTTTGCTGAGTAAGTGGAAGCCTGCACGAAACCCTGAGTTGCCTGCAGCTTGCCTATGAGTGGCTTGGTCAGGTCAACCCAAAGCAGCGGCTGCTGAGTTTTGACCTGAAAGGACCTCACTTTCCTAGTCTCTCCATCCCTAGCCTTGCCAAGAGACCCTCCAGAGCAGGAGATGAGGTGCACAGTTCTTAGCTTCAAGGGAGTGCAGCTCTGAGATTTAAGGCTCTGATCTTCTTATCCCAATCACTTCTCAAGGGTACTTGACTGAATTTCTCAGCTTTAGAAAATGGAATGTGTCCAGTGAGCCCTGCTGTGATTTCATAAGAAATTTCTTATGTCCCACACTTTCTTTAATATTCCTTAAAGCAGTACACCACAGACTTTCATGTGAGGAGAATCACTTGGAAATTTTATAAAAAGGAAGAATCTGATTCAGTAGATTTGCCATGAGGGCCCAAGATTCTGCATTTATTTTTTGCATATATTTTCAAGCTTTTTTCCGAGTATACATTAATATATATATACACAAATATATACATGCATGTATATAGTATACATCTACATCAAAGGAACGTCCTGCTTTATATGAAGAACTGTACCTTAATATTTTCATAATTTGTTATGAAAAAGATATTTTTAGTTAATAAATTTTCTTGGAAAATAATTTCTAGTGGCTACATAGGTTTTATCATAAATACATGCTAACAGGCACTTAACTATTATTCTACTGTTAGAAATCCAGTATATTTTCAATTTTCCCACACTGAATATTCTTGTATGTGGATCTTTGAGTACTTCTCTATTTCTTTAGAACAATTCCCAGGGGTAGAACATTTTTTTAGGTTTTTGCTTTACATTATCAAATACCCTACAAAAGTTGTACCAATACATTCTTGGCTAAAATACCTGAAAATGCCCCTTTTTACTATTGTCCTGTTAATATTTCACATTTAAAAATCTATGCCAATTTCATAGCCTAAATATGGAATTCTGTTCTAATTTACATTACTTTGTTTTTGAGGCTAACCTGTTTCTTCATATATTCATTATCTATTTTCTTCCAATTTAAACATTTTTACTTTTTCTTTTTCATATATATAATTGAGATATAATTGACCTGGTATATTAGTTTCAGGAATAAAACAACGATTCCATCTTTGCATATATAGCTAAATGATCACCGTACTAAGTCTGATTAACATCCATCAACTGAGATTCTGCCTTTTTAACAAGCTCCCAGGTTCTAGTTTTCTAGATGGGGGTTGGGGGGATTGTGCTTACTTTCTCATTCCAAATTCTTCTTCTTTTTAAAAATTTATTTTTTTGCTGTGCTGAGTCTTAGCTGTTGCATGTGGGATCTTAGTTTCCCAACCAGGGATCAAACCTGGGCCCCCTGCCTTGGGAGCACAGGAATCTCAGCCCCTGGACCACCAGGAAAGTACTTTTCATTCCAAATTCTTGTTGACGCATTTCTGCTGGCTCCTTTCCTGAGGCTGCCTTGTCTTTTTTTCTACATCACTTGGCTGCTGTGTGGACCTCATAGGACTGTTTTGCACATAAAGAATTTTATTCCAGGCATGGAAATCATGGAAGAGAATTAAGGTACAATGTAGACGTGGAAACAATTTGAATACTAGACTCAGGACTCTGTAAAGTTCCCTTGTTATGTCAGCTTCTGAAGTTTCTAACTGGCATCTCTCTCCTTTTCTCTTCTCTGGGGTGAAAACTCAAGTTCCTGTTAATTGTATATGTAACAATTTCCTTCTCTGTTTCACCCTCAAAGAATAAAACTTCCCTCTCTGTGTTTACCCTGGAGAGAGATGGCTTTTTCTTTGCTCTTCCAAAAAGGCCCAAGGTGAGTTCTCTCCAAAACAGAAGTGCCATCTGGTCTAACAGAAAGTTCACAGCACTCCTGGATGGAGGCAACTGTAATGTTGATTTTCTTCTTTTTTGGATAGTATTTTTATTTTTCTTCTTCTTATCCGTGTCAAGTACTCAGCACAGTGACTGACACAGAATGAGCATTTAATAAATGGTGTTTCTGTTAACAAGGAGATAAAATTATGGTGCAAATAGCTCCATGGTTCATAGAATAGATTCAGAATTGAGTGGTCTTGCATGCAATCTGGAACTTTTCTCCAGTGACCTCAACTCTATTCCATCCAGGGTTCCTAAGTCTCCCCTCACCATATGTTACTTTTCTTCTTTTTAGCCTTTGGTTCCAATCCTCTCCCTTCATTTCTGTCCCCTTTGAATTCTATCCCAGATAAACACAGAAAGGGAAGTTCTATTCTTTGAGGGTGAAACAGAGAAGGAAATTGTTACATATACAATTCTTTCATAGGTTCTTTACCTTTTCATCAGAAGATCAGGAATTGTACTGGTTTTTTTAGGCAATAGACAGATACACACATCCCCACATCCATGGAGGGAAAGACAGGAAGAAGAAGGGAGAGAGAGGGAGAAGGAGAGGGAAAGGAAGAGTGAGAGGGAAGAAGACTTCTGTGTTTAAGCCCCAAGTAATTCCTATGCCCACAGACATCAGCATATGAAGACCCTGGCACAGTATTTTCACCCGACAATCACTGTAATGAATTCTGATTTTTAAACCTAAAGTAAAGCCGTTGTGTTCTTGAAAATCTTTTCACAGTGGAAATACATTGATCTTAAAAAAAAAAAGAAGAATTTGTTGCTATGGAATGTCATTTTTCAGAGGTTCTATTAAATATTGGGTTGGCCAAAAGAATTCATTTAAGTTTCTCTGTAACATCTTATATCTTTGGCTAAACCAACACATAATGGGTTTGAATATTTGACTCAAACAAATAGGTAAACATGAATTGGATACAAAGAAAGCTGAAACTAGAAACAATCTTTTGCATTGAAAGGGAGAAAAAACAATCAAGTGGAGGTTGTAGGGTCTCTGACTTTACAGTTATAAGAGTGATCCATGTTTTTTGTCCAATAGGGGATGGAGAAGTTGGTTTATGAAAGAGAATGGGACATGAACTTTCAAAATGATCTCCAGACTGAAAAGGCAAATAAAACCTATACTTAATTCATTTGAATGGACCAAGAGGAGGAAGGATTTTTGTGCTTGAGGAGAAGAGCTGCAAGAAAACTTGAAGGTTAGGAATAAAAGCCATAATGCTTTGAGGCCATTCTGACCTAATGTTTTAACCCATATTCAGGGAATCTAACTCTAACATAAATCAGTGCTTCAGGGAAATTAGAGAGAGTGTTTTAATATCATTTGGAAAAAAAGAGTGGAGTTAAAGTAAATTATATGCTAATAGTTTTTGTTGGTGAATAAGATAATGAATGATATGATAATAAGATAGTGATAATTTATTTTTTGCATTTAATTCTTTATAAATATTCTTTAAACCTGTTATATAACAACATTAAGGAGTCAGAGCTCTGATGAAAAAGTGAAAATAAGCAGAAAAGCCTATAAAATTATTTACTATCTCTCTCAGTCAGTTTAGATTAGGATAAAACTCTTCCATTTAGAGAGAGAAAGAATGGGAAATGTATGCAGTAGTTTTGATCTGTTACAACCTTGAAATCCTGCTTGGCTGACACTGTGGGGATCCCATGGCCAGAGCATGTGGAATGTTCTTTGATCATACCCCAATTCTGCTTTTCGAGGGGGGCTTACCTCCTCAATACTTTTTGAGGTCATTGCCTCCACCTCCTGCCTGGGAGGTTTTTTTCCCCTAATGATCTCTTTGGCCACATCTGAAATAGTCATGGCAAGTGTAGCTCCCTTGGTGCCCTGTTCCAGCTTCTAGATGGTTACAGAACTGAGGTTTGGTTCATGATTAATTTTGAGAACTCAAAAATTTGCTGAACTTCTTACTTAAGTCAGTTCTCTTTGTGGCTTAATTCCTAGAACATCTCTACTTCTTTGCTTTTTCATTCCTATAACTCTCCCTCTCTTGATTTAATGGTAGATTAGTAGAACTCTACCCTTAGATCATTTTTTTCTGAGTCCTTTTACCTATGTTAAGAAATTTCCAAACGCTTCATTTTGATTCATGCCTGTAGGAAACTTATTTGGATGAAAGGTTTTACCAGGGACTCCTGTCTCAAAGGCTTTTCCAATTGTATCTTTTGCTTTGGGGGAGGGATAGAAATAATTGGGATTTTTTTCAATCTTGCAAGGCTCTGAATTTCTAGACTCTCTTCATTTTCTTTTCTTTTTTTTCTCAGACCTGCCGACTCTTTCCTGAACTGTCTTCCTTGTGTTACCTTGCCAAATACAGGTGATAGCTTCCAACAAACATAGCTGCTATTCTGTTTTCCAGGGCCCTCCAGGTGGCTCAGATGATAAAGTATCTGCCTCCAATGCAGGAGACCCCGGTTCAATCCCTGGGTCAGGAATATCCCATGGAGAAGGGAATGGCAACCCACTCTAATATTCTTCCCTGGAGAATCTCAAGGACAGAGGAGCCTGGCAGGCCACAGTCCATGGAATCGCAAAGAGTCATGACTGAGTGACTAACACTTTCACTTTCCTCTAGAGGTATTATTGGATCTTTAAGTACAGTATCTGCCTCTGAAGTTGTTGCATAATGTTTTGCCATTCATAACATTGAAGTGAAGTCTCTCAGTAGTCTCCAACTCTTTGCGACCCCATGGATTGTAGCCTTCCAGGCTCCTCCATCCATACGATTTTCCAGGCAAGAATACTGGAGTGGGTTCCCAGCCCAGGGAGCGAACCTGGTCTCCCGCATTGCAGGCAGACTCTTTAGCGTCTGAGCCACCAACATTGGTCATCATTTTTTAGCCTCCGATTTCATTGTCTTCATGGTCTACCACCTGACCACCATGGACAATGCCATAATTTCAGCCTTCTGCTATGGAAGCCCTTCACTTCTAGGCATCAATTTCTGTATCCATATGTATACTGCTTGCTTGTGCCAGTATTTCTGATTAGATTCCCCTTTCTTTTTTTAATTTTTTATGTTAAAAATTTTTTTTAATTGAAGGATGATTACTTTATAGTTTGCTCTGGTTTCTACCAAACATCAACATGAATCAGTTATAGGTTTGCCTATGTCCCCTCCCACATGAACATCTCTCCCACCTCCCTCCCCACCCCATCCTTCTAGGATGTTACTGAGTCCTGGCTTGAGTTCCCTGAGTCATACAGCAAATTCCCATTGGCTATCTATTTTACATAAGGTAGTGTATGTTTCCATGCTACTCTCTCCATACCTCCCACCTTCTCCTTCCTCACCCCACTCGCTCTGCTATAGGTCTTTTCTCAATGTCTGTGTCTCCATTACTGCTCTGCAAATAGGTTCATCAGTACCATATTTCTAGATTCCATATATATATGTTCAGTTCAGTTCAGTTCAGTTCAGTCGCTCAGTCGTGTCTGACTCTTTGTGACCCCATGAATCGCAGCATGCCAGGCCTCCCTGTCCATCACCAACTGCTGGAGTTCACTCAGACTCATGTCCATTGAGTCAGTGATGCCATCCAGCCATCTCATCCTCTGTCGTCCCCTTCTCCTCCTGCCCCTAATCCCTCCCAGCATCAGAGTCTTTTCCAATGAGTCAACTCTTTGCATGAGGTGGCCAAAGTACTGGAGTTTCAGCTTTAGCATCATCCCTTCCAAAGAAATCCCAGGGCTGATCTCCTTCAGAATGGACTGGTTGGATCTCCTTGCAGTCCAAGGGATTCTCAAGAGTCTTCTCCAACACCACAGTTTGAAAGTATCAATTCTTATATGTTAGTATACGATAATTGTTTTTCTGTTTCTGGCTCCCTTAACTCTGTATAATAAGCTCTAGGTTCATCCATTTCATTAGGACTTACTCAAATGGCTTACTGTTTATGGCTGAGTAATACCCCATTGTATACACGTACCACAGCTCCCTTAACCATTGATCTATTGCTGGACATCTAAATTGCTTCCACATCCTAGCTATTGTAAATAGAGCTGCAATGAACATTGGGTTACATGTGTCTTTTTCAATTTTGGTTTCCTCAGGATATATGTCTGGTAGTGGGATTGCTGTTTCATATAGTGGTTTTATTTCTAGTGTTTTAAAGAATCTCCAAACTGTTCTCCATAGTGACTGTATCAATTTGTATTCCCACCAACAGTGCTAAAGTGTTCCCTTTTCTCCACACCCTCGCCAGCATTTATTGTTTGTATTTTTTTGATGATGGTCATTCTGACCAGTATGAGGTAATATCTCATTGCAGTTTTGACTTGCATTTCTCTACTAATGAGTGATGTTGCGTGTCTTTTCATATGTTTATTAGCCATCTGTATGTCTTCTTTGGAGAAATGTCTGTTTAAGTCTTTTGCTCATTTTTTGATTGGGTTATTTGTTTTTCTGGTATTGATTTGTATGAGCTGCTTGTATATTTTTGAAATTAATCCTTTGTCAGTTGTTTCATTACCTATTATTTTTTCCCATTCTAAGGGTTATCTTTCCACCTTGTTTATAGTTTCCTTTGTTGTGCAAAAGTTTTAAGTTTAATTAGGTAACACTTGTGTATTTTCTCTTTATTTCCATTACTCTAGGAGGTTGGTCATAGAGGATCTTCCTGTGGTTTACATCATAGAGTGTTCTGCTTATGTTTTTCTATGAGTTTTATAGTTTCTGGTCTTACATTTAGGTCTTTAATCCATTTTGAGTTTATCTTTGTGTATGGTGTTAAGAAGTAAACATTTCATTCTTTTACACACAATTTCATTCTTTTACACATAGCTGTCCAGTTTTCCCAGCAGCACTTTTTGAAGAGACTATCTTTGCCCCATTGTATATTCTTGCCTCTTTTGTCAAAAATAAGATATCCATAGGTACGTGGGTTTATCTCTGGGCTTTCTATCTTGTTCAATTGATCTATATTTCTGTTTTGTACCAGTACCGTACTATCTTGATGACTGTATCTTTGTAATACAGTCTGAAGACAGGAAGGCTGATCCCTCCAATTCCATTCTTCTTTCTCCAGATTGCTTCAGATATTCGAGGTCTTTTGTGTTTCCATATGAATTGTTAGATTTTTTGTTCTAATTCTGTGAAAAATGCCATTGGTAATTTGATAGGGATTGCATTGAATCTGCAGATTACATTTAATAGTATAGTAATTTTTACAATATTGATTCTTCCAACCCAGGAATATGGAATATCTCTCCATCTGTTTATGTTGTCTTTGATTTCTTTCATCAATGTCTTTAGTTTTCTGTATACTGTTCTTTTGTCTCCTTAGGTAGGTTTATTCCTAGGTATTTGATTCTTTTCATTGCAGTGCCAAATGGGATTGATTGCTTAGTTTCTCTTTCTGATATTTCATTGTTAGTGATTTCTGTGTACTGATTTTGTATCCTTCCACTTTGCTAAATTCACTGATTAGCTCTAGTAATTTTCTGATGGTATCTTTAGAGTTTCCTATGTATAGTATCATGTCATCTACAAATGACATTGAGAGTTTTACTTCTTTTTTTCCAATCTGGATTCCTTTTATTTCTTTTTCTTCTGTGATTGCCATAGCTAGGACTCCCAAAACTATGCTGAATAATAGTAATGAGAGTAGGCACCCTTGTATTGTTCCTGATCTTAGAGGGAATACTTACAGTTTTTCACCTTTGAGAATAATGTTTGCTGTGGGTTTATCATATACGGCCTTTATTATGCTGAGGTAGGTTCCTTCTATACCCATTTTTTGAAGAGTTTTTTTTTTTTTAATTGTAAATGGGTGTTGCATTTTGTTGAAAGCTTTTTCTGTATCTATTGAGATTATCATATGGTTTTTATATTTCAATTTGTTGATATGATGTATCACACTAATGAATTTGTGTATATTGAAGAATCCTTGCATCTCTGGGATAAACCTGACTTGATCATGGTATATGATCTTTTTAAAGTGTTGTTGAATTCTGTTTGCTAGAATTTTGTTGAGGATTTTTGCATCTATGTTCATCAGTGATATTGACCTGTAATTTTCTTTTCCTGTGTTTTCTTTGTTTGGTTTAGGTATCAGGATGATGGTGGTCTTATAGAAAGAGTTTGGAAGTATTCCTTCCTCTGCAATTTTTTGGAAGAGTTTTAGAAGGATAGGGATAAGCTCTTCTCTAAATGTTTGATAGAATTCACCCGTGAAACCATCTGACCCTGGGTTTTGATTTTTGGGGGCAGTGGGGGGGGTTGGGGGGTTGGGGTGGGGGTGGTGGGAGATTTTTTATCACAGTTTCGACTTCAGTGCTTATAATTGTCTTGTTCATAAGTTTTATTTCTTCCTGATTAAGTCTTGGAAGATTGAGCTTTTCTAAGAATCTGTCCATTTCTTCAGATTGCCCATTTTATTGGCATATAGTTGCTCGTAGTAGTCTTTTATGATCCTTTGTATTTCTGCATTGTCTGTTGTAACCTCTCCTTTTTCATTTCTAATTTTGTTGATTTGATTCTTCTCCTTTTTTCTTGATGAATCCAGCTAAGGGCTTGTCAATTGTATCTTCTCAAAGAACCAGCTTTTCATTTTATTAATCTTTACTATTGTTTACTTCATTCTTTTTCATTTATTTCTGCTCTGATCTTTATGATTTCTTTCCTTCTACTACCTTTGGGTATTTTTTTTCTTCTTTTCCAGTTGTTGATGTTTTTCTTGTTTCTTAAGGTAGGATTGTATTGCTATAAACTTCCCTCTTAGAACTGCTTTTGCTGCATCCCATAGGTTTTCAGTTGTTGTGTTTTCATTGTCATTTGTTTCTAGGAATTTTTTGATTTCCCTTTGATTTCTTCAGTAACCTGTTTGTTATTTAGAAACATATTTTTTAATTCCATATGTTTGTGCTTTTTACAGTTTTTTCCCCCTATAATTGATATCTAGTCTCATAGCATTGTGGTCAGAAAAGATACTTGATATGATTTAAATTTTTTTTGAGTTTACTGGGGTTTGATTTGTGACCCAAGATGTGGTCTATCCTGGAGAATGTTCCATGTGCACTTGAGAAGAAAGAGTAGTCTTCTGTATTTGGGTGAAAAGTTCTGAAGATATCAATTAGGTCCATTTGATCTAACGTTTCATTTAAGGTTTGTGTTTCCTTATTAATTTTCTGTTTTGATGATCTGTCCATTGGTATAAATGGGGTGTTAAAGTCCCCTAGTATTATTGTATTGCTGTCAATTTCCCCTTTTATGTCTGTTAGTATTTGCCTCATGTATTGAGGTGCTCCTATGTTGGGTGTATAGATATTTACAATTTTTATGTCTTCTTCTTGGACTGATCCCTTGATCATTATGTGGTATCCTTTTTTATCTCATGTAATAGTCTTTATTTTAAAGTCTATCTTGTCTAAAATTACCACTTCAGCTTTCTTTTGATTTCTATTAGCATGGAATACCTTTTTCCATCCTTTTACTTTCAGTCTGTATGTGTCTCTAGGTCTGAAGTGGGTTTCTTGTAGGCAGCACATGTATGGGTCTCATTTTTGTATCCATTGATTAGTATGTGTCTCAATGTGTTTCTCCTTGAGTTTACCCTGTATTGGACTCTCTGTGGTTCCTGGACTTGATTAACTATTTCCTTTCCCATGTTGGGAAGTTTTCAGCTATAATCTCTTCAAAAATTTCTTCAGGGCTTTTCTTTTTTCTCTTCTTCCTCTGGGACCCCTATAACTCGAATATTGTTGCATTTAATACTGCCCAGAGGTCTCTGAGGCTATCTTCAATTCTTTTCATTCTTTTTCCTTTATTCGGCTCTTCAGCAGTTATTTCCACCATTCTATCTTCCAGCTCACTCATTCATCCTTCTGGTTCCATTAATCTACTATTGGTTCCTTCTAGAGTATTTTTAATTCCAGTAATTGTGTTATTCATCTCTGTTTATTTATTCTTTATTTCTTTTTTAATATAAATTTATTTATTTTAATTGGAGGCTAATTACTTTACAATATTGTATTGGTTTTGCCATACATTGACATGAATCCACCACGGGTGTACATGTGTTCCCCATCCTGAACCCCACTCCCACCTCTCTCCCCATCCCATCCCTCTGAGTCATCCCAGTGCACCAGACCAAAGCATCCTGTATCATGCATCGAACATGGACTGGCGATTCATTTCACATATGATAATATACATGTTTCAATGCCATTCTCCCAAATCATCCCACCCTCGCCCTCTCCCACAGAGTCCAAAAGACTGTTCTATACATCTGTGCCTCTTTTGCTGTCTCACATACAGGGTTATCGTTATCATCTTTCTAAATTCCATATATATGTGTTATTATACTGTATTGGTGTTTTTCTTTCTGGCTTGCGTCACTCTGTATAATAGGCTCAGTTTCATCCACCTCATTAGAACTGATTCAAATGTATTCTTTTTAATGGCTGAGTAATACTCCACTGTGTATATGTACCACAGCTTTCTTATCCATTCCTCTGCTGATGGACATCTAGGTTGCTTCCATGTCTTGGCTATTATAAATAGTGCTGTGATGAACACTGGAGTACACGTGTCTCTTTCCCTTCTGGTTTCCTTAGTGTGTATGCCCAGCAGTGGGATTGCTGGGTCGTATGGCAGTTCTATTTCCAGTTTTTTAAGGAATCTCCACACTGTTCTCCATTAGTGGCTGTACTAGTTTGCATTCCCACCAACAGTGTAAGACGGTTCCCTTTTCTCCACACCCTCTCCAGCATTTATTGCTTGTAGACTTTTGGATCAGAGAAGGCATTGGCAACCCACTCCAGTACTCTTGCCTGGAAAATCCCATGGACAGAGGAGCCTGGTAGGCTGCAGTCCATGGGGTCGTAAAGAGTTGGACACGATTGAGTGACTTCACTTTCACTTTTCACTTTCATGCATTGGAGAAGGAAATGGCAACCCACTCCAGTGTTCTTTCCTGGAGAATCCTGGGGATGGCGGAGCCTGGTGGGCTGCCATCTGTGGGGTCGCACAGAGTTGGACATGACTGAAGCGACTTAGCAGCAGCAGCAGCAGCAGCAGCAGCAGACTTTTGGATAGCAGCCATTCTGAGTGGCATGAAATGGTACCTCATTTTGGTTTTGATTTGCATTTCTCTGATAATGAATGATGTTGAGCATCTTTTCATGTGTTGTTAGCCATCAGTATGTCTTCTTTGGAGAAATGTCTGTTTAGTTCTTTGGCCCATTTTTTGATTGGGTCATTTATTTTTCTGAAATTGAGCTGCAGGAGTTGCTTGTATATTTTTGAGATTAATTCTTTGTCAGTTGCTTCATTTGCTATTATTTTCTCCCATTCTGAAGGCTGTCTTTTCACCTTGCTTATAGTTTCCTTTGTTGTGCAGAAGCTTTTAATTTTAATTAGGTCTCATTTGTTTATTTTTGCTTTTATTTCCAATATTCTGGGAGGTGGGTCATAGAGGATCCTGCTGTGATGTATGTCAGAGAGTGTTTTGCCTATGTTATCCTCTAGGAGTTTTATAGTTTCTGGTCTTACGTTTAGATCTTTAATCCATTTTGAGTTTATTTTTGTGTATGGTGTTAGAAAGTGTTCTAGTTTCATTCTTTTACAAGTGGTTGACCAGTTTTCCCAGCACCACTTGTTAAAGAGATTGTCTTTTCCCCATTGTATATTCTTGCCTCCTTTGTCAAAGATAAGGTGTCCATAGGTGCGTGGATTTATCTCTGGGCTTTCTATTTTGTTCCAGTGATCTATATTTCTGTCTTTGTGCCAGTACCATACTGTCTTGATGACTGTGGCTTTGTAGTAGAGCCTGAAGTCAGGCAGGTTGATTCCTCCAGTTCCATTCTTCTTTCTCAAGATTGCTTTAGCTATTTGAGGTTTTTCGTATTCACAAATTGTGAAATTATTTGTTCGAGTTCTCTGAAAATACTGTTGGTAGCTTGATAGGGATTGCATTGAATCTATAAATTGCTTTGGGTAGTATACTCATTTTCACTATATTGATTCTTCCAATCCATGAACATGGTATATTTCTCCATCTATTAGTGTCCTCTTTGATTTCTTTCACCAGTGTTTTATAGTTTCTATATATAGGTCTTTTGTTTCTTTAGGTAGATATATTCCTAAGTATTTTATTCTTTTCGTTGCAATGGTGAATGGAATTGTTTCCTTAGTTTCTCTTTCTATTTTCTCATTATTAGTGTATAGGTATACAAAGGATTTCTGTGTGTTGATTTTATATCCTGCAACTTTACTATATTCATTGATTAGCTCTAGTAATTTTCTGGTGGAGTCTTTAGGGTTTTCTATGTAGAGGATCATGTCATCTGCAAACAGTGAGAGTTTTACTTCTTCTTTTCCAATTTGGATTCCTTTTATTTCTTTTTCTGCTCTGATTGCTGTGGCCACAACTTCCAGAACTATGTTGAATAGTAGTGGTGCAAGTCGGCATCCTTGTCTTGTTCCTGACATTAGGGGAAATGCTTTAAATTTTTCACCATTGAGGATAATGTTTGCTGTGGGTTTGTCATATATAGCTTTTATTAAGTTGAGGTATGTTCTTTCTATTCCTGCTTTCTGGAGGGTTTTTATCATAAATGGATGTTGAATTTTGTCAGAGGCTTTCTCTGCATCTATTGAGATAATCATATGGCTTTTATTTTTCAATTTGTTAATGTGGTGTATTACATTGATTGATTTGCAGATATTGAAGAATCCTTGCATCCCTGGGATAAAGCCCACTTGGTCATGATGTATGATCTTTTTAATGTGTTGTTGGATTCTGACTGCTAGAATTTTGTTAAGGATTTTTGCATCTATGTTCATCAGTGATATTGGCCTGTAGTTTTCTTTTTTTGTGGGATCTTTGTCAGGTTTTGGTATTAGGGTGATGGTGGCCTCATAGAATGAGTTTGGAAGTTTACCTTCCTCTGCAATTTTCTGGCAGAGTTTGAGTATGGTAGGTATTAGCTCTTCTCTAAATTTTTGGTAGAATTCAGCTGTGAAGCCATCGGGTCCTGGGCTTTTGTTTGCTGGAAGATTTATGATTACAGTTTCAATTTCCATGCTTGTGATGGGTCTATTAAGATTTTCTATTTCTTTATGGTTCAGTTTTGGAAAGTTGTACTTTTCTAAGAATTTGTCCATTTCTTCCACATTGTCCATTTTATTGGCATATAATTGCTGATAGTAGTCTCTTATGATCCTTTGTATTTCTGTGTTGTCTGTTGTGATCTCTCCATTTTCATTTCTAATTTTATTGATTTGATTTTTCTCCCTTTGTTTCTTGATGAGTCTGGCTAATGGTTTGTCAATTTTATTTATCCTTTCAAAGAACCAGCTTATGGCTTTGTTGATTTTTGCTATGGTCTCTTTTGTTTCTTTTGCATTTATTTCTGCCCTAATTTTGAAGATTTCTTTCCTTCTACTAACCCTGGGGTTCTTAATTTCTTCCTTTTCTAGTTGCTTTAGGTGTAGAGTTAGGTTATTTATTTGACTTTTTTCTTATTTCTTGAGGTATGCTTGTATTGCTATGAACTTTCCCCTTAGCACTGCTTTTACAGTGTCCCACAGGTTTTGGGTTGTTGTGTTTTCATTTTCATTCATTTCTATGCATATTTTGATTTGTTTTTTGATTTTTTCTGTGATTTGTTATTCAGCAGCGTGTTGGTCAGCCTCCGTATGTTGGAATTTTTAATAGTTTTACTCCTGTAATTGAGATCTAATCTTATTGCATTGTGGTCAGAAAAGATGCTTGGAATGATTTCAATTTTTTTAAATTTACCAGGGCTAGATTTATGGCCCAGGATGTGATCTATCCTGGAGAAGGTTCCGTGTGCACTTGAGAAAAAGGTGAAATTCATTGTTTTGGGGTGAAATGTCCTATAGATATCGATTAGGTCTAACTGGTCTATTGTATCACTTAAAGTTTGTGTTTTCTTGTTAATTTTCTGTTTAGTTGATGTATCCATAGTTGTGAGTGGGGTATTTAAGTCTTCCACTGTTATTGTGTTATTGTTAATTTCCCCTTTCATACTTGTTAGCATTTGTCTTACACATTGAGGTGCTCCTATGTTGGGTGCATACGTATTTATAATTGTTATATCTTTTTCTTGGATTGATCCTTTGATCATTATGTAGTGTCCTTCTTTGTCTCTTTTCACAGCCTTTGTTTTAAAGTCTGTTTTATCTGATATAAGTATTGCTACTCCTGCTTTCTTTTGGTCTCTATTTGCGTGGAATATCTTTTTCCAGCCCTTCACTTTCAGTCTGTATGTGTCCCTTGTTTTGAGGTGGGTCTCTTGTAGACAACATATATAGGGGTCTTGTTTTTGTATCCATTCAGCCAGTCTTTGTCTTTTGGTTGGAGCATTCAACCCATTTACATTTAAGGTAATTATTGATAAGTATGATCCCATTGCCATTTACTTTATTGTTTTGGGTTCTAGTTTATACACCCTTTCTGTGTTTCCTGTCTAGAGAAGATCCTTTAGCATTTGCTGGACAGCTGGTTTGGTGGTGCTGAATTCACTCAGATTTTGCTTGTCTGTAAAGCTTTTGATTTCTCCTTCATATTTGAATGAGATCCTTGCTGGGTACAGTGATCTGGGCTGTAGGTTATTTTTTTCATCACTTTAAGTATGTCCTGCCATTCCCTCATGGCCTGAAGAAGTTTCTATTGAAAGATCAGCTTTTATCCTTATGGGAATCCTCTTGTGTGTTATTTGTTGTTTTTCCTTTGCTGCTTTTAATATTTGTTCCTTGTGTTTGATCTTTGTTAATTTGATTAATTCATGTCTTGGGGTGTTTCACCTTGGGTTTATCCTGTTTGGGACTCTCTGGGTTTCTTGGACTTGGGTGATTATTTCCTTCCCCATTTTAGGGAAGTTTTCAACTATTATCTCCTCAAGTATTTTTTCATGGTCTTTCTTTTTGTCTTCTTCTTCTGGGACTCCTATGATTCGAATGTTCGGGTGTTTAACATTGTGCCAGAGGTCTCTGAGATTGTCCTCATTTCTTTTAATTCGTTTTTCTTTTTTCCTCTCTGTTTCATTTATTTGTATCATTCTATCTTCTACCTCACTTATCCTATCTTCTGCCTCTGTTATTCTACTGTTGGTTCCCTCCAGAGTGTTTTTGATCTCATTTATTGCATTGTTCATTATATATTGACTCTTTTTTATTTCTTCTAGGTCATTGTTAAACCTTTCTTGCATCTTCTCAATCCTATCTCCAGGCTATTTATGTGTAACTACATTTTGTTTTCAAGATTTTGGATCATTTTCACTATCATTATTTAGAATTCTTTATCAGGTAGATTCCCTATCTCTTCCTCTTTTGTTTGGTTTGGTGGGCATTTATCCTGTTCCTTTACCTGCTGGGTATTTCTCTGCCTCTTCATCTTGTTTATATTGCTGTGTTTGGGGTGGCCTTTCCGTATTCTGGCAGTTTGTGGAGTTCTCTTTATTGTGGAGTTTTCTTGCTGTGGGTGGGGTTGGACGGGTGGGTTGTCAAGGTTTCCTGGTCAGGGAAGCTTGTGTGGGTGTTCTGGTGGGTGGAGCTGGATTTCTTCTCTATGGAGTGCAACAAAGTATCCAGCAATGAGTTATGAGATGTCAGTGGGTTTGGAGTGACTTTGGGCAGCCTGTATATTGAAGCTCAGGGCTATGTTCCTGTGTTGCTGGAGAATTTGCATGGTATGTCTTGCTCTGGAACTTGTTGGCCCTTGGGTGGTGCTTGGTTTCAGTGTAGGTATGGAGGGGTTTGATGAGCTCCTGTCAATTCCCTGGAATCAGGAGTTCTCTGGTGTTCTTAGGCTTTGGACTTAAGCCCCCTGCCTCTGGTTTTCAGTCTTATTCTTAGAGTAGCCTTAAGACTTCTCCATCTATACAGCACTGATGATAAAACATCTAGGTTAAAGATGAAAAGTTTTTCCACAGTGAGGGACACCCAGAGAGGTTCACAGAGTTACATGGAGAAGAGAAGAGGGAGGAGGAACATAAAAGTGACCAGGAGGAGAAGAGGGGGAATCAGAAGAGGAGAGAGCAAGCTAGCTAGTAATCACTTCCTTATGTGCTCTCCACAGTCTGGACCACTCAGAGGTGTTCACATAGTTACACACAGAAGAGAAGAGGGAGGAAGGAGACAGAGGTGGCCAGGAGTATAAAAGGGGGAATCAAAAGGAGAGAGACAGATCCAGCCAGTGATCAATTCCCTAAGTGTCTCCACAGTCTGGAACACACAAAGAGATTCACAGAGTTGGGTAGAGAAGAGAAGGAGGAGGGAGGAGATAGAGGTGACCTGGTGGAGAAAAAGGAGAGTCCAAAGAGGGAGAGAGCAGTCAAGCCAGTAATCTCACTCCCAAGTAAAAATGGGTACTGAAGATTGGGTTCTTAAAGGTACAAAACTGATTACAAATACCAAAAAGCAAAGATTAAAAATCTAGAGTAGAGGTTGGATTCTCAAAAACACAATATTAAAGAAAAAAAAAAACCAAGTCACAAAAATTATAATATATATATATATATATATATATATATATATATATGAAGTTTGTTTTAAAAATAGGATTTTTTTTCCTGCAAAGTAATAGTAGGTTATAAAAATGAAAATTAAAGGAGTAAGGGAGGACTTAAAAATAAAAAAAATTTCTTTTTAATTTAAAGAATGATAATAGTACAAATATATCTAGGACTTTCTCTGGTGTTGTGGACAGTGTGGGGTCAGTTTATTTTCAGATAGTTTCTTGATCCAGCTTATACTTCTCAAGATCTATAGGCCCCTTCCTATGTAGTCAGTGCTAACTACAGGGTTTTAATCTATTACACCTGTCACTTCCAAGGTGGTTCCCTCTGTTTGTTTTAGCTTCTTCTGTTTGCTGGTCTCTCCAGTGTCTAATTTCTGCCCTGGCACAAGGGGGTGGTGGTGGACACTTTTTAAGGCTCACTTGTTCAGTCGTGCTCTGGGGAGGGAGGAACACTGCAAACAAATAACACTGGCGTGTGCTCACAGTGTCTCAGCCACACTGGGTTTGCCCCCGCTCACGGCGGGTTTCCCTGTCTACACTGCTTAGGCTCTAGGTTGCTCTGCCGGGAACTGTCTGAGGCTGGCCCTGGGTTGTATGCACTTCCCAGGTCTAAGCCACTCAGGTTCAGGTACTTGGGTACTCCTCAAAGGCACAGACTCGGTTGGGCCTGCGCTTTGTGCCCTTCCCAGGTCTGAGCAGCTCAGGTCACCAGGTGTTTGGCATGCGCAGTCCCTGCGACTTATCACCTCCCCTGCCCCTGCTTGGTTTTCTGGGTGTACAACTGGCACACCTTCACAGGTATGCCGTGTGTCTCTTCTGGGGAGCTGATCTCTGGCTGCGACCCTCCCGGCAGATGTCAATTGTCCAGAATCCCAAGAAGTCTTGGTTAGCAACGAAGCCTGCTTGCAGTTTGGTAGATGATGCCTCTCTGGGGCCGCAATTGACCCCTTCCAGCTCTGGCTGCCCTCACCTGCCTGTCTCTGGCAGGGGATGGGCTGGTCCTCAGCCAGCTAGCTCTGCTCAGTCCTTTGTTCTGTGAGCAGGCCTGGCAGTGCCTTAGGATAGGGCTTTTCATGGGTTAGCTGTCCCACAGTCTGGTTTGCTATCTCAAATTAGTTCCCTCAGATTGCCCTCAGGGCATTCAGGCCTGGTCCTTACTCTAAGCAATGCAGCCTGTGCCTCCCTGCTCAGCACCCGCTTGCTAGTGGCAGATGTGGGGGTCTGTGCTGCTTCTCCACTGGGAGTTACCGTTGGGCACATATCTGTGGGGTTTAATTGTTTATTTATTTTTCATCCCGGTTATGTTGCCCTCTAAGGTTCCAAGGCTCACCACAGACTCGGCAGTGAGAGTGTTTCCTGGTGTTTGGAAACTTCTCTCTTATTTTAAGACTCCCTTCCTGGGACGGATCTCCCTACCTCTTTTGTCTCTCTTTTTATCTTTTATATTTTTTCCTACTTCCTTTCAAAGACAATGGGCTGCTTTTCTGGGTGCCTGATGTCCTCTGCCAGCATTCAGAAGTTGTTTTGTGGAATTTACTCAGAGTTCAAATGTTCTTTTGATGAATTTGTGGGGGAGAAAGTGGTCTCCCCGTCCTATTCATCTGCCATCTTAGGACTGTCCCCTATTCTTTATTTCTTATATGTCCTTGGTAATTGTATTAATTGTGTTTATTGCTTCTTGAATTTTCTCCATTCTAATTTTGAGGTTTTGGAACATCTTTACTATCATTATTCTGAATTCTTTTTCAGGTAGTTTCCTATTTCCTCTTCATTTAGTTGTCTTGTGTGTTTCTACTTTATTCCTTCATTTGGGCAATATTTCTCTGCCTTTTCTTTTTTTTTTTTTTTTTAAGTTTATTGTGTTTGAGGTCTCCTTTTCTCAGGTTTTGCGGTTGAATTCCTTTTTCCTTTTGGTTTCTGCCCTTGGTGGGTAAGGTTGATGCAGTGGTTTGTGCAGGATTCTCTTGGCTTTAGGTTTGCACTCTGGTGGGAGGAGGTAAGTTTTTTTTCCTCTGGTGGGCAGGGCTGTATGAGGTGGTACTTCTGTTTGCTGAAAATTTGGTTTGTTTTTGTCTTGTTTATTGTTTGGGTGAGGCATCCTGCACTGGGTGCTGCTAGCTGGTTGAGTGATGCCAGGTCATGTATACAGGTGGAGGCCTTTGTGGGAGTTCTCACTAATAAATATTCCCTAGGGGTAGGAGTTTTCTGGTAGTCTTGAGTCGTGTTGTCAGCACTCCCACTCCAAAGTCTCAGGGCCTGATCTCTGGCCAGGGAACTGAGATTCTGCAGATGGTTTGTTATGGCATTAAAGGGGATTAAAACAAACACACTAAAAGAAGAAACAAAATGCAAACCCCAGACAAATGGAGGATGCAAAATCAGGCAAATATTAGCAAAAATAATGGAATATATACACAGACATATATACACATAAACAAAGCCAAAACAGTCCAAAAAAAGAAAGTAGAAGAAATTGACCTGGCAAGCAAAGGAAAGCAAAAATGTTATCAGCCATTTAAAAACAAAACTAAAATATAAACAGGAAAATAAAACCAAAGCAGTGTGCCAACTGGGGAATAAAGCAATGAAAGCAAAAACAGACTCATAAATATGGTGAGAAAAAGAAGAAAAGAAAGAAACAATTGAAAAGCAAAGTTGAATAGAGGTAAAAAAGATTTATATATATTAAAGAATAGCTACAACAGAAAAAGAATAAGAAAAACAAACAAAAGAATATATGTAGAAAAATAATAAGAAGCTGAAAAACATTTTTTTTTAATTAAAAAAGAAATCGAAAAAAGGGGAAACCTTTAAAACCTCAAAAGGCCAATGTCGAGGCAGAAGTATTTAAAGGACATAAAAAGTATGATTAAGAGAA
Organism: Bubalus bubalis; assembly: GCF_019923935.1. Taxonomy (NCBI): domain Eukaryota; kingdom Metazoa; phylum Chordata; class Mammalia; order Artiodactyla; family Bovidae; genus Bubalus; species Bubalus bubalis. The sequence continues at coordinate 27,463,690 of NC_059158.1, forward strand.
AAAGAAGCAAAAACAAAATTATCAAAAGTGTAAATAAATTTAATAGTACTAATTAAATCAACAACTACAGCAACAGAAGGGGAAAAAAATGAAAAAAGAAAAAAAAAATCCAGAAGCAACTACCAAACAAGTTAAAATATAAGAATAATAAATATTTTTCTTGGATCTCAGTTGTCAGTATCTTTTCTGTCTCTGTGAGTCACAGACTACCTCACCCGCCTAGGATGCCTTCCAATATTGAGCTGGTCTCTGGACCTGTTATAGAGGCAGTTCTCACTCTAATCTGGTCCTACTCCTGCTTGTTCTTGCCTCTAATGTCCGCATCTGCCAGTGCTAGTGCGTTTTATTTTGCGGGACATCTCATTGTCCTTTTACATATTCCATAGACAGAGTCTGCCTAGTTGATCGTGTGGATTTAATCTGTAGCTTGTACCACTGGTGGGAAAATTTTGGGTTCTCTTCCTTAGACACACTGCCCTTGGGTTTCAATTGTGGTTTTATCTCCACCTCTGTGTGCAAATCATCCATAGGAGTTTGCTTCTGAGGCTGCTCTGGAGGACTTGGGCCTGCCCCAGGGAGGAACAGGTGTGGAGGTAGGGTAGCTGCTTGAATCGCAGGGGCCCTGGCAGTACCAGGTTCTCAGGGGAGCCGGCGGCTAGGACAGCAGGAAATGTGGCACTCTTCAGGTTTTTTTTTCCTAGCCTCTGGTTGCTCTGTCCCAGTGGGGATCGTGTGAGCAGGTGGCTCGGTAGCTTGGATCTTGGGGACCCTGGCAATGACGGATATACAGGGGTGCTATCTATTGCCTCAGGAGGTATGGTAATATTAGGATTTTTTTCTAGCTTCTGGCAGCTCTGCCCCATTAAGTATTGAGATGTGGCACAGCTGCTTGAATCATGGGAACTCTGGCAGCACCAAGTGTACAGGGACATCAAATGCCCCTGCCGCAAGAGCTATGATCCTATTAGAGTCTTTTCCTAGCCTCTGCCAGCTGGCGATCAGAGGACCTGTTTGGCTGGTTTTTCCCTGTTGCATGGCCCACTCAGGGCCTCTGTTTGGGGTTCTTCTCTGTTTCTTAGCAAGTCAGGCACTTACAGGATCCTCTGGTTGGGATCCTGAATAAGGTGTAAAGTGTCCAACTCTTTACAACCCAGTAGACTGTAGCCCTTCAGGCTCATCTGCCCATGGGATTTTACAGGCAAGAATACTGGAGTGGGTAGCCATTTCCTCCTCTGTGGGATCTTCCTGACCCAGGGGTTGAACCCATGTCTCCTACATCTCCTGCCTTAGCAGGCAGATTCTTTACCACCGAGCCACCTAGGAAGTCCTGAAGACTCAGAAGTCAGAGGAGCACTCATGTTTCTATCCAGTTTTGAACCAGGAAACTTTCATGTGTTAGCTACTGTGGATATGTGATATGGAATGTGATAACTACTGTGGAAACTGGACTTTCCTGGGCTTCCCTAGTGGTTCAGACGGTAAAGAATCTGCCTTCAATGCGGGAGACCTGAGTTTGATCCCTGGGTTGGGAAGATCCCCTGGAGGAGGGCATGGCAACCCATTCCAGTATTCTTGCCTGGAGAATCCCATGGACAGAGGGGCCTGGAGGGCTATAGCCCATGGGGTTGCAAAGAGTTGGACATGACTGAGAGACTAAGTGCAGTACATAGTTTGGGGTCCTTCTCCATTTCTCAGCGTGTCAGGCACTTAAAGGGCCACCCTGGCTGGTGTCTTGTTCAGCACATCAGGTGCTTAAAGAGCCACCCTCTCTGGGGTCTTTCAGGTGTCAGTGCTGACGTTTTGGGAGAGCGAGGCTATAGGGATGGGTCCACCCGCTGTGTATGATTCAGCAATATCCTCCTGCCTTCACTTTGCCTGGCTTTCCTTTGCAAGCATGTCCCACTGCGATCTCCTCCTTCAGGTTCCCTCGGGCCACCACAGTGAAGAGCCGACCTTGCCCTGGGATTGCTCTCCAATCTCTATGCTTCAGCTCCCAGCTGCTGTGCTTTCTAGGGGATTTGCATCCCTTTCTGGGGTGTGTATGGGGAATCTTCCCAACCCAGGGATCAAACTCAAATAGGATTTTCTATGTGATTGTCATTCCATTCAGATGCTCACAGATAAGCTGCTTCACTCTACAATAGCCTCAAATGCTTCACCTCTGTCCCAAACAGTTGCCCTGATGTGGGGATCTGACCCCTGCTTCAGTTCCCTCACCCCTCCACGTGCAGATCTATTCCTAATCACTCTCCTCTTTCTTCCCCTCCTTCCTTTGTCTAACCGAGATTTGCGTGGTTCTATATATTCTTTTCCCATAGTCAGGACTCCCGCTCACTCTCAGTTGGTGTTTTGCAAGATCTTCTGTATCTGGAGGTGTATGTCTGATATATCCATGGAGAGAGATGTACTCCATGTCCACCTACTTCTCTACCATCTTGGATCTCTAGATTCCCCATTCTCGAGTAAAGATGAAATCTCTTGAGGGTACATTTAGTAAAATTAAATGTGTACGTTTAACTATCAATATCCCTAACAATTCCATGTTGTTATCTTACTGGTTAACATATGTGTGTTTGCTTTCTTTTCAAGACTAGATTTTAAACTCATTAAGGTAGAGAGTCTACTAGTAGAGTCTATTACCTGTAACACAGCAGGTGGGAGGGCAAACAAAAACCTTACTAACTTTGATGTTTGAGCAGCTATAATATTTCACAACATGGAGGCTTGGTGTAACTCATTCATACAACTACAGAGTTTTCTGCTGTCTCTTTCTGCAGGCTCCTGGAATTGTGTGTAGTGTCCTAGCTGTTGGAGTAAGGTAAGGGAGTTAGAGAAGGCGAGGTTCAAGGAAAAAACAAAAAAAACAAAAAAACACAAGACCAGCACTTTACAGGAACAGATCACCTTTAATGAGGTGAGAAGGGACAGCAGTCAGATTAGTGGGCTGCTACGTTAAATCAAGAAGAGAGTAGGTATACATAGAAAATATATATGTGTGGAGATGCATCATTTTGAGGGGGTCTGTTTTTCCTCATGATTATTTTTGATTAGTTAACTTTCAACAACTGGGGTAAGGAATTCCTGAGACCTGGGATCAGCTGGCAGCTGAATGTAAACAATCTTAATGTCCATTCCTTTCTTCGGGGAAAAAAGTTCTTTATTCTTTATAGAATGGTGGGGAAGATCTGGAGGGGAGTTTTAACTCCAGGCTATTTTGAGCCATGTAGTTTTCCTTCATTCCAGACCCTAAGGAACATATAAAAAGAGAAAGAGAGATGGGCGTTGTCAATGTTCAGGGCTTCTTCATGCTGGTAAACGAGGGTCGGGGGTTTGTGGTCTGGGAGGCAGGAAGGAAGTCTAAGGCCCAATAGTGTTGATTTTCTATCCTAGCTGCCAGGGTCTCAAGCAGAAGGACAGTCTTGACTTGATCTCGAGAAATGGCTCAGATTCGTTCCTGGAGGAATCCCTGGAAAAGATTAAACAAACAAGGTCCAAATGTGAATTTGCAGATAATGAATATGAATGGTCCTAGAAGGGGCAAAACCCAAGGCATCCAGTTCCAATTCATCAACCATGACTGCCAGGAGTTGCTTAATCTCTGGTGGATTCGAGAGGCTCCATCTGTAAGGTTTTTTGCAGCTTCTTAGACAATACCTGACTGGTTGGCATAGAAGCAGTAGGTTTCGTAAAGAAAAAGGCACAAACCTCCTTTTTCTGCAGTTTGTAGATCTAATCCCCTTCTATTTTGTAACACTGGCTCCCAAGGAATCAGGTTGATTTTGGATAGTCATTAGACCTTGGGCTATTTCCTGGAGGCTGTCTAATAGGTCTTTAGATAGTGCTGGTAGTTTCGGATGGAGGTGGTTAGGCCGGCAGTTCCTGTTCCAACTTCAGCTGCTATCCCTTGTCCCACTAAGAGGGGAATGAAATGAATGGCTTGTTTCATTGGCTTATGAATGAGAGGAATAGGTAGGGGTTGATCATTGGGGGTTATAAAAATGTTTGGACTGGGGTATACCAGGGTGCAGATTCCAGTCCAATTAGTAGGTAAAGAGAGGTATGTAGACACCCCATATAAGAAAAACAGGCCAGGTGTCACAATACAACAGCTGAAGTCGATGGCGAAGAGGAGACAGGTGGTGGGGCGGGGTTTTGATCGTTCGTTCAAGAGTGGTCAGTGACCCCTCTATGGTGGCTCCAACAATGGGAGAAATGGAGGGATATGCTGAGGGGATCCGTCCTGTAGCACCAGAAACATTATATATAGTCTTTCCAGTGGCAAAGTATAATGTGGAGGTATGGTTACACATGGGTTTAGGGATTATGCCCACGGGTTGATCATATGAGCTGTTTCAGGAGTTTCCAGATATACAAAAAGGAGCTGGTTGTAATAGTGTTACTCTCTGGATGATAGGGCCTCCTATTGGAGGTTTTCTGTTATAGAAGGGAAGGTCAGTGAGTAAAGATTCTAAGAGTTTGTCTGAATTCCAGATTTGATTATTAGTGTGAAGATATTTAAGATATGAGACGAATAAACGTTCCTCATGGTGTAAGTGGTGTAGAGATATGTTACCTGTGGTCCAGTCAAGGATGGATGTGGGGAGGGCTGAATCTCCCAGAGGAGTTATGGATAGACATATCCAGCAGTCTTTAGCCAACTGTGGGTTAGAAGCATTGAGGAGAGTATGAGTTAAATTAAGGGTCCAGAATAGATAGTTAAGGTTAGGGTTTTGAAAGTGTTCTTGGGTCAGAGAAAAGAAAGAAGATAAGAAGAAGATGTTAACCAACATTTGGCAAAGTGAATATAAGATAGACTACTATGAAGAAGAATTGGATTTCAAAAGGATAAAAGTTATAAAAGGTTCCTTGCAGCCACTGGGTGAAGATGTAGTCTTCAACATTGCTTGAACATGGATCCTTGAGGACTCACAACCCAGATATATGCCAGGAGTTGTTCCAGAAATAACTGTAGCCATGATACAAATGAACCGATAGGCTCATCCATCATCAGTTGGGGCCAGTGGAAGCCGTGAGAACTTTAGAGCTGTAGGGCCTGTGTGAGAAACTTGGTAAGAATTAATATGGTAAGCATTCTCATCATTGGGCTGCATAACCTTTTTTAGTCAAGTAATGTGCACCCAGGGGGTGATTTCTTTTAATTTTGCAGCAGTAGGGGTCAGTAGAATTATTGTGTAGAGTCCTTGCCATTTTGGGGTTAGATCTGAGTGGGACTGAACTGTCATGTAGACTTTGTCTCCTATGTGGAGGCATGGGTATGGGAGATTGGGGTGTGGTCGAGGGACTAGGTTATCCATATGTTGCCAAAGGGCATCTCATATCTGGGCAAGCAAGGGAAAAGGAAGGTGGGATGGCAGTTTGAGACCATCATGGGAGTTCAGTTCAGTTCAGTTCAGTCACTCAGTCGTGTCCGACTCTTTGTGACCCCATGAATCGCAGCACGCCAGGCCTCCCTGTCCATCACCAATTCCCGGAGTTCACTCACACTCACGTCCATTGAGTCAGGGATGCCATCCAGCCATCTCATCCTCTGTTGTCCCCTTCTCCTAAAGGTACTATGGGCCTCCCATACACGGCCTCGAACAGACTGATATTTAGAGTTTTTTTTGGTAAGGCCCAGACCTTTAAGAGGGCTAAAGGGAAGAGTTTAGTTTAGTCCAATCTTGATGAAGTTCAATTGTTAATTTGGTCAGAGTTTCTTTTAGGACCCGGTTGGCTCTCTCAACCTTACTGTAGGACCAGGGGTGGTAAGGAATGTGAAACTTCCAAGGAATTTGAAGGGTTTGTGCAGTATTTTGGGTGATTTGGGATGTGAACTCAGCACCCGCCCCCCCCCCCCCCCCCCCCCCGACCCCGCCGTTGTCAGACTGGAGGGAGGAAGGCATTCCAAACCTGGGGAGGATTTCAGTAAGAATAAGGTGAGCCACAGTAGGGGCTCATTTGTTAGTAGTCAGGAAAGCTTCAATCCATCCAGAAAATGTATCTACGAAGACTAGGAGGAATTTAACCCTTTTTATGAGTGGCATGTGGGTGAAATCTACCTACCAGTCTTGTGCGGGAAAGATGTCCATGAATTTGGTGGGTGGGGACAGAGGGGGGCGAATGTTAGAATTAGGATTTGTCTGCTGACAAGTGGTACAAGTTTGGGTCAGATTATTTAAATAAATCACATAGTCCTTAGTTAACTCAATAAAGTTCTGAAGGAAAGTCTTAAGTACTTTTGCAGAGGGGTGGAAAAGGGAATGTAAATATGAAAGTAGTGTGCGGATGTCAGGCTCATCAATCTGTGCTATAGTAAAGACAGAACTGACAGAGGCGGCCTGCCACTTTGCTTCATGATCTGCTATGTTGTTATAAAAGGAGATAGGGCTATGCCGCTGATGTCCCCAGCAGTGTATCACAGCAGCTTGTTTTGGGAGCTGAGCTGCATGGAGGAGTTCAGAAATAAAAGAAGCACTAAGAATAGGTGTTCCCTTTTGCATTAGGAATCCCCTCTCCCTCCAGATTATAATATTAGAATGTAATATGTTATAGACATACTTGGAGTCAGTATAAATGTTTACCTTTTGGTCTTTGGCTAGGGTCAAGGCTTGTGTAAGAGCTATCAGTTCAGCCTGCTGTGAGGATGTGTGAGCTGGGAGTGTGACTTATTTGATGAGGTGAGGGGGAATAACTTTGTCAGGTTGTCCCTGGACTATAGCGTATCCAGCCCCAAATGGGGCTTGTTTCTGGGCATTGCCGTCTATGAACCAGGATGGGACTGTGGGGTCAGTAAGGGGCTGATTGGTTATATGTTCAAAGGGATTAAGTGTCATATCTAAGATCTGAACACAGTCATAAGGTAGGTGTTCTGCTTCTGGATCTGGTGTAGGGAGTAAACTAGCAGGATTAAGAGGTTTACAGGGCATAAAAGAAAGGGATGGGTCGAGGAGGTGTGTGTGGAAGATCTATAGTTGAGCAGGGGGCAGAGAAAGGAAAGCCTGATGAGAGAGCAAATCTTTGAAGGAATGAGGAGAGCATACAGGTAGAGGAGCATTTCGGGTTAGTTTTTGGGCATCGGGTATTAAGAGGGTAGTTGAAGCTAAGGTCTGGAGATAAGGTGGCCATCCGAGCATGATGAGATCGATTTGTTTGGATAAGTAAGCTAGAGGTCCCCACATATCCTCCCATTTCTGGCACAGAATCCCTAAGGCATATCCTTGTCGAGAATGTGCAAAAAGGGAAAAAGGCTTGGTGTAATCAGGTAAGTAAAGAGAAGGGGGCCTGTAGTAAATGTTTGATAAGAGTTTGTATTGGTGTGTGGAGAGAGGTGGGGGCCAATAAGGGTTCATCTACGTTTCCTCGAGTAGCCTGGTAGAGAGGTTTTGCGTGGAGGGCAAAATCTGGGACCCATATTAGGAAGAAGTTTAATAGACTTAATAGAGAAAGAAGTTCCCTCTTGGTTTGGGGCCTGGGGGTCTGTGTCAATGCTTCAAGTCTCTGAGCTGGAATTATTTTGGATGTGGGAGTTTGAAGCAATCCTATGTAACTGACAGTGGTGGAAGCAATTTGTGCTTTGGAGAGCGAGACTCTGTAGCCCCAGTTGCCTAGGGCATTTAATACTGTTGCAGTGTGGACTAGGCAGTTACGGTGAGAGGAACTACATAACAGTAAATCGTCTACATATTGGAGTGAGGTAGTAGAGCCTAAGGCTAAAGTTTGTAGGTCTCTTTGGAGGGCTTGACCGAAAAAATGAGGGCTATCTCTAAACCCCTGTGGTAAAACAGTCCAAGTTAATAGTTGAAATTGATATGTGTCTGGGTCCGTCCAGGTGAAGGCAAATAGGGGCCGTGAAGAGTGGTGTAGAGGTATAGTAATTAAAGCATCTTTGAGGTCTAATACTGTGAAGTAGAGTATGTCAGGGGGACTATGTGAGAGAAGGGTGTAGGGGTTAGTGACCACGGGATGTACGGGTATTATGGCCTCATTGATCTTGCGAAGATCTTGAACTAGACGCCAGGAGTGCGGTTCCGTTTTGACTGCCAGTATAGAAGTATTATGAGGAGAACAGATAGGCTGCAAAAGGCCAGCTTTGAGCAATCGGGAGATTATTGGTGTAAGTCCTTTTCGGGATTCTTTGGTCAGGGTGTACTGAGTTTGAGTTATGACCTGAGAGGGATTTTTAAGAAAAACCTGTATAGGGGAATGGTGTCAAGCTACTGATGGGGTTTTGGTGTCCCAGACCCGAGGATCTATCGGGGGAAGATCAGGGAGCAGGTTTTGGGAGTGAGGGCCGGCCATGGGTTCAGGTGCCATTTGGATGCAAAGAATTGATATGGGATCTAAGAATGGGAGGTTTATAGAAATCTGTGGCTTAGCCAGAAGATCATGTCCCATTAGTGCCATTGGGCATTGAGAAACCACTATAAAAGAATGTGTTAGTGTTGTTTTGTCAAAGGAACAAGGGAGAGGAGGGGTTATTTGGGGATAAAAAGGGATGCCTGAGACCCCTTCGATGGCCACTTCTGAAGGTTGGAGAGGGCCCTTGCTGCTGCTGCTGCTGCTAAGTCGCTTCAGTCGTGTCCGACTCTGTGCGACCCCATAGACGGCAGCCCGCCAGGCTCCCCCGTCCCTGGGATTCTCCAGGCAAGAGTACTGGAGTGGGTTGCCATTTCTTTCTCCAATGCATGAAAGTGAAAAGTGAAAGTGAAGTCGCTCAGTCGTGTCCAACTCTTAGCGACCCCATGGACCGCAGCCTACCAGGCTCTTCCATCCATGGGATTTTCCAGGCAAGAGTACTGGAGTGGGGTGCCATTGCCTTCTCTGGGAGAGGGCCCTTAAAGTGGGTTAAAAGTGAAAAGGCTGCTCCAGTGTCTATTAGGAATGAGACTTTGTGTTTGGCCACTGTGCCAATTACTCAAAGCTCTGAGTCCATCTGTATGGGACAGACTTGGGGTCTGGAGCTTGGACTCCATCACTGGAATAACTCAGGCAAAATTGGGTCAATTCCCCTCTCATCCTAGGAGCCATGGTCTGGGATGCCAGGGCCCCCCAGAGTCTGGCCCCTGACCCATTGTTGTTGGGCCTGGGGTGGACCCTGAGATTTGGTGGGTAGCATCTGAGGACAATCAATCCATTTTCCAGTGGCCCCATTGTTTGCAGGTGTGGCAGGGTTTGGTGGGTGGCCAGGGGCTTGGTCAGGACTTAGCCCAGTGTCCTGTTTGGTTACATCTGAAGCAGGGTCCTGGGGGGTTAGGTCCCATAGGGGTGGGTCGAGGTTGGCGGGCCAGAGGGGTTGAATTTTTTTCTTGGATAGCAGCAGCAAATAAAGCATATTTGGCCTTTCTTTCCTTTTCTTTTTCCTTTTTTGCTTCTTCCTCCCTATTACTGAAGATCCCCTGGAGAAGGAAATAGCAACCCACTCCAGTACTCTTGCCTAGAAAATTCCATGGATGGGGGAGCCTACAGTCCATGGGGTCTCAAAGAATAGGACACGACTGAGCGACTTCACTTTCACTATTATTGAAAACTTTAAAGGCTATTTCTAGGAAATCTCACTGAGGGGTTTTGGGGCCCTTTTCTAACTGGTGTAGTTTTCGGTGAATATCGGGGGCTGACTGACTTGTGAACTGGACGTGTAGGTATAGGAGTTGGCGGGGGTAGAAATATCTAGGTTTGTGCGTTTCTAGACTGCCTCAGTAAGCCATGAAAGAAAAAGGGCAGGATTTTCATCCTTTTCTTGAGTCATTTCCCTAATCCTACTGTAGTTAACATGAATGTGAGAGCTTTTTGGCATTCTTTCTAGTAAACAGGTGATCATATGATGTAGGTACCAGAGGCCAGCATTGCCAGCTTGATGTGTCCACTGTGGCTCAGTTAAAGGAACTGCATCATTAGCCACTGGATTAACCCTATCTTGGTTATGGAGCTGATCAGCATGAACTTGGACTGCCTGCCGTATCCGTTCCTTTTCATCAGGGGTTAAAGTGGCATTTAGGATGTAATAAAGATCATTCCAGGTTAAATGATATGCTTGTGTAAGGCGGAGGAATTCCTTCCTATATCTAGCAGGATTTTCTGAAAAAGATCCCAATTTTTCTTCAATTTGGCTCATATCGGAAATTGAGAAAGGCACATGAACCCATGTGGGGCCCTCCGGTCCTGCTACCTCCCTGAGAGGAAACATGTGTTTGTTTTGGGTCCTGGTTGATGGAGGGGGTTGGAAATCTCTTTTGGGGCTTTGGGGTCATTGCTTCCTGATTTGGAGGAGGAAGGGCTAGAGGGTGGGGGTGTTGTCTCTGGAAGCCTCATCTCTGGGGCTGTAGGGAGGAGGCTTATCTGCTGGGTGGAAATTGGGGGCTGAGGGTTTAGGGGGCCTTTTAGGAGCTTTAGATTTGGATTCTTTTGTAATGGAGGGGGAGAGAGAACAGGGGAGGATTTGATAGGTAGAACAGTCCTTGCAGAGAGAAGGACAGCTTCTAAGGTCCCAGAAGGCTTGAGTATAGGGGACCTCTGACAATTTGCCATTCCATCCGAGGAAGTTAGTGAGATCTGATAAAATATTGTAATTGAAAGTCCCAAACTCAGGCCAGCAGTTTTGGTTATCCAGTTTGTATTGAGGCCAAATTTGAGTACAAAGTGACTCCAGTTTATGAACCCTGAGATTGGTCAAGAGCAGAGGCTTGAGGTTTCGTTTTACACAGGCTTAAGGGAGAGTCCCATGGGATGGACTGGCTTGATCCCATAGCAAATGGCTAGTGACTGTCTGGTCGAGAGAAAAGGTCATCACCTAATCCATCACCTAATCCTTTGACCAGGCTAAGGGAGAGAGAGACTCTGAAGGAGGGAGGGGCATCCCCCAAGGACCTCCCCAGAAGGCCTTTTGGCCAGAAGGTTCTCCAGGAACCCGGAAAGGACAATAGTCTATGGCACCCTAGAGTACCGTCTGAGCTTACCTGGGCTACTGGGTCAGGCGAGAATTCGTGGTGGATGGAGGGAGGTCAAATGGCAAAAGGCCTCTATCCTGGAGTTGGTTGGTCTCGTGAAAAAGAGAGTGAAAGAAAAGAGGAAGAGAGAGAAAGAGAGAGAGAGAGGGAGGCCAATATTCCTCGGGGTATATGGAAAACCAATAAAGCCCTTACACAGGGCTTGTACCGCTCACGAAGGCACAGGGTATCCTCTCCAGGAGGTCTTGAAAGCCTGGGCAGGAAAGTGAGCTTGGCAGGCTTCCACGATCCGAAGAGCTGGCCATGGAGAACAAGAAGGAACCTCAACCTCCTGGGTTTTGGCACCAAAAAATGTAAGGTAAGGGAGTTAGAGAAGGTGAGGTTCAAGAAAAAAAAAAAAAAAGAGACTGGCATTTTACAGGAACAGATCACCTTTAACGAGGTGAGAAGGGGCAGCAGTCAGATTAGTGGGCTGCTGTGCTAAGTCAAGAAGAGAGTAGGTATACACAGAAAACATATATTTGTGGAGATGCATCATTTTGAGGGGGTCTGTTTTTCCTCATGATTATTTTTGATTAGTTAGATTTCAACAACTGGGGTAAGGAATTCCTGAGACCGGCCGGAGACTGGGATTGGCTGGCAGATGAATGTCATCAATCTTAATGTCCATTCCTTTCTTTGGGGGAGAAAGTTCTTTATTCTGTATAGAATAGTGGGGAGGATCTGGAAGGGAGTTTTAACTCCAGGCTATTTTGAGGCGTGTAGCTTTCCTTCAGTAGGTGTGTTGAATGACAGCTTCACGTGAATTACTGAAACTTAAAAGTTGGTAATAGCTTGGGCCATGGGTGGTACAGGGCCAGTTAGTGAAAAGCTTCCACTATAATCAGCTGTGTGTTCATCATATATTCATCATGTGTCCCCAGTGTTAGTCCATGATTTATAGTATAAGAAGGGCTTATACTATAAATGGACTGGGCTACAGTCCAAAGGGTCACAAAGAGTCGAACATGACTGAGTGACTAAGCCCAATGGACATTTAAAAAAGTAAGTTATTGCTATTTCAGAAATGTCTGTGTATTCCTAGGCTATGCTGCCCAGCATACAGCATGTTCTTAATAAATGTTGACCAGCACTGAACTAAGATAAATTAATATTTTGCAGGTCATTTAAAATAACACATCAGAGACTTAAAGGCTCTACTTGCTAATCCATTTTGGTTAAAAAAATCAAATAATGTTCAGAGAGAGCCAAGGTAATGGTTGTTTTTAAGTCCTATGAATAATGATTATCAGTCTATTAAACACCAGTAAGTCTAACCACTGGGTTAAAACAGAGTTACTTCAGGGAAACCATGAAACTAACCGCCTGGGGATATCAACTCTTACTCTCTCACTGATGCCACTCATTTCATTGGTTTTGTTTTTCCATTCACAAAGTGGAGCTAGAGATAGTTTACTACTGTGTCTCCTCGAAGGATGACTTGTGCACTTAAATCACGTTTCACATTGCATGACTGGAAAGTAGAACAGAAGGTGCGTGACTAGATTCTTAGCCATTTGGGGGAAGAATATGAGAACTCATGACAGCAGTTTGTCATTTGGCTCCTCTCCGTAGTATATCAGTTAAGAGATTTGCTCTAGAGTGAGGGCAATGACTGTGGCGTGCGGGCAGAAGGAGAGGAAGATTTGGTCCTTTCTTCGTCATCCCTTTTTCTAGAGTCCCCCGACTCCCCTTCAGGAAGTGGAATAGGAAAAAACAAAAAACACTACATTCATCAGTTTCTCTGGGGCAACCACAACTTAGGCAGTAAGCAGGTCACTTGAAACAAGGACAGAGATTGCTATAAAACTGACAGGTACTCTCGCTGACACCACATTAGCACACACAAGACGACTCAGGCACAGGAGTTTCCTGCACAACGCAAGCGACCAGAGCAAAATGACGATGACTGTCCTGTGTGACACGGCCATGGTGAGTGGTCAGGATCACCCCTGGGTGATCACCCCTGGGTACAGTTAGCCCTAGGATTTCAGGAGAGCAGATTTCTAAGGAATGAGGCTGGATTGGGGTCTTTGGGGGTTTCATTTCTTTAAAACACAGAGCTGACTTTAATACTGACCCTGATCTGTTGGAGAAAAAGAAAAAGTAGCCAGAAGTTATAGTGGGGTGAAAACCATAGCTCTTTACTAATGGCTTTGGCATGGTTGGCATTAGCTTGTGAAATTCTTGGCATCACAAACTGGACATAGTCTCTGCTTATAGAGTTAAGTTGGCCCTATCTCCCAGGGAAGCTTAGCCAGCCTTTTAGGATCTATATAGATTTATTTTAACCAAGGAAGCTGGGGCCCTGAGAGGGGTGATGATTCTCCCAAGATGACTGGCAGACAAGGAGTGCCCCTGGATGCAGGGAGTGAAACCACCTAGCGATGCACTTGGACAGTTCCTGGGGGAGGGACCTGGTTTCACCACTTATTAAATGTGGGATATGGGATAAGTTACCTAACCTCTCTGTGCATTGTTATTCCTCTGTGACTTATTATCCTCTCATCTTCCTTATGGAGGATTAATTGATATCATTGAGAATGATAAAATGTATACTCTGAAATAGCAGATCTCTGCAGGCATAGTTTCTAGTTAACTTAGCCACTTAATATAATGAACAATAAGGACAGAGAAAGAATTCAGTGAGTATTTTTTTTTTTCAAATAGAAGTATAATTGATTTGCAATGTTGTATCAGCTTCTGGTATACAGCAAAGTGATTCAGTTAGGGTAGGGTAGTCGCTCAGTCGTGTCCAACTCTTTGCGACCCTATGGACTATAGCCCACCAGGCTCCTCTGTCCAAGGGATTGATTCTCCAGGCCAGAATACTGGAGTGGGTTACCATTTCCTTCCCCAAGGGGTCTTCCTGACCCAGGGATCAAACTTGGGTCTCCCGCATCACAGGCAGATGCTTTACCCTCTGAGCCACCAGGGAAGCTATGTATAACTGAATAAACAGACCATAATTTCCCTTATGGTTTATTATAGGATATTGAATACAGTTCCATGTGCTATACAGTAGGTCCTTTTGATTATCTATTGTATATGTAGTAGTGTACATATATTAATCCAAAACTCCTAATTTATCTTTCCTCCCACCCTTTTTCCCCTTTGGTAACCATCAGTTTGTTCTATATGTCTGCAAGTCTGTTTCTGTTTTGCAAATAAGCTCATTTGTATCATATTTTAGATTCCACATATAAGTGATATCATACATTTATCTTTCTCTTTCTGGCTTACTTCACTTAGTGTGATAATCTCTAGGTTCATCCATATTGCTGCAAATGGCATTGTTTCATTCTTTTTTATGGCTGCATAATAGTCATTGTATATATGTATCACATCTCCTTTTTCTATTTGTCTGTTGATGGACATCGAGGTTGCTTCCGTATTTCAGCTATTGTAAACAGTGCCCCTATAAACATTAGGGGGTATGTATCTTTTCAAATTAGAGTATTAAATATTAATACTAGTTATGTGATTATTTTTACCTCTGAGTCTCCCACCAACCTAATGAAGCGGATTGAGACCGCTTTCTCCATTGTACAGGTTAACAACAGTTCAATGAATTTAAGTGATTTAACATCATCAGATACTGTATGCCCAAGAAAAGGGACATGAATCTAGGTTTATGACTTCAAGTACAACATTCTGCCCTTGAATGGTTTAGAAGCAAGATTTCTGAACTTAAAGCCATTGTGTTTAAACAATTTTTTGGATAGTTTTGTGTTCTAAAGTCATGTCTATTTCTGGTTTCTCTAAGGACATCTGTTGGACTGTCAGCAAAAAACATAACAGGGCAAAGGACATTATAATAGGATTAGAAATTGGAGGTGCAGGCACACAGGATATCCTCAATAGAGAGGCAAGGCAAATCTTGTGGACTAGGAGCTGGCTGGGTTCTGGAGCACATCCCTACGTGGGGGTGAGCACGAATCACAGGTGAGTTAGGAGACAAGCGTTCAGATATTCTCCTGGGGGATTTCACAGTAGAGTAAGTACAGGGTTAAGCTGAGCATGTCGGTGTCCTGACACTGCCCACCTTACGATGGTGCTTTCTCTTACCTCTGTTTCCTATTAGACAGAGAAGGCGTGATGTCCATTTGCCTGCCTCATAGATGGTGTAGAAGAATTGTTGTCCAACTCTTTTGTGACCCTATTAACTGTAGCCCGATGGCTCCTCTGTCCATGGGGTTTTTCCAGGCAAGAATACTGGAGTGGGTTGCCATTTCCTTCTCCAGGGGATCTTCCCCACCCAGGAACAGAACTCGCATCTCCTGCATTGCAGGTGGATTCTTTACCACTGAGCCACCAGGAAAGCCAGCACAGAAGAATCTGAGACTAAAATAATCTGAGCCTCTCAGAGAAGTGCTCTTCTGTGTCTCATTCTTGAGAACCAGCAAGAATTTTATCCAGCCCCTGCTCTGTGTTTCATAACCACTGAAATCTACAGTTTCAGATCATCAGCTTCATGGAGCACACTAGAGTGATTTGCAGATGTCATCTGATTTCTGATAAAAAGCTACATGACCTACAACACTTACGCAATTCTGACATGGCTGTCACATGGCTTAAAATGCCTGGCTCCTCTAGTGAGACAAAGCTGAGATGAAACACTGTGGATGACTCCATGTTGATGACAACAGTAATGAGCTTCAGGGGCTGTGGCAACAGTGACCACAGACACCTAGTTCTAGTCCTCAGACTGGCACTAGCAGGCTGGAGAGCATCAGACACAGCTTCTTCACCTGCCTTATCGGGGTAACTAATATGAGCTCTACCTATCCTTTAAGGTAGGTGTGAGAATCTAGAGATTACAGAGATGTGAAAGTGTTTTCTATAATACTCTAAAGATATAAGCAAATATAATAATGACATTAGAATTATAAGTCACTATTTGGTAATTATTGATAAACCTGGTAACCCCAAGGGACACTTACTCTAAAGCTTCAATAATGAAAATTAGAAATGAGTCTGTGAATACGACACAAAAAATGAAAGAGGAGACGCAAAAGAGGGATTTACTCAAGAAATTTAAGGAAGTGATGCTCAAAAAGCTAAGGACCCTCTTTTCCAAGCAGGCTTCCTTTTACTTTTTAAAACTTCACAGTGCTTCCTAGTGAGTTCACTAGGAATCCCCTGGTGACCTAGTGGTTAGGATTCCGGGCTTTCATGGCCGTGACCCCTGGTTCAGTCCCTGGTTGGGGAACTGAGGTCTTGCAATACGGGATCATAGTGCTTTGTGTAGATAGAAGGTACAGCGGGGCAAATCCTACATCTTTCCCATCTTTAGGGAAAGGTCGACTAACAGTAGCTCCTATACTGAATACTCTCCACATCCCGACCATGCTCTTCATGCTTTATATGGATCCTGTCATTTAATCTCCACATTTTCTGGTGGAGGAAACTCAGTTGCAGCTGGTGAGAGTCCTGGAACTAAGTTGTGGACCCAGGACTTCTGATTCCAGAGCTCATGTCCTTTATCATCAGACTCCAGAGATAAGAAAGAGTTGTTGAATGAATGAATGATTACGGGAGACGAAAGTAGACATCTGCTGATTATCTGGAGGCAAATTATACCCATTTGGGCTTATCTGGGTCAATCTCACTTTACAGGTTTTTTTTTTTTTTTTTTAGTATCAGTTACCTTAGTACAGCACTCTCATCATGACCTTTTGGTTTACTCTTATCATTTCTTGCCTCCAGCATCTGCAAGAGATAAAAAGTGAAGCCCATTTAAACCAACATGTCTAGGCACCTTCCCAACCTTAACTCACAGAAGGTGTGAGTCTGACCAACATGGAGCCCCGAGGATGAAGGCAACTCACCTTCATTATGTTGAGAGTCGTTGATGAGCCTTGTCCATTCCCAGTGAGGGTCAGTGGTCACTGTGGGGTTCTGACAAAGGGAAGCTGCAGAAATTTTTAGCTCTGATTTTAGTTAGATTTTCACAGAGTGCTTTCTTTGTGCATTCCTATAATACCAGATAAACCAATGTTTCAAAGTAAGTATAAAAGATAAATGTTCTGGAGCTAAAGAGAAGTGTGTTGATTTCTCTGTTGTATGTCCTTAATGCCCCTGTTTCCTTCAGTCAGTGTGGATCATGGGAACTCTGCTATATTTGGGTTTGCACGGTGTTTTTCTTAATGCGTTGAGTTTAACTACGTTGGTAATTTAAATGAATTGTTTTATTCATTCACTCGTCTACCAGCTCTTTCATTCATCCAGAAAGTATTTTGAAACACCTGTTCTATGACATATTCTCCTGTAGGTGAAGATGTGTGTGAACATAAATACTAGATATCCAGACAATAGAGAAGGGCTGCTTGAATGCTAGATGGTAAAAGCTTTATCATTTGAGGGCAGTTAACATACTTCTAATTGAACTACTTTTGGGACAGTTCCTGGAGGAGACCACTTCTGAGTGGGTCCTTGATGGAAGGGGGAGATTTAGATGGATGGGGGTAGGGGGGCAGGAATGGCTGGGACAAAGGGTTTTGTGGAGGATTCATGGATGTGAGGTTGGAAATTAAGAGCTATCATTTCTTAAGCCCCTATTTTTTATTATAAGTGCATTACAAAGAACATTTTTTAAAATCCTGTGAATATTACTATAAAGCAAGTGTTATGCCCTGGCGGGAAAGAAGAGAAAGCAGAGGCTCGGTGAGACTCAGGATTTAAACCCAGTCTCAGATCCTGATATCCTCATGTCTCCCTGTTCAAAAGCTCTCGAACTGTGGAGGGTACATTCACCAGGCCAAATAGTTTAGTTCTCAGGTTGGTACCCTGGAATCTTCATGTCTGATTGTTCATTGCCAGGAGACGATCTAAGTTCAGAGAGGAGCCCTGATCCTGTCCCAGGGATGCTGAGTTCAGCTGAAGCATGACCTGTCTCTTGTCAGCAAGTGACCCTAGAGTCCCTAACCAACCTCATTCTCATCTACTTCCAGGTCAAGTTCCTGCTGCTGTTGACATTGTGGCTTACCCTCCTGGGGGAGGTGGCAGCTCAGAAACCCCCCAGACCTGGGGATTCTGGCCTCTGCCCCTCTGTGGAGGACCACATTGTGAAGGTTGACATCCGTATCCGCAGGCGGAACCAGGGAGTTTTCATCTCACGCAACTTGCAGAACCGCTCCATCTCCCCCTGGGATTACAAGTACGTGCCAAGGAGACTGATCTCCATGGTCTTAGGGAAAACATGTTAATTTTATTCTAACCATACAGTAAATAAGTTCAAAAATACAGAAAAAAATAATAGTCCTTACATTGACTCTTAAAAGCAGAAATCCCACTTTCCCTGGGAGCTCCCCTTTTCTTGCTACTTTGGGCTAAGTCCTCCTATGTGCTCAAAAGCCTGTTTTGCTTCCAACCTCTCCTGATGCTTTGCCTTTTTCTGCTTCATGCAGCCCTGGGTTTGGAACTGAGAAACTTTTTTTTGTGTTGGAAGAGAGGGCTCTTTAAAGCAGCCCACATAATGGTCTCTGCGTGGGGATAAGGGGGGGACCAGAAAAGTCAGTTCAGAGAAAGCCACTCAGATTGGATTTCCATCTTCAAGGATTGGAGAGGGCAGAGTGGAGGAGAAAGGCCAGTTGGGGAAGGAAGATGCTAGGTGGGATGTTCAGGGTACAAACTTGGGATTTTGTCTTACACAGAGATTCTTAGTACCAAGCATTCATTTAGATGCTCTAAATAGAAATATGAAAACAGAGTCTGGGGACTATTAGAAGTGTTTCTGGGGCTGCCCGCATGTATTTCCTTTCCTCCGGAAGGGAGTATGTACCTGGCTAGTCGGCTGGATTGGCCTTTATGCTCCTGGCAAGAAGGGAGAAATCAAGGGAGAAATTGAAAGAAGGCATTGGATTCACAACCCCCCAGGGCTTTGGTTTTCTTTCCCAAGCAGCAGGCTTTGGAGACTGTGTACTGGGGGACCTCCAAGTGATGTTCAATCTCTAACCAAAGGATGAAAGATGGCTCTCATAATAAAAATGTAAAAAAAAAAAAAAAAAAGGAACTAAAAGATCTAACATTTATGGATGCCAATGTTTCAGTGATGGCATTTTATATTCATTTGTTATCACAGAGTGTTGGCAACAACTGCAAGGGAGAGGAATATGAGAATCTCCATTTTATGGTTGAGGGAACATAGACTTAGGGAGTTAAGCACCCCGCCAGGGGCCGGCATCTGAGTCCAGGATGTCTGTTCCGCGCCTGCGCTGTGGCCCCGTATTACCCAGCATCGCCTTCCTGCAGGTGGGCGCCCAGTGCCACAGGGTCCCCATCCTTTGTGCATCTTTCCTGCCAGATCTCACCATCCACTTCTCCCTGCTCTTCCTGCAGCATCACCCGGGACGCCAACCGGTTCCCCTCTGAGATTGCGGAGGCCCAGTGCAGACACATGGGCTGCATCAACGCGGAGGGACAGGAAGACAGGACCCTGAACTCCGTCCCCATCCAGCAGGAGTTTCTGGTCCTCCGGAGGAAGCGAAATGGCTGTCCTGGCTTGTTCCAACTGGAGAAGGTGCTGGTGACCGTGGGCTGCACCTGCGTCACCCCCATGGTCCGCCACCTGCATGACCCGATGGCAGATCAGGTGGCAGATCAGCTCAGCTGAAGAAGCTGTGGAAATGCCCCTCCTTAGCCAGAGCTCTGTCATGAGTCCTACGTGGTTCCCATTTCTCTCCACTTCCCAGGTCTTTTCGTAATATCTGCACGGGATTCTCCAGATTTTGTATTAGATAGAGTCATTTTCTGGGGCTTCAGCATCTTTATATGGTCCTGAGATGTTCCAATGACCCAACCCCCTAAAAATAGATGGAAGAGAATGCAGGTCCCATTCTGCTTATGTGCTATGATGACCATCTCCCTGGTCATGCAGTCAGTGGGTGGGGGCTCTGCTAGCAAAACTGACTTCTGGCTCACAAGTGCAACAGATACATAACCACCATGTAAGAGAGTGTGGGAGGGGCTGTGCAGGATGGGGCGGGTGGAAAGGGTGGGGCTAAGGGCCTAGCACATGTTTATTAAAATTGCTAAATACAGATGAGGTTGGCCTGATATTTATACTTGTAAGGAAACTCGCCAGGTATTTATGATGTATTGACTATATAAAATTCTGGGAGAAAAATTAATATATCAAGGGCTAATATAATAAACTGTTAATGGTTGAAAGACACTTGAGATCTTTGTGTTCTGTCTCAGCTTGTATTCACAAACCTTGTGAACCTGAAGATTATGAAATTCTATATAGCTGTCATTTATTTTTCATGTTTCATCAGAGTGCTAGTGTCAGAATTACTATTATTATTTGTGAATGATTTTGGTAATGTTAGTTTTTCCCCCCTCCAGCTTGATTGAGATATAACTGATAAGTAACATGGTGTAAATTTCAGTTGTACAGTGTAATGATTTGATACATGTATGTATGGAGAAATGAGAACCACAATAAGGTTTGTTAACATCTCCATCCCTTCACCTAGGTATTTTTGTGTGTGTGTGGGGGGGTGTGGTGGGAACATTTAAGATGTACTTTCTCAGCAAATTTCAAGAATACGATATTCTTATTAATAAGTATAGTCATCAGGCAGTACACTCAATCCTCAGAATTTATTAATCTCATAACTGAAAGTGTGTTTCATTCATCCAAAATCTGTCCATTCCCCCCATCCTCTGCCCTTGGCAACCAACAGTCTTCTCTCTGTTTTTCCATGCCTTGGAGAGTTACTCTATTATTAATGATTCCTGGGGATTACAAGGTAAGTTAAGGAAAAATGTGCAAACAGAGCTCACATTGCCTGGTAACTCTTTACTGCTCCATCTTCCTGTCTGTATTATTTTACAAAGTGAACATCTATTGGCCACTGTGGTAGCCAATGAAGACATGAAGAAAAGTAAGAAATGCACATGGTGGGTGGGCAGCCAACCGTCTTGGTAGCAGCCGCCTGCAGAGCCCCTGGTCACGAGAGCCATGGTGGTCACTGCATCTGGGGTCACTGGTGATCTTTCAAGCATCTCTTATGCTTCTTGAGGACACAAAGTTCCCAGGATTCTGGTCTCCCTACTGCTCTGAGGCTCACTGGTCCCTCTCTTGCCCAGATACACCACATTTCTTCTTTCACTGAAACACAACAGCTGCTCAGGGCACATCTGCATTCTGCTGCCTTCCAGAGAGGAGATAGGACATCAGTTCTCACTCCTACCTGCAACTTGGTCTGAGGATGGGCAGAGGCAGGAGCCTGGAAGCCATTTTTCACTCTTTAGTGGGGGCAATTTTTACTTAGTCTGTAGGTTGGGGTGGGGCTGGAGTCACTGATAAGTGGGTTCTTCTTTTTGTTCCTGAGTCTCCTGCTGCTGCTGCTGCGTCACTTCAGTCGTGTCTGACTCTGTGCAACCCCATAGATGGCAGCCCACCAGGCTCCCCCGTTCCTGGGATTCTCCAGGCAAGAACACTGGAGTCGGTTGCCATTTCCTTCTCCAATGCATGAAAGTGAAAAGTGAAAGTGAAGTCGCTCAGTCGTGTCTGACTCTTTGCGACCCCATGGACTGTAGCCCACTAGGCCACTCCGTCCATGGGATTTCCCAGGCAAGAGTACTGGAGTGGGGTGCCATTGCCTTCTCCCCTGAATCTTCTACTTATGGTATAAACATTGATGTTCGTACTTAAAGTGCTCAGCCTCTTGGAATTTAAAAGAATATTTTCTCTCATAGCTATCAGCTTCATAAATTTGCTGTGAATCCCACACGTCCATATAGGTGCTCTTACCTGTGCAGTGAACCTTTCTCTGTTCATTTTGGCCGTAATAGCCCTGCCCTGAGGGTAGTACATTCAGAAAGCTTCCAACTGAGTGGTGAGAGAAGTATAGAGGTGAAGGACATTGAGGAAAAAAGTACACCCCTGTGTGTATTAGGATATTATCTCATTACAGGTGGTCACATGTAATTTCAAAACAATGTGCCAAGTACTATGATCAAAGTCTGAAATTTAGAGAAGACACAGAGGATGATAGCTCATCAGGACATTCCAGAAAGGCAATGACTTTTGCACTGGGATGACTGAGTTGCTCTAGATGAAAATGGGGCTTCCCTGGTGGCTCAGATGGTGAAGAATCTGCCCACAATAAGGGAGACCCAGATTTGATCCCTGGGTCAGGTAGATCCCCTGGAGAAGGGAATGGCAACCCACTCCAGTATTCTTGCCTGGAGAATTCCATGGACAGAGGAGCTTGACAGGCTACAGTCCATGGGGTCACAATGAATCAGACATGACTGAGTAACAGTTACTTACTTAGAGGAAAATGAGAGAAGGGCAATCCTAACAAAGGGAACAGTATAAACAAAAGCACTGAGGCTCAAAGAAGCTTTGTGTACTAGGGGAACAGCATATGCCTGGGATAATGTGGGAGCACCCAGTGGGGTGCTGTGCTGCGCTTAGTCAGTTGTGTCCAACTCTTTGCAACCTCATGGACTGTAGCACGCCTGGCTCCTCTGTCCATGGGGATTCTTCAAGCAAGAATACTGGAGTGGGTTGCCATGCCCTTCTCCAGGGGATCTTCCAAATGCAGGGACTGAACCCAGGTATCCCACATTGCGGGCAGCTTCTTTACCATCTGAGCCACCAGGAAAGCCTACACAGTGGGGGATACGTATAAACCGTTCTTGAAAGCATGATTGAGTGAATGAATGAATGAACGTGGCAGTAGGCGGACAGTAGCACAAGGCTCACGTGTGGATGCTGTTGTATGCTTTATTACAGATGTGGAAAGAGCGCAGCTGTTATTTCATAGGAGAATTTTGGTGGCAAGTGTATAAAAGGGGTGGAAACTGAAAGGCCGGTAAGACAGTCAGAGAGAAGGCAATTTCTCCTGTGGTAAACTCACAAAGTTAGAGCTGGAGGGGCCCCTGTAGATCACCTGTCAACCTTTCTCATTTGCTGATGAGGCCCAGAGGAAATAGATGACTTGCTCAAGCTCAGTCACTTGGGTAATTAGTGATAGAAACAGGTTCATTGGCTTAAAGTTTGTGACTTTTCATGTTGGCTCTATAGCATTTTCAGTAAGGACCCATTGCAGTCATTGGAGAAGGCAATGGCACCCCACTCCAGTACTCTTGCCTGGAAAATCCCATGGATGGAGGAGCCTGGTAGGCTGCAGTCCATGAGGTCGCTAAGAGTCGGACATGACTGAGCGACTTCACTTTCACTTTCATGCATTGGAGAAGGAAATGGCAACCCACTCCAGTGTTCTTGCCTGGAGAATCCCAGGGACGGGGGAGCCTGGTGGGCTGCCATCTGTGGGGTCGCACAGAGTCGGATACGACTGCAGCGACTCAGCAGCATCAGCAGTCATTTCTCTGTGGCCTTAGGCTGGCTCTGGGAACCGGGACTGAAGGACCTCCCCAGCCCACATTTCCAAGTACATTGTACATGGCGTCCCCTGGAGGCTCGGCCCTGAGTTACAGCATCCCTCCACGACTTGCAGATCCTCCCCTCCTCACAAGGTGGCGCACTGCACGACTTTGTCTCCAACTTCCCTAGCATAGGCCCCCAGGGAATGATGGCTCCCTGTCTTCCCCTAGTAGCCGCCTGTGACTCTCCTGAGCTCCTCAACTCTGCACCCAGGTATCTGGGACTTGGAGGTGTTTTCTTTTGCCTGTAGGAGAAATAGTCAAGTTGAGTGATTCCGGTGTCCCAACCAACCGCTAGTATAGTGTGTGGAAAGAGGAAATTTTCTTTCCATGCGGAAACTTGAAAGCACATAGCCTTATCTTTTGATATACACTTCATACATACGAAGACTTGGCTGAGTGGAAAAACACATTCTCATTTCTCTCACTTCCTCTCTCCTCCTCCCCAAACCTGAATAAAATCATCAATACTTAGGAGGTGGCATAAGGAGAAACGGTTATGAAATTGGTTTGGTTTTCTTTGCCTTTTTTTCCTAAGAGAGATAGAAATTTCATTTGATGTTTAGACAGCTCTTGACTTTGAATCTTGATTCTACCATCTTCTGGTTGTACAAATGTAGGCAAATTAGTCCTTCTGAGACAGTTTCCTCACATGTTAAGTGGAGAATAATAACTATTTTAAAGAGTAGTGTAATGTAATTGAAACAAAAAGTATAAAAGACAGTTGAGCACCCAGGTAATGGTAGGCACCTACTTAATGTCATTATCCCAAGAGGCACAAAACTTATGTTTCCCGTTTTGCTTGGCCCCAAGAAAGGAAACTCATGTGACAACCCACTCCCATATTCTTGCTGGGAGAATCCCATGGACAGAGGTGCCTGGCAGGCTATAGTCCTTGGGGTCACACAGAGTTGGACATGATTGAAATGACTTAGAATGCACGCACACTACATTTCTAGTACTTATGTATCTCATAACTGTAAGTTTGTACATTTTGACCCTCTTCATCCGCTTTTCCTTTCTCTCACTCCTTGCCTCCGGTAACCACAAATCTGATCCTTTCTCTATGGAGGAAGCTATAGATTTAATTCATTAATAAAATTCCCTTAGGGCCAAAATGTTCACTGTAGCCTACATTGGACAAGTTACTTAATTTCTCTGAGCCTCAGTTTTCTCAACTGTAAAATGAGGATGATCATAATAGTTGCCTCATAAGATTGTGGTGCAGATTAAATGCAATAATAAATATAAAGCAGCTTCCTGTTCTGACTAGCTGTTACTAGTCTTACTTACAACCCCCTTATGCAAGGGCTGTGAATCAATGCTCCCACCTTTTAATTCTTTTCAAAGTCAAGTAAATCAATGCACCAGGCAAAGATGGGTTTATGAGTTGTTCGGAGTTGTGGCTGTTGTAAAACTCAGAGGCTTCCTACTCCACCGGCTTACTTCTGTGGTTTCCTTGCATGTGTCTGTAGGTGACACACCACAGCCCTTTGCATGGCCTGAAGGCAAGGACCAGACCTTGTTTGTGGTGGGGACAACACCAGAACCCGTGTAACCATTTCCCACAACCCACATTCTCATGATTCTGACAGAAACCAGATCTGGGAGACATAGCTCTGGATGGACTGCTGTGCTGAAGCTGGGGTAGGGTCTGAGAGTGACAGGCCTCCCTGGAAGGGACACACCACTCATGGAAAATTCTGAAAATACTAATCCATCAGGCTAGAGTTTCTCAGAGCCCTGGGCATCTGCTTATTCTGCATTCCTGGGCTTTTCAATATCTGAGAGAAAAAAATACCCTGATTTCCCACAGACCACTTGTCAAACTCCTGATTGCCTTCTGCGGTCACCTCAAACCTCAAGTGAGATCCATTAAGAAAGCCACTCGCTTTTGACTGCATCTGCGTATAGGATGGCAAACTTCTGGTTACTGTATTTGAAAACACACAGACGTAGAATTAAGTATAAAAGGAAACAATTTTTTCTTTTTCTGTGTTGCTTAGCTTTGTGAAATCCACTAAGTACTATGATTTGGGTTTGAGAATTTAGATAAATTGAAGTTCTTGTCATCTGAGAATGACTTTTACTGGGTACAGTTACCGTATGGAGGTTTCTCAAAATACTACAAGTGGAGCTACAATATGACCCAACAATTGCACTCCTGGGGATATATCTGAAAAAAACCAAAACACTAACGTGAACCTGCAGCTCAGTGTTCATAGCAGCATTATTTATAGTAGCCAAGATATGGAAGTAACCTAAGTGCCCGTCAACAGATGAATGGATGAAGAAGATGTGGTGTGTATTTTGTTGTTGTGTAGTCCCTAAGTTATGTCTGACTTTTTTGTGACCCCATGGACTATAGCCCACCATGGGATTTCCCAGGCAAGAATACTGGAGTGGGTAGCCTTTCCCTTCTCCAGGGGATCTTCCCGACCCAGGGATCAAGACTGTATCTCCTGCATTGGCAGACAGATTCTTTACCACTGAGCCACCAGTATATATAGATATTATAGTTGACGGTCCCAGGGCACTCCCAGTTGACAGCCACATGAGAGAGCTATCTTGCTCACTCTAGCCAACCGAGTATTTAAAGGACCGTAAGGGGAAACAGGGGAAACAGTGTCAGACTTTATTTTTCTGGGCTCCAAAATCACTGCAGGTGGTGACTGCAGCCATGAAATTAAAAGACACTTACTCCTTGGAAGGAAAGTTATGACCAACCTAGATAGCATATTCAAAAGCAGAGACATTACTTTGTCAACAAAGATTCGTCTAATCAAGGCTATGGTTTTTCCTGTGGTCATGTATGGGTGTGAGAGTTGGACTGTGAAGAATGCTGAGCGCCGAAGAATTGATGCTTTTGAACTGTGGTGTTGGAGAAGACTCTTGAGAGTCCCTTGGACTGCAAGGAGATCCAACCAGTCCATTCTGAAGGAGATCAGCCCTGGGATTTCTTTGGAGGGAATGATGCTAAAGCTGAAACTCCAGTACTTTGGCCACCTGATGCGAAGAGCTGACTCATTGGAAAAGACTCTGATGCTGGGAGGGATTGAGGGAAGGAGGAGAAGGGGACAACAGAGGATGAGATGGCTGGATGGCATCACTGACTCGATAGACGTGAGTCTGAGTGAACTCTGGGAGTTGGTGATGGACAGGGAGGCCTGGCGTGCTGGGATTCATGGGGTCACAAAGAGTCGGACATGACTGAGCGACTGATCTGATCTGATCTGAAGGGTGAATTTAACTCAGATGACCATTATATCTACTACTGCAGGCAGGAATCCCTCAGAAGAAATGGAGTGGCTATCATGGTCAACAAAAGAGTCCAAAATGCAGTACTTGGGTGCAATCTCAAAAACGACAGAATGATCTCTGTTTGTTTCCAAGGCAAACCATTCAATATCACAGTAATCCAAGTCTATGCCCCAACCAGTAACGCTGAAGAAGCTGAAGTTGAACGGTTCTATGTAGATCTACAAGTTCTTTTAGAACTAACACCCAAAAAGATGTCCTTTTCATTATAGGGGACTGGAATGCAAAAGTAGGAAGTCAAGAAACACCTGGAGTAACAGGCAAATTTGGCCTTGGAATACGGAATGAAGCAGGGCAAAGACTAATAGAGTTTTGCCAAGAAAATGCACTGGTCATAACAAACACCCTCTTCCAACAACACAAGAGAAGACTCTATACATGGACATCACCAGATGGTCAACACCGAAATCAGATTGATTATATTCGTTGCAGCCAAAGATGGAGAAGCTCTATACAGTCAACAAAAACAAGACCAGGAGCTGACTGTGGCTCAGATCATAAACTCCTTATTGCCAAATTCAGACTTAAATTTAAGAAAGTAGGGAAAACCACTAGACCATTCAGGTATGACCTAAATCAAATCCCTTATGATTATACAGTGGAAGTGAGAAATAGATTTAAGGGCCTAGATCTGATAGATAGAGTGCCTGATGATCCATGGAATGAGGTTCGTGACATTGTACAGGAGACAGGGATCAAGACCATCCCCATGGAAAAGAAATGCAAAAAAGCAAAATGGCTGTCTGGGGAGGCCTTACAAATAGCTGTGAAAAGAAGAGAAGCAAAAAGCAAAGGAGAAAAGGAAAGATATAAACATCTGAATGCAGAATTCCAAAGAATAGCAAGAAGAGATAAGAAAGCCTTCCTCAGTGATCAATGCAAAGAAATAGAGGAAAACAACAGAATGGGAAAGACTAGGGATCTCTTCAAGAAAATTAGAGATACCAAGCGAATATTTCATGCAAAGATGGGCTCAATAAAGGACAGAAATGGTATGGACCTAACAGAAGCAGAAGATATTAAGAAGAGGTGGCAAGAATACACAGAAGAACTGTACAAAAAAGATCTTCACGACCCAGATAATCACGATGGTGTGATCACTGACCTAGAGCCAGACGTCCTGGAGTGTGAAGTCAAGTGGGCCTTAGAAAACATCACTATGAACAAAGCTAGAGGAGGTGATGAAATTCCAGTTGAGCTATTTCAAATCCTGGAAGATGATGCTGTGAAAGTGCTGCACTCAACATGCCAGCAAATTTGGAAAACTCAGCAGTGGCCACAGGATTGGAAAAGGTCAGTTTTCATTCCGATCCCAAAGAAAGGCAATGCCAAAGAATGCTCAAACTACCGCACAATTGCACTCATATCACATGCTAGTAAAGTAATGCTCAAAATTCTCCAAGCCAGGCTTCAGCAATACATGAACCATGAACTTCCTGATGTTCAAGCTGGTTTTAGAAAAGGCAGAGGAACCAGAGATCAAATTGTCAACATCTGCTGGATCATCAAAAAGCGAGAGAGTTCCAGAAAAACATCTATTTCTGCTTTATTGACTATGCCAAAGCCTTTGACTGTGTGGATCACAATAAACTGTGGAAAATTCTGAAAGAGATGGGAATACCAGACCACCTGATCTGCCTCTTGAGAAATTTGTATGCAGGTCAGGAAGCAACAGTTAGAAGTGGACATGGAACAACAGACTGATTCCAAATAGGAAAAGGAGTACGTCAAGGCTGTATATTGTCACCCTGCTTATTTAACTTATATGCAGAGTACATCACGAGAAACGCTGGGCTGGAAGAAGCACAAGCTGGAATCAAGATTGCTTGGAGAAATATCAATAACCTCAGATATGCAGATGACACCACCCTTATGGCAGAAAGTGAAGAGGAACTCAAAAGCCTCTTGATGAAAGTGAAAGTGGAGAGTGAAAAAGTTGGCTTAAAGCTCAACATTCAGAAAACGAAGATCATGGCATCTGATCCCATCACTTCATGGCAAATAGATGGGAAAACAGGGGAAACAGTGTCAGGCTTTATTTTGGGGGACTCCAAAATCACTACAGATGGTGACTGCAGCCATGAAATTAAAAGACACTTACTCCTTGGAAGGAAAGTTATGACCAACCTAGATAGCATATTCAAAAGCAGAGACATTACTTTGCCAACAAAGGTCTGTCTAGTCAAGGCTATGGTTTTTCCTGTGGTCATGTATGGATGTGAGAGTTGGACTCTAAAGAAGGCTGAGTGCCAAAGAATTGATGCTTTTGAACTGTGGTGTTGGAGAAGACTCTTGAGAGTCCCTTGGACTGCAAGGAGATCCAACCAGTCCATTCTGAAGGAGATCAGCCCTGGGATTTCTTTGGAGGGAATGATGCTGAAACTGAAAGTCCTGTACTTTGGCCACCTCATGCAAAGAGTTGACTCATTGGAAAAGACTCTGATGCTGGGAGGGATTGGGGTCAGGAGGAGAAGAGGACGACAGAGGATGAGATGGCTGGATGGCATCACTGACTCGATAGACGTGAGTCTGAGTGAACTCCGGGAGTGTGTGATGGACAGGGAGGCCTAGCGTGCTGTGATTCATGGGGTCACAAAGAGTCGGACACGACTGAGCAACTGAACTGAACTGAACTGAACTGAAGCCCAGCCAGGACTTCCCTGGTGGCTCAGATGGTAAAGCGTCTGCCTACCGTGTGGGAGACCCGGGTTCAATCCCTGGGTCTGGAAGACCTCCTGAAGAAGGAAATGGCAACCTACTCCAGTATTCTTTCCCCCTCCAAAACGGGCTCAAAGAAATATTTAGACTAGATTCCCTCATGGCTCAGACAGTAAAGTGTCTGCCTACAATGCGGGAGACCCGGGTTCAATCCCTGGGTCAGGAAGATCCCCTGGAGAAGGAAATGGCAACCCACTCCAGTACTCTTGCCTGGGAAATCCCATGGACAAAGAGCCTGGTAGGCTACAGTCCATAGGATCGCAAAGAGTCGGACACGACTGAGTGACTTGTCAATGTCAAGTCCAGCCAGTATTTGAAGGCACCTCATGAGCAGGACCAGCTATGTGGTTTGTGGAGCCCAGTAACAAATTAAAGTGCACAACTTCTGGTTAAAAAATTAAGACTGTTAAGCAGAGAATAAAACCAAGCATGGTGCCTATTTAAGCTGAGGATCCTATGTGACTGTACAGCAGGAAATCATCCTGCTCATGATATCCCAAGAGAAAACTACCCATTTGAGCCCTTCTTAAAGTTTTGTGATTGAAATGAAATGGTTGTTTAATTTTTTCCAGTTTTATTGAGATATAATTGGCATATAATATTGTATGAGTTTAAGGTATATAACACAATGATTTGGCATATGTGTACACTGTGAAATTGAATCTATTCTATGTAATGAAGCCTCTGTAAAGACCCTAAAGGACTAGCTTCAGAGAACTTCTGGGCTGGTGAACAGGTAAAAATTTGGGGAGAGTGATGAGCCTAGAGAGGGCTGGAAGTTCTGCAATCTTTGCATATTCCTTGGCCTACATATCTCTTCCATTTGGCTGTTTCTGAGTTACTTTTTTTTTTTTTCCAAATAATAAGCTGGGAGTCTAGTAAGCAAAATGTTTCTCTGAGTTCTGTGAGCTACTCTGTCAAATTAGTCAAACTGTACAAGGGGGTCATGGGAACTTCCAATCTGTATCAAGTTGGCCAGAAACACAAGTACCAACCTGGGCTTGTGATGGTCACCTAAAGTGGGGGTTTGGTGGAATCCTGTAGGACTGAACCCTTGCCTTGTAGAATATACCACTATCTTGGAGTAGGTGGTGTCAGGATTGAGTTGAATTACACGACACCCAGCTTGTGTCTGAGAACTACTAAATACAGATATGGAGGAAACTCCCACCCCCAGATGGTGCAACTGGGGTTCAGGAACACACAATAAGGTTCTTTACCCATTTTTAAATTGGATTTTTTTGTTATTAAGTTGTATGAGTTTCTTATATATTTTGGATATTAACCCCTTATCACACAAGTGATTTGAAAATATTTTCTCCCATTCCAGAAGTTGCTTTTTAATTCCGTTGATTGTTTCTTTTATTGTGCAGAAGCTTTTTTAGTTTGATGTAGTCCCACTTATTATTTATTTTTGCTTTTGTTGCTTGTGTTTTAGGTGTCATACCTAAAAGTTCATTGCCAAAATCAATGTCAAGGAGTTTTTTTTACCTGTTTTCTTTTAGGAGTTTAATGATTTCAGGTTTTAAATTTGAATCTTTAAAAAAAATATATAATGCATTTAAGCTTTAATCTATTTTAGGATAATTTTTATGAGTAACTCCTATAAGACAGGAGTCCAGTTTCATTCTTTTGAATGTGAATATCCAAATTTCCCAGCAACATTTATTGAAGAGACTGTCTTTTCTCCATTTAGTATATTCTTAGCTCTTTTATCAATTACTTTATCATAAGTGCATGGGGTTTATTTAGGGCTTTTGATTCTATTCCATTGGTCTATATGCCTATTATGTCTATACTATACCATCTTGATTACTATGGCTTCATAATATAGCTTAACATCAGCAGGTGTGATGCCTTCAGTTTTGCTCTTCTTTCTCAATGTTTCTTTGTATATTTTATGTCTTTTATGGTTCCAAATGAATTTTAGGATTGTGCTTTATATTTCTATAAAAATTCCATTGTAATCTTGATGTGTAGTACATTAAAACTATAGATGGCTTTGGGTAGTATGGAAATGTTAACAATATTAATTCTTCCAATCTATGAACATAAGATATTATTTTATTTACTTGTGTTTTCTCTAATTTCTTTCATCTTTGTCTCATAGCTTTCAGTAACAGATCTTATATCTCTTTGGCTAAATTTATTTCTAAGTCTTTTATTGTTTTTGATGCTGTTGTAAATGAGATTGCTTCTTTATTTCTTTTTCAGATAATTCATTGTTCGTGTATAAAGATGCTACTAATTTCCTCATGTTAATTGTATCCTGCAGTCTTACTGAAGTTGTTGATTAGATTGCATGGTTATTCATGAGTCTTTAGGCCTTTCTCTAAAAAAAGTCATGTCATCTGAAAACAAAGATAATTTTATTTCTTCCTTTCCAATTTGAATGCCCTCTATTTCTTTTTCTTACATGATCACTCAGACTACGTCTTCTGATAGTATGTTGAATGGGAGTGAAGAGAGTGAGAACCCTTGTCTTGTTCCTGATCTTAGAGGAAAAGCTCTCAACCCCTCATCATTGCATGTAATGTTAGCTCTGAACTTAAAATGGTTACACCAGGAAATTTGCAGGATAATTTACTACATGGCCATAGTAATCAAGTCAGGCCCCAAGAACAATTATTTCAGATTGCAATAGCCCAGCATTGATACACTTTCTAAATGTTCATTCAGCCTTAAATTTGTGAGTCTAGGCAACCTGAGCTATGCCTAATTCAAGTCTATCTTTTGTTCTGTCTTCCAGCAGGAGTTAAAAATTGTGCCTTTATATCTTTGCAGCCTTTTTGGCCATCTCAACAAGTGCTAATTGAAATCTCACAAATACAGATCTATATATTAAAAAACAACAGGGTACAGCAATACAGAATACTGATAAGAATTTTTTGCAAAGGACATAGTCTGCAGAAATGGAACTCTGACAACAGTATAAATGACCTAATCACCTTTTACAGAAAGCAGTTTAATCCCCAGGAACTATAATTCCTAAGTTGCTTTCTTTTATATTTGCATAATTAAATGACCCAACTGTTTGCATTTCTCAGAAAAAAAAATTGGCAGTTTCAAGATACATCTAGTACAAAACAAAAAATTTGCTTGCCTCTTGAAAATAAATTCTCAAATTCTCTACTATTTGCTCTAAGATTTAAAAGATTTTAGGGCACTCTTACTGAACAAAAATGATTCTATACCTCATAGTTTATTCTGAAGTCTAAGAGCTGAATTTCTGGTTTCATTTATTCTCCAGAACTCTATATTCACAAGCATTTCTATGCTCCTAGAATATGGTGATCATTGATATTCATAGTGTGGAAAAACTTAGACAATGTTTCCTAAATAATCAAGATAATCTTATGTTCAGTTGTAGGGTGCTGTAGGGTGTGTCTAATTGTTTTCTTCTTTGAAACTCTTTCTTGCATGAAATAGTAGGTTGAATAATGGCCCCAGAGATACTCATGCTCAAATCCCTGGAATGTGTGAATGTTACCTTAAATGGCGAAAGAGACTTTGTAGATTTGATCATATGAAGGTGGTTGAGATGGGGAGATTCTCTTGGATTGTTGTGGTGGACTGTAAATGTAATCTCAGATGTCCTTATAAGAGGGAGGCAGAGGGAGATTTGAGGACTAAATATGATGATGTGATGACATGACTGATAAAACAGATTGGAGTGATGTGCTTTGAAGATGAAGGAAGGGACCACAGTTGAGGGATGCAGCTCTGGAAGCTGCAAATGGCAAAGAAACTGTTCTCCCCTAGAGCCTCTGGAGGG
Source organism: Bubalus bubalis (assembly GCF_019923935.1). Taxonomy (NCBI): domain Eukaryota; kingdom Metazoa; phylum Chordata; class Mammalia; order Artiodactyla; family Bovidae; genus Bubalus; species Bubalus bubalis. The sequence goes on from NC_059158.1 coordinate 27,496,885, forward strand.
AACACAGCCCTGCTGACACCTTGGCTTTGACCCAGTGAACTTGTAAGAGAATAAATGTGTGCTCTTTTCAGCCACCAAGCATGTAGTAAATTATTATAGCAGTGATAGGAAACTAATTGAATCTTCATTTTCCTTCTTGCATGCCTAAGTTTTCATGAACATGGATGTTTGATTAGCCTAATTAAGAATTGTATTTCCAGGCTGGGAGAATATTATTGATTATAGTCTGCCCAGGCTTCCCTGGTGGCTCAGACAGTTAAGAATGTGCCCACAATGCAGGAGACCTGGGTTCGATCCCTGGGTAGGGAAGATCCCCTAGAGAAAGGACTGGCAATCCACTCACTCCAGTATTCTTGCCTGGAGAATTCCATGGACAGAGGGGCCTGGTGAGCTACAGTCCATGGGGTCGCAAAGGGTCAGGCGCAACTGGGCGACTAACACACACAGGGTCTACCTGTTTCTAATCTCCTGGCGAATGTTCATGCCGCAGAGCAGTAATGGAAGTTCAAGTGTTGAGACCTCTTTTTAGTGTATTCTGGACAGTTTGCTTTATCCAGGGGCCAGTTCTATTGAACCATGCCTTTGGTGAGAGCAGAAGGTAGAGGCTGGGAAATGGCTCTGACTCACCCATGTGGGGATCTGAAAGGATGCAGAGGGATGCTGTTTCAGTTTGACTGCTGAGCTCTGTGTGGGAGACGCACGAAGAGCATTCTGGGGGCTGATGTTGGCTTCTCAGCGTCTGACTGAAACAGGCAACTACTTACAGTAACCTCAGGGGAAGGAAGTCAGTGTTGGTAGGGTGCTCCTTCCACGAACTTGAACTCGACCTACATTTTCAGCCTCCCAAATGACCTTCATTCTACTTGTAGCCTTTCAAGGTTAAACACATAAAACTAAACAGTGCATGACAATCACATTTAACATAAGGATTCTTTGAAATCCTTTGGCTTCTCCCAACTCTTTGAATTTGCTGGGTTAAAGGGCAATAAGGCAATGTGGTAAGGTAGATGGCTATTAGTCTTTTTGGGGAGGCTGTTTTGCAGGAAAATCTGCTTCCTCCACTTTCATAGCTTCTCAGTCTTTGTTCTTATTCTCACATGGGATTCCTACAGCAATGTCAGGTACGGTTGGATCTCAAGCTTAGCAAGAGAGACCATTCTCTGTGCTGTGATTTGTGGGTCATGGAAAGAGACTCTGCCTCCAAAATATATCTTTGTGCTTTGCTGAAATCCTCTCTTTGAAACGTCTCTTTTGAGGACTTTCTTGAAAAATTAAAAATACACACCTCTAGGAGGTTGACATATAGAGCTGGTAAGGTAGATTCAATTTTCTAGTCATCCTCTGAAAATCTTCCTTTTAAGCGCTACTACTGTGTCACCTCCCTGGAGGAAAGCATGGCAACCTACTCCAGTATTCTTGCCTGGAGAATCACCATGGACAGAGGAGCCTGGCAGCCTATCATCCATGGGGTCACAAAGAGCTGGACACGACTGAAGGGACTTGGTACACACTCATGTGCTATGTCAGTTACAAGGGGAATCAGAGATCACAAAGGTGCCATTCTCTCCACTGTGATGCTTGTGGTCTGCAAGGAAGATAGAAAAAGTCAGCAAAGACAACCTCAGTCACCTGGGGTCCTCTTGTCTACCTAAAATATTTTTCCAATTTTGTTATCTAAAATTAGAATTTTAGTCAGCCAAAGGGCCCTCCCCTCCTCCCCGTGGGGCTTCCTGGAGGGAATCTTGGATTCTTCCAGTCTCCTGGGTTCTTAGGTATTGCTCTCAGGAAACTTCTGATCTTGTTTGTGACCCACTTTCTCCTTTCAGGTGGCTCTGATGTGACCTGACCGGAAAGGTTTGCCTTTGGGCACCAAATGCTTTTCTATCTTTGTCTATGTCTCTCTGTCTCTCTCCCACTGCTAATACTATCTCTGAGGCAGAAGGAAAGCTTATAAGTGAGCAAAAGTGTGTCTGTTGAAGGCTTTCAGTTCAGGAAGCAGGAGAATGAGAGTAGGGTTGACGTTTTGAAGAGAAAGATAGACATTGGTATCACACAAGGATTGCTGGACAGGTGTCCCCAAACTTGTGCAAGTGACAGAACCCCTGGGAATCATGGCCTCTGTGAATCACTGAGAATTAGTGATGCATTTCATACATGTCTTAATAGTATTTACTTCAACTTGATAGGGTTCTCATATTTTAAGTTTACCTTGTTTAGATATATGTTTGGTTAAGTTTCACGCTATACAACAATATATGGTCAATCATATATACTTGTGCATTAAAAACCACTCTGTATGATGAGGCATGAAAAGCAACTCTGAGATTTGATTTCTACTGACTTGGTTAGGGAGGAGAGAGTGGAAAGATGTGGTGGCCAAGTCACGCTTGATGATGGACGCACCCAATTTTCTACTATGTGCTGCCAATCCCATAAATGTGGGAGATTAAGCTCATTGATTTTTTTTTAGTCATTTCTGAACATTCAGCAGCAGTAATTAAGATTTATCATTTAGAAATGTATGTTCAGCAGTATCTTGTCCATAGGAGTTCTTTTTCCTTCCTTCTTTTCCTCTTTTGTCTCTCCCTACCTTTCCCCCCCACCCCGTCTTCTTTCCTTCTTTCCTTCTCTCTGTCCTTTCCTCTCTCTTTTTTCCTTTTTTATTTAGAACCTATTTGAACTTGCTGATCTCCAGTTTGAAGAAATTTGGAAAAATTACAACTACAGTTATAAATGATTGTGGAATATTTCACTTCTAGCAGCGGAGCCAGGTTTTTCATGTTTGATTTTTCTTTAGCCCTGAACTCAAAGCTGAGGCTGAGACCAGGCAAAGGGTCTTTTAAAAAAGTGTAGTATAATTGATTTACAATGTTGTGTTAATTTCTGCTGTACAACGAAATGACTCAGCTGTATGTATACATATATCCCCTTCCTCATGACACTATCCCCTCCCCACACCATCACACCCATCTGAGTCATCACAGAGCACCGAGCTGAGCTCCCTGTGCTATACAGCAGCTTCTCACCAGATATTTATTTTACACACGGTAGTGTGTATATATGGGGCTTGCCTGGTAGCTAGCTCAATGGTGAAGAATCCGCCGGCCAATACAGGGGACGATGGTTCAATTCCTGGTCTGGGAACATCCCCTGGAGAAGGAAATGGCAACCCACTCCAGTATTCTTGCTTGGGAAATCCCATGGACAGAGGAGCCCAGTGGGTTACAGTCCATGGGGTTTCAAAAGAGTCAAACACGACTTAGTGACTGAACAACAAGTATACATATGTCAGTGCTATCCTCCCAGTTAGCCTGACCCTTCCTGTCCCCCACCCCACAGACGTCTATTCTCTACATCTGTGTCTCTATTCCTGCGGCTCCTCTGTACCATCTTTCTAGATTCCATACATTTGCACTAATCCATGATATTTATTTCTCTCTCTCTGACTTACTTATATATGACAGACTCTAGTTCCATCCACATCACTACAAATGACCCTATTTCGTTCCTTTCCATGGCTGAGTAATATTCTACTGTATATGTGTACCACAACTTTATCCATTTCTCTGTCAATGTCCTGGCTATTGTAAATAGTTCTGCAATGAGCATTGGGATACATGTGTCTTTTGAATTATGGTTTCCTTACGATATATGCCCAGTAGTGGGATTGCGGGCTCACATGGTAGTTTTATTTTTATTTTTTAAGGAATCTCCATACTGTTCTCCATTGTGGTTGTATCAATTTACATTTCCACCAACAGTGCAAGAGGGTTCCCTTTTCTCCACACCCTCTCCAGCATTTGCTGTTTGTAGATTTTTTGATGATGGCCATTCTGATTTGGTGTGAGGGGATACCTCATAGTAGTTTTGATTTACAGTTCTCTAATAATGAGCTATGTTGAGCATCTTTCCATGTGTTTATTGGTCATCTGTATGTCTTCTTTGGAGAAATATCTATTTAGGTCTTTGGCCTATTTTTTTTAAATTAGGTTGTTGTTGTTTTGATATTGAATTGCATGAGTGCTTGTATATTTTGGAGATGAATCTTTTGTCAGTTCCTTCATTTGCAAATATTTCCTTCTATTCTGAGGGTTGTCTTTCCGTCTTGTTTATGGTGTAGGCAAAAGGTCTTAAAAAAAGAGGAAGAGTCCAAAGGGAATGTTTGTGTTACACAAACATTATTCAAGATGAGAGTTTCTACTCCTTTTCAATGAAGAAAATGCATGCATTTCCCCCACCCCCTTCTTTTCTCTCTGGAGCTGAGAGACACAGTTATTACATTTCTGTGGTAAGCATCACCATGGTGAGCCATCAACTAGTCAGGATGGTATAGACGGTCTGGTTAACCACGCAGCTCACTGAGACACTGGGCAGACGGAGCCTGGAGAGAAGGGGGCTTGTGGGAGCTGACTTGGATGTGACCCAGAGATAAAGACTCAGTTATCTGGGACAGTGATGCACTTCATGAGTACTTTACACAACAGCAACATCTATTCAAGGGCGAAAGTTAAAACCAGATACTGTACGATGTGTGTCTCTGTCATTTCAGAAAATTTTCCAGATAATCTGGAACCACTGGTTAGAGAAATATTAAACAAATGCTTAAGCCCAGTTGCAGATACTGTACCTCCTGATAAAAAATATACATGTCTGTATAATTTATAAAACAACCTGTAGCCTGCAAATATTTTTATTTTTTTTGGAATGTGCCCTTGGGCAAAGTTGTTTGCTCATCACTGATATAATGAAATAGTGAACTGAATACATGTTTTTCAAATATAAATACAATGTCTTAGAACAGAGCTTTTGCTGAAATTTGAAGAGCAAGTGGTTTGAGGTTGTGTGTGTGTGTATGTGTGTGTGTGTGCACTCGGTTGCTCAGTCATGTCTGACTCTTTGCAATCCTATGGACTGTAGCCTACCAGGCTCCTCAATCTATAGGATTTCCTAGGCAAGAATACTGGAGTGGGTTGCCATTCCCTCCTCCAGGGGATCTTCCTGACTCAGGACCCAGAGATCAAACCTGCATCTCTGTGCCTCCTGCATTGAAGGCAGATTCTTTACAGCTAAACCACTGGAGAAGCCCTAGTTTGAGGTTATATTCTCTAGCAATTGGCTTCTTTCACATTCATAATGCTTTTCAGATGCAGTCATGTTCCGGTGTGTCAGTAGTTTTCTTCTTATCATTGTTGACTGTATCCCATCGTATGGCTGTGTTAACATTTATTCTTATACCAGTTGATGGACATTTGAGTTTGCAGTTTTTGGTTATGATGATGAGAAATTTACATGTAGGTCTTTGTTTGGACCTACATGGACCTACCTTTGGACTTACCTTTATTTTTCTTGGGTAAATGCCTAAGAGTAGGATTTCTGGGGCTTGTGATAAGAGTACATTTAACTGTCAAACTGTTTTCCAAAGTGACTGTATTGCTTTGCACTCCCACTGAAACGTGAGAGTTCGCACTCCCACTGAAACGTGAGAGTTCTGGTTGCTCCTACATCCTTCTCTGCACATGGTATTGCTAGGTTTTAAATTTTAGTCACGCTAGTAAGTGAGTCAGGGTATTTCAATGTGCTTTTAATTTGCATGTCACACACACACACACACTATATATATATATATAACATTTATATGTATACTACATGTGTGTGTGTATATATATATATAGGTTTTTGTTTCTTTTTTGCCACACCATGTGGCATGTGGGATCATGGTCCCTGACCAGGGGTTAGACCCTCACCCCCTGCATTGAAAGGCCAGGGTATTAAGCACTGGGCCGCCAAGGCAAGTCCCATCATACTGTGCTGATTTACGCACCTGTGCCACCAAAGAACCCTGCCTCTTAGTTTAGGTGTCACCACTTGGGGACTGCCCGAATAAAGGGGCTGATCCCAGGTACTGGCAGTTCCATCTTCAGTTCAGTTCAGTCACTCAGTCGTGTCTGACTTTTTGCGACCCCATGAACTGCAGCACGCCTGGCCTCCCTGTCCATCACCAACTCCAGGAGTCCACCCAAACCCATGTCCATCGAGTTGGTGATGCCATCCAGCCATCTCATCCTCTGTCATCCCCTTCTCCTCCCACCCTCAATCCTTCCCAGCATCAGGGTCCTTTCAAATGAGTCAGCTTTTTGCATGAGGTGGCCAAAGTATTGCAGTTTCAGCTTCAACATCAGTCCTTCCAATGAATATTCAGGACTGATCTCCTTCAGGATGGACTGGTTGGATCTCCTTGCAGTCCAAGGGACTCTCAAGAGTCTTCTCCAACACCACAATTCAAAAGCATCAATTCTTCGGCACTCAGCTTTCTTCACAGTCCAACTCTCACATCCATACATGACCACTGGAAAAACTATAGCCTTGACTAGACAGACCTCTGTTGGCAGAGTAATCTCTGCTTTTTAATATGCTGTCTAGGTTGGTCACAACCTTCCTTCCAAGGAGTTCCATCTTAGTCAATGCTTTATCTGAAAAGTTGATATTTTCTCCCTATCCTTTTATGTCAACTTTTCCTGACCTTAGGAGTGTTCCTCTGAGCCTCTCTTCACAGAACATATGGCATCTTGTCATGTGTCCTTTAATGAGTAATCTTATTCTAGTTTTATCCTTTATTCATAATCTATCTTTCATCTTTCTCTTATTTCCTGGTGGATTGGCATCCATCTTTATTCAGAACCCACTGCAGGTGCTACTGGGTTTTGCTGGCTTTCATGTTTGTGCTATGGTCCCTCAATCACAGTTATATATTGGAAACTTTGGCCATCATCATTGATTTTCTTTATTAATTGATGCTATTCACAATGCCCAGTGATTCTGATACATCTGTTCCATTGCAAACAAATATCTTGGAATGGAGTCCTGAACAACACAGTCCTGGACTTCTAAGTCATATAATAGGGATTGGACATGTAACCTTTTTTTTTTTTTCCTAAGGGCAGCATATTCTTTAAAGTATTTATTGAATTTGTTACAATATTGTTTCTGTTTTGTACTTTTTTGACCTGGAGTCATGGCCTGGGATCTCAGCTCTCTGAACCAGGGATCAAACCTGCAACCCCTCGGGTGAGAGAGAGTATGAGAGGGAAGGGACCAAGGTCGTGTGCCCTTGCTATGTGTTGGAGCCTGCTTGCTTTTGCCTGAGGGGCTTTACAGTGCAAGTTCCTCAAGCTTGGGTCTTGACCGAGCCTATTTTTCCACATCCTCATTAGACATCTCCATGCATATGTCCCACAGATAGCTCAGACTCAATAAGCTCAGTGTTGTTCACCATTCCCATTGGTAACTAGCCTAATATTCTCCTTTCTTCCATTCCTTATCTTACTGCAGGGCATTGCCATCCACACCATTAAACAAGTCAGCAATCAGGTCACCATCATTACCTTTCTCCATTCCTGCCCACTTCTCCCCAACTTCTGCATCAAGTCCTATTGATTTTTACCCTGAAAGTTTCTCAGATTTACATCTTCTCATCATATTTACTGCCACTACTTATCATCTTTCTCAGGAAAATCATATCTTTTCAATTAGTTCCTCCAGGCTGTGAACACTATTCCTGTATCCATTCAATTTCATTCTTTAATTATATTCAGTAACTACTTGTTATACGCAAAGTACTATTCAAGTGGTCACTCTCAACTTCTAGTCAAGTGTTAGTCTATCTCGGACACTTCCTCTTGACTGCTTCCTCACTAAACCACATGTTAGGATTCTGAACCTAAGCTGATCTTTCCTCCACTCCCATGTCATCTCATCCCCCAGTCTGGCCACTCTGCCCTTGGTGAATTCCATTGTTTTCCAGACTAAATTGGAGTCAGATACATCAGTTAGCAGTAGATTAAAATGCATCTCAGTGACATGCAAGTGGAAAAGTTAATGGTTATCGGTGACTGGTGTGAGGGTCGAGTACCCCAACTCTAACAGCCTGTGTCACCTGTTTCCTTGCCCCTTGCTAAACCCTATAATCAGTTTACAGTTCTTTGCCCTTGTGTCCTTATTCCCCTTCCTATCCCGCTTAAATCCCATGGCCAGTTATTATTACCACTCCTTTTGCACACGACCTCCATCCTTACCTCTCTCACTTGGTCATATTCAACCCTAGCTAAATTCAAGTCTCCACTTATTCTGTGCTTGAATGTGGGTGGAGAAAAACCTTCAGTCCTGCTGACTAATCTCACTTGAAATACATGACTGCTAACCTCAATGGGGCCTGTAATTCTGCTGAAACGCTCATTTGTGCCTCCACTGTCCTACATGATTATTTCATGTTTTCTCTTATCTTCTGGTGCCAGTCACCAAGCTATTGCCTCTTAATTCCTGGATCCATCAGTTCAGTTCAGTTCAGTCGCTCAGTCGTGTCTGACTCTTTGCGACCCCATGAATCCCAGCACGCCAGGCCTCCCTGTCCATCACAAACTCCCAGAGTTCACCCAGACTCATGTCCATCGAGTCAGTGATGCCATCCAGCCATCTCATCCTCTGTCGTCCCCTTCTCCTCTTGCCCCCAGTCCCTCCCAGCATCAGAGACTTTTCCAATAAGTCAACTCTTCGCATGAGATGGCCAAAGTACTTGAGTTTCAGCTTTAGCATCATTCCTTCCAAAGAAATCCCAGGGTTGATCTCCTTCAGAATGGATTGGTTGGATCTCCTTGCAGTCCAAGGGACTCTCAAGAGTCTTCTCCAACACCACAGTTCAAAAGCATCAATTCTTCGGCACTCAGCTTTCTTCACAGCCCAACTCTCACATCCATACATGACCACTGGAAAAACCATAGCCTTGACTAGACAGACCTTTGTTGGCAAAGTAATGTCTCTGCTTTTGAATATGCTCTCTAGGTTGGTCATAACTTTTCTTCCAAGGAGTAAGGAGTAATCTATATATTTCCTTAAATCTCCACTACCTTGTTCACCACCTTCACTCTTGATAGATGATCTTGCTTCTTTTTTAATTCAGAAAATTAAAGCAACCAGAAGAGAACTTCTATAAGTATATATATATATAATATAAATAAATATACTATTATAAATATATATATATAAATATATATATATATATATAAAAACCCACATCCACATGCCTGGATCCACTTACTGTCCTGTTCCTCTAGGTGACCTAACTGCACTCCAAGCTAAGTCCAACTCTTTCACTCATTCACTCACTGGCTCCCATCCCCTCACTCCACCTCCAGAATTCTTCCTGAGAAAGATTTCTTACTTCATTTAAATTTCCATAGATCTTCCTAAAAGAGTAATGCCACTTTGCAATATGCAATTACTGAATAGAATTTAACATAGTATTATATCATTATTCAATATCCTTATGACCAACACTGCTTTATTTCTGAATCAATTTCATTCATTTATTTTTTCTTAATTAAAACACTAAGGTTTTAGTGTTTTAGTGACTGGCACCAGAAGATAAGAGAAAACATGAAATAATCATGTAGGACAGTGGAAGCACAAATGAGCGTTTCAGCAGAATTACAGGCCCCATTGAGGTTAGCAGTCATGTATTTCAAGTGAGATTAGTCAGCAGGATTAGTGGGGACTTCCCTGGTGGTCCAATGGTTAAAATTCACCTTCCAATGCAGGGTACAGGGGTTTGATACCTGGTCAGAGAACTAAGATCCCACATACCATGGGACAATTAAGCCCGTGTGTTACAATGAAGACGCAACACAGCCAAATTAAAATAAAACAAAGCAAAAAGGTTATTACGGCTTCTTTGACATCCCACAGCATCCCTCCTCCCAATAATGAGGTAATAGTTGTAATGAATTTTTATACAATGGTGCATGACCCCAATTCAAGACAAAGATTTCAGTTGGGCATAAGGACTTCTTGTGTTTGGGGGTAATAATCACTGTTTTGGAATAGGTATATATTTGAAGTTCTTTAAAATTAATCTTGATAATGTTTTTGTTCATACATGTTATCACTTTTTCTTATCTTTTGACAGAGGAATGGACTGGAAGACCATTCAAACATTCTTCCAACGTAAACTTTATAATTATCCTTGTAATCATCCAATAAGACCCAGCTAAGACCTCCTTGCCAGATAAAGGTGAACAAGCCAGCCTTTTATCCTTTGTCTTCCCAGTGATTAATGCAAGCTTAGTTGATGTTAGGGTAGGAGAGAATCTTCCTTCTTACCCCTGTTTCCATCATCCTCATCCCTAGATGGCATACGTCTGGGTATGTGCAAACCACCGGGTACTGTTACTCCTTCCAGGAACTCATGAGAGTAACCCACCTGCAGCATTCTAGCAGGAGGCACGTGAGATACAGATCACCTTCGAGAGCAGCCTTTAAAGGCTGCTTGCTCTTAACCACAGAGTACACGGACTTCCTCTCCATCACCAGCAATGAACTCCATGCCCTGAGAACCGACCTTATCAGCTCTGCCCTAAATTGTACACCTGGAGGGAGTGGGTGCCTGATAATGTGAGGGGTTGTAAGGACAAGCACCCACCCTCGAAGACTTCAGGCCTCTCTCCGTGTTTGCACCAGCCTCCCCAAGTGCTCTTTTTGTGACAGTCTCTGAGCTTCTGAACCTGGATTCTAAATACGCCTTCTGGTGAAACAAACAGGAAAAGTGAAAGGAACATGCCACCTCCCTGCTCCCTCTCTCTAACCCTTTAATTTCCTAAGCCTTCAATGGGTTTTATCACTCCTCTCCCAGTTGCTCTGAAACTTCTCCCATGCAGAGCTCATATTTCTTTTTCTGGGTGAAGGTTGAGAGACATCCAAAAAATTGCTTACAGTCATAAAAGTACTAAAACAGGCTGGGTGTTGGTGACAGAAACCATTCTGGGGGAATGCTAGGAGAGAAAATTTGATTAGAGTGAATGTTGTAATATTTAAAACTCTTCCCCGATGTGAGAAGTGGAAAACTACTATTGCCATGTTAGCTTTTTAATTTGTGATATTTTGATATTTAAATGCTTCGGAAGTCAATTTCCTCCTGTTTCTCTACCTTCACCTAAAATGCCATCATAACTTGCTTTTTATCCTGATGAATTTATTTTTCACTTGAGGTAACCACAAGGCTGAGCATATGATGGAGATTTGGCCTAAACTGATAAAAATAAATAAGCCATTTGATAATATGCCCAGAGTAGACAATTTATGCTTTCAACATAAATGGCTCCTTCATAGGGTGTAGAACATAATACATATGGTGGTGGTTTTCAATACCAGGGAACAGATAGAACAGCATAAAAAGGATGAAAACATACATTTATTTCAGTGTCGATTTGTGTGGGTGAGATGTTTTTATTGATGTTTTGAACATAGAGCTTTGTTTTTAGAAGTGTATTATTTGCGATCCTGTGGTTTTTTCCCAGCTAGAGTGGATTCTTACCTTCTGTTTCCCTACTTGGCATTCCTGCCACAAGGGGGTGCAATGGCCATGATTATGGTGGCCTGGATGTTTTAAAGTTTTATTTTGTCTTGTTTTATTTTATTTACTTTATGTTATTTTTAATTATTCTGTCTTATTTTATTTTTTGGTCTGAGGTTCCAGGTTTCACATATTGACTTTCTTAGAGTCATTTTTATGTAATTGCATACCTTGCATTCATCACATAATTTTATTAAAAATGAAAATGATTTATACAAATTACCAAGCAACCGTTAATTTTAAAGTTTCCAGTTTTCAGATCATAAATGCATGACATTTAAAAAGAAATAAGTGTTACTTTAAAATCGGATATTATACAGAAAATGAAAATTAATCATTCTTCGTGACCCAGACTAATTCCTGTTAGTATTTTTATTCCTGTGTTCCTAATATTTCCTTCTTGTTTTTAATACCTGATTTACAATAATTGAATAGTTTTCTGTCTCTCATCCTAATTTTTACTCAGGTATTTTACTACATTTTAAACATTTCAAAATGTTTCATATTTATGATAAGCTATGATAGTTTTGTATGTAGTTTTATTAATATATTTTAAAATATTATTTTTCTCTAATAACTTTCTAGATGATTAGCAGTCCAAAGAGTATGAATATTTTTAAGGTTCTTGACTGAAATTATAAAATTGCTTTTCATAAAGTTGTATCTGTTTACATTAATTAGCAGTGAATAATTGCTCAATTTGGCACATTCTGGCCAACCGTATTACAGTTAAAAAGATAAGTCTGGCTACTTTGATAGGGACTTGTTCAATGTGAATTTATTTATTACGGGTAGTAAATATTTTTGCATGTACTTCAAAGACATTTTGATGCCTTATTACATTGTCAGTTTATATCTTTTGAGCAGATGTTCTGAATGCTTGTCTTGACAATCAGCATGAGGTTTCCATTATTATACATAAAACAGATAACCAACAAGGATCTAGTGAATAGTGCAAGGAGCTATGGTCAATATTTCATAAAAATCTACAATGGAAAAGAATCTGAAAAAATTATATATGTATATCTGAATCACTTTGCTGTACACTCAAAACTAACACAACTTCGTAAATCAACTGTGCTATGCTCAATTGCTTCAGTTGTGTCCAACTCTTTGCAATCCCAAGGACTTCAGCCCATCAGGCTCCTCTGTCCATGCAATTTTTCAGGCAAGAATACTAGAGTGGGTTGCCATTGCTTAACTTATATGCACAGTACATCGAGTGAAATGCTGGGCTGGATGAAGCACAAGTTGGAATCAAGACTGCCGGGAGACATATCAATAACCTCAAATATGCTGATGATACTACCTTAATGGCGAAAAGGAAAAGGAACTAAAGAGCTGCTTGATAAAGGTGAAAGAGGAGAGTGAAAAAGCTGGCTTAAAACTCAACATTCAAAAAACAAAGGTCATGGTATCTGGTCCCATCACTTCATGACAAACAGATGAGGAAACAATGGAAACTGACAGACTTTATTTTCTTGGACTCCAAAATCACTACAGATGGTGACTGCAGCCATGAAATTAAAAAACACTTACTCCTTGGAGAAAAAGCTATCACAAACCTAGACAGCATATTAAAAAGCTGAGACATTACTTTGCTGACAAAGCTATGGTTTTTCCAGTAGTCATATATGGATGTGAAAGCTGGACAAGAAAAGGTTGAGTGCCAAAGAATTGATGCCTTTGCACTGTGGTGCTGGAGAAGACCCCTGAGAGTCCCATGGACAGCAAGGAGAGCAAACCAGTCAATCCTGAAAGAAATCAATCCTGAACATTCATTGGAGGGACTGATGATGAAGCTGAAGCTCCAATATTTTGGCCATCTGATGCAAAGAACCGACTCATTGGAAAAGACCCTGATGCTGGGAAGGATTGAAGGCAGGAGGAGAAGGGGATGACAAAGGATGAGATGGTTGGATGGCATCACCGACTCAACGGACATGAGTTTGAGCAAACTCCAGGAGATGGTGAAGGACAGGGAAGCCTGGCGTGCTGCAGTGCATGGGGGTCATAAAGAGTCGGGCACACCTGAGTGACTGAACAACTCCAGGGGATTATTCCAACCCAGGGATTGAACCTGTGTCTCCTGCCTCTCCTGTATTGGCAGACAGATTCTTTACCAGTGAGCCACCTAAGAAGCCCCAAAATAGTGTCTTAGGAGGAGATGAATGCTATTGAAGAAAATTAAATCAGGGAAGTTGCAGAGGGAGTGTCAGGGGGGTCAGAGACACTTTCACTGAGAAGGTGATATTTGCCCAAAGACTCAAATGAGGGGAAGGAAGACTGTGAAGTTTCTAGTGGTGAGCGTGCCAGGCAGAGGGACTAGCAAGAGCAAAGGCTCAGAGGTAGGGGTGTGTCTGGTACTCAGGTTCATAGTCTAGATATGCAAAAGTAAAAATGAAAACAAATTGAGATCCTGTTCTTTAAGAGGTGAATTTTAAACGTTTACTCATTTTGTTCCTTATTTTATACTTTCCATGTTTTTCCCCCCTAGTATTTTCTTGTGCCTTTGCTTTTGGCTTTCATCCTTTGTGGAGACTTATCTTACGATTTGTTTACACTGACTGATGGTTACATTTAGATTTTAGCTTATTTATCACATTAGGTGACTTTTAAACCATCTACTTATCAAAGCCAAGAACGGAGTGATAACTTTTGACCTCACTTTAGTGAAGCTGAGGAATTTTCTGCCTTTGTATCGTGCCCCTTGTTTTCATTCCCATTTTGGGGCTTGGTTCCCTGAATTTAGATCACAGGTTAAGAGGATGGTAATGATCTAGATCATCTAGATGCTGATGCTCAATCATCTTGATGCTGATGATTATTGTATTATTATTAGCTTTTTTTTTTTTAAGATATATTACCTTTTTTTTTTTTTTTACAATTTCTTTTGGTTTTTTGACTCACTTGAAAAGCTTTTATAACATCGTTATAAATATTATTTAGACTTAATCCAATGAATAGTTTGTTTCAGGGCTCACTGGGATCCAGGATATAAAGAGTATGAAGAATAAAGTGTCCATTTGAGCTACTGAATTCTTAGCTTTGATTCATCTGTCAGTCAGCCAAAGTCTATCTCTGAATGTTGTTTTTAACCATGAAGATGCCCACATAGAATTTTTATCTGTCCTCACATGCTTGAAAAAGACTTCTGATTGACTTCACAGAATATTATTTGATGGAGCATTTTGGGTTGAATCATTTATTTTTTCATTTGATAATTATTTATTGAGAACCAACATGTTAGACATTGTTCTTTTTTCTTAAGCAAAATTCGTACTGAACCATTGCATACAGAGAAATGTGCAGCTCTTAAGCGCATAACTCAATAAAACTTCACAAATGTATCATTTGATGATCAAAGAGGTCTTGTCTGAGCAGAAGCTGTCGATCTATACTTTCTCTCCTTCTGGACTTTGAAGATTTTACTCCATTATTTCCTGGTGTTTGATGTGGATAAGTCTGACATCAATATAATTTTGGATCCTGATTTGGTATTTTATATTTTCCTCCTGGATGTAGGCTTATATCTTCTTTATTTTTAGAAATTCAGTTCAATTCAGTTCAGTCACTCAGTCGTGTTCGACTCTTTGCCACCCCATGAACCGCAGCATGCAGGGTTCCCTGTCCATCACCAACTCCCGGAGTCCACCCAAACCCACGTCCATCGAGTCGGTGATGCCATCCAACCATCTCGTCCTCTGTCATCCCCTTCTCCTCCCGCCCCCAATCCCTCCAAGCATCAGGGTCTTTTCCAATGAGTCAGCTATTCGCATCAGGTGGCCAAAGTATTGGAGTTTCAGCTTCAACATCAGTCCTTCCAATGAATATTCAGGACTGATTTCCTTTAGGTTGGACTGGTTGGATCTCCTTGTTGTCCAAGGGACCCTCAAGAGTCTTCTCCAACACCACAGTTCAAAAGCATCAATTCTTCGGTGCTCAGCTTTCTTTATAGTCCAACTCTCACACCCATACCTGACCACTGGAAAAACCATAGCCTTGACTAAACGGACCTTTGTTGGCAGAGTAATGTCTCTGCTTTTTAATATGCTGTCTAGGTTGATCATAACTTTCCTTCCAAGGAATCACCATCTGCAGTGAGCCCAGAAAAATAAAGTCAGCCACTGTTTTTAGAAATTAAACAAGCTTAACATACTTGCAAGATATTTTACATTAAAAAAAATACTGAGATAAATGAAAATGGTCAGAAGGTACAAACTTCCAGTTACAAGATAAAGAAGTCCTGGAACTGTAATGCATAGCATGGTGATTATAGTTAATAACACTGTATTGTATATTTGAAAGTTGCTTAGAGAATAGATCTTAAAAGTTCTATTCCTACCCCCAAAAAAGTTGTAACTATGTGTGATGATCAATTTAGCTACATTTATTGTGGTAATCATCTTTTGATATATGCATATATCAAATTATTATGTTGTACCCCTAAAACTTTCCCTTCTCCAAGGGATCTTCCTAACCCAGGGATTGGACCCAGGTCTCCCATATTGCAGGCAAATTCTTTACTAGCTGAGCCACAAGGGAAGCCTAAGAATACTAGACTGGGTAGCCTATCCCTTCTCCAGTGTATGTATCTTCCCAACCCAGGATTTGAACCAGGGTCTCTTGTATTGCAGGTGGATTCTTTACCAACTGAGCTATCAGGGAAGCCCATTGTGGTAATCATTTTATGATATATGCATATATCAAATTATTATGTTGTATACCCAAAACCGTCTAGTCAAAGCTATGGTTTTTCCAGTGGTCATGTATGGATGTGAGAGTTGGACTGTGAAGAAAGCTGAGTGCTGAAGAATTGATGCTTTTGAACTGTGGTGTTGGAGAAGACTCTTGAGAGTCCCTTGGACTGCAAGAAGATCCAACCAGTCCATCCTAAAGATCAGCTCTGGGTGTTCATTGGAAGGACCGATGCTGAAGCTGAAATTGCAATACTTTGGCCACCTCACGTGAAGAGTTGACTCATTGGAAAAGACCCTGATGCTTGGAGGGATTGATAGCAGGAGGAGAAGGGGACGACAGAGGATGAGATGGCTCGATGGCATCACCGACTCGACGGGCATGAGTTTGGGTACACTCTGGGAGTTGGTGATGGACAGGGAGGCCTGGCGTGCTGCGATTCATGGGGTCGCAAAGAGTCAGACATGACTGAGCGACTGAACTGAACTGAAATGAACTGATACCCAAAACGAACACAGTGTTATATGTCAATTACATCTCAATTTTTTAAAAAATAATGGAAAATATCAGAATCCCCAGAACTAAAGAACCAGAATTAAAATCAAGTATTTCACTGTTCCACTGCCTTTAACCCCCTCAAAATGTTAAGGATATTTTCACTGTCCCCCTAATGTCTCCTGCATTGGCAAGCAGATTCTTTACCACTGAGCCACTTGGGAAGCCGAAGAAGCTCTCTGGGGCTTCTTTAATAAGGGCACCAATCTCATTCAGGAAGAGCTCTACCCTCATGACCCCCCAGTGGTCCTGTCTCCCAATTCCATCACTTTGGGGGTTAGGATTTGAATTCTGGGGGGACACAAACATTCAGACCATACTGGCAGGGTATGAACAGAGAAAACAGAGGATGGTAAAGGCCTACAAGACAGAGGGGCCATGACACAGGCACTGAGGTCAAGACAGCGTGGTGGTCACAGCAAGGACTTGATAAGGGCAGGGTGAAACATCAAGTAGGAAGTCACATGAGATGAAAAACAGGACAGGACCAGGGCCAGGTTATGTCTGATTGTGTCATGTCTGATTTTGTGCCACAGATAGATATTGGAGGATGGATTGAAGGGAAAGGAGCAACAGCAGCAATGACAGGCAGGATGCTGTTCCAATAGCAGGAGAGAAACGAGAAAAGATGAAGTCCTGAACCTGGGCAGGGGAAGGGTTAAGTGGAGAACTTTCAGGAAGTGAAACTTCATGAGTCTGGGGATGTGTGGGTGTCAGGAGTGAGAGAGAGGAAGAGGGGAGAGTCAGGGATGCCTCACAGATCTCCAGCAGAGGTGATGGGGTGAATGATGGTGCTAACTGAGGGAAATGAAGGGAAAATGAAAGTAATGCATATCAGGGGAGAAGAGGCTTGGAAAGCAACCATCTCTTCCCACTCTCAAAATTCCCAGGAATACAGTCTAGTGAGAAATCATGGTTTAGAACTGTGGTGGTATATGCCATTTTCTCGTCCTCCATCCCAAAGCAAAACACCAATTATTTTCACCACTACTATTCAAGGAAAACAAGAGAAATGAACAACAATACTTTAAGGAGAGGTTTTAAAGCAGAGACTGTGAGACACTTTCAGTAGTAGCTGCCAGTGAACCTCTTGTATGAAGACCATGATGGGAGATGGTCATGAGACTCAAGATCTCGGGGTGCAGAAGCATTGGAAGGACGTGGCTGGAGAAGATGATCTTGGGTTTGGAATTCGCAAAGAAGCAGAGAAAAGCCATGGTTCTCTGGGTGGGGCTGGAGTTTATAGGGAATAAAGTAGTGCAGAAGGTGGTCTTTTGAGAAGCAGGGAGCCTGTGGGACCAGCTTGAGAATTCTCAGGGCTGCCCAGAAGTAGGGCAAGATGACATGCTTGGCCATGATGGGGAAATATGGTTATGACTTCAAACATGAAACTACTCTGGAATTGAATACAGTTTGGTTTTTATTTTACTTAGGCTGAACTTTTCTCATGCTTGAAGTTTGTTTTGCCCCAGTGGCTCTTTTCAGTGTCCTGGACTACACTGAATTAGAGGCCGAGGGCTGGAGGGGCTGTTCTAGGGTTATGGCCTGAGAAGAGAGAAATGTTCTTTTCTAGGTCTCTGGTTGACATTAATCTTCAAAAGCAGCCAGAGCTCAGGGAGACACAGGCCATTCTAGTCTGAAAACAATGTTTTCTCCCAGAACTTCCTCCTTCCTGCCAAACCTCAGGTCCTATTTTGGGGAGGATCTTTTTTTTCCTCCTGTATGTTTTTTAGCAATGATATGTCATTTTCCCAAGGCCATTGTTTTTATTTGCTTAATTTGTTCCAGAGTGCATGTGTCCATAGCACTGGATAATAGTATGAGGGTCTCCATCGTCTATTGTCTTTTATTTTTTTTTTTTTTTAATATTTATTTGGCTGCTCCAGGTCTTAGTTGCAGAATGTGGGATCTTTAGTTACAGCACATGGGATCTAGTTCCCTGACCAGGGATTGAAGCTGGGCCGCCTGCCTTGGGAGCGCAGAGTCTTAGCCATTAGACCACCAGGGAAATCCTTCTATTGTTTTGAAAAGAGTAAAACTGAGAATCTGGAATTGGGGTGGGTGGAGGGTATTGCTACTCAAAGGCATG
This sequence comes from Bubalus bubalis, assembly GCF_019923935.1. Lineage (NCBI taxonomy): Eukaryota > Metazoa > Chordata > Mammalia > Artiodactyla > Bovidae > Bubalus > Bubalus bubalis. The sequence continues at coordinate 27,515,628 of NC_059158.1, forward strand.
CTTTGTTTTGTTCTATTGATAAATTTGCATACCGTTCCAAATAGGAAAGGGCTGACCTCTCTGAAGGGCTTCCTTGGTAGCTCAGCTGGTAAAGAATCCTCCTGTAAAGCAGGAGACTCCAGTTTGATTCGTGGGTCAGGAAGATCCCCTAGAGAATGGATAGGCTACCCAATCCAGTATTCTTGGGCTCCCCTTGTGGCTCAGGTGGTAAAGAATACATCCGCAATGCAGGAGACCTGGTTTCATCCCTGAGTTGGGAAGAGATACCCACTCCAGTGGGTATCCAGAAGGGAACAGATACCCACTCCAGTATTCTGGCCTCTCTGAAGACATTTTAATGAGAAAAGAATAAAGAAGCAAATTTTTTCCCAAAACTTTATTATTACAAATTGTTTTTATGACAACAGTTTAATAGAGCAGTTAGACTTGCTGTCTCTCTTGTAATGCCTCAATAATTTACAAAATTAAGTTAATAAACATGAAACTAAATTTAATCTCTTTTCAGCTGTGTCATGTACTCCAAAGGGACAAGCAAGAGAAAATTCTATAGCCATAGATGTAGTACAAGCTCAGAAATTTTCAACTGCTATTTAATCCTATCTAGGATTTCCCTAGGCAAAACAGACACTCATATATTTCACCTTTTTTCTAAAGACTAATGAAACATAAATAGATCCATAAATAGCTCATATAAATATAGGTTCTACCTTTTAAATAATAATATTCACAAATCTGGAAACTTGTCTTAAAAGAATAGGAAATAAAGCATGTAATACATCAAAGTGGAATCTTATGCCCCAGAGTTATTTCAGGGCTTATTAAATACATAAATGATGTTAGTTAGAAGTGGGGCTGGGTCTACTCCCCAGGAAGCCTAACTAACTTGGGGAGTAGGGGTCAGGCAGAAAGCTCCTAAGCCAAATGGCGGACAATGGGGGTGACACAGGTGCAGCCCACGGCCACCAGCATCTTCTCCAGCCGGAAGGAGTGAGGGCAGTGCTGAGACTCCCTTCGAAGGACCAGGATCTCTTGCTGGATGGTGACAGAGTTCATGTGATGGTTCACCTTCCCTTCAGCATTGATACAGCCCGAGTGGCTGCACTTGGCCTCCCAGATCACAGAGGGGTACCTCTCAGGGTCCTCATTGCGGCTGCAGGGGAGACAAAAGCCAGGAAGAAAGTGAATTCCTGGTAGAGCAGTAAGGAAGTCAAACAGGAATAAGCAAAGGGAGGCCAATTGACATGATAGGCATTGCAAATTCTCTAAGTGCTATTAGTCTGGAAAACAAGCCATTTGGGAAAAACTTGGACTTGGAAGCCCATGAAGTGTTATAGAAAAAAGAAACAATGATCAGCTTTTCCGAGGTTCTTTGAAGAATAAACAAAAGAAGACAGACTGAAACTACAGAAAGGATTTAAGTTTGTCATAAAGGATATTATTTTAGGGTACATTTGATAGATTAAAAAAACTAAGAGTCATCTAGAAACGAGATAGCTGTTAATCTGACTTAATGAAGTCTGTCTTTGAAACAAGAAAGGCATCCAAATTCATCTGACAACACACTGATGGAACAGAGCCCATGGGTGACAGGAAGGGCTGGAAACAATATCTGAAGCCCCTCTGTAACTTTCCCTTCTCCCTCTCCTCTGGCTGAGAGAATGATTGGACTTAGTTTAATTTATTTGAACTATTCTTGGTAAGTAGAAGTAAGAAGAAAAGACCCTATAGACAGGTGGATCTGTAGGCTCCACATAACTGAGGTCATTTGCCTGAAATCAAATTATCAAAATGCATTTTGTATTTGATCCATCATAGGGTCTAAAGGGGAGCCTGGTGGGCTACAGTCCATGGGGTCACAAGAATCGGACACGACTTAGCGACTAAACCACCACCACCACCACTAGATGTATTAAAGACACAGTGAATGTCAGTCTGTTGGGGATGTAATTCAAGACTAAGTCAAAAAAGGGTGAAACACCCAATGGAACACTTCTTCTACTGGGATTCAAGCTAATCCAGTAGCTAATCCACTTTTCCCAGTGCTAATATAACCAAGAAAAGCACAAAAATCCCAGTTAATTAACTGTTGTTGTCAACAAACTCTACCAGGGTATTCTCTGGTAGCCCTGGGAAAGAGAATTCCAGTACTAATCTCCCATGCTAAATGTCTGTTTCTTTTTTGGGTAAATAAACAATAGACTTGGGGTGTCATAAATATCAGAATGATGACCACCATTCATTTAAGTGGATTCTGGGGACATCAAGAACTCATAGGCTAGGTGTTATGGATGGGCTGGGAAGAGCTGTGATCTATGAAAGAAATCTGTAGAAACAAAGTTAGAGAATCACTGGTTTGCACAATGGCTGTTCCAGGTTTGACAGGTGATTCTGAATGAGTAATATCACCCCCCTCAGATGATTTAACTGGCAGTCTGATGTGTTCTTCTGATGTAGAAGAATGCAGAGGTTTTATCTGGGGTCTTACGTACTGGAGAGTCCAAGGTGAGGTGGAGCGCTTGTGATAATCGGTGGGCCTTCTGGAGTTTGTGCTCCGGTTAACGATGTTTAGGTTGACCCTCACATGCTGCGGGAAGTTCTTGTCCTCAGTAGGTGGGCAGCCTGGACTCTGTGGGATGATGACTCCTGCCTTCACAAGAGCCACCAGACTCAGAAGCAGTAGCAGTGACTGGATGGAGAGAGAGGTAGATTGGGTTAGTACTACAATGGTTTTTGTTAATACACTGTGGTGATGATTGAATTGCTGATAGTTGAGAACATTCTATGGTCCAGAACAATCTATACTAAATTTTCAAATATGTTAAGTGAAAAGCTGATAAGATGACCAAAGTGATATTAAAACCATGGCATTTCTACCAGTTTTAAACATTTTTTTTTTTAAGTAGAAAAACCACATTATTCATTGGCTGACAGTAATTTTAGTGAAGAGGGCAAGTCATCAATATATCAGTATATGCCTCACTCTCAGGTCTTTGGAAGGGTAATGACCTTGATTTTCTAGGAAGAAATGCCCTTCTACATCATTGATATCTCCCCTTACATTTTGTGAAACATTGCGTAAAAGGGAATGCACACCTTAGACATAAAGGGCTGTAGAAAATCCATGTGGAATCAGTTAGAAATTCTGTTGGTACCACTGGCAAATGTCCAAGCCCAAACTCAACACCCCCTTATATTTTCTTGAGTATATTTCCCAGTTTTTCTAAATTTACATATATTGATTCTATAATCAAATTGGGTTTCAAAAAAGACGCATGTATAACTTTAGATTAGAATTAAAAGGTGTCTGTTTTTAACATATTGTTAAAGCATCTTTTTTGAAACCCAATTTGATTACAGAATCAATATATGTAAATTTGGAAAAGCTGGGAAACATACCTAAGAAAACAGGGTTAGTGTACCAAGACTATAGTATAATAATACAATAATGGAAAGAAGAGTCACTGCCAAAACATTAAATCTTCAAGGGTAGTGACCCATCTTATTTTGAATTAAAGAAAAACACTGTGGAAGAATTATATTAAATCCCTTGTACCCAGAGAAACAGATTTTCAATAAGCATTCTGTCTTACAGCACAATGTCACGCTGACACTTCGTGTGTGGTTTAGCCCCAGTATATCTATCTTTCAGTTTTAATCTCATCTTTCAAACTGATATGCACCAGTTCTTGAAAATGCTAAATAATGACAAATATCTATCAAGGGTTTCATTTCCCATCCTATATAGGCTGTATTCTTGGATTTCCATAGTTAGAATCCAGAATTTCATGCCCGCAGTTCAGAAATTGATCTGGCCTAAATCAAGAAGAGAATCACACATCAGTGCAGGACTCACCATAGACGAAGTTCTCATAGAAGCCATGGTAGTTCCTTCCAGTTCACTGTAGACGGATGAACTTGTGCTCACTGTGAGATGGACAATGTGTAGTGCTATCTTCTCTCTTTTTATAGGGTTTTTCTCCTTCTGTGGTCGCTTGCGTTGGCGTGTCGGAGTGAGTTCAGGGGTGACACCATTTTGGTTAAAAGTTCCATCCCAAAATGAGGTCAAAGAAAAACCGCCCCTTCGTGACGGGTAATAATCTGCTTCTGAAGGATAATGGGAAGAACAGAAATCCATTTTTTAAAGACCATGTCCTCTCTTCATTCTTCAAGGATCTATGACTTGTCAGAGGCTGAGTGGAGACCGAGAAATTATTTACTTGTGGGCAAGCATGAAGCTGCCATAAAAGATGTTCTCTCTTTTAACAGTTCATAGGGAAATAAAAGTTTGGCATCACATTCAAACTTCTGACAGTCTTCTTCTGCCATATGCCTTGATTTCCCATTCTATAGTGCCTTTCCTCACCAGATTTCCTAGCCAGGTGTGGTGGGCATCATTCCAGAAACTACTCAAGGTCTTGCCATATAAACAAACCAACAAAAGACCAATACATAATTTCGTGATGACAGGATATATTATTTCACTGATTTAACACCTGCTTTGTTCAACATCTACTCTGCCTGAGGAACAAATAACCAGATTTGAGAGACATGAGATTTACTATCAAAGACATGTCTAACACTGCATGTTACCAAGCAACTTCCTCAGGAGGAAGAAGGAATGAGAACGTAGTCAGACAAAGAGGGGAGTTGAAAGTGGAGGTAGAGACTGCAGGAAGGTGGGGAGGGTAGAGAAAGGAAGGACAGCAAAGAGCAGACAATGATAACAACAAGAAAGGAGGGGAGAGATGGGGGATAAGAAGGAAAAAGAGAAGGAAATTGTTCCTCCTTCTTTTTCTCCACTCTCTAAGTAAGGTGAACTTTGATTTCAGGTCCTTGAGAAAGGCTTCTCCTAGGGAATATTGACGTCTATCCCAAGGATGATAAAATGAGGGATGTAGATGTGGCTGGGGTCATGTCACCCTCTCTCTGCCCCTTCTTTGCAGTGGGATGTTCTCCTGGCTAGACAGATCCTGACCAATCACTGAGGAAGACCATGAACAGTTGAATCTCAGGGGTAATGTTAGATGGATGACCTTGGTGGATTAAGCAGCTACAGATGGAAGAGGAAGTGGGATGCAGCTTGCCCTGATTTCCTTGATTCTGCTGTTGACCTCACCACCTACCCTTGGAGACATGGAGTCAATGTGAACTCCCCGTCCCTCCTCTACATGTGATCAGGTAGCCATCTTAGCAGCTACTTTGTCTCTCACATCTATTTCCTATTCCCAAACCTACTGCCATTCCTCTAACTCAGACTGTTACCCACTTGCATTGTTTTTTTTTTTTTAATTGAAGTATAGTTGATTTACAAGGCTGTTTTAATTTCTACTGTAAAGCAAAGTGATTCAGTTATACATATACATACATTCTCCTTATATTCTTCTCCATTATGGTTTATTACAGGATGTTGGATGTAGTTCCCTGTGCTATATAGTAGAACCTTGGTGTTTATCCATCCTACATACAATGGTTTGCATTTGCTAACCCCAGCTCCATTTCTTGCCCTCCCCCCCCACCCCACCACCTTGGCAGTCACATGTCTGTTTTCTACGTCTGTGAGTCTGTTTCTTTTCCATAGATGGGCTCATTTGTGTACTTGAATTGTTTTAATAGCCACATTTGCTCCTCCCAATTGCTGTCTTCTGCCCACCTTCGGCATTCCTGCAATTACAATCTTCAAAGTATGACTCTGATTGTGTCTTGTCTCACTTGGTTGTGTACAGAACAAAATGCAAACCCCTTCAGTTCAGTTCAGTCACTCAGTCGTATCCCACTCTTTGTGACCCCATGGACCGCAGCATGTCAGGCCTCCCTGTCCATCACCAACTCCCAGAGCTTGCTCAGACTCATGTCCATTGAGTCAGTGATGCCATCCAACCATCTCAACATCTGTCGTTCCCTTCTCCTCCTGCCTTCAATCTTTCCAAGCATCAGGATCTTTTCAAATATTTGACTTAGTATTGAACATCTGCAAACTTTACAGTTTCACCCTCCACCACACTCCATGACTTGGACTCAGGAGTTCCTGATTATTCTCCTACAGATGGTCCCTGGATTAATGATGGTTCGACTTACAATTTTTTCAACTTTGCAATGTGCAAAAGTGATATGTGTTCACTAGAAGCTGTACTTCAGATTTTGAATGTTGATCTTTTCCCAGGCTGGTGATATGTGGTGCTGTCTTCTCTTGTGAGGCTGGGCAGTGGCAGCTCCCAGTCAGCCATGTAATCATGAGGGTGAACAACTGATACACTTACCACTGTCTATACCCAGACAACCATTGTATTTTTCACTTTTAGCACATTATTTAGTCAATTATATGGAATATTCAATACTTTATTATAAAATGAACTTTGTGTTAGGTGATTTTGCCTAACTGTAGGCTAAAGTAAGTGTTCTGGGCACACTTAAACTAGGCAATGCTAAGCCATGATGCTTGGTGGGTTAAAGTGTATTAAATACATTCACATTAAGATGTTTTCAATTTATCAGGATGCAACCACATCCTTTTTTTTTGGCCACACCTCTCAGTCTGTGGGATCTTAGTACCCCAAGCAGGGCTTGAACCCATGCCCTCTGTAGTGAAAGTGTGGAGTCCTAACCACTGGATCACCAGAGAATTCCCTGTAATACCATCTTAAGTCAAGGGAGATCTGTAATGCCTGCACATTTTTCATTAGGTACTGTCTCTGAAATGCCCTTTCTCATCCTCAGTTTATATCAAAATTCTCCTTGTCCTTCCAGATCCAGTTCAAATGTATCTTTGGGGTCTGGAGGTCCCTCCTGATCATTATAGTTGGAATGAGCAGCTCCCACAACACGAGATTTTATCTACCTCTACAGTAACTTGTTATTTATTCTTTTGGCCACAACTGCGTGGCTTGTGGGATCTTTGTTCCCCAACCAGGGATTGAACCTGGGCCCTCTGCAGTGAGAATGCAGAGTCTTAACCACCAGAAAGCCAGGGAAGTCCTTGCTTCATTTTGTACTGTATTTTATTTGGCTGGGAAGAGTATGTTTAAGACAAATGTTTATTTCCAATTTAGATTTTATTGTCATCCTTCAAAGCCAGCATGTTATTTGTCTTTGTAACTTCCATGGTACCTCATGTGGGGCTTTATGCAACATAGGTCTTCACAGATTGCTTCTGTGTTGCTGGTTTCTCTCAGCTACACATCTGTCCATGTATATTTTTAGTGTATCACCTGTCATTTGTTTGCATATCTGATTTTCCTGCTAGACAGATATTAGTTTTTATATTACTTTACATAGTATCTAGTAAATAGGAAGTGCTCACTAAGTCATGAATTACAATATGAAGAATGTTTGGGTAGTTTGGAATTTTGACTATTCCTTTTGGGACCCAATTGCACCCCCATGACCATACTAAGCTAACACTTTGACTTTCCATCCTGATCATTTTGAAGGCAGTGTGGTAAGGTTGTGATCTGTTTTGGACCATCCTTAAATGGAGGATTTCTTGCTTCTGCTGTCTGGTAGGGATGAGGTCAAGGTGAATGTGTTTGTTAGCCAAAGCGGACAAACTGATTCTAGTTGTCCTGTCTGTGTCTGCCTCCTGTGTCAATGAAATACACCCTGTGTGCCCCTTTGCAATACCAACCCTTGCTTTAACATAAGGATGGGAAGTAAAGTGAGTTTTCACAAAAGTATAAAAATGATCATTTTGAGGTGGTGATCAGAGACGGTTGTGCCCCGTCTTGAGCACATTGGATTTCTCAGATGCACACTTGAGCTGGAGAAAGAGTCAGAAGTAGAAAGATGGTGTGCAGAATGGGAAGGGTAGTTATCTACAGAGGCAGCTGGTTCAGGTTTATACCCCAGCCTGTTGAGACAGAAGGAATACTGGACTGGAAATTCATAGCTCAGGCAGTAAAGAATCTGCCTGCAATGCAGGAGACCCAAGTTCGATTCTTGGGTTGGGAAGATCCTTTGGAGAAGGAAATGGCAACCCACTTCAGTATCCTTGCCTGGAGAATCCCATAGACAGAGGATCCTGGCAGGCTATAGTCCATGGGATCGTAGGAGTCAAACACGACTTAGTGACTAAACCACCAGAACACCCAATGAGAGAGCACTTTGGTTTTTGCTGTAGCTCTGCCATTAACTACCTATCCCTTTGGGTACTTCATGTCCTTGAGGCTCAGTTTTCCTTTTGATAAAATTAGTTTTTGCACCAGGTAATCTTTGATTGTCTGAATTTTTAGAGAAAGAAAATAGTGGGAGAACAAATAGGGGCAGTAAATTAGGGGTGATGACTTTGCTTAGTGATTTTCCTCAGATTTATCAGTCCTGATTCTTGGAAGGCTGAGGAACAGGTACCCACATGTAACCAGGAACTGCAACCTGGCTGTTGAGAGCTGGGTAAGGTGTGGGGAGGAGGAGCAGGTGGAGGTTGGGAGGCTGGATTCCTGGGAGCCAAGCATGCTTTGGAAGAGATGGTCCTAGTGAAGTGTCTCTGGGCTTTTTGACTTAGGGAAATGATCTTCACATCTCCTTGACTGTGTTGCATTATCAAACGGCATTCCCTTCTACTTATAGTAGAGAATAACATGGGAGATGGAAGAATATATATTCCTTGAATTAAGACTGTCATTAAAAAATTAAATAAATAAATAATTTCTTGCTTAGGTGGTGGGGTTACCATGGAGATAATCACTATTGTCTTTTTTATTTCTACTCTAGAGCCTTTTAAAATAAAAATAGCAATAATCTGAGTAGAAGAGGAGGCCCTGTGCCATCATGAATGATTTCTGTATCAGGCAAGTGTACTGGAGTCGGTTGCCATTGCCTTCTCCGATTACACCTTAAAGACAATGGCTACTCAAAGAAATGGGTGTCATGTTGTCTCATGGTGTTCACATCACCAGTGAGTCTCCTTTTCTCTTGATTTTCATTTACTATAGAGAGGATAATGAGTAGCTGCCAAGAATCTTTTTGGGTTTTGAATTTGTGGGCCAGCATACAAGAAGCAACGTCAGATACTTAATAGGAAGACATGGTTTTGAGGGAAGGGAATGTTTGCAGCAGAGTCATCTGGAGGGTCTTGGGGAATCAGTACAGTTGGGATTTAGCTGACATCCAGATTTAGATCCAGTTGTTCAAAATCTAGATCATCTAATTTTGAAGTATTAATAGTGTTATGTACCAGAGGCTCAGCTCTGAGGTTAAAGCTGATGTGTTTAAAGGATCACAATTTACTATATGTGAAATCACCATGGTTTTTTTTTAAATAAGAAAAATCAGTCTTAGTATCAGCCTGATAGTATCATTGCTCATCTCTAGAGCAAAGCTGTTAAGCATTCACTATGGCTGTGTTTCTGAGGCCTGTCCTGAATGATGAACTGTTGTGTGGGAATTCTGCAAGGATAGGTAACAGACTTTGCCTGAAATCGCTGGTGGAGGAATTTCCCCCCTTATGTGACATGATAAATTGAAGGAGATATTAATAGAAAGAAGCTCTAAATGAATCATTGTTAATGGGCTGGTGAGGGATGAGAGGTGAGAGGCAGAATCCTTTTCCAACATCTGGATTCCGTTTTTTCACCACTGGTCATTCTAACTCTTGCAGGGTTGTTGATGAAGATACGCTGTAAACAGCTCCTGTGAGTGACTAATTATCTTTTTTCTGCTATTCGTTTTTTGAAATTTTATTTTATTTTATTTTTTGCTATTCATTTTCGATGTTGCAAGAGCCTAGATCTAGCCCAGACCAGATTATTTTTATCTGATGGGGTCAGATCACAAAACTGTTTGTACGTCTTTTTCTTTTTTTCCATTGGGATATAGTTGCTTTATAATGTTGTGTTAGTTTCTGCTGTACAATGAAGTGAATCAGCTATGTGTATACACATATCCCCTTTCTCATGGACCTCCTTTCCATCCCCCCTGACCCCCTCTACCTAGGGTCACCACAGAGCACTGAGCTGAGCTGCCTGTGTTATATGATAGTTTCCCTCTAGCTATCTATTTTACACATGGTAGTGTATATATTTCAATCCCATTCTCCTGATTCATCCCATCCCCTCCCCACATCCTGTGCCCACATATCTGTTCTCTACATCTGCATCTCTATTCCTGCCCTGCAAATAGTTTCACCTGTACCATCTTTCTAGATTCCACATACATGCCTTGATATACGAATTTTAACAAATTCATCCTATGTAGTCAAAAGAATGTTGATCAGCTGTGACTTTGGCCACCTGAGGGATTTGATTGACAGGTATTCTGTCCCTGGTGACTCCCCAGTAGTCCATTATGCCTTCATCATTTGGGTAAATGAGATTTGCTCTTACACATCTTTCCCTGAAAGCATTGAGATGATATTTGGAAGATGTGACGAAACCAAGCCATACAAGAAGGAAGATATATCACATCACGTCATCTTAAAACAACCGCAGTCCATCAGTGTTTCCCCAGTGTCTACATGAACATCCACAACCCAACTCATCAGATGAGCATGTCAGTTTCTCCTTTGAGTAATAATTACTACTAACCTCATGGAAACCAAGCCTCTTCCTTAGGTAGGTTTTTCACTAGCATTTTACTGAAACACTGATTTAAAGTGGGTCAGAAAACTTTCCATTTCTTTTCAAACCAAAGCATTTAGAATTCTATCCCAATACGTTAGCAGGCAAATGCAAATTTTCTTTTTATGGGTGGGCTTCCCTTTGGTAATGCTGACTTCATCTGATACCTTGAGAATTAAGGTCAGAAAATGACTGAAGTTTCAAGTCTGAACGGATGTCACTGAAAAGTAAGGTCTAAAATTAAACAAGCAAACCAAACCGCACACCGAGGTTGGGCCATCAACTTATCAGTTTTATTTTCTTTGCAGCAATTTTGAAGTTAATATGATTTAGAGACAACCGCAGAATGTATTTAAATGCAAGATTCTACATGCAGACCCGGAACAAATTGCGAATTGGTTTTTCTTTTTAGACAACATAGAGGATCCTCTGGTGAGGTGGTTTTCTCTGAAGACTGGAAATATAGTAAAATCAATACATAGTGATGCTATGTTCGTTTATCCCAAAATCCTTAGAAGGACTTGAGATGATTTATAACAAAAATTCAGATAATAAAGTAGGTAAAAAATATGAATCAGGCCTGGCAAAAGGAGAGTCAAAAGTCAAGATCAGGGGAAAGAAAACCCAAAGTCTTAGTCTATTGAGTTTATATTTATCTCTGAGCTTTCTGGCAGCCAAAGAGAAAGGTAGATACACTCTGATACATAGTTCTCATTGTCAGCAAGGAAGAAGCTAGCTAATTCCTTAGAACAGACAGAGTTTTTCTTATTACCTTTCAAAATAAAATTTTCATACAGGGCTTATACGGGGCTCCTGTTTAACATGTTCTGGCAACAGACATTCCCATAATGAGATATCAGCCTCACTTTGGTAGCTGTGTGCCTTTGGGGAAATTATATCATGTACATCCCAGTATCCATACCTATAAAGTGGAGAATATGACTCATAGATTATTGAAAGGAGTAAATTAACTAATATATGTATCAATGCTGCTGCTAAGTCACTTCAGTTGTGTCCGACTCTGTGCAACCCCATAGACAGCAGCCCACCAGGCTTCCCTGTCCCTGGGATTCTCCAGGCAAGAACACTGGAGTGGGTTGCCATTTCCTTCTTCAATGCGTGAAAGTGAAATCGCTCAGTCGTGTTCAACTCTGTGCGACCCCATGGACTGCCGCCTACCAGGCTCCTCCATCCATGGGATTTTCCAGGCAAGAGTACTGGAGTGGGGTGCCATTGCCTTCTCCAATATGTGTCAATACATATTGACAAAATATTAACTTTTATAGGAACACCAGGGCAATAGAATCTGACAGAGTTTGTCAGATTTTTTTTAAAACCCTTGAATCTGAGAGTCAGACATTGAATCTGACTAGTTATCTGCTAATTGAATGTCTACTCTTTGGGCAAGTAGGGAGATTTCTTCAGGCTTTCATATGGCTGAGGTGAAATAGCCCTTCATTTAAAAAATTTTTCTTGAGCACCTGTTCTATGGACTTCCCTGGTGACTCCGTAGTAAAGAATCCATCTGCCAATGCGGGACACATGGCTTTAATCCCTGGGTCGGGAAGATCTCCTGGAGAAGGGAATAGCAACCCACTCCAGTATTTTTGCCTGGAGAATCCCATGGACAGAGGAGTCTGGTGGGCTACAGTCCATGGGGTCACAAAAGGTTGGACGTGACTTAGTGACCGAACAGCAACAGCCTGTTCTATACCGGGCACTGTGTGTGCTGTGGGGAAAGAGCAGGGCACCAGCAGGAAAGGCCCTGCTTCCAAGGAGCTGTCATCCAGGGTCATGCAGGTTCTTTATTCGTATTCTGTACTTTTCAGACTGCTTGCTGATAATGAATTGGGTTTCTTAGGCACTATGATAACTTGGAATCAAGTCCTGGTTTATATACTGTTGCACTGATGATAAGGAATTTCAGGATTTACCTTACATTGTATTGAACTTAACTCAGAATTGCCACCCCATATATATATATTTATGTACACATTTTATATCAATCTATCATCTCTCTATCATCTATCTACACATGCACAAGCACACACACACACATACATTTTTCTTCTGACCATGAAAGTGATATATACTCTTTTGTTATATACAATAGAGGAGGCCTGGTTGTGGGAGCAAAAGAAAGACAGCAAAATTAACCCATAATCCTGGTTATTAGAAACAAACTTTAGGATTACATTGCTCCTGTTATTTTATAAAACTGGTATCATTTAAAGTGTATTACTCTAGTTTAAAAAATATATTAAAAAACTATAAGTATTTTATTTTACCAAATTGAATCATGTTATAATATGCTTTGTGACCTGTTTTCTCATGTTACAATATATTCTAAACATTTTTTCCCTTTTTAAAGCTTTTTTGTTTGTTTGTGTGTATTTGAAATGGATTGGCTACCTAACATCCTGAAAATGAAAGAATAGCTGACCATTTAACTAGTTGCTTTTGTTCAACATTTTAATCCCTTCTATGTTTTCATTATTTCTTTGATTTTTCTGTGTCATCTCCCCAGAGCAGCAACAAGTTTCATACCTAGGTGCTCAATAGAATTATTGTAGAGTTCCACTTTTGCAAAGTGACTGCATTTGACAGAAGAACAGTGCTATCAAGACCTAAAAACAAAGGAAGAGAAAGACCCACAGGGTTATACATGCTTGGTTGTGTAAGTAGAGTGTCCATCATGAATTCATAGCACTGGGAATTTATAATTGTTCTTAATAATGGCGTCACTCAGAAGGAAGCAACCCCAACCCAAGAGTTAAAGAATAACTTGGTGACAAGGCCCTAAGGATGGGTTAGGAGAGCAAAGTTTTCTTTGTAGTTACAATGGTATGAAAAGTTTAACTATAATGGAACATATTCAATATTTTAATGATTCAGTTCAGTTCAGTTCAGTTGCTCAGTTGTGTCCAACTCTTTGCGACCCCATGGACTGCAGCACGCCAGGCCACCCTGTCCATCACCAACTCCCAGAGTTTACTCAAACTTATGTCCATTGAGTTGGTGATGCCATCAACCATCTCATCCTCTGTTGTGCCCTACTCCTCCTGCCTTCAATCTTTCCCAGCATCAGGGTCTTTTCCAATGAGTCAGCTCTTCGCATCAGGTGGCCAAAGTACTGGAGTTTCAGCTTCAGCATCAGTCCCTCCAATGAATATTCAGGACTGATTTCCTTTAGGATGGACTGGTTGGATTACCTTGAATATTCTTGAATCTCAAGAATATTCTCCAATACCACAGTTCAAAAGCATTAATGCTTCTATGCTGAGCTTTCTCTATAGTCCAACTCTCACATCCATACATGACAACTGGAAAAATCATAGCCTTGACTAGATGGACCATTGTTGGCAAGGTAATGTCTCTGCTTTTTAATATGCTGTCTAGGTTGGTCATAACTTTCCTTCCAAGGAGTAAGCATCTTTTAATTTCATGGCTGCAATCACCATCTGCAGTGATTTTGGAGCCCCCCAAAATAAAGTCTGACACTGTTTCCCCATCTATTTGCATGAAGTGATGGGGCCGGATGCCATAATCTTTGTCTTCTGAATGTTGAGCTTTAAGCCAACTTTTTCACTCTCCTCTTTCACTTTCATCAAGAGGCTCTTTAGTTCTTCTTTGCTTTCTGCCATAAGGGTGGTGTCATCTGCATAGCTGAGGTATTGATATATCTCCTGGCAATCTTGGTTCCAGCTTGTGCTTCCTCCAGCCCAGCATTTCTCATGATGTACTCTGAATATAAGTTAAATAAACAGGGTGACAATATACAGCCTTGACATACTCCTTTACCTATTTGGAACCAGTTTGTTGTTCCATGTCCAGTTCTAACTGTTGCTTCTTGACCTGCATACAGATTTCTCAGAAGGCAGTTCAGGTGGTCTGGTATTTCCATTTCTTTCAGAATTTTCCAGAGTTTGTTGTGATCCACACAGTCAAAGGCTTTAGCATAGTCAGTAAAACAAATTGATGTTTTTCTGGAACTCTTGCTTCTTCGATGACCCAACGGATGTTGGCAATTTGATCTCTGGTTCCTCTGCCTTTTCTAAATCTAGCTTGAACATATGGAAGTTCATGGTTCACATACATGAAGCCTGGCTCAGAGAATTTTGAGCATTACTTTACTAGCATGTGAGATGAGTGCAATTGTGCGGTAGTTTGAGCATTCTTTGGCATTGCCTTTCTTTGGGATCGGAATGAAAACTGACCTTTTGCAGTCCTGTGGCCACTGCTGAGTTTTCCAAATTTGCTGACATATTGAGTGCAGCACTTTCACAGCATCATCTTTTAGGATTTGAAATAGCTCAACTTGAGTTTCATCACCTCCACTAGTTTTGTTCATAGTGATGCTTCCTAAGGCCCACTTGACTTTGCATTCCAGGATGTCTGGCTCTAGGTGAGTGATCACACCATTGTGATTATCTGGACATCACCAGATGGTCAACACTGAAATCAGATTGATTATATTCTTTGCAGCCAAAGATGAAGAAGCTCTATACAGTCAGCAAAAACAAGATTGGGAGCTGACTGTGGCTTAGATCATGAACTCCTTATTGCCAAATTCAGACTGAAATTGAAGAAAGTAGGGAAAACCACTAGACCATTCAGGTATGACCTAAATCAAATCCCTTATGATGATACAGTGGAAGTGAGAAATAGATTTAAGGGACCAAATCTGATAGAATGCCTGATGACCTATGAATTGAGTTTTGTGACATCGTATGGGAGCCAGGGATCAAGACCATCCCCAAGAAAAAGAAGTGCAAAAAAGCAAAATGGCTCTCTGAGGAGGCCTTACAAATAGCTGTGAAAAGAAGAAAAGTGAAAGCCAAAGGAGAAAAGGAAAGATATACCCTTTTGAATGCAGAGTTCCAAAGAATAGCAAGGAGAGATAAGAAAGCCTTCCTCAGTGATCAGTGCAAAGAAATAGAGGAAAACAATAGAATGGGAAAGATTAGAGATCTCTTCAAGAAAATTAAAGATACCAAGGGAACATTTCATGCAAAGATGGGCTCAATAAAGGACAGAAATTGTATGGACCTAACAGAAGCAAAAGATATTAAGAAGAGGTGGCAAGAATACATAGAAGAACTATTTTAATGATTATAAATTATTAAACAAAAGATTTATTTGTTCAGCCTTCTTTAAGTTAGTTGTTTACTGGTTTGCATTTTCCCATGCTGAGAAAATGAGTGATTATTTTACTCAAAATGCTTTCCCACCAATTTTCGCTTGATATGACAAAAATAAAAATTGTGTTGATATCAACAGCTTTATTAAGGGAAGTATGCTGTCTTGTCCCATAAGAACATGAATATAATGTGATCTATTTATAGATGTATGACAATCAAATATAATAATAAAAATAATGCTTAAGATACATTGACAGAAAACTATGAAATTTGTTAAAATTGTAGGCAATGTTATTTCAATGGTAATAGCCATTAAAGACATCAATAAAAATATTTGCAATAAAAAGGCTTATGATACTATGAAAATAGTGGTCTGCCATCTGGTTGATGTCAAATAAATATAAATGATACAAATTTTGTAATGTCACAGAGAAAGACATTTTTGGGTATATTTATCCATTCATTTAATCTCTATAACAATCTTGTACTTTGACCCTATAACTATCCTATATATTTAGATACTATTAATTGCATTCATCTCACACGCTAGTAAAGTAATGCTCAAAATTCTCCAAGCCAGGCTTCAATAATATGTGAACCGTGAACTTCCTGATGTTCAAGCTGGTTTTAGAAAAGGCAGAGGAAGCAGAGATCAAATTGCCAACATCCGCTGGATCACAGAAAAAGCAAGAGAGTTCCAGAAAAACATCTATTTCTGCTTTATTGACTATGCCAAAGCCTTTGACTGTGTGCATCACAATAAACTGTGGACAATTCTGAAAGAGATGGGAATACCAGAACACCTGATCTGCCTCTTGAGAAATTTGTATGCAGGTCAGGAAGCAACAGTTAGAACTGGACATGGAACAACAGACTGGTTCCAAATAGGAAAAGGAGTTCGTCAAGGCTGTATATTGTCACCCTGTTTATTTAACTTCTATGCAGAGTACATCATGAGAAATGCTGGACTGGAAGAAACACAAGCTGGAATCAAGATTGCCGGGAGAAATATCAATAACCTCAGATATGCAGATGACACCACCCTTATGGCAGAAAGTGAAGAGGAACTACAAAGCCTCTTGATGAAAGTGAAAGTGGAGAGTGAAAAAGTTGGCTTAAAGCTCAACATTCAGAAAACGAAGCTCATGGCATCCGGTCCCACCACTTCATGGGAAATAGATGGGGAAACAGTGGAAACAGTGTCAGACTTTATTTTGGGGGGCTCCAAAATCACTACAGATGGTGACTGCAGCCATGAAATTAAAAGATGCTTACTCCTTGGAAGGAAAGTTATGACCAACCTTGATAGCATATTCAAAAGCAGAGACATTACTTTGCCAACAAAGGTTCGTTTAGTCAAGGCTATGGTTTTTCCTGTGGTCATGTATGGATGTGAGAGTTGGACTGTGAAGAAGGCTGAGCCCGAAGAATTGATGTTTTTGAACTGTGGTATTGGAGAAGACTCTTGAGAGTCCCTTGGACTGCAAGGAGATTCAACCAGTCCATTCTGAAGGAGATCAGCCCTGGGATTTCTTCGGAAGGAATGATGCTAAAGCTGAAACTCCAGTACTTTGTCCACCTCATGTGAAGAGTTGACTCATTGGAAAAGACTCTGATGCTGGGAGGGGCTGGGGGCAGGAGGAGAAGGGGATGACAGAGGATGAGATGGCTGGATGGCATCACTGACTTGATGGACATGAGTCTGGGTGAACTCCGGGAGTTGGTGATGGACAGGGGTTTCTGGCGTGCTGCGATTCATGGGGTCGCAAAGAGTCGGACACGACTGAGCGACTGATCTGATCTGAACTGATCTGATCCATATTACAGAAAAGAAAACTAAGGTTTGGCAGGTTTCTGTAACGAGTCTAAAATGATCTAGCTGGAAGGTTGCTACCCTGAAATGAATCAAAGACATGATGATTCCCAGGTCTGTGGACTTTTCACTGTGACCAACTGAAAACATTTTAAAAACTTATTTTGCAAGTGATTTTCCAACTTTTTGAAGCTGACTTTCTCTTCTGATATTTTTAAAGTTTAAAGATTATCAAATTGTTTTTCTTTCATCATCCATTTTATGGTATCACTCTTTCATTTACCCTGGTCCATAATCTTTGTTTTACTGATAATCCCTCTTGGTCTAGTGCTATGACTAAGACATTCCCAGCTTATCTTCATTTTGTGATTCCCTCAAAGTGGAGATTTTATGAAAGTGATGCAAGGAGGGGCAGAGAGAGGTCTATGGTCGTGGTGGTGGGTTAGTTGTGTCTGACTCTTGCGATCCGTGGACTGTAGCCTGTCAGGCTCCTCTGTCCATGGGATTCTCCAGGCAAGAATACTGGAGTGGGTTGCCATTTCCTTCTCCAGGGGATCTTCCCAACCCAGGAATCAAACCCAAGTCTCCTGCATTGCAGGCAGATGATTTACCAACTGAGCTGTGAGGGAAGCCTAGGGGTGTCTATACATCTGTGTTTCACTAAGGGTGGAGATAAGATGATTAGTGCTCACTTTCCCAATCAGATTACAGCAGCAGTAACTTTTCCTTTATTTTTCTTTTTTTTTTTTCCTATTAAAAAAATGTGGGGGTTGGGAGAAGCAGAATTTAAGCATGAGAACCACATAGATGATGGCTATGAATCAGACTGTTTTCTCTTTGATCTGAAAAAACTAGGCCATTACAGTCATAATGCATTTTGGCTACCGTGAAAAACTTTGCAGAAGTCAGGCTTTTAAACATTAAACTTGTATTGAGTTAAACCTCATGAACTTGATGCCAAGTATAAGAGGATAATACATGAAGAGCAGTTAATTAAAAATTTTTCCAGTGTATGCATCATTTAAACATGTTTGCTTAGAATTCAATTGCAAGTATATACCATAATCTATTAAATCTCCTATTAGTATATTTAAAATTCATCATTATCCATTATCCATCAGTACAATGATAAATATCTTATTCTTTGGATCTTTGCTCAAATACATATTATTATTATAGGATATATAACTCTTATAGGGTTTTTGTATTATTATCTACATTTTACCAAGATGTTTTGAAGACTATATAGTTTCTTTGTTTGTAATAGAAACTCAGTGGAGCTAGTTGAAGAAAAAATGTGGAATTAATTATAAGGATATAAAATGGTTCAGGAAAATGAAGGCTAGGAATTCCAGAAGGAAAAAACAAGAACAAGAGTTAAAAAGCCAATGGGAATCAAGCAGTTGCTTTCTCAGTCTCTCAAACACCTTCTTCCTCAAACTGTCATTTCTTTCTCTGTGGATTCCTTTTCTCTGTACTCCTGGCTCTGCCAGAGCATATTCAAGGTCCACTGATAGGCATTTCTAAGTTTTAAGCCAAAGAATCAGGAGCATCTCATTGGCTTAACTAGACTCTCATGTCTAATCAGCTGGGGTTGAGTGGATCATATTGTACAAACAGGGCTGCTGGGGAATCCAAGTTTGTGGTTAAGTTAGCCCTAACCTCAAAGAAAAGGAGTCTGGTCTGGGAAGACATTCTAAGTGGTAGGTATACTCTAGTAAATTTCCTCCTTTGACAGAGGACAAGCATCTATGTGTAGGTGGCAATGTAATTTCTTTCCTCCATACCACCAGATCTTGGTAAGGATGCCTCTAGCTCTCTGAGCTTTGTTATTCCTCCTCAACTTGAGTGATACGAGTGTTTTTGTTTTGCTGATGGCATTATATTTTAAATATACATGTTATATAATATACTTGTATTATACAATTTATATATGTAATGTGCATATATCTCTATATTTATGAATAAAATTTTAGAGATCTGTATTCACTAGACTTAAAGGTATTAAGTTGCCATTCTTAGCACTGTATAAAACGCATACAGAAAATGTTTAATACATGATTGTTACTATCTTTTCAAGATAGTCTTCCTATCTGAAAAGGCTGGATGCAGAACAATTATCTGCCCACTTTTAAAAACAGTTGCATGTTTTATGTAAGTCTATGTGGATCCTGATGAACCGATGTGGTTTGTAAGTTTTTCTTTGATAAGATCTGCTGAATAAAGCATGTACAGACCAAATGTGGTGAGCCTGACACCCAAAAGTGAGAGATGGGGAGCTAGGGTCCTGTGTGGGCTAAACACAGCATCTGCTAGACATGATGAGCGAACAGCCAGCAAGGAAGTGGTTGACAGACCATTTGACCGAGGTGAGAAACTCATTTGCATTTATACTTGTTGCCAGAAGACATACTTCAGCAGGGTGTCTGGTGTAAACATATGAAACTCTAAAATTGCTTTCATTTGGGAAATTGGATTTCAGCAGAAATACATTGCCCACTGGTTGTATGGGCAATGTTCATCAAACATCCCCAGCCATCCATCCATTCACCCATCTTGTAAACATTTATTGAACAATTACTGTATAAAAAAAACAGCAAGAACTATAATTTTAGAAGGAGTATTAGTTGAGTCACACTTAAAAGTTTACAAATGAATAGTAAAGCTTTGAGTTAGACACATCTGGATTCACTCTGCTGTCTCCTCACTTTGAGACTTTACTCAAGTTACTTAATACTCTCTAAACCTCAAGTTCCTCAACTTTAAAGTGATAATAATAAAAATAAAAAAATAATACTTGTACTTATGTCATTAAGTTATTATAAGGTTTGGAGGAGATACTGTAGGTAATGCTTTTTGCACAGAGCCATAAATATTATGTGCTATTATTTCTAACCATCAAAATTATATTCATCACCAACCACAAATGAGTTCTCACAAGAGGTCAAATATGCATTGTGGAATCTATAGAAAGAAGGTAAATTCTGCCTGTCACAAGCTGTCACTGTAAGGAAACTGCTGCACAGGGGATGTGTCCGTAAAATAAGACATCTGAAGAAAAAAAAAGCCAGTTTATCAGAATGCTTTGCCTGCTTGTTGCTAAATATAACTTGTTTCTTGTTTATGCACTATTATATCCAGATGGGCCAATTTTTTTCACTTTTCATCTGTAGGTTTGAACAGCCTGCATGAATGGCTTTAGACTCATAGACCTACGGAATGAAAAATGAAAAAAAAAATTCAGAGAGCTTATTCAATCAATAAGTGTTCTTAAAAACCTGCTGAAACATCTATGTTTTATCTAAACACATTCAGAGAAAGAGATATTATAACTGCTTTGGAAATGTATCCTAATTTCTAGTTGAACTCTCTCTGTTTATAAATTAAATCAATGTGTTTTGTTTTATTCTTAAGTGATATCTTCTAAATTAATGAGGTCCAAAATTTTTTCACTGTCTTTGACTTTATATATATATATTTTAAAATTTTATTTATTTTCTTTGGGCTTTGTTGGGTCTTCATTGCTGTTTGAGGGCTGCTTTCTTGTTGCAGCACACGGGCCCTAGGCTCGTGGGGCACAGGCTTAGTTGCTCTGCTGCACTTGGGACCTTCTTTGAGCAACAATCAAACCCATGTTCCCTGCATCAACAGGCGGATTCTCAACTACTGGACCACCAAGGAAGTTCTCATTGTCTTTTAAAAATTGAAGTTTAGTTGATGTACAATATTATCTAAATTACAGGTATACAATATAGTGATTCACAAGTTTTACAGGTTATGCTCCACTTATAGTTTATTATAAAATATTGACTGTCTTCCCCATGTTGTACAGTATACTTGTAGCTTATTTTTTTTCTTCCCCTGCTGCCTCCCTTCTGAGCCCTGTCTCCAGTTGTCACTGAGTCCTATTGATTTTCTGTGTTCTTCTGCCATGTGATAAGAGAAGTTCTTCCCACCATTGTTCAGGTCCCCCTTCCCTTGGGCTTTTCCAATTGCCATTGCTTCCTGCTGGAACTTCACTGCCTCCAGACCCTCCTCCTTGCAGCCCATCCCACTCACTAAAACTGCATCCATCTTCCTTAGCCATCACTCTCCTCAAAGGTTTTCCTGTGGAAAGTTACTACAGGATAGATAACACTTGTGCTTCTCCCCTTATCCATCAGGGTCCTCCATATGTGGGACTGCCCTTCTTGTCTAGCCTTGACCTTTATCATTCTCAGCTCTGCTTCTGTCTAGATGATTTTCTGTCTTGCAAACAGTGTTCCAACCTTTTAGCAGGTCTTTGCTCCTGTAAATTATTTCTTCCCTCTCTTTTTGACTGTTGTATGGCTAAATGGTTCAAAAATAGTAAAATTATTAATATAAAGGTTTAAACTTTTGCTAGCAATTTGTTGTAGGACAGAAGAGTTGAGATGATCAGTGGATGACATAGAACTTGTGGATAATCTTCTCTGCTTTCACATGAGCTGGGGACTGTATGATTTCCTCAGACTAGAACCTGGGAAATATGGGAGGTTCTGAGACGGATTCTTGATTTAGGGCTCATGGGTTTCTAAGAAGTCTATGGATAAGATTCAAGGAACATGAAAACTTACTAAAATTATAAGTAAAGATGCATGCATATGAACATTGTTTTTTGGGGAAAGCATCCACCACTTTCATTAAGAGAAACAGGACATTTGACAAGAAGAAGCTTCAGTTAGGGGGTTGAGTGGATGAAAGAAGATAGCATGATAAGATAGTCCCTGTCTCTTCTTCTTGGAAGAGACAGGGGCCATATGGGACATACCTAAAAGATTAAGAACAGGATTCTGGGAACTTCCCTGATGGTCTAGTGGTTAAGATTCTGTGCTTCTATGGTGGGGGGCATAGGTTCCATCCTTGGTCAGGGAACTAATCTGACCAAGGAACTAACTTCTATGGTGGGGGGCATAAGTTCCATCCTTGGTCAGGTCAAGATCCTGGCTCCTCATACCCAAAAACCCAAACACAACAACCCTCATGTTCTGCCCCTTAAAAAAAAAAAAGCAAAGACCAAACTGGATTCCGGAAAGAACTGAGATTTTTTTTTTGGACAGGGCCACCTTGAATGATTTCAGGTAAAATTGTCCTTGTAGATGAAAAGAAGAACAGAGATCTGTATGTGTTTCGAACATATTGTTGACTCAAGAAACTTGTGATTAGGGTTTAGTTATCTGAGTTTCATGTCTATTATTTTGTATGTTCAACTTTTTTTTTTCACTTTCAGATTTTATCATAAGTTTTTCCTTTTAATTTTTCATACAGATGTTTTAAATATGTGAAGCTGATCTGTTTTGAAGAGGAGGAAACATAGGAAAGTGATGGGGTTTTGTGGGGAGGGTGAAGGGGACTATCTTAGCCGATGGTGTAGTTACTCAGGGGAATGTCCTTTCCACAGCTCTGACAGATGTTTGGCTGAAGTCCTTTACTTATAGCCCTCCCACTTCCAGAGATCCATAGCCTAACTATGCCTTGGTCATGTTCAAATCCAGGAGAATATAACTCCCTACTGACCTTCTGACAAACCTCTCACTCTCTCTTCCTAAATCCTTGGTTCTTAACCAGGAATGAGATGGTGGAGCTTTTACAAAATAACCCCCCACCATACTGAGCACCGAAGAAAGCCATGGCACCCCACTCCAGTACTCTTGCCTGGAAAATCCCATGGATGGAGGAGCCTGGAAGGCTGCAGTCCATGGGGTCGCTGAGGGTCGAACACGACTGAGCGACTTCACTTTCACTTTTCACTTTCATGCATTGGAGAAGGAAATGGCAACCCACTCCAGTGTTCTTGCCTGGAGAATCCCAGGGACGGGGGAGCCTGGTGGGCTGCCGTCTATGGGGTCGCACAGAGTCGGACACGACTGAAGTGACTTAGCAGCAGCATACTGAGCACACGTATGGACCATTTGGTCAAAAAAAAAAAAAAAAAAAAGGATTTTGCACTTGTCATGTATGGTTTATCTTCCTAGTAATACTCTTGGCTCTTTCATGGGTGCTGGAATCAGATCCATAGGTTCAAATCCTGGCTGTTCTACAGCCTATGTTATTTTATGTGAAGTACACAAGGCTTCCCTGGTAGCTCAGCTGGTAAAGAATTCCCCTGCAATGTGGGAGACCTGGGTTTGATCTCTGGGTTGGGAAGATACCCTGGAGAAGGGAACTGCTACCCACTCACAGTATTCTTGTTTGGAGAATACCATGGACCGTATAGTTTATGGGGTTGCAAAGAGTCGGACACTACTGAGCGACTTTTACTTCACACAAGCTTGCTAAACCATGGTTCTTCATTTAAAATAGATTAATTGGTATTGGATGGTAATGTAACAAACTCATTACAAGCATTGGAAAATAATAGAGATGGACAAGAATTGAGATTGATAATATTTAAGGGTAAAACGAATATACGTAGTTAAAGCTAAAGTATCTGAAACAATGCATCCTACATTTTCCATATACTAAATATTACCAAAAAGTAAGGCTTTTTTTTTTTTTTTTTAATGAAGGAGATGCTTCAGAAATAAGTGAATCCAAATTTAACAGAGAGGAATTTGTTGGTAAATTAGATTTCATGATAGAACTCTAAGGTATAAGAGGAGAATGTTTAATAGGTTTCAGGCAATCAAGTCTAAATAAGGGCAGGGAAAGGTTTTTAAATTAAGAGCTATTATTAAAATTATTAAGTGAAGACGGATGCATAGTTTATATTCCCTTACAAAAACATCAATGTTTGCTGGGTTAGCAAAATAGGTTGAAGCTATAATTTAAAATGCCAGATTGCAACATGTTAATTTTTGAATGTTAGCGAAATAGATGGATTCAGTGAAGATTCTTTTATGACCTATTTTCTAAGGAAATAAAGTTTCAACTTTGCTAACAGAACCTACGCAAATGAAAGTGATCATAACTCAATAATGACATAATGAGAGAGGTAAAAGAGTTGTAAGTTTCCAACAAAGATTTTCCGATTGAAGTTAAAAATCTGACAATTCAATCTCTTTAAGAAATAAAAAAGATACATATCTTTGAAAAGTTAGCAGACAGTTTAGCTTTCAAGACTTGTGAATATAAGAGAAACAGCAAGTAATGGGAAAGGTATCTTGAATAATAAGAACCTTATGAGTCTGAATTTGTCTCCAGGTGGCAATTAAAAAAACAGGCTGGAAAATGCATCAGAGATAAATATTTGGATATATAAGAAGAAATGAAATTGTAACTGGAATTAAATCTTCACTGTTAGAACAATAAAGATTTTATTATTATTTATGTTTAATAAAAATTAAAATATTTATTTAATACTAATGAAGGACAGGGAAGCCTGGCATACTGGAGTCCATGGGGTTACCAAGAGCTGGAAAAGACTTATTAACTAAATAACAACAACAAAAATGAATACAAATGGAAAAGAAAAAAGGTTGGAAAATACACTTTTTTTTTTCAAAATGTTAAGAATATTTTACGAAAATGGATATCATTATGAGCTTTGCTCTTCAGATATCCTTGGTGTAGAATTTTGCAGAGGGCCAGCATCTTAGCACAACTGGGAGGAAATATCCTCTTTCTTGTATCAGAGGTCTGGGACTTCCTTGGGTGCCCTTCAGGCATCTGAGCCAAGGACTGCCAGGCCCCAGAGGCACGGTTTATCTGTAGCATTCCTGGTTATCAGAATACGGGCCTCCCTGGTTATCAGATGTTGTCAGATCCCCAGCATCTCAAATATTCTGAGATATTGGGGATCTTCTTGGAAAGCCTCACCTGTCTTTGTTACCCTCATCTAGACAGCAGATGAGAGAGAATTTTGCTGTGGACAAGTTTGATTTGGTTCACAGACCTCAGGTCTAATGCTGTAAGAAGGAGCCTGAAATGGGGTGGGAATGGAGGAAAACGGACACAGCTGTATTTCCGTTAAGGGAGGTGTACTCTACATTTGAATGAGTCTGAAGGATCAGGTTTGAGATCAACTGATTATGCTGGGGAGTAAAACTTTCTTGTTGGCCACAGGAAAAGGAGAAAGAATATTTAAAGCTACAGATACAAAGCTTAGGTTGTATTTGCGTTTAAGGAGGCTGAATGCACAACTCCTTCAAAACAGGGTCTAATGGTCACATTCCTCTCACCAGCCACTCACTGTAGATCTTGAAATGCCATTGTCAGGGGTAAATTTCTCTGCCTATCCTCTGGAACTCTCTTTTTAGTAAAATGAGTGACATTAAGTCAAGCACATAGTGGAGTGGGTTACTTACTCGCTCCTGCATTGACTAGGAAAAAAATGCACAATGTGAAAGATGTGAGTTAAGCTTTGTTTGGGCCAAAATGATGGTTATAGCCTGGGAGTCAGCCTCTCAGAGTTCTGCAGAACTGTTCTGACGTGATAAGGGGGGAAGAAGTCAGTACCAACGAGATTCTGATGAAAAGAATACTTGCAACCAGGCACACTTTTTGGCAGAAGTGTCCCTGGTTTTTTCTGCTAGTCACAAGGAGAAGATGTCTCCATGAATGATTTTAGAGCTTTCCTAGATATGAGAAGATGCAAGAAGTTGGGCTCATAAAATCTCCTGAAAATACCTTACTATTTGAGGGTCTGTTCCGCCAGTTTTTCCCAGAGCACAAAGGTCTTCTTTTCTGATCTCCACCCTGAACTCTTTTCAGGGTGTGTTAAAGGTTAGCAACTGCAGTAACTAGTGACTTCATGCTTATGGAACCAGATAGCAACCAGATTAGTTGGTGCCCGATACTCCGAGGGCACCTAGGGAGGGAAGAGAGGAAGCCAGGGATAAAGAGGGATGTGGAAATGGTGCAGAGAGGTGTTGACAGGGAAAGGAGATTAATTTTCCTGCTTTATCCTGTGCTCAGAGACCTGCCGTATATTCCCAGTCCCTGGGCTTTGTAGCCTTGTCTAGGGCCTCCTTTACACGTAACTCCTCTTTCAAATTCAGTTCCAATTGCAATGCTGGGAATCTGCAGTCACATGCCCAGGACTATTGTTTTCGGTTTGGGGGAGCTTTAAAGCAAATAACACTTCTCTGCACCTTTTGAAAAGGTGGAATGTGTACAGAAATGTTCACATGATAAAAAAATTCCCCTCTCACCCCTCACATCATAAAAGCATGACAATAAACACTATTAGTGTTTTGGTGCCTTTATCTATTATCACATGTGACTGAAATTAACCTGGATATATAATTTTATATCTGACATTTTAAAAAATTTAAATGGTATGATACATATTTCTTTATATGGTTAAAAACCTTTGTAAATATGTAAATAATGGGTATCTAAATTTTCTTCCTGTGGATTTTTCATCACTTGTTTAAAATTTCCGTGTTCTTGAGAATATTTCCCATATTCTGCTATAGTACTGTGCTGAACAACTCTGTGCAGCATAAATCTGTCTCTACTTTGGATTATTTCTTTAGGACCCTAAAAATGAAATATATAGAGTATGAGCATTGTTGAGACCCATGTTATATACTGTCGAGTTACTTTCTGAAAACCAGGGTTCCAATTTATACTCCTAGCAGATGAGAGTGCAGTCTCTACTATACATACAAAAAAATTAATAAACTGAAAGCCAGCGAAAAAGAGTAGGGAGACCAGAAGGGGGCGCTCTCACACTCTGTGAGGATAGTAGAGCTCAACATGAAGAAGAAAGACTGCTTTTCTGGCAAGGAAAGGCCATGGACTCTTGGTTTACTACAGCCCTTCCAATGTTTTCCTCTCTACGTGTAAAAGCCACCTCGTTCCCCAGTGTTGAAGGACTTATCCGTAGCCCATCATGGTTGCAGACCTTGAACTGCAATTTTATACTGATCCGGTATAAACTCATCTTTGCTGGAGAAATATCTGGCAGTCTGTTTCAGGTCAACAATGTTATTTAATTCATTGAATGAAATGAATAATAATTATTTATTGAATCCTTACTGGCATTGTTTTCATAAACAATCCAAACTATGAAAAAACACTGATAACAATACATATCATGCCAATTGATACACAAAGGAATGCATTTAACTGTTATAATTTACATTTCCTTAAAGACTGACATACACAGAAAATTTTTGTGGGAGGAATTATTTCTATGCTGACACCTGAGGCTGTCCAGAGGTGGGCTAGAATTTTTAATTTGAACATGGGAGACTGGCTCAAGACCTGAAGAGAATCTTCTTCTACTAATTCTGAATGACGAAGGTCTTTAAAATGAGCTCAACCTCAAATGGATACCTCAGAGAGAGCTCCCAAGGCAACCGGCATCTTCAGTGATGAGAGCAAACCTTTGGAAAATAGTGCTTACTATTTGCAAAGAATGTTCCAACTGACCCACTAAAGTTATGTATTGACTCACCAACTCCTTCCAGCCACTCTCAGAAGTGTTGCAGGAAGAGGGACCCCTCCTAGGCCCCGAAACTGGGCTCTTGTCTAACACTCAGAAATGAATTGTCCAAGGAGACACATGTGCTGACAAAGCAAGAGATTTTATTGGGAAGGGCACCCAGGTAGAGAACAGTAGGGTAAGGGAGCCCAGGAGAACAGCTCTGCCACATGGCTTGCAGTCTTGGGTTTTATGGTGATGGGATTAGTTTCCGGGTGGTCTTTGGCCAATCATTCTAATTCAGAGTCTTTCCTTGTGGCGCACGCATCGCTCAGCCAAGACGGATGCTAGTGAGAGGGATTCTGGGAAGTGGACGGACATGCGGTGTCTCCTTTCGGCCTTTCCCGAACTCTTCCGGTTGGTGGTGGCTTATTAGTTCCGTATTCCTTATCAGGATCTCCTGTCATAAAACAACTCAAGCAAATGGTTACTATGGTGCCTGGCCAGGGTGGGCGGTTTCAATCAGTGTGCTTCCCCTAACAGAAGTAGATACTATTATTACCATCCTTATTTTGTGGGTGAGAAAAATAAAGACTAGAGGGTTAAAGAATGTGCCCAGAATCACACCGTTAGTAGGCTGAACAGTTGGGCACTGAACACAGCAGTCTGCACATAGAGTCTGATTTCTGCACCACCACGCTGCCTTGTGTGTCAGAAATATTACTGAGACAAGGAGGCTGGTCCTATTTTAAGCCTTCTTCACATTCAGTGTTTATTCTTCCTACTTTGTACTAAATGAGATAATTATCTGTGACATGCTTTCTTAAAAGTCTCTTCTGCTAGAATTTAAGCTCCCTGGGGCATTTTTCAGCCTCACTGATACCCTATCTCTAGGAAATATCATGTACATGTGTCTGTAGACAGTATATACACACTAAGTATTTGTTAGCTGAGTGAATGTTGATACTGGATGCTTGGGGCTGGTGCACTGGGACGACCCAGAGGGATGGAATGGGGAGGGAGGAGGGAGGAGGGTTCAGGATGGGGAACACATGTATACCTGTGGCGGATTCATTTTGATATTTGGCAAAACTAATACAATTATGTAAAGTTTAAAAATAAAATAAAATTAAAAAAAAATTATTGTCTTTTTTTCCAGTGGGTGTTTGGCAAGGGGCCAGGTCAATATCCGTGTGGTCAGATAATGGGATGCAAGGTGAGGGGAGGTGAGCACTAAGTGGATGAGCTACAGGCAGTGAGTGGGAGTTCAGACATTGTCTTCCCAGTGGGTGAAGGTCCTGGCTGGTCCTTCCACACTTGTCCTCACTCTCCTCCTTCATTGCCAAGGGCATATCCTTGATGCTATCTGGCTGAATCAGTGAGCGTGGACTGGCTTTCCTGTCCTGGAGAAGAATGGATCCAGATAAGTTGGCTTAGTCATGAATCTTTACGTCAACAGACCTTCAGTTCAGTTCAGTTCAGTCGCTCAGTCGTGTCTGACTCTTTGTGACCCCATGACCTTAGGAAGCATCTAAACCTAAGGAGAAGGCAATGGCACCCCACTCCACTATTCTTGCCTGGAAAATCCCATGGACAGAGGAGCCTGGTAGGCTGCAGTCCATGGGGTCGCGAAGGTCGGACACGACTGAGCGACTTCACTTTCACTTTTCACTTTCATGCATTGGAGAAGGAAATGGCAACCCACTCCAGTGTTCTTGCCTGGAGAATCCCCCAGGGACGGGGGAGCCTGGTGGGCTGCCATCTATGGGGTCACACAGAGTTGAGCACGACTGAAGTGACTTAGCAGCAGACTTAGCAAACCTAAGGAAGCAGGTGTAAGGAGATTAAGGACTTTGATCAAGGACGAGGCTAGTTTACAAGCTTCCTGCTGTCTCACTCACCAGTCAGTGCTCTTTTCAGGGCAACGCACAGTAATTTTAAGATGTGCTAAGAAATTTAAGCCAATTTTCCTAAATTGGCAGAGCACAGAGGAGTATGTGTGAGGGACCAATTTCTCATCTCAGACTCTTCCCTGATATGATAAGAGGAGGATTCTGAATGGAATCTCCAGGGTCCCTTTAGACCGGCACGGTGCAATCATTTGAACCACATATGGAATTGTAAAAAGTTTTAAAAAAGAAACAGTGAAATGAATTTTAGTAACATATCTTATTTAACCCAATATATGTAAAACATCATTTGAACATGCCATAATATAAACAAATCATTAATAAGATATTAGAAAAGACAATATGTGCCAACACACTATAATAAATGCCGTACGTGATACAACGGTTGAAGGGAAATATAATTCAACAAAAACAACAAATTTGTATTTGACAGAAATATTTTACACTGCTTCAGTGGGTTTTTTTTTTTTTTTTTTTTTGCTTTTTAATTTGCTTATTTTTTAATTGAAGGATAATTGCTTTACAGAATTTTGTTGGTTTCTGCCAAACATCAACATGAATCAGCCATAGGTATACATATGTCCCCTCCCTCTTAAACTTCCCTCCCACCTACACTGCTTCAATTTTAAATTTAAATTAATTAAAATTAAATACAATTTCAAATCCAGCTCCTTAGTTCAAGCCTTCCCTGAATTCTCAGACTGGTTTAGGTGCCCTCCTATGGGCTCCCATAGCACCCTTCTCTCTGCCTTTTATAATCCTTACACTCTGTATGTGTTTACTTGCTTATCTAAATCTTATCTCTGAAGGTATATTTCTATTTTGTTCCCTACTGTATCTTCTAAGCCTGGCTTATAATATTCGCTATAATGATAAAAATAATATTAGTAGTAGTTAGCATTTATTGAACATGCACTAATTAAAGTTCACCAGTTAAAGCAAACTCCAGGAGATAAAGACAGGGAAACCTGGCATGCTGCAGTTCATGGGGTCACAAAGAGTTGCACACAACTTAGCAACTGAACAACCAAGT
Source organism: Bubalus bubalis (assembly GCF_019923935.1). Classification (NCBI taxonomy): domain Eukaryota; kingdom Metazoa; phylum Chordata; class Mammalia; order Artiodactyla; family Bovidae; genus Bubalus; species Bubalus bubalis. The sequence continues at coordinate 27,546,402 of NC_059158.1, forward strand.
TCACATAACTCTCAACCGTAAGTTTTTGAGGAAAGTACTATTATTTCCATTTCATAAATCAGGAGACTAACCCTTAGGGATGGAGAAGGCTATGGCACCCCACTCCAGTACTCTTGCCTGGAAAATCCCATGGATGGAGGAGCCTGGTGGGCTGCAGTCCATGGGGTCGCGAAGGTCGGACACGACTGAGCGACTTCACTTTCACTTTTCACTTTCATGCATTGGAGAAGGAAATGGCAACCCACTCCAGTGTTCTTGCCTGGAGAATCCCAGGGATGGAGGAGCCTGGTGGGCTGCCGTCTATGGGGTCGCACAGAGTCGGACACGACTGAAGTGACTTAGCAGCAGCAGCAGCAACCCTTAGGGAAGTGAAATAAATTTTCAAAGACAAAGCAGCCAGATAGCAAATGTCAGAGCCAGGTTTGAACCCAACTTGATTCTGAGCTCAAATTCTCAGTGGATCATCTGGTGTGGGTACCCCACAAACAGTACTTTCTAGTAGAGCCTTGGCAGGTTAGACTAGAATCCCTCATTTCTCGTTCAAAGATTCAATAGGGTACTTTTTATGTAGTTATACCAACTCTCTGAAGTAATCCTCTTTTAGTCTCCTGATGTTTGCAAATAGCCATTGAAAGCATATTTTATGCTGGAAGGACTGAACAGTGTCTTGATTCACTGAACACTACCATTGACTCTTCAGTGCTTCAGCTAAAAATCAAACGGGACTGAAATCTGTACTTTTTCCCCCCAAATTCTTTGGATCTTATTTATGAACAATTGCTCCTGTTGGCTTGGACATAGCTTATTCACTGTGAAAACCTGGTTCAATGTACATCCTATAATTTCTAAATATTTATTAGCATTATTCCCTGTAAATGCTGAGTAAGCGCATGTGTATTATTAGAGTAAGTTCTTCTGTGTTTAAACCCTTGCTGTCAACAGTTTAGAGAAGTTCTTGAGAAAAAAGGAAATTGTCTTACTATTTACCAGAGTTTGACAAAAGTCTGGGCTTAACAAAGGCTGTCGAGAGATGCTTTTATTGGTGTTTCAAATGCATTAAGCATGAAACGAGTGGTAAACTATCCTTCCTACTGTCAACTGCTGTCATCTGGTGGCAAATGTGAGAAATAGCAGAAAACTTCACTATCCACAGGAATTTTCTTTTTTGATGTTCAGTAAAGTGGATTGGGGCTTCCCTGATAGCTCAGTTGGCAAAGAATCTGCCTGCAATACAGGAGACCCCAGTTCGATTCTTGGGTCAGGAAGATCCCCTGGAGAAGGGAAAGGCCACCCACTCCAATATTCTGGCCTGGAGAATTCCACCAATTGTATAGTCCATGGGGTCGCAAAGAGATGGACATGACTGAGTGACCTTCACTTTCACTTTCAAAGTGGATTGAATATTTTCACTGTGTTTGCCCTTAGCATATAATCAACTTAAGTGCTTATGACAAAGCCAGGATTTATTATAAACTAAACCTCAGCTCATCTTTCTTTAGCCTATAGTAATAATAACTGATATTGACTGAAAGTATATCAAAGACCAGGGCCTGGTTTCAGTGCTTTATATGAATCATCTTATTTAATATTTATGAGACTTCTGTGAGATGTCTATAATTATTATCTTCATTTTAACCCACTGAGGCAACTGCTGATTGAGTAATTCACCCAAATCATACCACAGAGAAGTGGTAGAGCTAGAATCGTAATCCAAGAGATTCTGATTCCTGCCTCCATGATCTTTTCTTTCAGTTAAAATTGTTTTATTGGAGTATAGTTGATTTACAATTTTGTGTTACTTTCTGCTGTACAGCAGAGTGAATCAGTTATCAGATCAGATCAGATCAGTCGCTCAGTTGTGTCCGACTCTTTGCGACCCCATGAATTGCAGCACGCCAGGCCTCCCTGTCCATCACCAACTCCCGGAGTTCACTGAGACCGACGTCCATGGAGTCAGTGATGCCATCCAGCCATCTCATCCTCTGTCGTCCCCTTCTCCTCCTGCCCCCAATCCTTCCCAGCATCAGAGTCTTTTCCAATGAGTCAACTCTTCACATGAGGTGGCCAAAGTACTGGAGTTTCAGCTTTAGCATCATTCCTTCCAAAGAAATTCCAGGGCTGATCTCCTTCAGAATGGACTGGTTGGATCTCCTTGCAGTCCAAGGGACTCTCAAGAGTCTTCTCCAATACCACAGTTCAAAAACATCAATTCTTCGGGCTCAGCCTTCTTCACAGTCCAACTCTCACATCCATACATGACCACAGGAAAAACCATAGCCTTGACTAGACGAACCTTTGTTGGCAAAGTAATGTCTCTGCTTTTGAATATGCTATCTAGGTTGGTCATAACTTTCCTTCCAAGGAGTAAGCTTATATATATATCTTTTTTTTTTTTTTTAGGTTCTTTTCCCATATAGGTCATTGCTGCTGCTGCTAAGTCACTTCAGTCGTGTCCGACTCTGTGTGATCCCATAGACGGAAGTCCACCAGGCTCCTCCATCCCTGGGATTCTCCAGGCAAGAACACTGGAGAGGGTTGCCGTTTCCTTCTCCAATGCATGAAAGTGAAAAGTGAAAGTAAAGGCGCTCAGTCGTGTCCGACTTGTAGCGACCCCACGGACTGCAGCCCACCAGGCTCCTCCATCCATGGGATTTTCCAGGCAAGAGTACTGGAGTAGGGTGCCATTGCCTTCTCTGATATAGGTCATTACAGAGTATTAAGTAGCATTCCCTGTGCAAAAAGCCCAATTTTAAACACTTCCTCTAGAGGCGGTTTATAAGTTAAAAGTTGTACCCGTGATCTTTAAGCACTGCTTTACTATGGAATCTGAAGCTAAGATAGCCAGAGGAAGAACAAACTGGAGGTGGGAAACTTGAGTGTGAATTTTAGCTCCACTGCCACCTCCTTAGTAACAATTCCTTGTTCCAAAAAAAGAAATACCTGTAACATACAATATTGTACATCAACTATACTATAAACACACAAACCAACCAAAAAAGACTCACATCAGCAGGATCTGAACTTGGTCCTGTTCATCCCCTCTGGGGGTCCCTTTTTGTTTTTCATGAAGTCATGGGATTGGACAGCAGTTTTCAAGCTGTTGTTTGTGATATGCTAGTGTTTCCACATGTGATGGGGTCAGAGAGAGAGATGAAAGGGAAAGGGTTCTTGGCCAGCGGGGTTGGGACTCTCATGCCTACTCCTTCACATCTTTTAATGACAATCTCCTAATTAACTTTTGGGTTCTACAAATTACATAAAGGCTAAAAAAAATTTAGAAACAAGAGGGTCAAACTCTCCTGGTGACTCCAGAAATACTTGATGGAAGGACCATCTCTAGACAGTTGCAGGTGGGAAGCATCACCAAGACACCAATGATCTTCAAGAGAAGAGCAAAAGAAATCCATTCCTATGTGGACAATCCCATAGCATTGTGAAAGACAGTTATTTCTGTCGAGTATTCAGAATATAGACTTATAATATGCTTACAGCAATAACAGAGCTCTTTGTCCATCGGGGAGAACCTAAGAGGAAGCCTCTTTTATATTTAGAATAGGGTACAGATTTAAAGGAAAATCCTTTGAGAACTTTTGAAGCTCTTTCTTTGGGGGAGCATGGTTTAATTCAACAGAAGCAGAAAAGAAACAAAGCAAAGTATGCACTAGCAGTTTTAATGTTTCCAGCAAATTTTTGCCTACCAAAAATGCATCAATAATGATAAGCATACTTATATCTCATTTTACTTGAGTTTGTATTGTCTCAATTAATCGACACTTTGGTTGCTTATGGGATATACAGTCTTTGAAAGTTTTGGTTCTGGGTAATATATTTTACCTCAGATATTGAAATCCGTGCCCATTCTGACCACGGCACCCAGAGCATAGCAGGTATCCAGTAATTGAGGAATATTACTGTTGAGGAAATCATTGTCCTTTCATGAAGGAGCATGCTACATTGGAAACTACCCAAATTAATTCTTTGGCTCTGAGGTCTACTGAATATTCACTTGCTTATAAAGTTGATTTTTTTTAAAGTTTGCTGGTTTCCCCCATTTTATAGATACAGAAACTGAGGCCAGGAAAATGACATTGTTCCACTGTGTTATGAAAAGTCTGTCAAAGGGAGTCAGAACCTAGGTTTTCCTGATGGCTGGATGTTGGCTATCTAAAAATTCAGTTTCCTGAAAGCCAATTCACCATCAGTCAATGCACTGTGCTTACTTGTTTCTTTTCAAGTATTTTAAATATTCAGGTTTGCGTGACCTACTTTCACAGCTGCGTTTTAAAGGGTGTTAAATTGATTCTCTTCCCATCACCTGCCACCACACTTGGATGCTGAGGGTAGGGGGAGGTGGAAGCTGAGGAAGGGGGGGAGCTGATGGGGGGCTGGTTTATAGACTAAACACTATAAGACATTTTCCTTTTCAAGAGTGTACTAATGAGTCATCATGAATATATTCTCTTTTTCCTTCTTTGGATCATGGGATTCTTGATCTATTAAATGTCACTGTTTGGCTTAAGATCTTTCCCCCTCCCTGATTTGTTTTATTCCCACTTTCTCTTCTCATCTACCCCTGTGTTGCCCCACAACAAAAAGAAATTTACCCCATTTCTGGCAAATGAGCTTCCTATGTACCTTTTTGCTTGTTTGTGATCTTCCAGACTGGGTATTGTTTTGTGCACATGTATTAACCTACCCAAATGGTATTGTGTTCCAGATCACGTTTGTTTTCATTCAGCTCTCTCCAGACGCTGTTAGAGGGCATCCAAACGGTTTAGAGCACATGTTGTCCACTGCTTCTTACCCTGAGGTGCCCACTTCACCCAGCCCTTCCCTCTATGATGGAGGCAGCCACTGGCCTCCGTCTCTACCCCAAGCGAGGCTGCAGTGAATATCCTGGTGCCTGCTCTTTTTTTTTTTTTTTTAATTTTATTTTATTTTTAAACTTTACATAACTGTATTAGTTTTGCCAAATATCAAAATGAATCCGCCACAGGTCTACATGTGTTCCCCATCCTGAACCCTCCTCCCTCCTCCCTCCCCATTCCATCCCTCTGGGTCGTCCCAGTGCACCAGCCCCAAGCATCCAGTATCGTGCATCGAACCTGGACTGGCAACTCGTTTCATACATGATATTTTACATGTTTCAATGCCATCCTCCCAAATCTTCCCACCCTCTCCCTCTCTCAGAGTCCATAAGACTGTTCTATACATCAGTGTCTCTTTTGCTGTCTCGTACTTCAGAATGGGAGAAGATAATAGCAAATGAAGCAACTGACAAACAACTAATCTCGAGAATATACAAGCAACTCCTACAGCTCAACTCCAGAAAAATAAATGACCCAATCAAAAAATGGTGCCTGCTCTTTTACAGACCGAATGGGCAGAGCTTTAGGCTGTACACCTAGGAGCAGGAATTCTGAATCATCAGAATTCACATGTTTCTATTCTGAGAACAAGAATTCCTGACGTTTCAGTGGAAAATTCTATAAATAGATGAGACCCACTTAACCTTCTGTGAAGAAAGAATTGAAAACTGTCCGGGGCTGAAACTCTGTGTGTGGCTAAAAATGCAACTATTGTTGTTTTTTTTTTCCAGAAGAAAAACTCAAGAGGAAATGGGTTTTCATAGCATTAGGGGAATTCATGGGGCAAACGAGGGAGAGTTTTTGGTAGCAAGATTCTGTCAAGGATGTGTATGAAGCTTCTTTCCTTGGACAGAGGATGGTCAGGGCAGGGTCCACACTTGGTCTTGGGCAGGGAATCAGAGGGTCACTCCATGGGGGTAAAGTCAGTGTTCAAATTCAGCCCCCCACCGCCCTTGTCAAAGAGCCATTAGCCTTTTACCCAAGTCATGGTCATATTTAGATGATCTTACGTACAGAACACCCCCAAACTGCATTTCCAATCATGACCTGTGCTCTCTCTTCAATATTTCTACTGTTTTGAATGTGGATACCACTGGGGAGTAGAAATAGGGGTCAGGGCAGAGAAATCCTATTTTCATTAAAAGCTTTAAAAATGTAAACTTTGTGTATATGCAGCTTTGAGAAAAATAAAAAATTTAAAAATATTTTAAAAAATTCTGCTGCTTATTTTTTGTTGTATAAGTAATACCTACCCACTGGACAAAATTTAGTAAATTCAGAGAACCGCTCCCAAGCTTCACCATCTAGAAATATTTATGACAGACCTCTAACGCTACCTGGGCTTCCCAGGTAAAGAACCTGCCTGCCAATGCAGGAGACATAAGAGACGTGAGTTTGATCTGTGGGTTGGGAAGATCCCCTGGAGAAGGGCGTGGCAACCCACTCCAGTATTCTTGCCTGGAGAGTCCCATGACAGTGGTGGGTACTGTTTACTGGGTCGCAAAGAGTTGGACATGACTGAAGCAAGGAGATCCAACCAGTGAATCCTAAAGGAAATCAGTCCTGACTATTCATTGGAAGGATTGATGCTGCAGCTGAAACTCCAATACTTGGGCCACCTGATGTGAAGAACCGACTCATTGGAAAAGACCCTGATGCTGGGAAAATTTGAAGGTGGGAGGAGAAGGGATGACAGAGGATGAGATGGTAGGATGGAATCACCGACTCGATAGACATTAAGTTTGAGTAGGCTCCGGGAGTTGGTGATGGACAGGGAGGCCTGGCATGTTGCAGTCCATGGGGTCTCAAAGAGTTGGACATGACTGAGCGACTGAACTGAACTGAAGCAACGTAACACACGTTGTTAACCAAAGTGACATAACTCACATTGTTATAGATTCTTTCATATTTTCTCAACATGTACATAGACATTTTTTCAAACAAAAATGAATCATGTCATTTTGCTTTGGTCACTTAAGAATATAGCTTTAGAATAAACTCCTAAGTCAAGGGGTGTTCATTTGATGCTGTGTGAATTGGAATCCCTTTGTTTCCAGTGACAGAATTTCAGTGTTGTGTGTCTTGGGATTAAGTAGATGCAGGACTTAAATGCTTCCAGGACTCTCTATCTCTTCTCTCTTTGGTTGCTTTTTATGTAATCAGTTCATTCTTCTCTCTTACTGAACACTGGCAGAAAATATTGGGACTTGTTGTGGAATTTCACACCTTGCCATTTGAACTCTCCAAAGAAGTTTATCCCTGATTTTTATGGACCTCAAATCCAAAGTCCCACAAAAGGGCACACTAGGTCACTGTGTGGTCAGGAAAGGTTCTCATAGAAACCTGGTGAGTGAAGTGGAGGAGGAATTTTAAGAAGAATGGACAAGGAAGAGAGACCGCTATTAACAGAAAGGGAGGATTCAGAGCAGAGAAAGTAATAGCATCTTCCATAGATTTGTGAGGATAAACTATACTCTAGTGAGTTTTGGGATTTCCTGGAGGCTGGAGGCTGGCCTCTTTACCTCGAGACGGTAAACAGTTTGCCTGCAATGCAGGAGACCTGGGTTCAATGCCTGGGTTGGAAGGATGCCCTGGAGAAGGGAACAGCTATTGATTCCAGTATTCTTGCCTGGAGAATTCCATGGACAGAGGAGCCTGGCAGGCCCCAGCCCATGGGGTCACAAAGAGTCAGACATGACTGAGTGACTTTCAGTTTCAGTGAGTACACACCAATATTCACTCTACGCAGCAATGTAGTAGCTGCCCGTTGGCCAAAGTCTTAATGTTACTGGGACTATCGTCAACAAGAGCTTCATCTTACGTGATTTTTATGTTCTGAATTCCCGTGCGATAGATGGCCCTGGCACTACTTCCCATCATCTCCTCCCGGGGAAGGACACTTCAGCACTTTCTGCTTGTTGTCTCCCTCTTAGAGACACTGCTTGCCGGATGTGGGGGTGGGGGCCAGTTTGAAGGTGACCCAGAGCTGTCAATTTTGCCAACTGTGATGCTATCGTATGCTGTCTCTTCCTGGCACAGGTATGATGACTATACAGAAACACACACCAAAGGACACAGCAGCCAAAGCAAAACCACATGCCCCGGTGGGTGGCTTAACCTAGATTTTGCCCTGAAAAGCAGCCATGGCAGGATGAGCAAGCCCAGCCCTCAGGCACGATGCCTGGCTCTGACTGAGCTTGAATCCTGACTAACGCACAGTCTGGTCCTGGGGGACTTTTGGACAAAGATGTCAAGATCATTCATAGTTACCAGAAAAAATGCTTTCTGAAGTGTTCTGCTTTTTTTTTTTTTTTTTTTGGTGGCTGGTGGAAGCAAGGATACTTTTATTCCTTTTCTGGTTTTATGAAAATCAGACAGAAATGTAAATTTCACTCATATTGTCAGGGGTTGAGTACAGTTATATTCTCAGGGGCTGAGCCAGGGTGGTATGCTGAGTTTGGATGCTCTAGCCTGAGGCTAGAGCCGTTTCCAGAAAGATGCAGTGGCCAGTGAAATGGAGCAGGACCCTGTAGAGCTCCAGGGCACAAAAGCCTTTCTGTGTCCTTCCCCTCGACCATTTCCTGATTATGGGTAATAGCCTTCAGTCTGTCTGCATGACCTTCCCTGAGTTCCAGCAGAACAGGTTCAAACAGTTGCCAGGTAGGGAAGGGAGGGGATACAGAGGAGGAACAGTCAAGAAACAGCAGTGCAGCCTTGGAGTAAAGCTCTGGTTCCCCCTCAAGGGACATGTGTGTGTGTGTGTGTGTGTGTGTGTGTGAGTGCTCAGCTGTGTCTGACTCTTTGTGACCCCAGGGACTGTAGCCCAACAGGCCCCTACGTCCATGGGATTTTCCAGGCAAGAATACTGGAATGGATTACCATTTCCTCCTCCAGGGGATCTTCCTGACCCAGAGATCGAACACATGTTTCCTGTGGCTCCTGCATCTGCAGGCCTTTTTTTTCCTGGCGGCACCTCTGTATACGTTGTTATGTATAGCCCTAGCTCTCGAGGGATATACATAACAGTATCTTTGAGCTGTTTTGCAGATACTGAAACCGTACTAGGTGGGGGAAGTTAAAAGCATGCTCCTATAGGCACAGAGACCCCAGACCTGTTGAAACCGGAAGGTTGATGATGCTGATCCCCATTCACCTCACCACCAACCAATCAGAAAAATGTCCATGAGCTGATCAAGCCCTTTTTGAAACCTTTCTATAGAACTCCTCACTATCCACTCCAGGTGGGGATACACAGCTCTGAGGACATTAGGCTGCTGCGGCCCCCTTTACCCGGCAAAGCAATAGAGCTATTCTTTTCTGCTGCTGCTGCTGCTGCTAAGTCACTTCAGTCGTGTCTGACTCTGTGCGACCCCTTAGACGGCAGCCCACCAGGATCCCCCGCCCCTGGGATTCTCCAGGCAAGAACGCTGGAGTGGGTTGCCATTTCCTTCTCCAATGCAGGAAAGTGAAAAGTGAAAGTGAAGTCGCTCAGTCGTGTCCGACGCTTAGCGACCCCATGGACTGCAGCCTACCAGGCTCCTCCATCCATGGGATTTTCCAGGCAAGAGTACTGGAGTGGGGTGCCATTGCCTTCTCCCATTCTTTTCTACTTTATGCAAAACTCTGAGATTTAATTTGGTATTGGGGTACAGAAGCCAGATACAGCTTCACCAAAGGCAAGGGTGAGTGGATTTAGAGGTAATGTTTGCCTCCTGTTCTCTGAGTAGTGTTGGAAGCCCTATGACCTGCCAAGGGCAAGGAGATGCTTTTATAACCACCCAGTAGGTGGGGGGAGGTAAGTGTTCTTCAAGCCAATCCATGTGTGGGTTGCCTTCTTCCTAACAAAGACCAAGATATTCTTTAGTCTTAGATACATACCCCCCTGTTTCATCAGGTATTTTAGCCATGAAATCCCAAATCTGCAAGTGTTCCTGTCTGTACCTGACATTGCCCATCTAACTTTTACCCAAATGATCTCTGCTCATCTGAGTGGAAAATCCCCTCCTTGTAAGGTGAACCGATCATGTTTGTTCTCAAATCGCTTAATCTTCTGTGAGTCTGAGTGCTCTGTCACTGTGCTTCGGGATCCCGCTGTCTCTCCTGTGGGAGATGGACATCTAGCTCCTGGGGAAGGCAGGAACCTGGAGGCAGAGCCAGCTGGCCAGCATCCTACCCCTATTCTGGGATTGTACCAGCACGCTGCATTTAAAGAGATGCGCAGAAATAGTCAAACCAGAGATCACAGGATCTCATACTTTGTGTTTAGAATGAAAAATCAGGGTGATCACTTATTAAATAAATTTTTATTGAACATCAGCTTAGTTTCAGGAACATTTCAGATACATTGTCAAAGACTTAGAAGTTTGTTCTGCACCCAACACTAGTTTTATACCTTTACATTTTCATTTCGTTTTCATGAACACCTCGTGAGGTAGACACATCATTAATATCTCCATTCTACATATGACGGAATCTGGGCCTAGAGAGGTCAAACAATTTGCCCAAAGCAGCACAGCTGGTGAGGTGCAAGGATCCGCCAGTCTCATTCTGGTGCCTGTGTCTAAACTCCATACACTATGGCTTTCCTATACTCAGAAGGACACATTGGTTACAGATGTGCTTGCAGACTGGCATCTTGGCAGTGCTCTCAAATGAGTTTTCCAGGCAGGATATTTCTTTAAGGTAAGATGGTCAATCTCTTGTATGAACCATTGATTTTTTTTTAGTAAAACTTATCACATACTAGTAACACATACCAGAGTGAAGGCATGCTACATGATAGTAGAATAGTTAGAATATAAAATTACTGTAATGAGGTTTCACTGATTTTTTTTTTTTAGTTTTTCTTTCTGTTTTTTTTTTTTTAAATATGGTCTTTCCCTTCCAGTTATGAGTGCCTGTGAACACAACATTGTCTTTGAGCTGTTGTATGTACAACGGCCATACACCAGCTGCCATTGGTTGGGAGCTTGTATGTAGCTCTTGCTGAGCATTCCCTTTTAAAATTCTCAAATCGACTTTAAGTATTATTGTCCCCATTTTACAGAAGAGGAAGCTAAGATTTATATAAGGTTAACTGAGGCTCAGGGAGGCTACACCAGGACTAGTAAACAAGAGGGGCAGGATTCAAACCTGGTTCTCCTGAACCCCCAGGCACATACATATAATCACCAAATAAGCTTCCCTGTGTGGAGACTTGGTGGCTCCTGGGCATCGTGAGACCACACTGGTGTCAGAGGACAGAATGTGAACGCAGGCTTCTGTAATTCCATCAGCAAACATAAGCCTAGCTAAAGTACTGAGCATATCCCGAGGAACATTGTTAAAGATAGATGTTATTTTGGCCACGCCATGCAGCATGTGGGATCGTAGTTCCCCAAGCTGGGATCAAACCTGCATCCTTGCATTGGAAGTATGAAGTTGTAACCACTGGACTGCCAAGAAAGTCCTAAAGATAGAAATTTTGAAAGAGAAATTGGAAGGCAGGTCAGGATCCCTTCTTTAGTAGCAGGTAAAAATGATTGTGGGCTTTCCAACTCCCTTACATGTATTCTCATTCCTCATAAAACCATATGTGGTAGGTACAATGGCTGTTATTATTCCCATTTTATAGATGGGAAACTGAATCACACATATATTTCTTAGTGAGTAGCTCTCTTTGGGTGGACTTGTTAGTAGACAGTGTGCCAGGCTTATATAATGGGCTGTGTAAAAGAATTATGTTTTGGTTTGACAGAAAAAACCAAAATTCTGTAAAGCAATTATCCTTCAATAAAAAATAAATAAATTAAAAAAAAAGAATTATGTTTTGGAACCAGTCATGCTGTGACTTGCAATTCCTTTGCATTGTGCTATATTCGTAGATCCAATTTCTTTACTTAGACTCTTAGCCCCTTTGAGCTGGAGCCCCATCTCCTAAAGGTCATGCTCTCCCCTGGGTGGTCCAGGGCTGAAGCACAGCCCATCCTAAAATCCTTACTGTGTGTCAAGAGCACATGAGTGGGTCTAGTTTTGGGTGCAGGCACAGAGCTCTGAGTGTGGAAAGTAGAACTCTGGCTCACTTTTGAAGCCAGGGCTCCCTTTTTCTCCCTTCCTGAGAGCATGAGAGTGTGATAACAAAATCAGTCATTTTCTTAAGAGAAACGGTAGTAGGTACTTTCAGCCACAGAAGGCGAATCTCTTCTGTTTCTCCAAGGACTGGGCTTTGCCAGCCCTGCTGTAGCTGGTTGAAGGGGACCAAACCTCTCAGGAAGACGGACTTGGTTCCGTTTGACCAGCCAGAGCAGGGGGCAGCTCCTGGGGGAGGTGACTGCAGCCTCTAGGGCGAGGATTCTTGGTGTGTCCCGAGCATCCCTGGTTCAAGCCTGCAACACAGAAGGAGCTGGCATTAGCATGAATCAGATCCCGGGGGCTTGCCTTGTCCAGAACGCTCTCTTTGGGTTTGTGAAAACCATAAATAATTTGTATTTTGCATTGCACAACTTTATGTCTTTTATCCTTATTCTTTTTTCAAATATGAAATTGTGAAGAACTAACATGATATAGAATTGTAGAATTTGGAAAATAAAAATCTCCCACATTTTTCGCTCCTCTGATTTTCCAAAACAACATTCTGAAGTAAGCTTTTGAATATCTTATATCATAATTTTTAAAATAGTTTATAATTTTAATTCAAATGCAGTATATTTATGAAAGAATAAATGTAACATGTGTGTAAATTATGACACATAGTGATGAAATTAATACCAACAACAAACAACTGTTTACCTTAGAAAAAGAACTGGTGAAATCAATACTATTGAAGCTTTCTGAATGCTTTTCCCAGTTTATCTCTTTAGTTTCCCCTCATAGGTAATTATTATTCTGAGCTCTGTTTTTCAAACAATTTAAATGTTCTTCTTTACAGTTTTTACCAGAATAATATATTATTTCCTAAATAATTTATTGCTTGTTTTTTTTTTTAACATAATAGTATCATACAGGAGGTATTCTGCTATAATGGTATTTTCACCTAAAATGATATTTGTAAGATTTATCCATATTTTGTGGCAGCAGTCATTTATTAATTTTCATTATTTTTATAGCTTTCTACTGTGAGAGTATACATCAGTTTCATTAGTCATTCTCCAGGTGATAGACAGTGAGGCTGTTTGGTTTTGACAAATGACCAGAATTGACTAAATGGTTGTCCCACAGAGGTTGGAAAATCTTTGATTCTTATATTTTTTGAAGGAGAAGTCTGGGATCCAGTGTGTAGGAACCTGTAGGCTGACCTTGCAAAGGACAAGCAACGTTGACCAGTCCCAAACATCTGACGGTGGGCCCAGAGACCTGGTAAAAATTGCTCTTCAGGTGATTCTGATGAAGCTAAAGTCAGAACCACTGTGTGAGCAGAGGTACCCACTGGTTTCTCTGTGTTTCTGGGAAAGTGGGGCCAAGGGGTCAAGGAGCTGATCAAGGATGATATCTTCCCCAGGAAGGTGGCCTGGCTATCTTCATCATGCATTTGAGCAGGTGAGGGAAGAGATAAGAAGAAAGGATATTTTGAACGGTGCTGGGAAATTGCTCTTGGGGGTGGGCTTGCCAGCCCTTTTATATCCCCTCCCTGATGAAGGGAGTGAAATGAAGCAGAAAGCCTGTGGCCTTGGAGTCATACTTACCTGGGATCAGATCCCATGGATGCCTCCTGGCTCTCTTGCTTTTCAGAAGTTAAACCTCAATTTATGCCTCTGTGCAGTTAGGGGAGCATACCTACCACACCGACTTGTTGTAAGTCTTAGTGGAAACAAAGGAAAGAGGTCCAGGGGACCCTTTCAGGGGTCATGGGAAAGTCCTAGGGACAATCCCCACTGCTTTTGAGGTCAAGAGTTTCACTCTCAATGCCAGTTTGTCCTTTAAATGTTTCCCTTGCTTTGACTGCAAGTATTTTCATTTTTGTCTCTGAAGTTGTGGAAACCACTGACGGGAAAAAGCCGAGCTGGTTTGCCTAGCCAAGCAGACCTCTGCCAGGGGCGTCCCAGCTTGAGAGCACTGCCTGGGGTCAATAAGACACCCCAGAAACCAAAGTGCTCAACGAGGCACCAGAGAAGTCCAGGTGTGACGGTTGTGGTGGAGGACCAGGGGTCCCGCCAACTGTGACTGGTCCAGAGTGATGCTGGTACAGCCTTTCTTGTTCTGAATCCCCACCTCCTTGGCTGGCATCCCGCAACTCTGCAGTTAAGCACCTCATCTTTACCCTCTGCTCCTACCTGTGACACAGGTGTCTTGCAGCCACAGCTTATGGTTCACTAGCTCTTCCCCTGGCTACTGTTATCCTAGCCCAACAATCCTCTGGTTCCTTCTAAGGAGCAAGGTTTAGACAGGCAGCCATGCAGGTGGAGGTCAGCCAGGTGGAAAAAGTGCATTGTCCATCTCATCCGTCAAGCCCCTGGCACTGCAATTTCCTCAGCTCAGGACACTGGTCTTCATCACCTCTCCCCTATTCTCCATTCACATCCTGCCTCACTCACACATCACACCCCCAATTTCTGAGCAGATGACATGAAATAAATCTTAGGGTAGGAAAAGGAAAACTATCTTTGGAGCAGTTATGATTTAGAAAAGGGAAGGGCTGGCACTGAAAAGAAGCACAACTTGGAGGTTTCTGCCCATTTTACAGGTTTGAAGACAAAGCAATGCTTGTAAAAGAAGGGCAATAATTTTCTTTGGGAGATAATGTACTATCATATACCCATGTCAGCGATTTCAAAGTAACATGATCTAAAGGAAGGGTTTCTCGACCTCGGCATATTGACATTTAGATAAGTCTCTGTTGTGGGGGCTGTTCTGTGCATTGTAGGGTGTTTGGCAGTTTCTCTGATCTTTGCCCACTTGATACCAGTAGAACTGCTTGTGACAACCAGGAATGTCCCCAGACATTGCCAAATGTGCCCCGGGCAGGGGGCTAAATCACCTCCAGTTGAGAATTGCTGATCTAAAACTGTAAGTTTCTCTGTTCCATCCTGTAGCTGCCCCATCGTTAGTAATTCTCCCACATTCTTCTAAGTTTCCTCCAATTTTCAAGGAGTCCAGTTTGGCTGCCCTTGAAGGACATCTGGTGTCTGGAAGAGGCAGGCAGGTGATGTCACCTGTGTTGCTGCAGTCTGGGGAGGGGTCCAGCCCCTTGTGCTCTGGGTGCTGTCACCCAATGGGGATGGCAGCCTTCAGTGCTGACCGCTCAGCCTTCACCTGCCATCGGCTTTGTAAACATGGTGGCCCCTCCCTTCGTCCCTCCTTATCCCAAGCTCTCATTCTGGGGCTTCTCAGTTCCAGTTAACAGCCCCTTCCTGTGTATCTCAGCACACATCCATCCAATCTTGCGGTGTCTCCTTTTGTTGTTTGGCTTGAGAACTTGTAGTAGAAGTTTAGTGTGGTCCCAGACCTCATGTCACACACTCAACTAACAAGAAAGAAGCAGAGCCGTGGGACGCAGGAAGCCCCCCCCTGGGGCTGGGCATCAGTGAGGGAGGGAGATCCTTCTTAGAGCTGGGATTAGCTGATGGCTAAGCCTTGGGGGACCACAATTTCTCCTCATAACTGAGGCTTTCCTCTCTATGTCCACCTCCTTCCTGGTGTGGGTTCAGTCCCTTTAGGCTCAAGGCTGGGAAGAAAGGGGTTCAGAGAAGAGGAGAGAAAGGAACTAAGCCAACTGGATGAGTGAATCTCTACTCTAACACCTCAAACCTTTTCCACAGACAGCCTCTGTCAGTACTGCTTGGTGACGGGTTGTGATACAAAGAGGAAAAGACAGCAGAGCAGGGTCAGGGGACTGGCTGTGTGATAAGGCTGGATCCCCTGAGCCTCCCAGCTCCTACCCATCTGCAGTGAGAACCCTTGCAGATGCAAAGAACTGCCCTAGACACCAGTAATGATGAAGGAAAGTGATACAGCCAGGTATGAAGGCTTTATGGTTCAGTTTGGTTGGTAGAAACATCTTTCAGGAGCAAAAGGACAGGAGGAAGGAGCTTGGATGGTGAGGGCTGACCTTGTGACAAATCTTCAGGTGATGTGTGCTCTCCTCGAATGAGGAGCTAAGTGTGGGGAGACGGCCACGGAGGGCACTCGGGGACCACAATCAGTGTGCCTGATCCTTGGGTGGAGGATGAAACCTCAGGAGGGAGAGAAAGGATGTGGGGAGGACTCCAGGCAAGATTCGGAGGCTCTCTCTTTCTCAATGAGGATGCCCGTGGGCACAAGGCCGGGATGGGGAAGAGGGGACCAGGTGCTCTAGGTGGGACCGTGGGGCCGAGGAGAGGCGCTCGCCGAAACCACACACTTCCTTACATTCCATAGCAAAGTAATCCGTATGGGGATATAAAGAAGCATGTGGCCTTGGGAAGCAGTCTTGGCCCCTGCCTGCTTCCTCTATCGTCCGGATGCAACCCCACATCTCAGATGGGGGCCCCTCCCACTTTCCTTCTCTAGGTGGGGAAGCTTGGAGGGCAGGGCTCCCGGGACCTCACGCCATCACCCCAGCATTCCCCTCAAACCGTCCTGCAACACATCAGTTGTGAGGCATAAGAGTGCTTTGGGGTGGGGTGGGGGTCCAGCCCTTGCTCTACTGTTTGCTCAGGAAAAAATGGCACCCAAGTTTCTCTAGCTTATTTTCATTCAGTTATAACGTATCAAAACTTTTATTATTACTATTCACTAATTTGCCTTGGTTTTATACAGGTCAATATGATTCTGTTTTAACGTTTGGAATCCCATGAAGGAAAATTAGAGAGAAAGAGAAAGAGAGGGAGAGAGAAAAAGCGGACGACAGAGAGCATCCTACAGAGATGCTATTTTGCACATGCGCAGTGAAGGACCCCTGCTTGGACCGTACCAGGCCTTCCTGCGCTTCCTACTGTGTCTGTCGTGGGTACAGTTGATGGGCTGCAGCTGCCACGTAGCATTCCGAGCGCCATTGCGGAGCAGATTCTGCTGCCCCTCGCTCATCACCTGCCCTACTATCTGTGAGGCCCAAGCTGCAGAAAAGTGAGGAACGCTGGCAGCTGGGGAGTCACCCACAGTCTGGACAGGCCATCCCGGCTGAAGGGTGATGGGGTTTTTCAGCTTCAGAGGATCTAATACTCTGCCAGGAAACAGAGGATGCGGAGGGAAGAATTGTGCCCCAAAGAAGGTTTGGGCCTCACAGCGTTGACAAGGGCAATCAATGAAATCTAGTAAAAGTAACACAAATAAGAACAAAAATGTTTTCAAGCATGTTCTCTGTGACAGAGATGATTTTTGGTGCTCTGACAAGTTCCTTGAATCCTCCCTACTCTATGAAATAGCTGTTACCTTCATCTGGTTTTACAGATCGGGGTTGTAGAAATGAATCTGTTCACACATATGTAAATGGTAAGCCCTTAAAAAAGTGAATCAGGTTGGAAGGACAGTCTTGGATCCACCCATGGAGATAGGCTTGGAAGTTGGGAATTCAACGGGAAGCAAGGGAAGAAAATGTCTATAGGTTTTATACTCTGTGAACATTGATTCCTCTGCAGCTGTATCCTTGAGGCGGTGGCTTATCTACCATACTTTTTCTCAGGAAAATGACACCCCAGTCAAAATCTTTATGGCTGATCTCAGGAATTATCCAATAACTCATTTAATCCAATCCAAGGGCTTAAGAATCAGCTTCTGCTGTGAAAACAAAGTTGTCCCCCATAGTCAAGTACAAACAGTGTGAGTCAGAATGTGGGACTGTTCTTTCTCCTCCAGGTTTGGGGGCTGTGGTCAATTAAAACAAGGGCTGGTGGGGGGGAGAGACAGAGGGACCAATGAGAAGTTGTAGCTGTGCCTTTGAGATCAAAATGTCTCATCTCTTCCACTGAACCAGAGAACTCAGAGTTGAGTACAGGTTCATTTTAACTGGTTAAATCCTTCACATCTAGATCTGAAATGCCCATGCATGGCACGTGCTTTTCAGGAATGAGAATTTGCATAAGTGAGAGAGACTGAGGTTTTTGGTCCTGAGAACTAGAAAGAGCCAGTTTTAAGGGACCTGTCCTTCATAAACCAGCTGAGGGCCAGAAGGTGATTAATTCATGTAAGGATTAAAAAAAAAAAAAAATCAATTTCCGAAGAAATGATGCCAGAAAACCAAGACCATGCTAACCATCCCTGGGGTGAGACTGTCTCTAGCATTTGGATGTGAATTATTTTGTCTTTTGGTCAAGCCCAACCTCATATGGTCAAAAGATTATTTAAAAGTTCCTTTTAAAATTTCAGAAAAAACCAACAATAAACTTTGAAGAACCAAATACTTGATTGTTTTGAGTCTCATCTTACTTTTCCACATCATCTAACTTAAAATATCAGGAAGGAAATTCATGGAACAGATGTGGAAATGAAGGGAAAGGTAGGCTGGAAAAACAAAGCAAACAACTACAATAAAATCAGAATCTTTCAGACCAGCATAAATGGGAGGAAAAATTCTAGGATAGGACTATAAAAACATGTTTCTGAGCTTTGCACAGGGCAAGGGACATTGATACAGCAATTGGCTTTAGGTCTTTTTCCCAGATTATTTTTTTAGCTTCTTACCTGCCCAAATCTTCCGATTTTGACTGGTGGTGTTAGTAGGAAGGATGGGGAGGGATGTTGTGTCACATGGCCACAAGTGTGCTCTATGATGTTGGTGAAATCACTACCCTTTCTCTTTCATTCCTGTAATAGTTGTATAACTCCATCTGCCCACCACAGTGTGGGTTAAAGATTAATGAGATAACACATGTGGAGGGTCTTGAGTTTCATAGAACGGGCTGATGGCCATATAAAATGTCACTCAACATGGTATTGAAAACAAGATTTATTTTCCCCTCCTTCTGCCCTGTAGTCAGTTGATCACAAGACTTAAATTTCCCTTGTTCTTGAGAAACTCCATTTAAAAGCATTCAGAACTTAAGTAACAGTCAAGGTAGCATGAAAAGCATAAGCAGAAATTACAGTTCTTTCCTATTTCTTTCACCAATCAGGGCAGTATTTGAATATAAGTGTCTCAGAAGCAACATGAGAAGGAAAGATGGTGGTTTCCCATGAATGGCCTCAGAAAGACTCTTGCATTTGGGCAAAATCAAGGATGAGCTAAAACAAGGAGAGGTCTGAATGATAGACAGTGGAATCTTCAAGACTACTGCTGGCAGAGGGGTGTAGGCAGGAAGAACCTGGCTTGGGCATCTGTGAATTCTGGCTCTGTGACTCTGAGCAAGCTACTTAACCTCTCTGAACCTGTTTCCTCATCTGCAAAGTGATTTGTAATGCTACTGATTCAACAGGAGGCTTCAGTGAAATAGATGGATGTACAGTGCCATGAACCCAGTATTAGAAGTCTACTAAATGGTCTCTATCACTCTTGTTACTACTATTCAATATATTCTTTATTAATTAATATTAATATGGCAGCAGAGACTACCCACTCCATGGAAGTCCTTATGTCTGACTCATTTTAAAGAGTTTCATTCACGTGACAGTTGTACAAGGGGTGGTTCTAAGATATTTGGGAAAGCTTAAATATTTTTAAAAAATATATCTTTCACAATTTTGGTTTCCCTTATTTAAAAAAATCCCATTTGTAATCATTTTGTATGTCTGAAAAAGATTTGTTAAGGAAGGGAATTCATCAGTATCATATCTGACAAGGATCAATAGAGGTTCTGAATATCCAGAGCTCCAGTCTCATTTCCAGGACTTTTAGGAAAAGACATAAATGGTGAGACACTCAGACTGTCCCCTTATCCATCTTAAGGCCTTGCCCTCTGACGACAGAGCTGACCCTACCTAGTCAGCCCTGTGCTGGATGAAGAGAAAGCAAGACTGCGGGAAAATCGCCCCCATTTCACTCTCTGAATTTTGAGTAGAAGCATCTTAGTTTTCTCTCTCCCTTCTCTGCCCCATAGAAAGGCCTGTTAAAAGTCTCTTACAATACAAGCCAAAAGCTGATGCTTTTATGAGGATTAGGATCCTTCTGGTGTCTGCAGGAGGAGCAGTCCACACAGACGCATCTACCCTGGGAGTCTGAGCTCTTGTGACCTGTACCGGAGTCGCTGCCTGTGTGCTCGGTGGCTGCCATGAAACAGAAGCTATTCTGGAGTTCACCGAGGCTCAGGCCAAATTATTTGGGGCTTACCATCATCTGGCTGAGGGGGTAGGAAATAAAGCAGTGGCCCCTCCTTTTAAGGCAAGCCTAGGTTAATGTGTGGAGACAGAACCTTATTTTTCCAAAGGCTCAGCCAGACATTTTGCTATTTTTAGAGGACTGGCCAGTCCTGAATGTTGATTCCATCATGGGCAGGAGCCTGATTTTAACTTCCCAGGGCCAGCCACGAGCAAAGGCAGCTCCCAAACCCATCTTCTGTCCCTGCAGGCACCCTGCCACTTCTCTCGGGGGTATTTCACCATCACTGCCATGCTTACCCTGTTTCTCATTAGAGCTGGAGGGCTGAACTGGTACTTTGGAGGAGGCTGGGGCAAGGGGATGAGGAGAGAGAGCCAGCATGATACTAAGTCACTTACTTCTTTATGCTTCCAGCCATTCTGTGAAGTACCTTTCATTACACAGGATGAAACTCACTCCAGCAGGTTAAATAACCTGGAGGCAAGGAGTGGTTAGGAAACACCCACATCACACAGCTGATAAATAACTAACCTAGGACTTGAAGGACCTCTTTGATCCAAAGCACACATCCATTTCATGTGCTGTATATTCCAACCTCATCTGAGCCTAGAGCCATAGAGGCACCTATTAAAACCCCTGTTCCCAACAACCCAGAGCCACAGAATCAGAATCTCCGAGGGACTGGCCCGGCATTCACATTTTAAACAAGATTCTTCTAGGGGATTTCTAGGCTCTGCAAATTTGGGAAAGAACAGCCCTGGGAGAGCTGCTTTCAAACTTAGAGAGAACATTAGAATCATATGGGAGCTTGTTAAAAATGCAGATTCTTCTGTCTTGCCCGCCAAAGCTCCTGAGAGAAGCCAGGGAACCTGGGCTCAGGAATCTGCATTTTTGCAACCATTCTTAATTGATTCTGCTGAAAGTGGGCAGAAGACTTTGAAAAACAGGGACCTAATAATAAATAAGAAAGAGAGAAGTAGATACTAAAGTAATGAAATCATTTAATACTGGAAAGGACTCATTTGACAGCAGTCCAAGGAAAATTATTTAGTTTGGATTTAAGGAAGAATTTCTTGCAGACATGACGACAAATGGGTGACCTCTTTCTACTATGTGAACAGTGAGCATATTAGTAGCAGAAAGGGGAGCAGGCACTGTGGTCCACACCTGGCCACTGACATCTTATCTCTTCCATGTTCCCGAATCTCAGCTTCTACCTGGAATGTTCTTTTCCCTTTGCTTATCTTCACTAAAGTTTCTCTCAAATCTCAGTTCAAAAGATACCTGCTCCACAAAGTTTTCTCCCAGTTTCCCCTCTTCTTCTTCTTTGTTTCTATTGTTTGCACCTGTCATTGGGCATGCATCACATCTCACCCTGCTGTTGGATTCCCTGGGTACCTGTAATGCACACGTTTCCTCACAAAAAGGGCTAGGACCTGACAGCTTTGTTTCTGATTCCCCACACTGCTGCTAGGTGAAGGCATTTTGCTCAATAAGGGTGGAGGAGATAAAGCCATCACCACCGTTACTCTTACTATGTAAGTTTCTCAGCACTGTAACAGGCAACTTTTATTAAATATTCCTATTTTGCTGATGGACACAAGGCACTGATTGAGAGATTGTTGTTTGTGGAGGGGTCTCTTTTAGAAGTGATAGCGCTGTAGGTGACCAGAGTCCCGCCTGTAGGGAGATCTGAGCTCTGTGTTAAGGAAAGAGCACTTTAAAAAACCTTAAGCTTCGAATTTGGTATAACAAAGTCCCCTGGAGGGCTGGCTAAGGCACAGAATGCCGGCCCCACCCCAGGAGTGCCTGACTCAGTAGGTCTGGAAGTGAAAGAAAGTGAAAGTTGCTCACTCTTGTCTGACTCTTTGTGACCCCATGGACTATACAGTCCATGGAATTCTCCAGGCCAGAATACAGGAGTGGGTAGCCTTTCCCTTCTCCATGGGATCTTCCCGACCCAAGGATAGAACCCAGGTCTCCCACATTACAGGCAGACTCTTTACCAGCTGAGCTATGCCTGGGAAGCAGTCAGTCTGGAGTGGGATCCAAGACTTGGCATCTCTAACAGGCTCCTGGGTGATTCTGATGCTGCTGGTCTGGGAATCACACTTGGGGGAGCCACTGCTCTAGTTTAATAGTATCTGAATAATTCAGGGGCAAAGAATCAGCCCTTACATTCTGAACTTCCTAAAAATGAGGAAGTGAGGAAGAGGAGTAAAGCCATACAGAAGCCAGAAAGGCGTGAGCTCCATTCAGGGGTGAGGTTGTAGGAGCTTTCACCAAGGAGGGTGCAGAGAGACATGCAACACTCCAAAGACAGAAGCCCAGTCTATGAAGTTACTGACTAAAAGATTTTTTAGTTTGAGGGGTTGTACACAACTGGGGGCCATTTCTTTGGCTCCCAGTTCTTACGAATAAACTTCAAATGGGATTTCCTGAAGAATGGATATAAAATGAGGTGGACATTTTTCTTGGGAAGCCATCTCAGCAGAGGGTCCCCTGACATATGACCTCACATTGTACTTGCAGAGGGATCATAATGATAACACAGCACAATAATACAGAATATTGATAAAACTCTGTAGCTCCAAAATCTCTCTTTTTTTTTTTTTTTTTTAAAAGTGCACCTGTTAAATTGAGTGAAGATCAAGAATTGCTTAAGATCCAGGGAACACATTAGAGAATCTGGTTCTTGTCCTAGTTTTCCAAAGAAGTACATTGCTCAGGGACTTCTCAGTTTTTTAATAAGATGGAGCACTTCATATTGTTATAGTGGGGACATCTGTGGGGTCATCGGAAGAAAATGCTCCCATTCAGTGATTATTTGAGATACATGACAGATTAGAACTGCCTTTGCATTGCTTTGAAGAACATTTCAACATACATTCAAAATAACCAAGACACTGAAAGGGCAAGAGACCAGTTCAAGGTCACAAGGTCCGAGTCTTGTTCATCCCTTCCCCAAGCCCACCTCTTCTTTAGGCCATGGAGCAGCCACTAGGCGACTGTGGAATCTCTACCCTCTTCATCAACTGTCTGTTCCACTCACCCTCCTTCCCCTCTGCTTTTGCTTCAAGCCCCAGCACACAGAATCGGGTTCACTGTCAGGACCCTGCCAACAAGTCACTCCCACACACCAATCATGCGGGCTGGGGCGATTTCTCTCCTCCAATTCCCCTGGCCTGGCTCTGCCTGATGGAGCTGGATTCCAGCAATGTCCTCCCCCGCCCCTGTGGGATGCAGATGTGAAGCTTCACCTGCTTCTGGAGACACCGTGGAGCTGGCTTCAGATGACAGAAGCAGGCTGCCCGCAGGGCTTCCCCAAAATGCACAAAGAGAGAAAGACAGATGGGCCAGGCAGGAACGGCCAGAGGACAGTTGGAGGAGAAAGCCCTCCCCCTACCCCGCCACCCGCGGGAGCCTCTCTGTACCTACCTGGGGAAAAGTTGCCGCCGGGTCCCTCCTCTGTATGCCTTCTTCCCTGGCAGGCTCCAGCCCCGTGGAGGTGTTTGGAGCGTAGATTTTTTTTTATTTTCCAGAGCTAGCAGTGTTGGCTTGCATTTCTATGCCTTCCTGTCAGAATTCTCTCAAGGAAACAGCAGCTGGTGAGCTCAGAAATGTCAGTCAGAATCTTGGCCTAGTTTGGGGCCTTGAAGATTCTTGCAGAAAGTTAAAAAGGTTTCTGGGCCAGTGTCTCCTCTGGGTTTTCCCTCTCCTGCTTCTCACCTTTTCCATCTTCTATTTTATTTATTTATTTATTTTTCATTTTTACCTCAGGAGCTGACTACTTAAATCGCCTGCCTCTGTCTTTCTGATGGTTCCCTTTGGAGTCTGGCTATGGCGCTTCTCCCGGTCAGCCAAACTGCCTGGTGATTTTCTAAGCATTTAGCTTGTGCGCTTACTCCTTATTTTATCTCCTTACTTGTTTCCTTTTCCTGTTTCCTCCTTTTCTCTTCACGCACATCTTTTTAACCATCATTTCTCCTTATTTGTGTCAGGTCCGCTCACTGGCTCTTTATCCCTTTCATTCTTTTTTTTTTTTTTTCCCTAGCTTTACCTCTTATTGTGTCCTGCCTAGCTCTGCTGCCCCCTCTCCACCTGTTCCCCGGGCAGACTTGCTCTCCGCCTTCTTCGTCTCTGCCCTCAGAAGGCCAGCCTCTGCCTTTTGTACCCTCCAGCCCTCCGCCCACCCCCAGTATGCTCTCCCACCTGTTTGTGTCTTTTAAGGGCCTTGGTCATGTCCATGCCTTCTGTCCACCTCAATCACTGCGCTGACGGGCCTCTGAAAGCTGTTAAATGACACCTCTTCAGCTGTCCCCTCTCAAGGAGAAATGCCCTTTGCTAAACCCTTTCTCACACAGACCAGTCTATAGTCATGCTTCTGTTTATGGAATACCCTGAAATGATGCATCTATTATTTTCAAGAGTACAGAACAGAAATTTATTTCAAGTGTATGAATCTCCATCTCTTGGCACTAGGTTTCTTTGAAGTGATGTTAATACATAGCTTTTCTGGTGGCTCAGATGGTAAAGAATCCACCTACAATGCAGGAAACCTGGGCTCGATCCCTGGGTTGGGAAGATCCCCCACAGAAAGGAATGGCTAACCACTCCAGCATTCTGGCCTGGAGAATTCTATGAACAGAGGAGTCTAGCAGGCTACAGTCCACAGGGTTACAAAGAGTCAGACAGGACTGAGCGACTTTCACTTCACTAATATGTAACGCCTCAGATACAGTCCTTTTAGCGTGTCTCAATTTTGGCCACTTTTCGAACCAGAGAGTGTTCCTAGTGGACTTATGGAAAAAGTGGCTAGCTGGGGACTTGAAAAGATGCTCAGTTGTGTATATTTAGTATGTCTGTATGTGTGTGTGTGTATGTTTGTGAATGTGCTCCAGTTGCTCAGTCGTGTCAGACTCTGCGACCACATGGACCGTAGCCCACCAGACTCCTCTGTCCATGGGATTCTCCAGGCAAGAATACTGGAGTGGGTTGCCATTTCCTACCCCAGGGGATCTTCCGGGCCCAGAGACTGAATCCACGTCTCTTGTCTCTTGTGTCTCCTGCACTGGCAGGCAGATTCTTTACCACTAATGCCACCTGGGAAGCCCCATATTTAGGGGTAGTGCCTGCCAAATTGCAGTGTAACATAGAAGGCACTGGAATCATAAACAAATGCCTACATTCCCTGACTTGAAAGACTTAAACAGTTTCTTTTGAGGATAGGACGTGTTTCTGGAAAAATAAGTATATGAAAAATATGATAATTGCAAACTGATAGTACACTGTTAATTGGCATTCAGATACAAGGAATGATGAGTGGGGGCAAGGCTGGGAAAGCTTCCTGGAGGATGTTGGGTTTCGCCTGGGTCCTGAAGGGAGGGGGTCTGACATACCTGGAGAGATGAGGGAGGGACTTTCCCAGGTGGATGAACGCTTGAGCAGATGCCTAGAAGCAGATGTGTACAGAGAATGCTCAGGAAATCCTGATTAACCTGTGGCCAGATCCAGGACTTTGTAAAGGGTCAGCCTGCGGTGCAGTTTTGGACACAGAGCCCATATACTCGTAGTGGGAGATTTCTATTTCTAAAAAAGAGTTCCTTTAGCCAACCCACACCTTGATAGGTGCTTTATTTTATTTATTTTTATTTTTTTGTTTATTTTTTTCTTCTGTTCTCTAGTGCCTTCATTTTAAAAAGAAAAAAATGCTATAGTGTTATGATTTCTACAATTTAAGCATGTGTGGATTCTTTGAGAATTAACATCTGAAAAACCACAGTCTGAAATCTGTTGCTATTGAATATAGAGAGAAATGATTTCTTTCCAAAGCCCAAATATTAAGATTCTGTTTCTTATTTAATTCTGGCATTTGATATTGAAGGTCTGCTGTTACAAATGTAGACAACTGCTCATCCCACTCATTTTCAGTCTGTTTCCAGTTCTGTCTCCTTTATGAACCTGCCCCACACTCTAGTTAACACCAATCTTTCCCCTTGCTAAAGGCTCAGATCCCAACATGGTTGGATTATGCCTTTGTTATAGGGCTATATCTACTTTATTTTTTAAAATTAA
This sequence comes from Bubalus bubalis, assembly GCF_019923935.1. Lineage (NCBI taxonomy): Eukaryota > Metazoa > Chordata > Mammalia > Artiodactyla > Bovidae > Bubalus > Bubalus bubalis. The sequence continues at coordinate 27,572,487 of NC_059158.1, forward strand.
TTAGCTAATTTTATTTTTGGCTATGCTAGGTCTCTGTGGCTGTGTGTGGGCTTTCTCTAGCTACTGTGAGTGGGGGCTATCTTGGTTGCAATGTGTGGGATTGCACTGGTTTCTCTTGCAGAGCACGGGCTCTAGAATGCTCAGACTTCACCTCAATAGTGGCTCAAGGGCCCTAGAGGGCTCAGTAGCTTCAGCAGGTGGGCTCTAGAGCACTGGTTCAGCAGTTGTGGTTCATGGGCTTAGTTGCTCTGTGGCATGTGGGGTCTTCCCATACCAGGGATCGAACCTGTGTCCTCCTGCATTGTCAGGCAGATTCTCAGACACTGTCCCAAGGAAGCCCAGGCCTATATACAATTTAATGTGTCATTATACTGTTTTAAAATTTGTTTCAAAATTTTTTGTATGTGTACAAGTGTTGAATTTACAAGGTTGTAAATGCCTCGAGGTCAAGTTTACACTTATTTTTACTTCTTCTCTTGACTCCAGCACAATGTAAGGCATACAGTGGGCTCCTAAAGATACAGTGGCACTTTACAACAAAATTTAAAACCATCAGCCACCTGCCGATGGGAGGTAAGCATTTTTTTAATGTTGTATAAAGCTTTTAGCTCTTCTGAGATTTATCGAGCGCCGAAAGAGGGAAATGAACTTAACTGAATGATTTATCAGGATAGATGTTTATACTTCACATTTTCAAGTCACACTTTCTTGTGAGCCTCAAAGACTGCTTGGAACAGGTAAGTCAGGTATAGATATTTGAATTTGGAAGATGAGCCATCAGAGGTACAAAGAAGGGTCTTACTGAGGGCTAGACAGCTAGCTACTGAAAAAACCATTCTGAAATTCAAATCTTAGGACTCCCAATACATTTCTTTTTTTTAAACCTTAGGTTAGGAATTCTGATTTCCTTGGTAAAAAGGTACTTTGCTTTCCCTAAACAGTCATTTAAACCAGATTGGTTTTAAAATTTTATTTATTTATTTTTATTTTTTATTGAAGCATAATGGCTTCCTAAGTGACTTAGTGGTAAAGAATCTGCCTGCCAATGCAGGTTTGATCCTAAGGTCAGGAAGATCCCCTTGAGTAGGAAATGGCAACCCACTCCAGGATTCTTGCCTGGAAAATCCCATGGACAGAGGAGCCTGGTGGGCTATAGTCCATGGGATTGCAAAAGAGTTCCACATGACTCAGCAACTGATCGCACACACACGGTTGATTTACAATGCTGTGGTAGTTTCTGGTGTACAGGCCCGTGATTTAGTTACATAAACCAGGTTGGTTTTTAACAAGGCAAATTGATGGGTCAGGTAGAAACAGTAACGAGGCGTGGGAGGCTCTTTTCCTGAGCTCTTTCCTGGTGAGGTGCTCTTCCCTGAAATCTCCAGAATCCAGGGAGATGGTAAATCTAGAGCTGGTCTGAGCAAAATTATCCTCAAGCTTAACTATCTCATTTTGTCATTTCATTTAATATGTGAGGAATCCTATAGCACAGGGAAGTATAATCAGCATCTTGTGATAATCTATACTGGAAAAGAAACTGAAAAAGAATATATATATATATATATATATATGTAAATGTGGGTTTCCCTAGATGGCTCAGTGGTGAAGAATCTGCCTGCCAAAGAAAGAGATGTGGGTTTCGATCCCTGGGTCAAGAAGATCTCCTGGAGAAGGAAATGGCAACCCACTCCAGGATTCTTGCCTGGGAAATCTCATGGACAGAGGAGCCTGGTGGTCTACAGTCCATGAGGTCACAAAAGAGTTGGACACGACTGAGCAACCAAGCAACAACAATGTGTAAATGTATTAAATATACACACACACATATATATATGAATCATTTTGCTGTATTCTTGAAAATAATATAATATTGTAAATTTACTATACTTCAGTTAAAAAAAGGAAAAAAATACAAGGAATCCAAGGCCCAAGTTGGCCCAGTCACCAGACTGGCATCCTCTGACCAGCTCTGTGCTCTTTGTATCATATGGCCAATTGGCTCCTGTTGTTAAACAGCCCCTCAAAGGGCCTTTTCCCCACCAAGGTGACCCCAGGACAAAGCAGTGATGGTGGAGGGACTCCTCAGGATGACTTCTTCATGGCTGCAGACGATTACCTAGAACCCCTCCAACAATGAGCAGAAATTGGGGGTCGGGGGGAGAGGGGGAATCCTTCATGGTGATGGGAATGCAGAAAACAGATCGTCCCATGTAGAACACGGGCTTCATGCTTTGTAGTAGGCTCAGCTACTGCATTTCATAAGGGCGATAATAATAATAATGAAATCATGGGATGATAATAATAAATCCTTTGAGATGCTGCCAGAGTTGTGAATAGGAGGCTTTAGACACCAGTGGGCAGCTGCTTGGCTAAATGTGGCCCCCAGTTGTCAAGCAGAGACCCACCCCGATACGAGAGAAACAAATCAACAAGGATGTGCAGGGCATGCACAGGGCAGAGCTGCTTGGAGGTGAAGGTTTCAGTGGAGACCCCATTTCTGCCCTTGAGAAGTCGCCCAGTCAAATTTGACTTGGAGGCATTAATGGCCCCAGGCACTGGTTTGCATGAATCAGAGATCTAATATCATATGCCCTGGTTTATTATCCTGGTTTCAACCAGATTGTTGACAGTTGCAAGCATCATGCGGAGAAGGCAATGGCCACCCACTCCAGTACTCCTGCCTGGAAAGTCCCATGGACGGAGGACCCTGGTGGGCTGCAGTCCATGGGGTTGCAAAGAGTCAGACACGACTGAGCGACTTCACTTTCACTTTTCACTTTCATGCATTGGAGAAGGAAATGGCAACCCACTCCAGTGTTCTTGCCTGGAGAATCCCAGGGACAGGGGAGCCTGGTGGGCTGCCGTCTATGGGGTCGCACAGAGTTGGACATGACTGAAGCGATTTAGCAGCAGCAGCAGCAGCAAGCAGCGTGAAGCTGGACACACCTGAAGGTAGTGTGAGCAGGAAGTTCTGCTAACTTTCTCCTTTTCAAGATGGTTTGGTTTCTTCAGAACTGGAAGGCAGGACTTTTTAACCTCCTGTGTGGGTGCCAGGAATCACTGACTCTAGTCTCAGTCTCCTCATTTGCAGACTAATGATATTAATAATAAGTAAACTACCTCCCTTATTTGGAGGATTAAATGAAGTAGCTTATTTGCTATGAGATATCTCAGGTGGTGCTAGTGGTAAAGAATCCTTCTGCCACTGCAGGATATGCAAGAGTTGCAGTTTCAATCCTTGGGTTGGGAAGATCCTCTGGAGTAGGAAATGGCAACCCACTCCAGTATTATTGCCTGAGCCTGGTGGGCTACAGTCCATGTGTCCCCAGAGACTCAGACACGACTGAGCATACACACATACACACAGACACACATCCTGAGGGGCATCCTGGTTTATTTTAGTTGTATTTGAGTGAGTGAATGCTAAGCAGTGTGATGGAAGGACAGAACAGTTTGAATTTCATTCAGCAGTGGATGGGGTTGCCTGGGAGAGGTTTGCTTTGAGGCATTTGCTTATAAATGTTCATTTTAAGGGGAGATGGTCTAGTTCCGTAAAGAAATGGAGTCCTGAAAAAACCTTTGACAAAATTCAGCACCCATTTATGATGAAAACTCTTCAAAAAAAATGGGCATAGAAGGAACCTACCTCAACATAGTAAAGGCCATATATGATAAGCCTACAGCAAACACTATTCTCAATGGTGAAAAACTGAAAACATTCCCCTAAGATCAGGAACAAGACAAGGGTGTCCACTTTCACCACTATTATTCAACATAGTTTTGAAAGTCTTAGCTACAGCAATCAGAAAAGAAACAGAAATACAGAGAATCCAGGTAGGAAAAGAAGAAGTAAAGCTCTCATTGTTTGCAGATGACATGATACTGTACATAGAAAACCATAAAGATAGTATCAGAAAATTGCTAGAGCTAATAAGTGAATTTAGCAAAGTCACAGGATACAATCAATACACAGAAAGCACTTGCATTTCTATATGCTAACAATGAAAAATCAGAAAGAGAAATTAAGGAATCAGTCCCATTCACCATTGCAACAAAAAGAATGAAATATCTAGGAATAAACTTATCTAAGGAGACAAAAGAATTGTGCACAGAAAATTATAAGACACTGATGAAAGAAATCAAAGATGACATAAACAGATGGAGAGATATTCCATATTCCTGGGTAGGAATAATCAATATGAAAATGACTATACCACCAAACGCAATCTACAGATTCAATGCAATCCCTATCAAATTACCAATGGTAATTACCAATGGTAATTTTCCAGAGAACTAGAACAAAAAATTTCACAATTCATATGGAAACACAAAAGACCCTGAATAGCCAAAGAAGTCTTGAGAAAGAAGAATGGAGCTGGAGGAATCAAATTTCCTGACTTCAGATTATACTACAAAAATACAGTCATCAACAGAGTACAAAACAGAAATACAGACCAAGAACAAGATAGAAAGCCCAGAAATAAACCCATGTACCTATGGGTACCTTATTTTTGACAAAGGAGGCAAGAATATACAATGGGGCAAAGATAGCTTCTTTAATAAATGGTACTGGGGAAACTGGACAGCTATATGTAAAAGAATGAAATTAGAACACTTCCTAACACCATACACGAAGATAAACTCAAAATGGATTAAAGACCTAAATGTAAGACTAGAAAATATAAAACTCTTAGAGGAAAACATAGGCAGAACACTTGATGACATAAATCAAAGCAAGATCATCTATGACCCACCTTATAGAGTAATGGAAATTAAAAAAAAAGTAAACAAGTGGGACCTGATTAAACTTAAAAGCTTTTGCACACTAAAGGAAACTATAAGCAAGGTGAAAAGACAACCCTCAGAATGGGAGAAAATAATAGCAAATGAAACAACTGACAAAGGATTAATTTCCAAAATATACAAGCAGCTCATACAACTCAGTACCAGAAAAACAAACAACCTGATCAAAAAGTGGGAAAAAGACCTAAAGAGACATTTCTCCAAAGAAGATATACAGATGGCTAACAAACACATGAAAAGATGCTCAACATTGCTCATTATTAGAGAAAAGCAAATCAAAACTACAGTGAGGTATCACCTCACACCAGTCAGAACGGCCATCATCAAAAAGTCCATAAACAATAAATGCTGGAGAGGGTGTGGAGAAAAAGGAACACTCTTGCACTACTGGTGGGAATGTAAATTGATACAGCCACTATGGAAGACATTATGGAGATTCCTTAAAAAACTAGGAATAAAACCACCATATGACCCAGCAATCCCACTCCTAGGCATATGCCCTGAGGAAACCAAAATTGAAAAAGACACATGTATCCCACTATTCATTGCAGAACTAGGTAGAACATGGAAGCAACCTAGATGCCCATTGACAGACGAATGGATAAAGAAGTTGTGATGCATATACACAATGGAATATTACTCAGCCATTAAAAGGAACGCATTTGAGTCAATTCTAATGAGGTGGATGAACCTAGAGCCTATTATATAGAGTGAAGTAAGTCCGAAAGAGAAAGATGAATATCATATACTACTGCATGTATACAGAATCTAGAAAAATGGTACTGAAGCATTTATTTGCAGGGCAGCAGGGGAGAAACAGATATAGATAATAAACTTATGGACATGGGAAGAGGGGAGGAGAAGGTGAGATATATGGAAAGAGTAACATGGAAACTTACACTACCATATGTAAAATAGATAGCCAACGGGAATTTGCTGTATGTCTCAGGAAACCGAAACAGGGACTCTGTGTCAACCCAGAGGCGTGGGATGGGGAGGGAATGGGAAGGAGGCTCAAAAGGGAGGGGTTATATGTATACCTATGGCTGATCATGTTGAGGTTTGACAGAAAACAACAAAATTCTGTAAAGCAATTATCCTTCTATTAAAAAATAAATAAATTAAAAAAATCTAATCAAAGGTCATGCACTGTAAAAAAAAAAAAAAAAAAAATGGAATCCTGGACGGTTAAAGTGACTTCTCCGTCACTAATACCATTCATAGAATAATCCTCAGAGCTGGGGTCAGAACCCAGGCCCACATTCCTAATCTTACAGAGTCAGCCAGGCTTGTGCTGAAGGCCTGAGCTGCTGTGCTGTGTGCTCAGTTGCAATCCGACTCTTCGTGACGCTCTGGACTGCAGGCCTCCAGGTTCCCCTGTCCATGGAATTTTCCAGGCAAAAATACTGGAGTGGGTTGCCATGCCGAAGGCCAAGCGAGAACAAAGGAGATCACGATGGTGGGAGTTACCTGTCAACGGAATGCTATGACATAAATGCTCAGTGTTCTTTGAATGAGATGTGTTCCTCAAGCACTGTTACTGTAGGACAGGGTGCTTTCTCCAGGGTGATGGCAGCGGTGTGAGGCTTGGCCACCAGCTGCTCCCCCGAAGCTTTCCCAGCTGCTGCTCAGACCAGCGCTGTGGTGGGGGAGCCCCGTGGTGGGTATTCCAAGAGCGCAGATTCCTTACAGGATGGGGCAAAGCAGGTCAAAGGCAGAACAGTTGAAGCTATTTGGGAAACAGGTGGGGACAATGAAAAATTCATTTGGTTAAAAGTGGGCTTAAGTCAACACAGAAGTTGTCCCAGTTGCTTGGTTTGGGAAGACAGTCCATGCAGTGCTTAAAAGCTTTGCTTCCTTTCTTCCTCCCACACTGCCTCCCTCCTTTCTTTTCTTTTCTTTCTAGTTCTCTTCCCTTCTTTTTTCTCTTCCTCTTCCTCCCCTTCTTCTTCCTTCTTCCCCTAGTCCCCCTTCCCCCTTTCTTTCCTCTCTATGTCTCTCTCCCTTCCTCCTTTCTTGTTCTTTGTTCTTTTTAAATTTACATGTGAGGCTTGGTCAGAATTTAAAAGAAACTAGAAAAGTGATTGAACTCTCTGAAGAGATAACTAAATGAAAGTTGATTACCAGTTAGTTGATTTTTTTTTTTTTTAATCCTGTCCTATAACAGATCAGATCAGTCACTCAGTCGTGTCTGACTCTTTGCGACCCCATGAATTGCAGCACGCCAGGCCTCCCTGACCATCACCAACTCCCGGAGTTCACTGAGACTCACGTCCATCGAGTCAGTGATGCCATCCAGCCATCTCATCCTCTGTCGTCCCCTTCTCCTCCTGCCCCCAATCCCTCCCAGCATCAGAGTCTTTTCCAATGAGTCAACTCTTCGCATGAGGTGGCCAAAGTACTGGAGTTTCAGCTTTAGCATCATTCCTTCCAAAGAAATCCCAGGGCTGATCTCCTAACAAGAGGACTTGATTTCCATGCCAGGGGAAGGGGGGGGTGGGGGGCGGCGGTGGTGGTGGGGGGCGGGTAGTGGGTGGAGGAGGGGGAAGAGATTAGTTAAATGTAAGAGAAACTAAATTTTATCAGGTCCCCGGGCCTGGGTCAGCTGCATGCTTTCACACATTTCTTCATTTAATCCTCACAAAACTCCCCTGCCCCCCACCATTAGATGATAATCTCTTCAATGGCAGGGGGTGTCTTCTTTGTCTTTGGTATTCTGTCACAGATTTCTGCATTCAGATTGTTATTTTAAAAAATGTAGCTTATGTCTTTTTTGTCTCTGCTCCACTTCATTTTGAAGGGGACATAGTCTCTAAAAGATTTAATTTTAAAATTATAATTATTTAAAAAACTTTATATTTCTGGTATAAATATTGACATAAGTTCAAATATTGTATCATTCTTTTGAATACATCCAGTGAAACCTAATCCATAGCAATTGGACATTTGTCACTTTCTTTAAAAGAATATGAAAGCGAGCTTTTCTAAACAGTTGGAATTTTGTAATGTTCTTTTTTTTTAAACTTGTATTATTCTGTTTCATTTCTCACAACAAATTTTATCCTAAAGAGTACATTATGTTTGACAATATTTTATTACCCTATCAGATTTTGCTACAACATAATATAAATATCCCAAGATGGAAATTAAATTTAAGAAACTTTGTAATTAAAAATTAAATAAAAATTATTTTAATTTCCTGAGATTTACAGAGCTAAGATTAAAAATTTTCCTTTGGACTATAGCCCTCCAGGTTCCTTTGATAATTCTATCATGACAATTATTACTAGTACTGAGTTACTCAAAATAGCATAAATATATTGCAAATAATATTACTAAATGTAAAAATTAATATTTATTGGAAATTCATCTCCCATGAGATTGATAGGGCTTTAAACATTTTTTCTTGGGTTCATACATCCATGGTTGGATATTGCTAACTGTTAGCGTAGAGGTTTAGCATCAACTTTCCCCACCCCCCCATTTATAGATATGAACACTGAGAACATTTGTTCACATAAATAAGAAGATGGGAATGGAAGGAATTTTATGGTGGTGATTTCTCACAATTTTTTGATTCACATCTGATTGTATGCCAGAAGTTAAATAGTATCTTGTTATCAAAATTATTATTAATGATCCATCACTCACAGCTTGTTGAGGTTCTCCTTTCAATTTTGTTGAAAACTATGAAATGGGAACTTTACTTGCAGAAGAGCTTGTTACTTGGTTATTTTGCTGGGAGAGGCCCTGAGTGTCTGGGCACATTCTTGCTAAACATGCCAAGAATGTGAGGCTCTGGCTGCTTTTTATCCAGACCACTTATCAGAGCAGTAAGCAACCTTGAGATGGTAGGATCTCTATCCAGATGAAGAGCAAGACTGCTTCTGCTTGCTATGAAAATCTCAAATCCTCTAAGCTCAGGGTGCTACAAACCCACAGTGTACACAGAGTCCATCTAAGTCCACTCATCTACTTGTGTTGCCCCCATGTGACTTGGATCACACCGGAAATCAGTGCAAACCAACATAAAGTTCATGCTTCTTGCTGTGCCAAGAGCAATGAAGGTCAGCCTCTGACCCATGAGTTTCATGGCTTTTGCCAGCATTTGTGGAATCTTTAACAGACTAGTTCATCAGGTTTCAGTAGAGTAAAACCCCAGATCCTTCACAGATCTTTGTGTATTATGTTTAACTTCTGAGAAGAATACCAGGAAGGCTTTACCGTGGCTCACTGAATGACTGTTAATTGTAGCATTCACTCTTTTACATGGGGTCACTCTGTTTACTATAATCCAATCAAAGTGTTAGAAAAATCCAAAACTTGTTAACTTCAATGCACCCTTGTCAATATATTTTTGAAAAACACTTTAAAACTCTTACCATGTACTTTAAATAGACATATTCATCAAAAATTTGGAGCCATAGATTTAGCTCATTCAGTTTGGAGGATGTCTGCCATTAACACTTGATTGGCAAAGCCAGTCTTTATAATCAAACCCATCAGCCGAAGTAAACTTGAGAGAGTGATTGTTGTGTGCTCAGTCCTGTCTGACTCTTTCTGACCCCATGGACTGTAGCCCCCCAGGCTCCTTTGTCCATGGAATTATCTAGGCAAGAATACCTGGGAAGGTTTGCCATTTCCTTCTCCAGGGGATCTTCCTGACCCAGGGATTGAACCCTTATTTCCTGGATCTCCTACACTGGCAGGTGGAGTCTTTACCACTGAGTCACCTGGGAAGCCCCGAGTAAACTTATTCAGTATCATATATCTGTCTTTATTTTTGTGTCTCAGGGTACAAAAGCATGCAAACAGGCATCTAAACTGGAGGGAGAGTCCAGATGACTGCCTTTTACATTTTTTCAATCACAATGGAAACTCAACTTAAAAAATCATTCACTGTTGTACTTAAAAAAATATATATATATTTAATTCATTTGTTCGGTTGCACTGGGCCTTAGCTGCAATACGAAGGATTTTTCTGTCTTTGTTGAAGCATGCAGGTCCTTTAATTATGGCATGAGAACTCTTACTTTGTGCACATGGAATCTCATTCCTTGACCAGGGAGCAAACCCCAGGCCCCCTGCTTTGGAAGCTTGGAGTCTTAGCCACTGGACCACCAGGGAGGTCACTGGATTTCACTGTTTTGAATTAGACTTTTTTTAAAGTAATGGAGTGAGAGTTTCACATCTCCCTAAGGAGAGACATCACATCTCCCATCAGGGAGACATCCCACGGGTATAAATAAACCACATTTCTATCCATATATGTTAGTATTTTATTAATAATTAAGGTATTTAAAATGAATAAAAATTAAAATTGGAAAATGGTGCAGGCCGAGGGCACATATAATTGTACTGTACACAAAGTAGAATAGCATCCATGATTTGGCCTTGTACCCAAGGGAATGTTAGTAGTACTAGCAGAGGCCTGTGGTAGGTTGTACACTTATTTGTGATAAATGAAACTCTCCCAGAGGAGTCTCAGAAATTTTGGTGTAATGGGGAGAGTTGTAGGAAATTAAAGTTCTGCTGAGCACGTGGGGAAGGGCAAGTGGCATGACATTTAGGTTAGTGACACCCCATTTGTCACCACATTCCAATGTATGAGAGCGTCCAGTGGAAACTTAGGTTACACATAAAACCTTAGTTCTTTGGAGCAGCAACTGCTGAAACCTCTTCCTTCTTCTCTATCAGCTGCCTCTTGAATTACCTCCCCCAGGGCCCTCCTTCATTTCATAAAAGGCTAGGGCTGGGATGTATCATGTTTACAATGCTTCGGAGTGAAGCAAGCCTTTTGTTTTTTTCCAAAGCAAACACTGGAATGTTCCCTCTAAACCCTTTGATGGACTAATTGAGATAGATCTCCAGGCCTCCTGGGATTTGAAGGAGGAATAAGAGGTGGTCCTCACAATGGTTGTGGGAAAAGGATGAGAATAGAAAATGATGGTTTCTCACGTATCAGTAAAGAACATTTGGCCTATTCAATATATTCGAATGTATTATTTGAATATTCAGGGGCCCCCAACCTCCAGGATTTAATGCCTCATGATCTGAGGTGGAGCTGATGTGATCATAATAGAAATAAAGTATACAATAAATGTAATGCACTTGAATCATCCTGAAACCATCGCCACCCCCCCCACCCCGCACTGTAGTCTGTGGAAAAATTGTTTTCCATGAAACCTGTCCTTGGTGCCAAAAAGTTTGCGGACCATTCAATATATATAATCTGACTTATTTCCAGGTTAAAAAGTACAGCTGAATAATTGACTTATTTTACTTTTTCATCTTTATTAAAATATGATTGACTAATAAAAATTGTGTATCTATAGGGTGTACAACATGATTTGTTCGAGCACTTGAATGATTGATTTAGTCAACTTTAGTTGGCATCTTACTATTAAGAGAAATCAGATTTCACTATATTAACAAGGTTATTCATTCCTACCCGCCGCCGCCGCCCCCCCCCCCCCCCCCCCGCCCGATTGATAAGAATTGAAAGTCTTGGAAAGATTTTGCTTGTAAATTAGATCAATATAGTGTTCATGAGACAAATCAAATGTATTAAATTCATAAATAAAAGTTGACATGTTTAAGGGATTTTAATTAAGTAGGTTAGTTCCAAAGTACTAATCCAAGGCCCCTTGAAAAGTGATAGCTAAAAACTCCTAAATTTATAGACAGAATAAGATTTGTAAGCTAAATACGAGAGCTGGATGAACTTTTGCTTTATTTGTGGTTGTTTTTGAGTTTTCTTTTTTCATTTGTAACTTCAATAAATTCAACAATGATTTTAAATAGCAAATAAAATAAAATAAAATGATGATTTCTCTGCATGGGTGGGGAACCAGCCATCCCACCTGTTCCCAGCTCAGCCCTGCCCTCAGAGCCCAAGGCTGGCAGGTTGCCTAGTTAATGTTTAAAACAAAAACCTGTTGAACACAGAAAGAAAGTCATTGAAAGTACAAAAGGCCTTCACACTAAAGGCCCCCTCCTAAATCTCCCCTGGGTAAAGAACACTGGACGCATTATCTCCAGTAACTCTTGGTGAGAAGGCACTGGCTTCTCAGGGAAGGTATTACTGGTATTTAGGTCAGGAAAAATAAAGTTCTCAGGAAGAGCCTAGAAGTTTAGGGCAAGGGAGGGGGCACTGAGAAGATTAGTGGGCCCCAAACACAAGTGGGTCCAGAGAGGGTCTTGGGTCCTTTGAACGTAAACCAGCCAGAAGGTTTGCCATGAGCTGGGTCCACACAACAGCTGGGGTCAGCCAGACTGATTTCTGAGAAAGGCCATCCTGTCAGCAACACTGGGAGAATGTTTTGGAATTTTGGTTAGAAGTGGTTAATGTATGCAGCACGAGGGAAGAACTAAGTAAATATTTGACGTTCAGCTTGTGATCTGGAGGAGAGGAGGCAATGGAGAACTCTGCTGAAATAGAGGGTATTTTATTTGGAATTGTTTGATAATAATGAAAGAACTTGGAATGGTATGTCCACGCCCCTTCATTTTCAGCATAGGGTGTTCTGAGGGACGCCCTCCTTTCCCTACTCTGCTAAGAGGTAGAGGTGGTCCCCTTAGGGAGTATAAATGTCTGGCGTATAACAGAGATTGACCTCACAGGGAGACAAGGAAATAGTTATCGGAGGACCTTCACCTGGAATGTCATGTTCCCACAAACAGTGTCTGGAGAGTGGATGGGCAAGGTTTTGGTGCACAGAAAGGACAATGGCTAAAATATAAACTCAGCATTTGTTCATGGATGTATCCTAAGTACTCAGACCAGTGTTTGCTACATGAATGGCTTTGCTCACATGACGGGAGGGACCGCCTGCTAAGGCCAGTATAGCCTCTGGATGCAAGGGTGCTTCTCGCCGAGGTGGCTTTCCCAGTGCCCTGCACCTACCTCCTCCAGGCATGTCTCTCTCGCCCTTCCTCTCAGCCTTCTCACACTAAAAGTCAACTAAAAAATGTTGCTTCTCTCCCTTTCTCCAACTGACAGCATGTCTGCTTCCTGCTTTAGAGTAGCTGCCCCAATCCCTAGGTATACCCCCTCCAAAGGGGAGCTACCTTTATAGTTTTCAGATGAATAAAAGGAGACAAAAAGCACAATTTCATAGTCTATCCAGATATTTGCTACAGGGCAAATAAATGATCTGCATGTGAAGTGTGACTATCTATCACCTCTGTGTGCTCCCAACCTGTACTTCTAAAAATTCTTAGGGGGCAGAGATGCTATTTATAAGATATTTTGTGGCATAGAAGAAGTGATTTATCTCTTTATTCCATAAGAGATAAATACTTGGCTCAGCAGCAGCCAGGTTGATGTGTCATGCTACATCCCATGATGGAACAGAATCGAGGAGCAGGAAAGCAGATGGGATATGCAATTCCTTCTTCGTTGTCATTCATTCATTAATTTGACAAATATTTATGGCATCCTGACTCTGCCCTAGGCATTGTTGCTGGAAACCTGGATGCAGTGGTAAAGAACCCTATTTTTCTGGAGCTTAAAGTTTTTCTGGGAAATTAGGTGTTTTCTACCTAGGTCAGAGGACAGAGAGAGGAGTTAAGAGATAGTTAGATTTATCACAATCTATGAATTCTTCCAAAGAAGTATAAAAATAGAAGGCTGATAGCATTTTTGATGCTAAATTAGCCTGATGTAACCCAGTGGCTCAGTGGTAAAAGATCTGCCTGCCAATGCAGAAGATGTGGGTTTGATCCCTGGGTCGGGAAGACCCCCTGGAGAAGAAAATGGCAACCCACACCAATATTCTTGCCTGGGAAATCCCATGGACAGAGGAGCCTGGCGGGTTCTCTGAGACAGTTCATGGGGTCACAAAAGAGTTATACGTGATTTAGCAACTCCAAAATGACAAACAAATAAACAAAAAAGGAAGGTTATATTAACCCTAGGAGAGATCTAACTGGACCACAGAAGAGAATTAAGAATGATACATAAAAAATTTTTCTAAGAAAATCTGGGAGTATGTCAGGGTATGTTTTTAAGGTCAGTTTTAATGTTGCAACTACTAATACACAACTTCTTCCTAGCTTATTTCTTTAAAAAATTTTTATGTGGACCATTTTTAAAGTCTTTATTGAGTTTGTTAAAATATTGCTTTAGTTTTATATTTTGGTTTCTTGGCTATGAATCAGGCAGGACCTTATCTCCCAGACCAGGGATCAAACCCACACCCCTGGCATTGGGAAGTGAAGTCTTAACCAGTGGACCACCAGGGAAGTTCCTTTTCCTAGCTTATCTGTGACTGAACCTGCAGAAAGCCAGAGTGGATACTCTATGCTGTGTGGATGGCAAGATCGGAGAGGGAGGAACCCATTCATCTCGCCCCTCCTCACGCACAGAACATCTGCTTCCTTATAACAATGGTGGCTGGGAGCACACCTCCCAAGGCCCCACAGATACAGGAGGGCTGCACGGGGCTGAGCTGATGGCTGAAACCAAAGAAGCCCCAGACCTGTGGTTGAAGCAGCTGCATGAGCCATAAATTGTTTGTAGAAGCAGCCCTGGTGGCTGTCTAAGGGCAGGGGGCAACAGGAGCAGCTACAGTCAGGACTGATTTCCCTTTGGTTTCTCCATCCAGCTCAGAGTTGCAGGATTCTAGGTTCTTTTCTGGAGACAGAAATACAAAAGCTGGGCTTCTTCTGGATTCCTTTAGTCAGGGCAGGGCAGGCAAGCTCCTTTCCTCTTTGTGTGTGGTTCTACTCTTAGGCTGATTTCCATTTCCGAGAGAGCACTGAAGGTCCTCACCCTTGTGAGGGTGATAAAGCATCCGTTCTCTAGGTCTTCTAGGGCTCTTCTCATGTTGGTCTTTATGGCATCATATATGTCCAATGAGCTGACTCTTTGGAAAAGACCCTGATGCTGGGAAAGAGTGAATGCAAGAGGAGAAGGGGATGGCAGAGGATGAGATGATTAAATGGCATTACGGACTCAATGGACATGAATTTGAGCAAACTATGGGAGGTAGTGGAGGACAGAGGAGCCTGACATCCTGCAGTTCATGGGGTTGCATGACCTAGCAAGAGAACAACTACAGCAACATATCTTTTCACAGGTGAGAGAAAGCTGCACTGTGCATTTGTCTCAGCTTCATTTTCTTCCCTTGCAGATTACAAATAAAAACCTTGACACTCAAGTGGGGTCCCATGCCTGTCCCCAAGGGAGGGCCATGCACCACATGTGGCTGTCTCCTTCTGGACATTTTGGTTTCAGCTGATACATCATTGCCTGAGAAGGACATTCCCTTAATATTTAAATATGCTACCTTGTCCCTCCTATCACATCATCTTTTACTTTTAGTTATTGATGTCTCTCACTATCTGAAGTCGGCTGTTCATTTATTCTTTACTTGTATATTGACCATCTTCTCCAACAGAATGGAATCCTTATGGGAATGGAGACTTTAACTGCCTGATTTAATCTCCTGCCTGCGCCTACAAAGGTGTCTGTCACATAGTGGGTGCTCATCGTCACCCAGTCACTTCCTGGGTGCCTCAGCAGTAAAGAACCCACCTGCCAAGTGCAGGAGATGAAGGAGACACGGATTTGATCCCTGGGTCAGGAAGATCCCATGGAGGAGGGCATGACAACCCACTCCAGTATTCTTGCCTGGGAAATGTCATGGACAGAGGAGCCTGGGGCTACAGTACACAGGGTCCCAAAGAGGTGGACATGACTGAGTACGCATGTGCACACACCAATTACCCATCTGCTCATGACTCTTCACTTTTTCCCATCTTAGAGGGAGTTAAGGTCTTGTATTTCGATAACCTACAAGGCCCTCCAAGCTCCATCTCTCAAGCACCACTTGCCTCTCAAGTACCACCTCTCTGAGCTCGCTTTCTTTCTTACTCCACTCTGGTCAGACTGGTCAGCTCATTAAACACTGGGTGTGCCAAGAAGATGCCTTCCTCACGCTCTTACACCTGCTGTTCACTTGCCTGGAGCCCTCTGACCTGACACATCCATGGGTCTGTTTCTTCATTGCTTCATATCTTTATCTGATGTCTTCCCTCCCTTCCTATCACAGCCTTTAGTCCCACGCTGGCATTTCCTCTTTTCCTTCCTTTATTTTCCTCCTTGGCACTTAACATAATCTAACCTGTTATATATTATACTTGCTTTTCTTGTTTATTTTCTCTCTCCCACTAGACTGTGGGCTTCCCTGATAGCTTAGTTGGTAAAGAATCTGCTTGCAATGCAGGAGACCTTGGTTTGATTCCTGGGTCGGGAAGATCTGCTGGAGAAGGGATAGTCTACCCACTCCAGTATTCTTGGGCTTCCCCTGTGACTCAGCTAGTAAAGAATGCCTGAGACCTGAGTTTGATCCCTGGGTTGGGAAGATGCCCTGGAGAAGGGAAAGGCTACCTACTCCAGTATTCTTGCCTGGAGAATTCCATGGACTGTTTAGTCCATTGGGTTGCAAAAAGTCAGACACAACTGAGCAACTTTCACTTTCCCACTAGACTGTAGTTCTCTGAGGGTAGCGGTATTTATCTGTTTTCACTATTACATTTTGGTGCTTGAGCAGTGTCTGACACTGAGTAGTTCACAGTAAGCATTTATTGAGTGAAGGAAAAGTGAGGGAGAACTTGGTGTTCTCTGTCATAAATTCTAGACTGATTGGAAGCCGCTGAACACTGTGAAGGAGAAAAATGTCAGTTTTCATTGGAAAAAAAGATTGATTTGGGCACTTGGGATGAATGGATTGGGAGAGCAAGTGTGGATATGGAGTGATAAATTAGGAAGATTTGCAAGAGTTTAGGGGAAAGAGAGTGGTAGCCTGGACTGGGGCTGGGGGAGTGAGAATGGAGATCGCGGATGTATTAGAAACCGTTAAGATTCTGAATATGTAAATCTTGGGGACTGATTCGGAGAAGGCAATGGCACCCCACTTCAGTACTCTTGCCTGGAAAATCCCATGGATGGAGGAGCCTGGTAGGCTGCAGTCCATGGGGTCGCTAAGAGTCAGACACGACTGAGCGACTTCACTTTCACTTTTCACTTTCATGCATTGGAGAAGGAAATGGCAACCCACTCCAGTGTTCTTGCCTGGAGAATCCCAGGGACAGGGGAGCCTGGTGGGCTGCTGTCTGGGGTCGCACAGAGCCGGACACAACTGAAGTGACTTAGCAGCAGCAGCAGGGGACTGATTAGAAATGGGGAGCTATGGTTGGAGACAAGATGTGGAGTAGGAGAATGTATGTATACATATATCTGATTCACTTTGCTGTACAGTAGAAACTAACACTGTTGTAACCACGTGTTCTGGGAAACAAACTCACTCAGAAGGACAATGCAGATAGTGGAGTGCAGTTTATTACCCCGGCGGGCCCAAGGCAGAATCTCCTCTTAGCCAAGGACCCCAGCCAGCATTTGTGAAAATCTTTTATACTCCATGTGTACGTGTCTGAACCCACCACTCCGAATTCCTTGAGACTTACATAAACCAAGGAAAACAGAATCCCAACAACCCCATCATTCACATGCTATATGCTCATGTGCTCAAACAGTCAAACAGTTAGCCAATAATCAATAAACCCGAGGTTACACTCTGATAGATACAGAAAAATTTATGGCCTGTCTGGAGGAAGGGGTGATTAGCATATGTTTTCTCTTAGGCGATGAGTAACCTAGATATGATCTTCAAGGTTCCCCTGTCTGGAGGGGGTCTTATCCTTCTGTTGTTGTTTTCGTTGGCACTAAACACAGAGTTCAGAGTCCATTGGAAAGGTGGCTGAGCATGACCAGCATGAACAGGCCTAAGATGGAGTCCAGGCCCTATGAATTCCTTCTTCAACACAACATTGTAAAGCAACTCTATTCCAATGAAAATTTAAAAAAGGAATGGGAAGCTAAGCTGCATCAAGAACGAATCTAAGGTTTCCCTGTGTGAGCAAGAACCTATGTGAATGGTTTGTTGTTCTATTCCTGGATACAAAAAACACTGGAGGAGGAAGAGATTTGAGGCAGATCAAGGGCTTAAAGTCTCTGGGCTTGCTGAGTTTAGGGCATCTAAGAGATAGCAGAGTGGAAATACTGTGTTCGCAGTTGGATATTCAGGTCAGGAGCTCAGAAGATTCGAGTCATCAGCACATAGATAGTACATGAAGCCATGGAAATGGACGATAAACAGAAACCAGCATGAGGTTGCATCTGTGAGATCAAGATTCATCAGACATTTTTATGGTTCCAATGTGGCTGTATCGACTGAAAAAAAAAAGCACAACCAATTGATAAGTTGAGAATTGTGACTTATTTGGCAGACTTTCTGAGGACTCCAGCATGGGAGGCAGCCTCTCAGACAGCTTTGAGGGACTGTTCCGAAAAGGAAGGGAGCCCGAATATACAGGGGTTTTGGCAACAAAAATTAGGTAGTCAGAACATCAAAAAATGACTGTTAAAAAAAACTGGATATCTCAAGTTAGTGAATTTAGTGCTTTTCTCTGTATGGGAAGATCCAAGAATCTGGGCTCATTGAAATCAATCCTTTGCTATGCACCTTAATTATCAAGGGCCAGTATCCTGCTTTTCTCCATTCTGAATCCCCTCAGGGTGTACCATTGTGTGGCTTGATGACTGCGGCATCCTTTGTTTACAGAGATGATAAGTGACATTTTTCATCCACAGCTCTTTCTCTCTGGGAAGGCTGGTTTGCCTTTCCCCCTCCTAAGGGGGGAGGAGGCAGTGGGGCAGTGGGGGGAGGGTGTGGGGGGTCAGAGAACTCAGCCTCCACCTCCAACCTGAATTTTCGGTTGGTCCTACCTGCAACCCTCCACCAGGGTTACCCTGCATAAGACTGCACCTCTGTCTTTAGACTTAGTTCTATTTTTGAAAGTTTCCCTTCTGCCATCAGTCCTGAGTCTTCCCCAGAAACCAAGTTAGTGAGGGGATAGTGACAGTTACCATCTAACCCAGCTGTTGATGGGGTCAGTTTTCTCCTGAAGCTTTTGGACCTGTGTTCAAAGGGGGCTGAAAGACAGATGGCTCCAGAAAAGAGAAGTTCAAGACTAACAGACGGGCTTTATTATTTTTTATTTTTTAATTGGAGGATTGTTGCTTTACAATGTTGTGTTAGTCTCTGCTGTACAATAGCATGAATCAGCTATATGTATATGTATATGTATATCTATATATCCTTCCTCTTGAGTCTCCCACTCCACCTCCATCCCACTCCTCTAGGTCATCACAGAGCACTGAGCTGAGCTCTCTGTTATACAGCAGCTTCCCACTAGCTATCTATTTTACAAATGGTAGAGTTTATATGTTGGCATCCCACTCCACTACTCTTGCCTGGGAAATCCCATGGACCGAGGAGCCTGGTAGGCTACAGTCCATGGGGTCGCGAAGAGTCGGACACAACTGAGCGACTTCACTTTCACTTTTCACTTTCATGCATTGGAGAAAGAAATGGTAACCCACTCCAGTGTTCTTGCCTGGAGAATCCAGAGACAGGGGAGCCTGGTGGGCTGCTGTCTCTGGGGTCTCACAGAGTCGGACACGACTGACGCGACTTAGCAGCAGCAGAGTTTATATGTTAATGCTACTCTCTCAAATCACCCCACCCTCCTCTTCCCACCCTGTGTCCCAGAAGAACTTTAAGTTGAATGAAGATCTTGGTGCAATTTCGTGAGCATTTTGACATCTTTGCATCTGAAATGGTAGTTGTAGGAAACCATGCATTTATTTTAGGCTTGTTTTATTCTCTTTCTTATTTAAAATGTTTTTTTTTTTCTTTTAATTTAAAATTAAAAAAAGAATTGGGGCCACATCCAATGGCTTATAGTATCTTACCTGACGAGGGATTGAACCCGGGCCACCACAGTGAAAGTAGACCATGATGACTAAAAAAGATGTACAACTTGAGTGTTGCGAGTTAAGTTTTTTTGGGGGCAAATGAGGACTGCAGCCCAGGAGGCAGCATCTCAGATAGCTCTGAGAGACTGCTCCAAGTAAAACTTAACTCACAACTCTCAAGTTGTACATCTTTTTTAGTTGACAGTTATGGCAACCGATGAAGTGACCCAGAGTGGACTTCCTTCCTTAGCCTGGACTTCACGAGGAACCGGAGCTTTGGTAACAGTAGTGGTCTCTTGCACCCATCCACCTCCTCGGGGAGTGTAGATGAATTTGGGTAAGTCTCTCTTGGTTCTCGAATCTCCAATATTGGTTGAGATTCTGAGTTTTATCTGGTGGTGGAGCAGATTACCTGCCGCCTTCCAGTAGGAAAGATACTGGTGGGGTGGTGTGTGTGTGAAATATCCGGGGCATACTCACTCATGATGAGTGGGGCTCGGTTGAAAGATACCGAGATATTCCTACCCAGTCAAAAGATACTGGGTGTCAGGAGTTGGGGGAGGGTGGCTGACTCAAAGATGCCAGGGCAATTGTCACCCAGTAGAAAGGTACTGGGCGGGAAAGGGCTCAATTGGGAAAAATATTGAGGAATACCTGGGACCTGACTGAAAGATTCCGAGGTTGCTCCATTGTAGGGGACTGAATGGTCTTGGCTGAGTGGTAAAGTAAGAGGCTGATCTGACACTTTCCCTCAATTTGACTGCCATTACAGAATTTGTCAGGATAAAAGTGAGGAGAATCCAAAGAAAAGGGACATGACTCCTCCCTGCCTGTTTCAGTTTTCTCAGGAGACTGAGAAATTTGTGGGAGTGGTGGAGGCCTAGTCTTCATACTGTGCAGTGGTCCCATAGGGAAACCCACTCATTAATTAAAATACTTGCTCGTCCAGGGGTCACACAGAAGAACTGGCCACTCAGCAATGTGAGGAGCCATGGTGGTCTTAGATTGCCAGAGGCAGAATCTGAGACGCGTAAGACGAGCTGAAATGATTCTGGGGTGGCTCCTGGAGGAGTTAGGCTCACAAACAGCACTTGGGCCCACTACACAAGTTCACTAGTGATTTTTATCCCTGACAAATTCAGCTTAAAATGGGAAACAAAATCTCTCAAAAACAGAAACAAAGGGGTGTCAGAAAGCCAGCCTCTGACTAACACTCCCGCCAGATTCATGTACAATACATATGGAGCTCATACTTGCAAGTACCTAGTTAATTGGAGAAATTATACTAAAAGAGATTTCAATCTAAAATGGCCAAATTGGGGTTCTTTTGGTAGTCCAAAATTGATGTTTTTGTGTGCACAGTTAGAAAAGGCTGGCCATGCTTACTTTGGTATCTAGAAGCTTCTAACAGAGGAATTAATAGAGAAACTTCTTTGCAGGAAACCAACAAGAAATTGCTTGAAACTGTATCAGAACTAAAAAAAGGCTGCTAGCCCTGACTCTGCCAGGTCACATGTCTAGTGGAATGGGGAAGTCACATTTGGCATTTATGCCATTTGGCTTTTGATTTCTGGGCATCATTTTACCATCTTTTGGGGGCACTCTTGCCACTTGGATTTTGATTCCGGGCATCACTTTGCCTTTTTTTTCATTTGAAGTGTGACTCCTGGCTGGTGAAGTTCTGGTTTGGTTTGGTTTGGTTTGTCTGTTTTGAGTACACAGACATCTGGTACAAACTGCTGGAGTTAATATGGGAATTGCTCACTCTAAGGTTCCACACTCCATCTGGGAACCCCTGGGAGAAAAAAGGTTTTTTTTGACTTGTCAATCAATAGCTATGATCCAATGACAAGAAAAATGGCCTAAAAATATTAGATCTTTATTGACATTGGATAGGAAAATGGACCAAAGTTTCCCCTATGTCCAGGACTTCCTCCTGTATCTCTTTAAGAATTCTTGCCTTGAGGAAATAACTTCTCCTATACCTTTATACCGGAAGCATCACTACGAACAAAGCTAGTGGAGGTGATGGAATTCCAGTTGAGCTATTTCAAATCCTGGAAGATGATGCTGTGAAAGTGCTATACTCAATATGCCAGCAAATTTGGAAAACTCAGCAGTGGCCACAGCACTGGAAAAGGTCAGTTTTCATTCCCATCCCAAAGAAAGGCAATGCCAAAAATGCTCAAACTACTGCACAATTGCACTCATCTCACATGCTAGCAAAGTAATGCTCAAAATTCTCCAAGCCAGGCTTCAGCAGTACATGAACCGTGATCTCCCAGATGTTCAAGCTGGATTTAGAAAAGGCAGAGGAGCCAGAGATCGAATTGCCAACATCTGCTGGATCATCGAAAAAGCAAGAGAGTTCCGGAAAAACATCTATTTCTGCTTTACTGACTATGCAAAAGCCTTTGACTGTGTGGACTACAACAAACTCTGGAAAATTCTTAAAGAGTTGAGAATATCAGACCACCTGACCTGCCTCTTGAGAAATCTGTATGCAGGTCAGGAAGCAACAGTTAGAACTGGACATGGAACAACAGACTGGTTCCAAATCAGGAAAGGAGTATGTCAAGGCTGTATATTGTCACCCTGCTCATTTAACTTAAATGCAGAGTACATCATGTGGAATGCCAGCCTGGATGAAGCACAAGCTGGAATCAAGATTGCTGGGGAAAATATCAATAACCGCAGATATGCAGATGACACCACCCTTATGGCAGAAAGCAAAGAGGAAACTAAAGAGCCTCTTGATGAATGTGAAAGAGGAGAGTGAAAAAGTTTGGTTAAAACTCAACATTCAGAAAACTAAGATTATGGCATCTGGTCCCATCACTTCATGGCAAATAGATGGGGAAACAGTGGAAACAGTGACAGACTTTATTTTTCTGGGCTCCAAAATCACTGCAGATGGTAACTGCAGCTGTGAAATTAAAGGATGCTTGCTCCTTGGAAGAAAAGTTATGACCAACCTAGACAGCATTATTAAAAAGCAGAGACATTACTTTGGCAACAATGGTCCATCTAGTCAAAGCTATGGTTTTTCCAGTAGTCATGTATGAATGTGAGAGTTAGACTATAAAGAAAGCTGAGTGCCAAAGAATTGATGCTTTTGAACTGTGGTGTTGGAGAAGACTCTTGAGAGTCCCCTGGACAGCAAGGAGATCCAACCAGTCCATCCCAGAGGAAATCAGTCCTGAATATTCATTGGAAGGACTGATGCTGAAGCTGAAACTCCAATACTTTGGCTACCTGATGGGAAAAACTGACTCATTTGAAAAGACCCTGATGCTGGGAAAGATTGAAAGTAGGAGGAGAAGGGGAAGACAGAGGATGAGATGGTTGGATGGCATCACCAACTCAAAGGTCATGAGTTTGAGTAAGCTCCGGGAGTTGGTGATGGACAGGGAGGCCTGGCATGCCGCGCAGTCCAAGGGGTCGCAAAGAGTCGGACATGACTGAGCGACTAAACTAACTGATACCTTTATACCAGAGCTCTCTGGATCGCTTATTTAGACCATCTCTAATTCCTGAAACCAAAAGAAAAAAAAAGGGAAACAAAGCCTTTTAAAATCTTATTTCAACTATTGTTTACAACTAGGGAGTTTTGTATTGTGAAATCTGATTCATAAGTAAGTTTGGAAAACAAAGCTATAGGGTCTCTTGTGTCTATTTGGATATATGTATGTCTCTGTGTGTCTTTGTTTTTTGGATAATATTGCTGATTGCTGAGATCAGTTTGTAAATGAGCTCTAATTTAATTGGCATCAAAAAAAAAAAGTAAGTGCTTACAAATCAAATAATTCTAAATACAAGAGAAATTAACCTAAATGAATTTCAGGTTTATGTGAACTGGGAAATATTTAGTATTAAATTCCTGATATTAATGTTTGTTTGTTGATCTAACTAATATAGACATTCTAAATAATTAACATTAAGCAGAATATTTTCATTGTTTAGGAATGTCTGTCTAAAATAATCTCTCCAGATTGGGGTAACCTGAATTTCTAAGGGTTGTGCTAAACTAAGTATTGGAAGTTTATTGAATAGCTAGGTCATTTCCAAATAAAATAAGATTTTGAAACATTTACTACTGAACACTAATTTCCTCTTACAGAGAAACTAAAGAGATTTGGGGCTAAAAATGAATGATGTTTGGTGCCATCCTAAAATGTCCTCTCTAGGAAAGCAAAGGTTTTAGAAATTATCACTGGTATTTATGCTCACAATCTATAAAATGCTAATATAAAAATCAGTTCTTAGTTGCTTAAGGAGAGTAGGAAGTGTGTTTTTGGTAAAGAAGGTATGAGGAATGAAATTGCATTTTGTGAAGGAAAAAGGAAGTAAGCCTGACTTACAGGTGGCTTTTTAGGATGGAAGAACAAAGTAATCAGTACAGAAAGTGATAAGAAGGCTTGTGAAAAGTCAACCATGAGAAAAGAATGTTTTACATGGTTTAAAATAATTTCAAGTTTAACTTTTAAATAAAGTGAAAGTGAGTGAAGTCACTCAGTCATGTCTGACTCTTTGTGACCCCATGGATTGTAACCTACCAGGCTCCTCTGTCCATGGGATTTTCCAGGCAAGAATACTGGAGTGGGTTGCTGTTAAAGTAGGCTGGTGCAAAAACTTGAATTTAGCTTTTCTGTCTGTTAAGATGACACCTTTTCTTCAGAATTTGAACTGCCTTTGATAATAGATTTAAGTTTCTTTATCTCCTCAATGATCTGTTCTGAAATCCTTTATTGTTACTTTGGCTAAGTGAATAGCTATTGTTTCACAATGACCTATAATGGTATCTGACTGAGTGTTCTAAACCTTTTTGATATTTGTTGACAAAACTTCCTAAATCATTCTAATGAAGAAGATTTGTAGCTAAATTTGGGACACTTCAGAGGGCCCCTGAAACGCCCCATAGAGATGTTTACACTCTTTAGATGTCACACTTGTTAGGTTCATTTATTACACAGAATTACTTGGGAAGTATTGTCAGGTGAGTAATAAGTCTTAGGTTATATTGTATGGTTAATGTTACTAATATAGATATCCTAGAAACTAAAATTGACTCTTGGATTAACTCTCACTTCTAAATGCCCCTATGCGGAACTGCTCTATAGAGAGGCTTGCTGATCTCAAACTCACCTTAAGACGAGGCTCAAAAAGAAGAAACTGCACTACACTAGGAGAAGAAGATGACAGCAGAAGTAGACAGCTTGCCCAAGATGCTGATCTGGTTTGTATGATCATTTGTAATGTTTTCTTGATTCCTTGGACCTATGCCTATCAATCAAATGTTTTCTATCATGGACACAATTCTATGCTAGTTAAAACTCAATCCATTTGTTGGGTTGTGGCCAATAACCCGTGTCTAGTACTTCTGTTTTACCTTGGTGGATTTTTGTCCTCCAGGGCTCTGATTGGATATCCCCTAGGAAATTTATTTTAGATGAGAGTTCAGTCATGTTCTGTCTATTCACGACATTACTAGATGGGATCCTCTAATCTGGCCAATTAATAATACCTGCTCTGATGTTCGGAGAAGGCAATGGCACCCCATTCCAATACTCTTGCCTGGAAAATCCCATGGACGGAGGAGCTTGGTAGGCTGCAGTCCATGGGGTCGTGAAGAGTCGGACACGACTGAGCGACTTCACTTTCACTTTTCACTTTCATGCATTGGAGAAACAAATGGCAACCCACTCCAGTGTTCTTGCCTGGAGAATCCCAGGGATGGCAGAGCCTGGTGGGCTGCCATCTATGGGGCTGCACAGAGTTGTACATGACTAAAGCGACTTAGCAGCAGCAGCAGCAGCTCTGATGTTGGCAATAGATTTTTCTCTTAGGGTCATTCAAACTCAATCAGAGTGACAAGCTAAATCTCAATAAAAAAAAAAAACAACTAACTTCTCATCTATTAAAAGGAAAATTCCCACAATTATGGGATGGATCTATATGGTTAACACCAGGCTATGATTATTTAGGTTGAAAAGCTTCTCTATTTTGGGAACAATTAAATCATACTAAAAATTATCAACCTGGTAATATCATGAGACAAGGCCAGGTGCTTTATGAACTATGCCTATTATTACCCTTAGAGAGAATGATTGTTATGGAACTCAGTGGATTTGTGGCACTAATTTATGGCCTTGACATCTACAGGGATGGATATGAAGGTGTAGCCTGGGATTCTCATGAATTTAAGGTCATACATGTTAGCAAATTAGAGGTAACCCCAAACAATCTACCATTGGTATGATCCCAATTGGTCAAAGATCTGTATTCTACTGGTATGACCACTTATCAGCTTTTTTGGTGTGTGCCTTCATTGGAGTTGGAGGATGTAATTGGGCGTATAAGAAGCCTTAACAACTTTCATAAACTTTAAATGATAGAAGGAAAGTTATGACCAACCTAGATAGCATATTCAAAAGCAGAGACATTACTTTGCCAACAAAAGTTCGTCTAGTCAAGGCTATGATTTTTCCTGTGGTCATGTATGGATGTGAGAGTTGGACTGTGAAGAAGGCTGAGCACCGAAGAATTGATGCTTTGGAACTGTGGTGTTGGAGAAGACTCTTGAGAGTCCCTTGGACTGCAAGGAGATCCAACCAGTCCATTCTGAAGGAGATCAGCCCTGGGATTTCTTTGGAAGGAATGATGCTAAAGCTGAAACTCCAGTACTTTGACCACCTCATGCGAAGAGTTGACTCATTGGAAAAGACTCTGATGCTGGGAGGGATTGGGGGCAGGAGGAGAAGGGGACAACAGAGGATGAGATGGCTGGATGGCATCACTGACTCGATGGACGTGAGTCTGGGTGAACTCCGGGAGTTGGTGATGGACAGGGAGGCCTGGCGTGCTGTGATTCATGGGGTTGCAAAGAGTCGGACATAACTGAGCGATTGAACTGAATTGAACTGAACCAGATTATTAGCCTATTGAATTCTATAATGAGAATTTTCCTTCTTTTTTCATCATAGAGAAATTTCTCTATGATGAGAAAGGCAGTACTACATAACTGCAAGGCCCTTGACACCTTACAGCATCTCAGAGAGATATCTGTGCTATAATTCAAAGTAAATGCTGTATTTCCAAACCCGATAAATGCTTTAATGTAACACACTTGATGAACCATATGAAAAATCAGATTTCTGCTTTAAGTGACCCATTCCCTAATCTTGATGATCTTTTAAACTGGTTTGGTGTGGGAGGCTCATGGCAGAAATATTTACTTATAATTCCACTAATGTTATTAACTATACTATTTGTATTTTGCTTGTTTCACAAGATTATTGTTTCTTGTATTACCAAGTGTATGACTAAGCCTCCAATGTAAATAATGACGACTAGACTTGAACCAGTTGATCAAATATATAGCTCAATATATGATCAATGATTGTAATAGTGTATCTCTAGATATGGGAGGAGAAGGAAATGGCAACCCACTCCAGTGTTCTTGCCTGGAGAATCCCAGGGACGGGGGAGCCTGGTGGGCTGCCATCTATGGGGTCGCACAGAGTCGGACACGACTGAAGCGACTTAGCAGCAGTAGCAGCAGCAGATATGGGAAGCGGAGAAGGCAATGGAAACCCACTCTAGTACTCTTGCCTGGAAAATCCCATGGACAGAGGAGCCTGGTAGGCTGCAGTCCATGGGGTCGCTAAGAGTCGGACACGACTGAGCGACTTCATTTCACTTTTCACTTTCATGCATTGGAGAAGGAAATGGCAACCCACTCCAGTGTTCTTGCCTGGAGAATCCCTGGGACAGGGGAGCCTGGTGGGCTGCCGTCTATGGGGTCGCACAGAGTCGGACACTACTGAAGCGACTTAGTAGCAGCAGCAGCAGCAGATATGGGAAGATGCAATGAAATGAAACACTTTACTGGACCATAACTAGAAGACAGGTGTCCAGAGATCTTTGACTATTAAGACCTAGTCCAGTAATAGCACACTGAGTGGCCTATCAACAAAAACTTTCTTCAGAACTGGAACAAAACCTTGTATATTGACCTTCCCCCACTGCTGCTTTGGCGCAGTCTCTCAGAGCTATCTGAGATGCTGCCTCCCAAGCTGCAGTTCTCATTTTGCCCCAAATAAAACTTAACTCGCAACTCTCAAGTTATACATCTTTTTTAGTTGATAGCCACAAGGGAAGTCCTAAAATTTTTTAAAAACTACATATTTATGGTAAAAAAAAAAAATTCAGTGTAGAAGAATATAAGTGAAAAATATAAATTCTCTTTCTTCCTCTCCATTAAAAAAAAAAAGCTGGTTCCATTGCTCATCCTGTTACATTTTATTTTAAATTCAAATTTGATTGGGTGCAGCAAGTTGGGGTGATGCACTCTTGGGTTTCTTTGTGGCAGCTGTTTGCCATGAATGAATATCTCGCTTGTCCCAGGGGTCTTCCACGCGGCCTCTCCAGGCAGCACCTGGGAGAACAGTCAGATCTTTTCATTCTTGGGCAGGAGGTGGCGTGCCCTGAGGACAGGCAGCTGCCTCCCTGTGGGAGGGGAAGGAGCAGGTGGGGCTAGAGGCCACATGCCACCAAATCCCTTGCAAATTTTCCTCCTTCCTCAGCCCGAGGCTGCCAACCGGGCTGAATACCACAGGGAGATTTTTTCCACTGTGAACAACTGTCCCAGGACAGCAAGCTGGGATCACATTTCAGGAATCTTGCGTTGCCCTTGAGAAGCCGTGTGGACGGCTGTCAAGTATGTATAGGGGATAAAAAGGCTCCAAAGAGAGATGATGAGTCAGGAGGCACTGGGGTGAAAGGGGCGCCTTCTGTGGGGTTGGGGGTGGGGACAGCCCGATCCTTCCAGGCTTCCCTTCAACCTTTCATGGAAGAGAATGATCAAACTAACTCACATTTTAAAGATTTACTTTTT
Source organism: Bubalus bubalis (assembly GCF_019923935.1). Lineage (NCBI taxonomy): Eukaryota > Metazoa > Chordata > Mammalia > Artiodactyla > Bovidae > Bubalus > Bubalus bubalis. The sequence continues at coordinate 27,601,010 of NC_059158.1, forward strand.
GTTTTATTTAATCTTCTTTTTCCTTTCCTTTGAAATTTTTTTCATTTTAATTAAGTTTCCAATCCAATTTGAAATATAGTATTGTGAAGTTGATTTATCTTCAATGATCTATTAAAATTCGTGAAACATATAACAATATTGTTGTACTTATTTTCTTTCCTAATGTTATTTGACTCTGAAACAACATTAGTTATTAATACTTTTATTCCCAGCATGAGCTGTCTCAAATTTTTTTTTTAAATCACACGTGTTATATATGAATTCTAATTTTAAGTCGCTTCAGTTGTGTCCGACTCTGCGTGACCCCATAGATGGCAGCCCACCAGGCTCCCTCGTCCATGGGATTCTCTAGGCAAGAACACTGGAGTGGGTTGCCTTTTCCTTCTCCAATGAATACCTCTTAGTAAAATATTCAGATAACCCCCATCTTCTCATTTGAGGGCATTTTACAGTTTACAAAGTGTATTCACAATTATTCTCTCATCCGATTTTTACTAGAAGGTGTTCTCAGCTGATGGTCTATATCTGCATATTTTTGAAAGACTCTGGGAGAACAGCCCTGGGAGGCAGACTTTTCTAGAGCAAGTGTGGACAAGAGAGATGGAGGAAGAGGGAGAAGGTGGCTGCCTGGAGATGGGAAGTCAGAGAACAAATCCGGTCTAGTTCCCAATCTAGTTCAATGAATTTACGAGGCTCTGCATGGTCCCCAAGCCTAGTCCCACCCCTTTGTTACAGTCACCCACCCCCAGCAAATCAGGTGACTTCTAGATCCCATACCTGTGGAAGGAGGATACCCTGATTTGGTGACCAAGGGTATGACAGGGGTTCAAGGAGGCAGCCACCTAGAGTTAAATAATAAAAAACAAACAACAGACCCTGGGGAATGCTGTGAATACCTCAAGCCCGCAGCCTGCCCTCCCATCTTCCTTCACGCCCTCTCTTCTTCTCTCCCTTCTTCCCTTCCTCCCCTCGTCATGTCTCTCCTCTATGCAGCCCATCCTCTTTGCAGCCAAACCACCAGCTGAGATGGCCCGTCTCCATTTCCCCCCATCCCCTTGAGTGCTATTTTTATGTGCCTTTGAGTTATTTAAGTCAGTCCTTGGAACTCATTTTATCCATACTTCATCTGCATAATAAACATGTTGACATGCCCCTCAACATGTGGGGTCTCCCTGGCTCAGAGTGCCACCAGAAGAGTCCTATTTGCAGGAGACAATGATGCCATTTCCCTCTTCCCAGAATGTCTCTCAGCCCTACATGCCAGAACTTTTAAGATTAAATCTCTCTGCTCCTCAGTTCAGTTCAGTTCAGTCGCTCAGTCGTGTCTGACTCTTTGCGACCCCATGAGCAGCATCCCAGGCCTCCCTGTCCATTACCAACTCCCTGAGTCCACCCAAACCCATGTCCATTGAGTCAGTGATGTCATCCAACCATCTCATCCTCTGTCGTCCCCTTCTCCTGCCCTCAATCTTTCCCAGTATCAGGATCTTTTCCAATGAGTCAGCTCTTTGCATCAGGTGGTCAAAGTATTGGAGTTTCAGCTTCAACATCAGTCCTTCCAAGCAACACCCAGGACTGATCTCCTTTAGGATGGACTGGTTGGATCTCCTTGCAGTCCAAGGGACTCTCAAGAGTCTTCTCCAACACCACAGTTCAAAAGCATCAATTCTTCTGTGCTCAGCTTCTTTCACAGTCCAACTCTCACATCCATACATGACCACTGGAAAAACCATAGCCTTGACTAGATGGACCTTTGTTGTCAAAGTAATGTCTCTGCTTTTTAATATGGTGTCTAGGTTGGTCATAACTTTCCTTCCAAGGAGTAAGCGCCTTTTAATTTCATGGCTGCAGGCACCATCTGCAGTGATTTTGGAGCCCAGAAAAATAAAGTCAGCCACTGTTGCCACTATTTCCCCATCTATTTGTCATGAAGTGATGGAACTGGATGCCATGATCTTCATTTTCTGAATGTTGAGCTTTAAGCCAACTTTTTCACTCTCCTCTTTCACTTTCATCAAGAGGCTCTTTAGCTTTTCTTCACTTTCTGCCATAAGGGTGGTGTCATCTGCATATCTGAGGTTATTGCTATTTCTCCCGGCAATCTTGATTCCAGCTTGTGCTTCTTCCAGCCCAGCGTTAAAACTCATGATGTACTTTGCATATAAGTTAAATAAGCAGGGTAACAATATACAGCCTTGAAGTACTCCTTTTCCTGTTTGGAACCAGTCTGTTGTTACATGTTCTAACTGTTGCTTCCTGACCTGCATACAGATTTCTCAAGAGGCAGGTCAGGTGGTCTGGTATTCCCATCTCTTTCAGAATTTTCCACAGTTTATTGTAATCCACACCGTCAAAGGCTTTGGCATAGTCAGTAAAGCAGAAATAGATGTTTTACTGGAACTCTCTTGCTTTTTCAATGATCCAGCGGATGTTGGCAATTTGATCTCTGGTTCCTCTGCCTTTTCTAAAACCAGCTCCTCGCCCATCTCATAAGTTCTTCAGTGAATAGAAGATAAGTTAGCAGTCAAAATGGAAACATCATGGACCTGCTGGAAATGACTGAAATCTACCAAACCACAGAAAAATCAATTTCTGAAATACCATCTCATGTTTGTGGAATATATTATTTCTCTTGGGTAACATATTGGAGGCTTTTTTCATCCAACTGTGTAAATCAGATATGACCAGAAACACTCTCCTGGGTGTTAACTCTACTCGAACATTTCACTACACTACTTTGCTTTTTTAAAATAAAAATTTTATTTATTTATTTATTGAAGTTTATTTGACTTACAATGTTGTGTTATTTTAAGGGATACAGCAAAGTGATTCAGTTCTATATACATATATATCTATACCTATTCTTTTTCAGATTCTTTTCCATTATAGATTATTACAAAATATTGAATATAGTTCCCTGGGCTATACAGCAGGTCTTTGTTGTTTATTTTATATATAGTAGTTGCATTTCTTAATCCCAAACTGCTAATTCATCCCTCCTCTACCTTTCTCCTTTGGTAACCATAAGTGTTTCCTATGTCTGTGAGTCTATTTCTGTTTTGTAAAAAAGTTCATTTGTATCATTTTTTAGATTCCACATACGTGATATCATAAATATTTGTACACTTTTGACATCAGATACATGGTTTTCCCACACATTAATCAATTTTGGGACACCAGCTGAGTGCCCTACGCCAAATGGCTTGCAGGATCCTAGTTCCCTGACCAGGGATTGAACCCAGGCCCTTGGCAGTGAAAGTGTGAGTCAAAGCCACCAGACTGCCAGGGGATTCCTGAGTGCTCTACTATTTAACTCAATTCTGATGCTATCTACTTGGAGGTAGTGTCATATCTGACAGGTTTAGGACTCAATCCCGGAAGACTGCGCCCACATTAGATGTCAATGGCAAGGACAGGTTACTTGTGTTTCTGAACCAAATGTCTATAAATTGGAAGTTCCCATGATCTTCTCTTCAGTTCAGTCGCTCAGTCGTGTCTGACTCTTTGCAACCCCATGGACTGCAGCAGGCCAGGCCTCCCTGTCCTTCACCAACTCTCAGAGTTTACTCAAACTCATGTCCATTGAGTCGGTGATGCCATCCAACCATCTCATCCTCTGTCGTCCCCTTCTCCTCCTGCCTTCAATCTTTCCCAGCATCAGGGTCTTTTCAAATGAGTCAGTTCTTTCCATCAGGTGCCAAAGTATTGGAGTTTCAGCATCAGTATCAGTCCTTCCAATGAATATTCAGCACTGACTTCCTTTAGGATGGACTGGTTGGATCTCCTTGCAGTCCAAGGGACTCTCAAGAGTCTTTTCCAACACGACAGTTCAAAAGCATCAATTCTTCTGTTGTTCAGCTTTCTTCACAGTCCAACTCTCACATCCATACATGACCATTGGAAAAACCATAGCCTTGACTAGATGGACCTTTGTTGTCAAAGTAATGTCTCTGCTTTTGAATAAGCTATCTAGGTTGGTCATAACTTTCCTTCCAAGGAGTAAGCGTCTTTTAATTTCATGGCTGCAATCACCATCTGCAGTGATTTTGGAGCACCCCCCCTCCCCAAATAAAGTCTGACACTGTTTCCCCATCTATTTCCCATGATTTGGGAGCTCCCAAAATAAAGTCTGTCACTGTTTCCACTGTTTCCCCATCTATTTGCCATAAAGTGATGGGACCAGATGCCATGATCTTAGTTTTCTGAATGTTGAGCTTTAAGCCAACTTTTTCACTCTCCTCTTTCACCTTCATCAAGAGGCTCTTTAGTTCTTCTTCAGTTTCTGCCATAAGGTTAGTGTCATCCACATATCTGAGGTTATTGATATTTCTCCCCAGCAACCTAGATTCCAGCTTGTGCTTCATCAAGTCCAGTATTTCTCATGATGTACTCTGCATATATGTTAAATAAGCAGGATGACAATATACAGCCTTGACGTACTCCTTTTCCTATTTGGAACCAGTCTGTTGTTCCAGTTCTAACCGTTGCTTCCTGACCTGCATACAGATTTCTCAAGAGGCAGGTCAGGTGGTCTGGTATTCCCATCTCTTTCAGAATTTTCCAGAGTTTGTTGTAGTCCACACAGTCAAAGCCTATGGCATAGTCAGTAGAGCAGAAGTAGATGTTTTTCTGGAACTCTCTTGCTTTTTTGATGATCCAGCTGATGTTGGCAATTCAATCTCTGGCTCCTCTGCCTTTTTGAAATCCAGCTTGAAAATCTGGAAGTTCACGATTCACATACTGTTGAAGCCTGGCTTGGAGAATTTTGAGCATTACTTTGCTAGTGTGTGAGATGAGTACAGTTGTGTGGTAGTTTGAGCATTCTTTGGCATTGTCTTTCTTTGGGATTGGAATGAAAACTGACCTTTTCCAGTCCCATGGCCACTGCTGAGTTTTCCAAATTTGAAGGCATATTGAGTGCAGCACTTTCACAGCATCATCTTTCAGGATTTGAAATAGCTCAACTGGAATTCTATCACCTGCACCAGCTTTGTTCGTAATGATGCTTTCTAAGGCCCACTTGACTTCACATTCCAGGATGCCTGGCTCTAGGTGAGTGATCACACCATTGTGATTATCTGGGTCATGAAGATTTTTTTGTATAGTTCTTCTGTGTATCTTGCCACCTCTTCTTAATATCTTCTGCTTCTGTTAGGTCCATACCATTTCTGTGCTTTATTGTGCTCATCTTTGCATGAAAAGTTCCATTAGTGTCCCTAGTTTTCTTGAAGAAATCTCTAGTCTTTCCCATTCTATTGTTTTCCTCCATTTCTTTGCACTGATCACTGAGGAAGGCTTTCTTATCTTTCCTTGCTATTCTTTGGAACTCTGCATTCAGATGCTTATATCTTTCCTTTTCTCCTTTGCCTTTCACTTCTCTTCTTTTCACAGCTATTTGTAAGGCCTCCTAAGACAGCCATTTTGCCTTTTTGCATTTCCTTTTCCATGGGGATGGTCTTGATCACTGCCTCCTGTCCAGTGTCATGAACCTCCATCCATAGTTCATCAGACACTCTGTCTATCAGATCTAATCCCTTGAATTTCTCACTTCCATTGTATAGTCGTAAGGGATTTGATTTAGGTCATACAAGAATGGTCTAGTGGTTTTCCCTACTTTCTTCAATTTAAGTCTGAATTTGGCAATAAGGAGTTCATTATCTGAGCCATAGTCAGCTCTCGGTCTTGTTTTTGCTGACTGTATAGAGCTTCTCCATTTTTGGCTGCAAAGAATATAATCAATCTGATTTTGGTATTGACCATCTGGTGATGTTCATGTGTGGAAGAGGGTGTTTGCTATGACCAGTGCGTTCTCTTGGCAAAACCCTGTTAGCCTTTGCCCTGCTTCATTCTGTACTCTAAGGCCAAATTTGCCTGTTACTCCAGGTGTTTCTTGGCTTCCTATTTTTGCATTCCAGTCCCCTATAATGAAAAGGACATCTTTTCTGTGTGTTAGTTCTAGAAGGTCTTGTAGATCTTCATAGAACCATTTAACTTCAGCTTCTTCAGCATCATTGTTTGGGGCATAGACTTGGATTACTGTGATATTGAAAGGTTTGCCTTGGAAATGAACAATGATCATTCTGTCATTTTTGAGACTGCATCCAAGTACTGCATTTCTGACTCTTGTTGACCATGATGGCTACTCCATTTCTTCTGAGGGATTCCTGCCCATAGTAGTAGATATAATGGTCATCTGAGTTAAATTCAGCCATTCTAGTCCGTTTTAGTTCGCTGATTCCTAAAATGTCGATATTTACTCTTGCCATCTCCTGTTTGACCACTTCCAATTTGCCTTGATTCATAGACCTAACATTCCAGGTTCCTATGCAATATTGCTCTTTACAGCATTGGACTTTACTTCCATCACCAGTCACATCCACAACTGGGTATTGTTTTTGGTTTGGCTCCATCTCTTCATTCTTTCTGGAGTTAGTTCTCCACTGATCTCCAGTAGCATATTGGGCACCTACTGACCCAGGGAGTTCATCTTTTAGTGCCCTTTTTTTCGCCTTTGCATATGTTCATGGTGTTTTCAAGAATATTGAAGTGGTTTGCCATTCCCTTCTCCAGTGGATGATGTTTTGTCAGAACTCTCCTCCATGACCCGTCCGTCTTGGGTGGCCTTACGTGGCATGGCTCATAGTTTCATTGAGTTAGACAAAGGTGTGATCCATGTGATCAGATTGGTGATTGTGGTTTTCAATCTGAGCTTCTCTTCAGATTTGATTAATTTGTGTGAGCAGCTCATGAAACTCAGGAAAACATTTTACTTACTAGAAAACTGGTATATTGTAAAAGGATAAAACTCAGGAGCAGCCAGATGGAAGAGATGCATAAATGAAAACATGTGGGAAGAGGCACGTGGCTTCCATGCCTTCTTTGGGCATACTACTCTCCGACATCTCTATGTTTCTACCAACCTGGAAGCCTTCTGAACCCAGGTCTTTTTTTTTTTTTTTGTAGACAGTTCATTACATTACATGGCATGATTGATTAAATCATTGGCCATTGGTGATTGAACTGTCTCCAGTCCCTTTCCTCTCCCTAAAAAGGTTGGGAGTCTGTGGCTGAAAGTTCAACCTCCAATCATGGGGTTGGTCCCCTGGCAACCCACTCCCACTCTTACTTATCAAAAGTCATCTTATTAGCATAAACTCAGGTGTAGTTAAAAGAGTTTTGTGATGGATATCACAAGTTATCTTTACTCCTATCACTTAGGAAGTTGAAGGGATTTTTGGGAGCTCTGTGCCAATATATACTTATTACAAATCACATAATTATAGCAGAATTTTCCAAAGAAGTTCAGAATTGGAACCCTAGTTCCAATGAAAATGATGGATCTGTGAAATATGTATTTGGGAAATACTTCAAGAAACTTAAGTGGGATTCATTTCTGCAGGACCTCAGAGGCTTTATTTATTTTAATTAATTTTTATTGGAGTATAGTTGCTTTCAACGTTGTGTTAGTTTCTAGTGTACAGCAAGGTAAATCAGCAATAGATATACATATATCCTCCTTTTTGTATTTCTTTCCCATTTAAGTTACCACTGAGCACTGAATAGGGTTCCCTGAGCTATACAGCAGGTTCTCTGTCACAGGATTTAATAAGCCAATATCCGTTGTGAATCTTTAAGGAAGGGTGTGTCAGAGGCATCGGTGAAGCCCTAACACAAGGAAGGGCGTGTGTGTATGTGCTCAGTTGTGTCTGACTCTTTGTGACCCCATGGACTGTAGCCCACCAGGCTCCTCTGTCTATGGGATTTTCACAGCAAGAATACTGGAGTGAGTTGCCATTTCTTTCTCCAGGGCATCTTCCTGACCCATGGATTGAAAGCTCATCTCTGGTGTCTCCTGCATTGGCAGGCATATTTTATTTACCACTGAGCCACCTAGGAAGTCCAAGGAAGGGTATAGCTCATAACATTTTACATGCTATTTGATCACAGAGCTTGTTTTCTCGTGAATTGTCTTTCTAAGTTATTGAGTTACACAGAATGTATTTTTTAGGCTCTCTCAAATGAAGGAAGTTGCTCTAATGCCACTCTGTGAATTTGATTGTTGGGAAGATACTCTGGGCTAGACTGGGTGCTGAGGTGCCTGAAAGTTTACATTTTGGATGGCTGTCTCTTCCAAATTAGTATTTATTTGCGCACAGTGGTCTGCATCTGTGTTCACCTTCAAGGGCTCAATACTGCCCCCTAGTGGGTCCAGTCGGATCCTAAATTTTCTGTGCCATTGTCCTAAACTTGGGGAATGACCTTGGCAGTTTCTAAAAAAAAAAAAAAAGAAAAGAAAAGAAAAAAACCCACCTTTTCAAGTTACAAAAAAAGATACTACTGTTATGATACCTGATATCACTTAAAAAAACTTTATGACGCAATAATATGTGCTTGTTTTAGAATGAGAAAATTTAAGGTAAGTAAAATGAAGAAAATAAAAATAATCTACAATCTTACCTCAAGGGTTAGCACTTATCATTCTAACATGTATGTCCATGCAGTCTTTTTTTAAATCTACATTTATCTAAAAATTCATACTTCCCCTGATCCTAAACTAAAAATATATTTTTTCCAGACTTTTTCTTGTATGCCCATTTTTCTTGAGTGCCAGTTAAGAACCTGCTCCTTGAGTACTTTTGGTCCTTTTGAAGGAGGCAGGAGAAGAGAGGGGGTGAAAAATTTAAACATTTAAAGGGGTGATTCAGGGGCTAAGTGACCCACTATGTTTTACGGGTGATTGCACCAGTGTCTTCCAAGAGGGACATATACACTTTAATGGCACCAAATGGCAACCCTTCCTGGCTGCTGCTATAATACAATTATATAACAATACAGTATTATATAAACATATAAACAACATCTAAGGCTGCTATAATACAGTACCACATAAACCTAGTGGCTTAAACAACATGGATTTGTGATCTTACAGTCTGGGGTCAGAAGTCAAAATCAGTTTCGTAGGGCTAAATCAAAGTTTTTGTAGGACTAAATCAGTTTCGTAGGGCTGTTCCTTCTGGGGGTTCGTCTGTTTCCTTGCCTTTCTGTCAGCTTCTCAAGACCCTTGCATTCCTCAGCTCGTGGTCCTTTTTCTCCTAACACATCAAACTCTGACTCCTGTTATCACATCCCCTACTACTAACTCTGATCCTCCTACTCCTCTCCTATGAGGACCTTTGTGTTGATACTGGGCCAACCAGGAGACTCTCCCCATCAGGACCGATAACTTCATCACACCGGCACAGTCCTTATCACCATGAAACGTCACATTTCGACAATCCCTTCTGGGCATGAGGATGTGGGTAACTTTGGGAGGGCCATTCATTATTCAGTCCATCATACTGAATATGTTTCTTCTGTTTCTGCTCCCCTCCCCCTGTCCTCCTCACTTCCCCTTCTCCTTCTTCCTCTTCTTCTTTGTTTTTGAGAATTTAAGGTGAGAATTAGGTGTTCATTTTCTGTAAACCATGGTCTCTAAAGGCCAATTAATCTGGTCAATATAAGAGCTTGTCAGATTGCAGCACAAAGTCAAATAAAGCCCACTTGGATCACATGCCTTGGCTGAGAGCTGCGCTTCTGGGATGGACACAATGGTCTTTGGCCATTTACTGCGCTGGGGGATGATGGGGCATTTCTGGCAGGGCCCAGAGCTGGCTGCCAGGAGCTGTTGTGTCCCATCCTTTCCTCCGAGTGTTCCCTCCACTCCTCTGGCTTAGCTGTGTGCCCCCTTTGAAGTTCTGCAGCAGTTGTTGTCTATAAATAGGGCATGCCCAGCCCCATCAGAGTTCTCAGATGAAGGGCAGAGCTCACTTACAAAGCGTTGAAACTGCAGGATGGTGTAGGGAGAGAGCCTGCTTTCATGCTTCTTCTCCAACCTCTCCTCAACCCTCCCACCTCCAATTTCATGTAAAAAATACACAAAGGCCCCAGAGAGAATAATCAAAGCTCTGTCACACTTGGAAGACACTTTCTTGCTTCCCTTTAACAAGAAGAAGAAAGAAATGAGCTTCTGGATAAGAGCCCAGGAGCCTCTATCAGTTCAGATGTGCCCCAGCATCCACACCTCCTGGAGGTCTTCCGGTTGTAACACCAAAGATGACTACATTATCTGACTCTAAGATTCTGGGTTATCTCATCTTACCCTCATGACTGTCCCTGGAGTCAGGGTATACGAGTTTCCATCTCTCAGATGGGGAGCTTTCCCCCAATTTCTCACTTCTAGGAACACAAAGGAAATGGTAATATTTGAACTTGTGGGGGCAGAGTGAAAGGTTTTCTCCCAAGTACCTCTCACTTCTCTCTGCCAGCTCTGAGCACGTCATGGGGCTGGTGCCTTGTTAGTCCATACAGCAGAATGCATATACCAGTCACAGCCGAGAAAGCACATTTGGGTGTGTGAGCCACCGATTTGGTTCTCAGGCTTCACTCCACATTCATTAGCTGTGACTTTAAAAGAGCTACTCGATAGTTCCAAGGTCACGATAAATGGGTACAGTAGCCCATAGGGTTGTAATAAGCCTTACTGGGAGCCTCCTCCTGGCATGGTAGCCCCAGGTAGCTGGACTTCTCAGGGATTGGCTGAGAGTTCTAAATGTAAGTGTAAGTGTGCCAGCCTACACTGCAAAACTGTGTTGTGACTTAGCCTCGGAGTGGCGTCATCTCCAGTGATCACCATTGGTTAGAAGTCAGTCACAAGTCTATCTGGGCCCAAGAGGGAGACATATATTTCCTTCCAATGAGATCATTGATAAAGACTATTTTTAAAGACACTGCCACACTATCCATCTTCACAGACATCTGAATGGTTTTCTTCAGATATAGTAATAGCTCTAAGTCTTACTGAGCAATTTTATCCATTACTGGTTGTTTTCATTGTTTAATTCTGAAGGCAATCCTTACTTTTAGGTTTTTGTAGTTCCCGTCATTTTCATATGGGGCTTCTCCCATAACTCAGTTGATAAAGAATCTGCCGGTAGTGCAAAAGACCCGGGTTCGATTCCTGGGTTGGGAAGATCCCCCAAAGAAGGAACTGGCAACCCACTCCAGTGTTCTTGCCTGGGAAATCCATGGACAGAGGAGCCTGGAACACAGTCCATGAGGCCCAAGAGTCGTTTACGACTTAGCGACTAAACCGCCACCAACTCATTTTCACCACCGATGTTGTCCCTCATATCAGGTATCAGACTCGGCTATTTTATCAGCTGTGCAACATTTGCCGGAGAAGGGGGAAACATTTCTTTCATTTTCAAAACAATTTTCTCTAGGATATAGAATTTGACCGTATCATAACATTCTGCTGCTAAAGCAAGCATTCTACTGGGCTGCCGATATTTATGACTTCTATGTCACTCATTCTTTTAAAACAAAATATGAGATATACTTTAGACATCTCTGCTGGGCTCCTGACTCAGATATTAATAGTAACATGGTATCAAACTAGAAAAAAATTAATTGCTTTTGTATTGTGGCTCCCTGCTGGTATGATTTATTTTAAATTCTGCTGATCCCAGGGAGAAGATACTGTATTGTCTGTAATTCAGAAACTGACATATGCTGTTTTCCCAGATTTCCCACAAATGCTCCAACTTCAAAGAAAAATATGCTTCTGTGGTCTGGAAAACACTGGATATCACAACACCTATTTTATCTGACATGGCAGGAATTGAATTACTTGACATGTAAGTGGATTTTAGAAGCAACTGAATACAATCTGTCCGCCTTGAGTGCCAAAGCATTTTAGAAAATTATTGACTATTTCTGGACTAGGAGCTGTCTAAAGCATAGGCGTGAGTCATCCTGGTGGTTTTCCTGGGACTCTCCCTGTTTAACACTGAAAGCCCCATGACCTTACCTTGGAAAGCTCCTGGTTATAGACAAACTGAGATAGTTGGTCATACCCTAGATTAGATATGAGCTTGATCTCACCACTTTCTGATCACCCTGTGTCACTGGTATGAATCTAGCTATGCTGAGTGTTGTGATCCAATGATGCCCTCAGGATATTTGAGGTATATAACCCATAGATTTCCAGCCTATATGATGCTGGAGTAGCCGGTTAGCTCTGCTTATTTGAATGAGGAAACTGCCTGTAGTTCAATGTTAACTCCCAAGTACGTGGACATGATGAGTTATTTTCACCTGTAACACCCAGGGCATCCTTGTTGGTTTTTAGGACTCTCATCAGGATGATAGAGGGCACAACAGTTTTGATTCCAGGTAAGTGGGGGTCATTACTGTCAAAATAAGTTAATCAGCAAAACTGACCTCAGACAGGGGCAATAATGAAGGATTACTTTTAAATAATTTTACTGTAGTGGGAAACTTTGTCTAAAGAAACTAAGAAACAAATATTTGATCAGGAACTTAACCCCTCAAGTGGAACAAATTCATTTCTTTTCCAAATATGAGTTCATATATTCATTATCCTTTGGCTCCAAATGTAATCAGGGGTATGATATTGAACCAGAGAGAATATAATTCCTTTAGCTTTGTTTCTTTATGAAAAAGGGAGGCTAGGGAGACTTGTGGGCTTCGCAGGTGTTGGTAGTGGTAAAGATCCTGCCTGCTCATGCAGGAGACATAATGAGACTCGGGTTTGATCCCTGGATGGGAAGGCATGGCAACCCACTCCAGTCTTCATGCCTGGAGAATCCCATGGACAGAGGAGCCTGGTGGGCTACAGTTCATAGGGTTTCAAGAGTTGGACACAACTAAAGACTTAACATGCATGCAGGAAGACAAGGTGGAGAAGGCAATGGCACCCCACTCCAGTACTCTTGCCTGGAAAATCCCATGGGCGGAGGAGCTTGGTAGGCTGCAGTCCATGGGGTCTCGAAGAGTCGGACTTGACTGAGCAACTTCACTTTCACTTTTCACTTTCATGCATTGGTGAAGGAAATAGCAACCCACTCCAGTGTTCTTGCCTGGAGAATCCCAGGGACAGGGGAGCGTGGTGGGCTGCCATCTATGGGGTCGCACAGAGTCGGACACGACTGAAGCGACTTAGCAGCAGCAGCAGCAGCATCTACCGCAGAGTGTTTTTCCTCAAATGAATTCACAGGCATTTCTTTTCATTTGATTGTGTTCTTATAGTATATAAGGTACAGTGCAAAATGATTTGAAGGTACAGAGGGAAAATATCAATTTCTTTCTTTATATACTAACACATATATATGGAATTTAGAAAGATGGTAACAATAACCCTGTGTACGAGACAGCAAAAGAGACGCTGATGTATAGATCAGTCTTATGGACTCTGTGGGAGAGGGAGAGGGTGGGGAGATTTGGGAGACTGGCATTGAAACATGTACAATATCATGTATGAAACGAGTCGCCAGTCCAGGTTTGATGCACGATAAATTGGGGCTGGTGCACTGGGACGACCCAGAGGGAGGGTATGGGGAGGGAGGAGGGAGGAGGGTTCAGGATGGGGAGCACGGGTATACCTGTGGCGGATTCATTTCAATGTTTGGCAAAACTAATACAATATTGTAAAGTTTAAAAATAAAATAAAATTAAAAAAAATTAAGATAAAAAAAAAAAAAAAAAAGAAATGTGGCATCTATTGGGGGATGGCCAAAAAGTTCTTTTGGATTTTCCTAATATCCTTATTGTATAGAAAAATCCAAAAGAACTTTTTGGTTAATCCTATAGTTTGAGAAAAACATATATAAACCAAATGTTTTCAGGCATCACCATACTCAAGAGGTCACATTTACAGTGGTATTCTCACTCATTTTGATGACTTCTAGCTCTAAATTTTAGGGCTTCCCTGGTAAAGAATCTACCAACCAATGCAGGAGACACAGGTTCTATCCTTACATCGGGAAGATCCCCTGGAGCAGGCGGATTCTTTACCACTGAGCCACCTGAGAAGGCCTTTTGATGGCTAGGCTGCCAAAAAGAATGATAAATATCTATTGTAGGTTCTTTACTCAAGGATAGATGGGGTTAATTTCTGGAAACCTCTTATTAAAGTAGCAAGAAGTAAAACACAAGTTAAGTCTTAATCACGAGATTTGACTAAAATATAGTAAACTAATCTGATCACGATTTTGTTTCCCCTGCCAGATAGCAAACACTTTGAGGGCAGAAACTGTATTATGTTCTTTATAAAAATAATTTTGAACCATCTAAGTGGTTCATGAATATAATTTCTTTTACAAACATAAAAATTACCGATCGTTTTGAAATCCCCTTTGATTATCTCTCCCAAACCTGGTCTGTCTGCTCTTCCTTATTTCCCATGTACCAGACACACCAGTGTGGCTCAAATGACGCTTGTGGACCTGTCCCGGAGGGTCTAGAGTGGAAGCTGGGGTTCAGGAGGGAGGAGGGTGGCCAGATGATTGGCTCCCTGGCTGCCTGATCTGGCCAGGCCTCCTCTCTCTACCCTACTGGCTGCTGCTGCTGCTAAGTAGCCTCAGTCGTGTCTGATTCTGTGCGACCCCATAGATGGCAGCGCACCAGGATGCCCCGTCCCTGGGATTCTCCAGGCAAGCACACTGGAGTGGGCTGCCATTTCCTTCTTCAATGCATGAAAGTGAAAAGTGAAAGTGAAGTCGCTCAGTCGTGTCCGACTCTTTGCAACCCCATGGACTGCAGCCTACCAGGCTCCTCCGCCCATGGGATTTTCCAGGCAGGAGTACTGGAGTGGGGTGCCATTGCCTTCTCCGACTGGCTGCAGTGCTAGCAAATCATTCTGCTTGTCACTGGTTGCCAAGCTGTGATGCACAGGAGATTTCATAAAGATTCCCACACTTCCTGGGCTTCCTTGGTGGCTCATCTGGTAAAGAATCCTCCTGCAACGCAGGATACCCGAGTTTGATTCCTGGGTTGGAAAGATCCCCTGGAGAAGGGAAAGGCTACCTACTCCAGTATTCTTGCCTGGAGAATTCCATGGACTGTATAGTCCATGGGGTTGCAAAGAGTTGGACACGACTGAGCAGCTTTCACTTTCACTTTCTTTCCCATACTTTCTAGAGGATAGTTCCACCACTGTCATGAGAGATGTGCTATACTTCTGTGTGTTAAGTCTTGCTTGGGATGCTTCCCAGGTCCTTTGAGGTGGACATTCAGGGCTATCAAACTCTATTAAAAAGGCTTCTGTCTCAAAGGAAAGAAGATGAATTTCTTCTGGTCAGGAACCACTGGGCATGGCTGACTCCATCAGGAAGCCGGTGATGTGAGCTGGAGTGGGTGGTGGGGCAGAGACAAGGAAGTCAGACATGGACCAAGTACGGAGGTGGTGCTGATCTCCAAGGTCGGATGCATGTCTGATTCCTCATCAAGAGAGTCAAACCAGTGACTGAGACCTGTGGTCTGGGTCCTAACAGGAGATGATGGGTGGAAGCCAAGGGCTTCCTCTTGGCCAAAATGCAAGGTCAGGAGGGAGGAAGGGAAGTGAGAAAATAGAGAGGGCTTGCACAAGCCCTTTCTTAGCAAGATTTTGAGCAGATCATCTCCTGTCTGCTTCTTTAGCTTGCAGTGAAAATCACTCAGTCATGTCCGATTCCTTGCAACCCCATGGACTATACAGTCCAGTGACCTCATGAACTATACAGTCCATGGAATTCTCCAGGTCAGAATACTGGTGTGGGTAACCTTTCCCTCCTCCAAGGAATATTACCAACACAGGGATTGAACCCAGATCTTCCACATTGCTGGAGGATTCTTTACCAGCTGAACCACAGGGAAGCCCAAGAATACTGGAGTGGGTAGCCTATCCCTTCTCCAGGGGATCTTCCAGACCCAGGAATCAAACCCGGGTCTCTTGCACTGCAGGCAGATCCTTTACCAACTGAGCTACAAGGGAAGCCTTTTAGGTTGCAGGGAAAAGGCAACTCGCACTTCATGTTGGAACCATTTCTGTGACTTGCTCTTTTGTTATCATAATCACACATAACTGCCCACGGAGAATCCTGCTCCTCTGCCTGACTGTTAAAGTGCCTTTGTGTATAACTCTGTCTACCTGTAGATGGTAAGAAGGAAGAAATTAAGACATCCCTTGTCTCAGGCTTGCCAGTCTAGGGGATATTTGCAAGATTAATGGCTTTTTTACTTTGTTCTTCACTCCCCCCATCCCTGATCTGTAAAAGAACCTGGCATCAGAACTTGATAAGGAAGTTATTTTGAGATAGTCTGCCATCTTATTGCTCAATGGGCTCTCCTAAAGTCGCATTCCTTACCGGAATATCTCATCTCCAATCTGTTGGCCTGCCATGCAGTTGAACTCAGTAACATTTAGACTCACCCCTGCATAGTGAGAATGCCAACCTGTGGCAGGGCATTTAGCAGCCTTTCCTCTTGATGAGAAGTCAGAGACTGCTCATGAATGGGGACCAGCCCTTTGGTGGCCCTTTCTCCTGGGCCTGTGTTCGATCACTGACTTACTGGCAAATTCTTTCAATCATTGAATACCTGTCTGTCTCATTGTGTGAACTTTCATCTAAACATCTTGTCTAGGGTACATGTAAGTGGAAAAAAAAATGTAAGACTTTCTTTGATGGTTAATAAAAGATCGTGGGGGAAAAAGCCTCAGTAGCTTGTGTTAATCATTAAACTTGCCCCATGGTCAGCTCTGAATTTTTTCTTTAGCACAGGTTTGGCTGGGACACAAACGAGTTAGGTGAGTTACAACCTGATGCAAGTAAGTTACCTGTGCTGCCGCAGGTGGGCTCTAACCAGGTAACAGGGCCATCGGTTCCTGAGAGGAAGAAGGTCATTCTGAAAGGAACAAGGTCATTCTGAAAGGAAAGGACTCCTCCCTTGAGTCCAAAGGAGAGAGAAACAGGAAAAGGTACTGTTCGGTTCAGAAATGTCTCTGCTCTGTGTTTCCTAGGTGTTGCCTTTTTGCTAATATGTTAAACAAAGGAACTGGGGGATGCGATGTAGCAACCTCGCAGGCTTGTCTTTCAAAGCCCCAAAGGGAGCGGGGCTGGGAAGGGGAGAGAGAGGAGGAGGAAGAATGAGGGCAGAGTTGGGAGAGAGACAGGGGAGAGAGAACTGACCCGAGGCACACAGCTCTCCTCTGGTTGAAAATATTCTGGTTAAAGTATTTAAATGGAGGCTGAGTTTGTTCTTAGGAAGAATTAGTGGATAATCATTTTAAGAGAAAATACATTTGTTATTGATTTGATTGCTCTGTTTTAGACGGAAGATGTAGGTCTGAACATAGAGGTTTTTTAAAAATTAATTTTTATTGGCGTATAGTTAACTTACAATGTTGTGTTAGTTTCTGCTGTACAGCAAAAGGAATTAGCCGTACAGGGACGTGGATCCCCTCCCTTTTGGACTTCCTTCCCATTCAGGTCACCACAGTGCTTTGGCTAGAGTTTCCTGTGCTTTAGAGTATGTTCTCATTAGTTATCTGTTTTATACATTGTCTTTATTGATAGTGTATATGTGTTAATTCCAATCACTCTTTTCCTCCCACATGCCCCCTCCCAACCCAGGGTTTTAAGAAAACCAACATGCAACTATTTACTTCTGATGTTCTAAATTTGGGAGTAGGCACCAAAATAAAATGTTAAAATCCCAGTCAGATTGAAAATCGACTCTCCTGTGCCTAACATATTCTGTGGGGTGTGACAAGTAAATCAAATCCAGGGCTTTTGGACTATAAGTAACTCCTGGGTACTTTTCTCTAAGCAGTAGATGTATTTCTGAAAATTAAATGTTTGAAAAATGAATCCTATTCCAAATAGGTGTAAAATATAGAGAATTTTACAAGTTAAACACCTGCTTAATCTACTTGAAAACTTTAGAACTCCTCTTGTAAATGAGAGTAGCTTCTGCTCCTACCCCAACTGCTGGGTACTTGAAGGCAGGTACAAAGATAATTTATCTGTTTTCCCAGCTCCAGCAGTACAGAATCTGCCTGTAATACAGGAGACGTGGCAAGAACTGTGGGTTAGATCCCTGGGTTGGGAAGATCCCCTGGAGAAGGAAATGGCAACCCACTCCAGTATTCTTGCCCGGGAAATCCCACGGACAAAGGAGCCTGGAGGGCTACAGTCCATGGGGTTGCAAAAGAGTTGGACATGACTTAGTCACTAAACAACAACAGAAAGCACCGTGCCCAGAGTATATTAGGCATACAATAAATGTTTGTGGAGTGGAATGAAATACAGGTGATTATCCATTGCACTGTCTTAATTCGGACATACCTAACAGATATGTTTATTCTTAAGCTTTTTGTAGATACTCTTTTTCTGGGCATTTATTTATTTATTTATTTCTTTTGTAATGGTAAAACTATTTCTTCTGGCTTCAGTGTTTTCTTAACCCCTCCCCGCCAATATCAATGAAAGGGGTTTGTTACATTGAGGATATAATGTTAACATGTGGAGTCTTGCTTCACCTGTTAGGAGGTCAAGAGGGGTGGATGCTGGTCCACCTCCTCCAGGTCATGGACGGGGCGTGACCACCAGTCCACCTACAAGCAGGCCTCCTCCCACCCCACCCCGTGTACTTAAAATGTACCTTTTGCTCAAAGGTTCCACAACAGGAGCTGTTTTCAGAGATGCAGTTTTCAGAGAGCATGTGGCATTGGGATCATTGGGACTGAACACGTGACTGAATGCTGTTCAAGCCTCTGTATAAACTTTTAAGATTGTGATAGGTGGAGATCTATTCATCTTGGTAACACCCAAGACAAAGCCTTGTATGTAAGTTTTCCTGCTTATGAAACCCGGCACCTGCCAATCTGGAGCATTTGCCTCCTTCTACGGTGTCTCCTGGGAGAAGGCAATGACACCCCACTCCAGTACTCTTGCCTGGAAAATCCCATGGATGGAGGAGCCTGGTAGGCTGCAGTCCATGGGATCGCTAAGAGTCGGACACGACTGAGCGACTTCACTTTCACTTTCCACTTTCATGCATTGGAGAAGGAAATGGCAACCCACTCCAGTGTTCTTGCCTGGAGAATCCCATGGACAGAGAAGCCTGGTAGGCTGCAGTCCATGGGGTTGCACGAGTCGGGCACGACTGAAGCGACTTAGCAGCAGCAACAGCAGCAAGGTGTCTCCTTGCCCTCCGTATTTGGAGGCCAGTTAATTTTTTTCTTAAACCTTTATTTATTTGGCTGCACCATGTCTTAGTTGCAGCATGTGGGATCTAGTTCCCTGACTAGGGATCGAACCTGGGCCCCCTACACTGGGAGTGTGGAGTTTTAGCCACTGGATCACCAGGGAAGTCCAGGGGCCAGTTAATTTATGAATCTACATGAGGGACAGATTTCGTGGAGAGGCAGCTCCTGAGTTGGGCCCTGAAGCAGGCCAGGAGTTCATTAGGGCACAAGAAAGTTGGGGGACTCTAGAAAGGGACCAGCAGGATCCAAGGCAGAGGCTGCCGTGTGGGGAGCTTGCTGGGTGCAGCGAAAGGGGAAGTTGGAACGGTGAGGGGCAGGTCCTGGTGAAACTGCAGAGTCAGAGCTTTCTGTGGGAAGCAGAGAGCCTTTGAAAGGAAAACTGACCTTTGTGAGTGTCTTCTTTGTACCAGGCCCTGTGTTAATTTCTTTAGGTATGTACCACCTCAGTTATTCTTAATAAAAATCCTCTCAAGTGTTCTTATCCTCTGACGTGATAGAGGTTTTGCTTTGAATTGAAAGCATTAAACAGGACAATGCCACAGTGAAAGCAGCATTTAAGGAAGCTGATCCAGGCGTGGTGGATTGAGGTAGAGAGACCTGGGGTCCTGGGGTCCAGTTTGGAGGGTCCTCCCTGTTTCCTCTGCTGTGAGGGTAAGATGCTGCTGCTGCTGCTTGGTCACTTCAGTCGTGTCTGACTCTGTGTGACCCTATGGACTGTAGCCTACCAAAATCCTCTGTCCATGGGATTCTCCAGGCACTAGAGTGGGTTGCCATGCCCTCCTCCAGGGGATCTTCCCCACCCAGGGATCGAACCCTGGTCTCCTGCATTGCAGGCAGATTCATTATGGCTGAGCCACCAGGGTAAGATAATGTCCTCCAAATTTCCATTAGCATAAGTTTTTCAACCTGTTACATGTTTAACATTTATTTTTTTATGCTCTTTACTCTTTTTTTGCATGTTGATTGCTTCCTGGAGGACTGAGACTTTCAGAAAACAAAACAAAACAACCCCTTCCCCCCATCACCATTAGCTAGTATTTTGACTCTGGAATTTACTTACTTTTAAAATGTAAGTGTTTGTTTAAGAATGAATTCATGCAAGAGGTTACTATTACTTACCTATCTTACGTATGCATAAAATAAGTGAATGAGACAAGAAGAGGGGGTAGAATAGTGATGATTTTATGTAAGATTCTTAGATTGTCCTTTTCTTGCAAGTTGGGATGATGGTGGGTCTCTCAGAAGATCCTTAATTTTCCAAGTTTTAACACAGCAAAGCAATTGTATGTAAGCAAAAATGATAGTCTTTTTTTTTTTCAGTTTGTTTTTATAAAGCTATGCTGCTCCAATCAAAATTGAAGATGTGTTTAATGTCTGAGCAATTTTGAAAGGATCGATTTCAGCGGACAAGATGACTGGCTGGCTGTTCTCTCTGACAAGTATCAAAATACTACTTTTGGCAGGTGAGTGAATGTATTATTGGGAAAGGTTGAAGGCAGGAAGAGAAGGGGACGACAGAAGATGAGATGGTTGGATGGCATCACCGACTCAATGGATGAGTTTGAGGAAGCTCTGGGAGTTGGTGATGGACCCGGAAGCCTGGTGTGCTGCAGTCCACGGGGTCACAAAGAGTCGGACATGACTGAACGACTGAACTGAACTGAACTGAAATATTATTGGGGATGATGTATTAGTGTCTGCTCTAAGACTGAATTTTCTCTGCTTAATAATTTTTTTCTGTTTATTAGTTGAGGTTGTACATTAAACAGTTATAAATATATACTTTAATTTTTAACAGCCAGTGGAAGTTGCTGTTATAGTCTAGAGCTTTTAATAATAACTTATAATCTTCTTTTTATAATTCCTTTTTGAGCCATACTATGCAGTTCTTTTTAGATTTTATTACTTTATCTTCCCAAAGGAAGGCTTAGCTTGTCTTAGCAATGAACGGCCAACTAAAATTTTCTTCTCTGAAATTGTGTCTCTACTTTTCTCAGCGAATTCGGTTATCCTCTGTATCTTCTTGGGGGCTTCCAAGGTGGCGCTTAGAGGTAAAGAATATGCTTGCCAATGCAGGAGATGCAGGAGACAGAGGTTCAATCCCTGGGTCAGGAAGATCCCCTGGAAAAGAAAATGGAAACCCACTCCAGTATTCTTGCCTGGAAAACCCCATGGACAGAGGAACCTGGGCTGCAGTCCATGGGGTTGCAAAGAGTCAGACACGACTGAAGCAACTGAGTGCACACACATCTGATACAGCTTTGAGGGCGAGTGTGAGCTGGTCTGGCCAGAGTGCCACCAAAGATTGTGTTCTCGTGAATGTGCCTTTACTGTTAGTGCAAGTTCACGTTCCCAACGTAGAGTGAGGCCAAACAAACAGAAGCGTCAGAGTTTGGAGCAGAGAAACGTTTATTGCAGGGGTGTCCAAGGAGAATGATAGCTCATCCACTGGGGGAAAAACAAAAGCCAAACAAACCTGAGTTCTCTGAAGATTTTCAGGAAAGCCATTATAAAAGTCAGGTGAGAGTTGGGGGGTCATCGGATCAGCTGTCACAATTCTGACTGATGGCGGTGAGGTAACCAGATGCTGTCACAGAGGTTAACATTATCAGTCCTCAGGCTCCTGAAGGCCTGGGGCTCTGTGCTCAGGCTCATCGAGTAGTTAACATCTTCCGTTTGGTGGGGGATTTTCATATTTGCAGAGCACCTTAGGAAATGTGAATCAAATACTGTTATCCTGATACGTCCTGTTATCCTCAGAGAGGACATAAAGCAGAGGCTATGGGGAAAAGCCTGTCAATGCCCCCTGTCCCCCACCTCCTGGGAAGGCCCCATGGGGTCGTTCCTACTCCGTTGCATCATCACTCTTGTGCACTGTGCCACCCGCATGTATGTACATGGATGCCCTGGGCTTGCCAGAGTTGGTGTGGCCTTGATGATCCTTTAACTTTTCTGATACAGAAAATGAAAAGTGTTTTATAGGCTTCACTGGGGAGCTGATTTTTGCTGGCTTTACCTCGGACAAGGAATGTCCATCCAGGAGCATCCTCAAAGATGAGGCATTGATAACGTCATACTCAGCCTGCAGTCTGTATGGGAGAACCCAGTTTAGCCTAGTGTGCAAGTCGATAGTGTTTTTTTTTTTTTTTTTTTTTTTTTTTAATTCCAGCACTGATTCATGCTTCACTGCTTCTCTGAGCAGGCAAAGCAAACATTTAGAGGATTTTGTATTTGGGGAGTCATTCTGATCATGTATTCAAAAGAGGATGGTGTACTGAGTAGGAAGATTAAAAATAGAGACAGCTTCTAAAAGTTTCTGGGAAGTGAAAATATTAGAAATAAGTGGCAACTGTAAATACAACCTGATGAATAAAGAATTCGATGCAGGAGATGCAGGAGACACAGGTTCGATGCTTGGGTCAGGAAGATCCTCTAGAGGAGGGCATGGCAACCCACTCTAGTATTCTTGCTTGGGAAATCCCTTGGGTAGAGGAACCTGGTGGGCTACCAGCCCTGTGGTCACAAAGAGTCGGACATGACTGAGCGACTAAGCACACACACACATAAAATATCCTGATTAAAGAGTGAGAAAGAGGGGAGACATATTTCGGTTTCCATTAGGAACCAAAATGTATCCTTGAAGCTTCTTCCAAAGGAAGTGGAAAGTCAGGTTAGTCTTGGTGAACACTGGGGTTTTGGATGTCTAGGATCAGTCAGAACTTTTCCTAAAACGGGAGTTTTGAAGGCGTGATTCTCCAGACTGAAAGCACAAGGAACACTTTGTCAGAAATGCAAATTCTTGGGCTTCACCCAGACAGAAGCAGAAGCTCTGGGGGTGGGACCTTGTTCTGGGCTGTATCAAGCCCTACTGGTGATTCTGAGGAATGCTGAAAGGAAGCTGGGGGACTGAATTTGCACACTGAAGCCACTGTCTCTCCTATTTACTTACAGTGCCATGTCTGAATATCCACATTGAACCTGAAGAAGGAAGCCTTGCAGGGGGGACATGGATCACAGTCATTTTTGATGGTAAGTTTTGGTCTTGCCAAATACAAGTTTCTTATTTACTGATCTAAAGAATCCTAAAGGATGTGAGTCTTTGGTTTCTTCTTGTCTAAGGCCAGATGTAAAAGAGGTCCTGAAGGGGGATGGACCTAGGGAACACCCTCTCTGTTACAATCAATAGGTGCCCACTTGCTAATGTCACATCACACCATTCCATGTTTGGGTCCATTTCCTTATTCTGAGCTGTGGAGTGGACTCAAGGAACCCTGATGAGATGATGCACATGTAGCATAGAACTTGGCAATGTGACCCCAGAACCTTGGTTATCTTCCTTGTTGATAATCCTACATGCGGGAGTTTCTAAACCATGGCTCAGTGTCTCCATCTTACTCCGCAATAAAGAGTAACTTTCAGGGTTGGAGAATTCTTTCCTGGATTTAGACGGAGGGACCTGAAAAGAGAATTTTTAAAAAAGTAAAGTCATAAATGAGAACACGCATTCATATGGCACTCAGAAATGCCTTTGGAAATAAGGAGCCTTTGAATTTTAGGTAAACTTAGTGCCTCCCACTGCCCCCTTGTGGCGTGTTTTTGTATTGCCCAGTGTGGATTACAGCTCTGTTCAGCCTGAGACTCCTCTGTGCCTTGTGTTCAGGTTTGGAGCTGGGTCTCCTTCATCCCGCCAATGGCTCTCAACTGGAGATCCACCTGGTGAATGTGGCTCTGCCCACGCTGCCCAGCATACCCTGTGACGTCTCCCCTGTGTTCCTGGATGTCCCAGCCGTGATGTGCAGGACCAGGTACCCGGGACTGGGAAGGCCAGATGGGATGAGCACTTTCTGCATCTCTGTAGCTTTTGGTGGTGAATTAGAGCAACTTCTGCAGTGATTGCATCTACTGACATAGTTCCCCATCAGGGCTTTAAGGCTTAATGAGGATGAGATATGGGAAAGGATGAGACTCTGGGAAAGATTTTTTAGAATTTTACAATATTTATAAGGATGAGTTGGATTATGTTTCCAGTTGTTGATGTTTTTGCAAGGTTCAGATCTTAATAAATGAGGCCATTTTACCATCTTCTTCCCTCGTGGTTCAGATGGTAAAGAATCTGCCCTCAGTGCAGGAGACCCAGGTTCAATCCCTGAGTCAGGAAGATCCCCTGGAGAACGGAATGGCAACCCACTCCAGAATTCGTACCTGGAAAATTCCATGGCCAGAGGAGCCTGGCAGGCTACAGTGCATGGGGTCACAAAGGGTCAGACGTGACTGAACAACTGTCGCTTTTGGAGTAGGCATAATTGTAATGACTGTACATTAACTAAAAACCATTTAGAAAGGAAATTCACCTTAGTCTTCAGTTTCTTTGCTGAGTTCGATGTGATGTTTACAGGATTCCAGATTTTCTATCGTCCTACTTAAGTTTTCGTTGGCCAGCAAAGTTTACACTAGTTCATTCTTTCTTTAATATCTTAGACATGCTGCCTGAAAGTGGATCATTCGTTAAGAGAAAAGGAGATTATGATTTCCTTTTGTTTTCTGTTTTCTCTTTCAGGAAAGCTCCCCCTCTTCTATTTCTGCCTATTGAACCAACCATACTGCACACACTCCTTCGCCCTTAAACAGCCAACTGAGTATCATCTTTCCCTTCCTTCACAGGGGGACAAGTAGGAAGTGAAATCCAGGCTTTGAGGAAGGAGCATGTTCTAGGAATTCATCCACATAATGTGTGTGTTTGTGTGTGTGTTACACACTTTCTTGTGCAATTCATCTTCCTTGAGGGAGGACCTTTTGTAATTTACACAAAGGCACAATATGCACAGCCTTAGTGGCCAAGTTTGCTCAGCTTTTTGTTTCTCCTGACACTATGGCAGCTGTTCACTTTTCAGATTCATCCTCATGAAACTAAGTGCTTTGAGGACAGAGGATGTGATTAACTCATCCTTGTAGTCCTTATGATGCTGAGCACAATATCTTGCTAGTAGAAGATGCTCAATAGATATTTCTTAAACTGAAGTTCCTTACAGCATTACTATAGGGAGAGATGATTTCAATAGGTTATATAATGTTTTAGGGGATAGAGTTCTTGCAAGAACTTGCTATGAAATAAGTCAAAGCTCTAACAATTTGTATGTTCTCTTTTCTCAACCCCAACATACTAATGACTTTAACATGCACCATTGACTTTATATCACCATTTTAGAAGAAAAGAAATACAACCCTCTTAAATGTACTCATTGATTGGAAGATGAATATCAAATTAAATTAGCACTCAAACGTGGGAAAATAATCAATGAAATACTGCTATTATAATAAAAAGACATGTCTGAGTTTGCAAAATTTGGCATTGGAGCGTCTAAATCAGCGCTGCCCAACCAAGATATAATGCGAGCCACAAAGAAAACTTAACCTTTTCTAGTAGTCACTTAAAAAATTTGAAAGAAAGAGGTGAGATTAATTTTAATGATACATGTTATTTAGCTCAACATATCGGAAACACTGTCATTTTGCATGTAATCAATATGTAAATTATTAATGAGATACTTTATACCCTTCTTTGCGTACAAAGTCTTCAAAACCCAGTGTGTATTTTACCTTAATAGAATATCTTAATTGGTACTAGCCACAATTCTTCTTTTTTTTATAAATATTTAATTGATTTCTTTGTTTAGGGCTGCACTGGTCTTCGTTGCTGTGTGCAGGCTTTCCCTAGTTTCGGGGAGCAGGGACTACCCTCAGGTTGCAGCGCGTGGGCTTCTCATTGCGGCGGCTTCTCTTCTTGCAGAGCACAGGCTGTAGGGTGTGCAGGGTCAGCTGTGGCACACAGACTCAGTTGCTCTGCAGCAGCATGTGGAATCTTCCTGGAGCAGGGCTTGAACCCCTGTCCCCTGCATTGGTAGCTGGATTCTTAACCTCTGACCCACCTGGGAAGTCTGGGATTAGCCATTATTCAAGCGCTCAATAATCACATATGGCTAATGGCTAGCACATTGGACAGTGAAGATTTAATATTTAGGGTAATGCTAAAGATTTTAAGAGAAGTTTTGGAGGGGAGACACTTCTAAAATCTAACTCTGTATGCATCATATTCTCCTCTCACAAAAATCAGACTGAATGGTGGCCTTGAAAAGGCAAAGAAATCACTGTGATCTTCACGAAAAGAGGAGAGAAGGTCTAGGACTCTCTGGGGGATATGGGGAGTGTTTATGGGCTGCTGGAATAAGTGTTAAGTCAAGAGTTTTTGGCAACATGTAAAATCAATGCCTTTTATCAGAAAGAGCCTCGGACTCAGGTCCTACTTTGCCCCTCACATTGGTGTTTACACACCCAGATCCCTTAATCCATGAATATGTGGTTGTTGTTCAGTTGCCAAGTCGTGTCTGAGTCTTTGTGACCCCATGGACTGTAGCCTGCCAGACTCCTCTGTCCACGGGATTTCCCAGGCAAGAATACTGGAGTGGGTTGCCATTTCCTCCTCCAGGACATCTTCTCCAATCCAGGGATCAAACCTGAATCTCCTGCGGTGGTAGGAGCATTCTTTACCACTGAGTCACTTGGGAATCGCCTCTATATGGAACTCATTATTTTTTAAATGAAAACTAGAGTAGATTATCTATCAAAGTCCCTTCCAACTCTTTACAGGACAGAATTTTTAAAATTTCAGGTACTTTCAATAAAAGCTTCATAACTTTTGCTGAAGGATCCAATCTTTAAAGTCTAGTGAATGCATGGGTAGAGGAGGTAAAAAGTGAAATACAGGTATCCTGGGTTAGCTCTGCTTCACAGGTGCAGAGGGCTTCCCAGATAGCTCAGATAGTAAAGAATCTGCCTGCAGTGCAGGAGACCCTGGTTCAATTCCTGGGTTGAGAAGTTCCCCAGGAAAACAGACAGGCTACCCACACCAGTATTCTTGGGCTTCCCTGGTGGCTCAACTGGTAAAGAATCTGCCTGCAATGTGGGAGATCTGAGTTTTATCCCTGGGTTGGGAAGATCCTCTGGAGGAGGGCATGGCAACTCACTCCAGTACTCTTGCCTGGAGAATCCCATGGACAGAGGAGCCTGGCGGGCTGCAGTCCATGGGGTCCCAAAGTGTCAGACACGACTGAGTGACTAAGCACACGCAGGTGTGCACACACATGCAGGTGCAGGAAGGAAGCCTGAAGTAGTGAAGTTGGACTGGCAGCTTTGGCAGTTCATGTTTTTTTAAAAAATAATTTTATTATTTATTTTTAATTAGAATATAATTGCTTTACGATGTTGTGTTAGTTTCTGCTGTACAACAATGTGAATCAGCTATAAGTATATCCCCTCCCTCTTGAGCCTCCCTCCCGTCTCCTTATCCCACCCCTCTGGTTCATCACAGAGCAGCGCTGAGCTCCCTGTGCCCTCCAGCAGCTTCCACTAGCCGTCTTTTTCACACGTGGTAGTGTAGAGATGTCAGTGCTACTCTCTCAGTTCATCCCACCCTCTCCTTCCCCACCAGGTCCACAAACCCGTTCTCTACATCCGTGTCTCTATTCCTGTCCTGCAACTAGATTCATCAGTGCTATTTTTTCTAGGTTCCATGTAGATGCATTAATATATGATATTTGTTTTTCTCTTTCCTGACTTACTTCACTTTGTATGACAGACTCTTTATTCATCTGCTGCTGCTGCTGCTAAGTCGCTTCAGTCGTGTCCGACTCTGTGCGACCCCATAGACGGCAGCCCACCAGGCTCCCCTGTCCCTGGGATTCTCCAGGCAAGATCACTGGAGTGGGTTGCCATTCCTTCTCCAATGCATGAAAGTGAAAAGTGAAAGGGAAGTCGCTCAGTCGTGTCCGACTCTTAGCAACCCCATGGACTGCAGCCTACCAGGCTCCTCCATCCATGGGATTTTCCAGGCAAGAGTACTGGAGTGGGGTGCCATTGCTTCTCCGCTTTATTCATCTACATCACTACAAATGACTCAGTTTCTTTCCTCCTTATGGTAGCATGATATTCCATTGTATCTGTGTACCACATCTTTATCCATTCATCCGTCAATGGCAATTCATGGGTGATTCATACAGATTTCCACTTTCTGCCCTCAGATCTCTGCTGCCTGAAGCACAGGAGGGTGTGTACTCCCTGGAAGTGCAGGCTGGGGGACAGGTGGTAGGCAGCCCACATCCAGGACCACAAGACAGCTGCACTTTCAAGGTGGGTTCCAAGGAGGGAGGAAAGTGTGTTTACCTGATCTGAGGGTGTGCCTACACTGTCGACAAGCAAGTTACACCTCGGCTAGGGAGTCTGTCTGCTTTGCCAGGATGAGAGGACAGGTAGATGATAGTTATGGGGTTTCTGAGACTATCTTAAGAAAGTTAGTATAGAGCATGTGAATGTCAGGGTCTCGCTAAGTGCTTTATATTCATTAACTCAATTTTATGGGGTAGCTTTTTATTATCCTGCTTTTACAGATGAGAAACCTGAGACTCAGGGAGATTAAATAATTTGGCCGTGTTATCAAGTTCATAAATTGTAAAGCCAGAATTTGAACCTGCATTTAAATCCTCATTTAAATGGAAGCCCATAGATGAGCCTCAAAGATTACCATTGGGCATCAGTGGTTCATCTTACAGAGATCATTTGGAGTATCAACGTGGTGAAGGGACTCAGGGACCCAAGTTGTACCTTCCTCTCTGCTTCACGGTTGATTTCTGCTTCTCTTTCCAATCCTCAACCAAAAGGGCATTTGCTGCTGCAATTCTCCTTCAAGCTCAGAGACAGCCAAAAGCAATCAGGGCAGGGTGGGGTGGGGGTGGTTTGGGGAGAGAGAGTGAGAGTTTATGAGCCAATGCTTGGGCTTATTTTAGAGGTTCCATATGCATTAATTTTACATTGGGGCTTAATGTTGTTTAGTCTACTGCCCATTTCAGATTGGTTTTATTAATACACTAAAATAATCTCTGAAAGCATAGGTTCTAGATTTTCCATAACGGGCAGTGGTTCAGCAGGGCCCCTTGCCATGGTTGTACTTCCCACAAGGAGCCTCCATTTAAGAGGGTTCCTAAGAACACAGTTTAGTTATTAATTAATGCTCCTTTACAGCAAGTCTTCGTTTTCCAAATTCATCTCTCATACAATCTGCATTTTAATATAGGCAATTCATCTTTAGAATTTGCCATCAATTCACATTTGGCAACTTGTTTCTCCCTCCAAGGGAATCTTGTTTTCCAGAATTTTGCTTCTGCACATATGAGGCAGAAAGAAAAAAATTATTCTTTTTTATTAAGACTCCCACCACCACCTCTACAGTGTCTCAATGAATAAAACAGAAGAGAGATGGCCGGGCATGGTCCTTAATCACCATGCTGTTTTTGGTTTTGATGGCCTTTCACCCCAGATAATAGTTTTCCTACTGATTAAAAGATTAGGAAGGAGAGAGAGAGGAAAGAAAAGAAACACTTCCTAAAATCACTTATTAAAGATAGCAAGTCCTTCAGTGGTTCCCGGAACTCGGTAAGTTGATGAAAAATCACCAGGGGATGCAGTTAATGAGAGGCATTCTGAGCTGAAGGAAACCCGGTGTCTGCCTTTGTTTGGGGACTGGGGCTAGGGGAACCGTGTGTATTAAAAATTAATTCCACCTCGCCAGTCCACTCCAAAGAGCCTGCTGCAGGCACTGACAAGTTAGAACAGCTCACAGAAGGTTTATCAAGCAGCTGGTGGCTCGGCTTTGTCACTCTCATCCTCTGCTTCTCAGCTCCCCATCTTGCTGCTGCCGACCCTACTTGGGCTCAGGGATCAGCATGAGGAAAGCCGGGTTGGAAGCTCATTAATTTTTTACTCTGTCATGTCTCTAGCTTGGTGGGTGACCAGAGGCCTGTTTCTCTTAAAAAAAGTACCGCTTTATGTCATGTCAGCTCACAGAGAAATCACAAGTGGAGCCCTTTCCGAGGTTTCCCTCTGAGCCTGCTCCACCACCCTGAGGACCTGGGAGGGATGATCAAGCTTTCTTTCCCCTGCTCTTCTGGAGGAAGGCATACAGCTGAAGGGTAGACCCTGTATTTTAAACTGGAAATCGACGGGTGTGTTTTCTTGTGTGGTTTGGACTTGGTTGTTTCATCTGCCTCCGTTTCTAACTTCTGGGAGATGGGGCAGTAACCACTGCTCTATTTCACGAAGCTCCCATGATAAAGTCCCAGTGGGCATGACAGTGGTCTGAAAGGTGTCCTGGTGGGGGTGGAGGTCTGGGTGCAGGAGGAGGCTGGGAGAGAGGGAGTGTACGTTTGGCAAGTGTGTGTTGAGCTGTGTTAATCTTTATCCTTCGGTGCCAGCAGAGACAGCTCCCAGCCTGTGAAGTCACAGCATTCTTATTTTGACCCCCAGACTGTGCATATTTTCTGTGCACTCTATTCTAACCTTTTCTGTTAGGAAGGGAGGAAACTAACCTTGATGACAGACTGCACAGATGTGTGAATCAATACGTAAAGCCCGCACTTGCCAAGACACCATCAAAGTCCGTTGATTCACGATGTCTGATGAGGGCTGGTGATTAACACTGGAGTTACTCTTTAGTGACCTTCTCCCTGGGAAGGTGGACTCCTGGGGTGCTGGAAGCTGACCAAGCAAAACAATTTGCTGTCTTGGCTTTGCAGACGGGAGGTACAGTAGGTTTGGGGAGGGAAGGTGGTCTAGGCGCCTATAAGAGGTGGGGGTGAGGGTAGCAGGATGGGGAGACTGGGTCTGCTCCTGGGTGAATCGTTAGCACGTGGCTCAAACTGCGGCCAGGGCAGTCCATCCTTATGACTCTCTGTTTCTTCCCACTGGCCCTGGCTGTGAAATGCTGTAATCTGGGACTAACCCAGAGGATGATAGGTGATATGGAATTCCTGGAACTGTCTCCTTTTCTCCTTTGCTTCCGGGCAGTGTGCCAGTTGTCTCAGATGGGGCCTCTCCATGCAGTCACAAAAATGTAAATGTCTCCTTATACCAGGCTGTGCCCAGGGATACAACCAATGACTTAGGCCTTGCCCCTGCCTCTCTGGAACTTATAGTTAGCAGATGATGTGCTTCAGGGAGTGACTTGAGTGCCACGACCAGGCTTCCCCTGCCTTTCCCATCAACGCTTGTTTCCATTATTTCCATTATTCTCCAACATTATTTTGGACAATAATGTGGCTTCTCATTCGTTGCGTCATGTTTTCTCCCCAACAGGCACCTTCCATTTTCCTGAACAAATCTCCCTTGCATATCTTTCAAACTTCTAATTTTCATAGCTTGCTAATCCCTACCAAGGTGTTGGCTGATAATAATTTAAGTTGCAGTCCTTTCAATTTAAATAAGCAGATTATTGTCCAGAAAAGTTAAAAAAAAAAAAGCACTTCAAGACCTCAAGATATCAAGTTGCAATAATGGAATTAAAAGGTTGGTATTTTAAAGCATGGCTTGCCTACCTTTCCTTTGGTAAAACATGCTCCTGGTATGACCGGTGGGCTGGTAGAAAGAGATTTGCCCAGGTGTGACTGATAATGGTGCAGGGGAGACAGATGACCTTGTCAGAGTCCCTTGACCTCATCTATGGAAGAACTATGACATCTATCGTCTCTGCTTCACAGAAATATCATGAAGATGAAAAGTAGTAGAAGTGATTTGAGGAAATACAGAGACTTGCTTCCGTAGATGAACGATCTGTGAGGAACGACAGGCTTCTTCTGTATGTTTTTGTGTTGTTCTGATGAAATGTTCACCATAACATTTTCTAAACAGTTTTCCAGGGCACAGACACCAATTGTTTACCAAGTTAATCCACCCAGTGGAGTTCCAGGTAAGAAATCTATTAAGAAAGGAATAAATAAGAAGCTCTTTACCAAAGCTATTGTAAACTCTTCGACCCTCGTAGATGGTCTCTATAAACAGGAAAGTCTTACCACTTATCTGATATTGTTTTGAAAGTGAGTGTCAACCTCTGGTTTACTTTAAACCTGGTTTGGTTTCACCTCTGGGCACTTTTGCTCTATTACGTCACTGATTAATCAAAGGAATCCTTATGTGAAAAGAAAAAGAGACCAGCAAAATCAAACCAGGTGTTGCTGGAGAATGGAAAAAATAGATATCATCATCACTCCTAAGTTTATAATCATCCACATACTGCTGCTGCTGCTAAGTCACTTTAGTCTTGTCCAACTCTGTGCAACCCCATAGACAGCAGCCCACCAGGCTCCCCCGTCCCTGGGATTCTCCAGGCAAGAACACTGGAGTGGGTTGCCATTTCCTTCTCCAATGCGTGAAAGTAAAAAGTGAAAAGGAAGTCGCTCAGTAGTGTCCTACTCTTAGTGACCCCATGGACTGCAGCCTACCAGGCTCCTCCATCCATGGGATTTTCCAGGCAAGAGTACTAGAGTGGGGTGCCATCGCCTTCTCTGAATCCACATACTAGCAAACCTTTATTGACCCTTGCTGGGAGCCAGGATCTGTTCTAAGCTTTTGGTTTATATTATCTCATTAGATCCTCATAAGACCTAGTGCTATAAGAACTATTATTAGTTCCATTATGGAGATGAGAAAATGAGGTACCAAAAAGTTAAGTAATTTGTTTAAAGGCATACCCCTAATGAGTGGTCGAGCTGTTTGGACCCAGACAGAATCTAGAGAGGGCCCATGTACCTTTCATTGGTTGTATTTTGTATTGAGCCGAGTTGGGTGCCACTTTGAAGGCCATTAACTCTGGTCCTTATCCTGGGAGTTTGTTTATGAGTTAGTGAGCACACCGATATGCAGAGACCAAGAGGACAGAAGAGAAGAGAGAATGCTGGTGGGGTTGAGGCTGGACACAAAAGAAAGCATTGCAAATAAGGCCTGCCAAGCCTGCTTTAAAACTAAGTAGTAAACAGAGCTAGGATTACATACAATTTGCAGTCTGATTCTTGACAAATTCCTACATCTATTTTAGGTTTTTCGTTTGTTCAGGGATTCCAGATGGTTAAGTATGGGGATACAAGTTGTTCAATTTTTACTTGTGATTGGGCCTCAATACATGAACTGATCTAGTTTCGAATGGCTCAAGAATGTCGAAATGAATATCTTACTCACTGAAAAGTGTCTGTACTTTTGGCACATGTGTGTATAGACACACAGATGTAAGTGTTTTTTAAATTACATCCTGAAGAATATGAATTTGGCATTATTAGTGCACATTATTCACAGATCTGCTCCTTTCCATTCATCTCAGTAATCAAGACATGATCATGTTTTATTAAAAAGAGATGTGACCTGTGAAAGTCACATGCCGTCATTTTGCTCCCCCTATTTGGACGATAGAAGCCTTGTTAGGATGAGGGATGAGGAGGGAGCCTGTTGTGAGCGGTGTGACGCAGGGCATCAGCTGGCACTCAGATTAATCAAGGCCATTTCCCTCACCCAGTTTGAGTTCTTCACACTGTCTTTTCCACCTTCAGGGAGAACTGGTTGGAGTGGTCCCTCTGGGCCGGATCCACACGGCTGCATCTTCAAAATCACTTTCCAGACGATTACTCTCATTTCCTTTGGGAAGCCTGCCCAGAGTAGCAGCCGCGGAGATGGGGGAGGTAGCGGGGACAGCAGAGATATTTTGTGAGCAGTTGATTTCCTATATGTGGTTAACAGTCCTCCACTGTAATATGGAATCCACCCCCTACATCCCCCAGCACATGGTCTGGCTTAGCCATTTGTCAGCTGCTGTTGGGCTTCTTTGTTTAGAAATAAAACAAAAACTCACGGGAATTCCTAGTTTCTATAACCTCCTATTTGTTTTTAAAATTGTGCCCATCAGTTGTAGAAATCATGCCTGCCAAAGCCAGGAAACTGATCATTTAGCCCTAATGAAATGAAGGTGAGTTATTTTGCTAGATGGCAACAGTAGTAGAGACTTTCAGACTCTACGTGCTGTGCTGTGATTAGCTGCTCAGTCACGTCCAATTCTTTGCAACCCCAACCCCATGGACTGTAGCCCACTGGGCTCCCCACAGGGCTCCTCTGTCCCTGGTGATTCTCCAGGCAAGAATACTGAAGTGGGTTACCATGCCCTCCTCCAGGGGATTTTCCCAACCCAGGGACTGAACCCAGGTCTCCTGCATTGCAGGCAGATTCTTTACTGTCTGAGTCACCAGGGAAACCCAAGAATACTGGAGTGGGTAACTTATCCCTTCTCCAGGGGATCTTCCCAACCAAGACCAATTGAACCAGGTTCTCCTGCATTGCAGGGAGATTCTTTACCAGCCAAGCTACCAGGGAAGCCCTAGGCTTCCGCCAATCCCATGACCTTTGTCTAAGTCGACTAACTTCCCACTCATTGTACTCATTCTCTGGTCAAGTGCCTGCCATACTTTCTGGAAGTTTTCCATTGTTTTAGGACCAGTCATCCAATGACTGCAGCTAAAATCACTTCCTACTAATAAAACATGTGCACAGTATGTCAGGGAGCATTACTTCTTGGTCATGTTCTTTTTTTGGCCTTAAGAGTAGCCATGAAGAAATTCAAAGTCCTCTGAAGTCAGTGGCCTCATGAGCCCTATAGGTCCCCTTCTCTCTTCTAAGTTTGAGCTTTTGTCTAGTTAACCAGCACCTTTCTTATCTCTTAGCATTGTGATACTGGAAGATGACAGCTTCAGTGGTTAAATTCTATCATTATTTGGAAGGCATACTCTTGCAGGTTGTGGGATTGTGTGGTGAACTTGAACTGCATTGCCTTGCTCTATTTGCTTCAAACCTTGCTTCATGCCGTTCCACAGATCTGAATCTAGGTGTTTTTCAACTGGAGGAAGTCAGCTCAAGTAGCATCTGGTATGGGCCCCAGAATGTTTCTGAGAAGGGGCTGTTCTAGATTTCTTTCCCAGGTCCTCTGAGCAGAGAAGTTGGGGGTAGTGCTGAGAGTGCCCTTGATGAAAAGGGTTGTTGATGCCTGCTCCCCTATTCCTACAAACTCAAAAGAGGCCAGTATCAGGTGAAAACTTGCTGCCCGATGGAAGTCTCTGCAAATTGCGTAGAGGAGGCCCGGCTGAGACAGTCATCCCCATCAGTGAGCAAGGCAGTGCCAACTGTCTGTGGATCCCCATTCTGCCTGATGTTTGAACTTAAGTATTTTTGTTGAATGAATAACATGTGCAGTGGCTCATTCTTTAAGCCAGGGCTCTGTTGCTCTCTCATGTCCTTCTTTCTGACTTCCTACCCGATCGGTTCACCCGTGACATTTATCTTTTGTACTCTGAGATACAGAAAAAAGTTTAGTATTTTTGAATATCCATCCAGATCGTGCGATATGAGCCTTGTCTTATCACATGTGTCCAGAGGAAAGTCACATGGAACACTCCCAAAGAATATTATTCTTAAATCCCGTGTGGGTGAGTGGTCTATACACAGCCAAGAGGGGAACAAGGCAGTGTATTTCAGCAGGCCCCTCCCTCCCTTCCTCCATCCCTCCCTCCCGGGGACTGAGGAAGCCCTGCTATTCCTTCTGCTCCATACCAAAGTGATAAAGTCTGCAATGGCAATGGTTGATTATTTTTGCTTCTTTGATTGATGACTGGGTCGTACCTGGTGATCCTTTCCTGTTGTACAATTTATAAAACTGTGTTAGTATTCTGAGTCATGACCAGTTTGGCCATTTTGAATAGAGATAACTGAAAAAAGAAATACAGTGTATGTTATATATTTAGAGTGTGAGCTGACTAGGTTAATTAAAAAATTTTTTTTTCCAAACAGGAAAGCTAATACATGTGTATGGCTGGATTATCACTGGAAGGTCAGAAACCTTTGATTTTGACGCTGAGTACATTGATAGGTAAGTGTGTGCTTGTTTCTGCGTTCGACCTGTTACAGCTATGCCGGATTGCTCCCTGAGACCGGCTTCCTTGATAGCAATAAATTGTGAGCAGTTGGCACAGAACTGTTATTTTCCTCTTTGCAGTTTATGGTCCCTGGTGAGCTGGGCTTCAGCAAACTTGGCTAATGTAATTGCAACTGGTCGATTAAGTTGGTCCATTTATTTACTGACAACTAGTCACTCTGGGCACAGTGTGAGTTGGTCTGTAATTGCATCTGTGGATTTTCTTTCTTGATTCTTCCCCTTCCCCCTCTTGTTTCTCAGGCTGGAATAAATCCTTTATAACCATGTGTGAACCTGACCACTGTAACATCCTTGTTTGTTATCCATCTGTATATTTAGAAATTCTGTTAGTGTGATCAGAGGAAAATGTGGAAAATGTACAGAAAGCCATTGAGCTACTTTTAAATTTTATTTTATTGAAGTCTAGTTGATTTACAATGTTGTGTTAATTTCTGCTGTACAGCAAAGTGATTCAGTTTTTTGTCTATCTATATCTCTATATATTCTTTTTCATATTATTTTCCATTATGGTTTATCACAGGACACTGAATATATTTCCCTGTGCTATACAATATGGCCTTATTGTTTATCCATCCTATTAGTATATGTAATAGTTTGCATCTGTTAATCCCAAGCTCCCGATCCTGTCTTCCTCCTCTTCTCCTCCCCCTTAGCAACCGCAAGGCTGTTCTCTATGTCTGTGAGTCTTTCTGTTTTGAAGATAAGTTCATTTGCGTCATATTCTAGTTTCCACATATGAGTGATGTCATATGGTGTTTGTGCAAGCAATTGAGTTTTTAATATTTGGGGGGAATGATTAGGGCTTCTCTAGTAGCTTCGTGGTAAAGAATCTGCCTGCCAAGCAGGAGACATGGGTTTGATCCCTGGGTCAGGAAGATCCCTTGGAGAAGGAAACAGCAACCTACTCCAATATTCTTGTCTGGGTGATTTGATGGACAGAGGACCTTAGTGGGTTTGCAAAGGGTTGGGTACATAGGATGCCAATGTGACTTTTTTCATTGGAGACTTTTAAAATAGAAAGTGATACTGGTGAATCCTTCATGCCAGGGAAGGGGGAGAACAGAACAGAAAGTGTTGAAGTTGAGATGTTCGTGAGAACCTCTAAGCAACTGTGGTTACTCAGCATGAAGCAGTTATAGTGAGAATTTATAAGGTAGAAGGACCACAACCTCATGAGATGCTCTGCTGAGGGATGCCACATAGTATGTCTAATTTTTCCTCTACCCCTTGGATAGAATGGGGGGATTTGTAGCATGTTCTGCTACAAATCTTTGATTTCGAAGTTGACTGTTTTCAGGATCTACATTTCTGGCATAAAATAATGGTCAGGGAATTCCCTGGCAGCCCAGTGGTTAGGACTCGGCACTTTTCACTGCTATGGCCACAGTTGGATCCCTAGTTAGGGAGCTAATATACAGCAAGCTATGCTGCGGCCTAATAATAATAATAATAATAGTCAACTTGTCTTGAGTGGAAATTACTCTTCCCATGGAGGCTTGAGGCCCCAGGTATGTCCCTGACAATATGCCATGCTCAGTACTTGGTCCCACCACAGCCTTGGTCTGGGATACTGTTTAGGAGGAACACAGGCGTACTCTCCTCAGTGGCTCTGTGTAGACCCAGTATAGTCAAGGGGGAGATGATGATGATTTTTCTGGAAGGGGTAGTGCTCCCTCACTGGTGTGAAAGTATGGGCCACAGATGAGTGTTATGCACCCTGCCCTAGGGTTGAGGGTCTGATTTAGCATCTCCCCAGGGGACAGTCCCCAGGCACCTGCACTAATGCCCCATAAGTTAAGAGATGAATGTTCACAATAGTGTTTCCTCTGAGGTTTTCCAGAAATGTTTGTGGAGAGCACTCCCTCTTGACTTGTGTCTGTTGTTCCCCTTTTGTATCCAGTCCGCTGATTTTGGAAGCTCAGGGAGACCAATGGATCACTCCTTGCTCTCTTGTAAACAGACAGACGGGATCCCGGTGAGTATCTTTCTTGCCAATATCTATGTTTTTAGGCTCTCCCACGTGGGCATAGCACACACATAAACATCTATTTTTAATTTAAAGCACCCATGCCTGTTGACTGCCTTATCTTTAGACTTCCTAGAAATGGCACAGTCATCGATTCACAATGCAACCTGAAGTGGGTTCAGAAAGCTTTCTTGAAAAGACAGGTAGCTAATAATAAGCGCTTACTGCATGAACACTTTCACATTGAAGGCAGCCAGTAACCTTGTAAGTACATACAGCTCTTAGTCTCACTTTACAGATTTGGGAGCTGAGGCACAGAGAGGTTAAGTAATTGCCCAGAGTCTCACTACGAGCAAGTGGCAGAGCTGGGATTTGAACCTGGGTCCACTCACTAGCCTCCGGAGTTCATCCTGTTAACCACTGTACTATATCCAGAGTTCATCCTCTCACCCACTGTACTGTATCGACTAGCCAGAGGAAAAAAACACTAAAGTTTCAATTGTTCAATTGTTTATTTATTACAAGGAAAATTTAGAAAATGAGTATCTATGTGCTTACTTTTCAGATAATCAACATTTTGCTGGCTTTTTCAAATCACTCGGGACTGAGTGGGTTAACCTTCTGTACCCTATGACTTAGCTTTTTGGGACTAGTGTTTATAAGAGGCAAATTGTATAATGTGATTTCTTCCTGGTATCTTTCATTTGTTTGCTCAGAATTTTCCTGTTTCAGGTTCATACTTGCTAATAGACTTTTTTTGGGGGGAGGGTGATAATGATCTTGCTGTCCTTGTCATAAAACAGACTTTGGAAAGAAAGAACCCAATGGAGGTAAGGAGTATGTTAAATTTTGTCTCTCACACTATGTGTTTGACTGGTAGTGTATGTATTGATGATAACTCTAGTTATAATTTTATTTTGTTTTATAACTTTCCTGGGTAAAGAACCAGAGCTTCTGAAGTGAATTGCCAGGTGATTCCTATCTCTTACCTTTTCCTGTTTTTCCCTAGCTATCCTATTCAGGAAGACCATGGTCTTGGGACTCTGCAGTGTCGTGTGGAAGGCAACTACATTGGTCTGTTTGAGAAGTAACAGAATTTTAAAGTCTTACCCATCTGTGTCTCTGTGTCCGGAAAAAAACTATTCCAAGAATTGGTTCTCCTGAGGATGATACTAATAATTACCATTTGTTGAGAATTCTCTGAGAGACGCTCTAGGAAGCAGCTTAAATATAAACTAAATTAATCCTCACACATGCACCTGTGAGGCTGTGGTGGGATTGTTCTTGCTTTGTAGGTGAGAAAGTTGAAGCTAGTAACCAGCGGAGCAGGATTTATCCTTCTTGGTCTAACTCCAAGCTAGTTCTTA
The DNA here is from genome assembly GCF_019923935.1 of Bubalus bubalis. NCBI lineage: Eukaryota > Metazoa > Chordata > Mammalia > Artiodactyla > Bovidae > Bubalus > Bubalus bubalis. The sequence continues at coordinate 27,640,276 of NC_059158.1, forward strand.
GCTGCTCTATTGCTATTACATTTATCCTTGTATTGTTAGACATTGCCACTGCTGATGCAATGTGAGTCTGGAACGTGTTTATTTCAAGCACTGTTAGAGACATTAAGGTGCGGGTGGTACCTTGGTGCCTGCTGGACTTCTTGGCTTTATGATAGCAATGTCCTGGCTCATGTAGTTCATGCAGGTTCCTGTATTAATGCTTGTTTCTGTTTGTTACAGGCTCCCAGAATGTTAGTTTCTCAGTATTTAACAAAGGAAAGTAAGTAACTGGGAGGAAGCAAATTTATTTTTATCTTACATTATCTACTCTCTTGTCTTGCTTAGTTTTCTTTAACCTTTTATACTGGAAAATTTCAAATGTATACAAACAGCAGTGCAATAAATCTCCAGGTACCTACTTGTTTCTTTTTTTACACCTGAGTGAATATAAATGTGTCCTGTGCACTCATCTTGAAGTGATATAAATGTTTCAATGGGATAAAGATATAGAATTTGGGGAATTACTTCTTAAGTAATCTCATAATACTGGAATTTTAAAACAGTACATAGTTCCATAAAGTGCTTTGTGTCATTCCAGGAAATGACTTCTTTAAGATGGAAAGGGTCCAGATTTTATAGAACTCAGGAGAGAGAAATATGGAGTCTGGATTTCTGCTTGCCTTACCTCATGTTCTGACACTATGTACTTTTCAGTGTTTCCTGAAAAGGGCATTGCCTAGCTGATATTAATTTCATTGTGAAGATAATAACACATGACCTACAGCTACTCAGCTCAACAGAGGGAGATTTGCTCTTTGTGTCTCTGTCTCTTTTTTTAGGAAGGAATAAAACTAGCATCTATTGACTACCTCCCACGGGCCAATTCCACACCAAGCCCTTTCACATTCATTATTCCGTTTAATGCTAGTCACACTCTGTAAAGTAGGTATTATTATTCCCATGTAATATTCTAGATCAGAAAACAAACTTTGCCCCATTGGTATTCTCTAGTCATCAAAAGGAGCCGGTATCTAAACATTTTAAAGATCACTAAAAGTTAGTGATCTTCTTTCAAGCAGTCAGTCTAAAAAATGAAATCCCAGATGCAATTTTCATCCAAAACACAATTTTGTGTTTTCTTTTTTTTTTCTTTTTCTGGAGGTCAGTGATACACAAGGAAGCATGGCTGGTCAGTGCGAAGCAAGACCTTTTTCTGTACCAGACGTACTCAGGTACCATTTTCCCTCATGGTATTTCTCGCCCCTTCCTTCACACCACCCTGGATCTTGAACTCTCTGCCTTCCTCTGGCCATTTCTCTATGATCATTAACACCTAAAGCTTTCCCTGCAGTCATTGATGGCCCTTTGGTTTTGTGTGAGACTATGTTCCTTGTTGAGTGTTGACTTTAGTTCCTATATTAAATTTTTGAATATTAAATTTAATGTTTATTTATTAATTATTAAAATTAAATTCAAAGTAAAAATAAAATATTAAAAGAGGCTTTGTCATGGATTTTTATATAAAATCTAGGGATATAGACTGAGTAAAAGAAAGGGGAATCATCCTTATTGTATGTTCTAAAAGAATAACAGAAAAGAGATGGTGCTTAAAAATCTAAAAGCACATCTTTGTAGTTACTTTAGCATCTCACCTCTGAGTATTCATTCAAGGATTTATGATTTGCTGATACAGATGCTAAGTTTGTGTTGCTATCTGATGAGTATACAAAAAAGGCAAAATCTGAAAAACTGGAAACTTGCATGGAATTGTGAACTCAGTCCAGGAATAGAAAGCTGACTACTGAAAATGAGTGCTAGCTTCTCAAGTTGAGTACAATCTCAAAACCACTGAAAAGTTGTGAGGCTGATTCAAATCCCAGAGGCAGCAGAAATCTACCTTTGCCAAAAGTGCAAGAAATTTCCTAAGTGAAGGGGTCGATGCCATTCACTCTGTAGGTGGCCTACCTCCGTCAAAGCTGGATTTTTTGACCCTTGCTTTTGTTTTGGAGTGGTAACCACTCGTAATTAGCCTCTTTGTACCTTCAATTAATCAGAGAACATGACTACTTGTTCCCTTTGAGGGGATGAAACTTAGAACTCTCAAAGTTTGATCATAGGAGGGGAAAAGATCAGAAAAATTTAAATTCCTGGGGACTTGTGGCATATGACAGTGTAACTCATTCTTTTGCTTAGAGCAAATCACAGACTCATATGTGTAAGCTGAGACCTTGACCAATGCATGTGGAGTTGAGGCCTCTATAAAGTATAACCTATTGTTCTGTGATGTATAAATAGGGTCCTTGAAGTAAGGAGACAGATGTCCTAAGAAAGCCTCATGGTATGCAGGGATTTTTGCTGATAGCATGAGCAACCATGGGGAAACTCATGGGAAAAGCTGCAATTCCCACTCTTTTCAAATATTGATCCTGTATAGTGGCTCAGACGGTAAAGAATCTGCCTGCGGTGCAGGAGACACAAGAGATGTGGGTTCGATCCTTGGGTTGGGAAGATCCCCTGGAGAAGGACATGGCAACCCACTCTAGTATTCTTGCCTGGAAAATCCCATGCACAGAGGAACCTAGTGGGCTACAGTCCATGGGGTCACAAAGAATTCGATAGGACTTAGTGACTCAACAGCAGCAACATGATTATATTATTATTTGGGTCACATCCTGGATTATATTTGGAAACTTACTTTTCTTTTCCTCTTGCAGAAATACTATCTGTGTTTCCAGAAACCGGGAGCCTTGGGGGAAGAACAGACATCACAATTACAGGAGATTTCTTTGACAACCCTGCCCAGGTTACCATTGCAGGTAAGTTGAAATGACTGAAAAGAGTTCATACTTGAATGCTGTAGGATATTATATATCTCTTTTGGTCTGGAGAGGGTGGAAGGGAAGCAATCTTTGCCTCTTCTGACTCCTCCTGTTACCCTGTTCCACGGTCTTTGTCCTATGTTTGGTTGAGACTAGGAAAAGGAGGGGATTTTGGTCTTGCAGCTCTGCAAACATGTAACAGAATGCCCTGTTGCAGATACACTCACAAATCAGAGCAAGTTCCTTTGGTGTCCCCATCTGGGGAGGGAAGAGAAGCAAGGGCACAGCTCCTTTTCACAAAAGTATTTCTTTTAAGGGCTTCCCTGGCGGCTCAGATGGTAAAGAACCTGTCTGCACTGCAGGAGACCAGGGCTCAATCCCTGAGTTGGGAAGATCCCTTGGAGAAGGGAATGGTTACCCACTCCAGTATTCTTCCCTGAAGAATTCCATGGATAGAGAAGCCTGGTGGGCTACAGTCCATGGGGTCCCAAAGAGTGGGACATGACTGAGTGACTAACATTTTTACTTTTTTCACTTTTCACTCCTTCTAAAAGGCAACCTCATTCCCTCCTCCTTAGCCCTGTTTGTAGGAATAAGCAGGAGTGGGTGGGCATTTGTTACACCAATTCTTCTGGAATGCCCCCTGGGCAAATGCTTTTGTGAAACCTGCCTAGAACCCTTTGTTCTGCCTGATGGGATGCTCTTCTAGCTGGTGACACCAAGGATACTGGACGATGTTTTCACACTCTCCTGTCACAGTTCCCTTCCCTAGCTCGGTCATCTCCACGGAACGGCATGGCTGGCATTGCTTTCTTCCTGATCGTTCTAAGTGGCCTGTGTTCCACTGCTCTGCATTCTCTCTTTCTTGTCTCCTCCCACAACTTTCTCTCTACTCTCCACTTCCGGCCTTTTGCCCTGCAACAGGAGCCTGTCTACTTTAGTGTGGTCCTCTGGCCACATCTGTATCTCCATTGATATTGCTGCTGAGATCTGTATCTAATTTAAATTTCCCCTCAGGCATTCCGTGTGATATTAGACATGTGTCTCCCAGGAGGATTGAGTGTACCACCAGGGCCCCGAGTAAAGGTGCAAGGCTCTCTGCTCCTCAGGCAGGTAAGGAAGTCGCCTCGGTGACATTTTTTAACCACAAGGGGCAGGAAGTGGAAAGGAAGGTGTTTGAATCTGGTCTCAGCTGTTTGATTGGCTGCTCAGTGAGTCCTGCATCATGGATCAGAGCTTTACTTTCAGAGGTATTCTTAGCTTTACTCAGATGCTTGGCAACACCCGGCACTCCTAGCCCTAGGGGTTCAGTGGAAACCACGATCCAGGACGTGTAACTGACATCAAGACGTTCCCATAGTGATTGGTGGAAAAGCCTGAGCTGCCTCCTCCATGCTCTGGGTCAGCCGCACTCCAGTTCATGCTCTAAGAAGACAGAGCAACAGACTGCTTCTTCTATGCTCATAGGACGGTTAGATGAGGCAGAGAGTGGGGTGTAAAGGGGTGCATTTAAATGTTGTTTCTTTGCCCTTGTGGGCACTGTCTGTTAGTCTGAAAAGTAGAGAGGTATTGTGATGGGGCCACCAGAAACAGAGGGGGCAGGGGGGCAGGTTCCACCTGTCCTTTTTTACTATTTATTTATTTTTGGCTGGATCTTCGTTGCTGCACATGAGCTTTCTCCGTTGTAGCGCACGGGCTTCTCACTGTAGCGGCTTCTCTTGTGAAGCACAGGCTCTAGACGCATAGGCTTCAGTAGTTGTGGCACACTGGCTTAGTTGCCCCATGGCATGTGGGATCTTCTAGGACCAAGGATCGAACCCATGTATCCTGAATTGCAAGGCGGATTCTTAACCACTGGACCACCAGGAAAGTCCACCTTCTGTGTTTAAACCTCCTACCCCATGTCTACAAATTGCAAGTTGCACCAGGGAAGCACTTTTCTGGGAAGCATTAGAACAGGACCTCAGGTGTAGTTAGGGATGAAGGGTAGTTGGTGTCTGGAGTCCTACATGCCCCACAGGGGCTGACTTCACAGTTAAAGAACAGGCAGGGGAGTTTATCTCCTGAGTCTCATCGAGGGGAAAACTCTCTAAAGAAAGGCCATTCGGGTGTAAAAACTCATTCAAAGCTTAGGCTGGGCATTCTCCAGGTCCCTGATCTGTGGTCTTTACTCAGGGAAAGCTCTAATCCAAGGTAACAAATGACTATATGAAGCAAGTGATGGAGAAAATGTGAGTCTGAATTCAGGGAATAGAGAGTCTGATTCCTATCACAGCGGTTCCTGCTGGAAGCTACCAGGGTCGTGGTAGGGGAATTTCCTGAGTGCTGCTGATTTTTTTAACTTGAGGAAGTAATTTTTATTGCATTTCTAGGCTTCCTTATTACATTTAGCAGGCAAGTTTGAAGAATGTTGCTCTAAAATAAGATCAAAAGAATTTAAAGTGTACATTATAAATAAAATGTATATAGAAAACATAATGTGGCAGTTCTGGATGGTTGACAATGTCCTTTATACAATGCTTTTGGAATTTCTTTTATGGAAGAGTAATAGGGGTGGGGTGGACAGGCAGCTGTTAACATTCGATCGTTAGCTCTAGACAGGCAGATCACAGTCTCCTCCCCAGGGCCCTCCAGGCTGTCTGGTCTCAGGCTGGCGGGTGAGCTGGGGGTCTCAGGGACAGGATGAGGGCTGTGTCCTGCAGAGCTCCCGAGCCCTCACCCCAGCCTCCCACTGACCGGCGCAGGTCTTGAGTCAAGGACGGCTTCTCCCCTTATGTCTGCCTCTGCGACCTAATGGCGGCAGGGGTCTCCATGGGTTGCAGTTCATGGGATGTAGCCCTGATTTGGGCGGCCTGAGGATCCTGAGGGGCAGCTGGAGTCCTCTGTCATGGTGACTGGGTAAGGTCTGGACACCTGAGGGCACCGCCAGGTGAGAGCTGCCTCCTCAGCTGGGCTGGGCACTGGCAGGAGGACCCAAACTTGAGTGCTGGCCATACATTCCCTGGGCAGGGTAACCAGCACCTGCAGGGACCCCCCTCCTCTTAACTAGGACCTGGATCTCAGAGGGTGAAGGTTGAGCCTTCTTGGGACCTTGCCCTTTCTTGTCAGAACAGAGACTAACATTTGTTTTGATGGAGATTGGAACATTATGGCCTGACCTCAAGAACAAAAGATCTGACACCTAGAAATTTGCAGCAACTAATAACGCCCCTCCCTCACCTTCCCTATAAAAGGACTTTGCTGAAAAGCTTTCATGGAGCTTGGGTTTTTTTTAAAGTCATGAGTCACTCTTCTTGCATGGCTCTGCAGTAAACCTTTCTCTGCTCCAGGCTCCGATGTTTTGGTATTGTTTTGCCTCAGTGCGTGTCGGGCACACAGCCCTGTGTTGGGTAATAATGAGTAATAATTCATGCATTGGGTAACAGGACAAATGATCCTGTCTTGCAGCTGTTCTCAGTAGCAGGCGTGGGGCACTTGGCAGTGTTCGGTCCTTACAACTGGGATGGCGGTGCTACTGACCTCTAGTGGGTAGAGGCTGGAAGTGCTGCTAAACATCCTTCAGTGCTCTGTACAGCCCTTAAAATGCATTGCAGGCAGCACCAGGGAAGCCCCCCAACGGAGTTATTCAGCCCCAAATATCAATACTGCTGAGCCTGAGAAACCTCAAATAGTACATTAAAATATGCTGTTATTTTTCTGCTTATCCCTTATCTGTTTCCCCTTTTTAGGATTTAACAGGGAATAAAAACAGGAATTAAAAATAATAATAACAGCCCTAGCTATCCTTTCCTGAGTACTTATATTTCCGGCTCTTTGTGTATATATTTTAAGCTCCCTTAGTCTTTTTCCCTCCAGAGTTGCCAAACTGACTTTACTTCTCCCCATAGCTTTATTGAGATATAATTGCTGTGTAACTCAGCTCCCTTAGTCTTTAGAGCAGTTTCTCTGTTTACTATTGACCCCATTTTGATGCAGGAGAAAATGAAGATGTGAAGCAGTTTGCTCAAAGCTGCCCATCAAGTAAGTGGTAGAGCTGGACTCTGAACCCACCCATGGGTGATTCCAGAGCTTTTACCGTCAACCCAATTAGTAGCCAGTATCGGAGAAGGCAATGGCACCCCACTCCAGTACTCTTGCCTGGAAAATCCCATGGATGGAGGAGCCTGGTAGGCTGCAGTCCATGAGGTCGCTAAGAGTCGGGCACGACTGAGCGACTTCCCTTTCACTTTTCACTTTCAAGCATTGGAGAAGGAAATGGCAACCCACTCCAGTGTTCTTGCCTGGAGAATCCCAGGGATGGGGGAGCCTGGTGGGATACCGTCTATGGGGTTGCACAGAGTCAGACATGACTGAAGTGACTTAGCAGCATTGATAACACAAAGCAGTATATTAAAAAGCAGAGACATTACTTTGTTGACAAAGGTCTGTCTAGTCAAAGCTATGGTTTTTCCAATAGTCATGTATGGATGTGAGAGTTAGACTATAAAGAAAGCTGAGTGCCAAAGAATTGATGCTTTTGAACTGTGGTGTTGAAGAAGGCTCTTGAGAGTCCCTTGGACAGCAAGGAGATCAAACCAGTCAATCCTAAAGGAAGTCAGTCCTGAATATTCACTGGAAGGACTGATGCTGAAGCTGAAGCTCCAATACTTTGGCCACCTGATGTGAAGAACTGACTCACTGGAAAAGACCCTGATGCTGGGAAAGATTGAAGGCAGGAGGAGAAAGGGATGACAGAGGATGAGATGGTTGGATGGCATCACTGACTCAATGGACATGAGTTTGAGCAAGCTCTGGGAGTTGGTGATGGACAGGGAAGCCTGGCGTGCTGCAGTCCATGGGGTCACAAAGGGTTGGACATGACTGAGCAACTGAACTGAACTGACTGATCACACATATGTCTTTGGTCTCAGGGTTTTTTTTTTTTTTTTCAATATAAAACACAAATAAATAGATGACATTTAGAATGTTATGTAATGGCAGCCTGTCACATGATTTGCTGCATGTTCACAGACTGAGGTCAGGACTCATGAAAAATGTGAGGATTGCCAATTTTCTGGGACAAAGAGGGTTTAGGGAATAGAGTTCTCATGACATTAAAAGTGCACTGAAGTGCACTCCTGGCTTCACAAGCCTTTGTTTGCTTTTTCACATTTTTCTCTTATCTGGACACTCCCATTAAAAAGCACTTCTTTGTTTTTTATGGTCCTCTGAGAAGATGCCCCCTTACTGCTCCTTGTCAGGTGTCTCTTTCTCAGAGGCTGAATTCTTACACCTAGCAGTAGTTTCCACCTTCTAGGACATTTGTATTATCTTTTTTATTTTGGGGGGTATTCTTTCACTTTTATTTGTTAGGGTAAAGTTGCTTTACAATGTTGTGTAAGTTTCTGCTGTACACCAAAGTGAATCAGCTCTATGTATAATCTTTATAATGTCTCACATGATTACTCCATCTGGGTCTCAATTGACTCACCTTCTAAATCGTTCCTGTATCATCTTCATCCTGAATCTGTAGTCAAGAAGTTCCCCCGCTTGGGGGAGAAACCCCCTCTGATGTTTATGAGGCATACGTGTCTTATAGGCAATCGAGGGCTTCTCTTTGAAGTTGGAGATGCTTCTGAGGACTTGGACCTGACTGAAGCCACCCCTGGGTACAGTTGGCAGATCGTCCCTAATGCCAGTTCTCCATCTGGATTTTGGTCAAAGGAAGGGCAACCTTTCAGGTATGTTTGTAGGAAAAGTGGATGTCCAGATCACAAGTGAATCTACTGGCCTGGGTGAGGCTGGGAGACAGATGAGTAAGCAATGAGATTTCTGGGGGAAAATGTAAAGTATTTACTAACTCAGCAGCCACAAATTTTGATCACTGTTCTCAGCCGGTATTGGTTATGTTCATGGACCACAGGCCCTTTATGCGTACATGCTAAATTTTGATCAATGAGTAAAATACATATGTTGTACAGCTTAGTTTGAAATCTGCTTTGGGGAGGACTATTCATCAGAATATTTAGCTGGGTAGGCTTGGAAGCTTGGTAAAGAGCAGGGCAAAACTTCCTGTAGGAATGTGGTTAAGAGATAAAACCAATATCTGGATGATGCTAAAGAAAGACTCAAACAGTTGCCCTTTGCGCATATGAGGGAGCAGAGGCTGGGCAGCCAACAGCTCTGTGGGAACAATTATCCAGTGCTTTAGGTCAACCAGCTGGCTGGTGCAGAGCAGAGGTAAGCTCCTGTGGGCCTGGGGGACATTGTTTTCTACAGCAGTGACTGCATTGTGGTAAAGTTTCCCTGGTTAGTTTAGATTTGTCTTTTTGATCCCTTCAAGGATGTGGCCAGAATTTCTCATTATTTTAATGTGGGCTTAAAAATGTAGAAAATAAGAGAACTGTGGAGACATAGCATGCTCTAAGCTTGTATATAGGTGTGATGGATCTCTTCTTTCTTTGAAACTCTCCTCAGAGAGGTTGGTTATGACTCCTGTGTCTGAATTCTGTGCTAAGTCACTTTAGTCGTGTCCAACTCTTTGCGACCCTATGGACTGTAGCCTGTAAGGCTCCTCTGTCTGTGGGATTCTCCAGGCAAGAATATTGGAGTGGGTTGCCATGTCCCCCTCCAGGGGATCTTTCCCACCCAGAGATCGAACCTGTGTCTCTTACGTCTCCTGCATTTGCAGGCGGGTGAATTCTCGTCAATCTGTAACCTCTTTCAAGGATTTGACTGTTCTTATTTTGGCTGTGCAGCATAGCATGTGGGATCTTAGGTCCTCAACCAGGGATCGAACCCATGTCCCCTGCAGTGGAAGTGCAAAGTCTTAACCACTGGACCACTAGGGAAGTCTCTTGGCCATTTTAAAGGTTAATTCAGTTGTGAAAAGGAAGGCTTTGTTCTCTGTTCATTGAATTTCAGACATTGAAGGAACCAAGTAGGGAAGGAAATCTGATCAGAGTTAAGTTTCTATTGTCTTGAAAGTCTTACTAATTAGATATATAACCACCAGGATATGGTTTTAGAGTGGCAATAAATAGTGTGTGTGTGTGTTTGATGGCACCTAGTACTGTAGCTTTGTTATAGTTTCTGAGGACCATAAATAATGTTCCAAAGAAAATCTTTCAGCTATATTCAGTGTGTGTGGGGGCATCAAGGAGAGTCCCACCTCAATAGATAAAAGAACATTTTGATTATTTGGTATGACATGTAGGTTTCTCTCTGCCATTTCAAGGAGCCCCAAACCAGAGAACAACTCTTTCTATTCTTTCTGGCATTCGTTTCTGTAAAATACAAAAATTTAAAATAAAACATTGGAATATTTATTAATATGATAATGATGGAACTTTAGTTATTTTCAAAGCTATTCTCAGAAAATATTCTCTGTATTCTTCATATGTAGATCAAATCAGAGAAAACTCTGATTGAAGATCTCTATTTCTAATAATGAGAATGATACTTACTATTGATTGAATGCTAACCATGTGCCAGACCCTGTACTGGCCATGTTTGGTAAGTGATCTCAGCTAAGCCCCCAGGTGACCTTATGCCGTGGCTACAGCATCTTTTCCCAAAGTTGATGCAAACTGCCTGGGGAGTCGTGCCAGTTCAAAGTGACTGGCTGAGATACTGAGCCAGGCAGGCATCACAGGAAGAGATGCCTCCAGAGGGCTCTGGCCAGTCACAGGCATAAGAGTCAAGTGTTTCCTCCTCATTAACATAAAGACAAACAAAATCTAAAGGCACCATTGTTGGGTCAATGATACTGGGCTTGGCTGCCCTCACTTCTTTCTCTGTGTTCCTCTGCTTTCCAGAGCACGGCTCAGTGGGTTCTTTGTGGCCCCAGAGACAAATAATTACACTTTCTGGATCCAGGCTGACAACCAGGCTTCTCTGTATTTCAGTTGGTCGGAGGACCTGAGGACCAAGGTATTCATCACCTTCTTGTTTTCCTTCTTCTTGTCCCCAGTCCCTCACTCATGAAAAAAAACACACCAAAAAAACCCAGTAAGTCAAAATGAAGGCTTTCATGGTCTATGGATAGTTGTAACACTCTGTTAAGCAACCAGAGACTTTAATTTTTTTTGGTGCGTGCATGTGTGTGTATGGGTTTTTTAAAATTAGAAATGTTAAAAAGTTGAGATATAATCTACATGATTTTACTTTTTGAAACAGAGCTTGCTGGTCATTATGCTACATACCTTGTTTCTAAACTTCACAGCATCTTGTGAGCTATGTCTCTTTATCTCCATTTTCCAGATGAGGACAATGAGGCTTAGAAGGCTTGTATGACCAATCCAGGGCCACTGGGGTGATAAAGAGGCATATTAAGAATTCAAATCCAGATTTGTCTGACTCAGAATTTGTTTTTACCACTGATTCTGGGTGTGGATGTAGCTAGTGTTATGCAGGAATTTTCTGGCCAGTTTTGAAGGATAAAATAAGTGTTTTAGCAAACAACCAAAATTACTTAATGCCATTGTCAAAGAAACACAGTATTTTCTCTCAAATAATGAATATGCTTCTATGAAATTACTTTGCTAGTTGGGTGGAGAAGCATCATAGATTTTGATGTGGTCAAGTCATTTAGGTTTCTCAAAGGGTGTCATATGATTTTACCCACAGCATCATGTAAAGTTAGGGTTTCTGGTTGGCTCTTCCAGGTTTACACATGGCCCATCCATCTCATCTGAATACTATGTGATTTAGACAGAGAGAGAGAGAGAGAGAGAGAGAGAGAGAGAGATGACTGGAGAGGCATGCATAGACTAGTTTTAGAAAGTTCAGGCTAACTTGTTGGAAAAGGCAGAACAGCCCCCAAGTCCCTTGTTAGTAGCTGTCTAGATGCTTTTTGCTTGAGAAAGAGAGGCCCAGAAGCTTCACAGTATCGGTCCTGATGTGTTTACTGGGGTGCAGGTGAAAATGGCCTCTATCAGGGTGGGCACTGCCGGCTGGTTTGACTCCTGGGAGCAGAATGGGAGTGACAAGACCCAGCAACAGAAGACCCCCAAGCTGGAGCTGCTTGGGGGAGCCAGGTACTACCTGGAAGCAGAGCATCGAGGGACAGCCCCCAGCAGTGGGGTGAGAATTGGTGTCCAGATCCACAACACCTGGCTGAATCCTGATGTGGTCAGCACATACCTCCGGGAGAAGCATCAGATCCGAGCTTGGGCCCAGAGACTTCCAGAAATCCAGGTCTGCCTGTGTTTTTTGTCCCATGGGGTTAGATTCAGGGGCTGAACTCTGCAAGGAATTTAGTGCTGGCTGGCTGGGAGCCAGGAGACTTGAGCCATAATGATAACTCTCCTACAAAAGAGATTGGACATCCATCCAATACAGTTGAGAGGATTTTTTTTAAAAGGAGTCTTACTATTGTGACGCCCTGATTCATGGACTTAGTTTTGGGTACCAAAGTCCTGGTAAATCTTCCTTTGGAAACGTATTCCTCAGAGAGGAAATAAGGTCCTCCTAACACTCACACCCATGTCTGCATGCCTGTGAGTGTATACATGTGTGATTTCACAGCTTTTTGACCCATTTAGGTCCTATTTCCTGGTGTACTGTCTATAGCAAGTCAGGGAAGTATGTCTTACGTTCCTAGATTGTCTTTTTGGCTCAATGAACACATATTCTTTAATTCTGTCTCTCTTGACTTTATAGATGCTGACTGTGTCTGGCATAGGGAACTTCTTCCTTACCTGGGACAACGTTTCTAGTCAGCCAATCCCGGCAAATGCCACAGCCTATCAGGTGGGCATTTTATTCACATAAGGAGAAGTGGGGGAACTAGAGGTAGTCTTTACGTCCATGGCATGAGCTCCTGGTCATTTTTCTTATTAATAGATTCAAACAGCCATTGAGGAGTTACTTGCAGTCAAATGCAAACTGGAACCCCTTTCAGCGAACATCTTACTCTGGCTGGGATTTGAACAAGGTATGATTCCTGGTTTGACAAATTCCGACCCTCTTCTTCACCCTTATCTTCTCTCTCTCTCTTTTAATGTAAACGGGGAACAATCTTCATTTCATCTCCAAGGTGACTCTGTTCATTCCATTGGAAACTGGATTTGGACACAGTGTTTAAGAGAGAGGCTGCATGTTTGGGAGGGAGCTGCTTGGTGTGGGAATCAGAGAAAGAAAGGACATCCCTTCCATGCTGTCAGGGGAGCAGAGAGTTGGAAACGAAGGATGCTGATGACTTAGGCTCAGGAGCTGCATCTCATGCCACAGGTGGGAAAGAGCAACCGATACAGGAGAGACAGCAGAACAGTGCAAATCTTGTTTAACTCAAATCACATCTCAAAGGAATTCTTGCATAATGCAGTAGTCTGAACTGTGCATAGTAACTTGTGTCAGTCGTGTCTGACTCTTTGCGACCCTATGAACTGAAGCCCGCCAGGCTCCTCTGTCTGTGTGATTCTCCAGCCAAGAATACTGGAGTGGGTTGCAGTTTCCTATGCCAGGGGATCTTCCCGACCGACCGATTGAACCAAGTCTCTTATGTCTTCTGCATTGGCAGATGGGTTCTTTACCACGTGGGAAGCCGAAGACGGTAGTCTAACATATTCCAAAAATGTGAGGATATGTTTTAGAAATCGTAAGGTGAACTAAGTTGCAGTCAACACGCCTTACCTCTTTGCTTCTCAATATTTTTTTTGTGTGTGTGGTACACATAGAAAATGATAATAGATTTTTAATGCTCTGGAGCAGACATAATGTATTTCTCATAGGTGGAGCCTTCGAGCTGGAGGGTGCTGGCCACCCCGAGCCCTGCCCAGCTTGCCCAAGGGCTAAGAGGCCGATGTCATGGAGAACCCATAACCCATTCCCTGCAGACATGTTTTGGAGCTCTGTTTGATAATTACTCCTGTCTTCCTATTTTATCTGAACTTCATCCAGGGTTAGAAGGTTCCACCTCTGATGGGCACCTCACCAGTGGGACAGAGCCCTTCTGCGGGAGGTTCAGTCTCCATCAGCCTCGACACCTTGCCCTGACACCTCCAGCTGCTCAGAAAGTCTACCGGCTAGATCAGTACACACACGTAAGTAGCAGCCATGGTGTTTGCAGGCCAGGTGGGTAGGGAGGGGTTGAAATTGTTCTCTGGGGTGGACAGTGGAGAAACAGAAGCACAAGGGAGTGGTTACCATGACTCACAAGCTGTTTCAGGCTGAGGTGCTAGGTTTTGGGTGTGAATGGACACCTTGGGTCCTCCATTAGCTAGTTGCTGCATAGAAATGCCTTTGTAATAACTGAGACCTATGGAAGCTTCTGGGCTTTCTAGGTGGCTTAGTGGTAAAGAATCCACCTGCCAGTTCAGGAGACGTGGATTTGATCCCTGAGTTGGGAAGATCCCTTGGAGGAGGAAATGGAAGCCCGCTCCAGTATTCTTGCCTGGAGAGTCCCATGGACAGAGGAGCCTGGAGGGCTATAGTCCATGGAGTTGCAAAGAGTTGGAGTTGGATTAATGACAAAACAACAACAATGATGACATGGAAGTTTCCATATGCTTCAGTGTTTTCTTTGGTCTCCAGGTATGAGAGCAGACTCTCCACTCAGAATCTCTGGTTTTGAATTCTGACTCTATACCCTGCATGCCCTCTGTGTTTTATCTTAGTTTACTCATCTGAGAAATGGGTGATAACAGGTCTGCCTCTCAAGCTATGGAGGAAGAGTATATGAGGTAATCCAGTAAAGTGCTTGGGCAGTGGCTAGGACTTGTTTAAAGCTAGTTATTATTTATTATTTATTTATTATTATTATTTATTTATTATTAATTATTATTATTTATTATAATAACTAGCTTTAAACAAGTCCTAGCCACTGCCCAAGCACTTTACTGGATTACCTCATATACTCTTCCTCCATAGCTTGAGAGGCAGACCTGTTATTATAGTTACTGTTATTATTGATGGATGGACTGACACATTCCTCCAGTACCTCATATCCTTTGCGTCAATAGCTCTGCTCTTTGGGAACCAGTGTGAACCTTCCTGGGATAACTGAGCTCACGGCAGTGGTTTCAAGTCCTTTCTGAGTTAAAAAAGAGTGGGAGCTGGGACTAAACGGTTCAGGAAAGGGCAACACCCAACTTCCAGCCTTTCTTCTATAGCACAGGCACCCAGCAGATGGTGGTGGGGATTTAGCCCACACTAGAGGCCTTGAAATATGGAATGAGGCAGGGCAAAGACTAATAGAGTTTTGCCAAGAAAATGCACTGGTCATAACAAACAGCCTCTTCCAACAACACAAGAGAAGACTCTATACATGGACATCACCAGATGGTCAACACCGAAATCAGATTGATTATATTCTTTGCAGCCAGAGATGGAGAAGCTCTATACAGTCAACAAAAACAAGACCAGGAGCTGACTGTGGCTCAGATCATGAACTCCTTATTGCCAAATTCAGACTGAAATTGAAGAAAGTAGGGAAAACCACTAGACCATTCAGGTATGACCTAAATCAAATCCCTTATGATTATACAGTGGAAGTGAGAAATAGATTTAAGGGACTAGATCTGATAGATAGAGTGCCTGATGAACTATGGACTGAGGTTCATGATGTTGTACAGGAGACAGGGATCAAGACCATCCCCATGGAAAAGAAATGCAAAAAAGCAAAATGGCTGTCTGGGGAGGCCTTACAAATAGCTGTGAAAAGAAGAGAAGTGAAAAGCAAAGGAGAAAAGGAAAGATATAAGCATCTGAATGCAGAGTTCCAAAGAATAGCAAGAAGAGATAAGAAAGCCTTCCCTAGTGATCAATGCAAAGAAATAGAGGAAAACAACAGAATGGGAAAGACTAGAGATCTCTTCAAGAAAATTAGAGATAGCAAGGGAACATTTCATGCAAAGATGGGCTCGATAAAGGACAGAAATGGTATGGACCTAACAGAAGCAGAAGATAATAAGAAGAGGTGGCAAGAATACACAGAAGAACTGTACAAAAAAGATCTTCATGACCCAGATAATCATGATGGTGTGATCACTGACCTAGAGCCAGACATCCTGGAATGTGAAGTCAAGTGGGCCTTAGGAAGCATCACTACAAACAAAGCTAGTGGAGGTGATGGAATTCCAGTTGAGCTATTTCAAATCCTGAAAGATGATGCTGTGAAAGTGCTATACTCAATATGCCAGCAAATTTGGAAAACTCAGCAGTGGCCACAGGACTGGAAAAGGTCAGTTTTCATCCCAATCCCAAAGAAAGCCAATGCCAAAGAATGCTCAGACTACCGCACAATTGCACTCATCTCACACGCTAGTAAAGTAATGCTCAAAATTCTCCAAGCCAGGCTTCAGCAATACGTGAACCATGAACTTCCCGATGTTCAAGCTGGTTTTAGAAAAGGCAGAGGAACCAGAGATCAAATTGCCAACATCCGCTGGATCATGGAAAAAGCAAGAGAGTTCCAGAAAAACATCTATTTTTGCTTTATTGACTATGCCAAAGCCTTTGACTGTGTGCATCACAATAAACTGTGGACAATTCTGAAAGAGATGGGAATACCAGACCACCTGACCTGCCTCTTGAGAAACCTCTATGCAGGTCAGGAAGCAACAGTTAGAACTGGACATAGAACAACAGACTGGTTCCAAATAGGAAAAGGAGTACGTCAAGGCTGTCTATTGTCACCCTGCTTATTTAATTTATATGCAGAGTACATCATGAGAAACGCTGGGCTGGAAGAAGCACAAGCTGGAATCAAGATTGCCGGGAGAAATATCAATAGCCTCAGATATGCAGATGACACCACCCTTATGGCAGAAAGTGAAGAGGAACTAAAAAGCCTCTTGATGAAAGTGAAAGAGGAGAGTGAAAAAGTTGGCTTAAAGCTCAACATTCAGAAAACGAAGCTCATGGCATCCGGTCCCACCACTTCATGGGAAATAGATGGGGAAACAGTGTCAGACTTTGTTTTTTTGGGCTCCAAAATCACTGCAGATGGTGACTGCAGCCATGAAATTAAAAGACGCTTACTCCTTGGAAGGAAAGTTATGACCAACCTAGATAGCATATTAAAAAGCAGAGACATTACTTTGCCAACAAAGGTCTGTCTAGTCAAGGCTATGGTTTTTCCTGTGGTCATGTATGGATGTGAGAGTTGGACTGTGAAGAAGGCTGAGTGCCGAAGAATTGATGCTTTTGAACTGTGGTGTTGGAGAAGATTCTTAAGAGTCCCTTGGACTGCAAGGAGATCCAACCAGTCCATTCTGAAGGAGATCAGCCCTGGGATTTCTTTGGAAGGAATGATGCTAAAGCTGAAACTCCAGTACTTTGGCCACCTCATGTGAAGAGTTGACTCATTGGGAAAGACTTTGATGCTGGGAGGGATTGGGGGCAGGAGGAGGAGGGGACGACAGATGGCTGGATGGCATCACTGACTCGATGGACATGAGTCTGAGTGAACTCCGGGAGTTGGTGATGGACAGGGAGGCCTGGCGTGCTGCGATTCATGGGGTCGCAAAGAGTCAGACACGACTGAGCGACTGAACTGAACTGAACTGAGAGGCATTTTTGGTCATCACAACTGGGGAAGTGTTAGTGCCATCCAATGGGTAGATTCTAGGAAAGTTGCTGCACGTTCTGCAGTGCACAGTGTAAGAAAAGCACTCACAGAAAACTCCCAGTCCTAAACGTCAGTAGCGCCACAGTTGAAAAATCCTGCCAAATGATTTTACTTAACTCTGAGTTAGAAGCCAAGGATGCCAGAGAGTTCAGGTTCAGGAGTGAGGCTCAGACAGGTTCAGTGCCTTGCTTGAGGTTGCACAGGTATCTGGGTCACAACAAGGGATTTCTAATTGAGATCTCTAATTGAGATAAAAAATCCTCACAGCCACACACAGTGCTAGGCATTGAATAACTCTCTGTTGGATAAATAGCAATTTGCTCTAAACTAAGGTATGGTCTAGGAGGGCAGGTGTGGTCTGGCTGTCTCTAAGTTGGTTCTAGGGGGTGGATTGTCCTCAATAAACATTACTTGAACAGCTGCTTCTTAGTGACAGAGCTGAAGCTCTTGTTTTGTGTCTCTAGTTGTGCCTTGCATACAGAGGCCATGAGAATACGACCGTGAAGATGACCGTGTCCTTCACAATTGGCCTTCAAAACCCTGTTAAGAACATCACATGTGACTGGAGTCTCCTGGGGACCAGTCCTAAGTAGGTACCCGCAGGTAGCTTGTCTGCGAGCAGGTGTGGTGGGAATTCTGCCAGATGGTATGGCTAACTATCCTGGGGACAGTGACTCATGGGAGGTATTGTCTAATAGTGGGGTCTCGAACAATAATTTCAGCTCTGAACATGTTTTATTTGGCAAAGAAGTTTGATTTAAGAGCAGTTAGTCGTTACATATATAAGGAGTCTGACGTTTCTCATTGGGATAGAGTCAAAGATCATCATATTTGGAAGAGATTTTATGGAACATTCCTTGACATTACAGATGAGAAAAATCGGGGCCCAGAGAATGTGTGATTCACTGAAATTCATTCAGCAAGTGAACAAAGATGCTGGAACATGATTCAGGCATTTTGATCCCTTGATTCAGCACTCTTTCCACATCTCTCAGGGGTTTTGTAAGTGGTTTTAAACCTAAATGAGTTTTAGGTTTTAGAGACCACTAATCATCTCTGTGGTTAGAGCCTAACATGTGATCTGCTTAAGACACACAATTGTATTGTAATTTGAAAGTACTGCTGACATTGTTATGAATGGATGGTGGACTGCAACGTGACTCACTGGTGCTGTGTCCCAGCCAAGTTGAGCCCATTTTGGGTGGGATGCTGGTACCATGGCAACCAGGACCGTGTGGATCTCCCAGCTGCATGGTCTTCGGGCCCAGGTCGGGGAACTGGGGCTCTCAGGTGAGAGGCCTGTGGTGCTCATGGGAGGCCCGTTTCCGCTCTGTGCTTGTGTTCAGCTGGCAGTTCACTTGCACCGACCTCTGGAAGACGTGTGTGCATCACTCCTCGCATCTCCACCTGCCTCCTGCAAATTCCCCAGTGCTGGTTCATCAGATTGACCTCCTCCCTCTGTCTCCAGAGATGGGCATGTTCTATGTGGATGAGATTATTATTGCAGACACAGACCTAACAGGTGATTATCAGATCTACTCTCCTCTATGAACTATCCATCAGATAGGGTC
Source organism: Bubalus bubalis (assembly GCF_019923935.1). Lineage (NCBI taxonomy): Eukaryota > Metazoa > Chordata > Mammalia > Artiodactyla > Bovidae > Bubalus > Bubalus bubalis. The sequence continues at coordinate 27,659,196 of NC_059158.1, forward strand.
CTCAGGCTTTTCTGGAGGGGCTGCTTCTCTTTTAATGGAGAGAGAACAGACAATTCTCCATCTTTCTGCCTCGATCCCAGGGAGAAGATGAAGTTGTGATTGTGTGTCTTTGCCTTTTATATCCCTCTAGCAAGTTCCTTCTGTTTTCTGTTATTTACCCCAATATTTGCTCTTGCTTTGGGTGCCTGTCATCTTATCCCAATTTTACCACTTTCTGGCTGAGAGGCCTTGGTTTTCTCATCTATAAAATGGGCATAATGAGGCCTCTACTCCATGGGCTTACCCCATGAAGATTAACTGAAGTGTGATGTAAAGCACTCATCATGGGTCCTGACTGTAGTAGGTGCTCAGTAAATATAATCAGTTATCACTACTATTATCATTACTATTGTCAGGCCAGCAGGATTTCTCCCTACCTCCATCTGTTAATATCTGTCATAAAAGGTGCTGTGAGGAACAGAGCATCATTGGCCCTGAAAGGGGCCACAAGTCTGATTTTACGACCCATAGGGCCAACTTGGTGTGAGTTAGAGGGTCATCACATCCTCATGAGAATAGCTTTGTCTTTCTGCCCATCTGATTGCTCCCATGCATCACTCAGAGCTCAGGCCTGGCCCCCTCTGCACAAAGTCCCTTGATCTCAGCTGGCTTTGTTTGTCTTAAGGGCAAGGTGCTCACCAAGGGTTCCCCTGAGGCCACGTGGGACACACCCGCCAGGGACAGAAGGCCAGACGGGTGGTGTGGTTTGCTCCCAGGGCCTCTAGGTTTCCAGCTTGTTCACTCTCCCTCTTCCATCAAATCCCTTGTGACTCTGGCTTTCCTGCTTTTCGTAACTTCTCTTTCTCTCTTCAAGGAGAAAAGGATGGAACGGTCATTTGCGTTCTGATTTTCAAGTTGTGCAACTTTTAATCTTTTACCTGAAAGTTGCAGAGCTAGGGGGCAGGGAACTTGGGAGTGAGGGGTAAGAGAACTCTCTTTCAAGCCCTGAAATTGCATGATTTTTGATGCTCTTCAGAATTCCATCTCTTACCTGTTTCATTGATTTGAGTGTTTTGGGGGCATCTGGCATCACTGACTTCAAATTCAATGTTCTGACACAGAGAAAATAATATTCAAATAGTGTGCTGGGATAATTGTCTGAATTCCTTGGTGCCCAAGACTGGCTGGGGCCTTTGGTGACCCCACATGCTGCACAGATTCCCAGAGGGCTAATGGGATCCATATTTCATACACTTGAACCCACGGACTGGGAAACTCAGGACTAGATAATAGGTATCATTTCCCTTCCTCCTCTCCAAACCCTCAATGCCCAGGATCCCAACTCTTTCTCACGGCCATCACCTCTATGCACCCAAATGCTCCAGCATCTGGAGCCATGTAGGGGTGAGGTTGGGAGGGGAGCAAGGAGGCAGAGGGCAGAGATAAGAAAGGCAGGAGGTGGCTTGGGTATAACAATCTGCTTCCCACTTGGTTCAGTCATCCTGCTGGCAACAATTTTTCTATGAGGATTATTTAATAGTAACATAAACTACATATTTGGGCTCCATATTCATATTTAATTGGCTGACATTTATTTGATCAGCTTAATATTTGATTATATTCTCCCACCTAATGTCCTCTATGAACTTTCTTTTTATTTAGTGGTAGCTACCAAATACTTCTCATTTAATTCTCAGAACCCCTAAGATGGCCCTATGATCCCCACTCTATAGATTAAGAAACCAAAGCTAAGAGGGTGCTGAGTGTCTTGCCTCAAATCTTCGGGGATGTGCAGGACATTGAAACCTAGAGATCACTGACACCAGAGCCACTTTTAATGACTCCATACTCAGTAGAGCAGATGAACTTTTATCGAGCACTGGCTCTGTGCCTGGTGTTGTGCTCAGCACTGGGCCTGCAAGGATGCTGCTTTCCAACTGTTGTCTCAATGGCACAGACTTGGGAAAGAAACTGCATTTACATGGTGCCTAATAGAAGGGAAAGAGGATATTACGCTGGCCCTTTAAACCTGCCATCTCAGTAAACTCTCCCTGCCAAAATGCAGACTGATGTCTATCATGAGTCCCACTTTATCAATAAGAAAGGTCTTACAGGGGCTATGGTGATTAGCCAAATGGTCACCCAGTAGAATTGGAAAATCAGGATTTGCAAAATGGTCTGTCTTAAATGCTTGCCCTGTGTCTGCACACATGGTAACACCATGCAGTGGATAAAACTCAGGTATCTCTAGGATCTGCCTTGTGTGTTCCGTGTTCCTGAGGGGGATCATCTTGCATTGCTGGAGCTGCCAGGACTTGGAGAAGGAAAGGAGGAAGAGAGGGGCAGTGCACAGCACCACAGATGAGCTGGGTGTTTGCACGTGTGTGTGTGGCAGCAGGGGATCGCCAACGGCACAGGGAATGATGATTGGCTGGCTTGGGGCTTACTGAAGTTTGCCGTGGAATTAGTCATCGTCTCCTTATATCATGACCTCGCATTTTCCTTTGGCAACTGAATTCCTCCCTCTTCCTTTTCTCCTCATGGCAGCAGGTAGGTGGGAATCTCTGTTTTCACGGTGTGCTGAGATGTGAGTGACTCAGACCCTCCAGCAGGGACCGTCCACCGAGCAGGTCTTCCATCTTGATTTACTTGATGATGTTTGGCTCCCTGGTCTCCAGTTTCTCAGGTGGACACTGGTACAGCTCGCCCTGGCGGGAATCTGCTGGAATTGCTCTCGGTAGTGGGATCACCTCCCGTCTACAATGTGACCTCCTGGTTGGCGGGGTGTGGCCTGGAGCTCCCACTCATCACTGCAAGGTAGGGAACCATATTTGGTCACCTGTCCCTCCTTAAAATTGCTAACTGGCCTTAGGAGTCACAGAGGCGAGACTTTTTATCAATCAGGAAAATTGACCTGCCTTGCTGCCTACAGCAATAGTTCTCAATGTTAAGAACGTGTATCAGACTTACCTGAAGGCTGTGTTAAAACACAAGCTGCTGTGCCCTAACCACACCATCCTAATTCAGTAGGCTTGGTGGCAGGGCCTGATAATTTGCATTTCTGAGTTCCCAGGCAATGCTGATTCTGTTGATCTGGGGGCTAGTTCCTAGTTAATTACTTTACAAGTAGATGTATTTTTATGCTTTTCAGAAGTTCACATTACCACTGTTTTCTTCTTGCTCCTCTTCTTCCATTCCATTAATAAGATTAATATATTAATCTTACTGGAATTCTTTGAGGCAAAAGGAAGCACAATTCATAGTCAAAGGAACAAAACCAGCCAGGTCTGAAAGCTCACCACCAGATGGCACTAGAACCACATAAGCGTTGATGCGTCAATAAACCTTTTTGGCCATAGTTTACAAAGCAGTAACTAAGAATCAGGCTCCTCCAAGCTCCTGGAACACATGCATGCTGTAATTCGTCCTTTTAAATGTTCACTAAAACCCGTAGGATGGGAACGACTGAGATGCCTTGTCTTTAAAATTTCTTTTCTCCCCCTGTATCTAACACGTTCTGAAATGAGTTCTCATTACTTACATCGTGCTTGAGACTTTTTATCAATGTTAGAAAGCTCGAATCTATGTTCCACATTTCTTGACAATGTTTCACGGTCCTCTGGGTAGAAAAGACAAAAAATCATCAATAGAATAAAGGAGGGAAAGGCTTTCGGTGATGGAGGGGGAGACGTCAGATGAGCCCCTGTGATCCTGTGCTCCAAATGCCAAAGTTATTAACTCTGAAATGATGGAGTATAATCTAGGTCCACACTTACAGAGGTGCTCACAGCCTCCCCTTCCGAGTTTTCTCAGGCTCCTTAGCTCCTTCTGGGAGACTTCAGCCTGAGAAAGTCAGGACAACACACCAGATAAGCCTCAGTCTGACTGTTTCTGTGTGTTTGTGAGTATGCATATCAATACGTAGTACTTAAGTAATATTACTGATCAAAATCATACATGTTCATTGTTGAAAATATGGAAAGTACAGAAAAGCACATAGAAAAGGTACAAATCACTCATAATCCCTTTGTTCAGAGATACTTTCTTTTAACACATTGAATCCATGTTCTAAAATACTCTTTTCCCCAAGGCAGTTTTTATATACACACACACATATACATATATACACAAAATACATATATATATATGTACTATATATATATATATTTATATATATTTGGTGGCTCAGACGATGAAGAATCCACCTGCAATGCAAGAGACCTAGGTTCGATCCCTGGGTTGGGAAGATCCCCTGCAGAAGGGAATGGCAACCTACTCCAGCATTCTTACCTGGAGAATTCCAAGGACAGTGGAGTCTGGCAGGCTACTGTCCATGGGGTCACAAAGAATCGGACACAACTGAGCGACTAACACTAACTAATTATATATATATTTACTTTTTAAACCTCAAGTTGGTACAACAGATAAGACACTGTATTTGCAACATGTCCTTTTCACCTACTGGTATAAATGGAATATTTCCCCATTTCATTAAGCATGCTTTTTAATGGCTGAATAGTATTCCACTGCGTGGTATGTCATGATTTATTTGACCCACTTATTGTACTGAAAGCAGGATTAGGTACACAGTGTGCACGCAGGTGCTGGATAAGGACTCTGCTAGATGGAGTGGCCTGTTTCTGCTGGGGATACTGAGTGCAGAGGATCTGTGGATTAGGGTGAGCTTTCATCTGACTGTGAAGATACAGTTAGAGAGCACAGGCTTCTCCTTCCACTGTGCATCAGGACCAGAGCAGCGGAGGCTACACTCCTCACTCTTCACTCTGCCTCTGCGTTCTCCCAGGATCACTAGAGGGGGAGAGTGGAACACCCTTAGAGACCCCTCATATTCACCTTTCATTTTCTCTGCTGTGGTGGGAGAGGGATTATTTTGGAGCTCATGCTCATGGCCTGGAAATGTGGGAGACTGTGTGGTCCTTAAGATGGAGTTGTGCTCTGTCTGGAGCAGCTGCTCGAGGGTCCTTGTGGTTAATGCTTTGTTTCTGACATGTTGCAGCGCTGTGCCCACTGAAGGAGCAGAGGAAGGATCCCGGTTGGTCCAGGTGACAACACAGAGACTACAGAGGACAAGTCCACCTTTAGGAGGACACTTTCGCATCCAACTTTCTAACACAGCGATTCCTGGTAAAGGGGCCATAACGGATGCAGCATTTCTTGTTGAAGCTTTCTGTGGCATCCCCAGGCAAACAACATCCTGCTGATAGGGTGACAGTCTTAAAGTTAGCATACTTTGTTAATTTTGCAGGGTCTGAGAATGACTTTCCTAAAGTTAAAGATCTGGGATATCCTTGTCAATATGATCCCAGTCTTTCAGCTTTACAGATGAGGAAACTGAGTGGATTAGCTTCCTACGGCTGTCATAACAAATTATACAAGCTTGGTGGCTTAAAATGACTGAAATGTATTCTCTTAGAGTTCTGGAGGCCAAAGTGCAAAATCAACTTGCTGGCAGGGCCACGCTTCCTCCTCAGGCCTAGGGGAGGATCTGTTTTCTGCCTCTGTGACCTGCTGGTGGCTGTTGGCATCCCTCGGTGCTGCTGCATCGTCCCAGCCCCTGCCTCCTGGTCACATGGTCTCTTCCTCTGCCGTCTCCAAACTCCCTCTAAGGATAAATAGGATTGCATTTATGACCCACCTGGATAATCCGGGATGATTCCCTCTTCTCAAGATCCTTAATCACATCCGTTGCTCTATGATATAACATCCATAGTTTCCAAGAATTAGGACGTATCTTTTTGAGGACCACCATTCAGCTCAGGCTACTCAGGCTTGCCCGAAGCTCATACAAATAGCTGAAGCAGGGACCAGATATGAACTTGAGTGTTTGCTTCTCAAAGAGTTCAGTCTTCTTCTCTAGAATTTCATAGACCAAGATCCATGGTAGCCACCGCCTTTCTAAATTAAACTCCCAAGTGATCCCACATGATATTGAGCATTTTAGAAACCGTATCCATGGGGTCACAAAGAGTCAGACACGACTGAGCGACTGAACTGAACTGAGAAACCATATTAAATGTAGAAAGAGCTTTCAACTGCAATGAGGATATAAATGTTTCTAAATCTTCAGCTATCAATGTATATACATCTCATCAAGGACAGGGTTAGAAGTGATTATAATATATTATTTATTTAGTAACAACATAGGGGAAGTTGGGGGCTCAGGAGAATGCAAGAGTGGCTGTCCAAAAGTTGGCAAGTGGTCCAAAGATCTTCTACCCTCCTGAGAAGAAAGATGCTGGACTTGCAAAGAAGTCTATCCTTGGCTGGAGGAGTGGAGTTTTTCCTCTAGTGGGACAGCTTAGGGAAAGTAGATGGCCCTGAGGCTATTGGAATCTGATAAGTGGGTGAGTAAGTACTCTAGAGCTCTGCGACTGTGAAGCCCATGACTGTGCTGTTTCCCTTCTCACAATGAGGGAACTGCAGAATACCTGTTGAGAGATTTTTTTTACCTGCCATCATGTTCTGTTGCTGATGCTCTTCACGTCACTGCCTGCAAAACAACTGGGGGATAAGCCAGCCTTCACCTGGCCATTTGAAATGGCCCTCAAATGATGTATTCATATAGGACAATCTTTTTTTAAAAATGAGTTTTGTTTGCATTTTAGAAATGCAATGGTATTTCATTAACACTCCAGGGCAGTGTGGGATTCAAGAGGAAATCTCTTGAGTTGGTCAAGGCAATCTGGGTTTTAATCAAAACCCCTATCACTTGGTTGGTGAGCTGTTGAATCACATTGGGTTTCATTTTCTTCATTTCTTAAGGAGGCATTAGGTACTCTTGTCTGGAAAATCCCACGGACGGAGGAGCCTGGTAGGCTGCAGTCCATGGGGCTGCTAGGAGTCGGGGATGGCTGAGCGATTTCACTTTCACTTTCATGCACTGGAGAAGGAAATGGCAACCCACTCCAGTGTTCTTGCCTGGAGAATCCCAGGGACGGGGGAGCCTGGTGGGCTGCCGTCTGTGGGGTTGCACAGAGTGGGACACGACTGAAATGACTTAGCAGCAGCAGCAGCAGCAGCAGCAGGTTATCCAGATGACCCATCTCAAAGGGTTGCTGGGGTAGCTAATGAAATGGAAACTTCAGGTAAAGCATGTAACAGTGTTCAAACACAAGCCCAGAGTGCAGTTATTTCTCTACACGGATGTGCGATGGGGAAGCAGGTGGTTGGGCTTAAAGAAATTCTAATAGAGAAACCAGAGTTCAGTGCCAACATTCCTCAGCTTGGTTGGCTCTGTTTTTATAGGTGTCAGCTGCTTTATGCCTTCCCACTCCTTGTGGAAGGTGGCCAACTTTTCCCTATTCACAGGGCCAGCTACACTTTTTTTTTCCGGGAAAAACTCAGTATTTAATTAGACTTTCAGGACTTACCAGGGTTTGGAATTCACATTTTGAGTTGACAGTTAAGATAGTTTTGTCTGATGTGATTGTGTTCTCTGCTTAAGAGATATGATGCTGGTTAAAGGAATCGTGATATAAAAAGTGAGCATCTACTTATACTTGCCTTAAAAATTGCATAACTGGACTGAGGGTTCTCTTGAAGCCACATCTTGAACCTGAGGGTCTCTGCATATGTGAAGGCATTTTAACCTGTATTCTGCTGTCTTGATGTTGAGATGCTACAAGGTGGAGTAATTAGTTTCCTGTATTTTCTATATTGCACTTCCCTGGTAGCTCAGCAGTAAAGAATCCCCCTGCAGGAGATGGGGGTTTGGTCCCTGGGTTGAGAAGATCTCCTGTTGAAGGAAATGGCAACCCACTCCAAGATTCTTGCTTGGGAAATTCCATGGAAAGAAGGGCCTGACGGGCTACAGTCCATGGGGTTGCGAAAGGGTTGGACACAACTTAGCGACTAAAATAAGAACATTTTCGGTGTCATGACCTTCTCCCACAGGTGTCCCTGTGCACATCTCAGCCAGTCACCTCCAGAAGCTCTTACAAACCAGCGCTGATGACTTCACATCCAGGTACCTCAATGTTAGTTACTTCACTGTGACGGAGGATCTAAAGTCTTGCTATGAACATGTGTGGACCTTCTCCTGGTCCAGCCAGGTTGGGGACTTGCCCAACTTCATCAAGGTATGTATGGCATCCCTTTTGGCTTTATGGACTTGGTGCTCTGGAACAATTTTGTGAAAAAAAAAATCAGAATTATATGAATGAAAACTGTCATGATTTGTGAATTTGTTGGAATACTCAAGTAAAAGAGCTCAATGATCTTTCTGAAAGTTTCAAGGTATGTTTTGTACCTCATATTCCTGATAAAGCAATTTAAGTATAATGTTGCCTTTCCTAACTTGGTGTAGGTAAAGAAATTGTTGGTCAGTGTCCACCACACAATAATTCTACATCTGTTATTGGATCATTTAAGCAGATGTGATTGACTTAGATTATCATGGAGGCAGATGGCAGAGCAGAAGGAAGTTTAGGAACGGATTTGCTGTCTTTGGATAATGACAAAACCAGATGCGCTTGCATATTTAGGGTTTTAAAAAATAATCTAATGATCATCTAGCATTTGGTTTTATGAAGTGAAATCCAAGATGAAATTTTATTCTTGTTATTTGGTATTGTGGGTCATCTGGTTTTCAAACAAAATCCTTGGGTGGAGATGGAGGAAGGATGGAAGTCATCTCATGGCACTTGTTTCCTGACATTTTATTTTAGTATTTTGGATTGTAAACTTGTAAAATAGAAAAGCGCATGGGAACAAAATCTCTTGCAAGACTTGAGAGATTAGCATAGTGTGCATTTTTTGGTAACTCTACTTGCAAATAAATATTCTTCTAGTCTACTGGGGCTTTCATTCACCACTACTTACTGTTAGGCTTCTAGATTTCAAGCCTGGTGTCACTCTATTTTCACTTTCTAGCTATCTGATTATTGTAAATGAATGTGAAAACACCCTTTGTGATTTGTTTCAAGCAAGATTAGACTTCTCTTCCATGGCAGGATTCACCAGAAATGTGACCATCTTAGGTATCTAATGAAAACCTCACTGGAGTTAACCCTGCTGTGACCACACGTGTGGTGTATGATGGTGGTGTCTTCCTTGGACCCATATTTGGAGACATGGTGGTCACTGCCAACCAACACACTCAGGTGAGAGCAGATGGGCCCCCCAGACTGAAGTACTGGTTTCAAGTCTACTGCAGCCCCTCCTTATTTGTGATGTGGGCCAATCCCAAGGGTCAGTTTTCTAATTTGCAAAATAGAGACAGCCCTGGCTGTGCTCTTTCTACTTCCACAGGGTATGGAGAATACTCTGAAAATACAAGTGCTTTGTAAACACAACATCCAGTTGTTATAATTACTGATGCTCTTATGGCACCCAAAATAGAGAATCTCTAGCTACCTACTTTTTATATCTCCTCACAGTGGCCTTGGAAAGTAAATGGGCTGAGTCACCTCCTTTTCTCTTTAAAATGTCTTTTGCACTTTCCCCTCTTATAAGTCATGTGCATTCGAGACAGTTTTAAAATGCAAAATCTATAAGAATAATATAACCAATACCTGGGTACCCAAACAAGAATTAACAATTGCTAACATTTGATGCATGATCCCTTCCCGCCATAAGCAAACACTATCATAGATGTAGTGTGTACTTAATCCTTATTTTATAGGTAAAGACTGAGAGTCTTATCTTTTTCACCACTTTCATCTACAAGTATTGTAGAGTTCTATTAGATTAACCTTAGTCCCAGTGAGAGGGAAAGATATATAATTTATTCTTAGGGACTTCCCATTCTAGGACAAAAAAGACCCCAACCCAAATGTCCAAATCCACTCTAATCTTCAGTTATATTGGCATTTACCAGCAAAGATAGGGCTTTTCACAGGCAGTAGGTCCTAAGTTAAAAAATATAAGGTGCTAAAAAGTCCTTGCGTAGTTTGAATTTACTTCTATGTGAGAGGGAATTTACTCCAGACTGAGCCTATCTAATTGTAAAAATATTAGGTTTCTGCATATTAACCATCATTTAGAGATTGCCTACCATGTTGAGTCATGCTTTACAACTGAGGGTCTATTATTGGAAAATAGAAGGAAAAAATAGAGAGTAGGTGAATCACTAACACATTTCAGTTTGGGCGAATTTCACACAGCCTTTAGGAATACCCTTGAGCATATGAAATGTGTACATTTTAATGCTTTTGCCTTTTTCTAGGTGGTTGTGCGAGTGAATGACATACCAGCTTATTGTTCAGGTTCCTGTGCCTTCCAGTACCTTGAAGGGTCAACTCCCCAGGTCTACTCTGTGTGGTATGCCCTCGGTATGAAGTGTACTTGACATTGAAATGGGCGTCAAGTTTATTTTTTGATTGGAGTGTAGTTGATTTGCAATGTAATGTTAGTTTCAGGCGTACAGCTCAGCGATTCAGTTTTATATGTATATATACCTATAAAGTGAAAGTGAAGTCTCTCAGTTGTGTCTGACTCTTTGTGACCCCATGGACTGAAGACCATCAGGCTCTTCTGTCCATGGGATTCTCCAGGCAAGAATACTGGAGTGGGTTGCCATTTCCTTCTCCAGGGGATCTTCCAGACCCAGGGATTGAACCTGTGTCTCCCACATTGCAGGCAGATGCTTTACTGTTTGAGCCACCAGGGAAGCCACACATACCTGTAAAACTATGTGTATATATACGTGTGTATGTGTATATGCTTGTGTGCTCAGTCGCTCAGTCATGTCTGACTCTTTGTGATCCCATGAACTTTAGCCTGTCAGGCTCCTCTGTCCATGGACGTCTTCAGGCAAGAATACTAGAGTGGGTTGCCATTTCCTATGTGTATAATTAGTTGCTCAGTCGTGTCCGACTCTTGCAAGCCCATGGACTATAGCCCACCAGGCTCCTCTGTCCATGGGGATTCTCCAGGCAAGAATACTGCAGTAGGTTGCCATGTTCTGCTCCAGGGGATCTTCCCAACCCAGGGATCAAACCCAGGTATCCCACATTGCAGGCAAATTCTTTACTCTCTGAGTCACTAGGGAAGCCCTTTTCCAGGTGATCTTCCCAACCCAGGGATCAAGCCCGTGTCTCCTGCATGGGCAGGTGGATTCTTCACCACTGAGCCACCTGGGGAGCCCCATATATATGTGTATATTTGTTGTTGTTCAGTTGCTCAGTTGTGTCTGACTCTTTGTGACCCCATGGACTGCAGCACACCAGACTTCCCTGTCTTTCACCATCTCACGGAGTTTGCTCAAACTCATATCCATTCAGTCAGTGATGCCATCCAACCATCTCATACTCTGTCGTCCCCTTCTCCTCCTGCCTTCAGTCTTTCCCAGTATCAGGATCTTTTTCCAATGAGTCAGTTCTTTACATCAGGTGGCCACAGTATTGGAACTTCAGCTTCAGCATTAGTCCTTCCAATGAATATTCAGTATTGATTTCCTTTAGGATTAACTGGTTTGATCTCCTTGCAGTCCAAGGGACTCTCAAGAGTCTTCTCCAACACCAGAGTTCAGAAACATCAATTCTTTGATGTTTAGCTTTCTTTATCGTCCAACTCTCACATCCACACATGACTACCGGAAAAACCATAGCTTTGACTAGACAGACCTTTGTTGGCAAAGTGATATCTCTGGCTTTTAATATGCTGTCTAGGTTTGTCATAGTTTTTCTTCCAAGGAGCAAGCATCTTTTAATTTCATGGCTGCAGTCACCATCTGCAGTGATTTTGGAGCCCAAGAACATAAAGTCTGTCACTGTTTCCACTGTCTCCCCATCTGTTTGCCATGAAGTGGTGGGACTGGATGCTATGATCTTAGTTTCTTGAATGTTGAGTTTTAAGCCAACATTCAAAAAACAGGTATCCATGTATACACATATGTATTCTTTTTCAGGTTCTTTTCCCTTATAGATATTACAAAATATTGAGTATAGTTCCCTGTACTATGCAGCAGGTCCTTGGTGGTTATCCATTTTATGTATAGTAGTATGTAAGTGTTACTCCCAAACTCCTAATTTATCCCTCCCACAACCTTTCCCCTTTGGTGACCATAAATGTGGGTTTATTTCTTGTGTGTGTGTGTGTGCGGGGTGTGGGGGTTACTATTTCTGTGTGTGAACTTTAAGATCAGAGTGATCTGTTGGAGGGTATATCCCTGGTGATGGCTGAATAGAAGGTACATCAGCTCATGGGGTGAATGTAGAATGGCACTACAAAAGTGCAATTTTGAGCTAATCTAAATGAAATGGTCATGATTTGAAATGGTAGATTTTTGATGACTTAAAATGTTGTATATTCTTTGTCCCTTGTTTAGAAATATTCTTTAGTTTTTCCCCATTTTTCAACTGGTTAGTGATTTGTCATTACTAGTTTGAGAAAATTTAAGTGGAGGGCTCTAGGCTATTAAAATAAACACAGATTCCAATATAGGAGTCAGCATTCAATGCCGTGAATTTTGAGAGAGGAAGGTGAGAGGGAATGGATATTTGACAGAGTTCTCATAAATGGAGTGATATTGCTGAGAGATGGTTTCTTTCTTCTTTTAAGATGACATTGGCCTACTGGTTTATATTACGGGAACTAGCTTCTCTGATGACTACAAGGCCCTGCAGGTTACAGTGAACAAAACGAGTTGCAACGTTATTTTCTCAAACCAAACAAACGTGGTGTGTCAGACAAGCCTGCTGCCTGCTGGAGCGCATCAGATCTCGATGTTGGTGAGACCCTCTGGTCTTGCCATCAATGCCAGTGGAGGAGGCCTCTTCCTAAATGTGGAACCCAGACTGGACACTGTGGAGCCTTCCCGAGCTGCAGACATTGGTAATCTGTGGGCACCCGTGTTGCATCTGATGCTCTGAGACCTTTGTTCTTGCCGACCTGCAGGAATCTAGTCTTGCCATGTAATAAATTCCATATCCACTGTGGTTCACAGGTTTTTGTTTTCCGCCATCAGCATTTCTTCTAATGAGTAATGGACATTTGAGCCCTTAAATGAAGTCACTTGCAACATAAAATAGTTTGGTTGATGGTGTCAGGCATCACAGGGTCGATCATTAAGTCACTGGGACAATCTGATCAAGTGGAAATGACACTAGGTGGAGATTTGGGACATGTGGCTTTGTTTTCAGCCTGCCAAAGTCAGAATTGTGATCTTAGATATTTCATATACTCTGTGGGACTTAGTTTCCTTATAACGATGAGGATGGGCCTGGTATCATTTACTGAGCACCTCTTCTAGGCAGTTGTACACCCTAAATGCTAACAGTTGCCTGAAAGATGGAATTATTATCCTCATTTTTCAGATGATATAATGGTGGTTCTAAGAGAAGAGTGATCTGCTCAAGGCTTCCTGATGAAAAGTGCAAGTGGCTAGGACTTAAGCCTATGAATTTTGAGGGGGACACCATTCAGGACTCCTCTTTCTGGTGTTGAACCTACGGTTGGGGTACCCAGCATGTGGCTTGAACCCCTTAGTCCCCTGGAAGGGTCCCCGAACCTGTGGCATTCCCCTATTCTTCTGTGTCCCCTGTGAGGGTCTTGACTTGATTGCTTCTCTTCCCTTCCCACCCGACTCGGTGTAGATCTTTCTTACAGCCTTGGTTGTAGAAGAGCCTTTCAGGTTGTTAGCAGTGAGCTCTGCTCCACATGTAGGTGTATCTTTGATGTTTGTGTATCCTTCTACTCTGCCATCCTGATCTCTCCAGATAGAGCTGTTTTATAAGATATTTTAAATGTCCAGCCGAAGATCCCTTTACTTTTATTTTTGGAATTTTGTTTTCTGGCTATTGGCATTTATTTTTCATTGAATTTTAAAATCAGCTTGTTTAAATTAAAAAAAATTTTTTTTGTATTTTTATCATAATTGCAGTGGTGCTTTAGTTTAACCCAGAAACATATGCCACCTTATGATGTTCACTTTCTGTACATTTACTTTAGTTTTCTTATTTAAGTTTTAACCCATCTGTTAGATTCATCAGCAGCATTTCAAAGCTTTCTTCAAGTTTCTTCATATTCTTGAATTGTTCTTGTCAAGATTGTTTCCAGATATTGTATCTTTTATGTTGCTATTGTATGTTGGCTCTTCTTCAGTGTTACTCTTTAACTTAGAAGTCTATTGTGGTCATGCCCTGAATCTTCAGGGCATGTTTATATCTTTAACTTCAGGGTAATATTCCATTCAGTCACGTGATACTGAAAGGTCTCCGTCAGGCTGTATATGTTTCCTTTCTCACCCCGACACATGTGCCATCTCCCCACTCTCATGTGTCTCTATTTGGTGGCTTTACTGCCTCTCCTGCATCCCTTTCTGGAGAGATGGAAGACCAGAGTCATTGCTCATCCACGAGAGATGGGCTTCCTGTCCATCAGATGGATCAAGGGCTGCCCTCCAGGTGGGATATCAGTGTGACTGGTGCCATCGCTCCTCTTGTTGACACTCTGATTGCTATAGTTGCTCCTCAGTGGTCAGCGCAGAAGTCCTGATGACACCAGGTGCTGATGACAGTCACTTCTATATCGTCATCGAAACCAGAACCTTGTTGGTGTGGTACCGTATCACAAAGCTGGAAAGGCTAAGGCTGTCATTTAAAGATGAGGGAATGGAAATTCGCTGCTGATCTGGTGGTTAGGACTCTGCACTTTTGCTGCGGAGAGCATAGATTTAGTCCCTGGTGGGGGAACTTAAGACCTGCAAGCCATGCAGTGTGGCCACAAATTAAAAAAAAAAAAAGAAGAAGATGAAGGAGATGAGACCAGTGAACTCAGGGGAAATAGTGCAAATGACCTGCTGCAAGTGGCAGAGCCGTCTGTGGCCCTGACTCGGGGACCCTGTTCTTTCTACCATTTTATTCTTCCTCTCTTATACTCTTTTCTTGGGAAAAGAATTCAAGTTTTATAGAATTGACAAGGATGATATTTAAAAATCTTGAGCAGAAAGAGTTTTCGGAAACCATTTACTTTATTTCTCCATTCCATGACTGTGTTGTATCGCTGTTTTATTCTTGAATATCTCCTTTTCTCTGCCCTCTAGTCACTGTATCTCCCACCTTATTTAGCAGTTTATATCTTTCACTCCAGTCCCTTTCTGCATGTTGAACGTGCCTTGTGTTTTGACTATGCAGCTTCATATTTTTATTTCACCTCTTTCTCTTATGGGTTGTCTACTAGCACAGTTGTGTGTCCCATCTGAAAGGGTTGCTTTTTTACAGGAGGTCTCTGGGCCACCATCCGAGGGTCTGGTTTGGATAATGTTAACCTGGTGTTATTTGGATCCCAGTCTTGTGTCATTAATGTCACTACAAGCAACTCACGAAGAGTTCAGTGCAAAGTTCCATCCAAAGTAAGTGGAATCTTTGGACATCTCCTTTCTGGGTAGATGACCATTATTAATGTGTAGTTAATTAGGGAGAAAGGCAATGGCACCCCTTGCCTGGAAAATTCCATGGATGGAGGAGCCTGGTAGGCTTCAGTCCATGGGGTCGCTAAGAGTTGGACACGACTGAGCGGCTTCACTTTCACTTTTCACTTTCATGCATTGGAGGAGGAAATGGCAACCCACTCCAGTGTTCTTGCCTGGAGAATCCCAGGGATGGGGGATCCTGGTGGGCTGCCATCTATGGGGTCCCACAGAGTCAGACACGACTGAAGCTACTTAGCAGCAGCAGCAGTAGCAGTAGCAGCAGTTAATTATGTGTAAGGTTCTCAGTGGATCATTTCTTAGAACTAAGTTAACTGACATGATCGTCTCATCATGAGAGCATGCTTACTTATATTGCTTACATGGACACACTTTTGCTATGAAGTGGGAAGCTGACCCCACCAATGTTGCTTGTAATTAGCATCAGTTAATATCTTTTAAAAGAAAATGACCAGACTGTCCCAGTCCACACTCTTAATGAATATTAGTGCCACTGAGTAAATATATTAATCTAGTGTACATTCTGAGTGTTGGTTTGCAAGACATATATCTTATAATTTTACTTCTTTTTCAAGCAAACAACTTAGTTTTCATAAGCAATTTTGTTTTCTGGCATGGATGGGACTGGTGAAACTTGGAATATTCTAGAATGTCTGCATGTATGCATGCTAAGTCACTTCAGTCATATCTGACTCTTTGCAACCCTATGGATTATAGCCCACCAGGCTCCTCTGTCTACGGGATTCTCCTGGCAAAAGTACTGGAGTGGGTTGCCATGCCCTCCCCTAGGGCATCTATCTGACCCAGGGATCGAACCTGGGTCTCCTGTTTGGCAGGCAGCTTCTCTACGACTAGTGCCACCTGGGAAGCCCTTCTTTTCTCCAGGGGACCTTCCCAACCCTGGGATTGAATACAAGTCTCTTGCATTATAGCCTGATTCTTTACTGTCTGAGCCACTACTCAGCCCTGGAATGTCTGGTTCCTATGAAATAAATAGCTTAGTTAATCCTAGTTACTCCCTGCTGCTCCCCTATTCCCTTAGAAGCAAGTCCCTTAGCTTTCTCATCCCTCTTCAGTTGGTTCTGTCTCATAGATGGCACAAGAGGTTTGGGTCCAGGCCCTTGCCTAGTGCTGTGGGAGAGAGTCATGCTCACAGCTGAGCTTGAACCTCCTATTCAGAGTTCACTTCAGTGCCATCAACATTCCTAGCACACCCATGATCCCCAAAGAAGGCTGTTTGCCAAACAATAAAGATCTCTGAAAGAAGAGAAAGTTCAGAATAATCTTTGGTCTTTGGTCTCATATTTTTAATCTCATCCAGTTATTCAAATATTATGAAATATTAGCTTTTATATATAAACTGCATGCAGTTCTAACATATGTTTGTATTGTGATTCATTTCCTGTTATTGAACATTTAAATAATTTCCAAAGTTTCCCATATTTATTGTGTACTCACCATGTGCCAATATAAAAACACAGACATATAAAGCTTTTGACACAGGTATCTGGTTGTCTGAAACTCTTTTTAAATTAATACTCTCATCGTCACATGGGTGCCTGCTTTCTGATCCTTTGGCCAACATTATCAGCACTTTAGTATATATTGACCATTTTAATGGGTAAAATTTTTACTGATTGAATTTCTTTCACCAGAGAGAATAAATATTAGGAAAATCAACTTTTAAATTTGAACCAAGCAATGCATGCAAAGTTCAAAAGAAAATGATAAAACAATCGCACTCTCTCCTACCTCACTTCCCCATTCTTCAAGTCCCCCTTTCTGAAACAACTACTTTCAATTCTGTTGATTATAGTTACAGAAGAATTTTTTGGTTAAATCAATAAACCATATTTACATTATTAAACTATTTAAATGATAATGGTAGAATCAGGCAATATATATTTTTTATAGTTTGTTTTTTCTTAGAGTTTTTTTTTACATGTCTTCCTTGTAATAAAAATACTCTGTATTTAAAAAAATTCTTCATATCAGTTGCTCTTTTTTCTTGATGCTTTCTCTTCTGCTTCAATTTAACTTGGTGATTTCCAGATTTATTTTACAGGTTTCATCCTAGTGTTTTCCTTGATTGCTCTCCTGAATAGATTCACTGTTTCTTGGAATTTCTTTCTCCTTTTTTGGTTATTGTTTATTTTTTGAGGTCATATCTGTAAGAAATAGTCAAAGACAGAAAATGTGGGAGGGAAGTTCTCTGAGTACTTAAATGTCTGAAAGTATGCTCATACTTGATGGATAGTTTAGCAAGATATAGAGGTTTATTTGAAATTGCTCTTTTTTTTCAGAACCAGTTGATGTGTTAATTGCAAATCACTCTTATTTACTCTTTAATCTGTTAGATACTGCACTTACCTTACCTATTCTAAGTACGAGTCACTGTGTGTGTGAGAGAAAGAGAGAGAGACTTGAAAGTAGCAACTATATTCTTTAAAAACAATTTTCTTGAAATTAATCTTTTAAACTAGTTCTATATGGACTTCACACATGTCAGACTTATTTACACAGTTTTGATTTTTAAAATTAATTTTCAGGGGGAAGATGGACCTACTGTGAATGTGACTGTTATCTTGGGGGGCCGTCCTGTGGTTCTTGCCATGGCATTTACATATGTCTCCTCTTTAAATCCAGTAATCGTGTCTCTCAGCAGAAATGGAAGCAGCATAGCAGGTAAAATACCTCATCCTGGAGGATATTTTCATTTTAGACCACTGAGCCTATAAGAAAGGCAAACAATGGCATTATTAATTTTTAATGAATGTAGTATTATATTTTGGATGGAAGTTATTTTTCTGAAAACCTGGAGACTGATTTTCTCATCTTCGTGTGCTCAGTTGCTAAGTTCTTTCTGACTCTTTGTAACCCCATGGACTGTAGCCCACCAGGCTCCTCTGTCCATGGGATTTTCAAAGCAAGAATACTGGAGTGGGTTGCCATTTTCTCCTCCTTCCTGGCTCAGGGATTGAACCCGCATCTCCTGCACTGGTAATCTGCACTGCAGATTCTTACCACTGAGCCACTTGGGAAGCTCTTTCTCATCTTAGCCATCATTAAATAAATCTCCTTATATATATTTTTCTCTCTGTAAAATTGAGAACCATTTCTATCTTGAAAATGGGAATTCAATGGTAAAAATTCAGTAAATGTTTATTGCACCTATCATGGGCCAATAATAATAGCACAGACATATAATCAGAATTCATCTTTGTCATTAATTGATAGAATTATTAGCCTCAGTTTATAGATTAGGAAACTAAGGGACAGAGAGAATAAGTAACTTGTCTAAGATGTTACTTGTAGTAAGTACTAGAGCAGGGATTTGAACTCAAGCAGCCAGGTTGCAGATTCCAAGCATCCAGCCACTTATAGTTTACTATAAAATAGCATTTGGGGCAGCAGTTCCTATTATAGCAGTTATTTGATACGATTAGAGAATAGTATATTCTGATGAACTTGTTCCTTGAGAAACATGTATAGAAAAAAATGAATTCTTTAACATTCCAACTGCATTAAATGACTTAATCTTTGATGATTTAGATGATACAACAGGATGGAATTATGACAATTTATTATCATGTCTGGATAGATTTGGAAAAGTAGCGGGTAGCATGGTGTTTTGGTTAATTGGATGCCAGATGACAGAGTTTATGGCAGATATGTCTAAGGGTTTATTATACAAGACCATCAAATTTCCCAAAGAAACAGCCTGGACTCCATCCTTCTGGTACTATTTTCATTTTCCATTGCTCAAGAGTACATAAATAAAGGGAGGTGTCCTTTAGCTTCTCAATATTATTCAGCTCAGATAGTGCAGAAGAAGAATTTGCTGCCTGAGGCGACCAAAGTGTGTAAAATTCCTTAGTGGTATAGATTCTTCCCAACGAAGTAGAAAAGGGAGGAGGGAGCCCTGTGTTCTATTCAGATTTCAGTGATTTTGGCTTTTAATAAAATTTCCCACCTATAATGAAAAGAATAAATACATTGCATCAGTGCCTCAAAGGCATCTCATATTAGCTTGACAATTGACCAAGAGCCCAAGGAGTTCATGTTATTGATATATACAACATGATGCATTATTTGCAGGATTTCCACTTGCATTGAGATCTTTCTACAGGCAGAATAAAGAAGAACATGTTATAAAACCCCAAGTGAGGGGTACCCTATTGGGAAAGTCTATTTTGAAAGTTGGAGGGTATTAATACATATCTCCATCAAGAAGATGCTGGTGCTGATGATGACAACAGAGTCAAGAAGAAATCAGAGAACGAGGAAGAGGAGCAGGGGAAGGAGGAGGAAGAGTGTGATGTGAGGGACCATTAGTGTGGTTTTTGTCATCAGCGCTAGATTTGAATGAATCCCAACTTAACCACTCCCTGGGCAAGTTACTTAAATTTTTTTGCCTTTTTTTTTTTTTTTTAGTGAAAAAGGTGCTGGCATGTTTATTTTTAATATTTATTTATTTGTTCTTAGTTGTGGCACTCAGGATCTTTGATCTTTGTTATGGCATGAGAACTCTTAGTTGCAGCATGCAGGATCTAGTTCCCTGACCAGGGATTAAACCTAGGCTGCCTGCATTGGGAGCATGGAGTCTTAGCCATTGGACTACTCCTTTAACTCTATTTTTAGTGTCTCCAGTTGTTAGGTGGGAATAATCATTTCAAGGCGATTGGGAAAAATGGAGATAAAGTAGGTAACAGTACCTAGCCCACCCAGGAACTAACATGGAGTAAGCACTCGATAAATGCTTTGTCGAAGTGAACACCGTCATTCTGCCAGATACTGAATGTGGAATAAATGGGTCAAAGATGACCTCTATACACTGGCCCCATGTGACTTGCTCCTTTAAGCAGGCTGGGATCCATCAGCTGAAAACTCCGCCAATGCCAAATTCAAATTCTTTCACCCCCAGTTGTTTGAAAGAAAGAAAGAGAAGTCACTCAGTCGTGTCTGACTCTTTGTGATACCATGGACTGTAGCCTACCAGGCTACTCTGTCCATGGAATTTTCCATGAAAGAGTATTGGAGTGGGTTGCCATTTCCTTCTCCAGGGGATCTTCCCAACCCTGGGATGGAACCCAGGTCTCCTGCATCGTAGGCAGACACTTTACTATCTGAGCTACCAGGGAAGCACCGCCCCCACTGCCCCGCTCACAAGCATATTTATTTAACCTTTTAGAGCCTATCTGCTTTACACACCCTACAAAAACACATTTAACATCTGATAGCCATAGATCAGGTCAACTTGGGGGACTCAGAGCCATTACCGCCCTGCAAAGCTCTCTGACCCAGAAACTACCCACAGGGATGCTGAGTGACTCATTATGTGAGGGACATAGAAGCTGCCTCTCTGATCTCTTTCTCCCCTGGAGTTCTTTGCCCTTCTCCTCTTCTGGGTGGCAGTCTCTGACTGATGCTTCTGGAAGGTTCCAGCTGGCAGATTTCCCCACCTGTGGAACCTGTCAAAGCACCATCTCTATAAATCTTGTTCTGTGCTATGGCCACCTTGTGATCATGTCTTCTCAGTCAACCCTGAAATTTTTGTACTCACTACACTGAGCCTTCAGATCTGACAGTAGAAATGAGGTTGGGAAGACAGGAAGAAGTAAAGAGGATATGGAACAGGGAAGAAAATGAAGTTAACTTTCTTCGTCTTCAGCCACAGAACCATCTTTAACTTGGCCTCTTTCCATACGATCCTTACCTGTATCCACATGTACCTAGAATTCCAGGAAGTCACCCCTTCTCTTTCCTTCTCTCCAAGTCACTGGGTGATTAACTGAGAAATTGCTACAAAAGGCAAAGCTTTGGGTAAAACTGAAGTTTTTAGAATCAAATTGTAAATCCTTGACTCTCTATCAGTCCCTATTGGGATTTATCTTTCAAATTGAATTTCAGGCACCGTCTTGCCCACAGGGCCTTTCTTGATATTCAGACAGTGGCTCTGATTTGAACAATGCCATGCCTAATTTCCGCCTCTTTATGGCTTGTCTTGTTCTGAAGCTTTTTCGGCACCTATTTTTATTAACTTTGGAGGTTCTTTGAGGGCAAGGACCATATTTAACTTATTTTGTGCCTCTGTGGCATATTCTTCTTTATACTCAAGAAATAGTTGAGATAAAATGAAGTGTATTCATTTTATTCATGTACAATGAACGCTCATAGTATACATGGCATTTTAGTAGAGTTGCTAATAAACTAAAAAGGCATTGAGATATTTACAAGACTGGGCTCAGGCCCTCACATTTCCATTAATCATCTCTGAGACCTAGACTTCTGAGCCTTGGTTTCCTCAAAAGCAAAATGCTGGTTCTGCTAACTGTCCGAACAATGTTATCAGGACAACGTGAGGGTCAAATGGGACAGTATAGGTGAAAGGACTCCATAATTGTGAATTGTTGTTCAGTCACTCAGTTGTGTCCAACTCTTTGCAACCCCATGGACCGCAGCATGCCAGGCTTCCCTGTGAATGACTGAATGCATATATAGCATTGCTATGGGGCTCAGTGCATACTGGAGACAGAGTTTTAGATTTTCATCTTCAGAGAAGTGGAGGCTAAAAAAGAGGTCACAAGGTGTTACTTTCTGGTGGTTATGCAGACCATGATAACTACTTGATTTGCCTTGACACTGAGATGAACTAGTGCTTCTTGAGTATAATCATTCTGACAATTTTGCTTTCTGTGCCCTTGAGGTTATAGGCTGTAGCTCCATTAAAAGAGTTGTAAGTTTCATGAAAAAAAAATTAGGTTGACATTAAAACTCTTGATTAGAGTATTATGCACAGTGCTGACCACGTGTTTAATCCGGAAAGATAGTTTTAGAATTGAATACGTGATTGAAGCACTAATCCACTTCACAGGGGCTAATGGATTTTCTTCAACACAGGAGGTGAGATCCTTTCCATTGGAATGGTGCTGCCAGTGAACCACACAGATCTGGATGCTGAAGTCCGCATTGGGGACACCAGGGCTTGGGTCCTAGTGCAGAGAGCTCAGGGCCTGGAGGTGGTGCTCCCCCCGCTGCCTGCCGGGCTCCATGGAATCTCAGTCTCCATCAATGGAGTCCACATTCATGCACAAGGGTGAGGTGGACTCCTGCCATTCATTATAGCTCTCCTGATAGTCTAATGATTCAGTTGAAGAATTCTAGCTTTGAGTTAGGTCATTGTTTTTTTCTTCTTCCTCTGAAGTTAAGAGATAAACTCATGAGAATCCTAAAATTTGAACAAATCTTAGAGATCCTACAGGACAGTTCACTCTCAAGTCCAATTTTTGGCTTACCTGTTGGGGAAAGGAGAACTTTCTGGAGCTAAGATGTCATGTCTCTTGGTTGGGCTGGGGTGGGGTGGGCACCTCTATGTCAGAAGAAAGAATCTGTGCTTAATAAGAGACTGATTTCACTAAGATCTTTAATTAGACTGTATCTTGGGCTTTGAATAAATGCTGTCAATTACTGCACAAGCTGCTCTCAGTCCTCTTCGCCCTGAAGTCCCTCTGCCCAGCATTTCTCCAGCAGTTCCCTCGCTTCATTCCAGAAAGTAGATAAGCTCAGGAAGACTGATGTGCCCACCTGATGTCCGTGCACGAAAACGTCCCCCACAGATTCTTTTCTACACTATTTCCCTCTTTCTCTGGTGGACAGTGCTGGTCTCATATGCTTTCCATCACAGCCCCCTTTCTCTTTTCTTCTCTAACATACACATCTCTGCTGTTCTGTGCCTTCCTTTCTCTTCTCCTGACTTTCAGTTATTTCATGACCATCTCCTCATTTTCTGTAGGGTGGATCTTCACATTCAGTACATCACAGAAGTCTTCAGCATCCAGCCTTGCTGTGGGTCCCTTGTGGGTGAGTGGCTCTGACTTGACTGGTTTCATTTATTCTGCAAGTCTACTCCCTGGGTATTCAGATTTTGTTCCTGGATTAATAAACTAGTGAGACCAGAGATGCGGCTGTAGGGAGAGGCACTTTGGCCTGCCCTGGGAACTGAGTGGAGTACTTTGGAGAGCATGAAACTCAGGATTCTTTAGCCCAGTGAGTTCAGAAAATTAAAGAATTTTTATGAAAAAGACATGTGCCTGGTTTTCTTTTCTTTTTTTTTTTTTAATGGAAGGAGGCTGAAATATCTAAAAAGTGGCACATCTTGAGTACCTATCACCAAATCACTTTGCTATACACTAGAAATGAGCGGAAATGAGCATGATATTGTAGATCAACTACAGTTCAATGGAAAAAAATACAGAAAACAAGTGAAGAGCTTCCTGAGTTAGCCATTTCGATATTGCTTATGCAAGGAGAGGAGACATGAGTCTCTGATGTCTTTACTTGCTCTGGGATGTGGATGAAGGACCAGACAGAGTCAGGAGATGGCTGGGAAGGAGTGGGTGGAAGGGAGGTCCAAGAGAGAGGGGATGTATTTATACGAATAGCTGATTCACTTTGTTGTTCAGCAGAAACTAACACAACAATGTGAAGCAACTATACCTCACTAATTAAAAAAAGAGAAACACAAATGCCAATATGGGAGATGTCAGGACTGGACAAATAGAGAAATATAGAAAACTATTCATCTTCAGAAAAAAAAGTGAATGCTATGTATTTGCATGTGATAATCATCGTGACAGTGTATGAAATAGCACATTATTCATTAGAATTTTCTTATTAACGTATAGTTGATTTACAATGTTGTGTTAGTTTCAGGTATACAGTAAAGTGAATATATACACATATATCCATTATTTTTTAGATTCTTTTTCCATGTAGGCCGTTACAGAGAAATGAAGTATTCCCTGCATTCTATAGTAGGTACATTATCCTTTTTGAACGTAGTATAATCCTTTTAAAAGCTGCTTTACTTTACCACTGATTTGGTGATGATAAGGGGTTTGTGGCTCCCATCCCTGTCCTGTAGAGAGGGTTTGATTGGTTCTCAACTAGAAAGTGAGACAATATGACCATAGCAGCAAAATCACAAGCATGTTTCAGTGTTTCAGTGGCTCTTGATATATCACATACAAATACATGTATGACTATACAATATATGGATTACTGAAACATTATATAGACTAATGTAGAAGATAAGTAGAAGAATTCAACAAATTTAATTTTTCATCAGTGTGTAAGCTGAATATCAGTTCAGTTGCTCAGTTGTGTCCAACTCTGCGACCCCATGGACTGCAGCACACCAGGCTTCCCTGTCCATCACCAACTCCCAGAGCTTGCTCAAACTCATGTCCATCGAGTCAGTGATGCCATCCAACCATCTCATACCCTGTCATCCCCTTCTCCTCCTGCCTTCAATCTTTCCCAGCATCAGAGTTTTTCCCAGTGAGTCAGTTCTTCGCATCAGGTGGCCAAAGTATTAGAGTTTCAGCTTCAGCATCAGTCCTTCCAATGAATATTCAGGACTGATTTACTTTAGGATTGAGTGGTTTGATCTCCTTGCAGTCCTAGAGACTATCAAGAGTCTTCTCTAACACCACAGTTCAAAAGCATCAATTCTTTGGTGTTCAGCTTTCTTTATGGTCCAATTCTCACATGCATACATGACTACTGACAAAACCATAGCTTTGACTAGATGGACCTTTGTTGGCAAAGTAATGTCTCTGCTTTTTTTTTTTTTAATTTTATTTTATTTTTAAACTTTAAATAATTGTATTAGTTTTGCAAAATATCAAAATGAATCCGCCACAGGTATACATGTGTTCCCCATCCTGAACCCTCCTCCCTCCTCCCTCCCCATTCCAACCCTCTGGGTCGTCCCAGTGCACCAGCCCCAAGCATCCAGTATCGTGCATCGAACCTGGACTGGCAACTTGTTTAATACATGATATTTCACATGTTTCAATGCCATTCTCCCAAATCTTCCCACCCTCTCCCTCTCTCACAGAGTCCATAAGACTGTTCTATACATCAGTGTCTCTTTTGCTGTCTCGTATGCAGGGTTATTGTTATCATCTTTCTAAATTCCATATATGTGCGTTAGTATACTGTATTGGTGTTTTTCTTTCTGGCTTACTTCACTCTGTATAATAGGCTCCAGTTTCATCCACCTCATTAGAACTGATTCAAATGTATTCTTTTTAATGGCTGAGTAATATAGATCAATGGAACAAAATAGAAAGCCCAGAGATAAATCCACACACATATGGACACCTTATCTTTGACAAAGGAGGCAAGAATATACAATGGATTAAAGACAATCTCTTTAACAAGTGGTGCTGGGAAATCTGGTCATCCACTTGTAAAAGAATGAAACTAGAACACTTTCTAACACCATACACAAAAATAAACTCAAAATGGATTAAAGATCTAAACGTAAGACCAGAAACTATAAAACTCCTAGAGGAGAACATAGGCAAAACACTCTCTGACATACATCACAGCAGGATCCTCTATGACCCACCTCCCAGAATATTGGAAATAAAAGCAAAAATAAACAAATGGGACCTAATTAACCTTAAAAGCTTCTGCACATCAAAGGAAACTATTAGCAAGGTGAAAATGTCTCTGCTTTTTAATATGCTGTCAGTTTGGTCATATATAGAACAATATACGTATACTCTGCATAATAATATAGAGAATAATATGGAATAATAGGGCAGTTAATACAACAGATGATAAGAAGACTAGAGAATTTGAATTTTTATTAATGTATATGTTGTATATATGTGTATATGAATTACACATATACTCTTTCTATGTGGTAATATATAGAATAATGTAGAATAGCATGTACGATAATACAGCAGATGACAAGAGCATGTCAAGAAATTTGATTTTTCATTAGTGTCGAAGTTGACTAGGATCTATAAATATACTTGAAAATGTATTTTGTCTTAAATTTTATAAACATTCTTCTTATGGAATAATTTGTGTTGTTTTACTGCCATGTGAATTTCAGCCCATCTGACTCCTGCCAAAACGGTCATACATTTAACACTGGTGGGGCGAGGCGAAAAATTTCACTAACGCTTACCCCACCTTTCACTTAGTTGTTCTGGGGCTCACACAGCTGCTGTGAGTTCCTAGTTCTGAAATACCAGCTTCTCAGTTTTTTTCTCAATATTTGTGCTTCAGGTGGAACCATCCTCAGCATCTCAGGAAGAGGGTTCAGCAGGGACCGAGCTTTGCTTTGGGTGCTGGTGGGCAATCAGTCCTGTGACATTGTGAACTCAACAGAGACCAGCATCTGGTGTGAGACCCCGCCGCCAGCCCCCCTGCTGCTGAGTGCCCCAGTCCCTGTGGAGGTCTGGGCTGGCAGCAAGCCCTTCCCCCACCGACCTTCGCCTCGCCTGGTGGGGAAGGGCTTCACCTTCATGTATGAAGTGGCAGCAACACCAGTGGTCACTGCCATGCGAGGAGAAGTTACGAATCACAGCCTGAGGCTCTATGTGGAGGGACAAAATCTCTCCGACTCCGTTGTCCGTCTGGGTAACTTGAGCTGTGATCTCCAGACTCCCTCTCCTGGGAGCAACTTGAGCCTGGCTGGGTGCACTTTTCCTCTTGACACTTTGGAGGCCGGCCTGTATCCTCTCCAAGTACACCAGAGGCAGATGGGGTTTGCTGACATGTCTGCGGTGCCCCAGCAGTGTGTGGTGATGCCTCAGATAACCTCCATTTTCCCAACACACGGGTCCACTTGCGGAGGGACTGTTCTCACAGTGACGGGCTTGGCTCTCCACTCCAGCAGGGGCTCAGTGGAGGTTGACCTCTCTGGTCCCTTTACTTGTGTGATTTTGAGTTTGGGGGACCAGACAATCCTCTGCCGGATTACCCCCGTGGGTGACCCCATGCCTGGTGCTTCCTTCGCCCTGAATGTCGCTGTCCTGGTGAATGGACTTCCCAGCACGTGTCAGGGGAACTGTACTCTTTTTTTGTGTGAAGAGACAACTCCTATCATGGATGATTGGACCACAAACATCAGTGGGTCTCTGACCACAGTGCTGGTCAGGGGTCAGAGATTAGGTATCACGGCTGATGAGCCAGTGGTGTTTGTGGATGATCGTCTTGCTTGCACTGTGGCTTTCCATAATGCAAGCCACGTGGCGTGCTGGATAAGTGACTTGTCCCCTGGACCTCACTACCTATCTGTTTTTCATGCAAGATATGGGTATGCCTGTTCTGGTAACTTGTCCAGACACTTCCATGTTTGGCCTCAAGTGTTTCATTATTTCCCCAAGAATTTCAGCCTCTATGGTGGAAGCCTCTTGACCTTAGAGGGCACAGCCCTGAAGGGACTGAACTCCACATTAGTCTACATTGGCCAGCAGGCCTGCCTGACCGTGAGCCTCGGCTCTGAGCTCATCCAATGTGCTGTTCCTGCAGGGAATGGCTCTGCTGCCCTGGTCATAGAGGTAGATGGACTTTCCTATCAGATGGGTGTCATTGCTTACAGCAGTGCCTTCACTCCTGAATTGCTCTCTGTTTCTCATACTGATGATGTCTTAACCTTTTCGGTAGCCCGGATCTCAGGAGCTGCAAATGTAGACATTTTTATTGGGATGTCCCCTTGTGTGGGTGTCTCTGGCAACCATACCCTTCTCCACTGTGTGGTCCCATCCCTTCCGACTGGGAAGTACCAAGTCAGAGGTTACGACCGCATGAGAGGGTGGGCCTCGTCCATCCTGGTGTTCACTTCCAGAGTGACCATTACAGCAGTGACCGAGAATTTTGGTAAGTCAGACAGATGAGGCAGAGAGCTGTCTTTATGTAAGTGAATTAATAGCTCCTCTCACCACTCTACAAGGTAGGAAATCAGCATCAGTTTGAACAACAGAAGAAGAGAGAAGCCGGTTGGCCTCTTACAGTCCTAGCTTCCTCCTAAAACTTTGTCATGCTCCAATTATGAGGCATTTTGTTGTTGTTGTTGAGGAGATTGTGCATATTCTCTAAGTGTTTGATTGTCTTTTAATTTGATGCATTAACCCACTTTAATTTGTGTTTTAAATTAAATAATACCATTTGTAAGAGCTCATAATTTGATCATTTAAGTAGAGCATAAATGCCTTCATCTATTTTTAGACCTCTTTGCCAATTGGAATTGTTTTAAACGTATTAAATATGATTAATTTTTATCATTTTGTACTATTTCACACATGAATTCATACTCCATAAATAACAGGCCAATTGTGCAGTACAGCTGCATTGGTTGAACTTTCTCTCCTTTGAGATATACTGCAGTGTGCTTTGCCTTTTCTTACAGGGAAGGTTTGGGTTTCTGTTCCTTTAATGTCTTCCTGCATTTAAGATGGGGCTTCCTAGGTGGCCCTAGTGGTGAAGAACCCACCTGCCAATGCAGGAGACATAAGAGATGTGGGTTTCATCCCTGGGTGGGGAAGATCCCCTGAAGGAGGCATGGCAAACCACTCCAGTATTTTTGTCTGGAGAACCCTATGGACAGAGGAGCCTGGTGGGTTACAGTCCATGGGGTTTTAAAGAGTCAGACACAACTGAAGTGACTTAGCACATAAACACACTTCAGTTCAGTTCAGTTCAGTTGCTCAGTCGTGTCCGACTCTTTTTGACCCCATGAATTGCAGCACACCAGGCCTCCCTGTCCATCACCACCTCCCGGAGCTCACTCAAACTCACGTCCATCGAGTCGGTGATGCCATCCAGCCACCTCATCCTCTGTCGTCCCCTTCTCCTCCTGCCCCCAATCCTTCCCAGCATCAGAGTCTTTTCCAATGAGTCAACTCTTTGCATGAGGTGGCCAAAGTACTGGAGTTTCAACTTTAGCATCATTCCTTCCAAAGAACACACTTAAGATAGTTCAAATGTGATTGTGATGCAGAAAGTTTAGAAGTCATGGAGCAGGGTCTTAGACGGAAGAAGTACCAATCCATTTTTTGGAACAAATGTGTCTGTCCTCAGCTGGGTGAGATACTATAGGGATTGGGGCTTGTTTCTAAGTCTGTTACTATGTTAGCTGGGTAACTTTTTTAAGCCTCAGCATTCTTATCTGATAAAAGGTTGGGGCTGGTTTTTCCTCCCTAGTTCCCCTTTCAACTCTCTAAAAATCCATGATTTTTAGGCAAGAGAGCAGGGGTAAGAATGTACCCAGGCAAAAACTTGGTCAGGTGGCTGTGTAAGTACCACCTAGACTTGACATGAAGGTGGGAGAAGCTGGAATCTCAGCATGGACTAGAGATTTCAACCGGCATTTTCCTTTATTGGTTCTCATACTGAAGCAAAACATATTGTCTTGACTTTACCCATTGGATAGGCATACTTCCTACACAGCAGGTAGGAGTGTAAAGCAGGGCAACATTACTTTGGAGAGAAATATGGCCATATCTTTCCAAACTAAAAATTTCCTTTTCTGTTAACCTAGTAATTCCACGTCTAAGAGTTTGCATCATTTTTATTCATGTAAGTGTATAGTCCATTGCAGCACTTTTAATTGCAGCAAAAGGGGAGAAATTATGAAACTATTCCTGATAGCTCAGTTGGTATGCTGATAGCTCCTTGCAATGCAGGAGACCCAGGTTTGATTCCTGGGTTGCGAAGATCCCCTGGAGAAGGGATAGGCCACCCACTTCAGTATTCTTGGGCTTCCCTGGGGGCTCAGCTAGTAAAGAATCCTCCTGCAATGTGGGAGGCCTGGGTTCAATCTCTGGGTTGGGAAGATCCCCTGGAGACGGGGAAGGCTACCCACTCCAGTATTCTGGACTGGAGAATTCCATGGACTGTATAGTCCATCGGGTCACAAAGAGTCAGACAGGACTGAGTGACTTTCACTTCTACTTTCAGCAATCAACAGGAAAATTGCTCAGTAAATTAGGGCATAATCATATAATGGAATTCTAAATGTCTATTAAAATGAAGAGCTGGATCTCTCTCTCTCTCTCTCTCTCTCTATATATATATATAGAGAGAGAGAGACTTGGAAAGATGTTTATGCTGCATTTCTAATTAAAAAAACAAGTCATAGAATGCTATGTATAGAATGATCAGTTTGTAGTAAAATAGTCTATATGCTTTAGAAAATCCTAAAGGGGTCCCAAGAAACTAGACATGTCTTTTTCTGGGGAGTGAGATGAGTAGGTAAGGGAAGTTTTACTTTCATTTTGTACTCTCCTGTATAAAAAGTTTATAAACGATAAACAAGCATTATTTTCATACGTAAGAATCATGACACTTTTCATAGGTTGTTGATTATGACTGGGGTTTGACAGAATGGGCTTCAGAGCTCAGATCTTAGTGACAGGAAACTGAAAAAATCAGGGATCTCAGGCCAATTGTGTGGACTCCATTAGGCATGGAAAGAAGGGTGGGCAGCAAGAAAGCATAGGTTTGAATTTTGAGAAAAAAAAAAAAAAAAAAAAGATTTGCCTCTGTGATGGTAAACTCCTCATTTTTGTCTTTAAAGGCCGCCTAGGCGGGAGGCTCATGCACGTGTTTGGAGCAGGATTTTCTCCCGGGAACATCTCAGCTGCCGTGTGTGGTGCTCCCTGCCAAGTCTTGGCTAATGCGACGGTGTCTGCCTTCAGCTGCTTGGTTCTGCCCCTCGATGGTCAGTAAAAACACCAGATTTGTTTTATAAAGAGTAGGTGTGAAATTAGCATACTTTGGTTAACTGCATTTTTTTGGTAATTCATGCTCTCAGTTCAGTTCAGTTCAGTCGCTCAGTCGGGTCCGACTCTTTGCGACCCCATGAGTCACAGCACAAGTCCATCACCAATATTGACTCAATTTTTCTGTTTGTTCCTATGGAAAAAGTTTTCTCTGATCCCCATGTAAAGTGATAGTACTGAGGACCGCCTGTTAAGATGACTCATAATAGTTTTTTTTGTCATATTAATAACAGCAAAAAATTTATCACATATTTTTGACAGCAGTTCTGTGATGACGGGGAAAGTGATTCTGAGTTGTGAATACTAGTTTCAATGGCAGCATAGGCATGAGGGAGAAAATAGTCTCTTTGTCTCCTGAGGTGGGGCTGCTGGAAATGTCTGCCTACTGGAAGTACTAGTGAAGGGATTACA
Source organism: Bubalus bubalis (assembly GCF_019923935.1). Lineage (NCBI taxonomy): Eukaryota > Metazoa > Chordata > Mammalia > Artiodactyla > Bovidae > Bubalus > Bubalus bubalis. Next base: position 27,690,567 of record NC_059158.1, read on the forward strand.
TCATCCGGCTGGAAATGTCTTGCACATTAGTGTACTCAGGTCCTGAATCTTATTATAGGCAAAAGGGTCAATGTTGACATTATCCTTTTATTCTGTAAAGTCCAGGTGATTATCTGAGCCATAACTCAGTAAAATAACCACGATCTCTCATTGCTTTAAGCTTTGTTGTAGTTTGTTGCTGTTTAGCCGCTAAGTCATGTCCAGTTCTTTTCGACCCTGTGGACTGTAGCCCGCCAGGCTCCTCTGTCTGTGGGATATTCCAGGAAAGAATACTAGAATGGGCTGCTGTTTCCTTCTTCCGGTGATCTTCCCGGGATTGAACCTGCATTTCCTGCATTGGCAGGCAGATTCTTTACCCCTGAACCACCTGGGAAGCCCTTTAAGTTTCGTAAAATATGGCATGGGAAGCTATGTCTTTGTGGGGTGGGGGGGTTAGAATGCAAAGTGCAAGACTTGATTTTCCCATGAAGCTCACAACACATACTAACTGCCCACTGAGCTTCAGAAAAAGAATGTTTCAGGGATGAAATTGCCATTAATCACTACAGGGTCAGCTAAACCACCTGATTATCTTATTTGCATAGTCATACATCTTGTACCTGGGCATTTAAAAACCATTTGCCCTCATGTTTTCTGTGTAATGCTTTAAGTTATATTCCTAATTTATGTGTTAGCAACTTGACTGTGGATAGAAGACTTACAGTGATAAAAGCATCACTTCCTCTGAGCTTGGACAAAAATTCCATGATGTATAATACTAGTGTGACGGCAGTTTACATTGGATTGTCTTAGACTAGAAGGAGGAAGGAGAGGAGGGGGAAGAGTTGGGGGAGGAGAAACAACCCTTGTTTAAAAGACCAGAATCTGAGGGTCTTATTATCATCACGTGTATAAGCAGAACATTATAGAAGAGAGTATTATTCTACTTAAGATTCTGCAGTAGGAAATGGAGGATATGGTAGAAAATTTAAGTTAATATATCTGTTTCTCTGCTCTCACTCCTATGCATAGAACTGTCCTGGCTTAGAGGACGTGCAAAATCAATGTTTGATGAAAGAATAAATAAGGGAATTGGGAAATGGTAGAAATAGAAAGTGTTAGTTGCTCGGATGTGTTCCACTCATTGTGACCCCATGGCCTGTAGCCTGCTAGTCTCCTCTGTCTATGGGATTCAACAGACAAGAATACTGGAGTGGACAGCCACTCCCTTCTCCAGGGGATCTTCCCAAACTAGGGATGAAACCTGGGTCTCCTACGTTGCTGGAGCATTCCTTACCCGTCCAGTCACCAGGGAAACATAAAATCAACCATTTCTAGGTCCTAATATTTAATAAATGCTGCTACAGTTTTTTTTTTTCTGGGGGAAGGTGTGGCTTTCACATATACACTCTTTAAATCAGTCAACCCCTTGCTATTGTTTCAAGACAACCAGAAGTACAAACTTAAAAACCATGAAGTCAGGATTAGAGAAGTTGTGTTTTATTGGGGGTTTCATAACTCACAGGAGGATGATAAAATAAATTATTATATTTAATGAGATTTGGTTAAATTTATAAAAAGACTTTTCAAAATTTCTTGATATTTTAAGAGGAAAACATGAGTGAGAAGCTGTGACTCTTACTCTTACCACTAGGTGTCAGCAAACACTCATTGATTGTGCAGGGCAGCTCATTTATTCCAGAGAAATGGATAATTTGATTTTTCCTTTTTCATTAAAAAATAAGTCTTTTAAAAAATGTCTAAAGATGGAGAGGAACTTGTGAAATCTTACTCCACTGATTTCTTACTTAAGATCCAAGATGGAAGTTGGAGATTCTATGAATCTCTGAAATTGAATAAAATATTTTGTGACTATGATTATGTATTTTTCCCCCCAAGAAGTAGGTCTATAATGGACATCAAACTGTCAGAGGGATGTATCTCAGAAATTCTTAAAAACTACTAATAATTCCCCTTCCTTCAGAAAGGACTGTACAGAATCAAGTTAGTTAAGAATCTGTTATACTTTAAAAGATTTTTTTAGCGGGCACTTTCACAGCAGTAACTCCCTCAAGTGGTTCCACAGTTACTCCTTCCAGAGAAATCTGCCCTTTTACCTAATGCTCCCCACTCTATTTTTTTCACCTTAATCAGTTGGAAGCCCTTGGGAAAGCTGAATAATTTCAGTTCTTCTAACATAATGCTTCTCAACGATTTTATTATTGAGGATTATATTATTATGGAAGGATTATTGAAAAAAATTATTATTACTGGGTCAGCAACAGTAGCAGCACCTGGGAGTCTGTTAGAAATGCACAACCTTGGGAACTGCTGTATCAGGAAACATTTTGGCATTTCTCTTCTGAGACTCTGTAGAAATATGGAATCACTATGCTGTATCATTGAAACTAATATAGTATTGTAAATCAACTATACTTCAATAAATTTTTTTTTTTAAAGATGAAGCTTTTAAAAAAGTCGTTTTGCTGCTTTGGGGTCTTTCATCTTAACTTTGGGGCTTCTCCAGTGGCTCAGCAGTAAAGAATCTGCCTGTGATGTAGGAGATGGCAGGAGACATGTGTTTGATCCCTGGATCGGGAAGATCCCCTGGCAGAGGGCATGGCAACCCACTCCAGAATTCTTGACTGGAGAATCTCATGGTCAGAGGAGCCTGGCGGGTTATAGTCCATAGTGGTGCAAAGAGTTGGACACGACTGAAGAGACAGCACACACGCACACATCTTCACTTTTCCCTCAAATTATACTTCTGATGAAAGAAGAATTTTACTTTTTCATATGATAGGTTGTTATAGCACCTTGTCAGTTTAACACTCTGTTTAAAATCAGCAAGATATTAGATCTTTTGGGTTCCTGCATTTATATCTTGACTTATACGATATGACTTCTTCATGGAAACTGATTTTTTCTGTGAGGTGCGAAAACCTAAAATGATTAAGGTTGCACAGCTATTTCGTGGCAGAACCTTGAGTAAAATTGAGTAAAATTCCTGGATTCTGATCCCCAGCTCTGGGCATTTATCATAATCCACCTTGTCAATTTGCATCCACCTAATCACCCGTAATGAGTTCATTATTTTATAGGTGTTAAGTCTGTTTTTATTTGCCCTAGGGCTTACTAACTGGAAAGTTCTCATGTTTCCTCTGTCCATGTGAGAGTCTTACTTTCCAGACGTTTTAACTGCTATAATTCGTTGGGAACACAGTCACAGAACCTACGACGTGTCAGGTGCTTCAGAATGTACCAGCAAAAATAGTAACTATTTTTGTGTGAATGAGTAACGGCAAACCCTCGTGTGTATTTGCCTCATCCCTTGCTGCATGCAGTCATGTGACATGGGCAGGTGTCTTAGCTTCAAACTCATAGTCCTTGATAACACATGTTCTTTACCTGCGTGAATAGGCTAGCTCCTGAAGTAGAAGACTAGAGAAAATTTGTTTTTTTTTCTATTTGATTAAGGTTTTCAGGCAGAGGTGCTCCCAAACCATCTCACCTAGAGACGTGTTCGTGCTTAGTTGCTTTGTCATGTCTAGCTCTTTGCAATCCGGTGGGCTCTAGCCTGCCAGGCTCCTCTGTCCATAGGATTCTCCAGGCAAGAACACTGGAGTGGGTTGTCATTTCCTACTCCAAAGAAAGTAGGAAATGGCAGACTTGTTCATCCTCCTGTTAAAGGTTATTGCCAGTCTGCCTTGGTGATGCTTTTTACATTGTGTCTCGTGACCTGGGAAGAAATGGTCTCAGGGTCAGAGAGCTTCAAATCATTGCTTTTCTTCTTTATGAAATGTTAATCGAACTCTCTATATGAAAATCAAGAACTTCAGTTAATCAAGAGATCCCATAAAGATAATGAGAAGTCTAGCCACACACCTGGAGAAGGTGTTAATAAGCATGTAACTTCTTTAGGATTAGCACTCAGAATATAAAATGGCACAAATCAATAAGGAAAAGATAAGCATTCCAGTAGAACAAAGGGGCGAGTGACCTACACGGGAAGTTCATAGAAGAGAAAATAGGAGTTATTACTAAATATACAAAATGCTCTTCAACCTAAAAAATAATGATGAAGATGCAAATTGAGGTCACAATGAAATGCTTTTGTATACTCACTGGACTGACCAAAATTAAGTCTGATAATCTTAAGTGCTGGCAATTATGTGCATTACTGGGAACCCATAAAGATAGGAAAGTAAAATGGCACAAACAATTTTCTTAGAGACATATCCTCTAGAGAAAATGCATCACATATTTGTAGTGGCAAAAGCTGGGAAATTCCCCAAAGTCCATTGGTGACAGAGTAGGCAAATACACTGTAGTACTTTCACACAAAGCAGTGTTGAAGAGCAATGAAAACATTGGAACAGCAGTTATGTGTGATAATATGGCTAAATCTTGGAAACATAATGTGGAGTGAAGAAAGCAGGTCTAAGAATATTATGCCATGTATAACTTTCTAAAGTTCAAACGGAAGTAAAAGTCAGCCACCTTCTGTCTAGTGGTTGTTTCCGAGAATGAGGAGGAAGAGTGATAGACTTGGCCAGGAGCGCGTCGATTGGCGAGCATCGTGCCGGTGTTAGACTTTATGTTGGCTGATCCTGTGGTACATTCACATGAGTTTTTTTTACTTGGATGATTTATATTTTACAAAAACATGATTTATATCCTTCTGTATGTATTATGTATATCTAATACATTTTAAAAATTAATGTATTTTATTAGAGGATAATTACAATATTGTGGTGTTTTTTTTCATACATGGACATGTGTTATTTATTTTTGGGGGTATAGTTGCTTTGGGCTTCCCTGGTAGCTCAGCTGGTTAAAAAATCTGCCTGTAACGCAGGAGACTCCACTTCAATTCCTGGGTCGGGAAGATTCCCTGGAGAAGAGAGAGGCTACCCACTCCAGTATTCACAGGCTTCCCTGGTGGCTCAGATGGTAAAGAATCCACCTGCAATGTGGGAGATCTGGGTTCGATTCTGGGTAGGGAAGATCCCCCAGAGGAGGGCAACCCACTCCAGTATTCTTGCCTGGGGAATCCACATGGATAGAGGAGCCTGGTGGGCTACAGTCCATGGGATTGCAGCAAGTCTGACACGACTGAGCAACTAAGCACAGCACAGCACATAGTTGCTTTACCACGTCGTGTGAGTGTCTGCTGTATAATAACATAAATCGGCTAGGCGTGTTAAGTCGCTTTAGTCATGTCTGACTTTTTGCAACTCTATGGACGTAGCCCACCAGGCTCCTCTATCCGTGGGATTTTCCAGGGCAAGAATGCTGGAGTGGGTTGCCATTTCCTACTCCAGGGGATCTTCTTGACCCAGGGATCAAACCCGCGTCTCTTGTGTCTCCTGCATTGGCAGGTGGGTTCTTTACCGCTAGTGCCACCTGGGAATCAGCTATGTGTATATGTATATCCCTTCCCTCTTGAACCTTTGTCCCACTGCCCCTCCTTCTCATCCCATCTATCTAGATAATCACAGAGCATGGAACTGAGCTCCCTGTGTTATACAACAGGTTCCCACTAGCTGTCTATTTTATACATGGTAGTGTATATATGTCAATCCTAATCTCTCAGTTCAAACCACCCTCCCCTCCCTCACCCTTATGTCCACATGTCCATTATGTCCATTCTCTACATCTGTGTCTCTATTCCTGCCCTGCTAATAGGTTTACCTGTATCATTTTTCATGATTCCACATATGCATTAATACATGATGTTTGTTTTCCTGATTTTTAAGAAGAGTAAATGAGTAAGTTTATTTTCCTATTGGTCAAAGTACAGCACATGGGCTTGGTTGATGAAACAACGTGAGGCCTTCAGTTCTCTCTGTGGTTATCACCTAAACCAGTGGTGACTGTTTCCTGCAGTGTCCTTAGCTTCCCTGTGTGACCTGAGGCCTGAGGAGGAGGACTGCGAGACCGCCAGCTGCAGCTATGTGCACTGTGATTTGATCATCACTGTGGGGACAGAGAGCCTGCCGGAATCATGGCCTTACTTCTACATCTGTGAGGAAAGTTCCCGATGCCTCTTGGCACGAGATCATTGGACAGAGTCTATCCTTCCATCGTTCTCAGGCCTCTTCATCAGGTAACTCAGTCCTCTCCCTCCCTGACTTTGCACGCAGATGCGTGGCCACTGGATTGATGGAATCATCAGGAACCCCATGTTGGGTGGACATCGCCCTGGGGACCAGTGCTGTGGTCGGAGGGACTGTTCCACTGTGGATTCCAGCCAGCCTGCATATCAAAGCGTCGCCTGTCTTTTCAAGTGTTCAAGAGAACATCTGAAAAATCTGCCCAGTAAACAGCCCGCTTTGTTCTTGCTTAGATTTTAATATTTATCTTCCGATCCGAAGCAACATCTGGTGAATGCCAATGGGGAAAAAGATTAGACATTATGAAAAACAGAAGGCTCTTTTCCCCTCTCCTTTTTCTTTTCTTTCCAAACAGATTCACAAGTATGAGAAAAAGTCGTAGAGAAATCCAGCAGATTGTACAATGTTTATTCAAAAGAAGTGGGGGTGCACAGGCAGGACTGTAGATTTTGGATTTAGAAGTTATAAGCTTATAAGGATTTTTTTTTTTTTTTTGAACTTAAAAAACAAACACCACAACTTTCTGGGTAAAAATCACCTTTTCTAAACAAATTTTTAAAAAAGTGTGGCCATGTCGGTTGCTCTAGATGGACTTCATTTTCACAAGCAGCTCCTGTTTTATGAAGTGTGATGTTTTAGTGCTGAACGTGGCCCAGTGTCCTTCTTTATTTCTTATCAAGAGTGGTTACATCCAATTATTCAATGAAGGCCTATTTCCTCATTAAAAAATAAAACTAAGACCAACTACCCAGAGGAAAAACAAGAACCAGCCTTTTTCACAGCAGTTGGACTTTCTGATGTCCTGGGACAGTCCGTGTTTAGAGTGAATTTGCCACCAGGAGTTTGGATTTAGTGAGAGGAAGAAAGGGCCTCCTTGAGGTTGTTATCTGGACTAGCGGGGAAAAGCTTGCTTAGGGCTCATCAGAAATGGGGCTGCAGCTGGTGCTCAGGGGAGACTGGATCTCAGCATGCTGACGCTGGGGACCAAGTGTATGTCAGCTGGTCCTGGTTCCCCAGAATTCGACAACTTTATTTCGGTCCCTAAGCTATTCTTTGGAGTTCTGCTATGCTCTTCTCTCTAGGAGGTGGCTGAGGGCAGCTGAGCCCTGTCCTCATTCACTCAGTCGTGTCTGACTCTTTGATATCCCATGGACTGTAGTCCTTCAGCTCCTCTGTCCATGGGATTCCCAGGCAAGAGTACTGCAGTGGGTTGCCATTTTCTTCTCCAGGGGATCTTCCCGACCCAGGGGTCAAACCTGTGTCTCCTACACTGGCAGGCAGGTTCTTTACCACTGAGCCTCAGACCCTACTAAAAACTATGCCCTTATCTATGAATATCATTTGCAATATACTAATAACCTTATAATTCTTCATACTCTAATTCAGCAATTTCACTTTCAAGATTTAAGAAAGCAGTTAGAAATACGTAATATTTATGAAAAACTATAGTCTTTGAAGTTTTAGGTATAAAAACAACAACAAAAAAGCTGAAATGAAGTAAATGTTTATACTAAGAAACCTTGAAAAATCATGATGGATAATATTTAAGCAGACAGAGAAATGCTTACAATATATTAAGGAGTGAAATGTGCAAGTTATAAAATATTGCATCAATGTAATCCTGAGAGTGTTTATAGCACCTGTGTCTGTAGGCATATATGACAAGTATTTGGGAAAAGACTAGAAGGAAGTATTCCAAAACACTGAGGGTGCCTATCCCTATGGGGCTGGAGGACTGATCATATTTGCTTTCATCATTGAGTTTTTATGTAATTTTTTCAATGAATATGTACTAATTTCTTAATCAGAAAACACATTATAAATTATACAAGGGGAGTTAGGAAAATCATGTGCTAAATGGCTTACCTCGTTCCTCTTAAGATTCTGCTTGTGAACCCAGGGAACTATTTTCCAGGATCTTTACAAGGGATCCATTTTATCAAATGGTTTATTACTCAGCCAGCCACTACCACTATAAATTTGATGTCATTTGGCAAAGGCAGATATTCATATCTGTGGTAAAAATATGCCCGATTTGTCCATCTACCCATCCATCTATCCAGTATTTGTCAAATGTTTACTATGCTCTAGTTACTATATCAGAAGCTGGTGATTCAATGATGAATAGGATGCAAAGTGCCTACTTTTAAGGGTCAGGAGGGGGCTAGATAATAAACAAGGTGGTCATGTGTTGTGATAAGGGCTATAGAGTGATAGAAAACAGTAAAGGCTATTTTTTAAAAATTATTTTTACAATTGAAATATATTTGATTCACAATATTGTGTTACTTTCAGGTATACAGCAAAGTGATTCATATATATATATATATAATATATTCTTTTGAGATTCTTTTCTCTTTTGGATTATTTTAAGATATTGAGTAAAGTTCCCTGTGCTATACAGGAGGTCCTTGTTGGTCATCTATTTTGTATATAGTTGTGTTTATATGTTAATCCTAAACTCCTTATTTGTCTCTCTCTACCCCTCTTTTCCCTTTGGTAATAGTAAGTTCGTTTTCTATGTCTGTGGGTCTATTTCTGTTTTGTCAATAAGTTCATTTGTATCATTTTATTTTTAGATTCCACATATAAGATATATGATTATGATATTTGTCTTTTGGCTTACCTCATTTAGTATGATAATTTCTAGGTCCATCTAAGTTGTTGCAAATGGCATTATTTCATTATTTTTTATGGCTAAGTAATATTCCATTGTATGTATGTACCACATCTTCTTTATCCACTCATTTGTTGATGGTTGCTGAATTTGCTTCCATGTCTTGGCTATTGTAAATAGTGCTTCAGTGAACACTGGGGAACGTGTATCTTTTAGAATTATAGTTTTTTCCAGATATATGCTCAGGGTTGGGATCCCTGGCTTGGCTCAGAGGAGACTTTTCAGAAGAGGTGTCATTTAAGCTGAGCTAAAGACAAGTGTCATTATGGAGAGTCAGACAGTGGGTGTAGCAAGTACAAATGACTCATCAAGTTTCATGAACTGTTAGAGGTCAGAAGGGCAGCAATAGGGTAGGAAGAAAGTAAAACTAAAGATGGCTAAAGATGAGCTCGGGGAGGCAGGAAGACCTTGAAGGCCATAGTAAGGAGTTTGGATTATATTCTAAGAACAGACTAAGTATCTTTCTAAAATCACACTGTCAAGCGTTGGTGGTATCAGGGCTGGAACCCAAGGCTTCTGAATAACGGTGTACTTAGCATGATGCTATGTTGTCAGCATCAGCAGCAAGAGGCTTGGCTGGGCTGTGCAGGTCCAGGAGATGAGACAGAAGAAGCAATTTCAGGCTAAGTGAGGGAGACAGAATGACAGCCTGTGTTTTTATTGCCTCCCCTAGAGAGTGAGTACAAGGAGATTACCTGCTTATCTTTGGGTCTGATCAGACCAACTGAAAGAGAAATAGGTCAGGATTCAGGAAACTTAGGCTCTAGAACTCTCTACCACCATGTGGACCAAATATTCTTTCCACATTCTGTCAAAATAAATATTTGTGTTCATGTGTATATGCATGCCCACTATATAATCTACCTGTGTATTTCTCTACATATGCATATGTCTATATTTAAATCTAGCCAGTTGCATTCCTTAATTCATAGGATGATTGTGGAAGAAAACATGGCATAGTAATTATTAAGAAACTTTGAAATTTTGCTAATGTTAGTCTATTGTTGATATCCTGGTGTCTCTGCTCATCTTGGTGATGGTTTTTTAATGAAAAGTATTCTAGTCAGATAATCAGAAAGGAAAAGAGAAATGAAACAATGAGCTAAAAGTTGTGAAAAAGGCTAAGGAGCAGAAAGGGGATTTAACTCTTCTAGAGCAAGAAGAACATGGTATTTTTCACTTTATTCTTTTATTGGGAAGCACATGCAGGCACACTGAGTGGGAAGCAGCCTGGAGACTCAGGATGATGGGAGGCAGAGTCAGGGGTGCTATGGTGGGCAGGCCTATGCCCGACTTCACAGAGGTGTGAAGGAGGTGGGCCCTTCCACACCACGATCACTGGTCTTTCCCAGGAAGATCAGTGCCCCCAACATGACATCTGCTTCTTCTGACATGTGTCTGAGACTGTGGGGAGCAAGCTGTTTCCTCCTGGAATGGCCTGGAAAGCCACAGCGATCCTTGCTACAACATCGACAGATACCAGCAGGACCTTCTGCTGGGGGACCAGCTATTGGAGGACTTGCTGAAGGAACAGGCTTTGTTTAGTTGGTCTAGGACTCTGTCAGCTGGAGTGACCTTCCGACGGCAGGTGATACATATCATGCTTCTGGAGTCACTAATGAAATGGAACAATCCACTGTGAACTGGAGGGCATTGCTACAGGCAGGTGGAAAGAGGGCAGGGCAACTTACCCCATTTTACTCTGACATTTGCTTTTGAAGAAACTAGAAAGGGTAGACGAAGTCTCATTAGGAGGTGGAAGCGCATAACCAACAGAGGTTGTAAAGGAAGTTGGTTGCTTCTCCCTTGGTATCTGAGATCATCCTATACTGAGTGCAAAAACCCTGCTCATATGAGTGAAGATCCACAGGGGGAAATGAATGTGAGAGCGGGGCACAGAACAGGCAGAGGTGACAGCAAATATTCTTTCTCTTGCCTAAAAAGCAAAACAAGGGGAATTCTGGAAATGTAGAAAGCTAGGCTTGTATTATCCCTGACAAAATTCCAGAAGGAATTATTAATCAGATGGTTTGTGAGTCTTCAGAAATAGAAGTAACAATCTGGGAACCGATTCACAAGGAACAGGATGGGGTGGGAAACTAAGTTCGTTTCCTTTCTGGTGACGTTAGAAGAGATTTACGATGGCAGTGGCGAAACTACTATTCTATTAAACTATTCTACCCACTCCTCTACTCCCACCTCCAGTAGCAAAAGAAAGGGTCTCGCTGCAAAGCCCGAAGTGCCCTGGCACAAACATAGAGTTGCTTTGAAGTCAGGTGTTTCACTTGGAAGGTGAATTTTGCATTCTATTTCCTCATATTTCCATAGGTATCTAAACATTACATCATATTTTAATTTAGACGTTAAATTGGTTTTCTTTTCTTTACTGAATCTTTGAGTGCAGCCAACACTCCAGGAGCAAATGGTGTGGCTTTGTCTACCCACTGGATGATGGCTCAGCTAAATGGATGTATAGCTACGTTACAGGCTCAGATTCCAAATGTATCCGAGCATTGGGTCCACATCAGTGAGATGACCTAGAACAACAATGAATGTAAATTCCCACATTGACATTTCAACAATAATACCACCAACGTCCCTACCACTCAAAACTAACAACGGCTGACTTTATCAGCCACTTCCAAGTGCCAGATTCTGTACAGATCCGTTTGTTGGCTTCATTTTGCTCCATCCCCCAATACCTTATTTTATTTAAATATATTCAACTTAATTGGAGGGTAATTGCTTTACAATATTGTGTTGGTTTCTGCCCCAATACCTCTTGAAAATATGTTCTTTATGATTAGTAATTTCATTTTATAAACATGCTTTATAAACCAAAGCTTAGAGAGTCATGTTTTCACAATGTCAGATGGATGGTAGATATCTGTTTAGGGATTTGAATCTAGTTGGTCAGCTTCCAAGCCTCAACTCTGCATGCTAATACTCCTCAGAAAATTGTCATGGCTCTGAGACTTCAAGTTCACTGTCATCTTAATTTAAGCTTGAAAGTGAAAGTTAGTCACTTAGTTGTGTCTGACTGTGACCCCCTGGACTGTAGCCCGCCAGACTTCTCTGTCCATGGAATTCTCCAGGCAAGAGTACTGGAGTGGGTTGCCATTTCCCTCTCCAATTTAAGCTTGGGGGGCTACAAAATGAATACAGTATTAAGAGCCATGGTGGGGAGGGCTTAGGTAAGGGGAGACCACAAGCCTCAAAGGTCAGCCAAACTGGGCTGCACGATGTTAAAATATTGACACTGTATGGTAGGTCCAGAAGATAGTGGGTATGGGAGTCATGTCTTGGATGGATATGGAGCTGAGAATATTCTAGCCTGAAGATGAGGAGATTAAGTAGGTATAATAGTTATCCTGCTCATTACTTCTAACAAAGTGTGGGAGAAACCATTTTTGACATTGATTTGAAAAAAATATGGTTCGACATGATAGTTTCTCAGTGACCTTTTGCCCTTTTCATCACCAATCCTGGTCTTCCCATGGGATCGGCCATCTTGGCCGTGATGGTCCATCTCAAAACTTAGGAGTACTGCTCTAGGAGTTGGGACCCCTGGAGCCTCATCTTGGAGCGGACATACTTTTCATGTTTGACTTTATGCAAATCCGCAGGTCTCTTTGGATTACACTTTTCTTATGCCTCTACCTACTTTACTGGCTGAAATGAGATCATACATATGAAATTGTTAAAAAGTATAAAACATCATGCATTATTATAACTAATCATCTAGGAGCTAGTTGCAACAATGCCTAAAGCCAGGATTATTCTCGAGCAAATATCACACCTGTTGGGGGCCATACCCTGCAAACTCCATGGTCTCGTTTCCTCTGGACCACATATTTTTAGACTTTCTGTACGGCTGCACTGCTGTTTTTCATTTTGAATCCACTCTGGCTTCGCTCCTTAAAGCAAGAGGACTTTTAAAGCAAGTGGCTGGTAGTATAACTGGCACATATATCGAATCTCCTTAGTCTGGGCTGTTAAGTAAGTTTAATTAATTTACTAAGTTAATGTTCCACTGCTAGCAACAGAGACTCATTGCCATCAGCTGGGGAGAGGGAATTGAAAGCCTAAATGAGCTCATTTTTTCACAGTTGGAATTAGGGACCAGTTAGCCAGTTGTGTGGGTTTTCCAATTTCTCCATCTGCCCTGGGGGCATTTAGCAATTCACTCCCCAAACAGAGTGTAAGAACAGGAAGAGAGAAGGGGTAAAGAAAAAAAGAAATTTTTTTCCCCAACATTTGCTTCCATTTTTGGAACTGGAAGTATTATCTGTGTATTGCTTATTCGGTTGGGCTTGGAGAAGCTTTTGCTAAATGTTCCTGATAGATCTGGAAAAGAGAAAGGCCTCAGTGAAAGATATTTACCATGTGCATTTTCATTGCAGGGTGTGCAGATAAAGGGAAAACAAATAAACAATAAAAGAATGGAAACAAAATTACAGAAATTTGCAAAATTTGACAAATGGTGGCCTGTAGTTGCCACAAGCTAATGGCTTGCAATGATTAATAAGAGTAAAAATAATTGCATTTCATTAAGATTGATGACACCCCATTTAACCTCCCCTCTCGTTTCAGCCCTAAAGTGGAAAGAGATGAAGTTCTCATCTATAATAGCTCCTGTACCATTACCATGGAAACTGAGGCAAAGATGGAGTGTGAGACGCCTAATCAGCCAATTACCGCCAAGATTACTGAGATACGGAAAAGCCGGGGCCAGAACACTCAGGTATAATCAAATCTTTTTTACAGACTGATTCAAACAGCTCAAATTAAATTTGTAATATTGTGTACATTAAAAAAACAATTTAGCCCAAATGGCAGCGATATATAATATTAAATGCTCTCAAACTTTGAGGAGCTGGTCTAATGCACAGCATCTGAATTCATAGTTAGCTATGGTTAATCATATATTTTCTCAAAAATAAATGAGTGCTGCCTGGGCTCTTTTAAAGCAAATTCTGAGCAGATAATCTCAGCATTTTGTCCTGCTTTCCATGAGCACGTTTGAAAGAAGCTCTCTGTGGTTTATTTCTCCATGAAATAAATGGCCTACAATTTAACCAGGCGCTTCTGGAAGGTTTCCAAATCACTCAGCCATCTTCATTTGGTGGGATGACAGTGTCTGCTGGCCTGTCCCGTTCGTGTGTGTGCCGTACAGAACAAACAGAGTGGAAACTTCCACTTCTGAGAGGATGACATGGAAATGAGGACCGAAGAGGGAAAAGGTCTGCAGGGTCATCTGGCCCAACCTCCCTCCTTCATCTATCCGTTTTACATCATCTTAGCCACCCCTCCAAGGGGCTCTTGTAAGAAGGTGTTCTTAAAAGTCCCCAGTGAGAAATTCCACAGCCTCCCAGGGAATTTTTGAAAATTGAAATCAGAGGCGAAGCGCTCTTTGGAAATATATCAGATAATCTTTTACGACTCTCCGGGCTGCTCATGGTACACAGATAAAAAATAATATTTATTGAGCACCTACTCCCTTAGGTGTCTTTCTCTTTATGAAAGCGATCCTCAGATCTTCCTCTTTTGTCTCTTTTATTGAGACAAACCTTTACTGAGTGCCTATTAAGTGCCACACAGGGTCGTAGATCTTGTAAATGTTGCTCAGATGAAGGCTTTGCAATCCCAAACTGTACTTCCTGGGTTCGTGAGGCGTGGTTTTCTCTAACTTCTGGGCTGGTGCTGAAAATGCATGCTATGATAAGTAACATGATTTTTCTGTTCCCTGTCTGCCTTCTCATCTCCCCTTCACCCAGCCCCCCAGGATCTCCCTGTCCAACCTCCCTCTTCCCAGGCTTCTCATGCCCCTTTCCTGAACCTTCAGGTGGTTGTACGCGCTGTCACTTCCTCCTTCATTGTGTCTGCCCACCGCCCCCCCTCCTCCGCCGAATGCACCTCTTCCTTTCAATGCTTCAGTGCATCAACAGCTTTAATTCTTCATCTGCAGCACTATGGTCCCCTAATAACAGCCTCCTCTTCACGCTAGTGCCCCTTCTCAGTAGTTGGCTGGCAGTGATGTCTCAAAGGTTTCGGTAGTGAGCGAGCCTGCTGAATTAGTCTCGAAATGTAGAAAGAGAACTGTGGGCTGAAGACTAGCTCTGGGACACTGAGCAATCCTTAAGACTTTCTGGGCCTCTGTTTCTGCCTCCGGAAATAAGCTGGGTTGTTGGTCTGCTCATCTGAACAAACGTGGTGACAGAGAGGAAGAGGCAGGTAGCACAGGAGTGAGGAGTGGGCTTTGAGCCGGACTGCTGGGGCTGGAACACATCCGTTGCTCCCTGGGGGACTTCTGACAACTTAGCCCCTCTGTGCATCAGTTTTCTCATCTGTAAAGTGGGGATAATAATGGTACTTGCCTGATAGGGTCGATGTGAGGATTCTAGTGTGCGAGCTGCTGTGAATTGCATCTCACACATAGTCAATGTCCCATGTTGGCTGTTCTTGGCTGTGCTGTTTGCTAGTTTCAGTGCAAGAAAATGAAATAGGATCATTTCTCTGCAGTGTTCACTGCTTTGACCAGATCATTTCACTTAGATTTCTTTGAATTTTCTATCATCTCAAAGGCTAACTTTGAATTTTTTTTTTTGAGGATTAGATGTCTGTCATCTTTAAATATTTATCTTCCTCCCTCCCTCTTTGGTAACCATAAGTTTGTTTTCAGTGTCCATGAGTCTGTTTCTGTTTTATAAATAAGGTCATTGTATCATTTTAGATTCTACATGTAAGTGATATCATAAAATATTTGGCTTTCCTGTCTGACTAACTTCACTTGGTGTGATTATCTGTAGATCCATCCATGTTGCTGTGAATGGCATTATTTCATTTCTTTTTATGGTTAATATTCCATTATGTGTATGTGTGTGTGTATACACACCACATTTTCTCTATTTGTTCATCTGTTGATGGACATTCAGGTTGCTTCCATGTCTTGGCTATTATAAACAGTGCTGGTATGAACACTGGGCTGCATATATCTTTTTGAATTAGAGTTTTCATTTTTTCTGGATTTATCTGGAGTGGGATTGCTAGATCATGTGGCAATTCAATTTCTAGTTTTTTTTAAAGAACTTCCATACTGTTATCCATAGTGGCTACACCAATTTATCAATACATTCCCACTAACAGTGTAGGAGAGTTCTCTTTTCTATCTACCCTCTCCAGTGTTTATTATTTGTAGATTTTTTGATGGCCATTCTAACCAGCGTGAGGTGACACCTCATTGTACTTTTGATCTACATTTCTCTAATAATTGGTGATGTTGAGCGTCCTTCTCCTTTCCCTTTTCCCACTCCACTTGAATATTTTGCTGAAATGCTACTTCCTGAATGAAGTGTGTCCTTCCCACTCTATTTAAAGTTACAACCCAGTGCTGCTTACTCCATGTGTCATACTGGCAATTTTCCTTTGTCTGTTCCATTTTTTTTCCCCTAGACCTTGTCACCTGCTAACATATTATGTAAGGTAATATGTTATTATTACATAAAATAAACAAATTATTTATTGTTTAGTGTCTGACTTTTCTTGCTAGAATATGATCTCCAAGGAGGCAGAGTGTTGGTCTGCTTTGTTCACTGGTTTGTCCAAAGTATCTAGAACTAAGCCTGAATCAATTGTACAAATGGACAATACAATACAATACAATACAATATTTTATTTTAATATAAATTAAAATAAAAACAGTTAAAGGGAAACTTCTCACCTGTTCCTTCTCTAATTGCATCCCCTGAAGATTCCATCTGAAAGAAGGCACACACACACAGAGGTATAGATATACCCATTTGCACACAAAGGTGTTATTGTGTCATTAATATTATTCTTCAACTTGCATTTTTAAAAAACCTATTGAGAGTCTAGGATATCAGCTCCTGAAAAGAGGCACTTTGTTTTGTTGCTTCTGTTTCCCAAAGCTTTGAACGATGTCTAATACACAGCAAATCCTCTTCAAGTTTATTGAACAGACAAATGGATTTATAAATGAATGAATGCGTCATGGTCATCTTTCCATTTTAGCATAGGTACATTTTTCTCTTATTCAGAAAATATTGTATTGCTATGGTACATCAAAACAAGAGAAAAGATATCAGGAAAAAAAAAAAAAACAACATCTAAAATGTTGCTGCAAAATGCAATAAGGTGCCATAAAACAACCAGCAGTTTTGAAGAATTCTTCAAGGATAAAGCGTGGGTTGCATTGGATGGGTAGAGAAATCATAGCAGAATAAACATGATGCAAAATCAGTTTAGAGAAAACTGATAAAAAGAGTCCACTATACTTTTCAGTGGAGTTCCCAGAGAAATTCCAAACTTGAGAGTCCGGCAGGGCAGGTATCAGAGTGACTAATGAAAGAATTGCTTGGGAGAACTGCTAGGGCCTTTCCCTCACTTTTCCCTCTCTCTCTTTTTCTCTGTTTCCGTGGTGGCTCTGTGGCTCTCAAGATGAAGTCTTAAGAGTGATTCACAAAGCAAAAAGGGATTATTTTCTTGGGGACAGGAGATAGGAGTGGTCCTTTGTGGGTTATCAGTTTCTTTTTTAAACTTGGCCCAACCCAAGGCGACTCTGAGATTCCAGGATGGACTCAGGGAGAGAAGGAAGAAAAGGGTGGGGAAAGCCACGTTCTTCTCATTTCTGCCTCCGAGGAATCCCTTTACTTTCCCTCCACTCATCCAGATGTTTCACCCAGCAATTTCCGTTGTGCTAACTTGAAGAGGTTTCTGTGAACATCTGATCTGCCACATCAGTGGAAAAAGAAGTCAGAAACAGTGCTGTTAAAGTTATCTGGCAGGTGATTTTAAACCTCGAATCCTATACCCTGTACAACACTATTTGGAATAGAAACAAAATAAAGACATATATGCTATACAAAATTTAGAAAGTTTATCACCCTTGTGCACTCTCTGAAAAATGACATGCTCTGGCAAGCCATAAAACGAATCCAAGAAGATGGAATGAGGAACAAGAAACTAGTGAACAAAGAACCTTAAAATAGCAAAACCAGAGAAAAACGGTTAGAAATATGACTGTGAAGCTTAATATAGTTAAGAATGGACTCTTAACCAAACAGAGGAAGGGAACTCCTGTGTCAAGGAGATAAAATAAAAGGAGGGCAAAAAACAGAGGCATAAGCACCCTTCTAGATAAAGTGGGGGAGATTTTTGTAACACAAGCACAACATGTCAAGATGGAAAGTATATGGGAAATGTGGATGAATTCATGGGGAATAGGAATATAAAATTAACTTCCTGCAAAGGGACATTTAGATAAAAAACAGGAGAGTTTGCCCCACTGGACCCTAGAAGAGCTTTGGATTTAGATAAATTTAGGTACCAGGAAGGAGCTTCCCTAGTAACTCAAGGGAAGCTAGGTTCCCTAGCTTGTAAAGACTCCGCCTGCAATGCAGGAAACCCCAGTTCATTTCTTGGGTCAGGAAGACCCCTTGGAGAAGGGATTGGCTACCCACTCCAGTATTCTTGGGCTTCCCTGGTAGCTCAGATGATAAAGAATCTGCCTGCCACGTGGGAGACTTGGGTTTGATCCCTGGGTTAGGAAGATTCCCTGGAGGAAGGCATGGCAACCCATTCCAGTATTCTTGCCTGGAGAATCCTATTGACAGAGGAGCCCAGCAGGCTATAGTTCATGGGATGGCAATGAGTCAGACACGACTGAGTGACTAAGCATGCTTGTGCACGTGTGCATGCACACACACACACACACACAGAGGTATCAGGAAATGGACAAGAGTCTGGAGGGGTTGTTTGAAATCTCTATAAAGAGTAGCTAGAGCCCAGGACATTACTGCTGGCAGACCCAATCAGACATCTACTTACCACTCCTTCCTCCAGGAAGCAGAGACATAATTGATGGACATACTGAATTAGTGAGGTATTAATTAGGTGCTTGATGGAACCTATTAGTTTCCAAATAGGAAAAGGAGTATATCAAGGCTGTATATTGTCACCCTGCTTATTTAACTTATATGTAGAGTACATCATGAGAAATGCTGGGCTGGATGAAGCACCAGCTGGAATCAAGATCACTGGGAGAAATATCAATAACCTCAGATATGCAGATGACACCACCCTTATGGCAGAAAGTGAAGAAGAACTAAAGAGCCTTTTGATGAAAGTGAAAGAAGAAAGTGAAAAAGTTGGCTTAAAGCTCAACATTCAGAAAACTAGGATCATGGCATCTGGTTCCATCACTTTATGACAAATAGATGGGGAAACAGTGGAAACAGTGGCTGACTTTATTTTTGGGGGGACTCCAAAATCACTGCAGATGGTGACTGTAGCCATGAAATTAAAAGAAGCTTACTCCTTGGAAGGAAAGTTATGACCAATCTAGGCAGCATATTGAAAAGCAGAGACTTTACTTTGCCAACAGATATCTGTCTAGTCAAGACTATGATTTTTCCAGTAGTCATGTATGGATGTGAGAGTTGGATTATAAAGAAAGCTGAGCACTGAAGAATTGATGCTTTTGAACTGTGGTGTTAGAGAAGACTCTTGAGAGTCCCTTGGACTGCCAGGAGATCTAACCAGTCCATCCTAAAGGAGATCAGTCCTGAGTGTTCATTGGAAGGACTGATGTTGAAGCTGAAACTGCAATACTTTGGCCACCTGATGTGAAGAATTGACTCATTTGTAAAGACCCTGATGCTGGGAAAGATTGAAAGCAGGAGGAGAAGGGGATGACAGAGGATGAGATGGTTGGATGGCATTACCGACTCAATGGACATGAGTTTGAGTAAACTCCGGGAGTTGGTGATGGACAGTGAGGCCTTGTGTGCTGTGGTCCATGGGGTCGCAAAGAGTTGGACACAACTGAGTGACTGAACTGAACTGAACTGTCCAGCACAGGGGAGGAGGGGATGGAGAATACAAGATTTCCAAGTTGGAAGATTGTTTACTCTTAAAGAGAGGTCAATCTCGCCCAACCCCCTACAAAATTCTTTTTTGTTTTTTTTTTGCCCCCAGCTCCAGTATCCTGGTAATTCAAATTCTATTCTTTCCAGAAAGAAGACTGGAAGATACTTTTTTTGGAGCTAAAGACCCATGGATTTGGACATTTGGAAGCCTCATGACATCCCACTTACACAAATTGTCCACTTCAATTTTTAGTGCATTGCTCTTAAATGTGAACAGACAGACTTCTGGTTTTGGCCACAGGAGAGTGATGTTTTAGACTTACCCACCTGCTGGGTTTCCCTGGTGGCTCAGTCGGTAAAGAATCTGTCTGCAATATGGGAGACCTGGGTTCAGTCCCTGGGTTGGGAAGATCCTCTGGGGAAGGGAATAGCTCCCACTGCAGTATTCTGGCCTGGAGAACTCCATGGACTGTATAGTCCATGAAGTCGCAAAGAGTTGGACACGAGTGAGAGACTTTCACTTCCACTTCACTTTCATCTGCTGTACATGACTGTAAAACTAGTTAGAATATATTCAGGCTTTGGATAATAGACACAAGGCTGTGATCCTTGAGAGAGGGGAAACACACAAGGAGAGCAAGCAGCTTTCTGTCTGGGGACACTATTCTAGACACAGCATAGGGAGAGAAACCTCAAGCAGAGAGACAGCATCCCTGGGGGGTCATCGGAAGCTGGAGCTCAGGGCTGCTTTTGTAGGTAGGAAGCATGGAAATGGAAGTGGAGGTGAGAGGGAGAGAAAAATATTTAATGAGGTAATGGCCAAATTTTCCCCAAATTTGATAAAATACAGTCTCACAGATCCCAAAAACTTGAAAGTCACTCAATTGTGTCCGACTCTTTGTGACCCCATGGACTATACAGTCCATGGAATTCTCCAGGCCAGAATACTGAAGTGGGTAGCCTTTCCCTTCTGCAGGGGATCTTCCCAACCCAGGGATGTAACCCTGGTCTCCCACATTGCAGGTGGATTCTTTACCAGCTGAGCCACAAAGGAAGCCCAAGAATACTGGAGTGAGTAACATATCCCTTTTCCAGCAGATATTCCTGACCCAGGAATTGAACCAGGGTCTCCTACATTGCAGGCATATTCTTTACCAACCGAGCTATGAGGGAAGCCAAAAAGCTTAATGAATCCGAATCAGAAGAAACATTAAGAGATCCGTTACTGGATTTTTCAATAATGTTAAGATATTAATGTTATAATGTTAAGATGTCAGTTCTAAGTTAATATTCAGAATCAATGCAACTCCAATAAAACAACCCAACTTTTTATTTTGGTAGCAGTTTCCAAGCTCATTAAAAATTTCTATGGAAATGTGATGAATAACCAAATATACCTTTGAAAAAAACCAAACTTTGATGACTTACCCTGCCTGATTTCAAGTCTACTGTAAAGCTATGGTAATCAATCAGAGTTCTAGGCAAGATCTCATTTGAAAGCAGTGCTCTATTGCCAGAAGTATGTTTGAAAACTCTTATTGCAGTGTTGTGGAAAGCAGGGAAGGGGAGAGACTAAATGAAAGGGTGATGAGGTGCTTCAAAAGATAATATAGTAGAAGGTCCTTAGTGATGCTTTTGAACTGTGGTGTTGGAGAAGACTCTTGAGAGTCCCTTGGACTGCAAGGAGATCCAACCAGTCCATTCTGAAGGAGATCAGCCCTGGGATTTCTTTGGAAGGAATGATGCTAAAGCTGAAACTCCAGTACTTTGGCCACCTCATGCGAAGAGTTGACTCATTGAAAAAGACTCTGATGCTGGGAGGGATTGGGGGCAGGAGGAGAAGGGGATGACAGAGGATGAGATGGCTGGATGGCATCACTGACTCGAAGGACATGAGTCTGAGTGAACTCTGGGAGTTGGTGATGGACAGGGAGGCCTGGGGTGCTGCGACTCATGGGGTCGCAAAGAGTCGGACATGACTGAGTGACTGATCTGATCTGAGTGATGCTTGAGGCTGCAGGGTAGTATCGATGGGGAGGAAAACCAGATTTTGTGGGGATAAAGAGTAAGTGAGTGGTGAGTAAACATAGCAGCTGGTGCAGATCACAAGTAGGAAGAGAAAGGACAGATGAAGACTGAGGGTGGGCAGCCAGTGCCTTTCTCATGCCCATACTCACTACCTCGATATCAATGGCACTAGGGATGGTTTCTTTTCTTTCTTTCTTTTTTTGTTTTTGGTATTTTAATGTACTTTATGTATAAGGTCATTTAAAAAAATTAGTTTTCATTGGAGCATAGTTGCTTTACAATGTAGTGTTATTTTCTACTGTACAGCCATATGTATACGTGTATACCCCCCCTTTGGGCTTCCCTGGGAACATACTGTGATGACCTGAAAGAATGGTTTCTTATGTTCAAGGCACTTTGATTCAAGCGGGGATCTTTAGGGATATTACGTGATTTGACTAGACAGAATCTCTGCAGGTGTCTCACCCTATTCATTCTTGTGTGTGTGTGTGTGTGTGTGTGTGCACTCAGTCGCTTGGTTGTGTTCATTCTTCTAGTGACTACAAAATAAATTTCACGTGCTCCTGATGTTAGCTGGTTGAATCACTGCCATTTAGTTTAGAAATATTTATATTTTAAAATGCTCTTCAATGCCTGGATTGCTGTTAAAAAAAGTAAGGCCCCTCTGCTTAATTTAATCTCTACTTTCGGCTTAAGGACATTCTCCTAGAAAATTGATGCAAAACAGTGATGTGACAGATTTTACATTTATAAAAATAATGTGTGTACCTAATTAGAGGCTAATTTGAAAAACTGCTTTCTATTCCCTCATGATTTTGTTTCTTCTGTTACTGAAACCCCATAGCACTTTCCCACTTTTGTCTCCTTTCTTTTTCCCCTCCTTTTGGTCTTATTTCCTTTCCTTTTCTTTTTTTCCCCCTCTTTTCTCTCTTCTCTTCTATTACTTTCCCTTCTCTTCTCTTCTATCCCCTAACTCCCCCTCACTTTTTTCTCCCTCTCCTCTTTTATTTTTTCTCCCCCTTCTTCCTTTCTTCCCTTTAAATCATCTTTTTTATTCAGTGTTTATCCTCAGGCTGTGTGCCTTTTCAGGAGATGCTTTTGGAAGTAGGGTTGAGCTGGTTGTTAAGCTTAAGGGCCTAATAATTAAGTGGTAGTCACCTCCCAAGATGAATGGCTGTTTAACTGATCTTCCAGAGTTGTTCCTTTTTTCTCCCTGCATACAAAACAATTTGTTTTATTAGAGTCACATAAAATTTTTTATAATCCCATCACTCAGAAAGACACACACATGAACACTGTTGCCAGGCAAATTTTTAAATGAGAATATTTTTAAATATAAAATATTTTTATAATCCACATTTCATCTTAGTTGTAAAATTTTGATATTATTACATAATTTTACAGTTTTTCAGGGGTTGTATAGTATTCCATCATTTGGATGTTCTATATTTTTTTGAGAATATTTCTTCTTTTTTAAAAATTAATGTATTTATTATAATTGAAGGCTAATTACTTTACAATATTGCAGTGGTTTTTGCCACACATTGACATGAATCAGCCACAGGTGTACATGTATCCCCCTGTTCCGAACCCTCCAGCCACCTCCCTCCCCATTCCATCCCTCTGGGTTGTCCCAATGCACCGGCTTTGAATGCCCTGTTTCATGCATTGAACTTGGACTGGTCATCTATTTCACATATGGTAATATACATGTTTCAATGCTATTCTCGAAACTCATTCCACCATCGCCTTCTCCCAGAGAGTCTAAAAGTCTGTTCTTTATATCTGTGTCTCTTTTGCTGTCTCACATATAGGGTCATCATTACCATGTTTCCAAATTCCATATATATGCTTTAATATACTGTATTGGTGTTTTTCTTTCTGACTTACTTCACTATATATACTTCACTCCAGTTTCATCCACCTTAGAACTGACTCAAATGCGTTCTTTTTAATAGCTGAGTATTATTCCATTGGGTATATGTTTCACAACTTTCTTAGCCATTCATCTGCCGATGGACATCTAGGTTGCTGCCATATCCTAGCTTTTGTGAACAGTGCTGCGATTAACATTGGGGTACACGTGTCTCTTTCAATTCTGGTTTCCTCGGTGTGTATGCCCAGCAGTAGGATTGCTCGGTCATAAGGCAGTTCTATTTCCAGTTTTTTAAGAAATCTCCACACTGTTCTCTATAGTGGCTGTACTAGTTTGCATTCCCACCAACAGTGTAAGAGGGTTCCCTTTTCTCCACATCCTCTCCAGCATTTATTGTTTGTAGACTTTTTGATAGCAGTCATTCTGACTGGTGTGAGATGGTACCTCATTGTGGTTTTGATTTGCATTTCTCTGATAACGAGTGACATTGTGTATCTTTTCATGTGTTTTTTAGCCATCTGTATGTCTTCTTTGGAGAAATGTCTCTTTAGCTCTTTGGCCCATTTTTTGATTGGGTCGTTTATTTTTCTGGAATTGAGTTGCATGAGCTGCTTGTATATTTTGAGATTAATTCTTTGTCAGTTGCTTCGTTTGCTACTTTCTCCCATTCTGAAGGCTGTCTTTTCACCTTGCTTATTTTTTCCTTCATTGTGCAAAAGCTTTTGTTTAATTATGTCCCATTTGTTTATTTTTGCTTTTATTTCTGTTACTCTGGGAGGTGGGTCATAGAGGATCTTGCTGATATTTATGTCAGAGAGTGTTTTGCCTATGTTTTCCTCTAGGAGTTTTATGGTTTCTGGTCTGGATTTAGATCTTTAATCCATTTTGAGTTTATGTTTGTGTGTGGTATTAGAAAGTGTTTTAGTTTCATTCTTTTGAGTTGTTCCTTTTCGCTAAGGATGTCCTGCAGTTCTGCAGTCAGTTCGCTTCGTGGTAGCCTCCTCCACCATCCAGTCCTCATCTGTTTTGAGCCCAGGAGGGCTTCGCACCATTTTAAAGGGTGATGGGCCACCTCACTTGCTTAGCTTGTGGGTAGAAATTTTTATGTCTAGGGCTTGACTCTCCAGACCTCTCTTTTCCTTTGCCTTGATGATTAAATGGCAAGGGCATGGGGCCAACTTATAGAGAAAAGCTGGTCCATCCTGGAAACTTGCCAACATCGATAATGGACTTTGTGTTGTACCCATGAGGATTTGGGGCTGTTTGTTACTGCATGTAATCTAGCCAGTCCTAGCTATAGACTAATGACTGCATCATTAACCTTTAGCCTGGTGACTGGCTCACTGCATTCCACATGGTGCCTTTAGTTCTTGTCTGTGAGTCCACGTAGAATAATTTCCATGTAGAATAATAATCCTGATTTATGTTTTCAGTGGCAGGGACGACAAGAAACTCCTGATATGAGACCATTAGGCAGAGCTTACAGCCTGCTGGAAGTTAGTAAGGTAAAGCCAGCCTCTTTCCAGACCCTGTTTCCCCACTTTCCTCCCCATTCATTGGTGATGTACTTCCATTCCCACCTTTATGTCCTGAAGATTTTCTGTGGAATTTTCTGCACTGAGAAATTAGTCATCATGTTTTGCAGTATTGTTGCAAGCTGTGGAAGTGTGGGGGGATATGTGGCTTTCCCCCCCCATAACTCTACCTGAGCTGAATCTCATCTAATTCCTCCTGAGAATCACTCTGGAATACTATGTGTGAAGAAAATTTGTTCCAGTGGAGCAGATCTTTATATCTGTAGTCTGTAATTCATATCCATAACTTTGTGGAATCCATGTGTAGGTATTTTTCCACACACTCATGTGCTTTCATTTCTTTCTTATAATTTTACTTAAAAATCTTATTATGAAGATTTCAATCACAAGGGAAGAAGAGCATGACTCAAATGGACTTAACTCATAAAGCAACTCATAGAATGCCTCACAGGACAGGAAAACTCATTCAGGAGTCACAGGTGTGGCCTGACCCAACAGTTCTGTGCTCACTTATGAAATGACTCTTTCCATGTCTCTGTTCTGCCTTCTGTGGGGCCAGATTCAACCTACAACTGCCTTTTCTGCGGCCAAAAGGTGGTTGCCAGTAGTATTCAGGGCTACTTGCTCCCCTGTCTACACTGCATGTGAATAAAAGGGTATTTTGTGGGCACAGTTTCAGAAGGACCATGTTTCCTTTCCAGAAGCCCTCAGCAAATGTCTCTTCATGACTCATTGATCCAAACTGAGTTACATGACCTTACTTTCCTCTGCTCAGGTGGTACGTTTTGCTGGCTATTTTTGGCCAATTATTGTGGGTCTTGGAACAGAGTCAGTGCCATCCCTAATACCTGGGTGAAATATGACAACCGTGATGGCTGGAAGGAAAGATCTAGAGCTATTGATGAAGGGAAACTGGAGAATGACACTGGAGGGTCAGCCAACAATTGACCTCAATGGCTTCGCTTTTCTTTCTCTGGCTCTAAATGAAGCCCTCTTCCTCTGACTCTCCTCACTGATCTTTTGTGATAAACTCAGGCATTGCTGTTGCACGGAATTTTGATGGAGGTGAGAACAAGGTGCCAATAAGGGATCTGGGTAAGTGAAAAGGAAAAGAGCGTTTGGTAAACCTACCTTTAAATTCCACAGAGTGTTTGCTTTTAACAAACAAACAAGCAAATGAGAACGCATCATGACCACATAAAACACACATACCTCCAGTAGCCTGCAGGACCTCAAAACCTGAAATGTGTCTCTTCTGTGGTGTGCATCTTCCTGATTCAAAATGACAGGAGTTGTTTATATGATGTACCAGCTCCCAGTGGGGATGGCTCATCATTCAGTTCTAACCTTCTTCTAATAATAACGAAACAAGCAATCTAGGGAAAGAAATGATCTGTTTGAGTGTTTGTTTCTCATAATGGGTCTTCCCAAATGCTTGGCAATTATTAATTGATCCTCTCAGTGCCCCTGTGTAATGAATACCTATGTATACAAGGCGTGGGTAGACACAGTCAACTGATCAAGGCCCCTCCATGAATTAATGTCAAAAACAAGGACCTGGACTGTTAGGCTCACAGCTCCAGTACCAGTCACCTTAAAGCAGTGCCAATTAACTTCTTTTCCTTCCCAGAGGGGAAACATATGCACGGCCAAGCAGAAGCAAATATATTTTGTTCTATTTCTGCTTGGCACCAGTGAGTATGCATTCGAAGGACATCATATGATGACTTTACTAAGACATTGAACAAAAGCAGCAATGTGGCCAGCAGAGAAGGCAAGGTACTCCTGCACTGGAATAATGAGATTATCGTTCTCATTCCTTCTCAAACATCATTTACTGACCACTCTTAGGATGCCAGCCATTGTATTAGTCCCAGTATGGGAATGTCACATGCTCCCTTTGAGAGATAACAGAAGACTTTGAAACTATGAAGGACTTGGACAAAATAATTTGGTCACCTTCCAAAGGGTTGGATTAATTCTACAGATGAATAAGATGCAACCCCTACCTTGTGGAACATTCTCTTCACTAGGGGAGATATAAAAGCCCAATAACTATGCTATAAACAAAAATGTAATAAATGCGGTAATAAAGGTATTTGTATTTTACTGTGGAAAATTGGTGAGGGCCAAGAAATCTTCTGGGTGGAAAAATCATCACCTAGAAATCCCTGTAGGGTGTGCCATTTTTATCTGAGCCCAAATTTATGAAGATTTAAAGGATAAGGGGAGAAGAGAAAAGGTTTACTAGTGAAGAGATGAGTTTTACAGAATCCCAGGGGTGGGAAGACATGGTTGTTATATAAGTAATTGTATTTGGCTGGAGTGTAAAGTTTGAAAGGAAGTAATGGGGAAGGGAGTCCCCGGGAACAACGGTTTAGAAACATAAGCCGTTCTGAGTGTCAACCTAAGGAGTGTGGATTTAATCCACGTGGAAATGTAGGACTGTTCAACACTTTGTAAATTTTATAGCTGCCATTTTGTCTCATGAAATATCCCTTAGAGCTCATGTCAGGCTGAGCACTGCTGGCTGAAGTGTGGCCCGATGTCAGGTTAGCCCTGACACTTGTAGCTCCTGTTCTGCAGCTGAAGTGCAAGTGTTCGTGGGGCAGAGCTGAGGCACGAGCCTGAGAAATGAGGCATCAGGAAGCGGCAGCTGAGAGAGGGTTGAGGATGGGGTCCTGAAGGCAATATGGGGAGATGTCCTCATGTCTCACTGAGGTACAGGAAAGCACAAGTGATTCTCTTTGGTGTTCTGGATTCCTGTGAGTTACAGAGAGCAGCCTGGGACCAGTGGTTGGCCTGAGAGCAGATGACCTGGGTCCTAACTCCCGGCTTGGGTATCACCTACCTGTGTGGTTCTGGGCAAGTCCTCGGGAAAACCAGTTTCCTCATCTGTAATGAGCAATGGGACCAAGTCAGCATTTTCTAATGTGAGTTCTCTGAACAATTAGTAGCAAAGAATAACCCATTAAAAAAAGAGTCTGTGGATGAATATGTTTGGGAAACGCTGCAGGCTCACTTGTACGCTGGGCATCATGAAGTCCAGCGATATGTTAAAGGGAGGCAGTTTCACTCTGTCGAACTTACTTTTCCCCAGACTTCTCTGCTCACAAGAATCAGACTTATCTCTTCCTTCCATGCCATACCCCTTGGCTGCCTGTGGAACATCTGGGGAAATTCTGGAGTAGATCATTTTAAGGAAAGGTCTGTCTTCACATTCTCTGATCCTGTGTTAACTGTGAAGGTTTCTTCTCAGTTTTGGATTTTACAAATCCAAAGGAAGTCTTCTCCTCCAGTCTGATTGAGGAAATTCCTACCTGTAATATAGGATTGGCCATCACCCCTCAATCAACTTTCAGAATTGAGGCAAGAAGTTTTTTAAAAGTGTTTTTTAAAAATGCTTTGAGATCCTTGAGGAAGGAGATCCCTGGTGGATTTGTCATATGACTTCATTAGAAACCCTGTATGCTAAGAAGCCTTTGACTTCACCTTCTAGTTTGGAATCATCATATTTCTAACGTTACTCTATTAACCAGGAAAGAGCTGAGGGATTATTTTTTTATTCTTCTTCTCTCTCTCCTTTTTTTTTTTTTGCATCTGTATATAATGTAATTTAACCTAGCAAAAAAGACACTGATTGTCTGTCCCACAGGACTTAATTAACTCCCAGCTTCACGGTGAGCCGCAGAACTAATAAGAAAAGGAAAAGTTCGGGTGTTCCATACCTGTCCACTTCTACCTCTGGTGCATAATGAGATGTCAGGAGAGGTGACACTGACGAGATGTGTAAAACACGCTGATTGCAGGAGGCGGCCAGCTGCCTGCTCGGCTCCTGGGAACCCTGGCCAGGCTGGAGGAACTGCGGACCCAGAGAGCACTACTTTTCTTCAGATGACAATTTCCAGCATCCTTCCCACCCACCACCCTGCCATCTGAGCGGTGCTTTTGTTAACCTTTAGCTCTGCCTTCTGCACCCTGGTCGGATGTTATGACAATTGTCATGGGGCAGATGTTATGTTTATTAAGCTGCCTGTAGCAAATCCGGATGAACAGTGCAGGGTTCTACCAGCCAGCCCTCAGGGGAGCCCATTAAGAAATCGCAGGGCTAATAAAAATCATGCTGGATGAAATTGCAATCCTCTGGTGCCACTCTCGGATGGGTTGAAACTGGTTTTAAATTTTCATTGGGGCAGGGACTGAAGGTTTGAACTGGGTCCCTTGTCCCAGTAGCCCTCAAAGTTGCACCTTCCTAACTCAGACTAGAAAAGTGCAGGGAGAGGACATGCTTGCCTCTCTCTTTGTGTGAGGTTTCTGTACATTTTAGATAGGAATTCATGAATGTTTCTTGCATGCTAGCAATGGGAGAGGCTCTGGAAAAAAGCCTCACTCTGCTGAGTGGCATGAAATTTGGCCACAGTTCAGGTCCTCTAGCTTCATACTGGTTGAAGCCTTCAGCATCCAGGCCTGAGGTGGGAGGTGCCTTGAAAACGGAAGGGAAACAATTTTCGGTTCCTCGTCTCGGTAAAAGTGTTCTAAAACTTCCCTGTCCTGGTAGCTTCACGAAATGGAGATTCTGTAGTTTTCTTGGAGAGCCATTCCAGCACAGCAATTCATCTTCACCCTATATCCCATCCAGTCCAGGGGTCATGGTTTCAGAAAGGAGTTCTTCGTTCCTTTGTGGAATCTGTTTTGCTTGTGGGCTTCCCTGGTGGCTGAGACCTTAAAGAATCTGCCTCCAATGCAGGAGACACGCCTTCAGTCCCTGGGTCAGGAAGACCCCTGAAGAAGGAAATGACTACCCACTCCATTGTTCTTGCTTGGAGAATTCCATGGACAGAAGAGCCTGGTGGGCTACAGTCCATATAATGGCAAAGAGTTGGACTCAGCTGAGCAACTAACACTTTCACTTTCTTCTGCTTTTAGAACTCACCATTTCATCTGGATTGATAAATTGTTTTTAAACGTTAAAATGAAACAGCCACATTTTTAATTGCTGTTTGTGGGAAGACTGAAGAAAATGGAAGGAAAAATGTAATAGGGAGTTTCAGTAGTAGGTTTGATACCATCTAGGGTGATACATTCTGTATTTTCCTGAAAGAAGCACTACCGAGAGAAGGAGGTAACATTGACTGAATACTGACTCCTTGTCAAGGACTGAGTGAAGTCCTTTATTTGAACTACCTGTTCAATCCTCAGAACAGAGCTGTGACATGGTTACTAGTATTACCTCCAATTTTGTTTGTTTGTTTGGCTGTGCCGTGGGCATGCAGGATCTTAGTTTCCTGACCAGGGATTGAATCCATTCCCCCTGCATTAAGAACAAAGAGTCTTATCCACTGAAACACCAGGGAAGTCCCTACCATCTCCAATTTACAGATTCATAAAGGCTCAGAGAGATTCTGTAGTTTGTTTCAGGACTCACAGCAGATAAGTGGCAGAGCAAAGACTCAAGAACAGAAGAATTCCAGAGCCTGTACTATTACTAAAGTAATAATTTTAATAATAATAGAATAGTCATTTAGCAATATTACTAAAATAATTCTTTTTGAAAATAATTTCAAGAAATAAGCAAGGAAAGCTGTCCTCTTTTATAAGCAATTCTCAAAATGTAAAGTTACAGTATAAATTTGTGGAATTGGATCTCTGGGTAGTGGAGAAAGTATGAGTATATGAAAATGTAACTCTCAAGCTTCAACCTTGGCTGGGAGCATGGGTCTACTTCTGGCCCCTCACCCACTACGGCACCTTCAACCCCGGCCTTCTTGTGGGCATTGACTTACCACTAGTGTTCTAGATCCTTCTAGTGAGATTTTCTGCTTCCTCTACCCTCCTGCTCTGACAGTGATTTCACTGGACATGCTCTTATGTGGACTTGCGTTTGTTTATGCTGGTGGGGGCTCAATATTTATATTTTATAACTACTATAGAAATAAAGGTTTATTGAATGAATGCATGAATGAACATCATTAAAGCTGATGATCACCAGATAGAATGTTATGCGTGCTTAGTTGCTCAGTCGCATCTGACTCTTTGCAACCCCATGGACTGTAGCCCACCAGGCTCTTTTGTCCATGGGATTTCTCAGGCAAGAATACTGGAGTGGGTTGCCATTTGCTTCTCCAGGAAATCTTCCTCACCCAGGGATCCAACTCACGTCTCCTGTGTCTCCTACATTGCAAGCAGATTCTTCCCCTGCTGAGCCATTAGGGAAGCCCATCAGATAGAAACCAGGTCTCAAAACTTTCATTGTGAAACTTTCAGAAACTGTTATTGAGACTGGAGACATTGGGGAACACAGAAGCCTCCTACTCTTACCAAAGACATAAATTATACAAAGAGTGATTTACTCAGAAAGGCCTTCCAAGTTCAGAGGAAGGCATTTGGCCTTCCAAACAAGAATAGTTTTGCCATTTGTCAACTGTGTTTTCCTGAGGGTTACTGAAATAGAGATCTGGGAATTCTCTGGAGATGCAGTGGTTAGGAATCTGCCTGCCAGTGCAGGGGCATGGGTTCGATTTCTGTTCTGTGAAGATTCCACATGTTGTGGAGCAACTAAGCCTGTGAGCCACAGTTACTGAGCCAGCATGCCCTAGAGCTCATGCTGTACAACAAGAAAAGCCATTGCCATGAGAAACCTGCGCACTGCAACTAGAGAAGAGCCCCTTCTTGCCACAACTAGAGAAAGTCCACGTGCAGCAATGAAGACCTAGTGCAGCTGCAGATAAATATATAAATAAATAAATAAACGAAAGAAATAGAGATCTGCTTGACAGGCGATTTTCATGATATCTTTCTGAACTGTTTCATTAAGTTTTGATAATGTGGGCAATATTTAGTAGAAATAACTAATTTCTGCAGTACAGAGAGAACACTGTAATTTCCTTTGCCATGCTTATTATCTTAGTGAAGTAATTGGAGACTAGACCTGTAGTTCCAGAACATTCAGCTTAATTTTCCTTTTTTAAATTTTCTGGGAAATGAAGCTTATTTTTGCTTTTATTTAAAAAAATCTTTTCAAGTTGTTTTTATTTTCTTTATTATTATTACACCGGGTCTTAGTTGCGGGACTTAGGATCTCTGATCTTCACTGTGGCATGTGGGATCTTTTAGTCATGGCACTCAAACGGTTAGTTGCAGCATGGGGGATCTAGTTTCCTGACCAGGGATCGAACCAGGGTCCCCTACATTGGGAGCATGGAGTCTTAGCCACTGGACCAACAGAGAAGTCTCGAGACAATGTGTCTTGTAAGCTAAGTTAGGGATGATGGGTGCTATTGTGGAGGACACACAAGGGCCATAATTTTTAGGCACTTCCCAATATCACAATGCACCTAATTCCCGTTTCTGTCTTTCTACTATTTTGGCTGCTCCATTTAAGTGCTTAGTATACAAACCAAAACAAGACAAAATACCTTTTCATCTTATTGAAAAGAGGATACATACTTAGAGTAGACAATGTAAAACAAGATAATAAAACAGACAAAAAAGATCTTCTATAATTTCAGCATTCAGTTGCTTTGATCCTGGCCAAAGGAATGTTGGCCAGTGAAGTCATGAGCCAGGAAGGCTTTCCCGGCTCCTCCACCTCATAACCTTCAAGCTGGAGAGAGATGGCCACTCCTGATTTCAGTGTCTGCAGGTATTGAGTGTACAAGTATGGTACTTTAGTGAAGTAATTAAAAGGCTTTCTCTGTATGTTGAATGAATAAATTTGAAAGGGTCGTAAGTTCAATTTTGGCAATGTGTGGGGTGATATATTTATGACTATATATCTATCCATAAAGTACATCATTTGAGACAATATTTAAGACTTTGTTTTGTCCTAAGAAATCATCCTTTTCAGAAATCAGCATCACAGAAAACTGACCCTGCTCTTTTCTGTGTTATGCACTTTGAAGACACAGTTGGAAGAGCAGTGCGATTGGGCTATTGAAGGTAATATATTTATTGGGACCTATTTTTCCTTAACTTTTAAAATACACAATTTCAAATATACTAAAGTAGAGAGACTAACATAATAAATGCCATGTACCCATCTCCCGCCTTAAATGACTCTCAACTTACTTTTGTTTTTTAACAAAACTTGAAGACTATTTGATAAAGGTTACCTTTGAAAGCGGAATCTGCTAGTGGGATTTTTAAGGATGAAGGTAGTTTTTAACCTGGGAATCTCTCATAGTTTAGTATTTCACACAGGGTATAAATGCTGTGAAAAGGATGACTATGTTTCACATTTATTTGAATTTATAGGAACATGAGGCATCTGGGGTTTAGATTAAAAATGGTCTCTATATAAAGTTTTACTTTGAGCTTCCCTCTCTCTCTCTCTTTTTTTTTTTTTCCAATTTATGTCTTACTTTCTTATTCAACTTCTATTTAAGTTCATAAAACCCAAAAATCTCCAGGTATTGTATATTTGCATTTTATAATGGAATTCTTGGAGACTCAAACGGTTATAATGGCATAAAAATAGGCGGTAATGATTTTTATTTAAGAGTTGGACCATGCTTGGTACCCCACCAAATCCCATTGCCTGACCAACTAAATGACCATTCATTAGCTTTAAAACAATAGTAGCTTGTTTTAGTAGCTACTTAAAACAGTAGCTTCAGTATATGGACCTGTCATATGTGATGGGCATATGGCATATGACTATTTTGTGCATGTTATTTTCATAGCACATTGAGTAGACATTAGCTCCATTTTGCAGGTCAGGAAATGATGCTTCTGAAAGTTGAGAGGCTTATCCAAGGCCCCATGGCTAAAATGTTGGTGCTGGGATGTGAAACTTCCTCTTCACCATGGTGCTGCATGCTGAATAAGTGACTAAAAATGATTGCAAATGGTATGTGGGGGTGAAGAGAAGACAGGATGGGAAAAGGATGGAGTAGCATGAGTTAATCAAAAGAAATATTTCATTAAAATCTCATGTCTAGTGGAATTAGAGCAACACTCTGTGAGTTTAGTTTAACTTTATGGGCATAGCTGGATTTCCTAAGGAACAAAAAAGTGTTTCAGTTTTATTCTGAAAATTTTGCCCCCCTACCCCAAGCAAGATTCTTTTCCTAGCCAATAACTGTTTCCCTGGCCCTGGAATTTGGAAAGGCTCTGATA
The DNA here is from genome assembly GCF_019923935.1 of Bubalus bubalis. NCBI lineage: Eukaryota > Metazoa > Chordata > Mammalia > Artiodactyla > Bovidae > Bubalus > Bubalus bubalis. The sequence goes on from NC_059158.1 coordinate 27,724,781, forward strand.
AAAGGGAGGGGCTTCACTCACTCCCACCTTGATTTTGTCTGAAAAGATGTCTACTGGAATAGAACAAAGAAACAGGCCAAACAAGGGAAGAAAAGGACTCGGGAGCAGATGTTCTCAGGCTGGGAGGTGACGTCTGCAAGTCAAGATGGCAGCCCAGTAACCACGGGCTACAGACATGCCAAGATAAATGGTTGACCCCGGCCCGTGTCAGCCCACGATTGATGCCACTAACAGTCCTACTGCCTTCCCAATGAGTTTTTTTTTTTTTTTAAATCTTTGATAGAGTGTGTTATCTAGTTACTGGCATGAGGGCAATAGCCCGGAGGGGTGAAGGAAAAGGAAAGAATAAAAGGTCACTCCAGGAGGACAATCTCTGTTGGACTAAATGAGAAAAAAGGATCTGACTCCAAAGGGGAGGAAATAAATAAATAACAATAATAGCGGCTGCAAGGTGCTTGGATGGATAAGCGAGATGCAGTTCCCTTTGCTTCCCTTCCTTTATATTCCTTCCTTCCTCCCCCTCTCTTCCTCCCTCCCTTTCTTGCTCTCTTCCTCTCTCTCCCTCTATTTTCTTTCCTCCTCACTCTCTCTCTCTCCTTTACATCTCCCCTTTAAAAAAAAAATTAACATAGGCCTTGAGCTGTTCTGGAGAATTTCCTACATGTAGCCATAGATTTTGTTTTTTTCCTTTGAACTTTTCTAATGGTCTGATTGGGATTGTTAAGTCTTAAAAAAAACACAAATGTCTAGGAGAGGTGAAATTAAAGACCTTAATAGCCTCCCACATTGTCTGTAAAAGAATGACAATTCAAGTGTAAAATGTACAAAACCAATAACATGAGATTCCTCTAGATAACAGGAAATACGTCATTATAATATGGTATTATTAACTGTTTTGTGATGGATATATGAATTCAATTCTGTAACAACTGTCTCACCTCCCACCCCCTGACACACTCAACCCTGAAGGGTGCCCACATGCGTAGTTTTTTCACAAACACCTATATACACTTTTTTTGGAGAGGCAGGAATATAATTGCTTTTACTCAGTATTGCTCCATCCACTGAATTCTACTTCGTGATAACAGAATCTTTAATTGGCTCATTTAGTCTTAAAGGACATTTTTCAGAGGGAAAAGAAAAGAAAGGAGAACTGAGGTTTTTGTTTTTTTTTTTTCCTAAAAGATCATGGCTTTAATTATGAATTTTTGCTTTTTACTTGATCTGGAAAAACCTAGTTTTTTTTCTGCCCTCATAAAGTGTTTGTAGAAGGTAAAATGGTTTCAGGGCCAGAAGCCTGAAGACTGGGTTGGACCTATGACATTAATACTATCCTTTGAGAGGAATCATGTTGGATATAAAAATATTGTTCCTCAAAAGCAGTTCTGGAAAGAGCAGAGACGTATACTATAGGCAGAATCCATCCTCTGGATGGCCAGAGGAGTTTAACAATTTGACTCCTGGCCTTATGACATTGGCTCTCAGTAGCCAGTGCTGGACAGAGTCATCTTTAGTTGGCACAGGTTGGAGGACCTGTTTTGCCATCTTTTCCTCTGTCAAAGGCATCTAAGTAATGGTAAGAGATGAGTATTGTTGTTGGAAATTGTGGTTTCTAGTCTCTGCCAAGACCATCTTACTAAGAGTTCCAAGGCTTGATTTCTCAGAGCCGTCATTGTTCTCATGTACATGAAGACGCTAGTGCTTCACAGCATTTTTCTGCAAAGGTTTTTAAATTTAAATGAGTCTGCAGATGTGAAAACCCTCTGAGATTACTACAGTGCTACTCAATTGTTACAACCCCTGTATCAGTGTGGATTCCATTGTTGTATGGAACTAGTGGTTGGCTGTAACATGTTACTTGCAGAATAGAGCAATGACATGATAACTCCTGTAAATTTCCACAGGATTGACTCAAGTGGGAGCAAGGTAGAGGAATGAAATTTTAGGGCTAGCAGAAAAATATGTAATGCATTATTTCTTTGGTTTTTAGCAGTTTCTAGCTTGGCACCATAAAATATATGTTGTAAAATTTTGCTTGCTTATAGAATTAATATATTTGATATACTAAATTTAAAAGTAATATTTATTTGTCAAATATTTGTCTCTTGACATAGTATGACATATAAATTACATAGAACGAAATGTACAGATCTTAAGTGTATTGTTCATTGACATGTAGGTACCATGAAGCACACACTCCAAATCAAGTTATGGAGCATTTTCATCATCCCAAAAAGATGATTTCACTTTTTTTTTTTGCCACAAATAGTGATGCAACAACTGAAATCTATCTTCTCCTTGTTTTTGTTTAAGGAAAAGTATGAGAAAAGCAAGAAGTAAATCCCTGTTATAGGTCAGGCACTGAGTTGGTCTTCATATATATTAGTTAACTATATACTTTATAATTATAATGGCCCCTGAAGAATCTTCATTTTATGGTTGAGGGACTGAACTTCAAAGAAATTATGTGACTGCCAAGGTCACACAGTGAGTAAATGGTGAAGCTGGGATCTGAATGCATGCTGCTGCCTTCCAAAGCCTTTTTTTTCCTTCTTCAACTGTTACGTTAAAACGATTGCTAAGATATGGGGACCCAAGGGTCTTCCACAGAATCAGAGGTATTGCAAGTCTACATTTTCAGGAAAAAAGAGCTAAAGAAAAAGAACTTTTTCCCTATGAGGGGAGAACAGTGATTGGTTGCAACTTTTGATTGGTGGAGCTCTGTTTCTGGGATTATATTTTCCCCATTGTTTTGGATTTCTGAAAACTGTGCCATTCTTGAGACTGTTTGTACTGCCCTCGGTTGTTCTTCAAGGCATAGGTGCCTCATGTCTGGACACAGAGCAGGGCGCCCTGGTCCCAGCCCTGCGGCGTGCTTTGTCCTGGAGCATCCTCCCTGCCTTCTCTGCACGTCTGTTTTCTCATCTGTGAATGGGGTGATAAGACAGATGCCTCACGCGCTGGTTGAGAGGCTCTTCCGGGGTTATGGCAGCGCAGGTCTTAGTGCAGTGCCCAGTATCTGATGAATAGTGTTCACTTGGTATTTACCATTATTGTTGTTGTATTTGCCATTCCTTCCAGCCTCATGCCTTCTACCCTGAAGTTTCAATCGGTTTGGTTTTTATTTTGATGTTTTTCAAATTCAGATCAGTTGAGAGTGCTCCCCAAATGGGGAGGCTCTGAGAGAATAAGGAAACCACCGAGTCAGGGACTGTGCTGGGCGCATGCCTTGCCTCATCCCTGGAGTGCTTTTTGGTCCTGAGGCTGGAGTTCTTTGGTGATGCCCCGACACCCCCTGCAGCCGCCACTCTGCCTGGTACTTGCTCTGATACTCGTTTTCTTCTAGATGATGTGCCCTGGGGGGCAGTTTGGGTGCCCAGCTTGACACCTGACATTAGTAGGTGCTGCCCCGCTATCTTTTGAATAAATGGCATTTCCAGATTTCATTCCTGGACCAGACTTCTCGTCTATTTTTCTTGGTGGGGGGGATGAGGGATAATGTAGGAGTTAATTTTCTGGGCAACCAAACCATTGTCCTTAAAATACTGAGCCATGTTTATTTTGGATGCTATCTTCTAGAACAGAGCAAAGGCTTTTCTGACTTTTTGACCGACTCTGAAGTGAAGTGAAGTCCCTCAGTCGTGTCCGACTCTTTGCGACCCCATGAGCTATAGCCTGCCAGGCTCCTCCGTCCATGGAATTTTCAGGCAAGAATACTGAAATGGGTTGCCATTTCCTTCTCCAGGGGATCTTCCCAACCCAGGGATTGAACTCAGGTCTCCTGCATTGTAGGCAGATGCTTTTGCTGTCTGAGCCACCAGGGAAGTCCTAACTGACTCTAGGGAGCAGAATCAAAAGTTTCTTGGATGCTTCTGGGTCATTAGCATAAACCTCAGTGAGTTTACTTTTTAGAAATAACACTTCCGCCAGAGGTAGTATTGAAAAAGCAGGTGTGTGCTCTTTGCCAACAGCCACGAGCGTACTGGCCCATTGTACTCTTTCTTTTCTGTTCAGACTGCAGGTGTCTGTCAGCCCGGGCCGCTGTCAGCAGCCTCCACTTCCTTCTGATCTGTCTTGTTCTCTTCTTCATTGACTGCACAGTTTTGGCAGATAGATATGCAAAATCAATGTAAAGCAATTCTGAGGCAACGTTGAAAGATACTTCTTGAAGAAGTTCATGAGCTTGTGTGTGAATCTTGTGAAATTAACATTTGCTCCCCCCCACCCCGCCCCCCTCCACCATTTCTCATTAATCATCTTCATGACTGAGGGATGCATCTTCTACCATTGAGACCTAATCTCGTGATCCTAGAGGACCAGAGCCAAGTGCTATATGTTACTTACACTTCTGCTTCTTCTTCTTTTACATACTTAAGACACAGATAACTATAGTTAAACAGATTTCCCCAGATAGAATCATTCTTGTTTATCACTAAGTTTTTACTTCACCCTCTCACGTTTATAATGGGAAATATGCTAAGATGAAAAATAAATTGATAATACAACCTGTGCCTTTGGTTAAATAATAGCTATCAAAAGTACATTCTGATGCACTCAAGATTGACAAAAATTATTAGAAAATTCTGCCCATTGTATAACTTTGAGAAATACTTTAGAAGTCATGTAACATGTGAGAATAAGGAAACATACAATGATTCTATTTGGTACTTTAAAAAAAAATTAGAGTCTGATTATATTTGTTTTTTTCTTGCTATGAAAATAGAATCTAGTAATGACAAAGTATCTTTGGACAAAGAGCCCACCCTTCCCACTTCCTCCTCCTCCGGTGGTAGCCTCTGAATTACTGTCATGCTTTGGAGTCCTTCTCAAGCCTTTCCGTTTTTGGTATTGTAGAGGTGGCCCAACTTGGTTTGGTAAATGAAACTTTACATTGTGTGTGATTTCTAGGTCACAGATTCTGAACTTCCTTTTCTTTGTAACTAAGCTTCTGTCTGCATTCCTCAGAGGCATTCCAGATTAAATTAGAAATTTTGCTTCTACTTTTGCTGGGTCGGGGAATGCCTTAGGCAAAGAATACCCCTAAATTCTCCAGCATAACAACAGCCTTAGGGAAAGGGTGGAGGTCCTGAATTTCATACAGATATTGACATCTGGGCATGCTTAAGGTCAAGAATCCATACAGGATCACGGAACATAGAAGGATGCTCTTAGGACTTTGGCAGGAAATCCAGAAGAGATCCTGCTTTGTTTGAATACATCATGGAGTTGGAGACTCAGTGGACAGACTGTGCAGGAGTGGGGTATGTGTAAATATCCATTTATGTCAGGCTCATTCACTCTTCGTCCTCATTCTCCCTTCTTCAACAAGTCAGTGTTCCGAAAGCCTTCTTTGGCAAAGAGTGAAGAGAGGAGAGTAGCTTTCTTGACTTGGTTAATGATGGATTCACTCTCATTCAATGAACCATGATTTTAGCTAAGAATGCAGTCCATCTTCTCAGTCTCATCAATTTGTTCACTGTGCTCTCTTTGGAAAAGGTTTGTTTTAATGGCCTTGCCAACAACACAAGTATTTTCGTCTTGCCTTTTGAAAGGGCTGACTTTTTTTTCCCTCATGGTCAGCTCCTTTGTCATAACTCCACATTCTCAGACCTGTCCTTACAATCCAGGTTACTGTAGAGTAAAGAGGTTCATTAATGTGTTCCTGCTAGACTTGAAAACAATTAGAGCCATGACTAGGAGGAGTTCAAGGGGACCCCCCAAATCCTGAAACCAAACAGACATCACAGGGCAGGGATAGCAGGTAAAGTGGTTGCTATAAACACTTTCTCTTGAAAGCTGTGTCTTTTCAATAAACACACCGTTAGGCCCTAGCAAAATATTTCCAGTTGGCGTCATGGGTGGTGCAGTGCTGGAAGCTGTTAGCTCATGCTCAGTTAAATTTCAAATGTCAAAGCTCATTAATAGTGATTTTAGCCAAAGACAGCTTGTAAGGAGCTGTGCAAACTTAACTTCCTCAAATAAAAGGAGAAGAAAGATGACCATTTAACATTGTTTTTCCTCCCCCTGCTTTCTTCACCTCCGCTTCGAGTTTGTTTTGGGTTTTATTGACAGTAGGTTTCAAGTTTATATTCTGCATTTCCCTTAATTTGCCTTGTCCTTTTATCCCCCCCTTGGGAAATAGGCCTATTACAAAGGTGTCGCGATGTTTCTTTGAGTTTTAGGAGGAGTGTTTTGTCTGTTTGAAGCGGGCCTGGAGGAGTCTGTGAAAGTGTTAAGGCAGACGGTTCGGCTTTTGAGAGACAGAAACACACTGGGATATGATTATGTGTTCAGATGCTGTTTCCAGCCTTGTCTGAATACAAATGTCAAAGGAGATTCTTTTTACACCAATAACGATGCTTCAAATTAAAATAGGAATTCAAGCTGTATCCTCATTATTTGAGGTCTGGTCAGGTCTCACAACTCTGGTCACCACTCTGGTGACCACTCAGCTTTCAAATCAAATGAAAACCAGGAAAAAAAATGTTTCTAACCTGAATTTACTTGTGCAGTTGTGATTGTGGGGTGGCTTGCTGAGTTAAATTCTGTGAAAAACAAATTCATTAAGTCACCAGTTACAAATTTGACATCAACTTGGCCACCTATAGATCTTGGATTTTACTAGCAGCAGGGTTTACTATGCTTTCTTCCTGAATCTTGCAGAGGTTTCCTGGGTGTCATGTAAGCAACACTTGATTTTCAGCTTTGGTGCAGGAGGCCTGACTTACCCAGGGCAAATGTCTCAGAGGTGATCTAGGTGTGGCTGGCTCAAAGTTTCTTTTATTGGACCCTGTGACTACAGTTGTCTTGAGGAACTTGAGCTTGGACTGCACTGAGGTTTTCGTGTGACTCCAATCAGAGTAGAGGTGGAGATTATGGGTGGATGAATATGTAGGGTGAGTGTGTATCAGGGGATGGTGTTGAATCATGAGTTTCTTCTGAAGATTTATGACAATTGCCTCTTGGGGTGAGCATGGATCTCAATCAGAAGTTTATGAGCCCTGTGTCATTTTCCATCAAAATAAAAGGAATTTTAATTTCCCCCCTAAAACGTTTGTTTAGATTTTTAAAAACGCTTACTGATTTGGACAAACGTTGTTATGCTGAACAGAGATCATTAATTGTGAACAGTCTATCTTCTTGAAATAAGAACCCAGTTTCATTATTAAATGGATGGGTGTCCAGTTATTGTTTATAGATTTTGATGATATTTGATTTCCAGGTTGAGTAGACTATTTGGTTCAGAGTATTAAAAGTTTGCATGATTTCTTTTTAAAAGTCAAATAATTACATTTTCTGTAAGCAGGATCGTGATCTGGGAAGTATTTCTAAGTATACTCTTTTAGCTTTTATCTTTTCTATCTTCTCTCATAAACATCCAGATTTTGCCCTTCTGAGAAAAGAAACAAGCGTATGCAATATTATAAGAATTGGCTTTTATGTTGGTTTCTTCTAGACAGTGAGCTTCCTGAGAGCAGGGAATTATGTTACTTATCATTTTATCCTCGGGGCTTAGCACAGTACCTGGCTCAATAAATGTTTATTGGTTGAATATAGTAAAACTTCATTAATTGATACACTAACAAGACTGTAGGTGGAATATTTAACTGAAGAAAAAAATCAATTTTATGGACTTTAGCACATTAATTATTTGCATGCAAATGGAAGCTGCAAATTACAAAGAAGTGCTATCAATTTATTGAGACAGGTCCAGAGGTCCACTGCCAGCAGACACAGCCCCAGAAATTTGGGTTGTACCTTGATGAATATATTCGGCAGTCTTTTTTTTTTTAAAAAAAAAAAACACTAAATCATTTTAACAGAGGACAAAGACATTGTAAGAGGAAGATTTTTGGTGTCACTGTAATCCTGTTTACTGCCTGCCTGTTCATATAACTGGTCTAACTCATGAAATTTGGTCTAATTGACTTGGTGGGAATCCCCTGTAAGAGTAGTTTTTTGAGAGCCTGAGAAAGCCATCACAGAGACATTTAAAGTGGAGCCAGACTGAGATGATGGTGGTGCCCAGGAGAGGAGGGGCTTAGCATTAGCATGGTCATGATGTGTTTAGGAGATGGTGTGGCTTTGGGTATGAAGCCTTTCTATTAAGCTCTTCCATTGGTTCCCTTGAATCCCATCTCATTTGGCTTCAGTGAGGAGGGAGTGGAGATAGAAAATAGCACAAGATACCAAACATCATGGAGATAAGTACTCAAGCAAAAATTCACAGCCCAGTGAAAAGGAGACAGCTCATTTCAGGGTGAGGGGACACCAGCTAAAGCTTCACAGAGAAAAGGGGATGACCTGGCTTTTGAAGACTGAGCAAGCGCTTCCCTGCTAGAATAGGGTAGAAAGGTCTTCTGGACGAAACTTATAGAGGTCCACCTCCAGGACTGGAGGTTGGAGATAAGAAGTAGCAGAATGTGTCTGGGGAGCTGCAGGAGATTTCTGTGCGCCGTCGTGCAGGGAGGAGGAGAGTGGAGTGGGGAGGCGACCAGGGACTAGAGAGCACAGAGGACTCATGGATACACTCAGGCACATGCACTCACAAAAACAAGGGGACAAACCCACTCTCCACAGAGCAGCAAGGCATGCTGAGCCTTTCATTTTTGGTTTTGCATTCCTTTATCTGGTTTTAGAACCTTGAAAAAGTCATTTAACCTTTCTGAGCTCTAGTGCCATCATCTGAAAAAAGAGGAGACAGGAGGCTCTAAAATTCCTCATTAACCACAAAGAAACATCTTCCCCACCCCATCAGTTTTTAAATTGTAGTTAAATATGCATAATATAAAATTCACTGTTTTAGCCATATTTAATTGTGCAGTTCAGTGGCATTAAATAATTCACATTGTTGTGCAGTGATCACCACTGTCTGTTTCTGGGACATTTTTGTCTTCCCAAACTGAAACTCCATACCCATTAAACACTTCCTCCCCATTTTACCTGCCCACAGATCCTGAGCACCATCATTCTACGTTCTCTCTCTGCATGTGGCAACATAGGTATCTCATCTAAGTGGAACCATATAATATTTATCCTTTTGTAGCTGGCTTACTTCTCTTATGAGCTCCTGAGCAGCTTCGGGGAAATCCCAAACCTCTTAATATCTTCAGGGTTCATCCATGGTATGGATTTGCACATTTTGTTCATTCATCTGTGGTGGACGCTTTGTCTACCTCTACTTTTTGGCTTATAATAATGATGCTATGACCATGGATATACAAATATCTGTTTGAGTCCCTGCTTTCAGTTATTTCAGGAATAAAAACAGAAGTGGAATGGTCAAAATTATATGGTACACCAATGTTTAATGTTGCAAGGAACTGCCATACCACTTCCAAAGTGGCTGCACCATTTTATATTCCTACCAGCAAGGCACAATACTTGTTATTTTGTTTGTGTTTTTGTTTTAACTAATAGCCATCCTAATGAATGTTAAGTGACATCTCATTGTGGTTTTGATTTGCATTTTCCTAATGATTAGTCATGTTGAACATCTTTTCATATGTTTATTAGCTATTTATAGATCTTTGGAGAAATGTTTACTCAAGTCCATTGGCCATTTTTATTGTTATTTTGAAGAGTTTTATTATTTATTTATTGACCACACTGAGTGGCATGTGAGATCTTAGTTCCCCAACCAGGGATAGAACTTGTACCCCTCCATTGGAAGATAGGATCTTAACCCTTGAGCTGCCAAGGAGGTTCCCCCCCATCCCCCTGCCCCAGTCAATTTTAAATAGGGTTGTTTGGGGTTTTTTTTGTTGTTGCAACTCAGAATTTCTTTATACATTCTGGATATTAATCCTTTATCAGATACATGATTTGCAAATCCATTCTTCTATTACACAAGTTGCCTTTTTCACTCTGTTGATAGTGTCCTTTGATAGACAAAAGTTTTTAATTTGATGAAGTCCAGTTTATCTAGTTTTGTTATTGTTGTTTTGCTTTTGGTATCACAGTGAAGAAATCATTTCCAAATCCAAACGTCATGAAGATTTCCTCTACATAACAACAAAGAAGCATCTTTTATATAAATTATGTTGACCTAAGTTCTGTCTTTAAAATTCAAATCTCTAGCTTAGTCTGAAGAAGATTAACTTCATTTATCTTCTGCTCTTGCCTCTAAACATCCTTTCAGTAAGGTCAGTCGCTCAGTCATGTCTGACTCTTTGCAACCCCATGGACTGCAGCACGCCTGGCTTCCCTGTCCATCATCAACTCCTGGAGCTTGCTCAAACTCATGTCCATTGAGTCGGTGATGCCATCCAACCATCTCATCCTCTGTCGTCCCCTTCTCCTCCTGCCCTCAATCTTTCCCAGCATCAGGGTCTTTTCCAATGAGTCAGTTCTTCACATCAGATGGCCAAAGTATTGGAGTTTCAGCTTCAGCATCAGTGCTTCCAATGAATATTCAGGACTGATTTCCTTTAGGATGGATTGGTTTGATCCCCCTGCAGTCCAAGGGACTCTCAAGAGTCTTCTCCAACACCACAGTTCAAAAGCATCAATTCTTTTGGGTACTTCTTATCCTCTCAGTTGTTTGAGGAATTAGGCAAGGTGTCAATGATCGATGTCCATTATTACATTGTCTATGAATGTTCTCAACATATTCAAAGGTTTAAAAATGTTTTAAACGAAGGTTCAGGTTTGCTTTGGGTTGCTCATGTGAAAACTTAAAGACTTGCAGAGGAAAAGCTACCTTCCCACCTCAGCTGTGTGTGTGTGCTCAGTTGTGTACGACTCTTTGCCACCCCATGGACTGTGGCCCTGCAGGTTTCTCTGTCCATAGAATTTTCCAGGCAAGAATACTAGAGTGGGTTGCCCTTTTCTACCCCAGAAAGAGGAAGGAGTAACAAGGAAATGTCATTTCTTTCTTCTTTATGTGATTGATAAGGAGGTGAAGTGAATTTTTTATCAATTTTCTGAAACAACAGAAATTCCTTTGGGTAGATCCTAGGCAAAGGAAATTTCACCTGAAGGAGTTGTCCAGAAATAGGAAATGAGGAATATGGAAAGCTGTGCCATGTGCTTGCCAACTTTTTCATGGCATCCATTGATATGGCTCATACCTACCAAAAATGCATTATTTTTTGGCTGCAGCATGCAGCTTATGGGGATCTTAGCTCCACAAGCAAGGGTCAAACCTGTGTCCCCTGTAGTGGCAGCAGAATCTTAACCACTGAACCACCATGGAAATTCCAAATGCATGTTGATTGGTCCATCAAGAAAATTTTAGAAGAGCTCCTTGTGCGTGGGTGCTAAGTCGCTTTTGTCATGTCTGACTCTCTGAGACGCTCTGTACTATAGCCCACCAGGCTCCTCTGTCTGTGGGATTCTTCAGGCAAGAAGTATTCTTGCCAGTAGGAGTGGGTTGCCGTGTCCTTCTCCAGGGGATCTTCCCTACCCAGGGAGAGAACTTGTGTCTCTTACATCTCCTCCATTGGCAGATGGTTCTTTACCACTAGTGCCGCCTGGGCTTATTGGGAACTCTATTTCATCCCATTGGGAAAATGGGGAAAGAAGACGCTTCTATTTGATTCAGGCGAAAAAGAGCTATGTGAATAATTAATCCTCAGCCAGTTAAGGTCCTGATTTTCAGCAGAAGGATAATGCCCCCAAATTGGGAGAACTCGTGGAAAGGTGTTTTGCATGTGTTATGTTACGATCTCTGATCACCATTCCATATTGCTTACTGAATTAGTCCAGTCTCGGATCCCTAGAAGGTTGATTACTGCTGCTTTAAGGCTCATTCATGGGGGTCTTTGTGGCTTTTAAACGTCCAAACTTCTTGGGTGATAACTATGCTTGTGGATTGTTTAGTATTTGCTGAGGGTTCTGAGTTTTCTGCCTTTAAAGACACAATAAAGAAAGTTTTTCAAGTGTTTGTATAAACTTATGTGTATATGTTATACATATACACATGTTTATACATTATGTGCACTGTATACAATGAATGCCAGGTGACTGGAAAGCAAATGATTAAAGTGCATTTTGCTATCTGGAAAGTCTATGGAACTTTATGAATTTTTGGAAGGGTTTTGGAAATTTTTTCTTTATGGGATTTTCTCTAAAGAAGAGTTTGTTGGGAAAACGCATATATTTCATTCATTTATCATCAGTCAAAGCAATAACTTACACATATATATTTAAAAAACAGTTGAGAGCACCTTTCTTTGAGATAATAAATAGATGGCAGTTTAGTTGATTTTTGGAAGCTTTATTTTTAATCACAGGGACATTTAAATTATGTTACCACTGGGCTTGCCACACCTACCCATACTGATACCTGGCATATGAAAATTTGGAAAAATAAAACAGTGACATTTTTCCATCATGTCAAAGTAGCATGTGGTTTTGATCCTGAGAGTGGAGGGTTTCCATCAGACTGCTCTATCTGAGATCTCTGGATCTATTTCCTCCTTTGCCTGGACTGCTGTTACTGGTAGTTGGCATTATTCAATTATCTCTACATTTTAACCTTGGTGTTTACCTCTAATGTCGCTCAAGTCAGTAGATGATTCATTGCATCTGGAACCAATAAACAGGGTTTGGCAGAAAAGGGACAGTGTGTGGCGGATGCGTTTAGAGGGAAGGGAACAATGCACTTGAAGCTGGGCTCTAAGAGCTTACAAATTCAGTTATGCATTTGTGGGTCCAGGGGAGGGTCCCGTAATGCCTGCGCCATAGAGAGTGCTCAGTAAACATTCATGAAGCTGATGGTGATGATTTAATCAACACCACCAGTGTATATAAGAAAAACAACTGGACTGCAGGGAACAGGCAAGTTCCCCAAATTCTAGATCCTTAAGATGGCATCTCAGCTTTGAAATCCATCATTTAATCTTTCTGGGCTTCCTCATTCCCAAGTAGGACGGATAATTTTGTGGTATTAGCATTAAGAAAAATCATCTTTTGCATCATCAAATGCCAGACTATATATGCGTGAATGCTTAATGATAAAAGATTATGCTACTTTGATATCAGGGGATCTTAAAACCTAAATTAACATTTCCTTTGTCTTCCTAAAAAGTATGGTAATCACTGTCCTTAAAGTATGCAGGAAGAGTTATGTAGTCCAGATTGATGAAGATAGCATGTCCAGGTACAGAATGGATTTCTCTGGTTTCGGAGCTTGATTTTCCTTTGCAACGGCCTTTTTTTTTTTAAGTAAGGGAATAAAAAGCCAGATTTTCTTCTCTCCTTGGGGAGCAATGCAAGCAAAAGAGTAATGCTATTAAAACCAATTATATTCAAATACTGTTTTCAGAAGTCTAGTCGAAATCTGGGCTTTCAAAAATTCTTCATCTCTCCCGAAGGACATGCATTATGGTTGTGTTTAGGATCAGGAAGGTTTTGCGTTTCTTCAGCCTAAAATAGAGAAAGGTTGTGAAGACACAGCAGCCCTATGACATTTTCTGTGTTTCTTCAGCTGTCTTAACTTTTCCTGAGCAAATGAGTTCTCAGGTCTTAAACTTCTTGGCATTGTAAATGAACAACAACAACAAAAAAAACAAACAATCCGAAAAACTGTATTGCCTGTCCTGTGTGCTGGGAGTCACTTATGCAGTGGGAGAACCATCTGACTTTCTGCCCAGCACCACTGTCTTAGCAGCTTAAGACAAGGCCCGTTTATTATCTCCAAGTTTCTGCAGATCAGATGTCTGGGAGCAGAGTAGCTGGGGTCTCTATACATCTCATAAGGCTGAAGTTAAGGTGTCAGCCTAGTTACATCCTTACCCTGAGCTCAAGGTCTTCCTTCAATCTCATTCAGGTTGTTGGCTGAAGTCAGTTTCTTCAATCTACAGGATGAGGGCCTCAATTTGTGTTGGCTGTTGGCCAGGGACCATTTTGGGTCCTTGAGGCTGCTCTTAGGCCCTAATCACCTGGTTCTCTCCATAACCTGGCAGTTTGCTGCTTCAAAGTCAGTGAGGGCATCTCTCTTTTAAGGGCTCACTTACATGTCTATCCCCTTTGACTAACCCCAAATCAGCTGATTTCTGAACTTAATTATACCTGCAAAATTCCTTCACCATTGCCATATGATGTAACCTAGTCATGGGAGTGAGATCCCATCCTATTCATCAGCTCTGTTCCTACTTCAGGGGAGGGAAATATCTGTGGCATGTATATGAAGGGGGCATCAAGAATCCTGGGGGGTATCTCAGAATTCTTAATACACATAGTATGCTCAAATTTGGGGATTAGAGAAGGTCTCTAGACATGGCCTTTGTGAAAGTCAAGTTCTGCTGGCCTTGCAGTCTGTTCTATGTCCTTCTGAAGGTCACACATTTCACTGAAACCTGAGTTCTCCTGGAGTGCCAGGGAAGGGACCCATTATGGTCTATTTCGGAGAAGGCAATGGCACCCCACTCCAGTACTCTTGCCTGGAAACTCCCATGGACGGAGGAGTCTGGTAGGCTGCAGTCCAGTTTCATGGACTTTCACTTTTCAGTTTCATGCACTGGAGAAGGAAATGGCAACCCACTCCAGTGTTCTTGCCTGGAGAATCCCAGGCACGGGGGAGCCTGGTGGGCTGCCGTCTCTGGGGTCGCACAGAGTCGGACACGACTGAAGCGACTTAGTAGCAGCAGCGTGGTCTATTTCCATTCCTGGAGGCTTTTTTAAAATTGGATTTTTAAAAACTGTTTTTTTTTTTTTGGTTTCATTATGTAGCATGTGGGATGTTAGTTCCTTGACCAGGGTTGGAACCCGAGTCCCCTGCATTGGAAGCATAGAGCCTTAACCGCTGGACCACCAGGGAAGTTCCTCCATTCCTGAAGGCTTTACTGAGGCTGTTCGTTCTAGCTTCCAATGAGGGGTTCGAGTTTGAGGTGGTCTCTGGGGAACTTAGGAGAGAGAATTTTTACTCTTGGCAGACTACCTATCTCTATATTCAGTGTTTCTCAAAACTGGCCATGCCTGATGCCCACACAAGCACTGGAAGAAGACTTGACTTTGGTTCTGATCCAAATGTAAGGAATTGATGTGATGTCACCTGTAGCTCAGACAGTAAAGCGTCTGCTTACAGTGCGGGAGACCTGGGTTCGATCCCTGGGTCGGGAAGATCGCCTAGAGAAGGGAATAGCAACCCACTCCAGTATTCATGCTGGAAAATCCCATGGACCAAGGATCCTGGTGGGCTACAGTCCATGGGGTCGCAAAGAGTCAGACACCACCGAGTGACTTCACTTCACTTCACTTCACTTTACCTCAGACCTAGAAACATGCCTGGACATGTCCTTGCCCTCTGTGATCTGTGGGCTTGATTCTTCCAAAGAGGGTGGGGCAAGGAGGAAAAAGGAGGAAAGCATGGAGAAGACTCAATTTGTTTCTGTTCATCAGAAACCTACCCACTTTCTTAATTGATTGTTCATTACAAAGTAGCTTGATGCTTCTTTAGCCTAGAAGCTAAATGTAATCAACTTTTGTTTGTTTCTGTAAAAAACATTTTTTTTTTTTTGCCCTTGAGGAGATCATTATTTCTATTGTATGAAGATGGTAGCCCAAACATTAAAAGCAATTAGAGCAGATGGCAGTGAATACGGCTATTGTAAAATACAGGGATGCTTACAAACTGGTTTTCATTCTCTCGGCTTCCTCCTTTTCTTTCTGCCACCACATATTCATTTTGCTTCCCTTCAGGTATAAAGGGGAGGGGAAAAGAAAAGGAGGAAGAAAAAGGTTCCCCTGGTACATGAAACTGAGGAGCTGTCAAAAGGTTCATAGCAGGGAAAGTGAGCTCCCGTGTATTCAATCACTGAAATTAAGTGTTTTCGAAGGTGGTGCAGTCACGGGTCCATTGCATGGGGAAATAACATGCTGTAGTCCATCACTTAAAATGTTAACCTTGTCTCTTACTAGTGACTGGGAACAGAAACACGTGCTCTGCGCTCGCTGGTTAAATGGCACTGTGTCAGCTCTGTGGAAAAGGCTAGCATGTATCTGTCAATCTTCTGATTTGGCCTTATGTGTGTATGTGTGCATGCCCGTGACACACACACACACACACACACTCACTTCCACTTGCCCTTATGTAGCTTTCAGAGACCTGGCTTATTGCTTACTGGAAAATGAAGAGAGTTGAACCAGTTTCCAGTGTTTCAATGTATAGTCTTTTGCTTGCCAGTCCCCAAATTCTTAGGTAGTTGTATTATAATTATTTATTTTTAATTGTAGAAGGCTCTATTTTGAATATATTTCAGTACTGATGGAATATAGATATACTGTTGTTGTTGATTAGTCACTAATTGTGTCCGACTCTTTTGCGACCCTGTGGACTGTAACCCACTGGGCTCCTCTGTCCATGGGATTTTTCCAGGCAAAAATACTGGAGTCGGTTGCCATTTTCTTCTCCAGGGGATCTTCCTCAGCCAGGTATTGAATCTGACTGTCCTGCAATGGCTGGTGGATTCTTTACCACTGAGTCACCCAGGAATCCTATAGATGTAGTGTACTGAGCATATTTTAGGTACCTAGACAATATCAGTTATTATTATTATACTGATTATATACATCAGAATATATCAGGAGTAAGCAATTTTTTTCTATAAAGAGCCAGGTAGCTTTTAGCTTTGGTGGGCCATAGAGTCTCTGTCACAAACAGAAAACAGCCATAAAACAGTATTTAAGTGAATGGTCAAACCGATGTTCCAATAAAACTTTATTTTTATTTCAGCTGTAGTTTGTGAACCCTGTTATAGACTGCTGAATGTTTTACTTGATTCTTTTCTCTGTGACATGAAGAACTTGAGGTCTTTATGCAGTAGGAAAAATGACTGAATGCCCTTCTTCAGCAAGAAGATTACAGAGCTGTGCAAACTTCTTGCCTCCAGACCCAGCCGCCCTCTATGGGCTCCTTGCTGAGCTTGCAGCATTTCACACGTCTCCTTTCTCAGAGCACCTCTGGCTCATACTCCACCTCTGCTCCCATCTTTTATCTGAGAGGCTGGACCCTGATCACTCGATATGAAATAGATTCTCCCACACTGGCACTTCTGTTCTACTTCCCCTTGCTTTTGCTTTTCAGATCACATGATTTGTTTTATTTATTTATCTTTACCTCCTTAAGATATAAGCTCCCCAAGATCAGGGTTTTGTTTTATTATGTGGTCAATAAATATTTGTTGAATCCAGAGATTCATCTGCTCCTGCAGGCAAGGAGGTTGAAAAGAGTCTATGATGATTGAGTGAGATAATACTTGTTTTTTAAAAATTGTATTGAAGTATAGTTGAAAAAGCAAGAGAGTTCCAGAAAAATATCTATTTCTGCTTTATTGACCATGCCAAAGCCTTTGACTGTGTGGATCACAATAAACTGTGGAAAATTCTTCAAGAGATGGGAATACCAGACCACCTGACCTGCCTCTTGAGAAACCTGCATGCAGGTCAGGAAGCAACAGTTAGAACTGGACATGGAACCACAGACTGGTTCCAAATAGGAAAAGGAGTACATCAAGGCTGTCTATTGTCACCCTGCTTATTTAACTTATATGCAGAGTACATCATGAGAAACACTGGGCTGGAAGAAGCACAAGGTGGAATCAAGATTGACGGGAGAAATATCAATAACCTCAGATATGCAGATGACACCACTCTTATGGCAGAAAGTGAATAGGAACTAAAAAGCCTCTTGATGAAAGTGAAAGAGGAGAGTGAAAAAGTTGGCTTAAAACTCAACATTCAGAAAACGAAGATCATGGCATGTGGTCCCATCACTTCATGGGAAACAGATGGGGAAACAGTGGAAACAGTGTCAGACTTTATTTTTTTGGGCTCCAAAATCACTGCAGATGGTGACTGCAGCCATGAAATTAAAAGACGCTTACTCCTTGGAAGGAAAGTTATGACCAACCTAGATAGCATATTGAAAAGCGGAGACATTACTTTGCCAACAAAGGTCCATCTAGTCAAGGCTATGGTTTTTCCAGTGGTCATGTATGGATGCAAGAGTTGGACTGTGAAGAAAGCTGAGCGCCGAAGAATCGATGCTTTTGAACTGTGGTGTTGGAGAAGACTCTTGAGAGTCCCTTGGACTGCAAGGAGATCCAACCAGTCCATTCTGAAGGAGATCAGCCCTGGGATTTCTTTGGAAGGAATGATGCTAAAGCTGAAACTCTAGTACTTTGGCCACCTCATGTGAAGAGTTGACTCATTGGAAAAGACTCTGATGCTGGGAGGGATTGGGGCCAGGAGGGAAAGAGGATGACAGAGGATGAAATGGCTGGATGGCATCGCCGACTCGATGGACGTTGAGTTTGAGTGAACTCCGGGAGTTGGTGATGGACAGGGAGGCCTGTCGTGCTGCGATTCCTGGGGTCGCAAAGAGTCGGACACGACTGAGCGACTGAACTGAACTGATAGTTGATTTACAGTGTTAATTTCTGCTATACAGAAAAGTGATTCAGTTATTATATATATAGATAATATATATATGTATTTACATATATATGTATAATGTATATATGTATTACACTGTTCAGTTGAGTTCAGTCGCTCAGTCGTGTCCCACTCTTTGCGACCCCATGAATCACAGCACGTCAGGCCTCCCTGTCCATCACCAACTCCCCGAGTTTACCCAAACTCATATCCATCGAGTCAGTGATGCCATGGTTAAGTGCACACAAAAACGTTAGCCATTATGAATAATCTTTAAAATTTCATATTTCAGAAATTTAAAGTAGTGAGGGTAATGTGTAGGTTTTTCAGTTGTGAGGTGAGTGATACTGTAAGTCACACGTCTACCACTGTGCCTGGGGCGTAGGAGGCGTTGGTTCATGAAATGGTCTTCAGGCTTATAATTCAGAAGAGACATTATTTAGGGAGATTTGGAGATTCAAGTGGAAGAGAAGATGAAGAAAGTTTCTGCAAATTTGTTCTGTCTGCAGACTGTACTAGCTCCTTAAGCTCAAGAGTGCTAAAATAACTTACCTGGACGAGGCACCGAGCTAATATCAGTATTGTTAGAGAAATCATGGCATGTAGATGTTCACAGAAGGGGGAGAGAGGCTGGTGAATTGCCCGGTTTTCTAACAGGGACAAAGTTAAGTGTGAACTGGGTCCCAGTTGCTGGCAGAAGGTGTTACTGACATTTCTTTGAGTCATCGATGTGCTGGGCAGTGTGTGTGTGTGTGTGTGTCGGGGGGGACTTTCTCATGTTATCTCATCATCGTGAAGGGTTTATAAGCACTGAGAAAAGAAGTGATCACTGAGAGCAAGCGTGAGCCCAGTAAGAACAAATCATGCCAAACTAATTTAATTTCCTTTTTGTTCCCTAAGGAGTTATTAGTTTAGAGGTCAGGGGCGCTATTTGTAATCCTGCATTTGTAAGTGGTTGGCTTTTCCTACAATGAGCATTTTTTGGGTTTCATAATCAGCTGAAATAATCTCAGCCTGGGTTAATTTATATATAGTGTCCAGGTTGAAAAAAGGAAAGGTAATTAACACACTGGATTTCACCTGGTAGGCAGTCTTTACCAGAGTTAGCCATCTAATTTTCTGAACTCCCATAGTACCTTGCTTATACTTTTAATTATTGAATTAATCATGCTTTATATTAATTACCAAGCTATGTATCTTTTTTCAATGATAACACAAGCACCTTAAGAACAAGGATGAGGTCACATGTATCTAAAAGAAATACCTTTACACTAGTTCATTCAGGAAAGGTTTGGGATTTTAACTGGCCACCATGCAAAATATCACCCAATAGTATAATGCAATTATTAAAATAGCCAAGACTCTTAATTGGGAGAGCAAGTGTTATTTAATAAATGGTATGAAGTCATTTCACTATTTGGGGAAAAAACAAAGCTAAGATAAAAAATAAGGATAAATGGAAAACTTCCCACCAAGATAAATTCTAAATTAGTTAAGGATTAACATACAAATGTAAAATCCTACAAATCAAGAAGAACACACGTTAGAAATGCTATTTGTGTCAGAATGAAGGAAGGGAGTCTTACGTGTAAAAGGATGGGGGATGTTACAAAAGAAAAGGTCAGTACATTTGGTTTGATAAAAATTTAAAACATTTCTATGTAAAAGATCACTGAAAAAAGAAAAAAACTGCAGCTTCATATCAGATTATCTTAGTTATGAAAACAATATTTTAAATTATGGGTTAGCGATTATGAGCCCACAAAAGAGTTGAGTATTCAAAGATATTTTGGCGGTAACTACTATGTGCCAGGTGTTGGAGAAGACTCTTGAGAGTCCCTTGGACTGCAAGGAGATCCAACCAGTCCATCCTAAAGGAGATCAGCCCTGGGTGTTCTTTGGAAGGAATGATGCCAAAGCTGAAACTCCAGTACTTTGGCCACCTCATGTGAAGAGTTGACTCATTGGAAAAGACTCTGATGCTGGGAAGGATTGGGGGCAGGAGGAGAAGGGGACGATAGAGGATGCGATGGCTGGATGGCATCACCAACTCGATGGATGTGAGTTTGAGTGAACTCCGGGAGTTGGTGATGGACAGGGAGGCCTGGCGTGCTGCAGTTCGTGGGGTCGCAAAGAGTTGGACACGACTGAGCAACTGAACTGAACTGAACTGATGTGCTAGGTACTGTTGTAGGTACTGTGATACAAGGGCTTCCCTAGTGGCTCAGTGGTAAAAAACATTCCCGGCAATGCAGGAGAGCCGGGTTTAATCCCTGGGTTAGGAAGATCCCTGAAGAAGGAAATGCAACCCACTTGAGTTTTTTTGCTTGGGAAATCCCATGGACAGAGGAGCTCGGCGGGCTACAGTCCATGGGGTTGAAAAGAGTTGGTCACGACTTAGGAACTAAACAACAACAGTAACTGGAATACAGCAGAAAATCAAGATGTTCTCCTGAAGCTTACAGTCAACTGGGGCTTAAGTAACTGTGAACAATACACAATGTTTCAGTGATGGTGAGTAAGTTCTTTGGAGAAAGCAGAGCTGTGTATAGGGTGGAGAGAGTGTCAGTGATAGGGACCTGTCTTTTCCTATTTCCAGGATTAGTTTGCTGAAGCAGGCATTCTGGGGAGGTGTCAACTAGTTCCTTCTTGTCTTTGTCATCCAGGAGACACTGTTGCTAGAAAGATCCCCACACCCTGCCTGCTCCACCATCCCTGCTTAACACAGATGCTCGCAAATAGGTCTTTGCTCTGCCTGGTGTTCCAACTTGCTGATCAATGATTTCTTCCAAGGTAACTCTGGTGGTGTTGCAAATACATTTAAGGTGACATGTAAGATTTGCAGACACTGCACATTCCCTGAAGTTCAGAGAAGTGCTGACAAGCTGTAAAGGAAAAAACAAATTGCATTCTCTTCTCGCTGAGCCAGGAAAGTTTTTGCTTGTGTTTTATTTGGTTTGGGGTTTTTGTTTTGGCTTATTTGGGGCTGTAGGTTCTGAGGTAAAAATGAGGTTGTGTTCTGGATAGTTTCCAAATCTTTATTTTTATCCCCCCTCATATGCCTCCATATGCCCATAGGCAGATATTCTTCATCTGCAGAATGGGAATGAGTGATTTGTTTATCTCGAAGTTGAAAACCAGAAATAAAGGCTGAACAACTTGGGGACTATGGTAGAAAGAGGTGTGATTTGGTGAAAGTGAAACTTGCATTGGCCTGGGAGTTGAGTTGGTGGCACAGAGCTTGGCTTGCACCTAAAACATTACATTGGTATCAACTGAGAGTTTTTCAAATGTATGGACAAGAAGTCTTTTTAATGATACTGTTGGCATTCTTTTTTGCTTGATTGGATCAAAATGATAGGAATGGAAGGATAAAGATGTTGGGAAGTGGGCCACCTCCTCTGTCTCATGCAGTTATTGCCTAGGAAGCCCGTGGAATGGAATTATACTACCATTGTGTCTGCTATGAAAATATAGAGCGAGAATTCTTATAGTGGCATACATATTACCATGGATTCCCTGACAACTTGAAATCGTGGAGATAGTTGACTCATCTACTTCCCAAGGTGCTGTCAGACACATGAGGGTCCATTAATGTTTTAGGCCTTTTAGTATTTAGTCATTGTTTTGTAATAGGCATGAATTATCAATAACATTTTATATAATTTCAAGATATCTTTATTATGGTAAAGAAAAGTTTTGGGCAGAGAGAAGCTTAGATCTTTTAAAAGTTAATGCTTAACATTGATAACTATTTGAAATGTACCACACTGAATAAAGGGCTTCCCAGGTGGCGCTAGTGGTAAACAACCCACCTGCCAATGCAGGAGACATGAGAGATACGTGTTTGATTCCTGGGTTGGAAAGATTCCCTGGAGAGGGGCATGGCAACCCACTCCAGTATTCTTGCCCGGAGAATCCCATGGACAGAGATGCCAAGTAGGCTACCGTCTATAGGGTTGAAAAGAGTTGGGCACGATTGAAGCGACTTAGCACACATAGCACATTTTATAAATATATATGTGTATATAAATATATATGTGTATATAAATACATATATATATGCACATACATTGTATATATAAGGCTCCCCTGGTGGCTCAGAGGTTAAAGCATCTGCCTGGAATGTGGGAGACCTGGGTTTGATCCCTGGGTCAGGAAGATCCCCTGGAGAAGGAAATGGCAACCCACTCCAGTACTCTTGCCTGGAGAATCCCATGGAGGGAGGAGCCTGTCCATGGGGTCGCATAGAGTCAGACACGACTGAGCGACTTCACTCATACTCATTGTATAAACAAACACACTCACACGTATATATTCTTTTACAGATACTTTTCCATTCTAGATGATTCAGTTCAGTCGCTCAGTTGTGTCTGACTCTTTGCAACCCCATGGACTGCAGCACGCCAGGCTTCCCTGTCCATCACCAACTCCTGGAGTTTACTCAAACTCATGTCCATTGAGTTGGTGATGCCATCCAACCATCTCATTCTCTGTTGTCCCCTCCTCCTCCCCAATCTTTCCCAGCATCAGGGTCTTTTCCAATGAGTCAGCTCTTTGCATCAGGTGGCCAAAGTATTGGAGTTTCAGCTTAAGCATCAGTCCTTCCGATGAATATTCAGGACTGATTTCCTCTGGGATGGACTGGTTGGATCTACTTGCAGTCCAAGGGACTCTCAAGAGTCTTCTCCAACACCACAGTTCAAAACCATCAATTCTTCGGTGCTCAGCTTTCTTTACAGTCCAACTCTCACATCCATACATGACTAATGGAAAAACCATAGCCTTGACTAAACAGACCTTTGCTGGCAAAGTAATGTCTTTGCTTTTTAATATGCTGTCTAGGCTGGTCATAACTTTTCTTCCAAGGAGTAAGTGTCTTTTAATTTCACGGCTGCAGTCACCATCTGCAGTGATTTTGGAGCCCCCCAAAATAAAGTATGTCACTGTTTCCATTGTTTCCCCATCTATTTGCAACAAAATGATGGGACCGGATGTTATGATCTTAGTTTTCTGAATGTTGAGTTTTAAGCCAACTTTTTCACTCTCCTCTTTCACTTTCATCAAGAGGCTCTTTAGTTCTTCACTTTCTGCCATAAGGGTGGTGTCATCTGCATATCTGAGGTTATTGATATTTCTCCCGGCAATCTTGATTCCAGCTTGTGCTTCATCCAGCCTAGTGTTTCTCATAATGTACTCTCATATAAGTTAAATAAGCAGGGTGACAATATACAGCCTTGACGTACTCCTTTCCTGATCTGGAACCAGTCTAGATTATTACAAGATATTGAATATAGTTCCCTGCGCTATGCAGTAGGTGCTTATTGTTTATCTGCTTTAGATATAATAGTGTGTATCTTAATTCCAAGCTCCTAATTTATCCCTCTTGAGCTTTTGGGTCTGTTCTGGTGGCACGGAAGGAAGCTCCACCTTAAACAGCTCTAGACTGAGAAACTCAGTCCGAAGTATCCTTTTTTAAATAAAGGGATAGGATTTCTCTAGAGTCCTTTCCATCACTGACCTTCTAGAAATCCAAGTTTTTTGCTTTTCATATATTTTGTCATAGTGACTCAGGGCTGATTTACAAATAACCTGGTTTGCCGTCTCTGGAGTTGTCTTTACCATCTTTCAGTCTTTTCCATCTTCTCACCACCTTATTCCACTCCAATTTCCTCCTGTCACCCCTCCCCACTTTCTCTTTGTGGATTGTACAGGAGTGAATTAAAGTATTACATGAATGTAGAATGTCTAACCTTATAAGGAGATGTTTCTGTATTTTTACCTCCCTGTGCCTAGCTTCAGTGCGAGATCAGTAGAGTGCTAAATTTCCCTTCTACTTTTTGAGTCTGTGGATGCTTATCCTGTGGGCATGTTTCATACAGCTCACAACAATGCTCGGGTACCACACCTTTCCTTTTTCCCCCCATCGTGCTGAGACTGCTTATCACTGTGCCGAATGCCTTGCCATCTCTTAAATTGGGATGACTCATTGACTTTTATCTCCTTTGTAAATGCAGAAAATGAAAAGATGCTACTTTTCCTTATCCCCAAGCTTTGTTGGTGGTGAGGTTCAGTACAATCTGGGACTAGTGAGCTGGGGGTCAGTACACCCTCTGGAAAATCTACTGACTCTTCTAGGAGCACATTTCTCTGTTGTCTCTGTCTGAAACCCTCCAGGGCACTGTTCTCTCTGGAGGTGCAGTTGTTGGCATTATAAACATGCCTCCCCTTCCCTCATCTTCTCTCATCTGCCTCTTAACACCCTACCAGAGGACGTTCTAGGCATCTATTTTATAGGAACCGGGGCTTCTCATTAGGTTGGAATCTGGGTGGGAAGAACTGTGCGCAGAGAGGCATGCACTTGTCATCTGTATGACCTTGAGCTAATCACCTTCTCCGAGAGGATTGCACTATATTCATAGAATTACAGTTCCATGGCTGCACAGGACATGTAGACCTGTTTGCTGCCTCTTTCATGAGCCAGATACTGCTTTCTGTGACTTTCACATCCTTCGTTGGAAAAGCACATGACTTCATTGTGACCATAAATTAACAGGGAACCAAGAGCTCTGAGAGGGAGATTGAGTGGGGTGAAGGGTGTTTCCTCCTCTGGGCTCCTCACAGTCCTGCTCCTGGCTCCTCCCTCAAAGGTTCTGGGTTGTCATCTGAAGTCAGCTGGCGTTTTTGCCATGTATGAGCTTTGCTGCCTGGGATGCACTTAGCACAGAGGGAAAGGCAACAATAATATCAAAAGAGGCAAAGTAGGAGGATGGGTCTGAACACATGGAGAGAGGAGTTTTCCTATAAAACAGAAACGCTTGCAGTAGAGCCTGTGAAAAATGGCACCAATTACATAAAGTGAAATGCCACCCATTTAAATTCTCTCTGTTCCTATTTATGACGTTTTGTCCAAGACTCGATACATGTCTCTACAAATAAAAAATGGAACCAGTCCCATCTGTTAGGTATAAGGGGGCTGTGCTGGGGGAAAAGGTAAGAAAACATCAACAACATGTCATTGGAGAACTCCAGGGGCTGAACACAGAGGGCCTTCAGTTACAACTTTGCCCCTTTCGTATTTTCCCCTTTTGGAGTTAGTTGTAGGAAGATGATTCATTTTATTGAGAGGTTTAAAATTAAATTTAAATTAATTTGAGTTTAAGGAGTTTCTGTTCTGATGGATCACCAAGACTATCCTGCTTTTAAATAAAGCAAAATAAAATAACAAAACCTGTTTTCCAGGGCAACTTTATCTTTCAATTCTGCGGGAGGTGGTCCAGGGCTCACAGCTGGTTTCCCCAGAGACCGCCACAAGAGGGCGACAATGTCACGGTGGAGAAGGGCCAGCTGCTTCTGTTGGACACCAGCACCAGCATCCTCAACTTCCTCCACGTGAAAGGTTCGTGGAGTTTGGACATGGGGGTGGCATTATTACATATGATCCTGTTATTTTAGAGGCAGGGGTCCGGGGGACATTTTGGATAAGTTCCAGCACCTGGTTGACAATTTATTCTCAGAACAAATTGAGATTTCACTATGAAAGGAAGAAGTGGTCAGAGGGTTCAAAACGCAAGCCTTTTCTTTTGACTCTTAAAAACACAGAGCTTGATTATTTTAGTTTTCCAAGTACAAACGGGTGAACAGTGTTCTCCAAGAATATGCTTCTTTATTCAAGCCCTTTGTATGCATGCTTGTCCCTGGCAGCACCCACAATATAGCAAAAGGCTCTGAAATCAGTTAATGCTGCTGCCTTTGAAATTCCCTGCCAAGAAGGCAGTGCCTTCATGCTTTTACCCTGTTGTGGTTTTGACTTCCTGGTCCCGTGGAAAGTCATATAAATAGGCTTCCTTATTGCAAAACCGGCCACATAGCTGTAGGGTCTGGGAATTTGGGAGAGATTGAGAATTCAAATTTTAACTCCTCCACCCCACCACCAAGTGACTATGTCAGTTTTTTTTTTTACCTCCTCATGCATTTGTTTCCTTATCTGTTAAATGAGAATAAAAATCATTGCCTACTTCAGTAGTAGATAATAAGGAATGGTTATCAAAGGGACTCTTGTTCATTGGCAAATGAAAATTACTTGGGAAATGTGATTAGTTATGGAGATCTATAAAACGGCACCAAAGCACCATTCTTTACTATAAATATATTTAACATTTATAGGAGCATTTGTTCTTGTTAAAGTAAGAGGGTGGCTATATGAGGGAGAATTAAATATTTTCCAGGGAATAAGCTGATGGAGTGTGACTACCCATCTCTTAAAGGTGGACTCATTAAGAATTTTACATTCTTTACTCTGGAAGCTGTTTTTTTCCCCCTCTGGCAGCAAAGAGAAGTTTTCAGGCAAATCACTTAATTAGTACCCTTTAGGAAAAGGGTCTGTGAGCTTGGGTTCCTGACTTGTCTTTGCGGTGTGTGCGTGTGTATAGCCAGTGGCTATGGGAGTGCTGACTTATTGACAGCTAGCAGCTACCTAAGGACTGGCAATGACAAAGGAAAATTACAGACTTCAAGTCTCAGCTCAGGGAAAAGATGCTCTTTTCAAGCCTTTAACCAGGACTCTCACACAGGAGTCAAATTCTGTTGGAGGATGGGATGCCCATCAGGCACTCTAGGGTCTTTTCCTAACCTTGATACCATTTGGGAGAAGTTTCCAAGCTAAAAGTCGTCAAACTCAGCCCATCCGAGTGTCTGGATTTCCTAGTAGTCCCAGGTAAATGTTCCATCAGGAATGGTATTTGTCCATAGGGCCAGAGACTAAAGATGGAGAAGAGGCATCAGAGGGAAAGCAGAGAGTAAGGGGAAGGCCGAGGCAGGTGGATACACAACCTGACTTCCACTCTTGGAGATTTCAAGATCCAGGTATCCCAGATACTTGCTCCAACCTGTAACCTTTCAGTAGTGGTTTTTCTAAGTATTCCCGGTTCAATACTTCACTCTCATTATTTGGTATAAGTGACTAGGTTTAGAAGGACAAACCCTCATCCTGTGGAGAGGGAAAGACTGTTGTGTGAAGGGTCTCCCCTCTCTCTTGGGAAGTAGGACCATTGGTAGGATTGTGAAGGTAAGCGGTGGACACCAGTTTCTGTACAAACAGGAGTTGTTGGCATGGAACAGGGTTGCCTAGAAATTGAGATTTTCATTACAGATTTATGGGTCATAGCTTCTGGAAAGTATGAGACCTGGGAAAGGACACAGATGAAATTTGGTGCAATAGATGACTTGTGAATACTTACTAAGTGGCCTAGGAAATCTGTATGAGACATAAGAAGCAGTGAAGTATAACACTTTTAATACAAATAATGTGCATTACTACTAAAGAAAAAGTAGTTAGGCAGCAAGTATAGAAGAGTAAAGTGTCTAGTTCTAAAATGTGTTGTCAGGATTTCCTTGATGGTCTGGTGGTTAAGATATCACCTTCCAAAGCAGGGGTATGGATTTGATCCCTGGCTAGGGAAGATTTCATATGCCTCATGGTCAAAAAACCAAACATAAAACATAAACAATATTGTAACAAATTCAATAAAGACATTAAAAAAGGTTCACATAAAAAATCTTAAAAGAAAATAAGATAAAACATGTTGTTGAAGGTAAGGTAGGATGTGGATGGGAATAATCCAAGTGTCCAGAATGTAAGATTAGAGTTAGTGGAGAGGGGGTGAAAAGCATGTACTTTGTCCATGAGACAAGTTTTGATTGTGTAGATATCAATATATGCAAAGACTCAAAGTGGGAGGGACTTCCCCATCTCACTTGGTAGCCAATGCATGCATATTCAGTCACTCAGTTGTGTCTGACTCTCTGTGACCCCGTGGACTGTAGCCCACCAGGCTTCTCTGTCCATGGGATTCTCCAGGCAAGAAATACTGGAGTGGGTTGCCATTTCCTCCTCCAGTGGATCTTCCCAACCCAGGTATTGAACCCATGTCTCCTTCGGCTCCTACATTGACAAGTGGATTGTTTACCACTGAGCCACTTGGGAAGCCAGTAGCTCAGGCCAAAAATCTTGGCAGCATCCTAGACATCTTTATCTCATATCCCGTGACCAATCCATCTGTGACTCTTGTTGGCTGAATCTCCAACGTGTGTCCCATGGTACCAACCTAGTCCTAAGCAACATAACTTTTTGGATGGGACCATCTCAAACAACTTCTTTGTTGCTTTTTATGTTTCTAATTTTTTGGCCTTCTTTAGTAGCAGGACCTAAGTTTTTATTCGGGGCAGCAGTACACCCAGCTAAAATGCTGTATTTCCTCATCTCCTCTGTGAGTAGACAGCCTGTGGCTAAAAGCTGGCCAGTGAGCTGTAAGCGGAAGCATGCTGCAGGGCACCTAGGACCTGTCCTAAAGTAGGGCTGACCTAGTAGGAGGCGAGGCCAGCTTGTCCCTCCTGCTTTCTCTTCTCTGCTTCCTGGAATGTAAATATGATTGCTACATTTTTAGCTGCCATCTTGGACTATGAATTGACACCTTAAGAATGGGGAAATAGAAGAATGGAAGACATCCGGGACCATGATGACTTTTGAGTTGCATACTAGCATGGCACCTGGGGCTACCTACCTCTGAAGTCACTTTTTGTGATAGAAAAATATGCCTTCATGTGTTTAAGTAATTGGTATTTGACTTTTATGCTGTGTAGTAAAATAACCCCCAATAACTTATTATCACATCCTTTAAAATATGTCAGATCTTATTACTTCTTTTTTCAACCTACCCCTACCTCAATGGCTTCTCATCTCATTAGGAATAAGCTTCACACCATTATTAAACTTCCAATCCCTTCATTGACCTTGTCTTCCTCATTCACTCTGACCCAGCTCTTCTGTGAATATACCAGGAACACACCTGCCTCAGGGCCTTTGCACATAATGCCCTTTGCCTGGAATATTCTTCCTTCAGATGTTCATGTGACTAGCTCACTTATTTCACTCTCTGTTTGAGAAAATGTCAACTTATTACAGAGGACTTACTGGCAATCTTTTCTAAAATTATAATAATCCTATTACTTTATCCTTTTCTTTTGCTTCACTTTTCTTCATAGCACTTACCATCACCACATGACATACTATAAGTTTACTTGTTTATATACAGTCTATTTCCTCTGCTAGGATAAGCTCAAAAAAGCAAAGAATTTCCATCAATTATTTACTGCTATCTCTTCAGTGTTTAGGACCATGCCTGACCCATGATGAGGGCTCAAAAAACATGTACTGATTGTTGAGTGGATGGACAAATGAAATGGTGCAGAATTCAGGTCCTGGATGAAATTTAAGAAGTCTCAGATAAATTTTAAATCCTTGCTCTCTTGAATATCACTTTTCTCATTTTCTGTAATTTACTTTTACTGTTCTTAGTTGTACATGTGAACTCTATCTATATACATATGTACATATATATACATAAATTTAGTATATATATAAATAGTCACCAGAGATAGGTGCATAAATTTACATATAGTCACATACATACACATATATATACATATACACATCTACATAAAAAAGTATATCTTCATGAGTTAAAATCCACTGCTAAGTTATTTTTCTGTTTCTAGGCATATGAAGAATGCTTTCCCTAGGGAAGAGCTCCAGCTCTCAACTCTGGTTGATATGGCATAGTTCTAAACCCCATGGTCCATAACAGGTCTGAAAGTACTTGAAGGATAAGAAAAATCCAACAGCAGTTCGCTCTCTGAGTATTTGTTACTATCTTTTTCATACCCGTTCATGACCAGAAAAATAGCTCTGTGACATTTTCTTTGTTCTTTGACACCATCTGTGGGATGAGACAAAGCATGAAAGAGTTCAAGCCAAAAAATAATGACTTCAAAAGATTTTAGTGAACAAGATATTATAGTGAAAGTACTTTGTAAGCCATTTCTACAGTATTGTGAAGAAAATGTTCTACATAAAGTATGTACATACTTTGAAAAGATTAGTGCTAAATAGAAGTGTAACTAGATCACCTGAGAACTGCATTTGGAACCACTTAATGAAGATTCAGCACCCTCCATATTATTTTTCCACTCACGGAAACCAGAATCCTAATATATACAGGGACCAGGCTTCTCCGTCAGGAAAACTAACACTTATACATATGGCCCTTGAGAATTCTGAACTTAGCTGTGCCTTCTGTATAGTTCCATGTATAAAATAGAACTTTTTTTTCCTTATAAGCATAGCTTATAATAGAAAGGAGGATTATATAAATTTCTTTGAGACAGTTGGAAAATGGCCCCCAAAGACTAAGTTTTCACCATTATTTTTGCTGCTGTATGTACTGATTCCTGAACTTTTTGGAAAAATGGCATATTATTTTGTGACCATAATAAAAGCTTTAGCTATCTCTCTTAATATTTCATGTTAATTAGTGAAAGACCTAGAACTTTTGTCTATTTACCATTTCAATTTCCTCCCTCCATTCCTCTTTCCTTCTTTCTTTTTTTAAAAACTATTTTTTAGGGAGTACTGTTAAACACAAAAGAGAATTAACCCAATCAATTAATACTAATGAGCTGGGATGGAAATAGGCATATTGCCTTGATTTAGTTAATTATATTTTTCGTTCTTTTATGTTAAGATGCCCAACGGCCATAGGCATCACTGAATTAAAATTTATTATTTTATTCCAAGTAATTATGATGAGCCATAATAACAAAGACGGAACGTTACCCTCTCGTCTGCGCTATTATGCATTCTGAGCAAGGATTTGGGGCTTGTGGTCTGTTGCTGGAAAAGCATCTTTATTTTCTGAATGAAGCGATGACTCTGTCCTGGTGGTCAAGCTGCTTGATGTCAAGTGGCCTAGAGCTTAATGATTAATAAAGGGTCAATTAGGGGAAGATGAACTCTGGAAACCTCTTGTCCCTTGATGTTGGGCTATCAAGAGGAAGATGTTCTGTAGTCTCTTATTATTCAAAGTGCCATCACTTTACAAGGCTGGAGCAGAAACTTGTGTTGTTTAATAGTGCACTGGCATCCTTTCACATGATTTTCTATTTCTTGGTCTAGTGGTGTATACAAAGCAGTTAAATGCTTGGCAGGATTTTGAGCCAGAAAGAACTGAATCTGAATCTGGGCTGTGCTTCTTACTGGCTTCTGTGACCTTGGGCAAGTTGCACAGACTCTGTGAGCCTCAAGTTTCTCCTCTTAGAGTAAGACCTGTTTTAATAACAGCAGTAGTGAGAGCAAATTGCTAACATTTATTGCTTGCTGTTGTGTCGCCAAACTACACTGGATCACCCAACTCCTGTGGATGTTTTGGGTACTAAATGAGGGAATGTTTCTAAAACCCTAAGCACAGGGTCTGGGCCAGCATAAGTATTTGATTCATGTTAGTTGTTTCTTTTGGATTGCAGGGGATAACCAAAGAGATGGCTGGATGTCAGGCCTAGGTTGCAGTTTTATTTACAGCTAGCGGTTGCTTCTATATACAAAGCAAACTGAATTACTGAAAGAATTAGCTGGGCAATGAAGACCTCAGATGACTTTTGCCTCTGTTATCTTCAAAAAGCATACTAAAGTGTATTTTCTTTCTAACAGCAAGGAGAGGGAAGGATACAGAGGTGGAAGTAGCAGTTATTCACTAGGTTGCCTCTGTTCTCCTTGGTATTTTGACTTTGTGGAAGACTGTTTTTCTGGTGCAGTTGGGAATGTGGTCTTGCTGGCTCAGATGGTCAAGATTCTACCAGCAATGCAGGTGACTTGGGTTCGATCCCTGGGTCCGGAAGATCCCCTGGAGAAGGAAATGGCAACCCACTTTGGTATTCTTGCCTGGAGAATTCCATGGACAGAGTAGTCTGGCGGGCTATGGTACATGGGGTCACAAAGGGTCTGACATGGCTGAGCGAGTAAGATTTTCATTTTCACTTCACTTTTGCAGTTTTGAGGACACGCAGATCATTTTAGTCTGTTACACTGGGGATTTCTACAGTGTAGTAATGCATATTCTTGGTTTATTGAGATGAAGCATTGGCCCATTACCAGGTTCATTGTAGAGTTTCTTTTTTAAAAAATTAAAACCAATTTTATTGAGGTATAGATGACCTAATGTAAATTTCAGGTGTACAGAATAATGATTTGATATTTGTATATGTTGCAAAATGATCACTAGAATAGTCACCACAGATAGGTACAAATATTTTTCTTGTGTGGTGGAAACTTTTAAGATCCATTCTCCTAGCTATAATACTTTCAAATATGCAATACAATATTACTAGCATATAAAAAAGCAGAGACATTACTTTGCTGACAAAGATGTGTATAATCAAAACCATGGTTTTTCCAGTAGTCGTGTACAGATGTTAGAGTTGGACCATAAAGAAAACTGAGCACCAAAGAATTGATGCTTTCGAACTGTGGTATTGGAGAAGGCTCTTGAGAGTTCCTTGGTCTGCAAGGGTATCAAACCTGTCAATCCTAAAGGAAATCAACCCTGAATATTCGTTGGAGGGACTGATGCTTAAGCTGAAACTCCAATATTTTGGCTACCTGATGAGAAGAACTGACTCACTGGAAAAAATCCTGATGCTGGGAAAGATTGAAGGCAGGAGGAGAAGGGGATGACAGGCAATGAGATAGTTGGATGGTATCACCAACTTGATGGACATGAGTTTGAGCAAGCTCTGGGAGTTGGTGATGGACAGGAAAGCCAGGTGTGCTGCAGTCCATGGGGTTGCAAAGAGTTGGACAAGACTGACTGAACTGAACTGAACTGATGTGCTTCAGTTTTGGTTAAAGGCACTTGTGACTAATGAAAGCCAAAAAAAATTAAAAAAATTTTTTTTGAATTGATAATGAAATGAAGAGAGTGCTTTAATTAATTATATTCAAAAAATTCTCTCGACTTTTATTGTCTTAAGTTGCTTTTTGCCCTGACTGCATATATTAGCCTTTTGATTGCATAACACATGCCTAGAGAACTTTCTTTATGTGAACAATTTATAAACTATGTCAGTATTTGCATAGTAGTTCATTCTTTCCTCCTGAAGTTTCCATGGCCAACATTGATGATCCCGATGCTGGGAAAAATTGAAGGCAGGAGGAGAAGGGGACGATAGAGGATGAGATGGTTGGATGGCATCACTGACTCAATGAACATGAGTTTGAGCTAGCCCCGGGAGTTGGTGATGGACAGGGAGGCCTGGCGTGCTGCAGTCCATGGGGTCTCAAAGAGTTGGACATGACTGAGCAACTGAACTGACTGACTGATTATTAACTGTAGTCACCATGCTGTACATGCCTTATTCATTTTATAACTGAAGTGTATACCTTTTGACCCCTTTCATCGATTTCACCTACCCCTCAACTGGCCACCTCAGGCTAACATCAATCTGGTCTTGATGTCTGTGAGCTCAGATTTGTCTGCTTTTGTTTGTTTGTTTTTTAGTTTCCTCTGTAAGTGAGATCATATGGTATTTATCTTTCTCTGACTTATTTCACTTAGCTTTATGCTCTCAAGTTTCATTCATGTTGTTGCAAATGGAAATATTTCATTCTATTACATTTTATCACTAAACAATATTTCATTGTCTCTCTCTTTCTCTATCTCTCTATATACATGCAATATCACATTTTAATTATCCATTCATATATTAATAGGCATTTAGGTTGTTTCCATACCTTGGCTATTGTAAATAATGCTGCAATGAACATAGAGGTGCATATATCTTTTCGAAGTAGTATTTTGTTTTCTTCAGCTAAATACCCAGAAGTGGAATTGCTGGATTATATAGTAGTTCTATTTTTAATTTTTAAAGGAACTTCCATATTGTTTTCCACAGTGGCTGCATCAACTTCCATACCCACCAGCAGGGCACAAGTGTTTCCTTTTCTCCAAATCCGCCCAGCCTTGTTATTTGTTGTCTTTTTGAGAATAGCCACTCTAGCAGGTGTGATATGGTATCTCATTGTGGTTTTCACTTGCATTTCCAGTTTTATACTGATATTGAGCATCTTTTCATGTAGTTGTTGACTCTCTGTATGTCTCCTGTTGTTTTTTCATCCTCATCAAGGTTTGAAGATTTCAGACCGAGGTATTAAGAGCTGTAGCCAGCACAGACTTTTTATCCCAGGGTTTTTAACTTGATTCCTTTTAGTTAGAACCAAACTAGGCTCAGTTTCAGTAGATGCATGCTTCACAAAATGCTTTACAATGGAGCAATCTGGAAATGCTATGAAACAGGGCTTCCTGGGACATCTGTGTGGTGTCTCTGTGCATCAGGACCGTGGGAGTCATTGGGCACCTTACCTGGTACCTGCAGTTTTAAGACTTCATTATAGCAGCTTGGATTCAAAGGAAATCCATCTGAAGGCATTTGATACAAATGAAATATGCTGCATTAATGTTTTTTTCTTTCTTTCCTAACTCTATAATGTCTTGGTCAACATGGGAGGGCTTTGTGGGCTGATACAATTTGTTTCAAATGGATACGTTTAAAATAACGTGTAGCAATTGGCTGCAAAAGAACTGAGTGAACTGACTTCTTGCAGCTGAAGGGCAGCTACCCTTCAAGGCAGGAAACCGGATGACTATGTACAGATGGTACAACATGGTTGTCTGGGGTTTGCTCAGCAAACTAGGGGCCTGAGTTCAAATGTGAGGCAGTCCGGTGACTCTCCTATGGCTTTGGGTAAAGTTCTGGGCCTCAGATCAGTGCGGAAATGATGATGATTCCCTCCTGTTGCAGGAGGAAAGTGTGGCTTGTATAAATGTGTTGGCTGTTAATTTTTTTGAATTGATAATGAAATGAAGAAAGTACTTTAATTAATTATATTCAAAAAATTGCCTCGACTTTTATTGTCTTAAGTTCCTTTTTGCCCTGACTGCATATGTTAGCTGTTTGATTGCATAACACATGCCTAGAGAACTTTCTCATCCATAGCCCCGAGCGGGAAGTGTGGTAAACGGGTTAGAAAACTTTTTCCCCATAGTTTCAAGCATGCTCCTCAGAAGGGCC
Source organism: Bubalus bubalis (assembly GCF_019923935.1). Classification (NCBI taxonomy): domain Eukaryota; kingdom Metazoa; phylum Chordata; class Mammalia; order Artiodactyla; family Bovidae; genus Bubalus; species Bubalus bubalis. The sequence continues at coordinate 27,760,118 of NC_059158.1, forward strand.
TGGGGTACACAGTGACCTTAAAGGGGGAAGTCAGGTGAAGTCAGCAATGGGAAATACTCACCTAAATTCTGGGAAATCCATCCTTAACTCCATTAATTTTGTGCATTTCTATGTGTCAGTCTTTTCCTGGCACCAAGTTGGTATTACTCATTTTATGAGGGGACCTTGCTTGTATCCAAAGCTAAGTGGGCCAGTGATAGAATTTTTAATAGGCTGAGAACATGATATCATTCATATATATATATCATGTAACTTTTTTATGAATTAGTTTTATATAAATTCTTTAAAAGCTTAATATTAGGATGTGTTGTTACTGCCCTTTACCTTTTGAGAAGGTGCAATCTAGGCAGGTAAACTTAAGAAAAAAAGGATCCAGGTCCATTTTTGCTCAGTATTGCCTGGACTATTATATCTTCATGTACGTAGTTGTTCAGTCACTCAGTCATGTCCGACTCTTTGCGACCCCACGAACTGTAGCACGCAAGGCTTCTCTCTGCATCACCATCTCCAGAGTTTGCTCAAACTCATGTCCACTGAGCTGGTGATGCTGTCCAACCATCTCATCCTCTGTCATCCCCTTCTCCTCCTGCCTTCAGTCTTTCCCAGCATTAGGATTTTTTCCAATGAGTCAGTTCTTTGCATCAGGTGGCCAAAGTATTGGAGCTTCAGCTTCAGCATCAGTCCTTCCAATGACAATTCAGTGTTGATTTCCTTGAGGATTGACTGGGTTGATCTCCTTGCATGCCGAGGGACTCTCAAAAGTCTTCTCCAACACCACAGTTTGAAAACATCAGTTCTTCAGCACTCAGCCTTCTTGTGGTCCAACTCTCACATCTGTACATGACTTCTGGAAAAAATGATAGCTTTTGCTATGTAGACTTTTGTTGGCAAAGTAATGTCTCTGCTTTTTAATATGCTGTCTAGGTTTGTCATAGCTTTTCTTCCAAGGAGCAAGTATATAGTATGTGCATGCTGCTGCTGCTGCTAAGTCACTTCAGTCGTGTCCGACTCTGTGCGACCCCATAGATGGCAGCCCACCATGCTCCCCCGTCCCTGGGATTCTCCAGGAAAGAACACTAGAGTGGGTTGCCATTTCCTTCCCCAATGCATGAAAGTGAAAACTGAAAGTGAAGTTGCTCAGTTGTGTCTGACTCTTAGTACATAATAGGTACTCAAATAATTGTTGAATGACTGAGTTTCTGACCTGAAGAGTCAGATTCATGTTGGCTGTGAATTTTTCTGTAATCAGAGCCCTTCCTGGTATCCTCAAATGTTAGTGGGTTAGTCCAGACAGTGACCAATTTCATTTACTACTTGTGTATCAGGAGATCAGAGACAAAGGCTTTTTCATGTGGGGGACACTTGGCTCTGAAACCCCTTATTTCTCCCAATCAGACATGACTTACTTTATTTACCTCCAGAGAACAGTCCCAGACATACTTGATTAGCCTTAAATGAAAGATAAGCCGTTGCTGTGAGAAAGGACATGCTTTCAGTAGATGGGCAGACAGACAGATAGATAGATATTAAACAATTTACAGTTTGTGTCTTGACAACTTGGATATTGTAACATGAAACATGCTATCGAAAGGGACCAGTCCCTTCCTAGCACAGAAGCTACAATATTTTCAGTAACAAAAGATAAATATTTCAATCGTCCTTCCTTAAGACCCTTCACGGACTTTCTATTAGCCTTTTACGTCAGGTTTGAACTCCTTGATATGGTTTGCAAAGTCCTCTGGGACTTGATCTCTCCTTACCTTCTCTACCTCATTTGTCGATTAATGATTCTTGCATCCTGTTTGTCCATACTGGGAGTGAAGTTGGAAATCAGGGATGCTTATATATCTAGAATTTTTGTGCAGGTTAAATTATACCAAAGGCAGCTTTTCATTACTATCATTTCCCATGTACTGTAATATTCCTGGGAGTCAAAGGCAGGATGTACTCTCATTTTTTAAATAAATACTATGAGGAAATGACTGTTATCATTCACTTATAAAATTATCATGTTGTAGGTGAATCATTGTTTACAATATTCAGAGAATATATTTGGAACCTTTTAAAGTTAAAAAATAAAATAAAATAAAAAACAAACAAACAAACAAACAAAAATAATGATTTTTTTAATTGAACAATTATTGTTTTACAATGTTGTGTTGGTTTCTGCCATACAAAAAAAAAAAAAATCAGGCATAAATAACTACATGTGTCCCCTCCTTCTGAAACCTCCCTCCCCAGCCCCCAACCTTTTAAATAGATTGCTGAGAGAAATGTATGAGGTTTCATGACTGGTTAAAAAAAATGTGATTGGGTCAGTGCTAACTGAATTTTGATACAGAGAAGGAAGGAGATTATTTCAATGAATGAGTAACTTGGTAGCGAAGGAGATTTTTGCCTGCCTGGAAAAGACAATTTCTTCTCCCTCTGTTTTCTCCTTTCTTTCTGAGGTCTTAAGTGACCTTTTAGAAACCCAGCTAAGGGCCTTCAGAATTTAAATATCAGAAACTTTGTTGGTAAAAGGAAATTTTGATTTTCTGGAGGAAGAATGGAAATCAAGGTTTAGTTAAGCAGTAATTGATTACAATATAAACAAAGGCACTTATTTACATCTGAATATTTTGAATTCCTTTAGATATTTCTCTTCCATAATATGTTTACCCTTTGTAATTAGTATAGAATTAATTAATAAAAAAGATAACTTCATGATTTTTAAGTTTTATAGAAACAGTAAAAGGCTGAGTCATCATCTTTTTAGGTTATCTGTGAAGTTGACCAGTTCACTAAAACCAGGGAGCAATGAAACTTGGAGCAATGAAACTTCACTGTGACCTTCTGGAAGTACTGACTATATTTTTTACATTTTTATCATGGCACCTAGAAGAAGGACTAGGAAATAACAACAAATGTTGGTTGAATGACAAAGTGAATTAATCTGCAATTCCAGTCTTGTATTTCTCAACCTGTTTTAGACAGCGGACACATGGAACAAGCTTTATTAACCTAGAACAGTGGTTCTCCAAGTATGTTCCCTGGTCAGCAGCAAGAACATCACCTGGGAACTTGCTAGAGATGCACATTTGGGGACCCTGTAGAAAATGTACTCTGGGGGTGGGGTGACACCTCCAATCTGTCTTTTAAGACCTCTGGGTGATTCTGTACACTCCCCGATAGCTCAGTTGGGAAAGAATCCCCCTGCAATGCAGGAGACCCCAGTTAGATTCGTGGGTTGGGAAGATCTGCTGGAGAAGGGATAAGCCACCCACTCCAGTATTCTTGGGCTTCTCTTGTGGCTCAGCTGCTAAAGAATCTACCTGTAATGAGGGAGACCTGGGTTCGATCCCTGGGTTGGGAAGATCCCCTGCAGAAAGGAAAGGTTACCCACTCCAGTATTCTGGCCTAGAGAATTGGACTATACATGGACTATACATGGACTGTATAGTCCATGGGGTCACAAAGAGTTGGACACGACTGAGAAACTTTCACTTCACTTCACTTCAAGTTTGAGAAATACTAGCCTGAAACAACTTGATGCCTGCTGATGCAGGAGATGCAAGAGACTCGAGTTTGATCTCTAGGTCAGAAAGATCCCTGGAGTAGGAAATGGCAACCCATTCCAATGTTCTTTTTTGGAAAGAAAGAATCCCACGGACAGAGGAGACTGTTGGGCTACAGTCCATGAGGTTGCAAACAGTCGGACACAACTGAGTGCAAGCATAAAATAAAGCCTAAAACAACAGAGGAAGCCATATAGGATTGTCTGGACTGGAAACCAATTAACCTGGTCCAGCTACTTTTTTCCCAAAGGCTATGCGACCCTTTGCAAAGGGCAGTGGAAATCTTGCTGGCTGCATTGAATGTGCCTGTCCTGAATGTGGAATTTTAGTTAGATACACTTGTCTCTCCTACCAGGGAAATCTGAGCTTATGAAAGTGATTCTCCCAACTGCTATTGTTTCATGGCTCTGTGTCAGTGGTTTTATTTCCGATATGTTTTCTCTTCCACGTTGCCCATTTGACTAGCAGTGCCAGGCTAATTAAGGAATTAGTATGTGGCACCCATTCGAGGAGGTGTGTGATTCTCTTTCTGCATCCTGAGAACATTTTTGCAAATACTTTCTGGTTCATATTTTCTTTTTTTAATCAGGCAGAGACATTACAATTAAAATACCGTTAAAGTGATTCTGGCAAGTATTGCAATAAGCATGTTTTTTAATTAAAGGAAGAACAGGGGGATGCATAAGCAGCCTCAGCTAAAGGGGAGAATTTCCTCTGATATCTATTTTAATTGAAATGAAAAAAAGACTCTGGAAAAGCAGCAGTAGCCTGTGTGTGTGTGTGTGTGTGTGTGACTCCCAGGTTGCTAGGTTGAGGTGTTCTGTGCTTGATTAATTAGTAGCCAGCCAGAGAGTCCATTGCCTTTGCCCCCAATCCTTAAAGCCTGATTTATGCCTCACCTCCCCCATGAATATGTGAGAGCCCCGGCATCTATTTCCTGAGCTGCTAGTGGATAGGATTATGGAGCGTGCACTGAGCTCTTGGGGGCTCTCGTTTGCCAGCCAAATTGATTTTCCGCCTCTCTGGCCGGGGACAAGCCCACCTCGAAGGCTTCCAGGCTCTGCTCCAGTGGATCAGGCACAAGCCTAATCCGGATCTCACCAACAAAGGAAGCTGTGTGCATCCCCATCAGAATGCAAGCTCTGAGCTGTGGATACCTTCCCTGAATGCTGGCCTTCTCTTCTTCCTCACCTTCTCCTGACACCTACCTGTATAGCAACAGAGTTCTGAAGGGCACAGTAGGGTGAAGCAGAGTACCCCAGCTCTGCCCCATCACTCAGCCCACGCTCCTTATCCAGAGAGAGCAGGACCCATCCATCCTGAATGTATGATCATCTCTTATTCTCCAGGGGAAGAGAATTCCATAGGCTCCCTCTGTGAAATAACTGGAAAGGTAACACAATACAGGATGCTAAAATTTTTAAGGAATTATTCAGAGTTGACACAAAAAGCTGAATGGAAGTTCATCTATGTGGATAAGCAAACTGGATAATTTACATCTGAAAATTTAGGTAGTTCAAGCTTTGAGTACGTGAATAATCTAGTTTGGTGACACAGATTGATCTAATGAATTGGGGATTGTCAGATTTCTCCCTGCATCTTGCCTCCATACATCTCTGGGTTTCCTTCTGCTTAAAATGGGAGTCATTCTCCCCAAGTTCATTCATTACCTGGCACGTGTGTCCTAACCAAGTGTACTCTTTCTCTGCACCCTTTGCCCTCAGATCCTCCTCAAAATGACACTAACTTTGCCATTGTCATCTGCCACCTTCCTAGTTCTTAAAGCTCTTCCAGGAACCCATCCCAACCTTTTGATTCCTCTCCAGTTTACTTGTTTCACTGACTGACCCAAAAGAATCGTTCTACTTCCTCTCTTTAGTCTAGTCTGTAAATACTAGATGATAGTCTTGTCTCTCTTCTGCTCTCACTCTACATGTCTGCCTAGGGAGACCTCATTCTCTTTTATAACTTCAACTCCTATTTATCTCACAAGTATTTAGTGACTGCTTTCCAAGCTCCCTGTATGACAGGCACTGTTTTAGGAACAGGGGCTGCAGCTGCGAATTAAACCTGGACTGTAAGAGAATAAAGATGTATTACATAAGCCAAAAAAAAATAAAAAATAAAATAAATAAACACATCCAAATTCTTGTTCTCTTGGAGTTTATATTCATAAGGAAACAGTCATATTGCATTTTGTGTTAGATTTTCTGAGCTGCATGGAGAACGATGCAGCAGGGGAGAAGGATCAGGACCTGGGCAGTGGTTTGTGATGGTTGGGGGATTTGCACACAGTGAGGGTAAAGGCTGTGCTTCAGGGGAGTGAGGGTCAGAGTGGCAGAGGACTGTGAGCTGGGGGGAAGAGATGGGGGAGAGGGGGACGGAGAGGGCCAGCCCTGCTGGGTTTGGTGGGCTTTGACTCTGTGTGTGGTGGAAGCTGTTGGAGAATTCCCAGCAGAGAGGTGATGTGATGAAGTTTACATTAAAAATCACATTGTTGTTTTGAGAGTAGACCCTAGGGTTGGGCCAGGGGCAGAGCAAAGAGCTGAGTTACAAGGCTCTATGGTTACTTGGAGATGAGATGTGACTTAGATCCCAGTGATGGATGTACAAGTGGTGAGAAGGGGCCGGATCACAGGGATGTTAGGAAGGAAGAATGCACAAGATTTCTTGGAGCCTCAGTTGTGGTGTGTGAGAGAGTAAGTGTGGCCTCCAGGACTTTCAAACTGAGCAATGGGAGGGATGGAGTTGCCATTTACGGAAATGGGACAAGACAAGGAGTTCACTTTTTGGATGTTCTAAGTCAAGAAAACTTTGAGACATCCATATAGAGATACCAAGAAACAGATGGGTCTACAAATCTTGAACTGAGGGCAGAAATGGGCCTTGGGAGTCATCTGGGAGTCATTGGTGATTAGGGTACGATGGACTTTGAAACCTTAAGACAAGGTGAGAAAAGCAAGGCCATGTTCATAGAATGATTGGAAAAGTGATCAAGGGACTGAGTCTTGTGACATTCCAAGTGTCAGTGGTTGGGACAGTCGGGAGGAATCAGGCAGAGGAGGCCGGGAGGAGAGGCTGGGAGTGGGGAGGGATCCAGGAGAGCACAGAACTGGGCGGCCGGGGTATGGAGCAGCAAGCAAGGACTGAGTGCGCATGTCAGATGCCATGGCTGCTCAGCAAAGGTGAGCACTGAGCACTCGGCCTTGGATTCAGCAGTGTGATTGCCACTTGTGACCTTGATAGGACCAGTTTTGGTGGAATGGCCAAGCAAAGCCCTACAGGGGAGAGTTCCACAGAGACTACAGGAAAAGAATTGGGATAGAAGATATAGCCAGTTCTTTTCCGGTACCATGTGGGGTCCTAGCTCCCCACGTGTTAGGCACTCAGTCATGTCCGACTCTTTGTGACGCCATTGACTGTAGCCCATCAGGCTCCTCTGTCCTTGGCATTCTCCAGGCAAGAATACTGGAGTGGGTAGCCATTCCCTTCTCCAGGGGATCTTCCTAACCAAGGGATTGAACCCGAGTCTTCTGCATTGCAAGCAGATTCTTTACCATTTGAGCCACCAGGGAAGCCCCCTAGTCCCCCAACCAGGGATTGAACAGGCACCTCCATCCTGTGAAATCTGAAGAGTCTTAACCACTGGACTGCCAAGGAAGTCCCTTGATGAGTATATTCTTGTATGGTATAATATTTATACTCTAAGTGTTTTCTGTAATGGGGAAAATAGCTACAACTGCGTATTTGTTTTTCTTTAAAACACACTCATGCACACCAAATCATTTTGTGGTTATTACAGAGGATGGCTAATTGTGGGGTTAGCCCAAAGTAGGTTTTGATGTACTTTGCAAACATTCACTAGCTGCTAAAAGTCTCTTTTACTTCCCTTTAAAAGAAGTAAAAGAGACATTTAATGGAAACAAATGATTACATGTAAAAAGTTGTGTTCATTTGTTTATTTTGGAGGGGAAGTAACAATAATGATGGTTGATTGATTTTTATAAAATTACCCAAGGTCACCCGTGGGACGTACTCAGCTTTCATGAACAATCATAACAAGCAGTGTCAGGGTCAGAGCCAAAGGCTGATTTCAGCCCCGCTCTTTATTTCAGCTTTCACAAATGGGGTCAAGTTCTATAAAGTGGAGAAATAAAGTCCTCCCACTTCCCTCCCATATTCAAGTAACTCTTCTTTATGGCAGCTCGGTATGTATTTGTCTTAAGCTAATAAAGTGTGCAATGAAACACTTGGGGCCTTGGCACAGAGGTAGATTGAATATAAACTTCCTGTTCTTTCGCACCAAGAAGCTTTTACCTTGGTTATCACATACAATTATTTCAACCAAAATTAGCTGAATTCCACAACAAATGTGTGTTCAATTGTGTCTGACTCTTAGTCCTCCACGCTCCTCTGCTCATGGAATTTTCCAGGCAAGAATACTGGCATGGAGTGCCATTTCCTACTCTAGGGGATCTACCTGACCCAGGGATCAAACCCAGTCTCTTGCGTCTCCTGCGCTGACAGACAGATTCTTTACCACTAACTCCACTTGGGAAGTCCCAAATTTCATAACAAACTTTCTTCCATATTTACCTAGACTTCCCTATACATACTTGCTACTGATAAAGTAAAGAAGGAAGGCTTTTCTGCAGGTAATCACATTAACTAATTACTCCTACTTATAGTACTCTTGCCAATGCAAATTATTTTTTGGGGAGCTGAGCTTTTCTCCCTTCATTAGTGTTATTATTAGGTCCCATCAGTAAATGACTTTTTCAAATTTCTGCCAATTTTCCTCAGTATATTTAATATTTTGCTTGATAGTACAAGGGACAAATCCCCGATTTATAAATTTACCCACTAATCCTTGTAATCTGCCTCAAATCCTTTTCAGAATGAGATGAAGTATATCAACATTAATAAAATTAAAATAAACCTCATATAAACAAGCCATAGGCAAACGTACCTAAAAAAGGAGCATGTCTTTTTTCTTAAAAGTAACTATGATAAATAATGAAATTAATGAAATAATTAATGAAAAGTATTTCCTAATTAATGAAAAAGCTACCTGGTAGGGTTTGCAAAGTGGATAGAACGTGAGTGTCTCTGTCAGGTGGTCCTGGGTTCTAGTGCTCACTCTGCTTCCCCCAGCCCACTATCTGCTCTGAAATACGGAGTGTGATGTTGACTTCCTAGGCTTGTTTGGAAAGGTTGTTTCAGAGAACATTGCTAAAGATACTGGCATAGGATATGTGCTTAATACATGTCAGTTCCCTTGTTTTCCCCATCATCTCATTTGAATTCCTCACTGTGCAGGTAATCTCTTTCTCAAGTGACATTCAAAGTTCCCTGCAGTGTAGGTGGTGTCTGGAGAAGAAGAGGTCCATGTCTCCATCAGTGTCAAAGGCACACTTGACTGCTTTCTTTGTGGATGTAGATGTCAAGTGTTCTAGAGTCAGAAGGAGCCTCATTGGATGCATAACTCTGTTCCACATGTCACTGAGGAGCAGACAGACCATCCCTTGGCACTGAGTGGGACAGATTTGGAAATTGAGAAGTCTAAGGCCCAGCAACTTTGTGAGACGTACTGAGGGTCATTCAGAGGCCAATACCAGAGTGGGGACAGGTATCTGATTCAATACTCTGTCTCCATCATGGTTCATCTCAGTTCAGATTTCCTGACTATAGATATGGTGCAACCCATTGTTGGACCCATTGTTCAACCCATGTTCCACTAGTTGAAGATTTGGGACATTAATGACACATGGCTGTGAGTGAAAATGTTCTAGTGAATGCATGAATGTAACCTGTACCACAGGTCGCATTTCTTCCCTCTTGTTCACAGCAGGATTCATTTATTGTTGTTCAGTCATTCAGTTGTGTCCAACTCTTTGCAACCCTGTGGACTTCAGCATGCCAGGCTTCCCTGTCCTTCACTGTCTCCTGGAGTTTGCTCAAACTCATGTCCATTGAGTCAGTGATGCCATTCAACTCATCTCATCCTGTCATCCTCTTCTCCTGTCTTCAGTCTTTCCCAGCATCAGGGTCTTTTCCAATGAGTCCGATCTTTGCATCAGGTGGCCAAAGAATTGGAGCTTCAGCTTCAGCATCAGTCCTTCCAATGAATATTCAGAGTTGATTTTCTTTAGGATTGACTGGTTTGATCTCCTTGCTCGCCAAGGGACTCTCAAGTTCGAAAGAATCAATTCCTTGACATGGGACTCATTACTGCATTTCTAATGATTATTCTTGTCATTTTAATGACAATGGAAGGGAAAATTAAAGTCAGACTTTAAAATCAGAATTGCCAGCAGGCCCTTTGGAAGACTGGTAAGGATTGTGGTGCTGCTATTCAAGCATCAAACCTGTAGGTCACCGAAGGCGAGTTGCTTCTTGGGTCAGTCAGCTTATAGTGTGATCAACTTGCCGTTTTTGGAAAAGGGACATCGGGACAACAGAGGCTGAGGTGTTGGAAAGAGGTGGCCTTTTGGAGGGGCTTGGCAGGTGAGGGTCTCAGAAACAGGGACTCTTCTCAGGCTTGTTAAGATACAACCACTGGAATTACTAAGAATCAAATATTTCCAGGATAATGGATGTTGGTCAGCTAAAGTGCAAAAAATTTCATAATGCCACCTAATTACACTGCCTTTTACCATGTCTTATAATTGTGGCATTATTTTCTTCTATTCCTATTTTCTGTTTACTGTTTCCCTGTTTTTTAAAACTTAATTTTCTAAGCTGCTATTACGCGGTGAAACAGTGACCTTCTCATTTCTTACTTAACCACTCCTAAACTTCTAGGCATTTAGGTTATTGTGAATAAAAGCACTATAAATAAAGCTGCTGTGAATTGTGATAGCTAACCTAAGCTGACTTAGTAATACTGTGCTTCTGCTCCTTGATGTCAGATGACTCAACCGTGCTTCTAGGAAAGAAGGTGAGATAAATCTAAATTTCAGCAGAATCATATAAATGAAAATGGTTTCATCAGACATTATAACTGTCAAAAGAAGGTGAGCCTCATCTTCCCAGAGACTGAGTGTCTTCTCTGTGGCTCTTAGGAGGGAAGTTGATCTTCCTGGACCTGGGACCCATCGAACTCAGGACACACTCCATCCTTGTTTCTGATGGTGGAGAACTCCGGATTGGATCTGAGGACAAGCCCTTCCAAGGCAAAGCTCGGATCAAACTCTATGGGAGCTCCTACTCTGCCCGCTTCTTCCCATATGGAGTCAAGTTCCTGGCTGTGAGGAATGGAACTCTTTCCCTTCATGGTGAGTGAGGCAACTGGCCAGAGGAATTGAGGTAGAGCTTTGTCTAGCCAAGGTACAGACAATGGGGAAAATGGCTAAAACTACTCACATCTCTTTGACTGTTAGTTGCTGAGGTAACTGAAATAAAGCACGGGCACTGTTTTCTTAAATAAGGAATATTTATATTATTATTTTTTACTGTAGTATTTGCTTTACAATGATATGTTAGTGTCTGCTGTATGGAAAGTAAATCAGCTATATGTATGCATATATGCCCTCTTTTTTTGATTTCCTTCCTATTTAGGTCACTACAGAGAACGGAGTAGAGTTCCCTGTGCTATTCAGCTGGTTCTCACTAGTTATCTATTTTATACATAGTATCAAGAGTGAATGTCAGTCCCAATCTCCCACTCCATCCACCCCCTTGATATCCACGTTTGTTCTCTACATTTGTGCCTCTATTTCTGCTTTGCAAATAAGTCCGTCTATACCATTAAATAGGGAATATTAATTGTGATGCTACTCACCGCAGAATATACTATGGTTCTCAGTTATTCACTTGCCTTTCTGCAAGAGGATTATACACCTCTTCTCTCTGTCAGGTAACTTTCAGTTCCTCCCAGTGGGTAGACCATATTTCCTTGTCCCAGTGAGAGTGGGCTTCACCTTGGACTTGCTTTGGTCAATGGAATGGGAGCAGAAATGATGTACTTCATGGTCAAATCAAAGTTTTAAGAACCAGTGTAATACTTTGAACATTTTTCTGTTTTCTTTCTGCTTGAGAATACACCATCTCCTATAGGGACAGGGGCAGTCCCTTAAGCTTGGGCACAGCTGCATGTGACCTACTGCTCCCCTGTGTTTGAGTGAGGAATAAACTTTTGTTGTCATGAATGACTGAGATTTGTATTTGTAACTGTGGCTTAACCTAGTGAAAACTGACCAATGGGGTTACTTACTGTTACTTAGCCTAGTGAAAACTGACCAATGGGGTTACTTACTGTTACTTAACCTAGTGAAAACTGACCAGTGGGGTTACTTACTGTTACTTAGCCTAGTGAAAACTGACCAATGGGGTTACTTACTGTTACTTAACCTAGTGAAAACTGACCAATGGGGTTACTTACTGTTACTTAGCCTACACGGGTGGCTGTGTACACTGGTGGCATCACAGACCAAGCAGACAAGCTTCTTGTTGTTGCTGTTTTCCCCTCCTGGGAACAGGGTTCAGTTGGAGCTCTCCCTGGAATCCTGTTACAGGTGAGTTGGTGTTTATAGATTCCTGGGGAAAAAACAGATATTAGGTTATAGTGTGTTTCTGCTACAATTTTGTTTGCCTTTTGCTGACCTCATTGCACTTTGCAAAATAGACATTTTTATTTTCCTCGAGATTTGGGAAATTACTTTGTGTGCCAGGATAACCCTTAGCATCAACTAGAAAATGTAAGTATAACATGATGTGCGTGGAGTGTCTTTCAGTGGGTACTGATAAACATTTTATTACATGACACGAGCCAAAGGCAGATAAAAAGTGCAGGCACCAGATAGTGGCCCGATTTGGGTTTCTGGAGAGAAAATATGGTGTCTTCTACATTGGAATATCTGTGCTAACATAACAAAACAGGACCCTGTTACCTCTCATACGGTAATTGTTCTAGACATGGCATGTCGCTATGCTGAGGAGTCAGTCTTTTTTTGTGACATCAACGGTTTGTCCATTAAAAATTGTGGCCCTCAATCATTGTCTCCTAAAAGCCCTCTTCTGCCTTTTTTCAACTTACTGTGAGTAGAAGGGGGATCTTATCATCAAGCATTTATTAAATGTGGACCAGGGACCAGCTAGAGAGATACACACTGGGAGTGCATTTTGTAAGGTTGAAAAGCCCACAACTGTCTAGACAGAAATTCAAAACACCTACAGTATTGATTCTTGTATTCTACTTCTAAGCAGTACCTTTTTCTTCCCATTTTCATCAGCAAGCAGTTATATTGATCTTATAGCCCAGATCCATGAGGGGCTTCTGTCTGTTTACACAGCAGTGATGATCTCCAATGGTTGTTCTAGTCTAACAGCCACTTAGACCACCAACCCAATGTGCTGCTGTTTACCCTTGAGAAAAAGGCACAGATCAGTATTTCAACCAGCCTGATCCTGAAGGATCCTAAAGCTTCAGAAGTATCTGTTGGTTTGAGAGCCATTGTCCTATGAGATGCAGATGGTGTAACTCTTGCCTGAAGTGAAAATTCACCTGAAGAAGGATGAAACTCTCCCAATTCTTTCACTCGAATTCTTTCATTCCAATGTTTTCTTTCTCATGTTCTATTATGAAGGGTCAGAGAAAGACTTTACAAATATACCTTTGTGTGCTTATATTGTAAATGTACTCTGTGCTTCTAACCTCTGTGTTTTAATAGATGTCAAGTTAAGAAAATCCCTAGGACCATTGTTTATAATGAATATACGGGGCAATTAAAGCAAAGTAGATGCCTCTAATGTGTTTTAAGAATCCTGAAATTTCAAAAGTGTTGCTACCTTATCCTGGTGATGTTATTGGATGCTGAAAGCGCAGACATCTCCTCTCCCCAGCTTCCCTCATTTCCATCTTCTCCTCTCATTTTCCTCCTTCTCCTTTCCCAACCCGCTTCCCTTCCCTCCTTTTCCTCCTCCTCTTCTTTCCTATATTCCAAGGGTTAGGGTGTCATCAATGGCTGTCTTACCCCTTTCCCCACCGTCCTACTGATACAGGCATGAATATGATCTCTCTCATGAAGCAAAGCTTGAACATGAACACAGGCAAAATCAAGCTGTTTTCCTGATTGAGTTGCTGCTGCTGCGTCTCATTCATTTGAAAGAAATAGTGTGTAGAAAAGAGCTGAGCCACTGGGTGGGAAGGATCCCCAGTCACAGCCTGTGGTCTGTCAGCCCTCTCCCTTCTCTCTCCCTCACCACCTGAGGTCTCAAACAGACCTCCCCTCTGGCAGCATGGTGCCATAGCATGGTTAAAATCGTTACGTAATTTCACTGGCCTTTTCTCAGGGCCAAAGGTGGACCTGGTGACACTGGGGCTTTAGGGGAAAACTAATTATCTTTTGCTGTCAAGTATGCAGAAAAGTGAGCAACTTGATTCAGTGCTTTGCCCCCAGCAGGTCCCTAAAGACCCAACTTCACTCAGCTTTCCAGGATGCTATAGGGAGGGGAGCCACCAACCTTTGCGCACGGAAGATGCTTCTCGGGAAGATTCTGAAAATCAAGGTTTCTGGACCTCTCTTCCAGAATCTGAGTCTATGGGCTTGGCATGGGATTTGATTCAGGGAGTGCATGGACTGAACATGGAGAAAGGCTGTTTTTAGTGGTTCATGTAAGTTTAGGAATCAGAAATGAGTCTAGTTCTGCTGCTTATCAAGTATGACCTTGGGCAAATCAATCTCTATAAAACCAGGAAAACACAGTTCCTGCCTCGTAGACTTACTGCTTGTGAACTGCTCCAAAGTATCCAGCACATGGTAACACTCCAGCACTGTTAGTTATGGCTGTTCTGATGACATTTTCCCCCAAAGCAGCGAGTCCCCCATACCAATCATCTCATGTGCATGTGTGTGTGTGTTCACATGTGCGTGCGTGCTCAGTCTCTCAGTTGCATCTGACTCTTTGGGACCCCAAGGACTGTGGCCTACCAGTCTCCTCTATCAATGGCCTTTCATTCAGGCAAGAATACTAAAGCGGGTTGCCATTACCCACTCCAAGGGATCTTCCTGACCCAGGGGTAGAACTACATCTCTTGTGTCTCTGCACTGGCAGGCGAATTCTTTACCACTGCACTACCTGGGAAGCCCCAGTGATCTCATAGTTTCTTTCAAGGATAAGAGGGGACTTCTACTTGGCATGGAACCAGCTCTGCTGGAGATTTTTCTGCTTATTCATTATATTAAAAAAAAAATTACTTATTTATTTGGCTGCATCTGGTCTCAGTTGTGGCACACAGAATCTTTGTTGCATCATGTGAGATTGTTGTAGCACTTGGACTCTTTAGTTGTGGCTCAGTAGTTGCTGTGCATGGGCTTAGTTGCTCCATGGCATGTGGAATCTTAGTTCCCTGACCAGGGATCAAACCCTCGTCCCCTGAATTGCAAGGCAGACTCAACCACTGGACCAACAGAGAAGTCCCTCTTTATTCATTTCCTTGTCTACATTTCATCACAACAAGAGAGAAGTTTTAACGTTGGAGGTCATGAAGGAAAAACACTTCCAGGCACCTTTGGTCTGTTTCCAAAACTCAGTGAACACAGTTTGATTTTAATCTCTGTGGTGCAGCTGCTTCCTAGCGGTGGATAAACACCATTGCTGGGCATGATTATAATGAAGGCTTCTTGGAAACCATTTGCATGGGTTCCAGTCTAAGCAAAAGCAGAGCGCTGCCCTGCCAATGAGGCTTTTTCAAGTGTTTTATTCCCAACATCCAATAGGAAGAGGCCTCACTGATGGATACAAATTTCACTCCTAGAGGATCACACCAATGGGTCTGTGTTTCAGTGGCAGGCTTTCCCACCTTCTCTGTTCCATCTCATTCATCATGGCTGCCCCTCGTAACCCTTCTGCTCTAGTTGATTTTTATCATAGATTAAAGTTGCTAAGCAAACAGACTTTGTTGTTCAGCTGTCACCAAGAAAGATGGAGCTGAAAGCATGTTTTTCATGTTTTCGCTTTTAATGTAGAAAAATTCTCTTATACTCCTATACTCAGCTGCCCTGCCCCTACCCCTTACACACACTCATACACACACACACGCACACACAGCCCAGTATGTCTTTCTCTTTCTCTGGGTTTAGGAGTGGATGGGACCGCCTGGGTTCTGAATTTCTGGTGATCAGATGACTCAGTAAATTGTGTTGGCTGTATGCTTTGCTATGTTAATATGGCTAAAGGCTTGCAGATTCTTACAGAGTGTCAGTCTGGGGTTTTGGGGGGCTATTGTCAATGAGGAAATTTCACTCTCACCTTTTGCTCCCTCCCTCTGTCTGCCAATCCAGGTTCACCACCCCAGACCAAGTGCCAATCACATGTCACTTTTCAAGGGGGTTGCTGTCAGCCCGGGCAACTTGAATTTTTGACAATGTAATTACGGCCCTTGCTTCCACAGTGGGAGGCTGAACAGGATGGTGGGGCTTTTATTGATTGTTCAAAAGGGAAATTTATCAATGTCTCTCACTTCATTTCCAGTTCCTCCCTGAGAAATTTGGCTGACAGTTTCTCAGCAGAAAAAGCCGTCTTCTGGCCTTGAATGGACTTCTGTCTTTGTCCTTTTCAAGAAATTACAAGATCAGGCATTAAATATAAATGGAAGTTTGTGGGGAAAGTAAGACTGTGGGAACATGGTTGAAGGAAACAGTGTAACGTTATGAACAGGAGACTGTGATAGGAATAAATAGGAAAAAGGGGTCTAAACAAGCAGGTTTAAATACAGCTTACTTCCCTTCTCAAAATACCAAACATCTGTATGTAAACTCCATGCTTTTTATGAGTACTGTCTATGGGCATGGTTACTGTGTTGGTAAAGTGTATCAGGCTGTCTGGAAGCATGATGCTGTGTGCATGGAGTTGACACATGTGTCCAGGGCAGTGGTTTTTCCTATTAGACTCCACAAAATCTGAACATTTCTTGAGGGAACTGCAGAGGTTCTGCAAACAATGAATTATTTGGGGATCAAGCTATAAAGGTTTAAATTGCTCAAGCAACTGCCTCATTGTTTTTACTTCTAGCTTAAATTTATGTTAAAATAGTATTTCACTTGGAATAAAGAGTTCTATTGTGAAAATAGTGATAAAAATGACTCAAGTAGCTCATCTCTTCTTTTTCTTTTTTTAATTGAAATACTGTTGATTTACTATGTTGTGTTAATTTCCGCTGTACAGTGACTCAATTACATATATATATATACACACATACTCTTTTTTATATTCTTTTCCAATATGGTTTATCATAGGGTATTGAGTATACTTCTGTGTGCTATGCAGGCTTCCCCAGTGGCTCAGCAGTAGAGAATTCATTTGCAGTGCAGGAGACATGGGAGAAGTGGGTTTGATCCCTGGGTTGGGAAGACCCCCTGGAGAGGGAAATGGCAATCCACTCCAGTATTCTTGCTGGGAAAATCCCATGGACAGAGGAGCCTGGTGGGCTACAGTCCATGGGGTCACAAAGAGTCAGACACGACTGAAGCGACAGCATGCATAGGCAGTTCTATACGATAAGAGCCTGTTGTCTATCCATTCTATATATAATAGCTTACATCCCTCCTACACTGTTGGTGGGAATGTAAGTTGGTGCAACAACTATGGAAAAGAGTATGAAAGTGCCTCAGAAAACAAAACCCAGAATTACCATATGATCCATCTGTCTTTTGTATTCTCTTGGTGCTGGGGCAGGTAGAAGAAGTGAGGCAGGTGCTGAGGAAGATGAAGCAGGGAGGTTAACTAGCTTTTAACTGAACTGTGCAGTTGTATTCTCTCTGGATAATACTGGTTGATTGTTGATTCTCTCTCTCTCTGATCATTGGAGTCCTACAGAAAACCTTCCCACTGTTTTCCAGTGTGGAAGCTCCACCTGAGTTTGCAGTCCCCTTAGCTTCCACCAGAAATTTGGCTCAGATTAAGCTACCTTTCCCAGAATCTACTTGATCCAGAGGAAACTTACAAATCTTTCCATACCACAGATGCCCCACTCACAACGCTTTGCTCTAAGTCTCCTCTCCCCTGTTCAGATAAGCATGGAGAGCCCACACATACGCTGCTGTATATGTAGACATCCAATCTGGGAAAAAAGAAGCCAGTCTCCTTTTCTCACAGGCATCTCAAAGGCTGATATCTTTGAAGCCCCTTTTCTTTGATGAAGTGGAGAGAAATAGCCTCAGACCTCCCTCTGTGAGACGGCAAGGAAAAGGCTGCTCACGGGGCTGATGACTCACCCCCATGACTGAGAATTTCTTTGAATTTCCTCTCTTTGTTGATCATGTAGCTTGAGGTGGGGTCCATCCAGGAGTGGCTCCAATGGCAGAATTAGATTAGCCTCCTTTAATAAGCCTCAAGGAAAAGTTCATGTCGTTGTTCAGTTGCTCAGTTGTATATGACTCTCTGTGACCCCATAGACTGAAGCATGCCAGGCTTCCCTGTCCTTCACCATCTCCTGGAGTTTGCTCAGACTCATGTCCATTCAGTCGGTGATGCCATTCAACCATTTCATCCTCTGTTGCCCCTTTCTCCTCCTGCCCTCAATCTTTCCCAGCATCACAGTTTTCAAGTGAGTCAGCTTTTCTCATTAGGTGGCCAAAGAATTGGAGCTTCAGCTTCAGCATCAGTCCTTCCGATGAATATTCAGGGCTGATTTCCCTTAGGATTGATTGGTTTGATCTCCTTGCTGTCCAGGGGAACTCACCAGAGTCTTCTACAGCACCACAGTTCAAAAGCATCAATTCTTTGGCACTCAGCCTTCTTTATGGTCCAACTTTCACATTTGTACATGACTACTGGAAAAACCATAGCTTTGACTAGATGGACCTTTGTCAACCGATGGTGTCTCATGTAGCTTGAGGCGGGGTCTATCCAGTGATGGCTCCAATGGTAGAATTAGATTAGCCTCTTTTAATAAGCCTCAAGGAAATTCCCTGTCTGTTCATGGCTCATGTACAAATATGGATGCTTATCATCTTTTGTCCCTAGCTTGGTCCTCTTGGTTGGGTTGAGGGAGCAGAAGTCTCTGCTTGGCAGTTCGCTACATACGCGAAAGGGTGCTCCAAAGGGATGTTGGGTTAAAAGAGAGAGAAGCTGTTTTGTATGTGTGTGTTTTGTTTGATTTGGGGTGGGTGGAGAAAGTAAGCTCAAAGTGAGAGGAAGAATAGAGGAAGATGTATGAGAAACATAAAAAACCTGCTTTCTGTAATCTTAAATTTATAGACGCTTCAATCCAACACTGGGGTTCTAATCAGCTAGTATGTTGCGGCAGATGGGTAACTACTTAGTCAAGTTAATGTTGGTCAGTGTGGTTCTGGACTTAGAACCCTCAGCGTGTAGGATGGCCAGTGACTGATGACTGCTTCTCTATTCAGAGCACATGAGAATTGGTCCCTAACTATATGTCTCTCAAAATATGACCAATGCCATCAACAAAAGTAAGACCAATATTCTCTGTTGCCTTGTAAGCCTTCAAAAAAGTCGAAATACAATTATTCTATATGTGCATATCTGGTAAAATCTCAATTTATTCTTAGCTGAGATAACTTAGAATTTGTAATTGCTTGATCTGGGCAAGAGTGACCTTGGAACAATGGATAAGAAAGGGTTCCTTCCAGTAAGAGTATAAAGCACACTTTAAGGAACTTTAAAAATGTTAAAGTGAACATGCTGTTTTTAAGGTCTTAGGATTTTAGGTGTTTACTTTGAATGTATCCTGCTAATTAGAAATGAGTTCTAGCTATTTGATAATCCAAGTACAGCAGGAACCCCACTTAGAAACACATTATAAGCTACTTTAAGTTTCTATATATACCTGAAAGTGTTGGCATTTGTCAGGTCTTTTTTGGTTGCAAGTGACAGAAAACTCCATTCGAACCCCCCAAATCAGGGCATTTATTGCCTCATATAACTGAAAAAACTTGAGGCACAGCTGAGTCCAGGTGCTTCAATGAAGTCATTAGGACTTTGTTTCTCTGCAGCTCTCGGTTCTGCTTTCTCTTGAGTTGCCTTCATTTTCCAATCTGCCTCCTAAAGGCAGAAATAGGTTCCTGTGGCTTTAGATGAAAAAATGGCTCTTTTCCAATGACTATTATACCCCTGAGTAAATTACAACATTCCCCTCATCAAAATTTCACATCCCTCCCTCTGAGTTTTCCCTTTAGCTTTTAACACTCTCTAGCATATCATATTGGAGAAGGCAATGGCACCCCACTCCAGTACTCTTGCCTGGAAAATCCCATGGACAGAGGAGCCTGGTAGGCTGCAGTCCATGGGGTCGCTAAGAGTCTGACACGACTGAGCGACTTCACTTTCACGCATTGGAGAAGGAAATGGCAACCCACTCCAGTGTTTTTGCCTGGAGAATCCCAGGGACAAGGGAGCCTGGTGGGCTGCTGTCTATGGGGTCACACAGAGTCAGACACGACTGAAGTGTCTTAGCAGCAGCAGCAGCATATCATATATAGTTTATTTGTCATATATTGTGCTTATTCTAGTGTTTTCCCTAGTAGAATGTATACATCCCAAGGGCAAAGATTTTCATGTTTTGTTTTGTTTTTTTTCTCATTGACAATATACTCATTCCCTCCAATAGTGCCTGGACTCATAGTAGGCTTTCAACAAGTATATGTTGTGTGAATAATTGAAATGGAAAGCTTAAGCAGAAGCTTCAGGATTAGCTTTGACTGTGTTTGAGTCATAAGCCCATCACTGAAGCTACTGCTATGACCAGGGAAGTGGTGGTCTTATTGGTTGGGATGAACAAGAAGTGGGACCAACTTTCCAGACCCCCAAGACTACACAATCTGCAACCAAGAGAGGATGGTTTCTTAAGATTAGAGGTGTGTTATCTAACCAGAATAGGGGAATGGGCAGATAAAAGCAATAGCTTTTATCTTTTTAAAAGTCTACTTTAAAAATATTTGACAATCTGTTATTTTTACTACTTTTGCTAATTTGAAATTAAAATCAATAAATGTTAACTGGATATTTCAAACCTGTTTAGTTTGGCTGGGAAAAAGTTCCAGTCAGTTAATTCACTAAGTAAAACAAAATTTACTAGTGATAGAAAATTTGGAATTAAAAATTTTCTGATAACTGTGTTTCATTTTATCTAGACAGTGTTATTGAAAGAATGAGGTTGAGTCTAAGATATTTTTTACTTAGGGAATCCAGGACTGCATGGATCTTGATCTAGACTGGCCGCTCTTTTGTGTAAATATGTACATACTGGGTAATGGCCATCTAAGGCATCAATCCCCAGTATTAGGATTTAGCCCAAGCAAGGGAACCTCTCGTGAGCAATGGTGTGACTAATTCTTGACTAAGCTGTGAAGAGGAAGGACAACTGACCTTTGAAAAAAGTCAACTCTTCAGTGTTTCAGTTTCCATACACAAGTTGAAGATGATTCTAAAACATTTCTCATGATGCTGTTAGGTGATTAAATGAAACAAAACATGTACAGCACTTAGCACGGGAGAGGCATTGAGTGATACCTGCATATCTACTCAGTAAATATTAAATATTGTTGTTATTATTATTATCATGTGCATACTGTTTTGATTTGATGAAGCTGCCTTGTTATTCTGAGAGGGATGGGATGGTGTTTGTTGCTTTCCAGTAATCCGTCAACTGGAAACATTCCTGATAGCCCTCTTGTCCAGCCTTCTCCATATTATGTCCATCACCAGGTTCTGACTTTAATTCTTGAAAGACTCACAAGTCCATTTGCTTCTTGCCACTTCCATGACTACTACCTTAGTTTATGATGCCATCAACTTGGGCCTAGACTTTTGTTTAAGATTTCTAGTTTATCTTTTAGTTGCTATTTTCACCCCTCTCCAATTCATTGTTTACCCTGGAGCCAGAGTGATCTTTTAAAAATGCAGATCTGTTCACATTACGCCACTGCTCAAAACTCTTCAGTGGCTTTCCATTGTCCCTAAGATAAAGTCCAAAATTTCTAACCTGTTTATAGCACCTTCTCTGGTGTAGGTTCCTGTATTTCCTGGTGTGTTTTCCAACCCTCTCTCATTCTCCTCCCCCACTGCTTTTCGGTCTTAGTAACCTTTTTTCTTAATGATGTTTTAAGACTAAAAAAGATCTTAATGACCCAGATAACCATGGTGGTGTGATTACTCACCTAGAGCCAGATATCCTGGAGTCTGAAGTCAAGTGGGCCTTCATCACTATAAACAAAGCTAGTGGAGGTGATGGAATTCCAGCTGAGCTTTTTCAAATCCTAAAAGATGATGCTGTGAACGTGCTGCACTCAATATGCCAGCAATTTGGAAAACTCAGCAGTGGCCACAGGACTGGAAAAGGTCAGTTTTCATTACAATCCCTAAGAAAGGCAATGCCTAAGAATGTTCAAACTACTGCACAATTGCACTCATCTCACATGCTAGCAAAGTAATGCTCAAAATTCTCCAAGCGAGGCTTCAACAGTATATGAACTGAGAACTTCCAGATGTTCAAGTGGGATTTAGAAAAGGCAGAGGAACCAGAGATCAAATTGCCAACATCCATTGGATCATCAAAAAAGAAAGAGAGTCCCAGAAAAACTTCTACTTCTGCTTTATTGACTACACCAAAGCCTTTGACTGTGTGGATCACAACAAACTGGGAAATTCTGAAAGAGATGGGAATAGCAGACAACCTTACCTGTCTCCTGAGAAATCTGTATGCAGGTCAAGAAGCAACAGTTAGAAACAGACATGGAACAACAGACTGGTTCCATATTGGGAAAGGAGTACGTTTTAGCTTATATGAAGAGTGCATCATGTGAAATGCTGGGCTGAATGAAGCACAAGCTGGAATCAAGATTGCCGGGAGAAATATCAATAAGCCAGGTAGGCAGATGACACCACTCTTACAGCAAAGAGTGAAGCGAAACTAAAGAGACTCTTGAAAGTGAAAGAGAAGAGTGAAAAAGCTGGCTTAAAATTTAACATTTAAAAACTAAGATCATGGCATCCGGTCCCATCAGTCAGTTCAGTTCAGTCGCTCAGTCATGTCCAACTCTTTGCAACCTCATGGACTGCAGCATGCCAGGCCTCGCTGTCCATCACCAACTCCTGGAGTCTACTCAAACTCATCCATTGAATCGGTGATGCCATCGAACCATCTCATCCTCTGTCATCCCTGTCTCTGTCATCTGGTCCCATTACTTCATGGCAAATAGATTGGAAAATAATGGAAACAGTGACAGACTTTTTTTTCTTAGGCTCCAAAATCACTGCATATGGTGACTGCAGCTATGAAATTAACAGACACTTGCTTCTTGGAAGAAAAGCTATGACAAATCTAGGAAGCATATTAAAAAGCAGAGATGTTACTTTGCCAACAAAGGTCCGTCTAGTCAAAGTTATGGTTTTTCCAGTAGTCGTGTATGGATGCGTGAGTTGGACTGTAAAGAAAGCTGAGCACTGAAGAATTGATGCTTTTGAACTGTGGTGTTGGAGAAGACTCTTGAGAGTCCCTTGGACTGCAAGGATATCAAACCAGTCCATCCTAAAGGAAATCAGTCCTGAATATTCATTGGAAGAACTGATGCTGAAGCTGAAACTCCAAAATTTCGGCCACCTGATGCGAACTGACTCATTGGAAAAGACTCTGATGCTGGGAAAGATTTGAAGGTGGGAGAAGGGGACGACAGAGGTTGAGATGTTTGGATGGCTTCACCAATTTGATGGACATGAGTTTGAGCAAGCTCCAGGAGTTGGGTGATGGACAGGGAAGCCTGGTGTGCTGCAGTCCACGGGGTCGCAAAGAGTCAGACGTGACTGTGTGACTGAACTGATCTGAACCTTCTTTCAGGGGCTTCCCTGGTGGCTCAGTGGTAAAGAATCTGCCTGCAATGCAGGAGACGCAGGTTCTGTCCCTGAGTTGGGAAGATCCTCTGGAGGAGGGCATGACAACCACTCTAGTACTCTTGCCTGGAGAATCCCATGGACAGAGGAGCCTGGCAGGCTGCAGTGCATAGTGTTGCACAGAGTCAAACATGACTGAAGTGACTAAGCAGCAGCAGCAACCTTCTTTCAGGATTCCCTGTTGGCTCAGTGGTAAAGAATCCACCTGCAATGCAGGAGACACAGGAGACATGGGTTCAATCCATTGGTTGGGAAGATCCCCTGAAGGAGGAAATGGCAAACCCACTCTAGTATTCTTGCTGGAAAAATCCCATGGACAGAGTGGCCTGGTGGGCTACAGTCTGTGGGGTCCCAAAGAGTTGGATGTGACTGAAACACAACTTTCCTTTAGCTTATTAAATGGTTAACGTATTCTAGATTTTACATTTTTTATGTTTTTGAGTAGCAAAAGAAATCCAGCTTTGTTAAGTAAATGGAATGCTCCATAGGCAGGAGCATGTGATTTTTCCTTCAAAGAGAATTCTTCCCCATGTATCATCAAAGCAGTATTATTAATATTACTGCTTTCAGCCTGGTCCTGAAGAAAGAGTATCATTAAATTGGGCATTATATTCAGTATTTGTTAAAAATTGGATTTTTACTGAGATTGTGGCACTTTATATTAAAAATTTTCAAAGCTACTTTCCATTCTTGCCTCTCATTTAACTCTCACAACAACTCTGTGAAGTAAGAACCACTGGGATTGTAACTTTCATCTCAGAGATGATGAAACTGGGGCCTGGAAGAGGAGGTAACTAATATTCACTCCATCCTCTTCAAGGGCTTATGATGCACCTGGGCTTTCTGCTATTTTACATACACATAGCTGGTGTTTACCTGTGACAGAAAGACAAACACAAGATACTCCTTCCAGGTTTCTGGAATGTTCTTCTTCAGTTTTAATTTTCTCTGATTATCTATGTGGGGCTTTGTTACTTTTGACTCCCTTTGTAGTATTTTTGATAGGGGGACAAAGAACCTGCTTCTTCCCCAGTTTGTTATTTGCCTTTAGTATTTTTATGGAATTTTCTGATTTCTATAATGGCAAAATTACAGATATCTTCTTTTGTGGTTTCTGCCTTTGATTTCCTGGTTAGAAAATTCTCACCTATCCAAAGACTATATAAAAGTTTATCTGTTTGTTTCTTGGTACATTTTTATTTTTTTCACATTAGTGTCTTTAATCCAAAGTCAGAAGACAATGGCCTGTGGGCTAAATCTGGCCCTATTTTTGCAAACAAAATTTTATTGAAGCTCAGCCATGCCCATGTGTTTAGGTGTGTTTATGGCTACTTCTTGATTCTGTGACAGAGCTGAGTAGTTGCAACAGAGGCAATCTGGCCTGCAGACCAAAATCTGTTGTTTGGCTCTGAATAGAAAATGTTTGCCAATCCCTTCTTTAGTTCATCTAGAATTTATTTTGATATAGTGGATAAGTTCATTATCTAATTTCTTTTCAAATGACTAGTCCATTTTCTCAACACTATCAATTCAACAATGCAATTATGCTATTCTGAAAAAATGCCTCCAAATATGTTCATACCCCAATTCCTAGAACTCATGAAGGTTTGGCAACAGCAACTTTGCAGGTGTGATTAAGTAAAATATTTTAAAATGGGGAGATTATCCTGCATAATTCAAGTGGGCCCAAGTTAATCACACTGGTCCTTATCAAAGGGATACCGGAGGAGTCAGAGGAGAAGGAGATGCAATGATAGAAGCAGAGAGAGGAGTGAGTGTTTGAAGATGAAGGAGGGGCCACAAGCCAAGGGATATAGGTGGCCACTGGAAACCAAAAAAGACAAGGAAACAGATTTTCCTCTCAGAGCCTCCAAAAGGAAACAGCTCTGCTTGAATTTTTAACTCAGTGAATCCAGTTTCAGAATTCTAACATCTAGAATCATGAAACAATACATTTACATTTTTTAAAGACATTAATTTTGTGGTTAATTTGTTCAATCATTAGGAAACATACATTCCTTTATCATATGCTAATTTCTTATTTGATAGAGATACAAATAACTGTCTTTTATAAATAAAGAGCTTTTAACAACAAATTTAAGTTCTGGTGTTGGGTGTGAATAGACATATCAGTGCAGTTAATGCAAATGACCAACATGAATTTATGTGGGGAGTGCTTGGGTGTGTTCACAGTGCCATGTTCACAGGGGAGAGAGATTATTCTTTATTTTTTTGAGTTTTCTCCAATCTTCACCTCATTAGTAATCACAGAAATGCAAAATAAAGTAAAAGTGATTTTTTTCCCTTAACAATCAATTTGGTCGATATTAAAGAAGTAGAATGTCTGAGGAATGGGCATTCATATATACTGCTAGTATGCATAGGGCATGTGCAGTTTTTCTGCACATGAGACAATTTGGTAATAAAATCAAACAGCTTAAAACTAGGCATTTGCCTTGATATGGCAATGTCACTTTTAGGAATTTAAAGTAGTGAAATGATCATGAGTATGCCTAAAAATTATGCTCAAGAATGGTCATATCTACACTGTTTATAAAAGGGAAATATTGAGAAAAAACAATATGAAAAAATAATGGATTAGTATTTAAAACAGACATTTAAAAAGTGATATACTATTATATTATCATGATATTACACAGTATATAATACAGATGAAAGATGTTCCTACTCTATTAAGTGAGAAAATTTATCAAAATGGTATGTACAGAATTATAGAATTTTTGTTTATACATATATGAAATGTCAACATACAAATATAGGGAAAGGATAGAAAAGATATATATTAATCTGTTGTAATAATTGGTGATGAATGGCTTTATTGTCGTCTTTCTTCTCTGTATTTTTATGTTAAACATTATACATTTATTGGTTTTCTGAAAGAAACAATGTCATTAAAAATTAGCTCTTTCTTCACTGTTACTCCATTCCATAGCATAATCCATAGTAATGATTATCAAAACAATTGTCTAGTAATATATCTGGGTTTTTATATATATAATATATTTGACCATGAATAGAAGTGGGTGTTAAAGATAAGTGCAGAAGCCTTTAGCTCTGACCAGTGGATCTTGCTCCTCTATCTAAAGAACTTTCCACACTATTCTGTAGGGCCTAGGAGGCTCATTGTTCAACTGACCTGAAATCCTCACAGGAGCTGGGAACAGTGCTCTAGATATTTCCACTTATCTTACATTATATGATTTCCTTGGTATTTTGAACTTTATCCTTTGATTCTTCTCAGTCACTTTTAAATCGTAGCACCAACAGTAAAGCTCAGATTGGTTAAAAACAAAAGTTAGCCTTTCTTTCATACCTCTAGAAAAGGCCTTCAATCAGAGTAGGGCTCATTGCACCATCCAGGTAACCTTGGTTAGCCTTGATCTAAACCTTTCTGCCAAATGAATGGCAGAATTCTTAGCACTGGGGGCAGATGTAGTCCCAGGTCTCGTTCATTGCAGTGCAGAAATGTTTGCTGATCAGCTGTGGGTGAGGCCCGTTGGTCTGCGTCTATACAGGATGCCTTAGCCAGTACCACTGGAGATTGCACCAAGGCTGCAGAAGGCTTTCAGTGCACACACAGAATCAAGCTTGCTCAGGATTCCCCTGCCAGGGCTTGCCTTCATCCAAGAGAGAAATCACAGCAAATTTTTCTCAAGGGCAGGGAGAAATGTACCTGCAAAATGCTTCATTCCATCTCTTTGGTCTGCCAGATAGTCTTGTTTTAATGCTAATATCACAGTCTTCTAAATAAAAGGGATCTCCTCTAATTCACAAATAGTTTGATTTCAAAGAATTCTCTTCTAAGTTGGTTGTTTGCAATTTGGAATGCATTTGTTCAAAGTTGGTTGAGATTAACACATACACATTACTATATGTAAAATAGGTAATCAACAAGGACCTACCGTATAGCACAGGGAACTCCACTCACTATTTTGTAATAACCTTTAAAAGAAAATAATCTGAATATGGATATGTATATATGTATAACTGAGTCACTGTGCTGTACACCTGAAACTAACACGATATTAAATCAACTTTACTCCAGTTTTAAAAAGTGCTGATAAACCTTGTGATTAATGACCCCTCTCCGGTGGGTCCTGCTCACCTTTCCAGGTGCATCCCCACTGCGCCTCCTCAGGTCCCCTTCCCTGCCATGCACCTGTGTTCCAGCCTTGCCTCTTCTATGGTGGTTATTTGAATGTGTTGCATTACTCCTCGCCACTGTACGCACCTTTGCCGCCTTTGCCTGGAGGGCTCTGCCCATTTTGTTCTTTGCTCAACTGTGGCTTATCCTTCAAGACCCAGCTCTGTTATCACGTGTTCTGGGAAGCATTCCTGGAAACAACCCCCTCCTCTGTGTGAGTGAGGTGCTCCATATCTCTTCATTGGTGGACCCCGAGTGTCCTTCTGTCTTAGCACTTAACAGAGTACATTTATGACATTTTGTCTATTTCCTGTACTGTTTATGGACGCTGGAAGACAGTGACTCTGTTCCCTTTATGTCTTTCTTCCCAGTGCTTCACAGATGTTCATCTACACCAAAGAAAAAATAGCATTCATTGTTTTGCTGTGGATAATGGTGAAGCTGCATACAGAAATAGGGAAAATAATTTGCATATATTTGAGAAAACATTTCTAGTCCTTTAGTGAGTTTCTTTATGTTTCTATTATGTTGTGAACATGATTTTCATGAAATGATTCTTTCCTCCCTCCCTCCTCTTTTCCCTCCCTTTCTTTTTCTCCTCTCTCTCTCTCCCTCCTCACCCACTCCCTTACTGATTTGGAAAGGTCTTGGCAGTTATTCACTTGGAATAAATTGAAAGATTGAAGTCCTACAAAACAAACAAAAGATAATTAGTGATTTTAAAGTATGTTAACCCACAATGATGATTTTCTTTCTTTCCATGCCCATTTGGCAGGATGCTTCTCTGGGCCGGTGTAATTATGGATGAATGTGCTGAAGTGCTTGAACAATAATTTGTAGGAAATACAATTTTGAGTAGAAGTCACTAGTGGGAATAAATGAATAACTTGTTGGTTAACAGGTCAATGTTGAAAACCCAAATAGGTTAAACATTGTATTAACTTATGAGTCAAGAGAACAATCTTTTTTTCTGTAAGCATATGCATAAAATTATTGAGCTTTTTAAACTGTATTTTTATATATTTTTTGATTTGTGGTAAGAAAGGAAGAGGGCCACCTGACCTGAGTTTCTGAAGAAGGAACTCTTCTCAAAATTCTGTAATGACCTATATAAGAAAAGAATCTAAAAAAGAGTGCATATGTGTGTGTGTGCATGTTTGCAAAATTGCCTCAGTTATGTCTGACTCTTTGTGACCCTACGGACCGTAGCCTGCCAGGCTCCTCTGTCCATGGGGTTCTCCAGGCAAGAATACTGGAGTGGGTTGCTATGCCCTCCTCCAGGGGATCTTCCCGACCCAGGGATCGAAACTGCATCTCCTGTGTTTTCTGCATCGGCAGGCGGGTTCTTTACCACTAGTGCCCCCTGGGAAGCCATGTATTACTAATTCATTTTGCTGTACATCAGAAACTAACATTTTAAATCAACAATACTCCAATAAAAATTAAAGTAGTAAAAAAATCTATCACAAAGAGTTCTGTAAGGTGAAATGACTCACATTTGAAATGTGTACAATGCTGCCTTCATCAGAGAAGTCGGTCAGTCTGTCTTGTACAACTTTTAAATAATATTTATAAGATAAAGGATATAACATTTTGCATATCAAAGCTAATTGGGTACAGTTAATATACAGTTATTTCCAGAGGCTAGAATTCCATTATGTGTCCAGTTCTTTGGTTCTGGATTCAAAGGAGCCAGTTTCAGAATTTGGTGCTGACATCTCCTACTGTGTGATTTTGTCTTCAAAGTATTATTTTAACTTCCTAATCAGTACAGTCTGTTAAAAAGACAAAGAAAACAAAACCCAGAAAAGCAACAGTTCTTACTTTACAGTAACACTGATTAGCACAGGTTGGAATTATTCTAAGTTCTCAATAATGTTCGTGTTATTTTTCAGCTTTTTACATACTGGATATTATATATTTATTGAGGTACATTTCTGATGGAAGTTTGTAGGTGGTTGTCTGGATGGCAATAATCAAAATAGTTTAAATCCCTATGAGTTGAGTGCTAATCAGACTGCTAGAAATTGTGACATTTGTAAAAGAGACATGATGGAAGGCCTTGCATTCAAGGTGGGGAGAGAGACATATGTGCCGTAACAATTACAGAACAACTTGATATGAAATATGTGGTGCTGACTATAGGTTGCATCACTCAAGTTTCTCCAGGCTCCCGAACCCTTTCAGCCTGTGATATTTGAGTAGTGATAACAAAGAATATTTCTGCCTGCTTTGACTCTCACAGAACCTCCAGCCCTTCGTCCCTGCCTGCTTGATACAGGTGTTCTCATGACAAATATCACCAACTAGTCCATTTTCCTTCTATTTTGGTTTTCTTGATCATTGTCTTCCCTTCAGGAAGGTCCTGGGGCTTCCCTGCTGCCACTGTGTTGGGCACCTGCCATGGAAATACTGAGCACAGGGTGCCAAGGGTGCAGGCTTTCATTGCTGCCCAAGTGGGCCAACCCCCAGGTGTGGAAATGTGCTGTGCTCCAGGATGGAACCAAAGGCCACTAGCTTTGTCACTTGGGGTGCCTCCTGACCATCTGATTGCCGAAACTTTGGGGTGCTTGCTTCTCTGTGTTTCAGTCATGATTTTTTCCTCCTTCAGTACTTACTTATTGAACACTTATTATACACAAGACACTGTGATAGACATGACACGTGCTACTATGACACTGTGCAGATATAGTGTAACTTCTGCTGCCATGTTTAATAGCGGAGATGGAGAATAGCAACAATAGAGGTCAAGCCACATGTGCTAAGGGCCAGAGAGAAGAGGGAGACACTGATATGATAGATGCTGAGTTTGACCTAGTTTGGAGGCCTCAGAGACTTCTCTGAAGGACCAGGTTGAACATCATTCTGAAGAATGAGGCAGAGTGAATTGATGAAAGAATCCCAAGCAGAGGAGCATCAGGTACAAAGTCCATCTAGAGAGTTCCCTCAGGGTCTGTCTTCAGGTTCAGTCATGGGTCCATGAGAGAAAACCCATGTCTGAGGCGTACCCCATAGCACCTTTGTCATCCTTGCCCGTCTCTTCCTTTCATGCAGAAGAACTCAATCAAATGACCCACAGACCAGCCAGACATGCCTTGGCATGCCTAGTCCCAGGTGTACACAGGCCTTTTACTCAATAAGAACCCCCTTATCACTGTGGGTCTAAAGGAGTCAGTGGACATCAGCATGGGCTGAAACGCCTCCTGAAGTCCAATGGAAGAGGTGAGGCTTGAGCTACTCTTAGAAGAAGTTGGGTGAAGGAGTCTGGATACCTGGTGGAAGGCACAGGACAGGGGCAAAGGGATAGAGAGAGTCAGGGATGATCTTGTTAAATGAGAAGAGACTTGACTTCCTGGAATGGAGAGTTTATTAAGGAGTCAGAGATGATAAAGTGGAGTTTGGTTATGGAGACTCTTGAAGGTCCAGAAGGGAATTTGGGAATTTGTTGCTGAGTACTGTAGGCAGATCATTGTTGTTGTTGCTTAGTCACTCAGTTGTGTCTGACTCTTTGCAACCCCATGGACTGTAGCAGGCCAGGCACCTCAGTCTTTCACTATCTCCTGGAGTTTGCTTAAATTCATGTCCATTGAGTCAATGATGCCATCTCCTGGAACCTGCTCAAACTCATGTCCATTGAGTCAGTGATGCTATCTAGCCATTTCATCTTATCCCATCCTCTATCTAGCCACCCTCTTCTCCTTTTGCCTTCAGTCTTTCCCAGCATCAGGACCTTTTCCAGTGAGTTGGCTCTTTGCCTCAGGTGGTCAAAGTATTGGAGCTTCAGCTTTAGCTTCAGCATCAGTCCTTCCGTTGAATATTTAGGGTTGATTTCCTTTAGGATTGACTGGTTTGATCTTCTTGCTGTCCAAGTGTTTCTCAAGAGTCTTCTCCAGCACTACAGTTTTAAAGCATCAATTCTTCAGCACTCAGCCTTCTTTATGGCCCAGCTCTCACATCCGTAGATGACTACTGGGAAAACCATAGTTTTGAGTATATAGGCCTTTGTTGCAAAGTAATGTCTCTGCTTTTTTAATGTGTCATCTAGGCTTGTCACCCTGCTTATTTAACTTATATGCAGAGTACATTATGAGAAATGCTGGGCTGGAAGAAGCACAAGCTGGAATCAAGATTGCTGGGAGAAATATCAATAACCTCAGATATGCAGATGACACCACCCTTATGGCAGAAAGTGAAGAGGAACTAAAAAGCCTCTTGATGAAAGTGAAAGTGGAGAGTGAAAAAGTTGGCTTAAAGCTCAACATTCAGAAAACTAAGATCATGCCATCTGGTGCCATCACTTCATGGGAAATAGATGGGGAAACAGTGGAAACAGTGTCAGATTTTATTTTGGGGGTCTCCAAAATCACTGCAGATGGTGCTTGCAGCCATGAAATTAAAAGACGCTTCCTCCTTGGAAGGAAAGTTATGACCAACCTAGATAGCATATTGAAAAGCAGAGACATTACTTTGCCAAAAAAAGGTCCATCTAGTCAAGGCTATGGTTTTTCCAGTGGTCATGTATGGATGTGAGAGTTGGCTGAGCGCCGAAGGATTGATGCTTTTGAACTGTGGTGTTGGAGAAGACTCTTGAGAGTCCCTTGGACTGCAAGGAGATCCAACCAGTCCATTCTGAAGGAGATCAGCCCTGGGATTTCTTTGGAAGGGATGATGCTAAAGCTGGAACTCCAGAACTTTGGTCACTTCATGTGAAGAGTTGACTCATTGGAAAAGACTCTGATGCTGGGAGGGATTGGGGGCAGGAGGAGAAGGGGACGACAGAGGATGAGATGGCTGGATGGCATACCGACTCGATGGACATGAGTTTGAGTGAACTCCGGGAGATGATGATGGACAGGGAGGCCTGGCGTGCTGCGATTCATAGGGTTGCAAAGAGTTGGACACAACCCAGCGACTGAACTGAACTGAAGGCTTGTCATGGCTTTCTTTACAATGAATGAGTGTCTTTTAATTTCATGGCTACAGTCACCATCAGCAGTGATTTTGGAGCACAAGAAAATAAAATCTATCACTGCTTCCACATTTTCCCCTTCTATTTGTCTTGAAGCAATGGGACTGGATGCTATGATCTTAGTTTTTTGAATGTTGAGTTTTAAGCCAGCTTTTTCACTCTCTTCTTTCATCCTCATCAAGATCCTCTTTAGCTTCTCTTCACTTGAGGTATCTTAGTAGGCAGATACTGCAGATTAATGAACAAACAAGGGATGTAATTAAAAAAGAACAATGCACAATGGTCATAGGATTAAAAATTGTTCCTAGAAGGTCTAGCTCAGATGGTTATTGCATTCATTTTGACATTCTCAAGTTTGAGAATATTTGTCTGGGATAGCTCAGTTGGTAAAGAATCTACCTGCAATGCCGGAGATCCTGGTTAGATTCCTGGGTCAGGAAGATCCGCTGGAGAAGGGATAGGCTATCACTCCAGTATTCTTGAGCTTCCCTTCTGCCTCAGCTGGTAAAGAATCTGCTCACAATGCAGAAGACCTGGGTTTGAGCCCTGGGTTGGGAAGATCCCCTGGAAAAGGGAAAGGCTACCCACTCCAGTATTCTTGCCTGGAGAATTCCATGGACTGTATAGTTCATGGGGTTGCAAAGAGTCAGACATGACTGAGAGACTTTCACTTTCAAGTTTGAGATGATGGTAATTTATCCAAATATTCATATCTGCTATATAGCTACAAATATGAGGCTGGCACTCATAAAACACCAAGACTGATCTTTTAGTTATACACATAGAAGTGTGCTATTTTTGCAATGAGAGTGAATAAGTTATGAGATAATTTTACTGCTTTCTAGAGACTCTGTCAACATTTGAAAGGCCTTAAGTTTATGTTAATAGTTAAAAAATCCACTTCAAAATTCCCTGTGAATTTTTCCATTTATTTTGACTTGACTGCTATTTAGAAGAATGCTTAGTTGAAAAATATCTTTGTCGTGTCAAATTTTGGTTCTGACACAGGCAGCTGCTTGTTGATAGGTGCATAGTAGGGTGCTCTTTGCTTATTGATTATTATGAATTATTATTGATCACAGTGTATAATCATATTTTGCCATCATATTTTGTCGTTGACAGACATTTTTGATGCATGGTAGAAATGTTTCTGTGTAGACTTTGAAGAACAGATCATAGAAATTCACACGTATATAAATATGCATACACACTGAAATAGACTTTATTTTATTTATTGTTCCCAAAGGTTAAAACATACAAACAGGAATAAAATTAAAATTATTTTCTTTAGACATGATTTATGTGTTAATTTTCACCTGCTCTATAATTAGAAATTTTGAACTCTGGGAATTTTTTTTTAAGATAAAATTATTGCCCGAGTAAACTTCAGAAATTATATCATTAACCCAGAGACCTTTCTAAGCCTAGAACAACATTGCTGGTACAAGTGCCACCACTCTCCAACAAAGACAAATAAATAAAGAGGGAAGTTTAAAATAATTTGAAAATGATTTATTGTTGGCCACCTCTGTAGTTAGAGATTCAAATATTATTACTTTAGTTCAACAAGGGAGGACAGGAAGTTGCTGTGAGCTAAAGGTAAATTATGATCAGTTGTGAAGGAGGAGGAACTGTACCAAGGAGAGGAGTTGGGAGGAAGACTTGTGTTTTCTGAGGTACTGCTCCAGATAAAGGCTGGAAAAAAAAAATCTCTGCCTTGATCTTTGTTGGAAAAGGCCAGAGTAAACTACAAGTCTGACTACCTTCTTGAATCTTTGCTGGTTAAGGAGCAGCTTATGGTTTGGGAAGGGTCAGATAGTTGCACTGGAGCCTAAAACAAACCAAGTTATTTAAGGTCACACATTCCACTTTTTTTCTGCTCTGCTTAGCCATCCTATCCCTAGATACACCCCATGTTAGAGTAAGAAGGGATTACTTAACACACCAAGACTTAGGTTGATCATTCTCATGGTAATTTTTATTTTTAACTCTACTATCACCATTTGTACAGTGAGTTGAAGTCTTAAGTTTAGAAATTCATGGTGAACTTATATCTTGGAGCACCTAATAGTCATTGGTTTTAATTTGGAAGAATGAGGTGATAAATTTTATTCTCAAAACAGTGTGATGCAGGGAAGGAAGAGAGAAGACTTAAATATATTGAGAAGTTGTTATGTGGCAAAGTCCACACTACATGTTTCATAGATATTATCTCATCAAATTGTCTTAAACCCCTAGGAGGGAAAGCTTTGCTGCTTCTGCTTTGTAACTGAGGAAAGTGAAACCCACCTCTAAGTATATTATCCAAAGGAACATAGTTAGAATATGGCAAGACTGTGATTCAGCTATAAATTTATTATGACTTCAACCCTGTGTTTTTCACCCCATACCATTCTCTGTCTTGAATTATTGTCACCGTGCAACAGACAGGAAAACTAATATGCAAAAAGTAATATAGTGATATCACCTTTGGTGATAGCACCAATGCTTATAGAACCTGAAGCTTGATTTCCCAGGTTCTTCTTTCACTAAAGTCTTTGGCTGAATAACATCACATTCATATTAAGTTTTAAAAATGTCTAAAGGCAAGTTTCCCTTGGACTTGCTTTAGGTTCACTCCCAGAAGTAGTGGTCACCCATCTTCGAGCATCTGCCAATGCCCATGACACAGTGTTGGCTCTGGAAGATGCTGTCGATTGGCACGCTGGGGACGAAGTCCTTGTCATCAGCGGGATGGGTGCTGAAGATGCCAAGCCTAAGGAAGAGATTGTCACCGTGGAGACTGTGCATAGTACAGACCTCCAGCTGAGGTCACCCTTGAGGTACTGCATGCCAGCTTGGCTCCATTTAGATGGAAGATGAGGTCTTAACTGTGTAGGTGACCAACACAGCTGGTCAAAAGACATTTGTTTGTCTTTCAATAATATCATTTACATTAAATCACAGTAGACATTTTAGCAAGAAAATGACAAAATATGAAATATTTGGAGGATTTAGACTTCTTAAATAAGTTTCTCTTGTAAGACTAGAACTTTTGTCTTTTAGTAGATGGTCACTGCAATGGTCAGCATAGTTCCTAATTTTCACATACATGTGGCTATTTTTCACTCTTCTGTGTCTGAGTTTCTAAAGAAATAAAGTCCCAGATGGAGGATTAGGCTAATTTAATGGCTTACTATTCATTCTAAGACTTGGAGTGTTATTTTCAGATTTCTTTTTTTTTTCTTTTCAGATATTCTCACAACTCCACAGAGAATTGGGTGGCTGGAGAGCACCATGTTTTAAAGGTCATGCTGGTTCTACTCAGCAGGAGTATTACCATACAGGGAAATCTCACTGATGAGAGAGTGCAGTTCCTTGCTTCATGCCAGGGGGCCAGTGCTTCAGAAGGTAGAGAACAATTTGTTGGGAAGTCTATAATGGATGAAAAACAGTGTTCTTACTGTTCAATGATATGTGGTATGGTTGACTTCTTTCAATTAGTGTGTTCCTAATACAGTAAGAAAGTGAAGTCGCTCAGTTGTGCCTGACTCTTTGTGACCCCATGGACAGTAGCCTGCACCAAGCTCCTCCGTCCATGGTATTTTCAAGGCAAGAGTACTGAAGTGGGTTGCCATTTCCTTCTCCAGGGAATCTTCCCAACCCAGAGATCGAACCCAGGTCTCTCACACTATACACAGATGCTTTACCGTCTGAGCCACCAAGTCCCCTGTAAACAAATGAGTTATCTTCTGAGAGCATGTTCATAAGTCCAATTTGTAAGTTCAACAAAGCTGGCCTAGGCACTCAGCTCACACAATCGGCTATATAGTACTGTACTGTAATAGGTTCATAATACGTTCCATACAAGTAATACATAAAAAAAGCAAGCAACCACAAAAAAATAAAGAAAACATTCTCAATCTTACAGTAAGTTACCTTGAAAAGTGCAGTAGCACAGTAAAAGAGCTGGCATATAGGGGCTGGCACCTAGTGAACTGGTAAGAGCTACTGATTGGAAGAGAGAGAGGACTTGGGAGATGGTAGAGTTGAAGGATAATTAGCAATAGGAGACGGAGGGCAAGCTGCAGTTTCACTCATTCCTGACATTGACAGAATGCATGTTTAAATCTTTGAAAGTTTGAAACTTGAAGGTATGAATGTAGGGGAATTGCTGTGTTCTGTAGATTTCAGAATGCTCTTGATAAATCGTCATTTCCTCTCCTGCCCTCAACCCCCTTGTGAAAGAGATAGGCAACAGTATTTGCTTGAGAAATTAATTATTTCTTTGGGGAAAAAATATTCCTGTTATATAATAAAATCTGAAGAGTTGAATTAAATTTTCAGGTCAGAGGTTATAATGAAACTGATTCCCATCCTTCTCTACAATTCTCAGGAAAAGTGCTTAATGCCAGAGTCAGCGATACAGGCAGCATGTTCTAATGAGTTAGACTTGGAAGGCTCTTCCCTCCCCCCACCATTCCCACTTTTGGAGTTTGTTTTCTGAGGGAAACTACCACATACTTTAAGTAAGTGGTTGAAAAAGTCAATCTATCTTCGAGAAGAATAACAGGCACTGAATCACACTGATGTACCTATTAAACATCTATTTCAGGGATGGTTAGTTTAGTAGGTTATGTTTTGGTTTTCCAGGCTGTAGATTATGAGGCTTTCACATGTTGGGAAGACATCATTTGTCAACTTTGGTCCAGAATGGTGTGGGTGTCAAGGATGACTCCCAGGCATGAGCTCTGGATGGATGAGGAGGCTATTTATTGAGATGGGAAGGGAAACAGGTTTGGGGGGTGGGAGGGTAGAGATCATGAGTTTAATTTTGTACATGTTGAGATGCCAGGCCAGCATGTGACTGGAGATGTCTGGAGCCTGGAAGAAATGTCAAGTCCAGAGTTAAAGATTTGAGTCATGTCTATGTATTAGAGGCCTGTGGGGATAATATTGGTATATGGTTGGGTAAGAGGGACTTTGACCCTGCCCCCCACCCCCTAGTCATCTAGTTCACAATTGTGTCATTCTGAAAAAAAAAAAAAAAAGTTTTCATCCAGTGGGTTGGAATGCAGTGACTGCTAAATTTAACATTTCTGCTAAACTGGCATCTGCAGTCAATTACAGACGCTCTTGGTAGTTCTCATACAGGTATTCTCAGATCGTATTGTGCAAAACACGGCATTTAATCATGCTCCAAGAGAGATCATGCCTCTGGGTTTGGGCCATTATAAATCTGTTGTCTCCTGATGAAAAAAATAATCTCTAGTTCTACCACAACTCTTATATATGACTAAAAAATTCCAAAAATAAAACAAAATTCATAGACCTTAATTGAAAAAATAACTTATCATTCACCTCTTCTTTTTATGGAGCTCGAATATGGAAACAACGTAGCCAAAAACCATAACAAGAGGCCTAGACGCTGGAAAATATTATGGCTCACTGGCATACATGGTTAAAATGGTGATAAAATGTACAAATACCAAATACCTCTTTATTCACCTCTAATATCACTTCATGGCAAATAGATGGGGAGACAATGGAAACAGTGAGAGACTTTATTTTGGGGGGCTCCAAAATCACTGTAGATGGTGACTGCAGCCATGAAATTAAAAGACACTTGTTCCTTGGAAGAAAGGTCTATGACCAACATAGACAGCATATTAAAAAGCAGAGACACTACTTTGCCAACAAAGGTCCATCTAGTCAAAGCTATGGTTTTTCCAGTAGTCATGTATGGATGTGAGTAGGACTGTAAAGAAAGCTGAGTGCCAAAGAATTGATTCTTTTGAACTGTGGTGTTGGAGAAGACTCTTGAGAGTCCCTTGGACTACCAGGAGATCCAACCAGTCCATACCAAAGGAAATCGGTCCTGAAAATTCACTGCAAGGACTGAAGCTGAAGCTTCAATACTTTGGCCACCTGATGCAAAGAACTGACTCATTGGAAAAGACCATGATGCTGGGAAAGATTGAAGGCAGGAGGAGAAGGAGATGACAGAGGATGAGATGGTTGGATGGCATTGCCAACTTGATGGACATGAGTTTGAGTAAACTCTGGGAATTGGTGATGGACAGGAAGCCTGATGTGCTGCAGTCCATGGGGTTGCAAAGAGTTGAACATGATTGAGCAACTAAACTGAACTGATATGCATTTTCTGAGACTGACAACAGATGACTGTTAGAATGACCCATAATTTTGTATTAGTGGCTCTTCTTCATTGGTTTATTAACCTGGATAATAAAGAGTTAATTCAGGAGATGATTTCTTCTCCATCCTGAGGTTAGTTCACCCTACCAAATGCCAGGTATCCTCACTAGGGCTCTGCTGGGACTGAGGCGTTGGTGTGGGAGTGGCTCAGTCGTTTCTTTGGAGCTCTTTTCCATTTCTTCGATGGCATCGTTGCTATGTCCTCAAACCATAAAGCAGCAAAATATTGGGAAAACTCCACTGGACGGCAAAGAGATGTGATTACATTTAGCACTCACATGTCTTCTCTTCAATTATCCACCCACCAGAGGGTCATTTTATTGCACACTCCCTCAGGGGGATCTTTTGGATTGTAATAAGCATCTATTTAGGTTGGGTTTATGGGTTCTCATCAGGCTTTTTGTGATAATAATTAAGGTGATTGATTTGGGGGCTTCTGGAAATAATAGAGTGAAGGCAACATCATGTTTTAGTTATCAGATGTTTTAATTAATAATCCAAAGGGGAGAATTGAAGTAAAAGGGAAGTAAGGTTAGTAAATAAACAGTCACGGTCTGTCCTTTGTGCCACAGTGCCTTTCATACTGGGAGATTTGATTAGAATCATGTTGTACCTTCTTCTGTGCCCCTTGACTTCATTCTGTGTCTCAGGTGATTTGCAGAACTGTTTGTATTCCAAGAGTGAGAAGATGCTGGGATCCAGGGATTTGGGGGCCAGAGTCATCGTTCAGTCCTTTCCGGAGGAGCCCAGCCGGATCCAGTTGAAGGGAGTGCAGTTCCGGGACTTGGGGCAAGTCTTCCACAAGCACATGAGCTCGCTGATGCTGGTAGGAGCTATGAGAGGTGAGGAGGCCCAGGCATGATGTCTCATCTTTCTTCTTCTATATTCAAGGCTCTCCATGCAAGGGGGTCCTGGTAGGTGGTATGTGGGAACATGGGGGGTTCAGAGGTGGATAACTATACCTTAGGTCTATGGTTCAGAGAGTCACTTGGAGAGCTTATTAAAATTCTCACTTGGAGACCCTGTCTCAGACAAATTGTGATCCAAAGTGAGCCTAGAAAAACTGAATTTTTAACCTTCTGATTCTGGAACAAGTAATCCAAGTTTCCCTTTGAGAAATGTCACTATAGGTACAGCAGATGTGGAGGGAACCACACAAATCCATGTTTTGAATCCTGCCACTACAACGTACTGGCTTTGTGACTACAGATAGATTGACATTAAATAGTATAAATTATCAGTCAAGGATAGTGGAAAGCACTTTGGGAAGATGTCCTAACACAGAGGAATCCCCTGCCTGGGAAAAGTGGGGAGAATGGCTGAGAACCAGGCTCTCTTCCTGGGGAAGCAGACAGAGCGTGCAGACCTTGGCCAGACCTGAAGAGATACGAGGGAAGCAGCAGACATCCAAGGCAGCTGGAGACAAGTAGATAAAAAGGTTCAGGATGGGGAACACATGTATACCTGTGGCGGATTCATTTTGATATTTGGCAAAACTAATACAGTTATGTAAAGTTTAAAAAAAAAAAAAAAAAGATCAGAATCAGAAAAGAAGAACATGAGCAGATGTACTGATAAAGGCTCTGAGATCAAAGTTGGAGGAGTGTAGGAGCATCTAGGGTGAAATTCCAATGCCAGAGTCTGATATATGGAGTTGAGAGATGGGTACAGATGCTGAGCGATGAGGACAGCAGCCCCGTTGCAGTTACGCTCCCCTGCCCTCAGCACCTCAACACCCACACAGCCAAGCTCTCCCTTCCTTGGTAAGGTGGTGCTCCAGAAGTCAATGCCTGACAAAGCACATCAGGGCACATGGGAGGTTCGGTGGGGCTTGAAAAGTGCTAGAATCACAACAGGCATTGACAAAGTAATCCATGAGGTCATTGAAGGCAGGATTCTGGCTAGCAGCATTTTTTCTCATTTCAAATTATCTGCTTGCCAAGAATACCTCTCCTAATTTTCCAAGATCTCTTCCACCTTATTTATTTCTACACTCTTTAGGGGGATGGGTCCCTCACATGGTTCTTTCCCAAGTACATTAGGATGATCAGAATCTTTGTACCGTTCCTTCTGGTTCTTTGGTCTCCTGGTGCTTATAATGCTGAGGAATAGTTGATGTGGGTCAGTTCCAGTATGGCTACCCACTCCAGTATTCTTGCCTTGAGAAATCTGTGGACAGAGGAGCCTGGGGGGCTACAGTCCGGGGGGCTACAGTCCATGGGGTTGCAAGTTGGACTGGATTGAAAGGCTAACACTTTCACTTTCACTTTTCAGTGCTTTACCAAAGTTTGAAATCCACTGAATTAATACATTATCCCCTGTAGGTCTCTGTTAAAATGCAAATGTGTTTCCTGGGAGGGGGAAACCCATTAACCCAGAGGTTAGAAACTTCTGGCATGCTTGCCAAAGAATCCGTTATTGTTTCATGCCCTACAGGCTCTCATGACCTGTGTGGCCAGCTGTCCTCAGTCACAGAGTTAGAGGGTGTTGGAATCTTTGCTTGATTAAATCTTTAGAGGTTTACCCTTCCCTGAACTCACCCACCATAGCTCTGTTAACACATTAGTCCTTACTGGTTGTTCAGATGTACCATTGTATTCTGAGGGGCAAGCAGTGATGTTGTGGTGGAGACCTGCTCAGGAAAAGTCTGCAGCAGGCAGCGTTTCCTACATGAGTGGATGTGGATGGGCTAACTTATTAGTGAGTGATGTGAAGGCATCTGGTGCTGGGATCAAGGCGGATCTATAGACTTTCTGTCTATGGAGACATTGTAGTTGAGATTTTTCTGCTGCTGCTGCTGCTAAGTCACTTCAGTCATATCCGACTCTATGCGACCCCATAGACGGCAGCCCACCAGGCTCCCCCATCCCTGGGATTCTCCAGGCAAGAACACTGGAGTGGGTTGCCATTTCCTTCTCCAATGCATGAAAGTGAAAAGTGAAAGTGAAGTCGCTCAGTTGTGGCCGACCCTCAGCGACCCCATGGACTGCAGCCTACCAGGCTCCTCCGTCCATGGGATTTTCCAGGCAGGAGTACTGGAGTGGGGTGCCATTGCCTTCTCCGTGAGATTTTTCTAGATAGTCCCAAGGTCAAAAGTCAAATTATTACATAAACCAAAGCCATTTTTCTAATACTTCAAACATTTGGTATCGATATAATCTCTCTCCCTGTCTGGAAATAATACAAAGCTTCTTTTTCAGGATTTATAATTTTATTATCCAAATAAAACATTTTAATTATTTTAATGTGAGTTTTCTCCATCAGACTCAAGATACACAAACACAGAATTTACTTAGTTTTATTCATCTTTATACCTCTGGCACAAGACATAATTCCTGAAATATATAGTTGATACTCAGTAAATAGTTGTTCATTAATTGATTCAGTCCACATGTATCGATTTGGGAGGTCATAAAATATGTTCATGGAGCTAGTGTAATGATTTTCTTAAATGTCAGTTTCTCTTAGCACAGTAGAAGGTATTTCCCCTCCAGTTCCACAGACCACCATATTCAAATGTGAGAGTTCTGGTCCTCAGACTGATCTCTAGCTTTACTTACAATTTGGATAAATCAGGAATTTGGGATTAAGAGATTCACACTGCTATATGTGAAATAGATAAACAGCAAAGACCTATTTATTGTATAGCACAAGGAACTATGTTCAATATTTTGTAATAATCTATAATGGAAAAGTTTATGAAAGGGAATATGTATATATACACACACACATATATATATATATATATACACATATATACACATATGTATGTATAACTGAATTACTTTGCTGTATACCTGAAATATTATAAATCAACTATACTTCAATTAAAAAAATAACTTCATAGCTCAAGATATAATACTACCTCTTCTCATGCTGGATGCAGTTTTCAGAGGTCAGAATTGGTCTGTAAGCCTTAGCTGTTTGTTTCTTGATCTGCTCTCCACTACACTGTGATGAGAAGTGGAAGTGAAGTCGCTCAGTCATGTCCGACTCTTTGCGACCCCATGGACTGTAGCCCACCAGGCTTCTCCGTCCATGGGATTTTCCAGGCAAGAATATTGGAGTGGGTTGCCATTGCCTTCTCCAGGACATCTTCCTGATCCAGGGATTGAACCCAGGTCTCCCACATTGTAGGCAGACGCTTTACTGTCTGAGCCACCAGGGAAGTCCAAAGAGTAGATACCAAAGATGGCGGCCACCAGGACCTCTTGAGAGCCGTGCATTCCTCATGGTTTGGCCATGCTATCTCTTTCTCAGATGGTTTTCTTTTCTGACATGTGGCCCTTGGATTCCACTATGGTCATCTTTGGTGTCTTTAAGATACATTGGTCTAAGCTGCCTGTTTTTTAAATTTCTGCTGCCAACTCCTTATTTCTTGAATTTTATTATTGTGTGGAAGAATGTTCGTAGTTATATTCTAGCAGCATTTGGGGATGATCAACAGAATGTGAGGAACCTTTGAGATTCCCTACTGTTTACCGTCCTCTTTGTTGTTCAGGCTCCTACGTGCAGGGTTGCACAGTGTGGCGGTCCTTCAGCAGAGGCCTCAGCATGTCGCAGGCCTCAGGCCTGAAGGTGGACAGGAACGTGTTCTATGGTATTTCAGGTCATGCACTGCTGGTGGGTAAGTGAGATCGGCTTGTTTAACTTCGACATTCTGGTGGAGGATGCGTTCTTTTTTAAAAAAGAATTATTGTTCCCAGATTTGAATTTCCAATTTGTAAAAACTTTAGTCTCTGAGCTTTAGAAACAGACTGTAGTTAAAAATTCTAGTTGTAAATTCAGTCTTTAATTAGCTTACTAAGCTTTACCCATAGGAAATTAATTTTTATTTTTTGTTTCTTTAAATGTATTTTAAAAATTTTATGGAAGTATAGTTGGCTTATAATGCTGGGTTAACTTCTGCTATACAGCAAAATGGTTCAGTTATGCACATATATATATATATATATAAATTCTTTTTTCATTTTCTTTTCCATTGTGGTTTATCACGAGATATTGAGTATAGTTCTCTGTGCTCTGTAGTAGGACCTTGTTTATCCGTCCTCTGTGTAATAGTTTACATCTTCTAGTCCCCAACTCCCAATCCTTCCCTCTCCCACCCCACTACCCCCTGGCAACCACAAGTCTGTTCTCCATATCTGTGAGTCTGTCTCTCAGGAAACTGATTTTTAAAGATGGACATTTCAGTTCATGTTAATCAATATACAATAAATATAAAATTTATTGTCAGCAATTTTAATAATAATTCAAAGTCACATAAATATGTCTTTGTGCAACCTCATGAAGTGTCAAACCTGGATGTTGAACAAGGAATTAAACATTTTTGAATCCTGTTCTTCACTACTTCTGTGGCTTGTTGAAGAAGCCTGTTTTAAGAATTTTCTAAATGGTCATCTGTATTGACATTTGTTTCCTAAAGTCCATTCCCTTTGTGATGCTTAGAGTTATCCTTAAAAATATCAGACTGCATCATCTTAAAGCCCTTTAAGAATTTATTTCTTTTAGAATATAATCCAGAATCCTTACTCTGGCTTAAAAAACTCCCTTAGTGACGCTGCTTCTAGTAACCTTGGTATACCTGTCTTGCTCTTTTTCTCTCCCTCTGTACTCTCACTACACTGACCTTTTTAATTCTTTCAAAAGGCCAAACTTTCTCCTGCCTCAGGACCTTTGCACAGCCCTTGCCTTCTGATCATACCATTCATTCTCCTCCTATAATAGCCCTCCCCAACACTCCCAAATCAAGTCTGTCTGTTTAAACTCTTTTATCACCAATCATTACTTATTGATTTAAAATTGTACATCATGTTTCTGATCATCTGATCAATGTCTGTTTTTCTATTAATACCAGATTTCATGTGAACATCATCTTCTTAGTACTTAACAGAACTTTTAAATAGTGCATTTGGAGTTATATTTGTTGAAAGAAATAAATCTGTTAATGAACAAAAGGTCTTTGGTTATATCAGAATAACCAAATCAGAGGTTTTCACTGAAAGGAAAACTGTAATTGTACTTGTTAGCTAGTGTTTTCTATTTAAATTAATTCTGTGATATCATCAGTGGGAAAATTTGCATGTTTCATTTAGGAATGATCTGTTAAGATAAAAGCTAGAAAGGTTCTAACTGTGGGAGGGAAATAGTTTAGTGA
The DNA here is from genome assembly GCF_019923935.1 of Bubalus bubalis. Lineage (NCBI taxonomy): Eukaryota > Metazoa > Chordata > Mammalia > Artiodactyla > Bovidae > Bubalus > Bubalus bubalis. Next base: position 27,805,012 of record NC_059158.1, read on the forward strand.
GAAAATATGGATCATGTAAACTAACTCCAGGGCTTCCCTGATAGCTCAGCTGGTAAAGAATATGCCTGCAAGGCAGGAGACCCCAGTTCAATTCCTAGGTCAGGAAGATTCCCTGAAGAAGGGTAGGCTACCCACTCCAGTATTCATGGGCTTCTCTGGTGGCTCAGACAGTAAAGAATCTGCCTGTAATGTGGGAGATCTGGGTCCAATTCCTGGGTCAGCAAGATCCCCTGGAAAAGGACAGGCTACCCACTCCAGGATTCATGGGCTTCCCTGGTGGCTTAGGCGGTAAAGAATCCGCCTGCAATGTGGGAGACCTGGATTTGATCCCTGGGTTGGGAAGATCACGGGGAGGAAGACATGGCAACCCACTCCAGAACACCAGCTCTAAAAGGCTAAGGGCTAAGGACAATAGAAGTTATCAGGTGCAAGACAGTCTTTTGAGTGGAAAACGACAGGGCAGTCAGACTAATACATGGAAGACTGGCTTTGCTTATTTTTACCTTTATTGCTGTAAGGGAAAAGTTTGTTGAAACCTGGTGCAGAAATTCAGGGAGGCACCATAACAATATTATTTTAGGGGGAAACAATTTTGTGGAATTGGCATTAACTAGGCAAGGAGTGAAACATGCAGGAGGAATTTGGCCTTGAGTTCTTGGATATTGTGAGTGGAGGCTCTTTGACCTCTATTGTGTTATAGGTGATGGAATTAGAATAACTGTCAGTGAATTTTAGATAAGATACTCAATTCATGCAAAATAAGTTTGCAGACTCAGACACATGAAATGACATAGGAAACCCAGATATCTGAAGACCTAGAAGAAAGGGGATCTGTGGGGCTGCTCTGTATGGATGCTACATGGTTGACCTCTCTGTAGAATCCATGTGTGCATGCTAAGTTGCTTCAGTTGTGTCTGACTGTGACCCTATGGACCATAGCCTGCCAGGCACCTCTGTCCAAGGGATTCTCCAGGCAAGAATGCTGGAGTGGGTTGCCATTTCCTTCTCCAGGGGATCTTCCCGACCCAGGGATTGAACCTGCGTCTCTTAGTCTTTTGCATTGGCAGGTGGTTTCTTTACCACTACTGCCACCTGAGAATCCCTTCTGTAGCATGGCCCATGCTCTTTTATTCTGTTCTATTTCAGACCTCTGATCTGAGTGTGAGTGTCTCAGATCCTGTCTAGCCTGTTTATCCAGGATATTCCAGATCTTCCAGGGCATGAGAGGGGCATGCAGATGGTTGGTGGCCAATTCAAAGAGCTCAGGGTGGGGCTGGACGTAACACGGAGTGTGTGCCATTTAACTACAGAGACAGTCACTTAGATTCTTCTTAAGAAGTAAAACAACAGATCTATTTCTTTGTTATTTTTATTTAAAATGAGCTTTTCTGATAGCTCAGTTGGTAAAGAATCCGCCTGCAGTGCATAATATCCTGCTTTGATTCCTGGGTCGCGATGATCCCCTGGAGAAGGGAAAGGCTACACACTCCAGTATTCTGGCCTGAGAATTCCATGGACTACTGTTTATGGGATTGTAAAGAGGTGGGCATGACAGAGCGGCTTTCACTCACACTCTAATTCATGAAGTTCTAGAACTTAAAGGTTCACATAATCTGTGTCTGTCTGATTCATAGATAAAAACACGCACACAAATTGAAGCAAGCCACACCAAAACAAGAAATAGTATTAAAGGAGCTCTCATTTTCGTGGGTGGCACGAAATGTGCTGAACTAACATCATCTTTTGTTCTCAGGTACATCCCCCGAGATAAGGTATATCCCTTGGGAGGTTACTCCTGGAGGAGAAAAGGGTAAATATGTAAATTGGTTTTAAATTTATTACCATCTATTTAAGTTGTCATACATTTTATAGACAGGGCTGCTGGCAGAATGTTAGATGTCTTAAATTTGTTGAACACACTAGAGGTTTACAGTTGTCTATATATGTATATGCATGATGAGAACTATAACATATATTAGTAGAAATAAGAATGTTGGGTTGAGTACATTTTAATTATGTTGGCGAATCCCCTTTTCTTAAATTAGACTGGTCAGAACAGGGAAACATAATAAGAAACAATGTGATCATTCGTGTTTCTGGTGCTGAGGGACTCTCCAGTCCTGAAGTGGTGACACCCTCTGGTATCTACATCCGCCATCCCACCAATGTTATAGAGGTAAGAGCTTCAGATCCTCTAGGGAGATCAGAGCTGAGAGGCATAATGTTCACTCTGAAAATTATCCTGAGTGGCAGCATCAGTGTTGTGGGATAAATCATTTACTTGCTGCACATTGATAATGGGAAACTACTTTATGATTTTTGATTAAACAGTTTTAGGATAAATGTAATCATTTCCTCAGAATTCCCATTAACATTCTTTGAAGCAATATCTATATGAAGTGAAATGAAGTAGATATTGATTACTTTCTGGTCATAAAATATCTTCCTGAGTTATATGTGGTGGTCACTGAATTTGGTCTTGATTCTGATAATAATTATTAAAATCTTCATTATGCTACTGTATTAATGTGTTCATACTAATGTCCTTTAAAAGTGTTCAGAACTGAGGGTCAGCAGAGTTGTGTGGTGAGTGAGAGCATGTCAGATTCCAGGATGAACAGAGTACAGTTGACCCTTGAACAACATGGGTTTGTACTGCATAAATCCACCCATACTCGGATTTTTTTCCATAGTAAATGCTACACTCTCATATTATCCACAGTTAGTTGAACCCGCAGGCGTGGAACCATGGACACTGAGGAATCATGTATATGGAAGGCCGATTATACATTTTACGTGAATTTTTGACTGCATAGAGGGTTGACACCTGCAATCTCTGCAATGTTCAAAACTCAGCTATACACTCTGTTGGCCTTTGTTTTTTTTTTTTTTAATCCCATTATTTATTACAACTTAACATTACTTTTTCTTGGTAAATTTCTATCTAAGCGGTTTAAGGAATTATTTTTTTCTGGTAGTTTAACCACAAATCTGTGAATGAAGAATGGCATCAGAGTAGTGGGAAGGCCATTTAGTTTCCCCTTTCCAAAGGTTTTGTCCCAGGGACTATGAAAGGGTTAAGGGCCTCACTCTTCAGGACATGGCTCTGAGTATCTACTGTGACAATTATGCCAAGTTTCTGAGGAATGGAGAGAATGAACATCTCTCTCTCTCTCTCTGATCATCTGCTTTTAATTACCTTCAGCTGAATAACCCCTAATAAAAGTCATGGTTATCTCTTCAACCCTCAGCCAGACTCTTAATTATGTTTATTCCAAACACAGCACTTACACACTATTTTAGGTGCCAAATAGGGGCAGCTAATATGCCAGTGAGGAAAGGAGGCAGAACTGCATGGATTGAAGGAAACCCAGCTCTAGACACAGAGCAACGAGAGCAACATTAACTTGTTGGTGACCACAGGGCTTGTGGTATAGCCATCCCAGAAAGCTTTGGGGACTTAAGAGCTATGTTTTGTATAGTTTCTTGGATCGCAGAATCATGACTACTTTGAAATGCCTAGAAGAAAGGACACCCTCAAGATGCCCAGGTCATCTTCTTGCAGGAGACTGCTGCTGCTGCTGCTAAGTCTCTTCAGTCATGTCCGACTCTGTGCGACCTCATAGACGGCAGCCCACCAGGCTCCGCCGTCCTTGGGATTCTCCAGGCAAGAACACTGGAGTGGGTTGCCATTTCCTTCTCCAATGCATGAAAGTGAAAAGGGAAAATGAAGTTGTTCAGTGGTGTCCGACTCTTAGCGACCCCATGGACTGCAGCCTACCAGGCTCCTCCGTCCATGGGATTTTCCAGGCAAGAGTACTGGAGTACTCCGCCTGCAGTAGAGACTAGAATGTATCTAAATCCACATTGAGTGTCAGGGGTGCTGCCTGCTTTGCTTCACTGGGTAGAGTCTTGTCTCTGGGGCAAGTGTCCTGACTACTAGTTGACTAGTAAGAAATGAGCTGACTAGCAGCCACTATGAGGAACAGTATGGATGTTCATTAAAAAACTGAAAATAGAGTTACAATATGATCTGGTGGTCCCACTCCTGAGCATGTTTCTGGAAAAAATTAAAACTCTAATTCGAAAAGATACATGTTCCTCAAAGTTCATAGCAGCACTATTTGAAAAAAGTGAAAACTCTAATTCAAAAAGATACACTCACCTCCATGTTCATAGCAGCACTATTTATGATCGCCTAGGCATGGAGAGTTCTTGCCTGGAGAATCCCAGGGATGGGGGAGCCTGGTGGGCTGCCGTCTATGGGGTCGCACAGAGTCGGACACGACTCAAGTGACTTAGCAGCAGCAGCAGCAGGCATGGAGAAGGCAATGGCACCCCACTCCAGCACTCTTGCCTGGAAAATCCCATGGACGGAGGAGCCTGCTGGGCTGCCAGTCCAGGGGGTCGCTAAGAGTTGGACACGACTGAGCGACTTCACTTTCACTTTTCACTTTTCACTTTCACGCACTGGAGAAGGAAATGGCAACCCACTCCAGTGTTCTTGCTTGGAGAATCCCAGGGATGGGGGAGCCTGGTGGGCTGCCGTCTATGGGGTCACACAGAGTTGGACACGACTGAAGTGACTTAGCAGCAGCAGCAGGCATGGAAGCAATTTAAGTGTCCACTGACAGATGAATGGATAAGGAAGATGTGGTGTATATGTATGTGTATGTATATATATATATATATATATATATATAGTAGAATTATTTAACCATAAAAGAATGAAATAATGCTATCTATAAAAACATGGATTAGAGATGATCATACTAAGTGAAGTAAGATAAAGAACGACAAATATCACCTGATATCACTATCTGTGGAATCTAAAAAAAAAACAAGGTACAAAAGAACTTATTTACAAAACAGAAATAGACTTATAAACATAGAAAACAAGCTCATAGTTACCAAGTGGGAAAGGGAGAAGTGGAATAAATTAGGAGTTTGGGATTAACAGATAAATATTACTATATATAAAATAGGTAAACAACAAAAACCTACTATATAGCACAGGGAACTATATTCAATGTCGTGTAATAACCTGTGATGGATACGAGTATGAAAAAGAATATATATGTTTGTAATTGAATCACTTTTCTATATACTTGAAACCAGCACAAAACAAACAAGCAAAACAAAATGAAGCAAAAGAAATGAGCTGGCTATAGGTGCAGAGAACCAGAGGCCCACATACAAGCTCATAGGTCACCTGAGACTTTGTAGACTGATCTGTGTAACAGTGCACACTCAGCAAGGAATATATTGATCCCAAAACAGGTTTTTTTGATTCCTGTTAGATGCCTTCCCTTTCCATTCATTTACTTTCTTCCTCTTTACAAAGTTAACAAACAATGCAGTGTGTGCATTTGGAGAATGAGATTTTAGTTTAAGGTGGTAACATAAGTTCATTAAGTACATTCATTGGGTATATTCCTGACATTTTCATCTTCAATGATCTTAAGATTCTGTTGTTAAAATTCTGTTATAAAATAATCTAAAAATTGGCTTGTTAACTTTTAGTCCCTAACAGTGTCTGATATGTAATAGTTGCTCAATAAAAATTAATTGAATATAATAAATGAATGGATGTAGGTGTAATTCCATAATCAAAGAATGGGGGGAAGAAAGAGGAAATTAAAGAATGGATCCTAAGATCCCTCAATCACTTTGATGACTGAAAAATAAGGTGTTTCATCTGTGTCAGCATTTAGATCCTGTGAAACTCATGTCTGAGTGTTAAATTTTGCACAGTCCCCTCCAATTTTGCAGCTGTGCCCCTGGGGTTCTGCTGTGCTGTCTCTTTTGTATTCTGTTGTCTGGAATGTGCCACAACCAAGGGACATAGGTATAACTGGGCATATATGTCAGAACCTAAAAATTAGGAACTTCTCTTAGTGCCTCTGAAGGTCATTTCAGTCACTGTACAAATAGTAAGCTCGTGTTTATTGTATTTTAAGTGGATGATATGCAGAAAAATGTATCTTAGAAATATATTTTTATTCCAAAGTGATAATCAGGAGGCTACAACAGTGATGGGGTAGTGCATGAGGTGCAGTTTGTGAGAGGTGTGTGTGTGTGTGTGTGTGTGTGTGTGTATATGCAGTTTGGCAAAATATTTTTTTTAAAGCTATGCTTTAAAAAATTCAATAGGATTTTTCAATAGGATTCAATAGGATTTTTCTTTTTTTAAAACTTTTAATTTTGAAATAATTTTAGACTTAGAAGTTGCATAAACAGAACTGAGAGTTCCTATGTGCCTTTTCCCCAGCTTCCTCCAATGGTACATAACCATAACCATTGCCATAGAGCAATGGCACAACCAGGAAATAGGTGTTGGGACTATATTATTATGTAAACAAAAGCCTTTACATTTGAAGGTGACCTAATCCTAGTGGCTGGACAACCAATCCAGAAAGCCTACATCATAGACGTTGACCTTGAAATCTCTGGCCTAGCCTGGCAGGCAGGAAGAAATGGAGTTGATCCTTAATTAAGTCTCTGCAGTGATTTGTAGTTGTATATTGTTCCTAGATCCAGAGACTAGGACCAAATGTTCTGCTCAGTGCATGGAATTCACCTTGGCTCCCAGGCAGCCATCTTTACAGTTCACTCACCTTCAAGTCTGCCCGGTATAAGGATATTTCAAGTGAGATATTCTTTTTTAGTTTTCATAGCTGCAGGTGGTTCACTTGCCTCACGCCCAGGCTGCCACTGAGCTAAATTTGGGGCAGTTTCTGTGAGAAGCAAAATCTTAGCTTTGTGTTGTTCTTGCTAGTGAGGGCTCAGTGTGGTAGTCCTGTTTGAGTGTCCAAGGAACTTGAGGTGTTCCTTTTATACTCCTTAGATAGGTTTTGCCAGGCTTTCCAGCAAAGATCGGTGGTGGTTCTTCCATGCATAACCTGTAGCATTGGGAGCACTTCATTTCCAGTCTGTCTCCCTTCCACACTCCAGTGTCCTGAGTCTCTGACTCCTTTATGGGCATTTCTTGTTACCTGCCCAGACGCTTCATCTTTCTCATAGACTTAACCTAGTTTGACCTCAGGCTGGAAGGTTTTTGCTCTCCATCAGCGAGAGACTGTGCACTCTGAGTGCTCCAGAACATCCCATATGTATGTGGGCTTGGGACATTTCCCATGACCAGACCCCTATTAAGAATAGCCAATGGAAAACCCCTAAAGACCAGTCCTTTGGAAGCATCCATTTGATTTGAAGGGAATTTGTTCTGGTTTGTGAATCAATTTTGTAAGGAATTCTGTGTTTAAAGGCTGATTTAAGCTCTCTAGCTCTCTCCACTCAATAGCTAATGTATATTTAAGAGCTGCCTGAAGGGTTGACTCACTTTTTTTTTTTTTTTTAGTGACTACAGATGCACACCTCAAGGAGCTGGCATACTTGGGCAGTTAATTTCTTTCTGGAATTTCTCTTCCTTGAATGTCCATAATACATTGACTTCCGCAAAGAATTGATTTCCACACAAAATTCCTTGCTTGCCTTAAACCCTTCCCCACAAGCCGCTGGCTACCTGCATACATATGTGGTTTCTTCTCATGAATCGTTTGTAGCATACCCAATTGGAATGGAGAGTAAAAAGGGCTGGAAAGTAATGCCATCCGACTGTTTAAGTGCTTCTTTTATGAAAAAAAGTGAGCCTTATTGGCTAACAGAAGACCAAAGTTGCAAATATCCTGCCCAACTATAAATGCACTTGGAAAGCATTTATCTATGATCACCCAGGTGCTCCAAAAATACTAATGACACCAGGGCAGATGATTTAACAAATTATTCATTCTCTCAAAATACATGCCTGTCTAGCCAAGACAATGAATAAGGATGAAGTCCTTGGAATATATTCTGGAAATACTTGAATTTTCCCTTCCTGGTAGAGTCGTGGTAATGAATTAGCATCTCATCGGTAATGAAATAGAAGTGTACATTCAAGTTGAGACGATCATTTCTAACCTCTTGTGAACCTTTCTTGTGGTTTGTATACTTGCAGAAAAGGCAGGTGTTTCAGAAGCTCCTGTTATCTAACTCTCAATTCTCATATACTCGTGGCCTTTCTAGTGACTCATGGGGCGGTGGAGACACAGCCACTCTGCACTGGCTGTGTGGAAGGTGGAGCTTCATATGTGCTTCTCTGAGGAAGCTTCCTGTTGTGTAACCATAATGGAATCAACAGTCACATTGCTTGCTTGTGTTTCTTTGAGGGCACTTTTATTTAGTGCTTCCCCTGGGCGCTTGGATCTGTCAACTTAGGAACAGCGATTCTTCCAAAGCTGAGGATCATAAGTGCATGTCTTGTTTTTTAGCTGAGCGAAGAATTGCGATAACTGATTCAATTGCTAATAAGTGTTCTTTGGGGGAGTGTCTAATGGAAGATTTGATTGTTTAAAAAGATATAAATACCCTCCCAGTAAAAACTGTCAAAGTATTCTTGTTATAATTACCATGTTTTTATATTTAGGTTGGTCTTTCCATCAACATTTGGAGATAGGATACTGGAAAATGGGTATGGGTCATTTCAAGAACACATACAGACTATTTTTTTTTAACCATGCTAATATTAGCATGGGCTTCCCTGGTAGCTCAGATGGCAAAGAATTTGCCTGCAATGCGGGAGACCCAGGTTTGATCCCTGGGTCGAGAAGATCCCCTAGAGAAGAGAATGGTTACCCACTCTAGTATTCTTACTGGGACAACTCCATGGACAGAGGAGCGTGGCAGGCTATAGTCCATGGGGTTGCAAAGAATCAGATGCAACTGAGTGACTTTGAGCAAGAGAGTATTTGGGGCCATAACATTTGTGGCCATAAGATTCTTTGGTTGTGAGAGGCTGTCCTCTATAAACCAGCATTCCTCATTTCTGTCAAATTAATGCTAGTAAAACCCCTCTCTTTCTGAGTTGTGACAACAGGAACTGTCTCCAGAGATTTCCACATGCTCTCTGGGGAACAATATCATCCCAGCTGACAACCACAGCTCCAGACTTGCCCAGACCCCCAAGATAATTGGGGTCTTAAAGATGGCCCAGGTCCCCTGAAGTCACATTAGCATCTTTAATAGTGATTCAGCTTCATATTCAATGATATCCAAAAGTCACTTTTGGCATGTGGAAAGATATGTGATTGGAATTTTAAGTGACTTCAGGAAATGGAAGAAGTGTTCAGAATCCAAAAGAATGAAGTGCAGTAGAGAATGGGCCTCTGCTGCACAAAGAAAGAAGGTGTTCTGTGGCGGGGTGAAAGAGTCCTGGCTGGTAGGTTACAGATCCCCGGAGTGAGTGAGCCTTCAACACCCCCAGTGAATGAGAGGAAACGACACCCATGATTATGTCAGTAAGCCCTGGCCCACCTACCAGGTCCCAGCGGTGTTGTCTCCCTGCCAGGCTTCCCAACTCAGGGTCAATTCTGGCCTTCACTCACACTTTCCCAGAAGCCAGCAACCTCCAGGGGCTGGGGCACTGGTTTCTCCTTTCGCATATGCCAGGAGTTGAGTATTGTTGGTTTTAAAACATCCTATTTCAGGGCTCCCTTTACCCCTGTCACACAAGGTGTAGAGCTGAGAGTGGGCAGCTTGTTCCCTGGCTTTTCTTCTCTGGGTTCCCATGGGACAGGACAGATGCCCACAAGTACATAGGATGTATCTAGCATCCTGATCTGTCGGCTGTTCATTCCTCCCACTAAAACAGAACATCCCACGTAGCATTGACTATTGCCTGGGGTTAAGAGGTTGTAAAGTCAGTGGCTACAGGTATCAGCCTCATATCATAAAGAACTGAAGCAGGAAAGGTGGGGACTTTCCAGGTGGGGACTTCCCGGGTGTTCTTGTGGTAAAGAATCCACTTTCCAATGCAGGAGACATAAGAGACGTGGGTTCAATCCCTAGGTTGGGAAGATCCCTTGGAGGAGGGCATGGCAACCCACTCCAGTGTTCTTGCCTAGAGAATCCCATGGACAGAGGAGCCTGGCCAACTACAGCCCATAGGGTTTTAAAGAGTAGGGCGTGACTGAGTGACTTAGCAGCATGCATGGCAAAGTCATCCATAGTCCAAGACAGCAGGCTCTTCTTAGCTCCAGCTAATCTATGGCTATCCCACAGGAGTTGGGCTCAGAATTTTTTTTTAAAAAGTGTCTGAGTTTTTATCTCAAGTCTCCTGGTTTTAAAATGGTGCAATAAAATGCACATTTTTGTAAACATTGGATATAACCAAGCAAAGTACCTCTGTGTCCAGTATTACACTCTTTAGGGAGTTGGCTTTCTACTCTGTCTTAAAATATACTATATAATGATGGATATTTGCAGGTATTTAATTGAATTATATAAAAATAAGCTCAGTGTATTGTTTGCTCAGAATTACAGCCCCAAACTCATATCATCAATTGGAGAATTTAGGTTTTATATGAGCATGAAGTGAAGTGAAGTCACTCAGTCATGTCCGACTCTTTGTGACCCTGTGGACTGTAGCCTACCAGGCTCCTCCATCCATGGGATTCTCCAGGCAAGAGTACATGAGCATATAAAAGGCATTAAATTATTTAGAAGGTAAATCTTATCAAGAATTATAGGTGATTGAAATGATTGAATAGTGACAAGAGTACCTTGAGGGGATTTGAGTTGTATTTGAACTCAGCTGCTGTGTCTCAGTGGAGAAGGCAGTGGAAACCCACTCCAGTACTCTTGCCTGGAAAATCCCATGGACGGAGGAGCCTGGTAGGCTACAGTCCATGGGGTCTCTAAGAGTCGGACATGACTGAGCGACTTCACTTTCACTTTTCACTTTTCACTTTCCTGCACTGGAGAAGGAAATGGCAACCCACTCCAGTGTTCTTGCCTGGAGAATCCCAGGGACGGGGGAGCCTGGTGGGCTGCCATCTATGGGGTCACACAGAGTTGGACACAACTGAAGTGACTTAGCAGCAGCAGCAGCTGTGTCTCAGAGCTAAGGCATGGAGATTGCTATCACTGGCCTTCAGCCCGTAGTCAAATCAGTGATTTGTTCAGAGGATCAGAGAGAACTCTTTGTGGAGACTTGGCTTCAGGAAGGCCTTTGGCCCCAAGTGTTTTTCACATAACAAAGAGAAGAGCTTGGATTAGGTGATACAAGTAAGCTTGTCACTGTGGAAATTTACAAGGATGTTTTAACATGAGATTCCAGCTATTGAGGTGGGAAAATTAAAGTCAAGTTGAACTGCCTGGAGGAAGAGGAATGAGGATATATTTGTTTTGATTTACAGTGTTGTGTTTAATCTCTGCTCTATAGCAAAGTGACTCAGTTATACATCTTTATGTTCTTTTTCACATTCTTTTCCATTGCAATCTATCACAGGATATTGAATACAGTCCCCTGTGCTATACAGTAGCACCTTGTTGTTTATTCATCTTGCATATAATGATTTGCATCTGCTAATCCCAAACTTCTAATCTATCCTCTCCCACCCCTCTACCCACTTGGCAGCCAGAAGTCTGTTCTCTATGTCTGTGAGTCTGTTTCTCTTTCAAAGATATACTCACTGCTGTTGTATTTGAGATTCCACATATAAGTGAGACCGTATGGTGTTTGTCTTTCTCTCTGACTTACTTGGCTTAGTATGATAATCTCTAGGTCCATCTATGTTGCTGCAAATGACATGATTTCATTCTTTTTACGGGCTGAGTGATATTCCATTATACATACACAAACCTACACACACATACCCCACAGCTTGTTTTTCAGAATGAATGTATGATCAAGGTATATCAATATGACTTGGTAGGAATTAAGTGAGAAAGCAGAATGAGCACATTTAAAAGTCTTTCCAGCAGCCTTATTGTAATGGACTAACTATGATTAAACTGTATTTAATTTCTGCAGGGAAACAGGGTGTTTGCTGCTGGTTATGGCTACTTTTTTCATCTTGTGACCAACCAAACATCCCAAGCTCCACTTCTCTCATTTACATGGAATAGTGCACATTCTTGTACAAGGTAACTTTGGGGAAGTTCATCTACATTTTGGGTGTAACTTTTTTTTTTTTTGTAGAAGACTCATAGAGAAGGTTGAATAATGCTTGGCATCCATGTAAGATTTGATGATATATCTGAGTGAGCATCTTCGGTCATAAGTTTGGTGGTGAAGGGAAGGGGAACAGAGAGAGAGGTCATTTGAGGCGGCACAGGACACAGGACGCCTTTTGTGGCCAGAGAACAATTTCATAGAGAGATGAATTAAACTCCCAAGAGACTGGGGGCCCTTGGGAGGCCAGAATGCCTGAGCTCAGGAGCTGAGTGGGGAGACGAGGTTTGGAGAAGAGGCTCTTTGCCTGTGACTTGCACACTGTGAGATGAGAGTGACTAGTTCAAGGTCTTTGCTATTTAGAGGATGCAGTCATCTGCTAAGAGCAAGGACTGGGAAACATGGTAGAAAGGTAAGGAAAATGTGAGCTTCAGAGTCAGTCGGGACTTGATTCAGAGCTGGACTTTGAGTAACTTGCTTTTTTCTAAAGAGTCAGACCTTTATTTGTAAAATAGGGACACATCTCTATTGAAAGTTTGATTTGAAAATTAGAGATGACTTATGTTATACACCTAAGAGAACATCTGGAATATGGTAGGAACTCAATAATTGATAGAAATAATTCTATTAAGCAATTTATTATTAATATTATTATTTTTGACTGTGTTGTGTGGCTTGTGTGATCTTGTTTCCCTGACCAGGGATTGAATCTGCAACCTCAGCAGTGAAAGTGCAGAATGCTAACTACTGGACCTCCAGGGAATTCCTCAATATAAATGATTCTGATAATAGTTACATTAGTAATAGTGAGATAATATTGTAATGATGGGAAATTATAAGGAGACTAGAATGAGGATTAAGCACCCTTGTTCAGCCATGTTGAAGTGCTGGCTGAGGTACGATCAGTACATGTGTCATGAAATTATTATTAAGATAATGAAGTTTTTTTTTTTTATCTAGCAGCTTTCAGCAACCCTGGGATATGAGGGGAGAAGGTATCCAAAAATGCCACAATGCTAGGTCATTTCAGGGAGAAGCACAAAAGTTGCACGGGTTATAGGCTCTGGTATATGGCTTCCTCAGCAAAGGGGTGGATCTAGAAGAGGCTGATGGAAGAGTGGGGCTCTGTAGGGCTAGTCAGGGGTGTCCAGGTTCCTAGGAAGGAGCTGATAGAATTTACAGGGGCTGATAGAATGGAATAGCACCACGGCAACTGCACCTTGTTGAGATCCAGGAGCAGGTCACAGAGGGTGACAGAAAGAAAGGCTGAGGGATGGGCAGTGACCATTAGAGAGCAGATCTCCTCTTCAGTCTCACTTATTCCCTTATTCAGTATCTTCAGTTTTATATTTTCCAATGAGTGAGACATATGGAATGCAGAAATCAGCCAGATTTCACTCTTTATCTTTCTCCCTAGGTCTGGTCTCTTTGTATACCCTAAGTTTCAGCCACCTTGGGATAATAGGGCTGGCTCCACCCTGTTCCAGAATTTCACAGTTTGGGGAAGTGCAGGTGGTGCCCAGGTATGTTTCTTTAATTTTTTTAAAGTTAGAAATGTCATTCATTTTCTTATTCTGCATCTGTACTTAAAAGGCGATGATTTGTTTCTGGGGGAGGATTGCTATATTATCACAGCTTTAAGGAGCCAACAGCATCATAGGTGTGTGTGTCAAATAGTTGTTGAATGAACAGATTCCTAATCAGTAAGCCAAGGTTTGTCCATTGCCTCTGTGGTGACTTTTCAGAAGCTCTAATAGGGAACAACAGAATCGTAGAGATTTGCAACCAAGAAGAATCAAAGGAGGTCATCTATTCTTCCCCTCACGTGCTTATTTGGGGAAAAAATTAAGGCTCAGAAAGTAAAGGGATTTGCCAAGGTTACACTGTTTGTTAGTAGCAAAATCAGGTGCAGAATCCAGACTGCAAAAGTTGTGTGGTTGATACCTAACATCCGCTTTCAGTCGTAAGAAAAAGTGCTGTTCATCAATGAAACACAAAAATTCCAGGTCAAAGTGGCATTCTCACCTTTACCAATGGGCCAAATTTTATTTTATTTGAAAGGAAAATGCTCATGTTACTCATTTACTTTTCCTTATTGCAGTGACTTCTTATAAGAAAGCTTTGTATGCTCACTATTACCAATACCATGTAAAAATTATCCAGGGTCTCTATTTGGTGTTACATAGAGAAAATTACATACATTTGGTCTCTGCCATGGAGAAATATGGAGCCTAAGATACAAAGATGAAGAGATACATCTACAGGACATGCAGAAAATAGAATAAAGCATATAATTAAGTCACAGTAAGAAGGTTAGGTATTTATTTCACATATTCAACATAAGGAAAATGATCATAGATGGGGGGAAAGTTCCAAGATACAAAATTGGGGTAGCTAACAGGAAGAATCCCAGTTGTACTAAATATTTTGTTTTCATTAAATTTGATGAAGTACTTTGTTTCTCATTAGCACAATGAATATAGTGGGGATCCCTCTTATGCAGAGGAACAATTTGTGCCTTCCAGAGGGTCTGATGCCTGTAATGAAGTAAAAACTGTTGTCAAATTAGTTCAGGTCATAGCTATATTGTTTACATAGACCTCTGTGTCTTCAAAGATCTATCATTCTATAAAAGGTAATGTAGAGTGCATGTAGAGTGGGAAATGCAAGCTATTCAGTTCTTGAAAAGTCAAGCACAAAAACTGATTGACAAGTAAAAGCACTAACCTATGGTAAATCAAGGTTGCTGCTGCTGCTGCTGCCGCCTCGCTTCAGTCGTGTCCGACTCTGTGCGACCCCATAGACGGCAGCCCACCAGGCTCCCCCGTCCCTGGGATTCTCCAGGCAAGAACACTGGAGTGGGTTGCCATTTCCTTCTCCAATGCATGAAAGTTTACCTTGGCCTTAATTAATAGGAGACTCCCACTTGAAGATACAAATGTAAACATGGCCCTATTTAATAAACAAAGGGGTGACTGTGTAAGTTTAACTGGCAGTCCTGACCTTCACCCTGATTTTCAAAATGGTTGAACTGAGAGCTGGGAGAAGTAAAAAGTCTTGCTGAAGATCACATGATTAGCTAATATCAGTGCCAGGTTAAAAACTTAGGCCTCTGTTCCCCAAGCTAGTGTAATTCTTTCAACTCTAACAAGCGTGTTTGGGTAATCCTTGATCCTTGTTTGGAGCCACTAATCTAAGCTGTAATACACATAGAATGTATTTTGAGTCTATAGTCATGCTGAATTACTTATTTCATATTTGCAAGTGTTTGACAATCTTAGTTAATAACACTGAGGTAAATATTAAATACTGGAGTTCCTGGATGTTTTGTTTTTCTCCATCAATTTTGTGTGATTTGACAGTTGCAAGCTTATTTTAAATACATGAAGAATTCACATTGACCTTTATAATGCATCAGTTGTTAGGAAGAGAAATGAAAAGTGCAGAGGGGATGTTACCAAAGGGGGCTAGTTAATGCTGACCTCATGGCAACTTTGGGATGCCTGCACAGATATTGATGGACAAAAGCTGCTTAAATATGATATAGCACACTCATTTATACTTAATCAACAATTAAAGAAGCTACAGGAGATCTGCAAGAAAAGTAGAGCCTCAGACCTTTGACATAACATATATTGTTGCTTTTATAGATTTTTAGAAGTAGCGATCTTCACCTGAAAAACTTCCAGATTTATGCATGCAGAGATTTTGGAATTGATGTCTTGGAAAGTGATGCAAATACATCAATTACTGACAGCTTACTACTTGGTCATTTTGCCCACAAGGTAAGTGTCTTCATGTGATTCTTTTAAGTTGTTCATCAAAACAGAATCATATGTTCTGGGTCCTTTGATGATTCAGGATATGTAATTTTAATAGAATTCTTTAGCAAGTCTTGTGTTTAGTTGGTCAAAGTTAGAGGATTCTTTGATTTGTAGCAGGGGTGATATTTATCATAAAATTCAAGCACACATAACATTTCAGTGTGTTGTGTTCATATAAATCACAAAAGCCCTGAGTGGCTCACAGAACTCTTATCTGGTTGCAATTTAGGGTTTTTATCCACACCAATTAAAAAGTCTAATAATTTTAGGTTCATTTACTCTAACCTCACAAAGTTTATGAAATAGTGTGAGTCCATTTCGTCTTTATGGACTGTGGTTTGCCAAGTTTCAACATCAACATTTTGTTCATAGAGTTCTTACTCTATTTAGGGCCCCCTCCCATAAAAAAATGGTGATATAAATTTGTGTTGTTTGCTATAGTTTACTAGGGTTTCTTAAGTGATCCCCTAATACTTACCTCAGTGTGTGTGTCTACGTGATAAACATCAAACTATGGATGACTTCCCCACCGCTGCATGGCCAGGGGACAAGAATGTAGCTGAGCAGAGGACTTCTTGGGTAAGAAGTACTAGTTCTCAAGGGAAGTCCATGGTGGCTATTGGTTTCTGACCTATTATGAGTCCCTTCGTTCTTTTTCTTGAAGGAGTTACATGCATTTTAGTGTCACAGT
Source organism: Bubalus bubalis (assembly GCF_019923935.1). Taxonomy (NCBI): domain Eukaryota; kingdom Metazoa; phylum Chordata; class Mammalia; order Artiodactyla; family Bovidae; genus Bubalus; species Bubalus bubalis. The sequence goes on from NC_059158.1 coordinate 27,821,522, forward strand.
TCAGAATAATCATAGATGGAAGGGACCTAGAGTACTTCTGGGGACCAAGGGAGGAGTGTTCTCTTTAGCTCATTCCTGAATGCTTTGACCAACTGACATTTAAGTGATAAGTTTTTACTTTGGTGCTTCCTTTGATGATTCATAACTACAGATACCAATATTGAGTTTAAAAAATCACTTTCTTATTAAGCTACATTTTCCTACATTTAATTCTCCAGCTTCCTTCCTTCTTTCTCTTCCGAATCCTTGTTTTTAGGAGGGAAATACCTGCCAGTTTTTCCTTTTCTCTGAAAAGATTACCACCTTGAGAGATGATTCTTCTTTTCAAGTTCCTTAGTTTTCAAGAGAGATGAGACCCAGATTTAGATTCTGTGATGCGGGTTGACCTAAGGCCCATAAATTTCTCAGAAACAACCTTAGAGAAGATGCTAAAAACAAAACACCCATCAAGCTGAAGAACTAAGTGTCCTGGCAAATTAATGTCACAACATCTTAATTGATGCTAAATAGACATCATAATTAGAGGAAGAGTGACATAAATTAAGATTCAGATTATGACAAAAGGGTGCTTATCATAACAAAATATAATCTCACCCCTGGGGTATAATTCACCAGCGATGCAATACAGCGGAGAACTTCTCAGTCTCCTAACAAGTAAGTGCAGGACCAAAGTCCTTGGATGGAAAATGTTAAACATTTTTTATAGGCATGATCTAGGTCTTAGTTAGGATCTGAATCTTAAAGCCATGCAATTTTATTGTGTATGTGTATGACATTATCACATATACACAATGGAATATTACTCAGCTATTAAAAATGAAACTGGGCCATTTGTAGAGACATGGATGGACCTAGAGGTTGTCATAGAGGGTGAAATAAGTCAGAAAGAGAAAAATGCTATAAATCGATGCATAAATGTGGACTCTAGAAGAGTGGTACGGATGAACCTATTTGCAGGGCAGGAAAAAAGATGCAGATGTAGAGAACGTGTGGGCACAGTGGTAAAGGGGGAGTGGGATGGGTTGGGAGATTGGGGTTGCCATATATACACTATCACGTGTAAAGTAGATCACTAGTATATGCAGGGAGCTCAGCTCAATGTTCCGTGGCGACCTAGAAGGGTGGGATGGGGAGGGGGTGGAAAGGAGATCCAAGAGGGAGGAATATATGTATACTATAAGTGATTCAATTCATTGAACAGCAGAAACTAACACAATATTGTAAAGCAACTATATCCCAATAAAACATAAATAAAGTCATGTAATATTAGAGATAAGTAATACCTAAGAGAGGATCTAGTTAGAACTCCTAAATTTACAGGTACAGAAATGGAGGCTTTGAGAAGCCATATGAGAACCCAAGATCATGCCCAGTATTGTGGAGCTTGGACCACCTGGATATCACGCCTGGTCCAATACTCATTTAATTACATATGGGAAAATGGCCTTGGCACAAAGTATTTATTAGTGCTTACTCCAATATTCTCTGAAGTGTTTTCCATGGAAGGCTAGTTCCAAGAGAGGGTCTGAGAAAAGGAAGATTCTTAGGTTAATTACATATAGGATATGCTAGGCACCGTGGTAAAAAGTCTGCCTGCCAATGTAGGAGACACAGGAGATGCAGGTTCAATCCCAGGATTGGGAAGATCCCCTGGAGTAGGAAATGGCAGCCCTCTCCAGTATTCTTGCCTGGAAAATTCCGTGGACAGAGGAGCCTGGCAGGCTACAGTCTGCAAGGTCCCAAAGAGTCAGAAAAGACTGAGTGACTGAGCATACACATGCATACACATGCTGTTTACCATCCCTCCCATCCTCTGAAATTCACATTGCGTATTAACCCATTAAAGTCTTTGCAAAGTTCTAGGGTTAAAAACAAACAAACGAAAAAAATCTATGAATCTTTATTTAGCACACTATTGCTCAGATTTATTTGGGAACTGCTTTATTGCTGTATAAAATTGTGTTAGTTGTTTTTTTGTTTTAAAAAGGATGCCAACCTCTCTTTGGTTGTAGAAATCTGACTTTAGCCTCTTTCTTTCAAATCTGCCATTTCTTTAGGAATTAAAAGTTTCAGACACTTTGGCTTAATCATTCTCAGACCTTCTACCTGCATGTTTTGGTGACACACAATGATCAGTGAGTCATGTTTTAAAACAAACACTAGTTTCTGGAAGAATTGTTTATTAGAAAGGATTTTTTCCCATTAGACATATTTGTTTATGTTGGTACTTTCATACCCAACATTACCTTGGTATTGAGATAAGTAGAATAATTTTCAGTGAGAATGGCTTTATTATGCAAGAGATGTGCAAACCACCACTATACATCCAAGCTTGGTCATTGTGGTTTGTTTATTCTGCTATACTAGCCTTGCTTTTATTTATTTATTTAAATATTTTATTTTATTTTTAAACTTTACAAAATTGTATTAGTTTTGCCAAATATCAAAATGAATCCGCCACAGGTATACATGTGTTCCCCATCCTGAACCCTCCTCCCTCCTCCCTCCCCATACCATCCCTCTGGGTCGTCCCAGTGCACCAGCCCCAAGCATCCAGTATCATGCATTGAACCTGGACTGGCAACTTGTTTCATACATGATATTTTACATGTTTCAATGCCATTCTCCCAAATCTCCCCACCCTCTCCCTCTCCCACAGAGTCCATAAGACTGTTCTATACATCAGTGTCTCTTTTGCTGTCTCGTACGCACGGTTATTGTCAGCACCCCCTTCCACAGTCTCCAAGATGCCCTGATTTGGATGTAAATTATGATCACCCCACTTTTGGAAGTACCTGTACGATGGTTGCCTTTTTGTTGTTATTGTAATTCATCCAAGCAAATGATACTACTTAAAAAAAAAATCTTATTTGGGAAAATGCTGTTGAGGGTGCTTCATTCTATTTCTCTCAGGGTTACTTTTCATTTTCACTTGTGGATTTGTCTTCCTCAATTTAGAACTTTCATCTTTTTGTTTCTCTAAATTCCATCCTAGGTCTCCTTCTTTTCTACATATACTTGCTGTCCCTGGGAGAAATCTCATTTTCTCTAGTGGTTTCAATTACCATTCACATGCTGATGTCTCCCATATATTTGCATTTATTTCTACCATTTTATCTTGTGCTTTCAGTTTGAAATTCATTATCTATGCTTTTTTCCCCTACTTTTCAAACTTGATTTGTCTTGCATTGAATAATATCTTTTTTAATATACACTCATTTGAAAGTTATTCATTCTGTTAAAATCGTATAGGTTCTTGGACTTAAATTTGTGACACGCCTGCTCATCTTCACAAAGTTTTAATTACGTTGGCACTGTTAAACTTCACCTGAGCCATGCAAGGACCTTAAACTTCTTTAACTTCTTCACCCTCTCGTCTCATTCATTACTTTTCTCTAGTATTTGTTCTACTTTTTAAAACAGATGTTTCATGGAAATATGACATTTATGCGGAAAAGTGCACAAATCACAAGTGAAGCGCTCTATGAATTTTTGTAAAGCAAAATCACATGCATACCACCCAGATCTAGAAATAGAACATCATCAGTTCCTCTAAAACCTCTAATGTCTGCTCCCAGTTAACCCCAACCCCTACCCCCCAGCCAAAGGAGAACCATTATTCAGAATTCTCAAGTATAGGTTAATTTCAAATCTGTTTTTGAACTTCATGTAAGTGGAAGCATGCATCGTGCAACTCTAATGTGCCTGGCTTCTTTGGCATATTATTATGTCTGTGAGATTCATTCATGTTTTTATATGTTTCAATAATTTATTCTTCCAATTGTTATGTCATTGTTGTTGTTCAGTCAATAAGTCATGTCCAACTGTTTGCAACCCCATGGACTGCAGCACACCAGGCTTCCCTGTCCTTTACCATCTCCCAGAGTTTGCTCAAACTCATATCTGTGGAGTCAGTAATGCCACCCAACCATCTTGGGTTATCTGTCATCCCTTTCTCCTCCTGTCTTCAATCTTTCCCAGAATCAGGGTCTTTTCCAATAAGTCGTCTCGTCGCATCAGGTGGCCAAAGTATTGGAGCTTCAGCTTCAACATCAGTCCTTTCAATGAATAGTCAGGATTGATTTCATTTAGGATTGACTGGTTTGATCTCCTTGAAGTCCAAGGGACTCTCAAGAGTCTTCTCCAGCACCACAATTCAAAAGCATCAGTTCTTCCCTTTTATGGACTGTATCATAGTTTTTAAAGCCATGTTGCTATTGCTGGACATTTGCCTGTTTCCAGTTTAGGGTTATTACAGAGAAAGGTGTTATGAACAATCTTCTATATGTATCTTGGTGTTCACAAGCATGCATATCTGTTGAGTATGTGCCAGATTTTAAAACTGCTGGCTTAGAGGCTGGCCCTTTAGCTTTGGTGGATGATGCCAAACCCCACACAATCCCAGGTGTTTAACTTGTACCACCAGTTTGCAAAAAGTGTTTCAGAGCTAGGTCTTGGAATTTTTCTTGACCAACATTCTGTAGAATTTCTTCATGTCTCTGTAGTGTTCTTGTTCCTAATTCCCCCATCTTCTTCTTTTCTGATTTAACTCTCATTGTTTTAGCCTATGGTAACTTTTTAAACTGATGGTCTATGGAAGGTAAAGATTTTGACCTAAAAATGGAGACCCCATTCTTGGAAGGCTGTTACTATAGACCACTAGGTTGGAGTTCACTTTGCCTTGATGCTTTGGAGTTGATGCTTCATTGTCTTCTATCTTCTAGCCCTGAAGTTAAAGGGTTTTTAGATACTTCATGGAAACCATATATAGGATGGATAAACAGGGAACTGTATTCAATATCCTGTGATAAACCATAATGGAAAGTAATTTTAAAAGGGATGTGCATGTAACTGGAAGACTTCCCCAGTGGCTCAACGGTAAAGAATCTGCCTTCAATGCAGGAGATTTGGTTTGACCCCTGGGTCAGGAAGATTCCCCTGGAGAAAGAAATGGAAACCTACTCCAATATTTTTGCTGGGTAAATCCCATAGACAGAGGAGCCTGGTGGGCTACAGTCCATGGGATCACAAAACGGTCAGACATGACTTAATGGCTAAACAACACAAATGTATATAGCTGAGTGACTTTGCAAAAAAACACACAAAACCCCCAGTTTATAGATAGTCTAATTCTAAGTCTTTTATATGTAACCTATTAGTTTTTCCTCTTTGGAGATTTTTGGGATCTTGTCCTCATCCCTGGTATTTGTAATTTCAATATGATGTAACTTTGCTATGGCTTTTTCTTCTAACCACTCTGCTAGGCAGTGGGCAGGACTTTTCAGTCTGGAAAGTCATATCCTTTCATTCTGGGAAATTTTCTTATTTCTTTGATAATTATGTCCTCTATATTTTCTGTTTTATTTAAACTCTTATTATTTTGATATTAGCTTTCCTGAATTACTTTTCTAATCTTCTTAATTTCTCTCTGATTTCCCATTGCCTTTTTATCCTACTTTCTTAGATTTTTTTTCTATTTAATGTATTAATTCTACTCTCCTATTATTTTTTTTCTGAAAAATTCCTTTTTAGTCTTCTTTCATGAACATGATACTCTTATTTCGCTGATGTTATTAAGTTTCCCTTCTGATTTCTATACTGGCATTGTCTCCACTGGGTTTTGTTTCTCCTGTTTGTTTCTTTTTCTCACTGTCTTCCAGGTGGAGACTCTTGACAGTTTCTGGTGATCCTCAAACATACATCTATTTTGGGCAGTGGAACAGTGAAGCAGTAACAGCTTGATTAGATGGTGTTTGTTGAAGAGGTTTTACAGAAAATCCTGGACGCAGTTTTTGTTGTTTTTTAGACTTTTTAATATTTATTTTTTTATATTGACATACAGTAAAATGGACTTTTTGGTGTACAGTTCTGTAAATGTTTAACATAGGAGTAGATTTATGTAACCACCACTAAGATATGGAACAGTTGCATCAGCCTGAAAAAACCCTCCCTTTGGCTCCATCTCTGTAGCTACACCTTCTTTTCATATCCCCGTGGAGGTCGCTAATCTATTCCGTCACTGTAGCTTTTTCTTTTCAACAGTCATACGAATGGGATAACATAGCATGTAACCTTTTGAGACTGGCTTCTTTCACTGGCAGATACCTTTGGTATTTATCTAACTTGCTGCAAGAAACAATATTTTATTCCTTGTTATTGTGGGGGACAGTATTCCACTATATGGATGTACCACAGTTTATTCATTTGTTGAAGGACATTTGAACTGTTTCCAGATTTGGTGATTGACTACAAATAAAATTGTCTCAACCATCTGTTTAAGGCTTTTGTATGAACCTAAGTTTCCATTGGAGAAGGCAATGGCACCCCACTCCAGTACTTCTGCCTGGAAAATCCCATGGATGGAGGAGCCTGGTAGGCTGCAGTCCATGGGGTCGCTAGAGTCGGACACGACTGAGCGACTTCACTTTCACTCTTCACTTTCATGCATTGGAGAAGGAAATGGCAACCCACTCCAGTATTCTTGCCTGGAGAATCCCAGGGACGGGGGAACCTGGTGGGCTGCTGTCTATGGGGTCGCACAGAGTTGGACACGACTGAAGCGACTTAGCAGCAGCAGCAGCAGCAAGTTTTCATTTCTCTAAAGTAAATGCTTAGGAGTTGAATTGTTAAGTCAGTGATGTGTGCATCCATGCTAAGTCGCTTCAGTCCTGTCTGACTCTTTGAGACCCCATGGACTGTAGCCTGCCAGGCTCTTTTGTCCATGAAATTCTCCAGGCAAGAGTACTGGAACGGGTTGTCATGCCTTCCTCCAGGGATCTTCCTGACCCAGGGATAAAGCCTGTGTCTCTTATGGCTCCTGCATTGTCAGGCAGGATCTTTACCACTAGCACCACTTCGGAAGCCCCTAGGTCAATAATAAGATTATGTTAACTTTGTTAAAAAGTACCAAACAATTTTCCACAGTGTTTGTGCCATTTTGCATTCCCACCAGCAGTGTATGAAAATTTCAATTATTTTTTTTCTTCATCAGGGTTTGTTTTGTCACTAATTTTTATTTAACCCTCTAATAGGTGTGTAGGATATTGCATTGTGATCCTTTGTGATATATATGTGCTTTGCAAATATTTTCTCTTAGTCTGTAGCTTGTCTTTTTACTCACTTAGTTGCTTTTATTCATGTATTAAAATTGTATTTCATTTGACCAGTTCTCTCATTTTTCTTTCCTTATCCCCCTTCCAAATCACAGGGAAACCTGTGTATGTCAGCTGGGATCAAATCTCCCAGAAGGTGGGAACTGAGAGTTTCTAACACAACCTTTGTGAATTTTGATCTCACTCACTGTGTGGCCATCAGGACCTGTTCAGGCTGCTCCCAAGGACAGGGTAAGTTGTTTGAGTAGATAAGACAAATAATAAAACTAGTAAATGAGTCCAGTACTCACATAAATGTGATAAATAGTGTCAAAGCCATTGGGAATCATTATTTCTTTTACTTATGAGATTTCTTTAAGAGGAACTAAAGATCTTCTTGATGAGGGTGAAAGAGGAGAGTGAAAAAACTGGTTTAAAATTCAACATTCAAAAAACTAAAATCGTGGCATCTGGTCCCATTATTTCATGGCAAAAGAAGGGGAAAAAAAATGGAAGCAGTGACAGATTTTATTTTCTTGGACTCCAAAACCACTGGATGGTGACTGCAACCATGAAATTAAAAGATGCTTGCTCCTTGGAAGAAAAGCTATGACAAACCTAGACAACGTATTAAAAAGCAGAAACATCAATGTCACTTTGCTGACAAAAGTGTGTATAGTCAAAGCTATGGTTTTTCCAACAGTCATGTGCAGATATGTGAGTTGTACCATAAAGAAGGCTGAGCACCAAAGAATTGATGCTTTCAATTTCTGGTGCTGGAGAAGACTCGAGAGTCCTTTGGACAGTAGGGAGGTCAAACTAGTTAATCCTAAAGGAGATCAACCCTAAATATTCACTGGAAGGACTAATGCTGAAGCTCCAATATTTTGGCCACCTGATGTGAAGAGCTGATTCATTGAAAAAGCCCCTGATGCTGGGAAAGATTGAAGGCAAGAGGAGAAGGGAGTGGCAGAGGACAAGATGGTTTAATAGCATCACTGAATCCATGGACATTGAGCAAACTCTGGGAGATAGTAAATGACAGGGAAGCCTGGTGTGCTGTAGTCCATGGGGTCTCAGAGTTGGACACGACTTAGTGACTGAACAACAACAACATAAGATTTCATCAGTAGAAACTGCTGTTCAAATCTCCTAAAAGAAATTCTAGAGGAGGCCAGGTGCTCCCAATATGGTTCTTGCAGCTCCCCGGCCTTTCCCTACCTGGTACCTGTCATACTCTATTATGATAGTTCCATGTCTCTGCTGGATTCTGAGCTTCACAAATGCAGGGACCACAGCTCTCTCTCATATTGAAATATAGTTGATTTACAATATTGTATTAGCTTCTGTACAAATAGTGATTCAATATTTTTATGGATTACACTCCATTTAAAGTTCTTAAAAATATTGACTATCTTCCCTGTGCTGTACAATATATCCTTGTAGCTAATTTACTTTGTACATAGTAGTTTGTACATCTTGAGCCGCTCCCTTATTGTGCCTTACCCATGTCCCTCTCCCCACTGGTAGCCACTAGTTTATTCTCTGTATCTGATCACATCTCTTTTGCTCAGAGTTTTATCCTTAGTAACCAGTAGTCTGGTGCCCAGTAGGTTCACTGATTAAATCAATGAATGGAGTTGGATGATATACATATGGATATGAACTAATACACATACAAGCTTTCCTGAAAGAGCTAGAGTTCAGGAACCTTATGTTTTCAACAGCCCAAGGCTTTTTGTACACACAGAGAGACCATAAGAATTCTTGTTCACTTGTTAACCACTTCTCAGAGGTGGTGAGAAATACCTTGGAGAACTCATGGGCTAAGGTGAAAGAACTAGAGAGCAATCTAGTTGATTTGATCATTGTAAACAGACAAACCAAGTGGTTCAAGTAAATATGCTCTTGTGGTTTGAATTGCCAATTTAGGTAATTGTTTGCTTTTTTAATTAAATGAATAATCAGTAAGTCTCCACTGTGCTTTTTATCCCCCCTCTATAGACAGAGCCAAAAATTGTTTTTATTTGGGTGGCATCTGAGTTTAAGATTGTAGAAATAATAATAGGAATAAAAAATGCCTTAAGACAATCACTTCAAATATTAATTCCTCAGTTAGAAGCTTCACTGTCTCATATCATTCATAAGGCACTGAAAAGGACCAAGATACTCCCTATGAGCTCTAATTTCTTCTCCCTGGATGTCCTTGGCTAAGCCATCTCTTTCATTTGTTTAAAAACTATTTAGTCCAGATTCTGTTTAAGGACCTGGGTGGTACAGAGATGAAAAGCACATAGTTTTTGTCTTCCAGGAGCTTTCCATCTAGGCACAAGAATAAATGTCTGAGCCAATGAATGTAATAGTATAATGAATCCAATACTTGAGGATTGAGCAAGGTCAGTGAGGGGAACAACAAGGAAGGGGGTCAGGTAGAACTTCATCATAGATTGCCTTGAGCAGGATTTAGAAAGGTGAAGAGAAGTTTGCAAGAAGGAAAAGAAAAGTTTTTACATATTAGGAATAGCCTATGCAAAAAAAAATTCAAAGAGCAAGTTATGATTGGGAAGTTGCAAAGAAACACAATATAGCTGACTTATAGAACTGCATGTGGTGTTAGAAAAGCAACAAGTTGCTTCCCTGGTGGCTCAGATGGTAAAGAATCTGCCTACAAAGGAGGATACCTGGGTTTGATCTCGTGGTTGGCAAGATCCCCTGGAGAAGGGAATGGCTACCTAATCCAGTATTCCTTCCTTGAGATGACAGAGGACAGAGGAGCCTGGCGGACTACAGTCCATGATGTCAAAGAGTTGGACACGACTGAGTGACTAGCACAGACACACACAGAAATTTCTGAGGTGGAATTGTAGCATCTTGAATGAATGACAGTCGAGTGCACAGACTCTACTGGGATGAGAATGAAAGCATTAGGGCCTCTCTTTGTTTATGTCTTATTTTACATTTTTCCTTTTTTATGTATTTTATAAGATACATAATACAGTAATATGGTAGCATATATACTAAGAGATGTGCCCTGAGTTTTTAAATTTTAATGACAGGGGGGTAAGTATTAGAAGACCACTGCCATTGTTTCTTCCTGGGCAACTGACTAATAGCAGAACCAGTGAATCATATGAAGGGGGTGCGAGGGAAACCCTGCTAAGACATGTAGCCCGAGAGCTGATACCTATCAAATGTGTTACTATTTGTCCATGTGATTGATTGAATATGGCTTTTGAGGGCAAATGTTTAAAGTATAAATCTCATAAGAAGTGGGGTTAGATTTGCCTTAGAAGAACTAGAGCAGAGAGATGGAAAGACCAGCCCTCAGGACCTTTAGCATTTGGTAATTAGTAATGTTCGGTGTCACTCCCAGTAGACCGCCATTTCTCACCCTTGGCATTTGGGACTGGATAATTGTTTGTTGTGGGGGCTCTCCTGTGCCTTGTAGAATGCTGGGTAGCATCCTTGTCTCTTCCCACCAGATGCCCTGCTGTCCACTCAGTTGTGACAGCCAAAAATGCTTGCAAATGGTACCAAATGTCCCCTGCAGGGCAAACCACCCCTGGTTGGGAATCACTGCCTGAGAATACAGGCTGCGTGAGGACAATGCCCCTACTATTCTTATTTCACTCTGTCTGCAGCACATAGCACAGAGCCTGACACATAGTCAACTCAGGATATATATTTTTTCTTGGACAAATAAGCCAGCAAATTGTTAAACTGTATAAATATGCAATTTTAAAATACTGAAAATAACTCAGTGACTTCAGTTGCCATTTGTGATCACCTTCTTTTGTGCCCCTGTGTCACAGTCTTTCTTCCAACTTAACAGGTGGGTTTACTGTGAAGACCAACCAGCTGAAGTTTATGAACTCTCCAAACTTGGTAGCATTTCCATCTCCTCATGCAGCCATTTTGGAAGACTTGGATGGGTCTCTGTCTGGAAAAAATAGAAGTCACATTCTTGCTTCTATGGAAACACTTCCAGCTTCTTGTGTGGTCAAAGCCAGCTTCAGCCAGCTTGTCCATGGCAGTGTCTGTGAGGAAAATGTTCTCTTTCATCGGATGTCTATTGGTTTGTAAGTTGAATTAACTCTACATTTTGGCTTGTCAATGGACACGTATATATCATTCAGGTTTTGATATTGGTAGAAGAGAAATTGTTTTCCAGATTCTGTTTGGTGTATTTAGTTCTACAGAAGTGATATGGGATAATTTTGACAGCTGTCATAAGTTTATGGTAGTTTTAGGCTGATTTAAATGACAGCTAATTTTCAATAGCAGTGGACCACATCTCATAGCCTTTGACCACTTATTGGCATTTTGAGTTAATAATTTCCTCTCAAAAAGACTTGCAACCAACAAAAAATTGAAATGTATTTAAATTAAGAGGAGTATTAATAAATTCCAATATTGTCCATTCTCATTTATATGCACCTCCTCTCCCTGAGCTCTTTTTAAGTGTTTGCTATGCTCCAGGGAAGCATTGCTGATGCTCCCTATTACTTGTGAAGTTGCTTCACACCAGTTCATTTTCCTTGTTAATTTTGTGAACTATTGGATTTGTACAATACATATTCTATTTAATATTGGAGCAAGAACTCCTTGTTTATGCTACTTGGCCTACTATTAAGTCAGGAGCTTGGCTGTTTATAATGCATAATAGGATTGCTTCTGCCCCCTTTAATTTCCAGGTAATGATTGCTGAATGACTAGGGTTCTACCGTTTACCTATTTCAAATGCATTGTATGTAATTAGCCACACTCCTTTCTCTCCTTTGTTTTAAGTGTCCTAGCTTCATGAATATTAAGTCAGGTGCTTCAGCCGGATCATGCTGGCATCTTATTTAAACAGGTAAACTCCACAGAGAGGGAGTCAGTATGGTCAGGTTTGCACTAAGTCTGCATTCTGAATGCATATGCCATCCGTATCTTGACATTCTGCTTTAGACACCTTAGTAATACCCTGCTAGCATGGAATTGTCTGAAAACATTCCACTTTTGCTTTTCAAGCTGTTTATTATTCTAGCTAATGTTAATGGACCCAATTCCAATGAGTAATAACAGTATGGAGCAATATGTTTTCATTTCTAATCATTTTGATTATGCAGAGCATGCCTTTCATTCTTAGGGCTGCATCCTGATTTTTATTATTTTTGTGATTTTAACAAAGATGTTTTTAAGGAGCATTTTGAGGTTTACAAAAGTGAGCCATTTATTTCTTATATTATGCATTTCTTTTAATGAAAAAATAGATTTGTGTAGTTAAAAAGAACATTATGTGCTTGTATAACACTGATTTCTCTGGGTTCTTGATATTCCTTTTCTATGTCTTGAAAACCTACTGGGAGACTGTATCTGAAGGTGGCATTTAGCAGTGTGGCATTAGAAACCTCTGCAGTTGTAATCCTTCTGAGCACCTGTTCTTGGAAGTCTTGAGGGCAGGCAGGACACCTAGGTGCTTGCTTTGGCAGCAAGTCATGATCCCAGCACTCAAGGACTGACAAGGTCTAAAAGAAAATAATCCTGATACTGTATTCTGAGTAGATTCAGAAGATCCCTACTAGGGTGAAACACTTGCCTTGGTTTGTTTGGAATTTTCTTGGTTTTAAAATACAAAATCTCATGTCCCAGAAACCCCTTCAGTCTTGAGAAAACCAAGATGGTTGGTCACCCTACTCCCTAGGCTTCTATTTAAACATTTTCAGGTTGATTCACAGATCTGTGGACAAATGCTCAATGACTCCAAGCCTAAGAGAGGCTCAGCACACTCCCAGTTATGAGTCTCTTAGCCCTGTGTCCTCATCTCTGGGGTGAGATGGTTAGATTAGATGATCTCTAAGGCGTTGCTAGTCAGAGTGCATCAGTGGGACCTGGGACTAGATGCAGAGAATCTCAAACTCAGCCTAGACGTTCTGAGTCAGGACCCCTGGGGAATTTATACTCAAGTTTTAGAAGCACTGCTCTCAGGTCTTTCTAACTTGATATTTCCAGATTCTATCCCCAGTTATTTGTGTTCAGTGACTTGATCTCTGTCCCAGAGCATTATAACCTCATTAGGAACATGTCAGAGCTAATGAGCAATTTGAATTCCACGTAGATGCAAACTTTGTGGCATTTCATGGAGAAAGGACTAATTTGCTGTGCTATTTTCCCTGGAGTGTGCACCCTAAGAGTTGATTTGCAAAGCTCTCACAGTCCCCATCTTTTGGGGTTGCTTGCTGATGGGGATCTGATGTGGCACATGGACCCTGCCCTCTTTCCTTTCAACATTTAGCCCCCTCCTGCCTCCTCAGCCCAGATGCCTAGAGGGTAGGGCGTGAGGTCTGCACAGCTGCCTAAACGGGGCACCTCTGCCCCCTAACTAACAACTGAGTACTTAGGGCGTGATCTCTTCCTCGGAGGCTCCTCCTGGCCCATGTTCACTATAGGTTCTGTGTTTGACATTGACAACCTTCTTCCCTCACTACCTTTTCCAAGAGTGATGGGCACTTCTGGTTTTGCAGCTTCCTCTGACTTCATCCTCACAGTTGTGTTGACCAAGGCATAGAAATTTTTAAAGTTGGCAATAATAATTAATATTTTGGTGAAGAAAAATTTCCTACCCTCTATGAGGCAGAGTCGAAGTTCTGTTTTGTTAAAAATAATGACATTTTAGTCTGGGTGAGTTCTCTCTCACTACAAGTTCTAAAACGTGCTTTCTTAAGGGGCCACTGGTGTTCAGGATAGCATTTCTTTCCTGACTTCTGTTTCTACCAGTCTCTTTCTCTCAACCCCATCCTTCCTGATAAGACCAGAAAGTGGTAGCTCTACCAGTATAAGTCAGGACCTCATTTCAGAAAAATGTCTGCACCGTTTGCTCCAGAGGCCTCATCATGGCAAAATGGCTCACATAGTCCCTGGATTCATTGATCCTAAATTTCTTCTGTGTAGAGATGCTTACTTGGGGCAAGGATCATGTCACCAGTAGGGTATTGTGTGCTCCTTCTAGACCTCCTTTGTAAGCTTTTCTTCCTGACCCTTCAATGCTAATGTTCCTTAAGATTCTTCAAGAAGCTTTCAAGTTATGCTTTTCCCACATGATCTGGACTGTTTCATAGCCTCAGTTCACATTCACTGATGCTGCTTATGGAAGTCCAGACCCATTTATCCAACTGCCCTTAGGATCTGCCCTGTCCAATATTGTGGTCACTCACCACAGGTGGCCACTGAACACGTGAAATGTGGCTCATCCAAATAGAGATGTGCTCTAAGTGTAAATTATGCATCTTGTTTCTAAGACTTTGTATTGAAAAAGGAATGTAAAATAGCTCAATGATTTGTTTATATCGATTATCTTGAAATGATAAGATTTTGAATATGTTGGGTTAAGTATATTATTAAATTAATTTTACCTGTTTTTTTTTTTTTTACATTTTTTAATATGGCTATGGTAAAATTTAAGGTTCCCTCTGTGGCTTGCATTTATGGCTTGCATTGTATTTCCATTGAGCAGTAGTGCTTTCAATATTTCTGTTAGAGTATTCGGCAGCCTTCTCAAACACAGCCTGTCAAAACCAAACTTAAGGTCTTTATTCCATGGACCTATTGGGTGTTAAGAATCTCTGGGTGTTCAGACAAATGATGCAATTACCTGAACCAGAAATGGGAGTTATCCTTGACTCATCTGCTCACAGAAATCACCTACCATGTCCAGTCCATTTCATCTCCTAAAAAAAAAATCCCTTTTGAGTTTTATTACTTCTCTCCTTCCCAACTTCTCTAGTCCAAGTTGACACTCAGATCCCACCTGTTTAACTGCAGCAGCCACTTAGCTTGCCACCTTGCTGGGATCCTATCCTTAAACTTGTGAGTCTTTGTAGATCAGATCTGGTCCTGCCATCCACGCATTCCCTTGCTTGAGGCTTCATCAGGGCCTTCCCAGGGCCTCCCAGTGAAAGCCTATCATTTTTAACGTCTCAAGGACACTTCATGACCTACTCCTGTTTGTGCTATACTTCTAGGATCCTTTCTCAATGCTCTGCCCTCCTTTTCCTAAATTTTAAGCCTCAGCCACACTCAACTTCTTTGTTTTTTGATCCAAAAGGTTCAGCTTCCATGAACTCAGCATGAAGGTAGTTTACTCTGGTGAGCTTCCCCGAGCTTTCTGCACAGCTTTGTATCCCTGCTGTGTGCTGGCTGTCTGTACTTTCTCTAATCAATACTCACAGCTCCTACATAGATTGTAAATCACCCCTCCCTTCTCATTCATGGTAAGTAGGACAAGGATAGTGGGATTTATTTGTTTGTTTGTTTCTATTATGGTACCCAATACCATGTTGAACATAAAGTGACTCAATAAAATTAGTATTGAATAAATAAATATCATTTGAGAAATTGTGGACTCCCCCAAATCTTCCTCTCATGTTCTTATTGTCCATTTCTCTCTTAGGACCTATTTATGAGGCGTCCACAGCACTTAACTTTTCTTTAGAAGATCCAGGATTAAAATACTATCCTATCTTTATTTCTAAAATTCCTAGAAACATCAAATACTTAAGAATATCCTTTCATAATGTCTTCTGGGCTTTTGCTTGCCTGGGGCTGTCAGTTGATCAGACAATTTATTTTAACAGCTGATTTCTTCTCAACCCCGCCCCTACCCCACCCCTACTGAAATAGCAGTTTGCATACATTTGCAAGCATTTTCTTTTCCTGGTGGTATAGATGCACAGAATTGTGATGGGGAGAATGAGAACCAACTTTCACAATTACCATCTGGGAATTATTTGTTTTTTTGGTTTACAGCACTCTACAGCTCTTTCAGTTGATACAGATTTATTCAAATATCAGTAAATCAAGCCTTGATCTGTCTTCCAATTATGTACTGAACTGAATGTGGGGGAAATTAAAAGAGTTTACAAGATGTTGTAGGTTGGCCAACCAGTCGTTCTGAGTTTTAATAGGAAGTACATAAAAGAAAGTCTGGCTATATGCATATGTTTGAAATTATTTTTCAAAGGCTGAAGAATAAAGAAGTAATTAAGAATCATTTGTGGGTATAAATCATAAACCACCCTACCTCCGCCACTTCCTAGGTATGTTCCTGGACAAGTTACTTCACCTCTTTCTGCTTCAGTTCTCAAGACAGTAAAAAGAGCAAAATGTAACTTCACTCACGGGGTCGTTGTCGGGCACGAAGTATGTGCTCAGTAAATGTTGTCTTTCGAAAGCCTCTACATTTATGATTGATAAAACAACATATAAAGTTACTACTAATAGAATAAAATATAGATAATTATGTTTCTGAGAAACAAATGCCTGGCAAGGGAATTAAGTTTGTTCAAATGAAACTTAATCCAATTCTTGAAAGACAGGGAACACTTTCCAATAGTCATGAGACATCGCACTGATCCAGAAACCTCCCAGAAAGTCGTGGAATCTGGAGTCTTTCCGGACACAGTTTTTGATTCACTCATGCCCCCAGTGCTTTCTGTTTCTTCCTTCCTATTTCTCCTAGAAAAGAAAAGGTTAATGTTGTTGTTGATCACCATGATTCTTAGATCTTGCTTAATATCCTCTCCTGTAGAGCTTACATTCAGTGTTTACCTATGGAACTGCTCTTAATGTGTCAGTATTCAGAGTACGAGGCACCCCCTGCCTCTGTGAATGTAAAAGTAAAGAAGAGTTCAAATGGAAATTGTGGCCTAGCTTTTCCTCTAACAATCGCCTAACTCTCTTCCTAGGGATAAATAGGCATAGCATCACTAATGGTATCTTTTCAGTTCTCAAAAAAACAAACAAAAAAAACATGTGAGACAGGGAAATTCCAAGAAGTTTTATCCTCTCTAGGCAGCAGAGGTTACAGAAGTAAAATAGAAGAAGAGCTAAACATAAAAATGGATCCCAAACCAAGGAATAGCATCAATAATACTCCACGGTTATTAAATTTCATGAATAACAAAGGGGCCCAGGGGTGTGCTGGTACCTGTTTTACGACTAGAATAAAAAGCCTGATTTGTAGCGTTTGCCTAATTCCTTGGTGGAAATACTCTTACATGACTGGGCTAAGGCTAACATCATGATGTCACTGAACATGGAGTTGGGAAGAAGGGCTGGTGATGAACTCGTGGGCAGGTGTCGGTCAGTCCTACTGTACCAAGTGTGCATAGATATAAAAGGGAGGGTGGGCTTTGTAACTACCTGCCTGCATGGAATTGTTTTTCAATATTCCTGACAAGTAGTTGTCTACCTTGTGGTTGTGTAGCTCTAAGGATAGTATTCTCATGTTCTGAGATAGCCATACCAACTTCATCCCACAGATTAAGCTAGAGATGCAATAGTATCTAAAGTATGGGTAGATAGAGTATAGATAGCTACTGCTTCTCTTCAAGGATGAAGGTGTAACAGGCAAGAATTTTTGTCAATTATGTTGCAAAACCTGTAAATACTATGTTTGAGGAGATGCTAGGCTGATTTGGGGACTTAACAATCATTATTGCTTTAGCTGACTCTGAAAAGAGATAAACAGAAATATACATCAGCAAAGTCATGGAGGATGACTTTGGATCCTCCATCATGGAGGATGACTTTGGATCCTCCATCATGGAGGACCCATGATCTCAGGATATACCTGCCAGAAATGCAAGAATTATTATTTTTTTGTTGAAGCATAGTTGATTTACAATATCAGGCCAGTCTCTGCTGTATAGCAAGGTGACTCAGTTATATACATATATATGTTTTTATAAACATTATTTTCCATTGAGGTTTACCACGGGATAGTGAATATACTTCCCTGTGCTCTACATTAGGACCTTGTTGTTTATCCATTTTAAATGTAATAGCTTACATCTACCAACTTCACACTTTTAGTCCATCCATTTTCCTTCTACTCCCTTGGCAACCACATGTCTGATCTCTACGTCTACGAATCTATTTCTGTTTTATGCTATGCTATGCTAAGTCACTTCAGTCATGTCCAACTCTGTGTGACCCCATAGACGGCAGCCCACCAGGCTCCCCCGTCCCTGGGATTCTCCAGGCAAGAACACTGGAGTGGGTTGCCATTTCCTTCATTTGAGCCATATTTTAGATTCCACATTTAAGTGATATCATACAGTATTTGTCTTTCTCTTTCTTAGTTTACTTAGTATGATAATCTCTAGCTGTATCCATGTTGCTGCAAATGGTATTATTTCATTCCTTTTTATGGCCAAGTAATATTCCATTGGCCATAAAAATAATTTTTATCCACTCATCTGTCAATGGGCATTCAGGTTGTTTCTGTGTCTTGGCTATTGTGATTAGTGCTATGAACAGAGGGGTGCATGTATCTTTTTGAATTATAGTTTTGTCCAGATATATGCCCAGCAGTGGGATTGCTGGATCATATGATAATTCTATTTTTAGTTTTCTAAGGAACCTCCATACTGTTTTACACAGTGGCTGCACCAGCTTACATTCCCACTAACAGTGTGTGGGTGAAGTGAAAGTGAAAGCGTGAGTTGTTCAGTCGTGTCTGACTCTTTGTGACCCTATGGAATGTAGCCCGCCAGGCTCTTCTGTCCATGGAATTCTCCAGCAAGAATATTGGAGTGGGTTTCCATTCTCTTCTCCAGGGGATCTTCCCAACCAAGGGATCAAACCCAGGTTTCCTGCAGTGCAGGCAAATTCTTTACCATCTGAGCCACCAGGGAAGCCCTAACAGTGTAGAAGGGGTCCCTAGAAATGCAAGATTATTAAATCACATGGCTTGCATCCCTGTAATTGTTCTATTTTTTATGTGAATTTAAGGATTGTTACAAGTTTGGGGCAAAGACTGAGGGTTATGATTTCTTTTCTCTTTTTAGGTTTCTTATTCAGAAGGGGAAATATTTGTTTCTCAGTCAATAAGAGTATATACAGAAAACTTCTTATTGATACACATCAGATATTACTGGGTGATGGCAGATCAGTAGATAGAATAGTCATCCTCTGACAAAGGCTTCTTTTTTTCTTTTTGTTAAAAATGTGTTTGTTATTGTTATTTACCAATGGGGAGAGGCAGTTTATTTATAAGCCACAAAAGCAAGGGGATAGCACAGTTAGTTAGCAATCTGTGTAAGATGGGCTACTTGTGCAAAAATAAGACTCTTCAAAACAAAGGACATGGAGAGCCTCTGACAAGGACTTCTTAGGAGTCCAGTGTATTTTAAAGATGCTAGAGAAAAATAATAGGAGAAGGCAATGGCACCCCACTCCAGTACTCTTGCCTGGAAAATCCCATGGACGGAAGAGCCTGGTAGGCTGTAGTCCATGGGGTCGCAAAAAGTCGGACACGACTGAGCGACTTCACTTTCACTTTTCACTTTCATGCATTGGAGGAGGAAATGGCAACCCACTCCAGTGTTCTTGCTTGGAGAATCCCAGGGACGGAGAGTAGTGGAAAGGGTCGCATGGTGGGCTGGTGGGCTGCCTGGTGGGCTGCCGTCTATGGGGTCACACAGAGTCAGACACGATTGAAGTGATTTAGCAGTAGCAGAGAAAAATAATGCCACAAAAATCTGTTGGCTGTGCTCAACATTTTGATTTTGTCTTCTTTGTGCAGTAAAAGATGAGGGTAACATCAGCAAGCATGAATATCCAGGCGATGCCCACAGCACCATTTGGGGCTAGTTATTATGATGTGTTGGCTTAGGAGATGCAAAATTATAAAGGGTTTACTTCACAATTGTTCCAAATAGAGGGCATTTAGAGCTCAGTGAAGTGTTTGTCTTAATACACAGAGATATGGACCCTCAGGAAAAGTAAGCCAATGGTAAACACAAACCGGGGAGTTAATATTTGTTCTCATTGGTGTTGTTTATTGCCTAACAAATCCTCTGTGGGCAGTGTACACTCAACAGTTCCATATAGTATCTGGGCACTAAATTACAGAACTGTTGATGCAACGAGTATTGTAACTTGGGACTTTGGTTGGGGAGTTTTATCAAGTGATACTGTTATATTTCTAAAGGAAGATGTCCCTGAATTAAAAACAGGCTTGGTGATTTAAAAAAAAAAAATATGCTCCCTCATAGAAAAGGAAAAGCTTGTAGTTTTCTTGTCTTTTTTATTGTATCCAGGAGCTGTTGTTGACACCAAGGTAAGGGTTAACATTTCAAATGGACTGGTTGCCTCCTGATTTCTTGCACATAAAGCCACGCGAAGTTCAGGGAGAGACTTCTTCCCCTAGTAATGAAGCTCTCTGCTGCTAATGGCCCATGCAGACTCCCTTGGCTCCTTCAAATTAGAAATACTTCAGTGTGCTCCTTTGCTTCATTAACAGTAAAGAGAGGGAGATTGGTGGCTATTTAGGGCACAGGGAAATTAGTGGCTATTTAGGGCAAGAGAAAATTGTTGTAATTATGGTTGGTAAATTCTCTTCATGGTATTCTTCTATTCTGAATGTTCTTTGGGTGCTTTTCAGAAGAGCCCACCACCGTCACCACTGACATTTGGCCTAGAAGGACGGGAGCTGATTTGACTACAAATTTTTGGCCCTCAGGGTGGCAGTCAACACAAGGCATCTTGCCTCCTCGAAGACTGGTCTTTGCCATTCGGGTTTGGTTTTCAGAATGCACACGCGAGCCTTTCCATTACCAACTGGGACAAAGGAGTATTTGATAACCTCCTTCTCTACTTGTATCGCTCTAAAGAAAGCTCATGCTGTCCACAAATGCCTGTGAAATTGTGTTCCATATGAACCTCTGCTGAGATAGATGGGGCAGCTTGGTAGAATCCAAGCAGTGCATGAAGAAGGAGGAGGAAAGAATGATTTAGGATCACAATGTACTATGGTTGGTTCTCCAGTTGATCAAGGAGTTAGCATCAGGTTGGATACTGGTAGGAAGAAGGGGATCAAAAAAAACGCTACAGAAGTCCTAAAGATAAGTAGAACTGAATTGATGTTAGCATTTGAAAACAGGGTCACGTGTATAGGGGTCTTTAGAAACTGGAGAGTATGGACTGAAAATGCCTCCTGCAGTAATTGCTATTATGATCTATAGTAATGGAATCTGGATAAATTAGATACTAAAACTGATTTGTAAATGTGATACTGATAGAAAATTAAGAAATAATTAAGTCTCATCAAAGTGACCAGGGGGATTCTTGAGGCCACACTGCTGGAATGAAGTATTTCTGGACATAAACATGATGTCTTAAGAGAAGAGTGAAAAAATATGGGTTGGTAAGGCAAAGAAAGTGACAAAATATAGACCAGAGGAATTAAATGTCAACAGATGGATGCATTTGAGCAAATAGAATTCTTTTGTTCTATAGTTAAAAATAAAACCAGGACTCTAATCTAAAAATAGTTTAACTGAGAACACTCCACTTGGATAGAAGAAATCTAAGTTCATAAGGAAATCTTCACATTTTCCTAAGCCAGGCCCACTGTTAGTGCAGTTGCTTACATGTGTGTAGAGGAGGTTTTCTGACCACTCAGTTCCGTTCAATCGCTCAGTCATGTCCGACTCTTTGCTACCCCGTGGACCTCAGCATGCTGGGCTTCCCTGTCCATCATAACTCTTGCAGCTTGCTCAAACTCATGTCCATCAAGGCAGTTGATGCCATCCAACCATCTCATCCTCTGTCATCCCCTTCTCCTCCTGCCTTCAATCTTTCCCAGCATCAGGGTCTTTTCCAATGAGTCAGTTCCTTGCATCAGGTGGCCAAAGTATTGGAGTTTCAGCTTCAGCATCAGTCCTTCCAATGACTATTCAGGACTGATTTCCTTTAGAATGGACTGGTTGGATCCCCTTGCAGTCCAAGGGACTCTCAAGAGTCTTCTCCAATAGCAGAGTTCAGAAGCATCAGTTCTTCAGTGCTCAGCTTTCTTTATAGTCCGACTCTCCCAAAGAAAGACAATGCCAAAGAATGTTCAAACAACTGCACAATCGCACTCATCTCACACGCTAGGAAAGTAATGCTCAAAATTCCCCAAGCGAGGCTTCAACAGTATGTGAACTGTGAAATTCCGGGTGTTCAAGCTGGATTGAGAAAACGCAGGGGAACCAGAGATCAAATTGCCAACATCCGTTGGATCATTGAGAAATCAAGAGAGTTCAAGAAAAACATCTACTTCTGCTTTATTGACTACACCAAAGCCTTTGACTGTGTGGATCATGACAAACTGGAAAATTCTTCAGGAGATGGAACTACCAGACCACCTGACCTGCCTCCTGAGAAACCTGTATGCAGGTCAAGAAGCAACAGTTAGAACTGGACATGGAACAACAGACTGGTTCCAAATTGGGAAAGGAGTACATCAAGGTTGTATATTGTCACCCTGCTTATTTAACTTATATGCAGAGTACATCATGTGAAATGCCAGGCTGGATGAAGCACAAGCTGGAATCAAGATTGCCGGGAGAAGTATCAATAACCTCAGATTCGCAGATGACACCACCCTGATGGCAGAAAGCGAAGAAGAATTAAAGAGTCAGAAAGAGCGTTCTTTCTGACCACTAAAGATAAATGTTTAAGTCTTCTTGGCAAATATCTTATTGATAATGAGGTTGACTGTATCAAGATCTGATAACTTATCAAATGCTTATCTCTTTTGATTAATACATTTACAAGAAGTATTCTGACACTATTGTTGTTTTCTGGGTAGACTTCCCTGGGACAAAACATCACTAAACAGCCAATAGCCAAAGTGTTCTAATCTACTTAACACTCATTTATTCATTCAACAAACATTTGTTGAGCACCCAACCATGTGAAAGAGTTTTATTTCTCATTGCAAATTTTAAAATGGAAATTCTGATTTATCAGTGAATATTTCTTGGAATTTGGTCTTGTGATTCATTTTCCAGAGCCAATGTCTCTGTGAAAGCTGAAGGGCTGCACTTTCACAACCTGAGATGCTCGGAACTATTTTCTGGACTGTGGGGAAATTCCACCTGATATATTGACCTTGGTACCCATGGTGGCCAGCTCATTTGCCTCTTTGGGATTTCAACTTATCTCTTCTTATCACATTTGTTTTACATTTATTTCCCAGAAGCCTGTCTTCATTTATTAAATATATTAGTTGGGCCAAATTGTGCTGGATGATATCCTGGGATGCTGGGACTCCTGTCTTCATATGATTGAGGGGGGATGGCTAGACAATACAAGGAAGAAAATTAAGCCTTCTTGAACTTGTCTGATTTAGGAATAAATTTCATAAAAGGAGAAGGAATTTGAGGATGTGAACTCCCCATAACTGGAAGAAATAACAAGATAAAATCTGGAGGAAATTCCCATAATGGTTCGGATGTTAGAACAAATGATCCCCATATCTGCTCTGAGTCTAAGAATATGAGCCCAGATTTCCATTAGTTCTAATTTAAATCTTGGTATACATGAGGGGAAAAAAAGGTCCTTCATATCCCAAACCCAAAGAGAGGAAGAAGCCCTTCCAACTCAAGATTTTTTTTTTTTTTTTCTTTTGACCACACCACATACAGGATCTTAGTTCCCCCATCAGAGGTCAAGCTTGCATCCTCTGCAGTGGAAGCATAGTCTTAACCACTGGACCACCAGGGAAGTCCCCACCCCAAGATTTCTAAAGGTTCAGTGAATGCTGTGTAGGGACATCTGGGAAACAGTAGTTCATTTATTCCAAATGCCCTGAGTATTCTTTATCCCTTTTTATCTATTAACAGATGAAACAAACACATTGTCTTATAAGAAAGAAAGAAAGAAAAGAAAGTGAAGTCGTTCAGTCGTGTTTGACTCTGCGACCCCATGGACTATAGTTTACCAGGCTCCTCTGTCCATGGGATTTTCTAGGCAAGAGTACTGGAGTGGGTTGCCATTTCCTTCTCCAGGGTTTCTTCCCGACTCAGGGGTCAAACCTGGGTCTCCCGCATTGTAGGCAGATGCTTTACCGTCTGAACCACCAGGGAAGTCTTACAAGAAATATATACCAAATACTATATCACCAGGGCTAAAGCTCCTGAGAGGTTGTGAGCATGTTTTTAAATGACCAAATATCCTGGATAAACCTTGAGACAATAAAATAACTAGACAGAGTGGCAAACCAGGTACATCTGAAGTTCTTTCTTCCATGAGCTATAGGTGGACTTACTGGGCTTGAGATGGTTATTGAATATATCGATTATCACGTTGTTTCACAGCTGCTACAGGAGATACATACTGTTGTCTCCATTTGAAAAAAGAGAAATTAAAGCTTACAGAGGGTAAGTGAGTCCCCAGAATTCATACACTTAGTTCATGCAGATATAGGCTTCCAATTTACACACAGTTAACAATGGTCCCCAAATGTTTAACACGAAAACCAGTCTCCTCTTTATACTATGCCACTCAACTGTAAATTGACTTTTGATTTGCTCACGCCACCCCTCACTTTGAAAACCCAACATCCTCCTTCATTTCATTTCCTTCTACTGTGAGAATTTAATTATCTGCCTGCAGCAACATGCCACAGTTGAAGATTCTCATGAAAACTAAACCAAAGGGGAAGGACAGTCATATTATGTGTGTTTTTTTTTTTAACTTTTGCTTTAATTTTTCTGTCACTTTGACTTTCTTTTAGGGTCTAAGCACGTGGAAAAAATGTATTTATGATCTGGCAAAGACTTAAAAAATCACTTTCTAAGAGAGTTGACTCATTGGAAAAGACTCTGATGCTGGGAGGGATTGGGGGCAGGAGGAGAAGGGGACGACAGAGGATGAGATGGCTGGATGGCATCACTGACTCAATGGACGTGAGTTTGAGTGAACTCCGGGAGTTGGTGACGGACAAGGAGGCCTGGCGTGCTGCGATTCATGGGGTTGCAAAGAGTCGGACACGACTGAGTGACTGAACTGAACTGAACTGATGGGGAATAAGTTGTAGAAACCCGAAACTTTGTTTCTACCTGTGACGCTCACATAGTATGTTTGCCATACTCTGTCTCCATTTTCCTCATGGTGAGATGCCATTCTTCTAGAAAACTTTTCTGTAAATTGGGAAGTTGGCACCAACTGCTTTGGGGAGAGCTCTTCCATGAAGTTTTTGTTCGTATTGTTGTTGTTTATTGTTTAGTTGCTAAGTTGTGTCTGACTCTGCAACCCCATGAACTGTAGCCTTCCAGACTCCTCGGTCCGTGAGATTTCCCAGTCAAGAATATGGGAGTGGGTTACCATTTCCTCCTCCAGGGGATCTTCCCAACCCAGGGTTCGAACCCACATCTTTTACATTGCAGGCAGATTCTTTACCACTGAACCACCAAGGAAGCTTTTGCTCGTATAACAAATATGGTTTGGGTACCCATCTTGTGCAGAGTCCGATGCCAGGGGGCAGGATACAGAAAAGAGGAAATGTCTCTAACTTCAGGATGTCGCGGTCCTTGTTAACAAGCACAACTGCAAATCCTCCTGGCACTGAGTGAGCCCTGGGGATCATGTAAGGCCACGAGAGAGGTCTCAGGGTCCTCTTTGTTCTGGCGAAGCTACTGAGGCCATTCCTGCTGGGCAGTTGGAGGTGGACTCTGTGAGTCCAGGCACATCAGGCTCTGGGCGTCAGCCATTACTCCCCAGAGAGATAACTAATAACTATATATGTGTGTTCTTCTGCTGATAAACCTGGGCCATGGCAATATTCTGACCATGGACATTTCTCTGTTAAAATAATTGTATCTAGTCCTGGCCTGTATGAACTCATTAGAGTGGCATTGATTAGTGGCCTAAGATCTGAGTGTTACAAGCCACTACAGATCTGAGTGGTGCACACATGGTCCAACAGCACTCTCCCACTGGGCATTTTGACCGATGGTGTGACTTCTAAAACCTCCATAGACACTGGGGAGACATAATGGAGCAAATGGGAGATGGCTTACAGCTGATGGGAGAGGAGTGCCTTAGATCCAGGATGGACAAAAACTTACCACCCACTTTTTTCTTTTAAATCTCCCTAGAGCCAATGCCCTGAAAGTTCCTCAAGATTTAACCATAACGGACAGCAGAAACAAGACAACCACTGTCAGTTATGTGCACGACACTCTGTCTAACCCTTATGGCTGGATGGCCCTGCTCTTAGATCAAGAGACCTACTCCCTGCGATTTGAGAGCCCTTGGACTAGCAGCGCTCTGCAGGTAACCCTGACATCCACTCGCTGGTAGATTCCTTTCCCCAGGGGTTCCCAACTTTCCTTCTGTGACATAATAGTCTGCAGGTATTAGCCTCTTCTGGTGCTGGTCAAGCAAACTGCAGCAGAATTTTTGCCAGATGAATGTAACCTGAATTTGAGATATGATTTTTTTTTTAAATTTTAAACTTGAAACTTGTAGAATCTGTTTAAACCTCACTTTGAACACAGCATGATTCTGCCTGAAAATTTAGCTTTATTAATACACTGACAAATAGCTTCTAAGCATCCTATAGATATGCAGTCCTATGTTAAAGGTTAAGAACCAACCTACCCCAGGGAAGTGTTTCATAGCCAAGAGGAAGTATCTTCCCAAGGCATTTTTACATTACACAGTGCCACCTTGTGGTCAAAGAGTAACTTGCAATGAAGGTCTGTCCTTTCCGTTGTTAGGTTGAAGGAGTCAGATGTTAGGGGAGGGATGGTAGGAATAACCATGTGGAAAATGGGTGCATTTTCCAAATAGCCCATTGGATTCCCTCAAGCTCCTTTTCTTCCTTTTAAGCACATTTCTTTCTTTCAGTCTCATCACACACACATTCTCCCTAACGGTCATGAGAGTAGTTCTTAGGGAGCTGGAGGCAGGTGTGCCATTTGTTGTTCAGTCTCTCAGCCAAGTCCAACTCTTTGTGACCCCTTGGAATGCAGCACACCAGGCTTCCTTGTCCTTCAATATCTTCTGGAGTTTGCTCAAACTCATGTCCATTGAGTCAATAATGCCATACAACTATCTCACCCTCTGTTACCCCCTTCTCCTCCTGTCCTCAATATTTCAAAGTAGAATCTTTATGACACCTTCACCAGGGCTCTCAGGAAGGGTGCCCACCTCTCTCCACTTCCCTTGAGGTTCCCATGAGAACATTCTGGGGAGGTGAAGGCAGTAGAATGGTGACTCTGGAGGTGGACACCTGAGTTTCTGCCCCAGATCAGCACTCTCCTACTTCATGATGTAGGAAAATTTACTGAACCTCCACCTGCCTCAAGTGTCCTCATCTATAAAACGGGGGCAGCGCTAGTAACAGTTCCCAGGGCCTTTCAAGGATTGAATACCTTGATATGAATGAAACCTGAGCACGTGGCGAATGCTCAGCCATGTTAGCCGTTACTGTTATAAATGAATGGCACTCCTGCCAATGCCTGCTATTTGAATCTTGGGGAAAACTGGGTGGGAATTCTAGACGTGGCTCTGTCTCTTCCTACTGGTTAACCTGAGACAAATTACTTCGCTTATCTGAACTTTGGTTTTCTCCTCTAGATTGTTAAACAAGAAGAGGGCTTCTCTGGTGGCTTAGATGGTAAAGAAAGTGAAAGTGAAGTCACTCAGTCATGTCTGACTGTTTGCGACCCCATGGACTGTAGCTCATCAGGCTTCTCTGTCCACGGAATTTTTAAGATGGTAAAGAATCTGCCTTCAGTGCAGGAGACCTGGGGTCAATACCTGAGTTAGGAGATCCCCTGGAGAAAGGAATGGCAACCCACTCCAGTAATCTTGCCTGGAGAATTCCTTGGACAGAGGAGCCTGGTGGGCTACAGTCCATGACCAACAAAGAGTTGGTCACAAAGATTGAATGATTAACACACACACACACAAGAAGAACCTTACAGCTTTCAGTCCTCACATTGTATGATTTTTGTAGCTCTAGTTATGAGATTATTGTGCAGTAAATTTAAGTAAACCCATTTCCCACAAAAAAAGTACCCGGTATGAATGGTCCTGTTTCTAAACTACTCCATCCTGTTCTTTGTAACTCTTTTATTGGCAAGAGTTTTCCTTTCTAAAAGAGCACTTTTGTACTTTTCTCTCACTTCAAGTACTCAGCAACATTTGACAACTTTGCTCCTGGAAATTACCTGTTGCTAGTGCACACAGATGTGTGGGTTTACCCTGACATCCTCATAAGGTGTGGGAGTCATGTGGGGCGGTCCCTCTCATCTCTTCCATCGCCTGGCCAGGACCAAGGCTGTGACTGGTTCTTCAACAGTCAGTTGAGACAACTCACCTATCTGGGTAAGTATGATTGAATGAGCATGTGGAGTGCATGTAGTCAGAAACCACTATTCCTTTTGGAATTTCATTGGTGCTACGAAGTGATGAAGAACTGAAAGGGACACCTGTGTGCTGTGATTAGGTGATTGTGCTCTGAAATCAGACTGCCTGTGTTTAAATTCCAGCTTCAGCACCTGCTAGCTATGAGACACTGAGCCGGTATTCTTTCTAAGCCTCAGTCTCCTCCTCTGTAAAATGGAATAATAAAAGGGCCTACATGAAGAACAGGAAATTAAGTAAAGGATAACATGTAAAATTCTTTAAAAGAGTGTCTGATCCAGAGTGAGTGCTTAATAACCTATTCACATTTTTCCTTCATGTTAAGCATTGTATTTGTAGAAAGGTCAACTGCACAGGTAAAGACAGGGTGGCTGGCTGCCATCACAGGAACAGAGGACAGCAAAGAGTGCAAGGTGACAGCACAGAGAGGCAGGATGAAGAATGTAGTCAGTGTGGAAGGTGAGAAGCTTTGGAAGGCAATCTGAGGTCAGGAAGATGAGATGCACAGAGTGCTGAGGACTGGGGGATGGGCTGCCTCTTCCTGTGTCAGATGCAGCATCAGGGTGAAGGATCCAGGGGCCTTGTTTTGTGGAACCAGAAACCCTACTGGGACTGCACAGTAACAGGGGCCGGCAGGATTTCCTTACTTTCTTATTGTGTGTGTTTCACGGGAGCCCCGTGTGTGACTCATGGCCATAGATTTCTTTTGACTTCCTGGAGCTCATCTCTTACTGCCTTTCCATATTGTTTCATTGATCACTCTGAGGGCCATGATGTCTACTTATGCTAACCTTAGCTCAGTGGTCTGTAGGAAGGAGAATCTGAAAAAATGAGTCTCTAGAATGACAATTTTGTTACAAATTAGTCTTCATAGATCTTGGTCTAATTCAGAACCATGTCAAGCATGGCAAGACCCAACCTCTGCCATGAGCCAGACTTGGCCCTAAAGGCTTAGAGAGCTGGCAGGTGTCCCAAGTCCCGTGTCTCCATCACTTGTACCTAGCCATATGTTGGCTGAGTCAGATCACACTTGGGCCCTGGTACTCTTACATTTTCATAGCAGGAGAGAGGAGAGGAGGGTGTTTCCTGGGTTCTTAAAAGTGTTTGCCAAATGGATTGCTGTATATTTCATTTGCACTGAAATGTACCATCCAGATTTTATTTTGGATTTGATCCATCTATAAATGTAACCTCAAACTATAAAACTTCAAGATGGACAGAGATGCCTGACACCATTTTACCACTAAAGTCAAATACAACCATTAAGTAAGAGCAAATAGTTGCTGTTAACTTTAACTGTGGCTATTCATTTGATGTATATTCTGAAACAAAATTTTAATTTCAAATTGCTCTTGTTTTATCACTTAACATGTTTCTGAGGAGCCTGTCTTGTTCGTTGATGGGATTTTGTTCATGAATTGCACTCTAGTTTGAACAGTCACAGAAAGCAAGCGTGATAAAGGAACATTTGTGGCATAGAGAAAAAAAAATCAAGTCATGCAGTTACAGATTTTTCTTCCTCTTTGATGGCATTATTTATTGAATTAATAGCAAGTTATACTGTTGTGCTGTATTTATACATATGTTCTAAATGCAGGTCTGTATAAGTGTGTCTGTATTTTATATGTATATTTATATGTACATATGCAGGATGTAGGTGAATATTACAATATAAACCATTTTTATTAGGCAGATGGCTTTTATTAATTAAAGAGTCTTTGTATCAGAATCTTTTAATATCTTCACTTTTGAACAATGTGAGTTGGTCAAGGAACAGGAAGTCACAGGGGGTTGATGGAATGCTTAATAAAGTTAGGGACCCTTGTTCCTTGGAGAGGATTTCCAGGACTCCAGGTCGTGACTTTCCTGGTCATTTGTGCCTTTGAGTGTGTGGAGTACATAGGTGACGAGAGCCAGTCCTGTTCCCATTCCCGGGCTGGCACAGTGAGGACTTGAGGGTTTGGGAGGAACCAAGGTTCACAAACAGGTCCCCTATGGTGGTGGCCCGTGCAGCGATTTTGGGTTGTGTATGATGAGTTGTGACTTTTTATACCCTCTGTGTAAAGTTTGCACCACCACGGTGAAGTTGATGAGGAGGGTACCATGTTTTCCATA
Organism: Bubalus bubalis; assembly: GCF_019923935.1. NCBI lineage: Eukaryota > Metazoa > Chordata > Mammalia > Artiodactyla > Bovidae > Bubalus > Bubalus bubalis. Next base: position 27,851,917 of record NC_059158.1, read on the forward strand.
GACCAACCCTGCTATGGCAGTGACGTAGTTGTAGCTGACACCTCACAAAGACTCCATGCACTAGTTCCAGTTACATGTTGATTAGTTTGTTGTGAAAGTCACTCAGTCGTGTCCGACTCTTTGCGACCCTATGGACTATACAGTCAGTCCATGGAATTCTCCAGGCCAGAATACTAGAGTGGGTAGCTGTTCCGTTCTCCAGGGGATCTTCCCAACCCTGGGATGGAACCCAGGTCTCAGATTCTTTACCAGCTGAACCACCAGGGAAGCCCTGATGAGCTTGTTACTTTCACCTAATTGTTTTTTGGGCTGTGCGACTTTATAAGTCTGTGACTGGGGTAACTTACATAAAGTACATTTAGTCTAAGAAGAGAAGATAAGACTTTACAGTCAAAGTAGACATATTTCTGGAATTTAAAAAAAAAAAAGAAAAAGAAAAAACTCATAGCGTTGTGTGTACAGAAAGTTCATTTTATTGTAAGGGAGCTGCTTGACCTCCTCCAGGTCCACTGAGTTTCCTGTCAGACTTTGGGGGTTGGGCGTCGGGGAGACATTGCTCTTTTACCCGCCGGCCTTCATTTCGGAATCCTGCTCCACTGCCGTTTGGCTGGCCTTCACTCATTCCTTGACCACTTCTAAGTGGCCCTTCTTTTGTATTTGTTCATAAGCCTACCACATCCTCCTCGGAGAGGAAGTTTTAAAAAAATCCCAATTATCTTCATTTCCTCCATTTGGCTCCTTGGTGTATGATTTAAGATGCCTGACTCCTTTCCGACCCAGCGAGATTGGCAGAGGGTAGAACCCAGGCATTCTGGCTCCTGGCTGTGCCTCTCCACTAGGGTGTGCTGCCCACTCAATAATCGTGGACCACTGACCAGCCAGGCTGGGGGGTGCCCGGCAGGTTTCCGGGAGAACGCTTCTCACCGATCTCCAGTGACAAAGAAAAAAATCCCGCACATATAATATTCTTTGACCCTTGCTTTTCTCTTCTTTACCAAGGCAAGTTTTGCCTTTGTTCAGCAAACGTCTTTACAGAAAGCAGCTTCTTTGGAAAGCTCAAGGCCAGAGTTTGGGGCTTCGGGCTTTAATCAGTGGCTGGCTGGTTATTTTACCTGGGGCATGGAATTATAAATGTTCGCTTCCTCTGTGGCTATATCCATACAATGAGGTTAAGCTTACTTATCTATTGGAATTGTGGTACAAAACACCCAACCTCTTCAAGTGTGATTAGCATGCGTTGTTACTTCACTATACACTTTATCAGTAGATGATTTCTCTAAAACGGTTCTTTCTTCTTCCCTCCGCCCCCACCCTGAAGATGAACAACCTCAGGTGCCTTGAACTCAGCGTACCTGTCATAACTCGTCTGCAAGAGTCTCATTCTATTTTCCTTAACTAGCTTTTGTAAGATAACAGATTCATGATAACATGACATGGATGATATATGGGTCCCCTGATTGAAACTTAATACCACTTAAGCAATTGTTACCCACAGACTAAGATAACCTCGCTCATTTAAAAACATCTCTCTTAAGGAGATTGGTTCAGGTTGCCTTTCTAATGCCCCTGAGATTTCTGCCCAATGAACCACTTAAACACAGACCACGAGTGAAGTCCTTGCGTGCTATAGTTTGTGTGAGGGTCCCGGAGGGGCAATATTTGCTAGAATAAACTGTTATGAATGGCAGTCATGAACTATCACTTCTACGCCATGCTTGTGGACAGGTCTGACTGTAAAACAAGAGTGCCTTTATATTTTCTAAGTCAGAGTCAAATCCAGAGAACCCCTTGTTCAGTTTCTGGTTTTGGATTCACCAGCACTCCCATCTCTGCCTTACGCATGCAGTCAGATTCCCACTGCCTCTGACCCTGCAGTTTTTTTTTTTTTTTCTCCAGGAATGTTTCAGTTCATGGTGAACTATTTTTATTTTTTAGTTACATTAACGCTATGAAATAATTAGCCAGCTAATTAATCTGGTGTACAAGCTTTGTAGGATTCTTCAGCTGTCAGTCAGGCCCAGGCCCGAGGCCTACATCTAGTCTCAGCACTCTCGCCCATGTGATTCCCGTTGCCATGGCTACTGGGTACATCTGCTGACACCCCACTCTCTATTTATTGCTTAATTAAGAATTTCACGCTCAGCCCTTATCTGCCTCTAAGAACAAGCGCACACTGTTAAGAAATTCCGAATTTAGGCCTGGGCACAAGGAAAGCCTTTCTTGCGGGGCTTGGCTGGACTGGAGCCTCTCTAACGATCTTCTCAGCATCCCAGCCGCCACCCTTCAATCAAAAATCATTAAATGGGGCAGAGATAATGAGCATGTAGCGTATCAAAGAAGGATGTTTGCTTGGTCCAAAGGAGGAAAAGCTGCTAGGCCCCATGCTCTGCTCCACTTCAAAGGCAGATGAGACCCCTTGTCACTGGGGCCTGATAAAGCCTCATTTGTTCTGGGCTTGACTTATGCAAAAGGTCTGGTATGTCAGAGTCCCATCTCACAGACGTGGGATTCCCTCCCCCCGCACCACTTCTTGCCTCCACCTCCACCGGCCCCCTCCCTGGCCTTCCGCACACGCTCGTGTGTCAGCTCTTAGGCAGCTGGGCCCCCCAAAGCATCAGGCGGAGCGTGTAATCACTGACTCCACGCTGACAATGGCCACTTGTAGGGGGGTGGCCAGGAGGAGGTCTTCAGCACAATAGGAACACAATTATTGCAGCTGCTAGGGAGGGCTATGCTTCTTCCTGTAGAAGTAGAATAGGACTTGCCCCAAACAGGAGGACAAGGTTGGGGGGAAGTGGTGGGGGTGGAGAGGGGTGGATAAAACAATCCTGAGTTGATTATTCATATTCTGACTCTTGGAAGCCTGATGCGGAACCAGTGGGGTCCCAGCAGCTGTTCCCGCACCGTCCTCTTCTAATAATCGTGCATTCTGTCTGAGGTCAACTTACTTTTGACCCCGTCCTTTTTATACAGGGAAGAGGCTCTTTAGGGCAAACTGTTGGGTTGTGGCAGGGTGCATTAAACACTCACAGCCCCTTCCCCTTGCTCTATCCCCCGCCCAACCAGCAGCCGGTGATAAATTCATATCAGATGCCGAGCTATTCACACTTGCCCTCCTGAGTTCACACAGCCCCCGCTCGCGCAGCGGAGATGCAGCCGAGCTGGGATATTGTGCGAGGTGGCAGCTGAGAAAGTCCGCCTGCTAGGCTCAGAGGCTCCCATGTACCACCTTCTTCTCATCAGACTGAAAAACAGACACATCTAGCCAGGCTGGCCACTGCTTATTTCCAAATGTCCCACTCACCAGGATAAACACAGGCTCTTTGGCAAGAATCCGGGGCTCCTGTCCATGAGGGCAAGAGGGCTGTGGATAGAAAGGCAAATGGACTTTATTGTCTGTTCCTATTACTCCAAAGAACTTAAGTCACATCACACTAAAGTCTCAGAAAAGATGCTTTAATTTGAGAGATCCTGAAAATAAGGAGTGTTTTCCCAACTGCCCAGGTTTCTCTCTCCTCAAAGTGCTAAGGTCCTGGGATGGAGCTGACTGCTACCTGGACCCTTCTGTTTCTCAGCGGGTCTAGGAAACCCCATGCAACTCCTCTAGGAGGAATCTTGCCAGAATCTAAGGAGGGAAGACTCAGCTGGCTCCCCAGAGCTCTTGGGGAGGATTCTGTGAGCAGGGCAGAATCATAATCCTTTGAAACTCTGTACCCATTCCCATGTTGAGGCCCTCTGAGGCAATCTATGGCATTCTAGTTAATAAATTAATTTACATTCTTATAGAAAACTCATTCCCCAAAGATCCCCAAGGATTTTGTACCAGTAATATAGAGAGTTGACTTCAGGGACATGCCTGACAAACCTTTATGGCAAAAATAGAATGGAACAGGAGCTGTGGATGTGAGAAGTGATTTTTGCTTTCCAATTATGAGCAACTTCTCCAAAAGGAGAAGGAAGAAATGGAGAAAAGGAAAGAAAGAAGGAACGAAGGAAAACCCAGGAGTCAGAATCAGATACTTTTTCTAGGAATCACTCAAGATTAAGGAGCTCATTCTCAGTGATGCTGGTGGTTGGCTTTGGTTCATGCAGGTCAAGGTGGTATAACCAGTATCGTGACTTTCAGTGCTGTTTCTAGTATATTAGTGTTTTGTTTTGCTTTAATCCAAGCTTATGTTCCTACCCTTGTAAACCAAATCTTCTTTCTTCTATTTGTAGGAAAAACCTATACTTATTAACAATGCTTCTTAAACTTTAGGCATTAGAGTACCACCTTTGCACTTTGTCACATCCTACCTCCTGTACCATTACTTCCTTGATAATTTTCCTAAGTTGACTTCCACACTGTTTTATTTTTAAAGTCCATCTCTTTTTAAGCAATAATGTCCATAAAATCATGGGTTTCGTGACCTACTTTCTTTCTCTAAAATATATTAACATCCATAACTATTAAAACTTTTATTCTACTAAAATCATCACATTTATATTTTGGGAGTAGACTTTGACCTTCAAGTTTTTGGTATAAATGATGAAAAGTAAGAATTGTGAATGTAAGGATCTTTTTTTTTTTTTTTAAATTCTGGGTCCCTTTCCTCATTTGCTAAGAACACCTGCCTCTGAGTTAAAGTTGCATTTTGAGAGTAGGGTACGAAAAAGGTTGTAAACTTCCTTCCATAAGTGCTTTCTAAGTGTGCCTCCTGGGCACACAGCTGGAATGCTTGCTTCCAGGTTCCCTGCCCCCCTGCCAGAGGCTCTGGTTCTGTAGATCTGCACAGGGCCCAGGAATCACACACCTGCTGCGCAAGTGCAGCAAACATTGCTCTGAGTCAGAATAACAATTGTGATTCTTCTCTGAGTTAATTAAGAAGGTATAATTGAGCTAACTCTCAGGACTGTTTAATGTAGATATATCTGTCGACGTCTCCATCAAATTCTTTTGCTCTTAAAAAATTACACCCTTTTATGAATGAATGTTATTGGGAGTAATAGAAGACTCACAAGTCTTAGAAGGATTTTCATATCCTGTTTCTTCGAAGGTCTTGAAAAGATCCTTAGTGATGAGGGCCGAGGTGACTCAGTGGCTATCTCTGAGAGGCTGGAATCAGACAGGAGTGTGGTCCTGCAAATCAAGCTTTAGCTGCCCAGGAACCAGTTGACAAAAAAGCCTTCTCTGTGGCTGGGTAAAAGAGCTGATTTCTAGGGAGCAAGAATTGAACAGGGAGGGAGAAGCAGAGCAGGAGGGCACAGGAGTTGTGAGAAGTGGTAGAGGCCAACAGGGCAAGTGAAGATGAAAATGCCAAGAAAGGATCAATCCAAGAGCTGGCCCATGAAGATGGTGCTGGAAGTGGGTCCAGGGCCCACAGAGATGGAAAGCAGGCATGAGTTGATAAGACTGGATGGAACTCACAGACACAGAAGTAGTTGCTGTTTTCTGTTCTGTCCACATGCAGATAGAGGGTGACTCACCCTAGATAAAGGTGGGCTGAGGGAGAAGTCCCAATGTGTGCATGGTAAGTTGCCTACATACAGGCGAATTCAGTTCCATAATTAATGCGTAACTTGTGCATAAGTCCAGCAAAGTTAACCTAGGTGCCCAACTAACACAATCAGCTACATAGTAGTGTACTGTAATAGGTTTGTAATACTTTTCACACAATACACAAAAACTGAACAGATCCCCAAATAAAACATTTTTAAACTTGCAGTATAGGACCTTGACAAGTCCAGTAGTACCGTACAACAGCTGGCACACAGGGGCTGGCATCAAGTGAACAGGCAAGAAGAGTTATTGACTGGAGGAGGGAGAGGAGGTGGGAGACGGTAGAGCTGAAGGAGGGTCAGCAATAGGAGACGGAGGGCAAGGAGCAGTTTCAGTGACACCTGACGCTGATGGCCCTGGCTCTGGTTCCTTACTGGAACAAAATGCACTTGCACGTCTTTGAAAGTTTGCGGCTTGAAGGTTTGTATGTAGGGAGACTTTCTGTACAATCCTCAAAGGCCAAGTGAGCAGGGGATAGAATGAAGAAGAAAACAGGCAAGGGATCTATTGCTAAGATGCCAGGTGGTTTTTCTTTTCAGATAGACAGGTACTCTTCCCCCCCAAAATTCCAAAAGAAAATGGGACCTGCTCTGGGAGAGAATCAATTAATTTTTCTCTTCCCTAGGGCCCTCATGAGGACAGAATTTGCCAGCACAACACATCACTCTGGCAGGCACTAGAATCAGATCTACTTGAGTAATTCCTCTCTCACCGGGAGCCATTTTCTTACACGTTTTTCTCTTTCTCTGGATGTCTGTGTTTATAGCAAGCTTAGATCATATAGCACTCATCAGAATAATTTGGCCATAATTGACCTAAAGACTTCTTTTCTTTTTGAGGACCAACCAGATATTCTTACAATCTGGGAAGGATCAACAGCAGTGAGTTTCCATTGATAAACAAAGGAGATTAACCGTTCTCATCTTACAAACACAAAATCAGAAATCATAAGCACTGAGAAAACATATGTACAGTATCACAGCTTGTGTTAGGCTCTTAAACTCTCCCTGAGTCAAAACCTTTAGTCTCAGATGATTTTTATCCTTCTTTGTATGTACCCAAATTGGAAATGACACTGCATTTATACTGTCTTTTATAGAGTCAAAGCACTTTAGCAAACTTTAGTGGATCTGGTTAAGTTGCTTACAACTTGGAATACTAGGGCTCATCATGATTAGGTGCAGCTGTCAAAAGAGTAAAAGCATTTTTTTTTTTTGGGTTTTGTTAACTGGCTCCTAGAAAAATGAGCATGTCTTAATAACAGTATTGATGATGACTCACACGTATTGTTCATTGAAACCAAGTCCTGTGCTAAGCGTGTTACCTGGATTATCCCATCTTTTCTTCCTGATCACCCTATGATGTAGGTAATAGGATGATTCCCATTTTTAGAAGAAGTGAGTGAGGCTCAGAACTTGTCAGTTACCCATGTAGAGGACCTGGAAGGTCTAGGATTCAAATCCAGGCTGCTGAATTTCACCCACAAGCTTCCTGTTTACTCTCCGTGGTCTCTCTCAGCCTAGAAAGGGTGTTTGGGAAGAAGCAGCCTACTGCATCAGCGCACGTGCTCAGAGGCAGCCCGCAGGGGGCATGTGGTATAGGAAATCAGACTTTTCTCGTTTTTCCTACTTTTGGTGTCTGTGCCGCATTTTCTCTGCTACTGAAACTGCTTCTCTTCTCATGTCTGCGTTGAGGAAGAGGTTGCTCTGAAGGTTGGGGCCATCTGTATACCTGTAGAGGCTGAACAAAGCCAGAATCTGCCCAGCTTGGAAGCCACTGGTACAGGGGTGCAGGCGTGACAGCTTGCTGCTCCAGGGAGCCTTGGTTTACTAGTAACAGGGCCTGGGTGAGGGCTTTAGTGGACAAAGGAAAGTGAGACAGCCTATCATAAGAGTTAGAGATGTCCAGGGTTCACCTTTTCCATCTTCTGGGTAATCATCACTGCTGCCTGTCAGGACTGTATAGTCAGTGTTAACGTCAGCGCCGGACGCCGCACTGCTGGTGGGATCCTTTACACCAGGGGATTCTGGATGCGTGGATTACTTTCCCTTTACTTCAAACCCCCTCCTCTATGTAGTGGGGAAAATGATGTTTCTATTCTCCCTAAGTATAAATATTATATATTTTGGGTTGAATAAATCATTATAAAATTGCTAGAGTAGCTTTGAAAAAGACTCTTTACATGTGACTTTTTTCACTTTCTTTACCTCAGGGTCTGTGTCTTAAGGAAGAAGGCACAGATGTACTAAAATTTACAAATGCCTGGAAATTATTAACAAGGATAATTGAAATAGTTTTCATTGAAATTTAGTTGATTTACAATGTTCTGTTAGTTTCTGCTGCACAGCAAAGCGATTCAGCTATACACACACACACACGTATTCTTTTTCATATTCTTTTCCACTATGGCTTATTACAAGATATTGAATATTCCCTGTACTATAAAGTTGGTCCTTGTGTTTATTTATGTATAGTATTGTGTATCTGCTAATCCCAAACTCCTACTTTGTCCTTCCTCCACCTTTGGCAACCATTCGTTTGTTTTCTATATCTGTGAGTACAAGGATGATTTTTATAACATCTTTAAATGAGCTAATAACTTCCCTTTCCAAATGATTCTCGGATTTTTTTTTTAAATTTGCCTTTCCTAGAGTTTGATTCTATTACAATATTTTATTCCTTTCTCTTGTGCAAGGGTATTTTATTGTTATAGACTTATGCATGTTTTTAGATGTCATTTTGTCATAAATTTGACTTTTCTTTCTGATTGAATCGAATTTTTTACTACTTTGTCTTTGAGTTCCTTTAAAAGGGTTATTTCCTGCCTCCAATTGTTTAATTTGTTGAAATGGCGAGTTATTAATAAATCCTGGCATCCAGAGTAGAGCAGTTTATCTAGATTGGTTCATGAAAGTTAAGATATACATGCCCAGCAATGTCTAGGATCTTAAGGTACAGGAGAAAAATCCCTCCCTCAGAGATTTAGAGACAGAGCTGAGGATCGAGGCAGTCCTGAATTCACCACAGTTGATGCACAATAATATTTTCTCATTGAGAGTGACCTTGCTATAAGTATCATAGTTTGGTTTTAGAAGCACTTTTCAACTTTAGCAAATGCATAGATCAGTGTGAGTAGGAATGCATATTAGACATTATAGGGAAAAAAAAAAGAGATGAGATGTTGAGCTGGTGGCTTTATTGTTAATTATTATTATTAAGTTAGAAAAGTGGGTGAAATGGGCAATCATGTAAAAAAACAATATAAGCAAAGTTTTGGAAGGAATGATGAAGGAGAACACATGAAGAACAGGTTGGCCATTGTGCCCCGTCTCAAAATGTGTACGGTGTAAGGAGAAAGCCGCAGACACACACATTTTATAATAGGGAAAATATTTTTCACCGAAGTATAGCTGATTTTCAATATTATATTAGTTTCACATATCACCATGATTCTGTATTTCTGTATTTCTGAAGATGATATTCTACTATAGGTTATTATAGAAAAATTTAAAGTGAGAATAATCAACAAAGAAAGAATAAAATCAGAGAGGTCTCATCATGGGTGTTTTGGGGACTTAATGTTCTGAAGCTTATGCTTTGTAATTAGAAAGAATGATCCTTGGTCTACTCCAAACCTGCCACAGAGGAAAGGGTTTAGTGCTCCAGGGAGAGACAAATGGGGGGCATGATTGGGACCAAGGCCCCAGGGCAGCACCCTTCAGCATCATTGGGCTCTTCAGTGGTGGGAGATTTTGGCCTTGATGGCATCTGATAAGGCAGAAAGGTAATTAACCAATGAGAGGCAAGGTGTTACTGAAAAGTGGGGTTCGTGCACCTGATTACTAATTAATCAGGCGTGAGAGCACCTTGTAGATGCATTCACTATTTAATTATAGCAGCCTCTCTTGGCAAAGGAGCATATGTTCCCAGCTTAATCTACTGGTTTATACTGACATCAAATTGTCATTATCAGAAAGAATCAGGCCTTTTGATTATTTTCACTAATTTATTGAACACTTAAAATTAATGAACCCCAGGCCTTTCAAATGTGTTCAGTTGGTTTGGAAGATAGGAGGAGAAAGTGGAGGGGGAGGAGGTTGGAGAAACGACTTCATTAAAAGGACAATTTGCCTGGATAAAGGTAAAGCAAATACATTTCATGGGTGATCTGAATTCTATTGGTGAAAAACACGTGAATTCAAAAAGCTGAGCCTTCAAACTGGTGGAAGGGAAATAGGATATGAGGGATGTCCTGCTGACCAACACTGGCCTCCAAAAAACATATGGTTAAAGGATTTTTTTCCCCTAATTATTTATGTGCCGATTCTCTTGGAAACCTTACTGTGATTAAGTTTAATCGAAAGCAAACAATCAAAATCAAATGTTGGAAATCAATTGTTAGACTAACTAACAAGGACTGCATTTTTTTTTTTTTAATTTTGAAAATGTAATTAGATTGGGGAGAATTTAACATAAAGTCATCTTTCTCACACATGAATATCTGGTGTATTAAGAGAATCTTTGTATCATATCCAAGTTATGATTCTCTTTTGTATTCAGTTTCAGGTGAAGGCCAAGTTAAAGTAGTTCTCCAGGTGAGGAAAGGTGTGGACCCGACTATTTCAGGTGAGTATTAACCCACCAAATAGAACTGCCGGATGCAAAAAGATGTCTTCCCATCATTTTATAAATTTCTCCCATCATATTTTTTTGTAGGGAAGGGATCAGCCTTAATGCTGTTATGTCTGTCAAGTCCTCACTGCGTCACCCCTACAGCTAAAATATACGTATGCATGTCAAAGAAAGATATAAGAGTGGTGCATTTTAAAACATTGGAAAGTAAGAATTACAACATGTAAATAAGCACTTTTCATAAATTATGGACCATATGTGCACACAGGAGTCCAGATCTGCAGATGGGCCATTAGGCCCCCACCAAGTGGAAAGAAAAATTCAGGGTATCTCAAAACTTTAATTGTTCCCAGTAATTTCAGGAAATCAGGGTAAACAAACCCTCCCCAAAAGTCAGATGGTTCTGTGAAATCTTCCTAACTCATAAAAGCTAAACTCTCAAAGACTAAATGACTCATAAGCACCTTCTAATGTATTACATTGTTTGTTTTTGTTTATTCTGAGGCAGTTTAACTATACATTTGCAGCCGGGATAAATCTGTTCAAAGGCCGAGTTTTCCTTTGATTTCCAGTGGCATTTTTTTGTGTTATGTCAGAGAACAGCCAGGCTAATCAGAAAATGATCTAATTCCTCCATTTATTTTATTTTTTAAAAAGTCCTCCATTTAAATTAATAAATTAACAAGGTTAAGGTATTGCACTAAAACTATAAACTGACCTTGACTATTCCATGCTTATTTGCCTGAGAAGAATGGGATTCTTTGTTTTTATATCTGTGAACTGCCATCGCCTTTGCTCTTTGTGTTCCTGGTCCTTTTTCACTTTTTTCCTTTAGGTGACTCACAAGTCTTTGTTGAATGCCTCCCATGTGATGTGTAGGAGGCCACAATGGTGAGCAAGATGGAGTGCTCTTTGACTTCATGAGGTCTTATGGTCACTGGGTGGTGTCAATCAAATGACTAATTAATCAAGGAATATGTTCCTTTTAAAATAATTGTTACCAAGGAGAAGTATCTTATGATTGTTTTTGTGTTCAAACTCCCCAAGAAGAGATGCAATTGGTTGGGTGAGGCCTTATTTTGTAGAGAACCACCTGTAGGGGGAGCTCTTATGCCAGGTCCACTGGGAGGATCCTGGACCATCTCCACCTGTAGGTGGCCATTCCTGGTTCAGACAGCTTTCATCAGCATAACATGCCACTCAGCACTTAGTGTGAAGATGTCTGTACTAAGGACTCTTTGGAAGGACATTGTGGGTAGCTGATATCTGGGACTTTTCAGCAGGGGTCAGTTTATCTGGGAGATGCTTCACTTGGCCTTTCAATTGCAGCATGCTGGATGAATAGAAAGCTGATGCTTCACAGAGTTGTAGAATTTTAGTAAGAGAAGGAACCCCATAAAGTATCCTATCCAACTGCCTCATTATACAAATAAGGACATGGAAGCCTAAAGATTAAATAGTTTACTTAGTCACATTCAGTGGTTGAGCCCAGATGAGGACTCAAGTTTCCAACTCAGGCCAGTGTTCTTTCTGTTATACCATGTAAACCCTAAAGTGTTCAAGCTACCTTTTTTGGTATATTTTAATTTGTGAGTTACATTAAATTTCTTATATATAGCCAATTTTTGTAGCTTATATAGATTGGGACAGAAAACTATCCTAAGACCCAGGGAGTCATGGAACTAGTATGTTACCATTTGTTATATTCAAATATTTATTATTAATATGGTTCCAAGGCATTGATTGATCTCTATCATGTGGGATATAAGCACAAATGTCAAAATTAAACTATGGCATGTGTATTTTGTTGAATGGAGAGCTCTATGAAAAACAGTAAAATGTTTGCAATATCAAAAATTCTTTGACAAAACAAGAATGGAATAAATAATGGAGTTCCATCTATATGTTCCCATTAAAAGATTCAATGAACATATAATGCAGAAAATATATTTTGGGTTTAGGTGTTCTGCTACAGAGTCTTTTAGCCTTTTATTTCGTTGAGGACTTAACCTGTGTATAAGACTGTGCTGGTCATCGTGGGGACGTTGGAAACTCCAAGGAAGCAAAAATTAAAGTATGTATGGGGCAGTGTTAGGAAGAAGCAGAGAAAGTGGTGCTGATGAAAGCTGTTGCATAGTGCTTAGTCAGGTTGGGGTAAGGATGTATGCTCATCTGGGTCAGGATGGTACCCAGTTTTCTGAAGACCCCATACAGGTCTTTAATGCTCCTCTGACGCTGTGACTTCACTGGTTTTCTCTCGGTGTCCATGGTGCTTTATAAAAGACGAAGGAGAAGAAAAGGGTGAAGCAACTCACATTAGGGGAAAGTAAAAATATTTCTGAGGAGCTTTTACCTCAGCTATGTTGTCTTTTCAGTGGGGTCTAATTGCAAATATTGTTGACAGTATTTACAAACATTCAGATGATTGGACAGAGAAGGAAACGGCACCCCACTCCAGTGTTCTTGCCTGGAGAATCCCAGGGATGGGGAAGCCTGGTGGGCTGCCATCTGTGGGGTTGCACAGAGTTGGACATGACTGAAGTGACTTAGCAGCAGCAGATGATTGGATACTCTTTTCCTAAATTTGCCCTCCCTTTCCCCACAGATCAGGTTTATTTCCTTTCTTCTGGCTTTGAAATCTGTCAGCCTTTCTCCTATTTCAAGTCAATCCATCCCTTCTAGCATCTTTTGAACTTTATTTTATCAGCAAATGAAGTTAACCTCTCCATCATTCCTGGCTTCTTCTGTTCAGTACCTCTCAATTAAAAAAAAAAATCAAAACAAAATTCATAGACACTGAGTCTTCCACAAGTTGACATTGCTTCTGCAGACTTATCAAAAGATGAGCCTTCTCTTGATGCAGAGCCATAAAAAGCACTGTTTATAATAGTCAGGACATGGAAGCAACCTAGATGTCCATCAGCAGATGAATGGATAAGAAAGCTGTGGTACATATACACAATGGAATATTACTCAGCCATTAAAAAGAATACATTTGAATCAGTTCTAATGAGGTGGATGAAACTGGAGCCTATTATACAGAGTGAAGTAAGCCAGAAAGAAAAACACCAATATAGTATACTAACGCATATATATGGAATTTAGAAAGATGGTAATGATAACCCTGTATGTGAGACAGCAAAAGAGACACAGATATATTGAACAGTCTTTTGGACTCTGTGGGAGAGGGCGAGGGTGGGATGATTTGGGAGAATGGCATTGAAACCTGTAAAATATCATATGTGAAATGAATCACCAGTCCAGGTTCGATGCATGAGACAGGGTGCTCGGGGCTGGTGCACTGGAATGACCCAGAGGGATGGGATGGGGAGGGAGGTGGGAGGGGGGTTCAGGATGGGGAACACATGTATACCCATGGCTGATTCATGTCAATGTATGGCAAAACCAATACAATATTGTAAAGTAAAATAAATTAATTAATTTTTAAAAAAAGGAAAAAAGAAAAAAAAAGAAGCTGGGTAAATGAAGGATTAGATGGCAATATTTGGCTTACATAACGAATTGGAGACCATTTCAAGTGGTGACTGTTGTTAACTGACAAATTTGAGAGGGAAACGTTGGTCTTGAACAGTGTTCATGTACTCCAGTTTTAAGATAAGTCTAATGTATCTAAAAAGTAGGAAGACAGATCAAAGGCTCAGGATCTCAGATCCTTTCCTCAATAAGTGTTTTGCATGATCAGACCTAATGTCTTTTCTTCCTCACTTCTAGTGTACTCCTAAGTCTGCTGGAATTCAAGTGGTTTCCACCTCCAGCAGTCCACTGACACTCTCTTCCTCTTGATCACCCATGCCCTGGTTGTCACATTCAGCAGCCACTTCTTATTCCTTCTCTTATTGGAACTTTGCTATTAACAAGATCACTTCTACTCTCTGGACATTCTTTATTTCTTAGTCTTCCAAGACATTCCTCTCTTCTGGTTCTCCATGTATATAGCTGATAGCTTTAACTCTTTAGGCTTCTTTTCCTCTCCTCTCCTTTCTGTATTAAAAATAGTCACCTGGAAACCTGATGTTAACTGTATAGACATCTCATAACTGCAGGAGACTAAACATGTCCTTCTCTATTAAGTGTTCTTATTTTAAGGCAAGATGGTATAAAATAATCAAATTCATTCATCATAACATTTCTTAGAATAGCAATTTCAAGATTTAGTTTGTTCAGTTAAAGACAGGTTTAACCCTCCCATAGAAAAGAGTGAAGATGACAAAAATGAAGAATGTTTCTAACGTGTGGTACAAAATTGAAACAACTAAGGGTTTTTGAGGCTTGGAGTAGGGTTTTAAAGAACCTGATCATTGCCTGTTTAAAATATCACTGGAAATGAGAACATCTCTTTCTGTTTTGTGGTGTCTGTTAGTGGCCACCTCAACAAATATCCCCATCCTATCACCATCTGGGTATTTAGAGTATAGTACTGGAAAGAAAACAAAATTGAAAAGAAACTTAGAAAGTTTCTTTGTAAGAATGTATTATATTATTGGTATTTATAAAATATTTCTCTTTTTTAAATTTTATTTAAAAAAATGTATAGTTGATTTATAAATTTATAGTTGATCTATAGTTTCTGGTATACAGCAACATATTTATATATATATATTATTTTCTTATGCTTTTCCACTATGATTTATTATATAATAGTAGATAAATATAAAATATTTCTAAAACCCCTTTCACAATAAAGTTTGTTCCAAGACATCGCCTGGTTTCCATGGTGTGGGATATATTTGTGCTAATTAAATTGTCTAGGATTTCTACTTGACCATAATCCATGTATTTTTAAGTTATCCTGGGGCCCTAATTAGACCATAACCAGCAGGGAGTTGGGTTCATACAGACAAAATAGTCAGGTGTTCTCCATGGTTCTGACCTTAGGCATTTTGTCTTTCCACACTGTAGTCCCAAGGAGCTCTCACAACCCATCCTCAGATTTTCAAATATGGCCTCTGGGCCAATGATGCCAAGATCCATCTCTCAGATTCAGAGTTCTTTCCCATCCTTCAGATTCACATCCATGCCCTGCTTGCTGTGCATCTCTACCTGGAGGCCTCAAAGACACCCCAAACTTTAAATGGCCCAAACTGATTTAATCAAATGTGGGTCTTAATGGGCATCTCCACCAGGTACCACCTATGCTGGAAACCCCCGGCTGACCCTTGGCATTTTTGTTACCCTTCCTGCTCTGACCTCTGGTTGTTTTTCTGGCCCTATCACCCGCCTCTTTGCGACTGTGTGACTCAGCAATACCAGATTGCTTGTATTCCTTCCACATAATCTCTCATTTCTTGCCATCCATTGTGTTCATCCCTCTAGAGGGCAGACTCTCAGTTCATATCCTCACCCCCTTCACCTCATTGGGTCCTAAGCCTTTAAGTGCAGCTCAGATGCTCCGACTCCAGGAAGCCTCCCCTGGTGAGGTCTCACTGCCTGCCTTGGTCAGGTACCATCAAAGATAATTCCCTTCAGAATTCTATCCCCCTAGTATTTACTTACATACTTACACAATGTTAGTACCTCCTGGGGGGCAAGCATGACATTTTATTTCTTTTTGCACTATTTCACTGTTTTTTTAGGACAGTTCTGATAGAGGAGGCACTCATTATTTATGCTTATGAAGTTAGCAAGTACTAGAGGAGATTCTTTCTCTCATTATGTAAATTTATGAATCTCCCAGAAAATCTGCCAAGTAAAATAAGAACTGAATGTAAAATTACAAGTTATATGATCTAAATTACATAAAAATGCTGAGAGATTCTGGAAGGAAACACAAATAAAAGGTTAATGGCAGTTATCTCTAGGTGGTGAGATAGTAGGCAATTATTATTTTTCTTTTTCTTTCTGTATTTGCATTTTACAAATGGCTCATGCTAAACATATGCTGTGCTATTCATAATAAAGGCAAAACACAAGTGTTTAATTGCAAAAGTAGAATACATTTTCCCTTCAAGTGGAGGTAATCCAAGGATTGAATAATTACTTATTTTATACATGATAAATGTTTTCATTAATATAAATATCTGAAGGCAGCTTTTTGTGGGAAGTGAAAATGTCACCAGGATCTTAATATAAGGATAGAATTTGCAAGTTATCATAGTGAGTCAGATTTTCATCATTACCCTTGTTATTTTCCTTTTGTTTTCTAGCTTCTACCTCTGTACCAGAGTCAGTTTTAAAATGGTCCCTCCCTGAAGCATGGGAAGGCGTGGCTGAGGGCTGGGGAGGACACAGCGGTGCCAGTCCAGGCCCTGGGGAAGACGTCCTGATTTTATCCAGTAAGCGAAACAATCCATGGTGTGAATAATCACAGATAGACTGAATCAGGCCAATCTGGGAATTATCTGTCGTTTAGATATTCTGAACAACACAGTAAAGAATGTGAAAATAAATAGGCAATTATGTCTACAACCTTCTCTTTTGGGTTATTACAAGAGAGGAATTTAATAACCCAGTAAACCCGGAACAGATAGTTCCGCCTACCTTCATTAAAGGTGGGGTAAATAGCCCCATGCCAAAAGGAATTAGACTAATTCACTAACTGGATTCTTTTTCTAATATATCCAAGAACAGATTTATAGAAAATTTTAGTGTTCTTATATTTGAAAGACAAGGAGAGTATGGAAAGAAGCAGTTTGTAAATGCCTCCTGCTCTTTTGCATTTGTGAATCTTTTAAACATGGGACTGAGAAATGACAAGGTCTTCTATTGCCATGGTTTTTCAAAGATGATAGGCAAGGAACAGATAAATAAAATAGAAAAGCAACATTCTACCAATCCATCATCTCTCCAGTCTCTCACCTATCTTTTCATCAATCCATCTGGTGGCTTCAGATGGTAAAGAATCTGCCTGCAAAGCAGGAGACCCGGGTTTGATCCCTGGGTTGGGAAGATCCCTTGGAGAAGGGAATGGCTACCCACTCCAGTATACTTGCCTGGAGAATTCCATGGACAGAGGAGCTTGGCGGGCTATAGTCCATGGATTCACAGAGTCAGACATGACTGAGCGACTAACACACTTCTACCTAGAACTCTCTTTTTGTTTAAATAAGAAGGGAAAGATGATTCCTCAGATATACAGATTTACGCATCATACTTGTAAAATTCTTCTTTCTTAAGAGAGAATTTTTGAAATTCCCAGAAAATTTTCCTAGCCTGAGAAGAATATTCTTCATAGAACAGATATAGTTTCTCTAAAAGACCTATTTCCATTTATGATTTAATTTGAACTTCTAAAGATAATACTGAATAAAAGAGGATCAGTACTTGAAGAAGAATATTTGGTCATCTGTGAAATAATAATATGCTAAAATATTAAACAAGTTCTTCCCTGTAGCTCAAATGGTAAAGAATCTGCCTGCAATGCAGGAGACCCAGGTTCAATCCCTGGGTCAGGAAGATCCTCTGGAGAAGGGAATGGCAACCCACTCCAGTATTCTTGCCTGAAGAATCCCACAGACAGAGAAGCCTGGAGGGTTAGTTTGTGGGGTCTCAAAGAGTCAGACACAACTTAGTGACTAACACACACACAATATTAAACACAGGTTGACAACTAACAATATTCAGGAATCATTCTTCATATATTAACTGATTTAATCTTCATAATAATTCTGCAATACAAGTAATATTATCATCATCCCCATTTTTACTGACATAGAAACAGGGGCCCAGGGTGGTTAGGGAACTTGCCCAGGGTCACACAGTTTGCAATTCAGCAGAGTCAGGATTTTGACACAGGCAGTCTGTCTCAAAGTCCTTATTCTTAACCAATCAAGTACATTCCCTTTCTAAAAGGACCGCTGCTGCTGCTGCTAAGTCGCTTCAGTCGTGTCCGACTCTGTGTGACCCCATAGATGGCAGCCCACCAGGCTCCGCCGTCCCTGGGATTCTCCAGGCAAGAACACTGGAGTGGGTTGCCATTTCCTTCTCCAATGCAGGAAAGTGAAAAGTGAAAGTGAAGTCGCTCAGTCGTGTCCGACTCTTCACAACCTATGAGTAAACAAAAAGAGTGGTGGTGTTGTTTGCTTTATTCATGATGGGACGAGAAGGCAGAAAGATCAAAACATACTGACCACCTTCTGGGTATTGGTGGGGTGCATATGATACACAGAGATGAGGGCTGGAGGAGGGGGCTGACCGATACAAACATAAACTGCTTATTATCATCCCACCCCCTATCACCCACCTCTCTCCATGGAGGATGGAACTTTTTGAATAAACAAGCTCATGAGTCATTCCTATACGGAAAGGAAAAATCTGTTCTGTCTCAGCCATCTCTTTGATGAATGTAGCCAGTGGATTGGCCCTGGGCTATGGTTTTTCCCACTAAGCAAGCTGTTTCCCCCACCCCAAGCAGGAAGCACAAGAAGCTTTTGAAGGTTGCCAAGCTTTTAGTATCCTTTGGGACCTTTATGCTGAGCGACAAGCAGTCTTTGCTTTCTTGCTTGGCATTGCTGTTGTCTGTATCCACTGTGTGTCCTGGTTTCCCGGTCCCTGGCATTCTCCATCTTCCTTCATTCCTTTCTTCATGGTCAGCTTGTAAGATGGACCCAAATTCTTCACAAAGTTGCTCTTAAGGAGCACAAATCAGTGCTTTGGAAAAAGGCGGGGGTGGGGCACAAATACGGGATATCTGAAGTGTCTCCCAGTTGGTCCTTCAGCATTATTGTAAAAATGAAAGTTAAGATTTTTAAAACCTACCATTATTGTTCATTATTTAGTTTCCAATTGGAAAATAAGTGAATGAGAACAGATTTGTAATACATAATAAATGAAATCCTTACTTCTTATTGCCTCTCTCCTCTAAAAAGCCCTGTCTGTTGATAATTCTAGAAAATTATCTGAAAGTGGCCAATGTTTGAAATCTGTTCTGTTGAGGGTCTAATGCAGGAGCTCTGATGGATTACTTCTCCCTTTTGATTTTTGGCAAACCCTGATACTTTGACCTTTGATGGCCCCTAGGGTTGAATTGACCTCCTCTTTCTACTTGTGGTTTTACCGTCTTGACCTTTTTCCTGGCTGCTCTGTTTTCTTTCCTCCTTTGCTTCCTCGAAATCAAGAGAGTTTGTTCATTCAAGTCTGGCGCAAAAGAGACACCAAGTATTGCTTGAATGAAGCACACGGTCTCCAGGCTGCCGTCTGTAATTTAACACCAGAACTGAATCTGTGGGTTTCATAGGATTGACCCAGGGCAACTGCAGGATTATACAGGTCTATAGAAAATAACGCTTTCTCCTTTGAACAGAGTCCTAAGAATTAAGATTTTCCTGATGATAATGATGATGGTCCCAGCAACTGTAATTTGAGTGCTGGGTATGTGCTAAGTGTTCTACATGGATCTTCTCAGTTATTCCTCACAACTACTTTGAGTTGGATCCCGTTGTTATCTTCTTCTTCTTTTTTTTTTTTTTTTTTTTTTAATAACTGAGGGATTTAGTACCCAGAGAGGTAAGTAACTTCCCAAGTTTCTGCCAGATAACAAGAGGAAAGGCTGGCAGAGGGAAGCAGACAGTTTGATTCCAGAGCCTTACCTCTTTACCACATATATTTTAAAAAAACTCACCATTCCTACTTGCTCTGATACACTCAGATCAGACTCTATATTATACTGAATTTATACCTCTCTACTTACTGTTTCCATTGTTCCCTTCACTTTGAATTAAAAAATACTATTTATTGAATACCTGGCATCTGTCAGATATTCTCCAGGACGCATTCAATCTCACTACATTCTCATTAGGCGCATACACGTAGAGAAGCTGGAAAAACTCCCCAAAGAGGTATCTGATGCAATGAGCCATTGGTGGAAGTACCCGCTTTGCATCTGGTAGCAAGTGTAGTTCTAATTCAAGTTAACATTCCTTTTCCAATTCAGTTTAACCAACAATAACTGAACACTCACTGTGTTCAAGGCACTGAACCAGGACCTCTGATCAGCTGTGATCTCAAGCAGCTGGTAAATTAGCTGGGTTGATAAAACACATACTAAAGTGTAATAATAACAACACGCAGCTGTAATGAACAGAAGTGTTTAGAATCAAAGTGTCTTGGGTGAGAAGAGAGCTGGCCTCGCAGAGCAAGAGGCATTTGAGGAGGACCTTGATGGACGGGGTGAAAAACTGAAGGCCAATTATGAGGGTGAACTGGGGAGGAAGCAGTGCTTTAGGAGATGCAGGATGGGCTTTTGACTAGGATAAACCTGGGTTCACATTCAGATTCTGACATTTACAAACTGCATGATATGGGACAAGTGTAAACGTTTCCCACGTTCACTTTCTGACCACATGAGGGCTATAATTAACACATCATCATGTTGAAAGGATTAAATGAGATAACGTCAGCACACATGACCACTGTATGGAGTGTTGGCGATAATGGAATCAGAGATGAAAGCTGTGGTTTTTAATGTGTCAGGTGCTCTTTTCTTTCATTTTTCCATCTGGCTGCCCCTCTTGGCCTCTGGTATTAGCGACACTTTGTATTTGCTTTCCAATGGCTTATTATTTAATTTTCACAACATCCTTGGAAGCTAAATAGGTAATAACTATTATTACAGTAAAAACCCATTTTTACATAATACGATTTTAATGGAACTGCTGATTTTACAAAATGAAAGTGACTGGTAAAGAAGATTTAAGTGATACTTTTGAACCTCTAATATAATTTTATGATGTTTTGTGTATTTTAATTCATTAATAAAGGAAATGTGTAGAACATTCCCATCATTATTCAAATAGAATAGCATAATTTTTCAATAAAATTCTTAGGGTAAATTGCCTATTTCCATTTTCTGGGAAATCAATTTTATGGAATGACCTCAGACCCATCCTATTCCATAAAAATAGGACTTTACTGTACTAATAAAAGATATCACTATTTTAAGTATGGTACCATTTTCCTTCGAGGCATTCTGTCTTTATAGACGTTGGATTTTGAAAAAGCTGTAAATTCTTCTTGGTGGTATTATGGAGTGAGCTGAAGTCATCGTGAAGAATTGGCTTTTGTAGTTTAGTTTATGATGACTTTGCTTCACGCAAACAAGTATATCTGGTTGTCTTTGCCATCTAAATACTAGGAGAATTGGTCTAGATGTGTTCACAACATCTCACAGAGTGAAAACGAGTTCTAATAAGCCATGCAAATCTCAAAACTTCACGAATGATCCTACTAGCGTGTACTCCAGGTTTTATCCTGAACTGACCTGTGAGGATTTGATGCTTCCAGTTCTTTCTCTGAAGAAGTCTCAGCCACGACAGGATGACACCCAGTTGACACAGAGCAGGCTTAATGAAAGGAAAATGTGTTATAATTCTAAGGGGCAGGATTCTGTTCTGAAGGGTACAGATATGATATCATGTAGCCTCCAGCATGATTTTATTTTTGCGTGTATGTGTGGTAGAATTCACTGTGTTCCATTTTCCCGTATTACTTTGAACTGTCCTTATTTGAAGAGATGAATGGGGAAGTACTGGTTTTCTTTCATAATAGTTCCTCTGTTTGTCCTGATTTTCAATACTTGGGTACTTTAAATGGCAGTGAGGCTCATCAAAGTCCTGTGATGTTCAAAATCAACAGTGCTTAATGAATTTCCTTGTTAAACCGCAAGGCATTAAGGTTGGAGATATGAGTTAAGATGACCACAAATCAGGAAATAATTTTTTCTGGGGAAGAAATTTTTACAAACTGTTCTAAGTAGAGCATTATTAGTTTGATTTACTTATTTTTCTTACCTGAAATGAAAAGTAGTTTAGGGTAAGATGTTCATAATACAGAGATTTGGGTCTGCAACGTCAATCAGAAACCAAATACTATAAATACCAGTGTTGTCTCAAATAGTTTCAGAATTCTGGTATTTTTTCAGTTAGATCAAACAGAAAGGCACACAAAGAATCACCCCCATATATTCTGGATTGCTAGCAAGTGGGAAGGGTGAGTTAATTTAAACTTGAGTTACTGGGGTTCTTTGTATGGTGGATGCACGTCTTCACTATGCTGATTAAAGGAGTGTGAGTGTTCTGGAAATCTGTCATTACTTAAAAAGCCACCTAGAAACTTAATAGCTTAAAACATACCTTTTATTTTGTTCATAATTTTGTGGGGAAGGGCTAGACTTGGGATCTTCATGCTGGAGTCTTTCATGCATTGCTGTCAGATTATGGTTGGGCTCATCTAAGGTCCCAGCATGTCTGGGTGGCCCGAGAGAGGTCACTCATGCAGCTGGCAGGTGACCCTTGTTATTAGCTGTGAGCTCGACCAGGGCAGTCAGCTAAGAGAACTCAGTTCCTCTCCACATGGGTTTCTATGTGGTCTTGGGTTTTCTAATAGCGTGGTAGCTGGATTCCAAGAAGGAACATCCTAAAAAGGAGTTCCCTCCAAGTGAGCAGTTAAGTTGTTGCTGTTCAGTTGCTTAGTCATGTCTGATTCTTTGTGATTCCATGGACTGCAGCATGTCAGGCTTCCCTGTCCTTCACTGTCTCTTACAGTTGGCTCAACCTCATGTCCATTGAGTTGGTGATGTCATCTAAGTGTCTCCTCCTCTGTCACCCCTTCTCTTCCTGCCCTCAATCTTTCCCAGCATCAGGATCTTTTCATGAGTTGGCTCTTCATATCAGGTGGCCAAAGTATTGAAGCTTCAACTTCAGCATCAGTTCTTCCAATGAATATTCAGGCTTTATTTCCTCTAGGATTGACTGGTTTGGTCTCCTTGCAATCCAAGGGACTGTCAAGAGTCTTTTCTAGCACCACAGTTCGAAAGCATCAATTCTTTGGTGTTCAGCCTTCTTTATGGTCCAACTCTCACATCCATACATGACTACTGGAAAAGCCATAGCCTTGATTATATGGACCTTTGTCGGCAAAGTGATGTCTCTGCTTTTTAATATGTTGTCGAGGTTTGTCATAGCTTTTCCTCCAAGGAACAAGTGTCTTTTAATTTCATGGATGCAGTCACTGCCCATGGTGATTTTGGAGCCCAAGAAAATAAAGTCTGTCACTGTTTCCATTGTTTCCCCATCTATTTGCCATGAATTGATGGGACTGGGTGCCATGATCTTACTTTTTTGAATGTTAAACAGGTAAAAGACCAGGAAGAAAGCTACACACCTTCCAAGCCAGACTAGCAGACTGAGAATATCATGACCATCACACTCTCTTGCTCAAGCAGGGCACTAAAGCCTGCCCAGGTACAAAGGAGGAGAATTAGGCTGTACTTTCATTGAGAGGAATAGCAAAGAACTTGCAGCTGTCTTTAATCTACCACTGTGCATGTGTTTATGTATGTGAGTGCATGTGCACGCATGTAATTAAGAGCAGATGTACCTGACTTAATTCAAAAGGTTTGAGTGTTTAGGGTCTTGTCAATTTGTGCTGTCTTCTCTCTCTGGGCAGACATTATTTAGATTCTGTTGGCTTATGTGAGTCAGAAATTGAAGAACACCAGGAGACAGACTGGTCAAAGGATTTTAGTTTATTCTCTACTATCTACCATGCTGGGTGTTATGATATTGCTTCTTCACTGTCCCCAGAGTGGGGTTCTTCAACCCTTGAACATAATTAGAGCCCTGATCTGGGATTTCTCACCCTGAGATGGCTGAAGGATGGCAGTGTTGGGCTGCAACCTGTGTCCAATTCTCTACATGCACGACCAGAAGCCTCTTCTTGGGAGAGAGGGGTGCCTTGGCATGAGGGCAGAAGTAGAGCATGAGTGTGTTGAACATTTTGCTTCTTTCAGGGCAGAAATTAAATGTCTGCAAGGACAACAGTCAACATTTCCTTTACCGTATTTAGAACCTGAGTGTGAAAGCTAATTCTTTAAGATTGTGTGGGGAAGAACAAATACGATTTCAAGAGATACTTGACACAGAAATTTTAATCAGCATTATTAGAAAATAAAAATAAACAAGTAAAAAGAAAATTTGAAACCAGAGATCCAAGGATCTTTAGATAGTGTATTCATCTCCTTCTTTTAGGCAGTTTCTTGGAGGGGAGCGCAGACCTCTGGGAACCTTGCCTTATGGTGAAGGGTGTTGAGGCTATGTCCTTCCCTCAAGAAGGAAATATCAGGATCCCAAACTCCTTGGGGCAAGTATTTCTACTGACCTCCTCAAATAGTTACGAAAGGCTTAATGTAACCTGACTTTTCATATATTCAGTTATTTAAGAATATACCACAGAAGCTTACTATTTAAGGCAATCTAATGCAAAATCCTTTGCAATATGGTATCCTTGGGTGAATTGAATGATTATCAAGCAATTTAGTTTTATTTGAGGCATTTTTCTATGGATTTACTTGTATTAAGTAAACATTAATATATATGTAAAATATGGATACATGTTAATAGAATTGTTGAACTGGTAGGGAACTTAGTGACACTCAGATGAGCTAAAATAATGCAAGTGGTCTATAAATTGTAAAATCCTATGAACCCCATTATTATCATTATCCAAACGTATATGAACTTTTGTATCAAGGATAAGAATAGGATTTCAGTTTCCTTGTTTTCAAACCAGGGTTGCAAATTGTCTGCTAAAATTTATAAGAAAGAAACTGTTGCTTTATTTGCTGTATTTTAGATAATTTGTGTCCTTCAAATAGGTTTACTTTTGAGAGACATTCTTGAAGTCTAGGGAGTTCCTTTAAGTTGGGAAGACTGTGATTCAAACGGCTTTTTACAAATGAGTAACACTGATGCCCTGACTACCAACCCAGACCTGTGATAGGGCATGCTTGTCAGTGCTGGAAAACCAAGAGTTGAATTTTTTTTTAAAGTATTTTTCCAGCTGTATATTTTTCCCCATAAAAATTAAATTTCAATTAAAATAACAACTGAGATTTTTAAATTTCCCGCAAGTGAGAAAAGGAACATAATAAAAATATATTAAAATAAGTTGATATCCTTTCTTGAATCTCAATTTATCAGTCTGTTTGACTCAGTCACGGCACTTGTTTCTGGACTAATTAGAACTCACTTAGAATCTTCTCTCAGGACCCAAGTCATGTAGCCCCTGACACTCTTTATGGCTTGCTAACTTGCTGTAACTAATTGGAGTTTCAGTTTAATTGAGCAGTTTTCAAACTCTTTTCTGTCCTTACTCACCTAAGAAGCACACTCATTGTCATAGTCCATTAGTATTAGGATTATAGCACTTTTTTAGGAGGGCGCATACTTCTCCAGGGTCTTCAGATCATAATTTGGGTAGGGGGACTATCAGCAAGTATGAAGTGTGTAGGAGACTCAGGGTTTATTTTGGTACTTACCCCACCCACAGAATCACTACTTTTATAAGTTTACAAACTCCCAACTCCAGTCTCCCAGAAGTGTGACCCTTCTGGACCTTTGGGTTCTAATTCTTCATCCATTCATCAATTGATGGACACTTAGGTTGCTCCCTATCTTGGTAATTGTAAATGCTACTATGAACACTGGGTGTGTGTATATTTTCAAATTAGTATTTTGTGTGGCCTTTTTTTAAGATATATACTAAGGAATAGAATTGCTGGGTCATACGGTAGTTCTATTTTTGGTTTTCTGAGAAACCTCCATACTATTTTCCACAGTGGGTGCACCAGTTTGCATTCCCACCAGCAGTGTATGAGGGTTGCCTTTTCTTCACAAGGGAGGAAATTAAAAGAAATAAAATTTGTTAAAACTAAAAGCAATTAGTTACTCCCTGATGAGACAGTAGTAACACTTCTAGTGTGGCAGCCCAGTTGTCCATATACACTTTGTTTCTAGAATATGGCCAAGTGTTCCAAATTAATAGGTTATATAATAAGCTTAGTCTAACAGAACTGGTCAATTTGTATAGCTCAGTCAGTCTGGGAAAATAGAACAGGCTATTTTCTCTAAGGTAACATTATCATTTCCTAAAGGGATACAGTATTACAAAAATATAAATCAACACAATAGATGCATTTTTAATAAAAATTTAGACTGTATATAATTGTTAAAGTGAGTTTAGTTCTGAAGGTAAGAATTTATGGTCATATTTTTAACAGGCAATAGTAGCCCATCTGAAGAAGGAAATGGCAACCCACTCCAGTGTTCTTGCCTGGAGAATCTCAGGGACAGCAGAGCCTGGTGGGCTGCCGTCTATGGGGTCGCACAGAGTCGGACACGACTGAAGCGACTTAGCAGCAGCAGCAGCAGCAGCCGCAGCCCATCAGAGTACATTGGTGAAGTCCGTTCAAATTCAGAATAGTGAAAGCAGCATCCAGAGATTTTGATATTTACTTTGGGGTGTTGATCTTAGGAACTCATCTCTTTAGAGTCATTAGTAATTAGAGCGACAGACTACTCTGGTTTATCCAGAACTGAGGAGTTTTCTGGGACACAGGACTTGTAGCGATAAAACCTGAAAAGTCCAAGACAAACCAGAACAAGTTGGTCGCCTTACTAAGAAATCAGCTTTCAAGTTCTTAACGACCCCGTAGTCTGTTATCTGCACGGCCACAAATTTGCTGAGAATTAATGAAATTTTTCCTTGACTTCAATGCAGAAACCTATATTTTTACCTTGCTTTATTCCCCTAAGAAATTTGCCTAGTGGAATTAATATTCTTTGAGGAGACACAGGCATTTCTTACAAGAGAAGGGGACCTGAGTGCTTGCATATGTATTTTACCTCCTGGTTGGGGCCAGGGAAGTTGAGCCGAGGAAGGAACAGCTGCCTACGGGGCCCTTAATCTAGAGCAGGGCTTTTTTCACTTGCTCTAATCGAATTACTTCTTTTTCTCTTTACTTTATGGTCTGTTTTCCATGCAGATATTCTTGGAATGTCGAATTAAATAATTCATGATTTCCCAATTATTGGTTCAGGTATAGTTGCCATTTCTTGAATTGATTATACTTTCTGGAGGGAGCTTTCGGAGTGTCTTCACATGCAGAGCTTTAAAGATAAGAAGTTTGCCCATTAGAGGTACAGCCCAGCCAGAAGGGCTGGACGAGCACAGCAGTTCTCTGTTGACCCTTGGGGGTCACCACGCTTTTACGCAACCCAGGGTTTCTGAACTACTCGTGTGCCCTTGGTTCCTTTAGCAGTCTCATGAAGCCTGGATCCAATCTCAAAATAATATTTTTAATACATAAAAAAGAATAGGCTTATAAAAGAAAGCAGTTATGTCGATCCAGCTATCAAAATACTAAAAATTGAATTTGTGATGTGATAATATATATGCTTCTTTACTAGAACATTAAATAACACTATCTAGTTCTGTGCTAATTACTACCATAATGTCGATGTTGCCATTGTAGATATTCTTCAAAAAGGGCTGCCATAGATCCCTTCTCTCCTTGTAAATGTATTCTGTTCCTCACTGGGAGAAGTAGGGCCCAGGTCACAAGAACCTTTGCATAAGAAGACCATTTTGCCTGGATGGCTGTCTTGCTATCAAGATGCTCCCTTTTGGGGCAGAGTCCTCAGGCCATGGGACTTGAACCCTGTGGGCAGGCCATGTTTTTCACACTGGTTGGCAGGCTTGGATGAGCTCTATTAGTAGCTGGCATCGATTTCCAGCCATATAAGTGATCTCTCTTGGATGTCCAGGGCTTCCTTGGAGCCCAGTAATGAGGTCTTACTGGTAACTCTGATGGTTTTTTTTAAACTTTATTTGAAAACACATTAAAAAATCTCTTGTTTTACACTTATGTGAATATTTCTCAGAATTTATTTTTTTGTATTCCGGAATGTTCCCTTAGAAGGGAGATTCCTATGTTTGACTTATTAAGAGTCCACATAGGCCCTGAGGAGTTCACTGCCTTCAGGCTGTCAAAGAGAGTGAGAGTGATTAAAACTCCTCCTCAAAGTGACCATTATAAACTAATAACATTAACAACTGCTGTAGAAAATATGCAGAAAGTTACGAAAGCATATACCATCAAGACTAGGACCAGAATGATGTGATTCTACCTAGGTTAACCATATTGTAAGGCTAAAACAATCATTAGATATTACCTTTTAATGGCACCCCACTCCAGTACTCTTGCCTGGAAAATCCCATGGATGGAGGAGCCTGGAAGGCTGCAGTCCATGGGGTCGCTGAGGGTCGGACACGACTGAGCGACTTCACTTTCACTTTTCACTTTCCTGCATTGGAGAAGGAAATGGCAACCCACTCCAGTGTTCTTGCCTGGAGAATCCCAGGGATGGGGGAGCCTGGTGGGCTGCCGTCTATGGGGTCGCACAGAGTCGGACACGACTGAAGTGACTTAGCAGTAGCAGTAGCTGTGGTAAGTTTACCCAGAATTTCTCAAATTGTTTCCTATGAAATTAGCTGTTTATAAGCATCACACATAATGTCCATGGAATTCTCCAGGCAAGAATACTGGAGTGGGTTGCCATTTCCTACTCCAGGGAATCTTCCCAACCCAGGGATCAAACCCAAGTCTTCCACGTTACAGGCAGATTCTTTACTGTCTGAGCCACCAGTGAAGCCCATAAGAAGGATACCAACATCAAATGACTTGGGGAAATTTGGGACTAAACACAGAAAAATTATTTCTTGCATCTGATTTTTTCAGAGCCCTTTATATGATAATATAGATTGTGTAATTTCAAGGGGGGATATAGCATGTACTGTTTCTGAAAGATATTTAACCCTGTAACTCTTTTATTCACAGAACAGCCAAGAGTTTAGGGAAACCCTCTGAGTACAAAGTATTCTTACACTTAACATGACATTTGAAACAACCCTATGAGGTTAGGCATCAGTTGTATTAGATAAAGCTAGGTCTTCTGTGAGTAACAAAGACCCGAAAGTAGGAGTTTCTCTCTCTCTTATGTCTCTTTTGTCTGTTCTGTGGGATCAAGGACTTGGACTCCATTTATTTTTTTGCTCCAATATGTGCTGTTTTTCCATTCCCAAAGTTACTCTGTGGTCCAAGATGTTAGCTGGAGCTCCAGCCATTGCACCCACATTCTAGGCAGCAGGCAGTATGAAGGATTCCACCTCTAAGTCACATGGCTGAATGGTCATAACTAACTGAAACGTAGACTGCGAAATGTAGTTTTTTTGGCTAGGTGACAATGTATTCAGCTAAAAACTGGAGTTCTTATGACTAATGGAAAAGAAAAGAGATACTGGGAGACAACTGGTGGTCTCTGCCACAATTATCTCTCACTTTATAACTGAGGAAAATGGACTCCAACAGGGATGCCCGAGTAAGAGTTCAGAGACCATGGTGAGAGCACAGATTCAAATATAGGCCTCCAGACTCCTTGAGTCTCTCTAGTTCATTACAAAAATCCCTACTTAAACAAACATGTAGGAGGGATCCAAATAGAGCATTTCAAAGGCTGTGATCTAAAGGGTCATGGTGATATAAACAGATACACCACCATAAAAGAAAGGAAGGGATATCTGTTTCTTAGAGGTATATCCTCATATTTGGAAATTAGTAACACTAGAAACAAAAACCCGTAAGTGGGATATGACTGTCCTTTGCTGTGGGTGTGTTATTAATGCATTATTGACCAGGGGGTTTGGGGGAAAACTAATGCCTGTGGCTGGCAATTTTTATTTTGGCTGACCAAAAATTAATTCTGTTATTTCACTAACACCCTGAGGGTTATTGCATTCAGTAGTTACACTGGACACACCTGTAAAGTCTTCTAATTTTCATAAAATGTTGTCTTCACTTCACTCTTTTGTGAAGGCAAAGCATTCTCTAGCACCATGTGCATTTTCACTTTCTGAATCAGAATCAATCATTAGGGTTTTTTTGTCTTTTTGTTGGTCTGATATTCACATAGTCTGAATCAGAACTATATTCTGAAGAACCATCATCTTCAGAGACACTAATATGTATCGCTTGGACAATCAGAGACTTTTATCTACATAAAATTCATCAAAAAACTCTTCTTTCCTAAAACTTTTGCAATGTGTCATTTTTGAAAATTTTACATTTTTAATATACACAAGGTTGGAGCAAAACCCCAACAGAGCAAAATATGAATGATAAAGACAATCATAAGGTATAGAATGAACTCTTGATCAATTTTAAGCCCTAACGACTTTGCAGGGTGATGTTAATTGTATCAGTCTCTGAAAACATATTGATATGTCTCTGGTCAGTGAAATTCCAGTAACAAAAGATCATTGATATGTCTCCAGTCAGTAATGTTTTAAGATTAGTATTCTGTTTGTCAGGCTGCCATGAGCTGCAGGACCTGCACTGTGTCTGACAGCTTGTCCTCTCTTTCCTGCGTTTGTCCCATCAGTGATGCTCTGTAAGCCCTGGATCCCATCTGAAGCCATCTGTTTGCTTCTCTCTATTTACATGATAACATCACCTGATGGCAAGTTAGTGTTTGGATAAAACAACACTGGTCTTACCTGGACTGAGCTGGGTTTTTGTCTGGTTTAAGGACAGTGGGCTAACCCCTCTGCCTGCATTTCTCGTGTTTAGGTGACAAGCCTGCTGCACTGTACCAGGACTGGCTGGACTGTGTGCACAGGTGCAGATGGCAGGTGAGGCTCTGTTGTCTTCCGGCACATGATGAGTACCAACAGGAACCTCTCATATTTGTGTTCCTGGGTCCATGATAGCTCTGGAACAGAGGAGATGTTGTCTGCGTATGTGTTAATGAATGAACAGTGAACTGGATGGAATACTGATGAATCCTGGACCTTCTCTTCCATTCATATTAATGGCATCCTTGCTAGACTTGTAGGAATGATTTTTGTTGGCAAAGTGAGACGGAGGCCTTGAGGTGGTTGCTCAGTGGACATGGCTCTAACTCTGAATCAGAGCCTTGACATTGAAGCCAGGTCCCTTTCTCTCCTCTTTGCCCATCATAAGATGGGAGGTGGTGTGTGGACATACTTTGCTCTTGAGAGACCTCTAGGGGAATGTGTCTAGAGTAGGGTTTCCTCCCATATGTTCTGGCATTTAGGATTCCAACCCTCTGCACTGTGGGAGTTTTTCTAACTAAAACCCTCTGAAAAATGGAAGTGAGCAGGATGTTATGAAGGTACAAATCTCCCCCACCCCACCCTTTTTTCCTATTCTTGTATAGTTGATTTACAATGTTTCAGGTATACAGCAATGATTCGGTTCTCTCTCTCTCTCTCTCTCTCTCTGTATATATATATATATATATATCCTGCATCCTGTATACAGCATGGGTGCTCTGTCCTGTCTGAATCTTTGCAACTCCATAACCTATAGCTCATCTGTTCATGGAATTTTCCAGGTAAGAATATTGGAGTGGGCTGCCATTTTCTACTCAGGGGATCTTCCTGACCCAGAGATTGAACCTGTGTCCTGCATTGGCAGGCAGATTCTTTTACCATTGAGCTACCTGGGAAACCCATATATATATATATATTCTTTTTCAGGTTCTTTTCCATTAGACGTTATTACAAGACATTGAATATAGTTCCAGTGCTATAAGTAGATCTTTGTTGTTTACCTATTTTATATGTAGTAGTGTGTACCTATTACTCCCTCCCTCTTTCCCCTTTGGTAACCATAAGCTTGCATTCTATGTCTGTGAGTCTATTTCTGGTTTGAAAATAAGTTCATTTGTATCATTTTAGATTCCACATACAAGTGATATCATATGCTATTTGTCTTTGTCTGACTTACTTCACTTAGTATGACAATCTATAGGTCTATCCATGTAGCTTCAAATGGCGTTATTTCATTCTTTTGTTATGGCTTAAACATGTACCATGTTTTCTTTATCCATTCATCTGTTGATAGACATTTAGGCTGCTTCCACATCTTATAAATAGGATTTACACTTAGCAATGCTACCTCTGGTAAGGAAATACACACATGCACCTCCGATGTAGAGTGGTTCTCAGACTGCTGACTCTTACATCCTTTTGGGGGACAACTAGAAAATTAGCTCCTAGAGGTACAGACCTGTCTTTGAGAACCCAGTGTTGTGGGGATATGAGGCTTCCCTGGTAGCCTCAGGACACCCTCTCACTCCTTAGGTGAACTATCCTGCCTGTAGCCCTCTGACATTGCCCAGGTTGCTTTCATTGTGCAATAATGGGGACCAAGCACTGGCTTCATCATTTGTGTTATTCTTAATGCTCATAATGACCACGAGTTGCAGAGGGAAGGGTGTCAGTTGCTATCATCAAGTCATGATCTGTTGCCTTAATCTTTTATCAGCTACACAGAAATTACTTAGGCTTGATTGTGCTATAAATCACCATCCTTGATTTTCTTCTTGTCTTTTTATTCATTCAGTTGGTTTGCTTTAATGAATAGCACTGGCATCTATCTACATGCATGCACATGAGAGTGTCCGGGAGGTCGGTCTAGGTATTTGTTAGCTGCCTGATGCAGTGGCTTCTGAATGGGATATGAAAGATAATCCATCAAAGAGCACATAGAACATATTGACATTTATTCTATTTTTTTTAATCCTATCGTTTGAAAGTTTTTTGTGTGTATGTGTTATTATGTAGATAATATTTATTACATTAGTATTCAGTTCAGTTCAGTCACTCGGTCATGTCCGGCTCTTTGCGACCCCATGGTCGCAACATGCCAGGTTTCCCTGTCCATCACCAACTCCCAGAGCTTGCTCAAACTCATATCCATTGAGTTGGTGATGCCATCCAACCATCTCATCCTCTGTCATCCCCTTCTCCTCCTGCCTTCAGTCTTTCCTAGCATCAGGGTCTTTTCCAAAGAGTCATTTCTTTGCATCATGTGGACAAAGTATTGGAGTTTCAGCTTCAGCATATTCAGGACTGATTTCCTTTAGGATGGACTGGTTGGATCTCCTTGCAGTCCAAGGGACTCTCAAGAGTCTTCTCCAACACCACAGTTCAAAAGCATCAATTCTTTGGTGCTCAGATTTCTTTACAGTCCAATTCTCACATCTATACATGACTACTGAAAAAACCATAGCATTCTAAAGGAAATCAGTCCTCAGTATTCATTGGAAGGACTGATGTTGAAGCTGAAACTCCAATACTTTAGCCACCTGATGCGAAGAACTGACTCATTGGAAAAGACCCTGATGCTGGGAAAGATTGAAGGCAGGAGGAGAAGAAGATGACAGAGGATGAGATGGTTGGATGGCATCACTGATTCAATGAACATTAGTTTGAGCAAGCTCTGGGAGTTGGTGATGGACAGGGAGGCCTGGCATGCTGCAGTCCATGGGGTTGAAAAGAGTTGGACAGGACTGAGCAACTGAACTGAACTGATACTTTATTGTAATACAACTGGCCAATATATTGATTAAAATGTTTCCTTCTAAAACAAAGAAACAAACAAACCATAGCATTGACTAGATGGACCTTTGTTGGCAAAGTAATGTTTGCACTTTTTAATATGCTGTCTAGGTTAGTCATAGCTTTTCTTCTAAGGAACAAGTGTCTTAATTTCATGGCTGCAGTCACCATCTGCAGTGATTTTGGAGCCCCCCGAAATAAAGTCTCTCACTGTTTTCATTGTTTCCCCATCTATTTGCCGTGAAGTGATGGGACCAGATGCCATGATCTTAGGTTTCTGAATGTTGAGTTTTAAAGTCAACTTTTTCACTCTCCTCTTTCACTTTCATCAAGAGGCTCTTTAGTTCCTCTTCACTTATGCATGGCTGCCAACAATCTGGAGATGACCAATGCCAGCCTTGTCCTTTTCAAGCGTGTTTCATCCACAATTCCTCACCCCTTTCAAGATGGAAGCCCATGTGAAAAGCAGTTTCCTGTGGGAAAAAATACTAACATACAGAATCTGGCAGAGGTGTGGGTCGGCAGTGGCTTGCACCAGGGTCAGGGGGCACTGAGTGTGGCCGTGTGTGCAAGGAACCTTTTGAAGGAGGTCGCCATTCTCTTCATTACCTCCACCATAGTTTGGCCTCAGGTCAAACAACAGGGAGGGAACACAGCCCAGCCCATCAACAGAAAATTGGATTAAAGATTTACAGAGCATGGCCCCGCCCATCAGAACAAGACCCAGTTTCCCCCTCAGTCAGTCTCTCCCATCAGGAAGCTTCCATAAGCCTCTTATCCTTCTCCATCAGACGGCAGACAGAATGAAAACTACACTCACAGAAAACTAACCAAACTGATCACATGGACCACAGCCTTGTCTAACTCAATGGGCCACCCAAGACAGACAGGTCATAGTGGAGAATTGTGACAAAACGTGGTCCACTGGAGAAGGGAATGGCAAACCACTTCAGTATTCTTGCCTTGAGAACCCCATGAACAGCATGAAAAGGCAAAAGCGTAGGAAACATTAGTTTTACATGTACATAATTCATCAATAAATTGATAAGTAAATAAATAATATTGAGAATACATAATTAAAGTTTTGCTCATATAAAGAAGGACTATTTGGCATTTATTTGAATTTTAATACCATATTGTTTACTGACTATACTAAGAGTCCTCATTATTTGTACTGTGCTGTGTATGGAACACGTCACTGTCCCTCTATATGTATATTGTTTTGTATGTTTTAGAAATTAAGTGACAAAACATAAAGTTAGAATTTTGACTTCAGAACCAATTTGATTTTGAAAATAGGTTAGCCTTTATGAAAAATTGAAAAACCTAGTCATTGAAAGCAACAATTTTCAGTTTTCTGAAGGCCTGGCCATAGGTATAGATTATTCCAGGGGCTCCCCAAAGCCTTCACATTAAATCTCCATGTCATTAGTTTGGATCACAGGGTGTTT
Source organism: Bubalus bubalis (assembly GCF_019923935.1). NCBI lineage: Eukaryota > Metazoa > Chordata > Mammalia > Artiodactyla > Bovidae > Bubalus > Bubalus bubalis. The sequence continues at coordinate 27,886,756 of NC_059158.1, forward strand.
TTATGATTTGGCCTCCTTGCCTACTTGCTCCCAGTGTGTCCTGCCACCCAATCATATGCATCTACTTCCTGTTCTTGGATGAAGTCAGCTCTTTCTCCCCTTAGCTCCCTTATACTTCCTGTTCTCACTGCCTGGAACTTTCCCACCTCTCTATCCCACTTCTCCTCACCCTCTTTCCCACCTTAAGACTGCCAGTTGTTCCTTTCTGTCTTTGAACACTCCACGGAGTGTTACCACGTCCAGAAAGAGTCCCTGAATCCCATTTGATGTAATTCTCTTTCATCTGTGCTCCTGCAACACCTTGGGCCTATTTTCATCATATACCCTTTTTCGGTGATTTACTATTTATGTTTATGTTCCCTTGATGACAGAGGCCATATCTTATTCGACTTGTACCGATGAGAAGCACGTGATGAGAAGCACATGATGTGGCGTGGAGCCGATGCTCCATAAACGCTAGAGTGGGTGACAGGGAGTGAGAGGCAGGTACTGCCTAGTTGGTTTCTGCTGAAGTTTCTAGGGGGTTTGAAGTTGAAGGGAGAGCTGTCATGTCAGTCTGAGTATCTTGACACACAAAGGGGAATGGAGGGTGGTGCCAAGAATTTTAGCAACTGACTGGACGGTGTGGACCTTGTCGGGGAGCCCTGGTGGTCTGCTGCAGTACCCAGCCTGGGACTTGAACTTTCAGCGCCAGGATTTATTCAGGTTCCTTGGGCTGGAAGCTTACTCTTTGTGAGTCCTGCTTCCCACAACTAAGAAGATTCTCTGTGCAGGAGAGCGCGGGCTCATTCCTTGTGCTAATGGAGTTCTCTGAACTCTTGTGTTCCCAGTGGGTGCTCTCATTTCTCTTCTCCCCTGGGGAGCCGGTGGCCTTCATTCAAGCTCCTCCTCTGCACAGCTTGCCTCCTCCCCACACCTTCCACCTGAGCCGCTGATGGGCCTCCTGTGGATCAGCACCTGAGGACCTGCTGGGCCCGGTGTGGCTTGCAGAGCTGGAGCTCAGAGCTCTCTGGGGGTTTACTGTCTCCCCAGCCCACAGGCCTCCCGTGGCTTAGCATCTAGGCGGTTAACACACCTCCTGTGGTGTCAGCTAGGGAGCAGCTTGAGCATCTTCTGTTTGCTGGGAAATCATTTCCGAGGTTACCTTTTCTCATTTGCATAGTGTGAATGCACCTGGTTTTGTTTCTTTTCTTTTTTTGGTGAAACTACAAAAGGAAGAGGAGATATAAGAAAATGTCAACACTTGCTTATAGCTGTAACATTGGCTACAGCAAAGGGGCCCAAGTTTTGCCGTTTGGTAACTAGTGTAGGCCTTTATCATGATGCTGGTGAGGAAATCATTGCAACTGGGGAAATAGGAGTAGGAGTAGATCCAGTGTCTTTCTGTATCTTGGTGTATGTAGTAATACTTGGTGTGTATTTAATGATATCTTACGAGTCTGAATGAATTAAAAAGGCTTCCCACACATCTTAAATTATCTTATTCATCTGGAAGTGCCACTTCAGAGGAGGCTTTCGGCAGAGCAAGCTGGCCCTGCAGTTCAAGTAGAAAGGGAAGGAGACAGTTAAAGGGTTTTAAACTGTTAACGAGGGCTTTTCCATTTTTCTGGGAAAGCAGCAGTTTGCATGGAAATCACAGCTTTTATACATTAAGTATGGTTATGAGTCTCTTCTCTAAAGCTGTGTGAGAAATGTGGACTTTTTTCCCCAAGGGAACGAGGGACCAAAGGAGAACTAGGACCAAAGAGGCATGCAGTTTCATGCCAAGGTTTTCCAGGTAACAAAGAAAAGAGAGAGAGACTGGTCAGTACTCAGAAAATAGAGGATTTTATTGATAGAGTTTTGCCATACTGTGCTTACCTCAGGGCTTCCCTGATAACTCAGTTGGTAAAGAATCTGCCTGCAATGCAGGGGACCCCAGTTCGATTCCTGAGCTAGGGAGAGCTGCTGGAGAAGGGATGGGCTACCCACTCCAGCATTCTTGGGCTTCCCTGGTGGTTCAACTGGTAAAGAATCTGCCTGCAATGTAGGAGACCTGGGTTTGATCCCTGGGTTGGGAAGATCCCCTGGAGAAGGGAAAGGCTACCCACCCCAGTATTTTGTCCTGGAGAATTAGCCACATTCAGAGAGGACAACTTTAGTGCCAGTTTTTAGAAATTCTCCTATTTCAGTTTCTCTTCTTTTCCCATCCTAATTCCACCATAGCCCATCACAGGCAAACCCAAATCACACGACATAATAAGAACCATCTCAGCACCTCAGTGCCAAGTTCTGGCCCTACCTTTACTAGGCCCCAGATTACTTGAATAATAGTAATCAGAGATGCTGGGTTAAAACCAGAAGGTCATAAAATATCATCAGCAAAAATAATGCAGGAAACAGGAGAGATATTCAAATTTAATTTTTTGAGCCCCTAAAGGAATACATTATGTAAATATATGGGGATAGAAACACGTAACACATCAAAGATATTTAGATCCTTCATTTGGTAATAGTAACAGTAATTACAATATTGTGTTATAGTAGTGCTACTGGTAAAAATACCCTCACTTGTATAATAAGATAATCAAATGAGCTCAGTATTTTTATGTGCCAGTTATTGTGTTAATATTATTTTATCTCACTGGAACTTCACATTCTATGCATAAGGAAACAAGATTGAGACAGAGGTTCTTAACCTTTAGCATGCATGAGATCAACTGAGATGGTTATAAAATACTAATGATTTCCATTTTGAACCAATTAGCATGAAAATATGTCTTAAGTATTCATATGGACTTTAAAAAATTAATAATACCTTGGCGATAACATGTCTGTAAAAAAAAAAAAAAATCCACCGCATCCTTTTAAATGACTACATACTATTCCAGAGAAGAAATGTAACATGATTTATTGAACTACTATGTTACTGATGAACTCAAGTTTTTCCCACCAATTTTTACAAGCAATATTATAGCAAAATTATTCATACCTTATTTTATGAGTGGGCAAATTTCTCTGGGCTAGTTGATTTCCAAAGTGGAGTCCATAGCCCACCTACCCTTGAAATCACTGGGGCACACTCACTGATTTTCAGTCTTTTGAATGTATGGAGCTTTCCCTCACTTCATACTTTTCATATGTACTACTTTCTCTGTCTAGAGCATTCTATCCCCATAATATTTTGCAATTTTCTTTGTTAGCACTTAGCACTATTTTGTGCCTATGTAGTTATTTGTGTGATCATGTTTAGATGTCCATTTCCTCCACAAAAACTTAAGTTGCATGAGATCAAGGCCTTTGTCTCTTTGGCTCACCAAATAATGGACTGACAGGCATAGAGCAAACACTCAAAAATATATATCAGGTGTAAAAAAACAAATGACAGCTAAACCTTTTATGCCTGGTAAGTGTAGGCACAGTAATACTTTCATGGTATTCCACCTAATTAGGTAGTATTCCACCTAACCCTTACTGTTGCCTCCATGAAGTATTACTTCTCTTATTTCGCATGTGGGGAACAGAAAATCAGAGAAATCTAAGCAATTTTCCTGAGGAATGGCTTATTTGAGATTCAAATTCAGGTCTCTCTGAATTCTAATTAGGTGACCATTACATTGTACCTGTTAGCTTCTTGGACTAATAGTAATAGATGGATTAGACAGTGTTCTTGTCCTACATTAGTTCTTTATTGAGGCTTTATTGGGACTTATTTTGAAAGCACAAAGCATTACATCGATATAATTTATTGAAATTTGCCAAGAAATTCTTAAAGGCTTTGGGAATTTTTAAAATATATTATAATGGAAAATGTGGAAATGTTGAGAACAATGAACACCTCTAAAGAAGGTTGAGTGCAGAAGAATTGATGCTTTTGAACAGTGGTGCTGGAGATTTTTGAGAGTCCCTTAGACTGCAAGAGATCAAACCAGTCAATCCTAAAGGAAATCAACCCTGAATATTTGTTGGAAGGACTGATGCTGAAACTGAAGCTCCAGTACTTTGGCCACCTGATCCAAAGAGGTGATTCATTGGAAAAGACTCTGATCCTGGGAAAGACTGGGGGCAGGAAGAGAAGGGGGCGACAGAGAATGAGATGGTTGGATGGCATCACCAACTCAATGGGCATGAGTTTGAGAAGACTGTGGGAGATAGTGAAGGACAGGGAAGCCTGATGTGCTGCAGTGCATAGGGTTGCAAAGAGTTGGACATGACTTAGCAACTGAACAACAACAACAACATAAACACTGAATTTAGGAATGAAAATATAGACTAGTTTGCTCAGAAGTTACAAATTCGGTTCAGTTCAGTTCAGTTGCTCAGTTGTGTCCGACTCTGCGACCCCATGAATTGCAGCATGCCAGGCTTCCCTGTCCATCACCAACTCCCGGAGTTCACTCAAACTCACGTCCATCGAGTCGGTGATGCCATCCAGCCATCTCATCCTCTGTTGTCCCCTTCTCCTCCTGCCCCCAATCCCTCCCAGCATCAGGGTCTTTTCCAATGAGTCAACTCTTCGCATGAGGTGGCCAAAGTACTGGAGTTTCAGCTTTGGCATCATTCCTTCCAAAGAACACCCAGGGCTGATCTCCTTTAGAATGGACTGGTTCATGGGGTTCTCAAGGCAAGAATACTGAAGTGGTTTGCCATTCCCTTCTCCAGTGGACCGCATTCTGTCAGACCGCTCCACCATGACTCGCCCGTCTTAGGTGGCCCACATGGCATGGCTTAGTTTCATTGAGTTAGACAAGGCTGTGGTCCTAGTGTGATTAGATTGACTAGTTTTCTGATTATGGTTTCAGTGTGTCTGCCCTCTGATGCCCTCTTGCAACACCTACCGTCTTACTTGGGTTTCTCTTACCTTGGACGTGGGGTATCTCTTCACGGCTGCTCCAGCAAAGTGCAGCCGCTGCTCCTTATCTTGGATGAGGGGTATCTCCTCACCACCGCCCCTCCAGTTACAACACATTAAAATGTAGAATAGAGATTGTTTACTTAATATTTATTAGTCAAGTACTATATTCTAAGTTTTCTTTTAAGCATCAGTTAAGTATTTATTAGATAATACATATGGTTTTAAAAACAAATAGAGTATAAGCATTTTATTTTTAAGGAATTTAGTGATGTTTTGGAGAGTTCCCCTCCCCCTGCCAGTTAGAAGAAATAATTGAAAGCTTGAGAAAAAATAATAATATTAAAGAAAAATAAAGAATCTCATAGTTTTCTGGATGCATTGCTCTTTCTAGTGTAATGCAGAGACAAAAAGAGAGGATTTATTTGCTCATGGGGGAAATAAACTCATTGAATATAATGTTTGCCACATGCCTAAACAGCCTTATTCAGGAGTAAATCACTTATTTCATAGATTGTCATGTTTTTTTTTTTTCCTTCAGGATTAAATTATGAAAACATATTTAATTACTATAAGTTGGTTTCATTATTTTTCTTAGGGAAACAAATCAAAACCAAAGCCCACATAGGAAAATAAATTTGGTGCCTCATTTGGCTTTAACACTAACTGCTGCATATATTAATAAAAACTGAATAATTGAGTTACCTGAGATTTACAAGTTTATGCCTCTTCACATATGAATGCATCATTCACTACAGGAGTTGGAGAGGAATTTAGTCACAAAACTTCAGGTTAATACAGATTCATTAATGATATATTGAGGTCAATAGAGTTATGTGTATAAAGCCAAACTCTAGTTTAATACCTGACCTCACAGTTATCAAAAATTCTTCACTTTTAGGTCTTCTGGGAATTGCAAGGTCTCGGTTTTTGCTGTTGTTGTCTTGTTTGCTTGTCTTTTTGAGTCTTGAGTCCTCTGAGCTATCAGAACCCCCTGGACCTTGTTTCAAATAGTAACACCAGTGACCACGGGCATGCAGATATCCCTGAGATCCTGTTTTTATTTTTTTGGATAAATACCCAGAAGTGGGATTGTTGGATTATGTGGTGGGTCTTGTTTTAAGTTTTGAGGAACCTCCGTACTGTTTTCCGTAGTGGCTATACCAATTTACATTCCCACCAACTGTATACTAGAGTCCCCTCTTCTCCAAATTCTTGGTGGTGGTGATTTAGTTGCTAAGTCGTGTCTGACTCTTGTGACCCCATGGACTGTAGCCTGCCAGGCTCCTCTGTCCATGGGATTCTCCAGGCAACAATACTGGAGTGGGTTGCCATTTCCTTCTCTAATTTCTTACCAACACTTTTTTATCTTTTTTTTGTTTTCTTGTTAAAAGCCATGCTAAGCATTGTGAGGTAATATCTTGTAGTTCTGATTTACATTTCCCTAATGATTAGTGATGTTGAGCACATTTTCTTTTTATTTATAATGTAAATTTATAATTTAAACAATTTATTTAGTTTTGGCTATGCTGGGTCTTTGTTGCTGGGCTTTTCTCTAGCTGTGGTGCACGAGCTTCTCATTGTGGTAGCTTCTCTCGTGGAGCACGGACTCTAGGGCATGCGGGCTTCAGTAGTTGTGGTGCCTGGGCTCAGTAGGTGCAGCTCCTGGGCTCTAGAGCACAGGCTCAGTACTTGTGGTGCACGGGCTTGGTTGCTTTGTGGCAAGTGGGATTTTCCTGGACCAGGGATAGAACCCGTGTCTCTTGCATTAGAAGGCAGATTCTTTATGACTGAGCTACCAGGAAAGCCCTGCATATTTTCATATATCTATTGTCTGTCTTTTTTCTTCGGGTGAAATGTCTACTCAGTTCCTTTGCCCATCTTTTAATTTAGTGGTTGATGGACAAGAAAGATAGGAAAATGAAGAGATACTCGTCAAAGGGTACAAGGTACAGTTATGCCCAATGAATAAATCCTAGAGAACTGCTGTACAACAAAATGCCTATAGTAAGCAGTACTATGCTCTATACTTAAAATTTGCTGAGAGGAGATCTTGTGTTCTTATTTCAAACTAAGAATTAATTAAAAGGCTTAATTAATTAAATAGTTAAAAGAAACTTTTGGAGAGAGTGGATAGGTTTATGGCCTAGATCGTAGTGATGTTACATGGGTATATGCATGCGTGCATGCTCAGTAGCTTAGTCATGTCCAACTCTTTGTGACTCCATGAACTGTAGTGGGCCAGGCTTCTCCATCCATGGGATTCTCCAGGCAAGAATACTGGATTGGGTTTTCATTTCCTTCTCCAGGGACATGAATACATGTGCATCTCTAAACTCGTTAAGTTTTATACATGAAATATATACAGCTTTTGAATGTCAATTATACATCAATTTTTAAAAATATTAAGTTGTCTTTTAAAAAGGCAATACCAAGTTGGCTGCTCTGAATTCTTTGAAGCCTAATGGAGAGAATGGAGGCATAACAGCATCTCAAGATTAAAAAACAAAACAAAACAAAACAAAGAAAGCCTGGAATGAGAAAAGGCACAGATTCTTTTCTATTTCTATAAAAACAGCAGCACCTTCTGGTATTTCCCTTTCAGAATTCGGGCTTTAGAGGACTGATCTGATACAGTTGGTAATTTTACTTAAAGACCTTCCTATTAAATAGATTCAAACTATTTTTGAAGAACAGATGGTATAGACTAGAGGAAGAGATAAACACTGTATGTTAAACATTTTATTGATCAATTAAAATATCATAATTTAAAATGTTGATTCTACTGTGGGAATTATGCATGTCTGTCTGTGATGGAGAAAGACACTGAGATGGTGTATGTAGGGAGTGGGATGGGAATTTATTGTCCAAAGTTGAAATTGGACTCTTCCCATGAGGTGAGAATGAGATGAGCAGCCTCCCACCGCCCCCACCCCCCGCCCCATTCCACACACACACACCAGACAGGCAGATGGCTCTTCTTCAAGGTGTAAGGAAGCTGGCTTTCAGTCTTGAATCATGTGCCTCGGGGTGCTTTGAAAACTGCCTATTTTTAAGATCAGTTTGAAAAAAATGATAAGAGTAGAATAAAGAAACCACCTGTGTGGATTTGAAGAAAAAGTCAAGCTATAAAGTTAGCAGCTCTTTGCAAAGAATATAGTTATAGAAAAACTGCATCCTTATCTTCTAGCACTTCTTCTGCTTTTTCTACAAGAGCATGAATTCTTGATAAATAAATATCAGCATCTCTGTAAATTATTTGACATTAATTTTCTATCTGACATTAATAAAGTCTATTTGACATTAATTTTCATTAATGTTAACCTTTCATTCCTATGAATTACTTATGTGTAACAATTTCCATTCCATCATAAACAAACTTTTCTTGGATGTTTTCATTATTGTGAGAGAATATTTGGGTAAATCGTGAGATTCACCAAAAGCTAACCAAGTATAAAGGAGATAAAACATCACCAATCATTGTGTACATATATATATCTAAGTATCTAAAATAGTTACTTTAGAGACAGAAACATTTTTTTCTTTTTCAAAAAGGAAGATTGGGTCATTTAATAGTGATTGAAATGGTATTGAAACTTATTTTTCCATTGGTTCACATATTTATGAGAAAGTATTGGAGCTAAGACTGAATATAGAAATAAGCTTGTTAATTATGGAAGGTGCGGGAAAACAGCAAGCCTGCAAATAGCCTTGTATGTTCTACTCTGCCCTTGTGTGCCGTGACTTTCCCCTTGATGTCAGAGCCATGTCCAAAGTTGGTGTAGGCTGTGTTCCTGCCAACAGCAGGGTGTAGTGGAAACTGTCTTCACCACCCAAGTTATGGACCTGATACAATGAATCCCACACAAGCAGTGGGTCTGCCTGCCCCCAATTGTGCCCCGTTTTATTCTCAGGATCTATGTCCTTTGCCCTTGGTCTTTTTCTACAGGATTTAGATGAATGTCAGACCCTTGAAATGCTACACAATAGTAACCTTGATTCTCTGACTTTGCTGGGGGAAAAATTGAGTTTAAATCTAGAGTTGAAATTATATACAATGCTATGGTAGTCAGGTCATTTCTGATACAAAAGAAGAGTTCACCTGCCATTAGAGATATCTGTCTTTTGATTTGGTTGAAGCTTTCTGGTCTTAAGAGTAGCTATGCATTTACAGAAGATGAATGCTTCTTCTTTTTTTTTTGTAGTTGCCTTGCCTTTGATACATGGGGAAAGTTGGGTAATTCTTTCTTAGTATTAATTTTCCAGATAGTATTTATAAAGGTTTATCCTTCTTGTTGTCAAAATACAACGCTTTTAGGGGTGAAAAACCCCAAGCACTGCTTGGGGAAAAAATACTAGAATAAAGATGGCGGGATGGTTAGTGTTTGATGGATGAACGAGTGGAAAGAGGGTGTAATTCGGAACCAAGAGGCACTACCCCATGGCTGGTCCTGAGCTCCTTTGGGGGCAAAGCAGTCTTTAATTACATCTGGTACTCATTAATTCTTTTTGGAGTCTCTTTCCAGATCTGTTCCCCCATCAGCCTCCCATCGAGCAACAGAAATTCCAGATGGTTCCCTCCATATGCCAGTGTTCATTCTCTTAAGTAGGATAGATTGGTCACTGACAGAGCAAGATGCAGGAGCACTGGCCAAGTCAAGCCCAGATGAAAAGCAGTGGGCCACAGTTACATTAGAGATGATCCATCATTCATGTTTCTAAGTGCGTTGTATGCATAACTGCTTCTGAATGTTTTCTCTGAAACACCTTGAGTAATTTCCTGGAAAGCATGGTACTTCTAGACAACGTGGCATATTGATCCTTACTGTCTACACCTGGAACAGAGAGAGGTCCTCTAGAAGCTGTCATTATAGCTGAGAGTCGTTTTGGACCTGATCTGCTCTGGAGCCTACTTTAGGATGATTTTTTTTTTTTTTTCCTCTGCATCAATTGCAATGCCAACTGTCATGTCTGTTATTGTAATGCAAAGAGAATTAATTGATATAAGTCTTTATAAGTCATAGGTTTATTTCATCTTTGCAGAATTTTGTTGTAATAGGCACATGGACAGACTTTCCATTTTGAAGTTTTGAGAATGAAGATGAGGTCAATCTCCATATAATAAAAAATATGTTGTTTCAAGTATATTGCCTTGTGTTTATTTATCTGTCTTCATCTGATGATGGGAAACATGTCTGACTCATCTTTGAGTTCTCACCATCCAGCAAGATGTGGCACATATTGAGGAAGGAAAGGAAGCAAGAAAAGAGTGTGACTAGATGGATCCAGGAAATTTCAAAGTGCAGTTGGCACTGAAAGAAATAAGAATAGTGTTTCTACTCTTGTCTTCATCTTATTCTTTGCTTCTAATGGCTGTTGGATTTTACATGTATGTGTGTGTGTGTGTGTGTGTGCGCGCACACTCTTTGGTGTTATTTTTTGAGCACCTACCAAAGTCTGGGTATTGTTCTATGTGCTCAGCAACTCAATGCGACAGTGACAGGCATAGTCTGTGTTGTCATAGAGCTCATAATAGTTAGGCTAACTGTGCTTTGTGCGCAATTTATTGGTATATTTGGAAGGTAAGACAACTAGGAAAAATGTCTTCTAGGGGGAAACGTGATAAAGACCAAAGGGAAGATTTTAAACTCCATGTAATTGTCACATTTTAACTGAAAGGTATATTCAAAAGAGGCCTAATATCATCTTGTGTGTGTGTGTGTGTGTGTGTGAGTATTTTGTGGATGAAAGAACACATTTATTGAAGAAGTTAAGTTACTTCGTACAATCAGGTTCAATAGTCAAACATTGGTAGAATGGGCCACAGTCTGGAAGAGAGAAAGGTTATTTGTATCGAACTCTTATATTTAAATGTGTTTGCTTGAAGTAATTTCTGTCTTGCTTTTGAAGTCACATTAAAGTTATGAACTTACAGAATGTATATGAAACCTATAACATTCTCTAGATATTTCACTCTTTTGTTTGAATGTGTGAAAAGGAGCAGACGTGAAATTGAAATACATACTTATTTTCATCTGTTTAGTCTGATTATTCATTTTACATCAGTCACTGATAAACTCTGGAAATTTAAGTTGTGTAGGGAACTCAGCATATCTGAGCAACATTTATGGCACAGCTTTATCTTTGATGTCATAAGAAGCACTAGGGATTTCTTAAAAGGGGTGTTGTCTTCTCCTAAAGAATAACAGTTGGGAGAGAAAGACATAATTACGTTGAGGATCAGCCCAGTGACAGCTCCTTCCTTATAAGCAGTAATCATGTGTGTAATTATCATAAAATTTTTTTAATGCTGTGTGTTATAAGAAGGTCTAGGGTATCACTAGAGAGTAAAAGAGAGATTTCCATAGAGGAGTGGTGGGTCCAATGAGGAGACTTAATAGCAGATCTAAAACTTTGTTGCTTCAGATGGATGAGTATATGGTGTGGATGCTGTTGGATCAACCTTACATCCTGAGAGCCAGTGTTCTGCTATTTAACTGAGACATGGAACAAGCAAGAGAGTTCCAGAAAAACATCTATTTCTGCTTTATTGACTATGCCAAAGCCTTTGACTGTGTGGATCACAATAAACTGTGGAAAATTCTGAAAGAGATGGGAATACCAGAACACCTGATCTGCCTCTTGAGAAATTTGTATGCAGGTCAGGAAGCAACAGTTAGAACTGGACATGGAACAACAGACTGGTTCCAAATAGGAAAAGCAGTATGTCAAGGCTGTATATTGTTACCCTGTTTATTTAACTTATATGCAGAGTACATCATGAGAAACACTGGACTGGAAGAAACACAAACTGGAATCAAGATTGCTGGGATAAATATTAATAACCTCAGATATGCAGATGACACCACCCTTATGGCAGAAAGTGAAGAGGAACCAAAAAGCCTCTTGATGAAGGTGAAAGTGGAGAGTGAAAAAGTTGGCTTAAAGCTCAACATTCAGAAAACGAAGATCATGGCATCCGGTCCCACCACTTCATGGGAAATAGATGGGGAAACAGTGGAAACAGTGTCAGACTTTATTTTTCTGGGCTCCAAAATCACTACAGATGGTGCTTGCAGCCATGAAATTAAAGGACCATTACTCCTTGGAAGGAAAGTTATGACCAACCTAGATAGTATATTCAAAAGCAGAGACATTACTTTGCCAACAAGGGTTCATCTAGTCAAGGCTATGGTTTTTCCTGTGGTCATGTATGGATGTAAGAGTTGGACTGTGAAGAAGGCTGAGCACCCAAGAATTGATGCTTTTGAACTGTGGTGTTGGAGAAGACTCTTGAGAGTCCCTTGGACTGCAAGGAGATCCAACCAGTCCATTGTGAAGGAGATCAGCCCTGGGATTTCTTTGGAAGTAATGATGCTGAAGCTGAAACTCCAGTACTTTGGCCATCTCATGCGAAGAGTTGACTCATTGGAAAAGACTCTGATGCTGGGAGGGATTGGGGGCAGGAGGAAAAGGGGACGACAGAGGATGAGATGGCTGGATGGCATCACCGACTCGATGGACGTGAGTCTGAGTGAACTCTGGGAGTTGGTGATGGACAGGGAGGCCTGGCGTGCTGCTGTTCATGGGGTCACAAAGAGTCGGACACGACTGAGCGACTGATCTGATCTGATCTGATCTGAGGGCAGGGAGAAGGTGTATTTAGGAGAATTTAGGGATCAGGTCTAGAGATGTCACACTTCAACTCTGCCTATATTTTATTGGTTACCCTGAGTCACATGACTTCATTTAATTGCAGAGGAGGGTGGAAAAAGTAGACTAACTATGAACCCAGGAATAAAAGGGAAATGGTTGGTTTAAAACCCTGCAATGTCTGCCATAGGAAGGTGTGGTGGTCTTATCCCTTGGACAGAAGGCAGGGACCAGAGAAGACAACGCTGAGAAGTCAATTTGGGGGGCAGGGCCTTAAGAACAACAGGGTGCATTGTTTTGTGGAATCAGATGTGAGATTATGTTTAAAAATTCCTTAAATATGAAACAGAAACAGACTCAGCCATAGAGAATAGACATGTAGTTAGCATGGGGGAGAGGAGGCAAGGGAGGGAAAGATTGGGAGTTTGGGATTAGCAGATGCAAACTACTATATATATAGTGGATAAACAACAAGTCCCTATTGTATAATACAAGGGACTAGGACTATATTTGATATTTTCTAATAACCTATAATGGAAAAGAATATGAAAAATCACAGATATATATGCCTAACTGAATTACTTTGCTGTATACCAGAATCTAACACAAGACTCAAAATCAACTATATTTCATTAAAATAAGTTTCAGAAAATCCCTTCAAAATCTTTCCATGTGTCAGTGATTATGGTATTAAGATGTAAGCAGAAGCTTATTTGATATCTTCAATTTGGGTTGAATTACTACTGAACTGACTTCCCTGTGGCTCAGATAGTAAAGCATCTGTCTATAATGCAGGAGACCTGGGTTCGATCCCCGGGTCGGGAAGATTCCCTGGAGAAGGAAATGGCAATCCACTCTAGTAACTATTGCCTGGAAAATCCCATGGACAGAGGAGCCTGGTAGGCTACAGTCCACGGGGTCGAAAAGAGTCGGACACTGAACTTCAGAAAGTAACACTACTTTGGCACACATGAAGCATTTATTGTTTTAAAAGAGAATTTTTATTCATGTATTACTCTATTGTCACTTTCAAGCAAAAACCAATGTTTTTTTTTTTCTCCTGAAGTTATATGGAAACTACTTTTAGAAAGGTGAGATGAAGAATAATGGTTTCAAGTTGCCCCATGAACTCTGTGAGTTCATCCAGCTACTGAAAACAATACAAATAATGAATATATTAAGCATTTATTGAGCGTGTAACAGGCACTTGGTTTTCTTGGTGGGAATGGGGGATTGAGAGTGTCTTACTAATACTCTTCAGCACTTTATATCTATTGATTCACTTAATCTTAACAAACATCCTATGAATGAAGATCATTTTATAGATTAGAAAATTGAGGCACTGAGGAGTAAATAGTTGGTTCAGGCAGCTAGTCAGTAGCAGCTTATTCACAGCCAGATAGTCTGACTTTAGAGGCCAAGGTCGTAAAGTGTGGTTGTCTACCTTTCAAACACCAGAGCCTGGGAAGGGCAAGGACAAAGGGTGTGGAGTTTATCTGGACATTTGCATTAAAGAAGGCCTGGGGAAGGGTTAGAGTCATCAGCAATGCCTTTGGCCATGCCCCTTGGTTTGCAAAGCAGTGGAAGAATGTATTCATTCTTCTCTTTTCCTCTGCCACTTCAGGAAAGCCTAGCCTTTGCAAACACCTTGTTTTTCCACTTTCTGCCCCTGACCTGGCCCAAGCAGCAATGCAAGCAGCTCCCGAGCTGCCTAGAGAACCCAGTATAAGTCACTGGAGGAGATGAGGCAATTCTTGTCTTGGTTACATGTCTGAGCAATTTCTTTTCCTTCTGCAGACAGGACTGTCCTTGTGGATACTGATCTTCCGCCCCTCAGAGGCCTCTACGTGATGGGGACTCTAGAATTCCCTGTGGACAGAAGCAACGTTCTAAGCGTGGCCTGCATGCTCATTGCTGGTGGGGAGCTGAGAGTTGGTGAGTCAAGGGCAGCAGGACTGGGAGCAGAGAGAGGCCTTGGGAGAGGATAGTGTCTCTAGCAGGTTGCTTAAGAGGGTCTGGGGAAGGCTGAGGCAAGGAGGAAGTTTACTAGCAAAAGTTCTCCCCAGCTAGCTTTGGACACAGACAGAGGTGACATTTATTGATCACTCCTGTCTACCCACTATCTGCAGTCATCTGGCCCCAGGATCCTCACGCTCATTGCAGGGCTCTTTTTGCTTCCACCAGGCCACACATCAATTCTCCATTTAGTTCTCTGAGTGAGAATTTACCTGTGGCTCACTCTTCCAGAAGATCTTGTAGGATGGATTGGTTAGCCCTTGATCAACCAACCCAGAAGAGAATTTCAGTTGCTGTGGTAGTGCAGATCCTTCAGAGAACAGACCTGGAAGCCAAGCTGATGTGCTCATCCTGGGACAGTAAAGAGAGAAAGCTGGGGAGAAGGCAAGCAACTCACTTGTCTCCCACTGCCCCACAAACCCGTTGACTCTTCCGTCTAGTTATGTTTTAGGACTCCCTAGGAAGCTGATGGAAGGGCCAGAGATGCAGTGGGGCTAGGAGATGAGGGTCCTTCCCCTGGGAATTGAGGGGTGTTGCAGGAGAAGTGGATCTGGGGTGATGAGTTAACCAAGTCTGATACATTGAAGGGGTGAAAATGTTAGACACTCAGTTGTGTCTGACTCTTTGCGACTCCGTGAACTGTAGCCTGCCAGGCTCCTCTGTCCATGGATTCTCCAGGAAAGAATACTGGAGTGCGTAGCCAACTTAAAAATGTGAGTTGTCTATTTTATATATAGTATAATGTAGTAGTATGTATATATCAGTCCCAATCTCCCAATTTATCCCCTCATCTTATCACTTGGTAACCATGACTCCAGTTTTGTAAATCAGTTCATTTGTACTGTTTTTTTTTTTTTTTTTGAAGATTTCACATGTAAGGATGGACATATATATTTTACTATATATAAAATAGATAAGTAAAAGAAACTGCTGTATAGCACAGAGAATTTTGCTCAATGCTTTGTAATGGCCTAGGTGAGAAAAGAATCTGGAAGAAAGAGTTCATTATTTGAATGAGAGACGCAGGAAGCTGCATGGAGCTGGTTGTCAGACAGCAGCGTTAGGTTGTGTGTGACTGAGACACGCTCGGTACTGAGAAGGACGTCTGGGAATAAATACCCAGATGTCACGCTCTGTCCTCCCTTGTCTCCTGCTCACGCTACCGTTTAGTCAAACCCAACCTGAACTCCGAGTCAAGGAGGGCCCACTGATGTCCTGTGTGTGGGTCAGCTGCATCCCAGGGCCGTGAGCGGAGGAGGGCAGTGTTTGGGAGCGAGGTTTGAACGCTCTCCATCACATTCACTGGTGGAGAATGGGTCTTCTGTTAAAGCAGCCAAAGATTCAGCTTTTTCCAGCTCATTATGCCAGCTGCATTGTCGCCTCCAATTCCTACTGTTTTTACATGTGCTGCCTCAAATACAGATCTCTGTGTTGTACACTTGCATAAGAATTGCTTTGTTTTCACCTGGGTTTTAAGGAGATGTAAGCGCAATATTTTTTACTCATCTCTATTTCAATCCATCTTTCCACGGTGGGGAAATTGTTTTGGCTCCTGATCTTTTCCTCCCAGATTGATGGCACTTGCTCATTGGTTTAATATTCTGTATCCTCATCCAGTTAACTGATCGAAATATTAAATAAAACTGAGCCTTGTTCCCGTTACTGGAAAACTTATTTTACGTTGACATCCTCAGTTGCTAAGAGAGGTCTTTTTTCATAAGTTTTTTTTAGGTTTCTGAAGTCACTTATTACTGTAATTCAAACTTGCTGCCTGGAAATTTGTACCTTAGAAGAGAAGTGACACAGTGGCACTTTCCAGTTTTGACTTACACATTTCAAACCCTATTTTTAATTTTGCCCATTCCCAACTACACTTTCATCTGTTACTAGACAATGGCATGTTCTTTTTCTCTCTGCTTGTCCATGTGTTCCAGGCCTAAAGGTTGATTATCCAAAAGGAACCCATCTGCCCAATCCTGTGTGTATGATGCCTGAAGGGAGACTTTCAACCCATCTGTCCCATTCTACCACACCCTAAAGAAATCCCGACATGAAATAGATAATAAGACTAGTTAGCAAAGAAACCTAATAGATGTGGGCATTGGCGCAGAGCACTGCCAGAGACTGTCTGCTATCTGATGCCATTTGAACCAGTCTCAGCACCGTGGAATTATATTTCTTGGTGGTCCTGCTTTTAAGGCAACTGGTGCTGGCAAAAGGTACCAATTGACTTTTAGTAGGGTGGAATCATAATGTTAGCATTAGACAGGAAGTTTAAGATCAAAGCTCCGCTTCGAGGGCTACAGCTGCATCACAAATGCCAAACTCAATTTCATTCTCTGTTCAGTGGTTGTCTCGATAGTCTGATAAAACACTTAAGATAAGCTGGAAGTATTTCACTTGTTTGTCCATCCTATCATTCATCATGATTTTTGCTCACTGCCTACCATGTGCCAAGTTCCACGAGAGAGGTTGGATGTACAGATGTAGAAGTCATGAACCTGGCTTTCAAGAACTGTCTCAATAAAGCAGCAGAGACAAATAAAATCATAACTGAAAGTGTCACCTCTTCCGATGTGGAGAGGGATTAAAGATAAAAAAAGAGATCTGAAAAGACACATATTTGTGGACAAGCATTGTATCTTCAGGAAATTGCAGAAAACAGGTATGTCTGGATTGTAGGATTTATAAAATGGTGGTAGCCGATGAAGCTTCTTGACCTTATGCATTATGTTAAAGAGTTTGGGTTTTCTCATGAAGGCAGTGCCCTGGCACTGGATATTTTTAAGCAGGGAAGTGACATTATTAGATCTGGTCTTAGGGCCATCACTTTTGGCAATGCAGCGGATGCACCGAAAGGGGCACAGTGAAAAGTGAGAAGGCTATAAGGTGTTTCAGAAAAGAAGCTGTGAAAGATCGAGTGAAGACCCTGGAGCTAAAGAGGAAGAATGAATTAGGGAAGTACTGCGGAAGTAAAAAATTTCTAGAATCAAGTGGCAATTTTGATGTGAGGTGAGGAGATGATACTTCCTAGGTTTCAGGTTGGGAGATCTGGGTCCATGGCGAGGCTGGGACAAAACCTCCTTCCCACTACTTTTTAGTTGAGTGTGTGTGCCAAGTCACTTCAGTCATGTCCAACTCTTTACCACCCTATGAATTGTAGACAACCAGGCTCCTCTATCCATGGGATTTTCCAGGCAAGACTATTGCTGTGGGTTGCTGTGCCCTCCTCCAGGAAATCTTCCTGACCCAGGGATAGAACCTGTGTCTCTTATGTCTCCTGCATTGGCAGGTGGGTTCTTTACCACTGGTGCCACCTGAGAAGCCCTTTTAGTTGAGTGACTCTGGCAAATTACGTGAGCTATTTCTGCCTCAGTTTTCTTATCTCTAAAATGGGAGCAAGAATAGTCATGCTTACTTTATTGAGTTTTATAGGAACTGAGTAAATTAATGGGGTCACAAAGAGTTGGACACAGCTTAGCAGCTGAACAACAACAGCAATGACAATGTTTATTTGTTAAAGCCTTCTTTGGTGGAAGTACTTGAACAGTGTCAAGCGCCTAGTAAACCTTTAGACACAAATGTCAAGTTTAAACTTCAGTGGGATGTGTAAGTGGTAATAGAGGTACAATAATAGAGGTAATAGAGGACAAATAGATTAATGAGAAAGCACAGAAGAGAGGACTGTGCTAAATATATATATTTGAGGGTCATCAGCCAAACATATGGGATCAAAGCTGTGAGATAGAGACGGCTTTTAAGGGTAACGAAGGAAGCTGAGCTCAGGAAAGAGAAAGGAAAATAAACAGCTCTAAAGATAGATGGACAATGAAAAGAAAATAATGTCTTGAAACAAAAGAAGGGATTTGCCAGAAAGAGAGAGTGGTTAGTAGTAGGAGATACAGCAGAAAGAATAAAATCAGGAAAGTAAATTGACCATTTTATTCTGGCTTTTAACTTCTTTATTTTTGTTGTTGTTCATTCCCTCAGTTGTGTCTGACTCTTTTGCAACCCCTCAGACTATAGCTTGCCAGGCTCCATGGGATTTCCCAGGCAAGAAACCTGCGGCACATTGCCATTGCCTTCTCCAGGGGATCTGCATAACCCAGGGACTGAACCTGCATCTCCTGCATTGGCAGGCGGATTCTTTATCTGCCACCAGGGAAGCCCTTTACTTTTATTACAATGGCTGTTAAATATACTTTTGACACAAAATGTTACTTTGCATGTTGAACAAAGAAAAAAATTTCCTGAAGGACAGTAACTTCTAATAAGTTTAATGCCATTTATCTACTCTTTAACAACTTCATGTTTGGCTTAAAATATAGTCTTAAGTACAATTGAACAGATTCAATTTCATGTTTGAAAATGAAGAGTTGTTTCTATTGAGTGATGTCATCAAACTTTTACATGCTTTCATGAGTAGCAAGCTTTCTATTGGAAAATAAAATGGAATGAATCCGTAGGTTTAAGCAGAAAGTAGATTTACCCTTGTCTCCATCCCCTTCCTCCTGCCTTCCCTCACTTTCTCTTTCACTGAATGCCAACTCAGTGACAAGCATTCTTCCGCTGACTTGAGTATTCAGCAGTGAGCCAGACAGATACGATTCCTCCTTGTACTCTTTTGTTGGGGGAAATAGACAATAACATAGCAAAATAAAAGGGGACATAATTTTAGATGGCAATGCACACTCTGAAGGAAACTAAATAGAGAAGTGAACTGAAGAGAGGTGCTGGCACTATAGATTAGGTAGTCAGTGCACAACTTTCTGAAGAGTCAGTGTGACTTGAGACCATAGAGACAACAAAGAGCTAGACTTGCAAAGATTTGAACAAAAAAGTTTCAGACAGAAGGAAGACCTGGTGCAGGAGTCCTGAGGCAGAGCTAGGCATGCGCTTTACATGGTTGTGAGGCAGAAAAGCAGTCACTGTAGCTGGAGACCAGTGAACAGAAGGCATGAGTTTCATGGGCTGGGCTGGATTTTGAGCTATGCTGTGTTGTTTTCTAAAGCAATAAGGAACACAAGTGAGTCCAAAATCTGCAGAAAATTTTTTTTTCCACTGTATTATTCATTTATTTATTTTTTCTAACACTAACAGACATACAGTCGAGAATGAGGCCAATGAGTGAATGTGTAAATCAGTTCTTACAGTGCTTATATATTTATAGTAAAGTAAAGTAATGCTCAAAATTCTCCAAGCCAGGCTTCAGCAATACGTGAACCGTGAACTTCCAGATGTTCAAGCTGGTTTTAGAAAAGGCAGAGGAACCAGAGATCAAATTGCCAACATCTGCTGGATCATCGAAAAAGCAAGAGAGTTCCAGAAAAACATCTATTTCTGCTTTATTGACTATGCCAAAGCTTTGACTGTGTGGATTACAATAAACTGTGGAAAATTCTGAAGAGATGGGAATACCAGACCACCTGACCTGCCTCTTGAGAAACCTGTATGCAGGTCAGGAAGTAACAGTTAGAACTGGACATGGAACAACAGACTGGTTGCAAATAGGAAAAGGAGTACGTCAAGGCTATATATTGTCACCCTGCTTATTTACCTTATATGCAGAGTACATTATGAGAAATGCTGGGCTGGAAGAAGCACAAGCTGGAATCAAGATTGCCGGGAGAAATATCAATAACCTTAGATATGCAGATGACACCACCCTTATGGCAGAAAGTGAAGAGGAACTCAAAAGCCTCCTGATGAAAGTGAAAGTGGAGAGTGAAAAAGTTGGCTTAAAGCTCAACATTCAGAAAACGAAGATCATGGCATCTGGTCCCATCACTTCGTGGGAAATAGATGGGGAAACAGTGGAAACAGTGTCAGACTTTATTTTTCTGGGTTCCAAAATCACTGCAGATGGTGACTGCAGCCATGAAATTAAAAGATGCTTACTCCTTGGAAGGAAAGTTATGACCAACCTAGGTAGCATATTCAAAAGCAGAGATATTACTTTGCCAACAAAGGTCCGTCTAGTCAAGGCTATGGTTTTTCCAGTGGTCATGTATGGATGTGAGAGTTGGACTGTGAAGAAAGCTGAGCACTGAAGAATTGACGCTTTTGAACTGTGGTGTTGGAGAAGACTCTTGAGAGTCCCTTGGACAGCAAGGAGATCCAACCAGTCCATCCTAAAGGAGATCAGTCCTCGGTGTTCATTGGAAGGACTGATGCTGAAGCTGAAACTCCAGTACTTTGGCCACCTCATGTGAAGAGTTGACTCATTGGAAAAGACTCTGATGCTGGGAGGGATTGAGGGCAGAAGGAGAAGGGGACGACAGAGGATGAGATGGCTGGATGGCATCACTGACTCGATGGACGTGAGTCTGAGTGAACTCTGGGAGTTGGTGATGGACAGGGAGGCCTGGCGTGCTGCTATTCATGGGGTCACAAAGAGTCAGACACGACTGAGTGACTCAACTGAACTGATTTTTATGAATAGATTTTTTTGCTGTGAATGCTTTCCTGTATTTATTTTTAAACCAGGCTCTTTTCTTTTTAATACAGCAAATTCCCATTGGCTGTTTGTTTTACATATGGTATTGTAAATTTCCATGTTACTCTCTCCATACATCTCATCCCCTCCCCCAAATAGCTACTTTTTTATAATCTCATGCGTATGACTTTAACAAGACAGAAATTAGTTTGAGACCTTCATGAATATGGGAATTCTAGAGATCTGGATCATAAATCTAGTTTAGCAACTTGTTACACAACTTCTGGAAAATTCCCCAATAGTGGACTTATAACTATGATATCTTAGACCTCAGAGATTGTGTGAATAATCTGTATCAGCATGTAGATGATGGAACTGAGACCCACAGAGATTATTGATTGGTTCCAAGGTCTCATAGCTGGTAAAGAGCAGGAGCAGAATTAGAAGTTATTTTAGTCACTTCAAATCTTTGTCCTTCAAGCCTTTGCCCAAGGATTACCTTTACTATGAACATGTTCTGTCTCCATTCAGTAGGTTTTAGTGTATCTCTTCTTCTGGCTCATTCTATCATTCATATCATCATTACTGCACTCATTTTTATGTTATGAAATGGTATGTTCTCATGAATGTCTTCTCTGTATTAGATGATAGACTTTACAATATTTTTGTAACCCTTGTACCTAGGACATAGTACACTTCTGATAATGTGCCATATGACTGACTAGTGTATATATAAATGAATGAACACATCTAAGTCTGTCTTTCAGCTTAATACCTTTTTCTTGCAATACATCCAGTCTCCTGACACTTAAATTTCAACATCTGCGAGGACGGACTTGTAGTGTTAACGTATAAACGACTATGTTTCCCCACCCCCATATGGGAGAAATAAACGGGGGTAAAAACACATTGAAAAAATTGGTGATCTTGTACAAATCTAAAGTATTTTCAATCTTACTCTGTCTAGGAGAGGAAGACTTATAAAAATGCCTGACTCAAAGCCTGTTCAATAAACATTGGTTTGTTGAGTGTTTTAAATGTTTGTATTTCTTTGCCCAGGAATAGCTGTCTGTACGCATCCTTTTCATCACTGTCCTTTTTCAGATGAGACATCATTTCCATGCTTTAATTTGTGTGCTTCGTTATCTTAGATATCAGTGATGTTAAGATGTTATTGATCCAAATGTGCAACTCGATGGAAGGTGTTTTAATCTTATGCATACTTTTAAAATTGCAAATGGAAAATTCTCTCGTGATAGTTTGTAGGAGAATTTTAGAGAGGGATAATCAGTAATAATATATGTGTGTCTTTAAAACTTAACAAAAATCTCCTTGATCCCTACGTAAACAACACATGCCCCACATTTCAGTGTCCCTGAGGACTCTGCAGAACATTGTTCCTGGCCTGTCAGAGCCAGGTCACATGATGCATTGCCTAGTCACTCAGTAATTATGGTAGGAACTGGGTTTTTAGCCTAAAAGTTGTCACATATTGTTTTTCAGAGCCCATGATGGGTATTTGTCAGCCCTGTCTCACATTTGTAGCCAGGAGCCTAAGGTCATCATTAGCACATGACTTTGATTGTCAGGAAATGAAGTACTACGTGTATGGAAGTTTCATTGCTTCCATGATTGGGACTGTCTCAATCCTAAAGAAGAAGAAAAATCCATACACAGTTTATTGCCTTCCAAACTGACAGTTCTGTAAGGCTCATTGGATGATTAAGTAATAAGAAGGAGACAAACCAGAGAAAAGTGTAGATTAAAACATATCCTCCAGCTTAAAGCCACAATACCCAATAGTCAGACTTCTTGAGTTGCCAGAGAGAATCCTCTGATGATGTTTGTTTAAAAATAATATATTAAATAAAAAACCCAAGCCAAACAAAAATATATTCTTTCAAGTTTATGATTAAAAATATAACAAATTAACTACACATTTCATATGTAAATTTAAGGGTATATAGATATCTGTTAAATAGTTTGTAACTTAGCTAATATAGATCACCAGCCAACAAATCAGTTTCTGTCTACACTGATCGTTTGTTAATCAAACTACTGGTTAATAAAAAGGTGAAATCAAAATAATGTGGCTTATAAATATTGTACTTATTTAACTACAAGGGCAAAAGCATAAAAGCTCTGTTCTTTATAGGTTCAGCAAGCACTAAACTCCATTTCTGTGAGGTCCTAATAAGATTGGTAGCCAACACTTAAATAACACATACTTCAATATCAGATCAAGAATAGAATTATCTGTCTATTTTCAGATGGATATTAGTTCTCTGACAAACATCACATTTTTCTTAAATGTGTAGGTTTTAAAGCAAGATCTATCTTGGGTTTGTCTGTACTAGACAGACTTAACAGTAACCATTTTGGTAAATAAACCTTAAAAATATGCATTTTTTTGTACGTCAGTTATACTTCATTAAAGCTTTAAAAAATTTAATGGTTTAGAGAAGCAGAAAAACAAACATAATTTTGACCAATTTTCATTCTTTTGATGAATAAGTACTTATTGACGAGTATCCTTGAAATATAATCACTTACTATGTTTAGAATATGACATGTGCACAAAATATAACACATGTACAGACAAGTTCATAAAATAAAGAGCACATAAACAGGAATCCATGCTCGTGGGAATGTAATGGGATCTCACGATTGTGTTAATTTGCGTATCTCTAATGTGATTTGAGCACTTTTGAAATTTTTCTTGTCTATTTGGTATCCTTTTTTTTGAAGTAGCTACTCTCTTGCCCCCCTTTAAATGATGAATTATCTTTTTTATATTGATTTGTTGAAGTCACTTATATATTTTGGAAAGTACCTTTTGTTAGTTATATGTGTTACAAATACCTTTGCCTATTCTGTGGCTTGCTTTTTCAGTCTTCTAATGGTGTTTCTAGATAACTGGAAAACCTTTATTTTAATATAATTCATTTTATAGATCTTTCCCTAGATGAACTGTATATTTTCACTGAAATATGGTAAGCAAGCATATGCTGTATGGTTTTAATCCTTTTAAATTTGCTAAATTTGCTTTAGGGTCATCATATGATCCATATTTGTGAATGTTTTATGCAAGCTTGAAAAGAATATATTTTCTTTATGAGTCTATTTCCCATCTACACCTATTATTTGTTAATTGTATTAGTCAAAACTGTTACATCCTTATTATTTTCTTGTTTATTTTATGAGCAGTTGTGTTTAATTTGACACTGTTATTTTAGGTATATCTACTTTTCCTTATACTTCTTTTAATTTTTGCTTTATTTACTCTGAAGCTATGATGCTAGGCACATACATACTTAGTATTCTTATGGGTGAAATGAGTCTTTTTTACTGTGGAGTATCTGATTGTTTTCTGCAAGAGGACTGGTTAAAATTACCTAGTTCACTGTATGGGGGACAAACTCTAAGTGAACTCTGCTAGAAAGACACAGCCCTTTCTCTCCGGGAGTGTACTGTAAAGACGAGGAAGCCTAATAGAAGGCACTTAGAATACAGTTTTGAAGCATTGAGGGAAAACACAGTATGTGTGGTAGCCCACAGAAGGCCCCTTAACACAGATGTAGTTAACAGGAAGGATCCTAGAGAAGGTTGCCTCTGAGCTTGGTTTGGTCTTGTTTGGGGACTTGGTTAAGGTGGCTCAGCTCTTTAGCCTGGCAAGGAAACTGACAGGCAAGGGAAGAGAGTAGTTCTAAAGGCATAAATTTGTTTCCAATCATTTGCTATTTCAAAGCATTTTCCAATGTTTGCAGTTATAAATAGATAACACTGCAGAGGAGAACTTTGGGTGTTGACCTTTGCCTGTGTTCCATACTATTTCTTTAGGGCAAGTTCCTCAAAGGAGACTTACTGCAGCAAGGGGCCCGGACCTTTTTATGCACACAAGGGGACATCTAGTTCAAGGTCATAGGAGGCTTTTAGAAATAAACTACAGTGGAGCCAAGTTTTGAGGGGTGATTAGGAACAGGACAGGATGAGGTAGGCATATAAAAGCCTGGGGAATCTCACGGACACACAGGAGGGTAGTGGGAGCAGTAAGTAAGTAGTTCAGTGTATGTTGGCTTGGTCACCAGGTATGGAAAGTCATGCTCAAAGGGTGGACTTTAAGTGTAAACTAGGTTTGTATTTGATTCTACCAAAGAGTTAATAAAATCATATAAGGCCCTTTTCCCTTTTTCTTACCTTTGAAGTTCATGGAATCCATTTGTACCATATTCCTCAAATCATTATAATAACAGTTATCTTTTATATACCAGAACTTACTTTCCTTCCATCTCCCCAGGTGATTTTAGCATCTGGAACGTATTCTGTTTCTCCTCCATTGCCCACCATCATCCTAAATTGTGCCAACTTCTCCTTACTTCTTTTCTGTTCCTCTGTGGCCACGTGTTCACCAATGGGACTTTTCAGCCTAAGCCCAGCTTCCCCACTTTTTAGCTGTGTCATTTCTTAAATGCTCCTTAGCCTCTCTTTGTTGCCATCTCCTCATGAGAACCTTAGCGATATCCATCACTGGGTTGTGAGAATTCAGTGAAATCATGTATGCAAAAACACCTGGCTTGTCTCTGCAGCATGGCAACAACAATTTCCCCTCCTTTGTGAGTATCTGCATCCATCAGGGCTGAAAATGCCTTTTGTTACAGTTTAAAGCATCTCTAAGCAGCTTTAGAGAGGAAAATAGGAGAATTGTATGATTCCTAGATCCTTCTCTTAGCTATGGTTCCTCTCAATTAGGGACAAAGCCCAGGCTGGTGAGGGCGCTTCACCTTTCTTCTGCTGGATTTGAGCATACAGTGAGGAGTTTGAACTTTAAGGCTTTTCATTGAACAGCTTCTACACATTCGAGAGACACTGTTTTCATGTTAACATAGCATGTCTTTCCTTCTCTTAGGTCATTCTTGCCTTCTTTCTGCTTGGTCCCTGTTCTCCATGTTTCCCTTCCCCCACATCACAGTGAAGAATCCAAACTCTGGACATTTCAGATACCCAAAGATCACGGCAGGCTGACTAATTTTGCCCAGACTTTCTGTTAAAGCTCCGCATGTGCTGCTGTTTTGGGTTGCATAATTGATTTAATCTCTGATTTTAGAGGAACGTTGAACTCTTTTCGTTGTACTCTGCATACATTTCTCTAGGGCAAAAGCTGTCCTACTTTTTTTTTTTTTTTCTCTCTGGTATCTGTTTAGTGCTAGGCCATTTCCCCCCCAAGAATCTAAACTACCCTCCGTGAAATAAATGAAATCACAGTTGGAAAACAGCTTACTGGACAGACTTCAAACCGCCAGATAAGAGCTACACCGCACACATTTTCTGAACATTCTCCTCCTCCCCAGCATCCCTTCTTTCTGCTCTAGCATGTCTTTGTTTTGGCTAAGATGATATATTAGTCACTCAGCTGAGTACCTAGGTGGAGCCACCAAGTACCATCTTATTGATAAAACAGGCTGTGGGGTCTAATTCTTGCATGCCCATTGGCCTACTGTTTGACTCCAGGAAAATTTACTTATCTCTCTGAGTCTTACTTTGAACAGTCGTTTGTAGACCGATGGCTATGAAGCCTGGACTATAGAGCCAGGTATGCAGCAAGCTGGCAACTCACACTGAGCTTTTGGCTACCTAGGTACACATGGGGTGCCAACTGGGGAACATGATTTTATGCCCCTGAAAGACCACTTAGCCAAAAGAACAACCAGGAAATTTTAAGTTTCCATTTACTTCGTATCATATTTGGCAGCCTCATTCTGGGTTATGTTTTCAGGCATTTCGAAGTGAAAAGACATGTTTGATAGCAGATGTGTTTTGTCTGCTTCTCTTATCCAGTTTGGAGATAATCTTCTCATTAGTTGCTTCTTTAAAAATCTAATAAGTGTACTAAGTTGCTTTAGTCATGTCTGACTCTTTGCAACCTTATGGACTGTAGCCTTCCAGGCTCCTCTGTCCATGGGATTTTCCAGGCAAGAATACCATTTCCTTCTTCAGAGGATCTTCCAGACCCAGGGATCGGACCCGCATCTCTTACTTGTGCATTGGCATTGGTAGGCAGGCTCTTTACCACTAGCGCCACCTGGACTTTGTAATATTTTATAATCTCTAAGATATATTCCTGAGTAGATTCATACTCAGAAACACAGTTTCAGTAATTTCCCCAAACAATTCTCTTTCTGTGAAAGTGACCAAACTCTGCAGTTTACATCAACAGGTTAAGGTCAGAAGTAATTCCCAACTGCTCATTGAACGTCACAGCCTGACGATTGTGTCCTTATGCTGTAAGAGTTTCAGTCCAGTTCAGTTCAGTCACTCAGTCGTCGTGTCCGACTCTTTGCGACCCCATGAATCGCAGCACGCCAGGCCTCCCTGCCCATCACCAACTCCCGGAGTTCACTCAAACTCACGTCCATCGAGTCGGTGATGCCATCCAGCCATCTCATCCTCTGTCGTCCCCTAGGCTTAGATAATAACCTATTATTTGTTTCATAAAACACAGCACAGACCATTGTTCAAATTCATACCATTACTTACTAGTTGGATAAATTTGGACGAATTCCTTAGCCCCTGTTCCTCATTCTGTATGAGTATTTAACACTAAGATGAGAATCTTACTTCTCAGGTGTGTTGTGAAGATTAATTGTTAAAATGCATGCAGAGCAATGTGGGGATCCAGCCATAGACAGTGTATCAGTCAGGTTTTGCTGGAATAATGCTGGATAAAAAAGAATCCCCGATTGATGCCAGACAGTTTGACTTGGTTCCAGCTAAGGGGTTTTGTTTGGGTCTGCTGCATATGTTTCTTCATCCAGACCCTGGGGGCTATTTAAGGAATTCTCCTTGCATGGCAGGAAATGTTATTATAAAAGATCAGATGAAACGTGTCCAGCATTTTAAAGCATCAACTCAGAACTGGCATTACCGTCACTTCTACCCAAATTTCATTGGCCGAAACAAATCATGTGACCAGGCTCACTATTAATAGGTCAGGAAAGTACACTCTGCCTTAAAAAGAGTGAATATTTGCTGAGCAGTAATCCAGTCTCCCTCAGACAAGTTTGCTGCATCTTATTTTTCCACCTTTTCTTATTTCATCTGTGCAACATTGGCTGTTTTCCACCTGCTCTATTTTATAGCATCTATTTTGTGCCCTCAAAATTATATCACAACTTCCTTCTATCTCCTTAACTTCAAATAAATTTACATTATATATTTTTCTTTTTAAACAGGTACTTCAGAAAATCCCTTAGAAAAAGAAAAAAAGCTTTTAATTTACCTTAGAGCTTCAGAGGGAGTCTTTTGTGACCGTTTCAGTGGAATTCATATTGATCCAGGAACAATTGGTAAGAGTATAATGCCATTCTTATTAAAAATGAAATATATGTATTTCTGATAGGGAAGTATCATTCATAGAACACCTGCCAAATTCCAGGCACTCTTCCAGAGAATTTATATTTATGATTTCATTTAATGACTCTCTGGTAAGGAGTATCCATTCTAGAGATGTCAAAACTAAGACTCAGAAATGATAAACAATATGCTGAAACCCACGGAGTGTTATGCTGTTAGAACCTTAGATTTTTATCCAGACTGGTCAGACACCAAAGGCTGGACAGTCTGTATTATCAACTTTAAACACTGTGTAGTTATTCATAATATTTTTAACCGCTAGATCTAAAGATTACTAAGAAACATTTACTGTTGACAGTTTCTTCATTTGAAACTGCCACAGTACCAAGTCCTATTTTAAAATTCATCTACAGAAGAACAAAGAAACTGGGATTGAGCTTGTATAAGTATGATGTAAGGGCCACACAATAAAGTAGGTTTAAGGGAAAAGTATAGGAGACTTTTTATAGATTTCTGGTATTTTCTTATTTTCTCTGTATGGCAATTCCAGTTTTATAAGATCTCAGTCACTCAGTAAAATGGAAACAATCATGTTAGGATAGTATGAAGTTTGATAACCCAGTTTCATAAAGTATAGCCCTTGCCATATAATACTTTGAGAGTGCTTTATTGCTTCCAAATGATTTTTCATATGTGCTATTTATCTTTTTATGAACATGAGGTTAAGGAATATTTTACTTTTTTCCAAGTTGACAAACTAGATGTATCATAACAGGAACACAGACTTTTTGTCTGGTAACCAGTATATTCCATGGAGTGCCACCAAAGACGTGAACTAGACTTGTGTTAGGAGTATATGAGGGTGTGCGGCTTGATTCCCAATGTCAGCTGTATTGCCAAAAAAGTGTTTTTTGAAAATTTCTCTGATGCTAAATTGAAAAAGGAATGAAATGTTTGTCACTGCATGAGTAAAATTTAAAATAATCTCTTCAAGTATTATAATCTCCTTGAAACAACTAAGAAATTGTGTCATTTTGCAGTAAACCTTTGGTGACTGGGAATGATCAGGAAATCTTTCTGGTAAATTAAAGGAAATAAAATGGTTTATGTTAAAATCTTTGTTGTTAGAAATTCTTCTAAATTACTCCATGTCCCTCTCCTATCTAGATTTCTTAGCTAATAGTGGAAAAGATTAATTTTTTGATAATGATGATATTATATTATTGTTATGAAAGCCTGATTCCACGACATGTCCTGAAAGTGGGAATATTGTTTTCATTTCCACTAATCCTTATTTTAGTTTTATTATCTTCTGACTTTTTGCTGAATTAGAGTATGGTAAAATTGGGGGTGCTGACACAAATAGTTGATTAAGTTCTAATTAATTGAGCTTTTTTAGTTCACATTGGATGAAAGCCCAAAGCATACTATTTATGCCTGACTGGTGTTTACTTCCTTTATTTATGCATTTGCTGCTAAAAATTGTGAAATCTTTGGATTTCAGTACAAGGGGTACACTAATCCAGGGGTATGAAGGCAATCAATCCATTTGGGTGCAGGAAGAAAATACTAGAACCTTCTATTCAAACATGTATAAATATATTCATTTGTATTTATGGTTATTTACCTAATAACAAATACATATACATGTTAAGGGTGCACAGTCATAATTTTGGTGCTGCTTGATTTCATGCTCAAAACATATTTAGATGACTAAAATATGGAGAATTTTGCCTCATGTGATTTTAAATGGCAATAAAATGTGTAAGAGGAAAGACCTGAAGGAATAAAACTGGACTTCATCAAGCATGTCCCTGGTAAGACTTTAATTTATGAGTCTGAAATAAATTATATTTTGAAACAAAGGAGTTAGAGATCTATTCTTTGATATCTGTAATGCAAAAAAAAAAAAAAAAAAAAAATCTGAAGTCCAACCACTGAAAATAAAGCTCATAGCACCAAATCTTTTTCTTCAGGAAACAAAATTACCCTTTTCTTTGGAAAATCTACTGTATAACACAAAATATCAAAACCAGTTAGCTTCCAACAGAGTTGCAAATAGTTTGGAGATACTTAATGGTGGAAATATAACTAGTTAGCTGTTAGAGTGGTCTGTTTTCCAGCTCTTGGATTTCTAGATGTGGTGTAGCATTCATTTCTCTATAGCTTTAAAGAGAAAAATGTTTCATAGCCATGTGAGATATAGGTGACTTGCTGAAAATAAAGCACTTAAATGTTCTTTTTATAATAAGGTGGACGTCTTAACATATAGTTTCTGTATCACGTATCTTGCACAATAAGCCCTCCAATGAATTTTACTTGTGTGGTCTTAATTTTCTTGGAAGGAGTTTCCTATCAAACTGTTGCTCCTTTTATTTTCAGGAGTGTTTGGGAAAGTTCAGCTTCATAGTGCTTATCCTAAGAAATCCTGGACACGTCTTGGGGCTGACATAGCTTCAGGCAATGAGAGGTAAGGAATGAGAGTAATTTAGGGGGATATATTTTTTGGTTTAACTTGCTTCGGCTGGAGGTTTTGTTACAATAGGAAATTAAATTTTAGATTAAGAATCATAATTCAAGGTTAGATAAGTGGGAAATATTAAAGGCTACAGGGATTTAAAATATTCTCTGTAACATAATAGAAGAACAAACCAAGCAAAAGGTGGGGGAGGATACAATTTATTTAAGGAGTAAATTTTATTTATTTATTTTTATTGTTTATTTTTTAACTTTCTGTTTTGTATTGAGGTACAGTTGATTAACAATGTTGCAATAGTTTTGGGTGAGGTTCTTAGCCATATATATACATATATCCATTCTCCCCCAAACTCCGCTCCTGTCCAGGCTGCCACATAACATTTGCAGAGTTCTATGTGCTGTACAGTAGGTCCTTGTTGATCTACTTTAAATATAGCAGTGGGTACACGTTCATCCCAAGCTCCCTAGCTATCCCTTCCCCCCATCCTTGCCCCTGGCAACCATAAGTTCGTTGTCGAAGTAAGGAGTAAATTTTAGATAATACATATTTACTGCAGTCAGTAAATCTTTAAAAAATATGAATTCTATGAGAAAATAGATAAATATGAGGTGGGACTACAATATCTGAATTGAAATGATGAGACAAAATGAGTGAGATGAAGTATATAAAGAATGTTATGGAATTTAAATTCAATGATGGAATTTAATAATACCTTGATGGCAATAAAGAATGAAATCACCGCTGCCTCAAAGTGAGTGCGTTTGTGCATGCTAAGTCGCTTCAGTCGTATCCGACTCTTTGCGACTCTATGGACTTGTAGCCGGCCAGGCTCCTCTGTCCATGGGATTCTCCAAGCCAGAATACTGGAGTGGGTTGCCAAGCCCTTTTCCATGAAATGAGTAGGCAACATAAAAAAGAAACTGATGGAATCTACATGAATGAAGAGATAAAATCAAGAGATAAAAATAATAAAAGAGAAGGTATTAGAAATAGAGAACAGAAAATAAAAGCACATTTTGGTGACGGCTCTTTTTAATAAGAGTCCAGAATAATGACACCACAAAGAATAATTAAAACTTAACTAAAATACACATAAAAGACTTGGAATTAGTTCCATTTCATTTGAACGACGTTGAGAATCATGACTGCTCCAAATCCTCACAGCACAAGAAAAAACAGTGAAAAAAGTAAGAGAAAAACAAAAGGAGACATAAAGCTTGATAACATTAGAATTCTCTACACCATTAAATGTCAGAAGATAGTAGTGCAAGAATCTACACATGTGTAGGGAAAATGATTATAGGCAAAGGTTTGGCTTATAAACATAGACCCTTCTAAAATGCTGTTCACATATGAAAGCAAAATACACCTTCCACTTTGCAAGAACTGAAAAAAATTAAAAACTGTGTTCTAATAAAGAGATTAAACTGAATCTAAAATTTAAGAATGCAAATAAAATCCAGAAATTGTAAAAAGGTTAATAAGAATAGGCATAGTAAGGAAAGTTTTACACTAGATAACATAATATAGAAATAAAGTAAATCTCTAAAAAACATGATAGGAAATTACCAGAAACAGAAATAGTAATGAAAGTACAGATATGAGTATAGATATAGTAAGGTAAGTTTTATATCAGATAGCATAATATGTTATATATGAAATATATAAAGTAAATCTCCAAAAAAAGAAAGGAAATTACCAGAAACAGAAATAGTAATGAAAGTATAGATATGAGTATAGATATAGTAAGGAAAGTTTTATATCAGATAGCATAATATCTTATGTTATATATGAAATATATAAAGTAAATCTGTAAAAAAAGAAAGGAAATTAACAGAAACAAAAATAATAATGAAAGTAATGAAGTTTGCTTACCTCTTTCAGTTTAAACCTTTAAATTAGATTAAAATTATAAAGAAGAAATGAAGAAATATGACTAAATAGTAAAAATTTAATTGGTATATATAAAATATATATTTGTTTACCCCAATATAATTATAATTAAAAAGTTTAATAAATTTTAATAAATTATATACAACATAATCACAGTAAAATAAACAGAGATTAACACAAAATATTAGCCAACTACCTTAATCTTTTGCAAGATGGAAGAAAAAAATGATATATCTTCTCCTAAATAACTTTTGTATCAAAGAGATCAAACTTTTATAAATATTCTATATTTATTCTATAAATATATATTTATAGATATAAATATATATTCTATAAATAGAATACTTGGAAAATAACAGTAATGAGAATAATTGAATAAGACATGGCCATACATGTCATCACATTAAATGCTTTTATTGTTGAATAAGAAAATATAAAAATAAATGAACCAGGTCGTTAGTATTAGAAACCAGAAACAAAATAACCACAAGCCTAATGAAATCAATACATACCTGATAAAGACAGAAATTGGTAATTTACAAAGTTGGAAATTAGTAGACTTGATTTTTTTTTTAGAAGTACTGGTAAAATCTTTAATAACTAAGCACACAAAACAAAATATAATTCAGAAATGGAGATTTAAATATAATAGATATCAAAGAGATTAAAATTGTAATCTAAAAATATGTATATCTATAGAGTATCATTCTGAAATTAAGAAAAAATAAGTTATATATAGAAACATAAATGATCATAATTGTCTAAAGAAGACTAAAAATTGAGAGAACCAATAACAGCAAAAATCATAATGTTATCAAATATTTATTTCCAAGAATACATTTTGCTCAGATAAATTTATGGCATGTTCTTCTACTCATTCATTCAGTCATCAAACACTTATTGTGTTATATAATCTATTCCATAGCATAGAAAGATATGTGAAGATTGCCAATTTGTTTTAGCAAGCATGTATAAAATAATTTTTAAAACAGCTGCTAAAGATAACTCAAAAAGAGAAAACTGAGGCAACATCCAAGTTGTATCCTAAATAAAACAGCAACAAATGAAATCCAGTAATTTATTGGAAAATGAGTGATTAATTCAAGCGAAGCAGGATGGTTTGAAACGAATTAATTAATATAACTTACCTAAATAAAACAATATAAAGACTAAGAATTTGTTCAGTTTGGTACAAAACAGAAATGCATTTAGTAAAATTCAGCTGGCATTCTTGAAATAAATGATAAATTAAGGCTATACCGATATGTTTCTTAATGGGGTGGTTTAGTCATTAGTTGAGAATCACTGCTTTAAGTAATAATACAAAATAAATAATTAAAAATCTCTCTTATACAAGCAACTTTCTTTTCTATTGAAAAACTGACATTAAAAATCACTGTATATTACAGCTATCATTAAAAATAGTTATCAAATTTTCAGCCAGTATATTGAATCAAATAAATACTGTAACTAAAAAAATCAGCTGTAACTACCAAGAGGAATTCAAATTATCATTTTTTTTTTTTTTTGCAGATTATGTACACTTTTGTTCTAGAAAAGTAGAGAATCATCTGAAAAAACAACAGGAGCATTTAGTAAAAGCACAAATCAATAGCCTTTTAATATGTGAGCAATAAAATTTTAAATTACAGTGTATAGTGTTATTTAAAATTTCAATTGAAAATATCTATAAATAAAGAAGTGAAATTACAGGAGCCATAAAAGCAGATCTATAAAACACTAGTCAAAGGCATAAAGGAGATTAGAATAAATGATGATGCATAACATAAATGGAAAAACTCAATGTTTTAAACATGTCAATTTAATGCAGATTTAATCACACACCAAATAAATGCATTTTGAATCTGACTAATTAAATCTATGTCTTTTGGTACAATAAATACTTGAAGATAGCCAAACATTATCAATTATTTAAATACATACACACATATATATATGTATATTGCTTTCCTGGTAGCTCATTTGGTAAAAAATCCTCCTGCAATGCAGGAGACCCTGCTTTGATTCCAGGAAGACCTGCTGGAGAAGGACTAGGCTACCCACTCTAGTATTCTTGAGCTTCCCTGGTGGCTCAGCTGGTAAAGAATCTGCCTGCAATGTGGGAGACCTTGGTTTGATCCCTGGGTTGGGAAGATCCCTTGGTGAAGGGATCTTTCACATATATATATATATGTATACACACACACACCTTTAATGTGAATAATTATTGTTATTGGCACCAGAACAGGAGAGACTACATAGCAATAGACCCAGGTATGTATCATTATTTAGAATTGGAATAAATTAGCATTTCAATTTTAAGGGCTTCCCATTTAGTTGAAAATTTGTGCTGGAATAATTGGTCAATGCTTTGGAAAAATATAAAATTAGATTCTCACTTTATCCTTTACTGTAAATTATCAGTTCAGTTCAGTTGTTCAGTCATGTCCAGCTCTTTGTGACCCCATGGACTGCAGCATGCCAGGCTTC
The DNA here is from genome assembly GCF_019923935.1 of Bubalus bubalis. Classification (NCBI taxonomy): domain Eukaryota; kingdom Metazoa; phylum Chordata; class Mammalia; order Artiodactyla; family Bovidae; genus Bubalus; species Bubalus bubalis. Next base: position 27,921,904 of record NC_059158.1, read on the forward strand.
CTTGTCCATCATCAAGTCCCAGAGCTTGCTCAGACTCATGTCCATCGAGGCAGTGATGCCATTCAACCATCTCATCCTCTCTCATCCCCTTCTCCTCCTGCCTTCAATGTTTCCCACCATCAGGGTCTTTTCCAATGAGTCAGTTCTTCGCATCAGATGGCCAAAGTATTGAAGCTTCAGCTTCAGCATCATTCTGGACAGATTTCCTTTAGGATTGACTGTTTGATCTCCTTGCAATCCAAGGGACACAGCTCAAAAACATCAGTTCTTTGGTGCTCAGCTTTCTTTGTAGTCCAACTCTCACATCCATACATGACTACTGGAAAAACCATAGATTTGACTATACAGAACTTTATTGGCAAAGTAATGTCTCTGCTTTTTAATATGCTGTCTAGGTTAGTCATAGCTTTCCTTCCAAGGAGCAAGTGTACTGTAAATTATAGAGGAATTTAAAATGACTAAATGTTATAAAGCAAAACCATAAAATTATCTGAAGAACATTTAAATAAATATTATATGATTTTGAACTAGGAAACACTTGTGGGATCATAACAAGAATTACAACAAACATAACAGCAAGAAATAATAGATTTGACAACATTAAAAAGATCATTATTTTTACATGTCAGTTACAAAATAAAATGGCAATTGACAAATGAGAAAATATTTGCAATATACAATAGTACATATGGAGGGTTAATATTTTTGTATGTAAAGCATTCTTAAGAATAAAAAGAAAACAATATGAATACCAGAAGATTAATTGCTAAACAGTTGAATGAATTGTGTGAATCACAAAAGAAGACATGCATCTGACTAACAAACATATGGAAAAATGTTCTGTACTAGAACTGAAATAAATATTAAGCAAACGAAAATTAAATACCGTTTTAAAATTTCAAATTGGCAAAAGTGAAAACGAATGAATTCCAGGTGACAAAGGAGAAGAGATATAAGCAGTGGGGATGGGGGAGAAATATTACATATTAGCCTACTTTTGTAACTAAAAATAATATTTATGTATGGATATATGTAAATAAAGAAATGTCTGAAAGACATATAGCACAGCAAGGAAACTGTTGATAAGTTGATAGATAGCTGCTACTTTGGTGTGTTTTTCTCTAATTACAGAATATCTTAATAGAAAGTTGTTATTTTTGTAGTTATACTAACATTGTTATATATTTCAATACAATTTTTGTGAATTCTTACCATATGTCAGACATTGAACGGTGGCCTGAATATACAATTACCAGTGAAAACTGACATGATCTCTGCCCTCAGACATTAATCAAACAAATAAAGAGTAATGTAAAATTACATCTGTGATAGAGGCTATGAAGGAAGGTGGTATAGAATTTTGAAAACATGAGAACTTGAGGCAATGATTGAGGTTAGAGAAGGCTTCCCTGAAGAGTGGTTTCAAAGGTGGGGACTGAAAGATGAGTGGGCATTCACTAAACAAAGTGGGGGAAGGGTGTGTGTGAAGAGTGATTTAGCCAGAGCAGACAGCGCTTAGTCATTCAATAAATAGCTGATGAGCATTTACTATGTGCCAGGTGTGGCTATAACCACTGCACATTTAGAGGCAGATTTGAAGAAATGGCTGTCATCTGGGAGTCTACATCTTAGTGGAGGGAGATAGACAATAAACAAGCAAATCAAAAAATATAAAGGACATAGTTACATAATTGTAGATTATAAAATGTGCTAGTAAGGAAATAAACTGGGTGGTATGATCCAAGATAGCTGGGGGATATGATGTGTATCCTTTTACACTGAGTGGACAGGGAGGATCTTTCTACAGACGGGAAATGACAGAAGCCAAGTCACGTGGTACCTTGTTTACATGTGAGAGATCAAAGGGAAAGTTACAGAGCATTTTCTACAGAGGAATTGATGGAATCTGATTTAGGTTTTGAAATTGCTTGGACTTTCCTGGTGGCTCAGCGGTAAAGAATCTGCCTGCAATGCAGGAGACACGGGGTTCTATCCCTGAGTCAGGAAGATCCCCTGGAGAAGGAAATGGCAACCCACTCAAGTATTCTTGCCAGGATAATCCCATGGACAGAGGAGACTGGTGGGCTACAGTCCATAGGGTTGCAAAAGAGTCAGGCACTACTTAGCACTACGTAACTACTAAACAGCAACAACTGGCTGCTATGAAGTTGATGTATCATGAAGATAAGAACAGAAGCTGAGGTATCTGGAGGTCAGCTGAGGTCAAAAACATGGGACTGGGGAGGAGGCAGTGGAGATAGAGAGAAGAAATGATGCTGTCTGATTGCCAATGAATTGAATATTGAGGTAGGGGGAGTCCTTCTGGTTTTTTGATTGATCAACTTGGTGGGTGGTGGAAGAATGCACTGAGATGGGGAGATTCGGAGAGGAACAGACTTGTCAGGGTGGATGATGGCAGGGATGTGCTAAGTTGGAGACACCAAGCAGAGATGTGAAGAAGGCAGTTTAATACAGAACACAGGGCTCAGTGAGACCATGACAGGCATCCTGTTGATGAAGTAGATGGTGTCACTGATCTAGAAACGTATCAACTGGGAGAGGAGAAAACTGGAGCCTGGACATGAGACTGAGGCCAGTCTAATTTTTAAGAAGTTGATAGAGGAGGAGTTAGTGCAGGTGATTGAGGCAAAGAGACCCAAGAGGTGAGTCTGTGCTGGGAAGAAGAATGGAGAACATGAGGGACCTGAATGCCAGGATGGCTGATGAGGAGAGAACAGACCAAGCCATGATGACAGGGTTTCAAGGGTTAGTTACAAGGCAAGGCTATATACACTGATGTTATCAAGAATTTCAGTGTTTAGCCTCCTGATAGCATTGTGTAACTATTTTAGGCTTTGAAGGGGATAGTATGGGTGGGAGGTAGCACCAATACTCACATTTTTATGCCTAAAAAAATCATTCTAGGTACAACACAGACAACAGGAGGAGCCAAAAACAGCTCTAGGCACGCTACTTAGGAGGTGCAAGTGAGAGGCAGTGTAACTTGTAGTCAGGAGGTGGAGTAGCAATGGAAACAAGTATGTAGATGTATAGACAGGAGACAAAATCTCTAGGATTGTTACCAAAAGAGTGTGGGGTCCAGCTGCTCGCTGCTCAAAAGTCAATAAACACACTAGGCTGATGGAAAGCAAAGTCTCCTTTACTTCAGATGTCGGCAACAGGATGTGGGGAGGGTGGTGGACATCTGTCTAAAGGTCGACTCTTCCTCCCTTACAAGCAGCGGGTGAAAGCTTTTATAGACAGAGCATGTGTGTGTGGGGAGGGAGAGGGGACTGCATGCAGAAACAGCATAGTCATATCTAACAGTCATTTGCAAATTGGTCATCAGTGGTCTGACCAGTATCATCTTGGTTGTTTTAAGTTCAGTTCAGTTCATTTGCTCAGTTGTGTACAACTCTTTGCGACCCCAAGAACTGCAGCACGCCAGGCCTCCTTGTCTATCACCAACTCCAAGAGCTTGCTCAAACTCATGTCCACTGAGTCAGTGATGCCATCCAAACATCTCATCCTCTGTCATCCCCTTCTCCTCCTGCCTTCAATCTTTCCCAGCATCAGGGTCTTTTCCAATAAGTCAGCTCTTTGCATCAGATGGCTAAAGTATTGGAGTTTCAACTTCAGCATCAGTCCTTTCAATGAATATTCAGGGTTGATTTCCTTTAAGATTGACTGGTTTGATATCCTTGCAGTCCAAGGGACTCTCAAGAGTCTTCTCCATCACCACAGTTCAAAAGCATCAATTCTTTGGTGCTCAGCTTTCTTTATAGTCCAACTCTTACACCCATACATGACTACTGGAAAAACCATAGCTTTGACTATATAGAACTTTGTTGGCAAAGTAACGTGTCTGCTTTTTAATATGCTGTCTAGGTTTGTCATAGCTTTTCTTTCAAGGAACAAGCGTCTTTTAATTTCATGGCTTCCATCACCATCTGCAGTGATTTTGGACTCAAGAAAATACAGTCTGTCACTGTTTCCATTGTTTCTCTATCTATTTGCCATGAAGTGATGGGACCAGATGCCATGATCTTAGTTTTCTGAATGTTGAGTTTTAAGGTAACTTTTTCACTCTCCTCTTTCACTTTCATCAAGAGGTTCTTTAGTTCTTCTTCACTTTCTGCCATAAGGGTGGTGTCATCTATGGGTCTGAGGTTATTGATATTTCTCCTGGCAGTCTTGATTCCAGCTTGTGCCATCCAGCCCAGCAGTTCACATGATGTACTCTGCATGTAAGTTAAATAAGCAGGGTGACAATATACAGCCTTGACCTACTCCTTTCCCAGTTTGGAACTAGTCCGTTGTTCCATCTCCTGTTGGTTTTTTTAGTTAAACTAAGTTCCATTTGTTCCCATTTCTTTGAGGCCAGTTCTCAGAATTGTGGCAGCTCATGTCCTGGGTAGTCTGGTCATCATGTAGTTAACTTCTTCCACCTAGTGTTTTAGTATCTATAAGACAGCACACAGGATATGGCTTAGAATATTATCTATAAGCCCTTGAGAAAGAGTGAAAGGTCCTTGACTATGATTAATGGTTATATTATTATTATTTAGTGTCCTTATTGTTTTTCTTTGTTTCCACATTTTTTACTTCTCTGATAGATCTTATTCTTTGACTAGAGTTTTCCCAGACAAAAGGCAGGCAGAGGATCTGGTGGGAGGGAGCGGGCAAGGACCATAGGATCCTCTCCATCTCAGGATGAACTGGGCGTGAGGTGCTTTCTTGGTTCTGGTTTGTGTAAATGGGTGGCAGCACCATTCACTAGTGGAGGACTAAATTTGTTGGAAAAGATTAGTTCAGATTTGGTCATGTTGAGTTTGAAGTGCTTTTCTGATGCCCAGAAGAATTTGTCAGGGAGGCATTTCTAACAGGAATCAATAAGAATCTTTAATTGTTATCAGGTTAGCAAGCTGGAATTTGGCAGGAGCCATATGAATGGATTTTTCTTATAAGAATGTGTTAAAAACCTCATTCAGAATCAAGTTATAGGCTATTCTGAAAGAAACTCAATTTTATTAATTAAAACTATCGATAGTAATTAACTAGCTGCCACTTACTGAGTTCTTATCATCTAGGCTCATTCTGTATCACACATCTACCAAGCATCGTACATACATTATCTACCTTAAATCTCTCAGTGCTACAAGTTAGATGTTACTATCTGCACTTTATAGATATAAAAACCGAGGCTGGAGAAGGTAAGTAAAATTTCCAAGGTCAGAAAACTATAGTTTCTGAGGTTGGATTTTTACCATAGCTTGTCTGATTCCATTTTTTGTGTTCTACATACTACAAATATTAAAAATACAATCATATTAAAAACAAAATTATTTAGTATCAGTCCTGAGGAGGAGTACTTTAATACATTTATATATAATGATATATGGTTATTATAGTGCATTCATTTTATGGATTTCTTTTTTTAACCTTTTAAAAATATGTGAAATAATTTAAGACTCACAAGAAGTTGCAAAAATAGTAGAATTCCCATGTACCCTTGATTCAGCTTTCCTTGATGATATCTTACATAACCACAGACTACAAAATTCAACAAGTTGATATTAGCACAGTATTAACTGAACTACAGATCTCAATCAACCTGTTTCTTTAAACATTGATCTACAATCTTCCTTCTATTCAGATCAGATCAGATCAGATCAGTCACTTAGTCATGTCCGACTCTTTGCGACCCCATGAATCGCAGCACGCCAGGCCTCCCTGTTCATCACCAACTCCCGGAGTTCACTGAGACCCACGTCCATCGAGTCAGTGATGCCATCCAGCCATCTCATCCTCTGTCGTCCCCTTCTCCTCTTGCCCCCAATCCCTCCTAGTATCAGAGTCTTTTCCAATGAGTCAACTCGTCGCATGAGGTGGCCAAAGTATTGGAGTTTCAGCTTTAGCATCATTCCTTCCAAAGAAATCCCAGGGCTGATCTCCTTCAGAATGGACTGGTTGGGTCTCCTTGCAGTCCAAGGGACTCTCAAGAGTCTTCTATTAAAAGCCAATTTAATATGTCTTTCTAATATTCCTTTTCTTTATAGTTTATTATAAGATATTGAATGTAGTTCCCTGTCCTATACAGTAAATCCTTGTTTATATTATATATGGTAGTATGCATCTGTTAATTCCATATTGCCAATTTATCCCACACCTCCATCCCCTTTGGTACCCATAACTTTACTTTTTACGTCTGTCTGTTTCTCTTTCATAAATAAGTTCATTTGTATTATTTTGGGTTACACATACAAGTGATACCATATAATATTGTCTTTCCCTGTCTGACTTATTTCACTTAGTATGACAATTTCTGGGTCCATCCATGTTGCTGCAAATGGCACTATTTCATTCTTTTTTTTTTAATAGCTGATTAATATTCCATTGTGTATACATACCATGTCTTCTCTATCTTTTCATCTGTTATTTGGCACTTGGGTTGTTTCCATGTCTTTACTATTATAAATAGTGCTGCTATGAACGTTGGGGTGCGTGTATCTTTCCAAGTTAGAGCTTTTGTCTTTTCCAGATCTGTGGTGGGGGGTGGGATTGCTGGATCATAGGGTAACTCTATTTTTAGTTTTTAAGGGAACTGCTACATTATTTGCCACAGTGGCTGCTCTGTGGGTACACTTTGTTTGGAGTATTTATTGTTTCTCCTTCTGCTACACTCTCACTTGGGCATTCCATGTGCCTTTCTATAACAGCTTCTGTACTGGCTTCCTAAATGTTTGATAAATGTGATTAGAGGGTCAGAAGTACCCTTGCATCTCTTCTTTACCTTTACACTTCCTACGGATCTTTAAAGATTCCATCACACCTCCCACAGGACATTCAGTCTCCCCTCCAGCACACACTGATTTTCTACCATTTGAATCAATATACCATGTGATTCTATGATTTATAATTTTAATAAAAATATGCTTCTTAGTGATTGATACTAAGCTGCTTCAGGTATGTATGTCCTGTTCCTCCAAGTAGTGCTCTACAGGAGAGGAAAATACTGTTTTTTGTTTTTTTTTTTTGATTGATTTGGTGTATTATTTAGCATCCAGCACACAACAGAAATTAAAAAGAGTTCTAATAAGTGTGTGCCAAACTGGACTGATGTATCTTTTCTGGAAATCAGAACTTATAAAGCCTGTTGACTCAATGGCATCTTGTCTAATAAATTAGAATATTGAATTTAAATTCAAAAATTACTATAATTATTTTTGTGCTCATTAATCAAACCTCATGATTATACTATAACAACTTAGTTCAAATATTAGAACATAGAGATGGTGGCCTTATTCATTTATTAGCAGGAGTTCAGGATCACGTTGTAGTATCCAAAAGAAGATGGTTCCTTTTGGTCCAATGAGCTAGTGGGTCCTAATCTCAAACTGGCTATTGTCTCCATGCTTGGAAAAGACATATGAGTTAGGAAGGGAGGAGGGACATAGATTCCTACAATGAAAATGAGCTGGAACATTAAGGACAGCAGATTAAAATACTTTAAATTATGCAATTAACTAATAATGTATTTCAGGTAAAGTACTTTCTCTGAGTCTCAGTTTCTTTTTCTATAATAGGAAAAAAATAATACTTGGTTAATAGAGTAGTTATAAGGATTAAGTGAATCAATGTGTATAAAGCACTTAGGCCGGTTTCTGGCACCGAGTCAGCCTCACGTCATGGTAGTTATTACAGTAACCAAGACTCTTTCAATAGAAAGTAAAAGTAAAAGCAACCCTTCTTAATCCGTTTGGGAAATTGCATCGGGCCCTCCCTCCACCTCTCCTGTTTCTCTATTTCAGTCTCACTTGTTCCTACTGAAGAGATTTCCACATTCTGTAGGGTGCAACTAAACCCTGAAGCCGTTGGCTTTTCCCAGCCTTACCATTAGGGAGGAAATTTCTCTTTCTCCTTAGTTGCAATTCAGAAGTCCAGGAGACTACAGTTGCTAGCACTGTATTGTATAACTTGCTAAGAGAGTAGAACTCGAGTGTTCTCACCAAACAATAGCAAAAAAAGGGTGAATGTGTGAGGTGACTGACATATTAATTAGCTCAGTAGGGGAATCTTTTCATAATGTGTATGCATATCATATCAAATCAGCATATTTATATGCTTTAAATATCTTGAGTGAGTGAGTGAAAGTTGCTTGGTTGTTTCTAACTCTTTGTGACCCCATGGACTATACAGTCCATGGAATTCTCCAGGCCACAGTATTGGCTGCTGCTGCTACTGCTAAGTTGCTTCAGTTGTGTCCGACTCTGTGCGACCCCATAGATGGAAGCCCATTAGGCTCCCCCGTCCCTGGGATTCTCCAGGCAAGAATACTGGAGTGGGTTGCCATTTCCTTCTCCAATGCATGAAAGTGAAAAGTGAAAGTGAAGTTGCTCAGTCGTGTCCGACTCCTAGCAACCCCATGGACTGCAGCCCACCAGGCTCCTCTGTCCATGGGATTTTCCAGGCAAGAGTCCTGGAGTGGGGTGCCATTGCCTATTGGAGTGGGTAGCAATTCCCTTCTCCAGGGGATCTTCCCAACCCAGGGATCAAACCCAAGTCTCCCTCATTGCAGGCGAATTCTTTACCAGCTGAGCCATAAGGGAAGCCCTACAACTTCATTTTTCGATTATACCTCATAAAGTTGGAAAAGCAAAAGGATTTTAACTAATGAAGGCAGGTTGGATCCCTTGCCCACCCTTTGGCAAAATGTGTGCAGCTCTCACTAGGACCACTTAGTGTGGTGAATGAGGAGATCAGGTCTCAGAAGAGATGTGATGCATTTCCTGGAACAAAGGAGAAAATAGATCAGGTAGACAAACAGTTGAGGGCTTTCCCGATGGAGACGTGGGCTCAGTCCCTGGATTGGGAAGATCAGCTGGAGGAGGAAAATGGCAACCCACTCTAGTATTCTTGCCTAAAAAAATCCCATGGACAGAAGACCCTGATGGGCTACAATCCAAAGGGCCTCAAAGAGTTGGACATGACTAAGCATGGCATGGGATGGCAGACAAACAGTTGACCCCAAAGACCATTCATATTATCACCATCACTATCAATACCATTACAGGATTCAGTTTCTTTAAACACCTCACATAATTCACTGGAGTCTGAGGGTCCTCGGCCAATTTCAAAGGCAATTGACAAAAGAAAGTTTAAACAGGAGTTAAAAAAAAAAGCCTCAGTATTACTAAAGATCAGAATTCTATGGCTACTCTAATTCCTCAGGGAAGAACATTTTGACATCCAGCACTCTGAACCTATGGTCAAGTGCATCTGTTGTCATTAAGATCTCCCTAAAGTTTAATTAAATTCATTTAAGTTATATGTATTTCTATATGAATGCTTTTTACATGGTGGGAAAAAGTTTCAAATTTGTAAGTATATTTGTTTCATTCTTTGTAATTATGTTCTTTTGACCAAAAGTATTGCATTTTTCTCTAAACTAGATAAATTTTAATGCAAAAATAAAGGAAGCTGCTGATATTTTGTTTATACTTTTCAAAAGTTATCTTTCAGGAGACTTTTGCAGTGATTATTCAGTTTCCTCTCTCTTTTCATATGGTTTCCATTTAGAGCCAATTATGTTGCAAACAACTCTTTTTATTTTTTGGTTTATTTATTATTTTTGGTGTGTTTTGCTCAGAAAAATGAGCAAATCTCCCCTCTCCCCTGTAGCTATAAGATTCTTATTAGTATTAATCAGACACATGAAATCGAGCTGGGATTCAAATCCTTAAGGCTTAAGCTAGAATTTCTTGAAATGGTTGATGGGTCTTCCTTCAAGTAGGAAGAGGGAATCTTTGAATTGAAGGAATTTAAGGAATATTGATACTTGACTAGCAGAACTTTCTAGGCTCTTAATACTGGAACCAAAATTTTCCCTGAATTTACCACTATTGCTGTGTAGACAGAGAAGGAGCCATGCTCCCTTGCCATTTGTATATTTTCTTAAGAGATACAGAATCTCAAGATTTCAGTAGTATACAGGAGAGAGAATTGTTCATAGATCTGTAAGGTTTTGGAAACCATCATGACAAGAGTTAAGTTCATTTATATTTTTATTGTAAAGTTTTGAATAATAATTTCAGTAACTCCTTTTCTCTTTGCCTAGAAAATTGTGAGGAGCTCTGGGGTTTACATAGCTGGATAGTCCTATTTTCATTAAATATTAACTATCAAGTGGCACTAGTGATAAAGAACCTGCCTGCCGATGCAGGAGACATAAGTGATGTGGGTTCTATCGCTGGGTTGGGAAGATCTCCTGGAGTAGGAAATGGCAACTCACGCGACTATTCTTACCTGCAGAATTCCCATGGACAGAGGAGCCTGGTGGGCTACAGTCCATAGGGTTGCAAAGAGTCGGACATGACTGAAGTGACTTAGTACACACACAACAATGTCAAAGTTGAGTAGCCACAGAAGACAGTACAAAATCATTTACAAAGCAGTGGTATCTGTTTTGTCAAAATGATGAACAGAAATGGGACTGGGTGTTCAGTGGAGAAGATTCCCATGGGATGACTTCTTGAGTGCAAAGGAGCTTCAGTAAATTTTTAAGACTGAAGAGCAGAATACAGGAGATAATATTTTAATTGATAGGTGAGAAGCACATTATCTATTTCTTGGCAGAGTGAGCAGGTTCATCAGGTTGGAGCAGAGGACTTATATAAGGGAGTTGAGGGATAAGGCTCTAGTTATTTCTTAGTTTATATTATGGTTCATACTTTGCATTGCTCTGTGGGCTTCAACAAATGTATAATGGCATGTATCCATCCTTAAAGTATCACACAGAAGAATTTACAGCCCTATAAATGTCCTGTGCTCCCTAGGGAATGAGTTTTAATTCTCATTTTTCACAAGGAACTTTCCTGAACATTGTCATGACCTATGTCTGAAAAGCTCTATTCAACAATATAAACAAAAATAAAAAGATTATCCCAATAATACTGGCCATGAAGGAAAGGATTGATTTCAGTTATACTCCTAATTGGCTTTGGTGTGACTTTATATCCATCACCTGATTCTCTTTTTAAGCAGTAAAATTTTCTTCAATATACTACCTGGTAAGTTAGAACATTTAGATTTAAGTGAAAATGACTAATAAATTCACCTTCCATTGGCGAGGTGACATTTTTAGTGTACATCTTTCCTATTTTCTTTTTTCTGTGCATGCATTACTTTTATTAAAAATAAATGGGCATGTTATTTTATATCCTTTTTTTCAGACAATGAAAAAAATGAACACTGTAATTAAGTGTTCTGCTATAATGTGCTTTTTAATGACTATATAATAATGCACTGTGGGCTTCTCAGGTGGCTCAGTAAAGAATCCACCTGCCAATTCAGGTGATGCAGGAAACTGGAGTTCAATCCCTCTGTTGGAAAGATCCCCTGGAGAAGGAAATGGCAACCCATTCCAGTATTCTTGCCACGATAATTCCACGGACAGAGGAGCCTGACCAGCTACAGTCCATGGGGTCACAAAGAGTTGGACATGACTGAGCACGCACACACACAATAATCTACTGTTTGAGTTACAGATCTCATAAGTTCGTGGTTTATGAGATTATATAAATTCATAATATAGTCATTATGAAATGTAGGAGTTTCGCTTTTTATTATACGTGAAGAGCTAAGAATCAAACAGATAGGATGATGTCATTTAATGGAAAGAACTTGAATTTGATCAGGAGACTTAGGCTTAACTCAACCTCTGACTTCATTTAGTTATCTAATCTTGAGTTTTGTTATTTATTCTTTCTGAATCTTGGTTTCCTTGCCTTTAAAAGCTAAGGGTTGTTTTATTATTTTGTAACTGTGAGTTTTCTAGGATGTCATCGCAAATCAGCAAAGCAGGTCTAAATTCTTTAATTAAAATTGTATAACCGACAGTAGTCTTTTCTCTGTCTTTTCCAGTCTCTCTTCTTCTCTTTAACCTCAGGCACATCACATAGATTTAAATTAATTACAATCTTTGGTTAATAAAAAATTTATACCATTGGCCCACAAATGACCCCCTATAACTTTTTTTTTTTTTTTTTGGAAAGAGATGGGAATACCAGACCACCTGACCTACCTCTTGAGAAACTTATATGCAGGTCAGGAAGCAACAGTTAGAACTGGACATGGAACAACAGACTGGTTCCAAATAGGGAAAGGAGTACGTCAAGGCTGTATATTGTCACCCTGATTATTTAACTTACATGCAGAGTGCATCATGAGGAATGCTGGGCTGGAAGAAGCACAAGCTGGAATCAAGATTGCCGGGAGAAATATCAGTAACCTCAGATATGCAGATGACACCACCCTTATGGCAGAAAGTGAAGAGGAACTAAAGAGCCTCTTGATGAAAGTGAAAGAGGAGAGTGAAAAAGTTGGCTTAAAGCTCAACATTCAGAAAACGAAGATCATGGCATCTGGTCCCATCACTTCATGGCAAATAGATGGGGAAACAGTGTCAGACTTTATTTTTTGGGCTCCAAAATCACTGCAGATGGTGACTGCAGCCATGAAATTAAAAGACGCTTCCTCCTTGGAAGGAAAGTTATGACCAATCTAGACAGCATATTCAAAAGCAGAGATACTACTTTGCCAACAAAGGTCCATCTAGTCAAGGCTGTGGTTTTTCCAGTAGTCATGTATGGATGTGAGAGTTGGATTGTGAAGAAGGCTGAGCACTGAAGAATTGATGCTTTTGAACTGTGGTGTTGGAGAAGACTCTTGAGAGTCCCTTGCACTGCAAGGAGATCCAACCAGTCTATTCTGAAGGCGATCAGCCCTGGGTGTTCTTTGGAAGGACTGATGCTAAAGCTGAAACTCCAGTACTTTGGCCACCTCAGGCGAAGAGTTGACTCACTGGAGAAGACTGATGCTGGGAGAGATTGGGGGCAGGAGGAGAAGGGGACGACAGAGGATGAGATGGCTGGATGGCACCACCAACTCGATGGACATGAGTTTGAGTGAACTCCGGGAATTGGTGATGGACAGGGAGGCCTGGCATGCTGCTATTCATGGGGTCGCAAAGAGTCGGACACGACTGAGCGACTGAACTGAACTGAACTGAATGTTATATATGAATCATCTGTGAATTCTCCACTCATACAGTAGACTAGTGTCTGCTAGTCAAAATCTACTAGTAAAGGATGTTTACTAAACAAAAAATGTCTTCTAGTCACAGTCTAAGTTGTCATTTTTAAATGTAAATGTCATCTGTTTCATTCATCCATATGTCTCTAGCACTATAGTGTGTGGCATGTACTGTTGCTCAGACAATGTATGTTTCTTGATTGAAAGGCCTTCACATGGACCCGTTGCCAGGATGAAACTTTACTGGTAGAGGAGACACTATTGTCAATGCTTGCTAAAGTGTGAACATTAGCAAAAGAGCCAGGCAATTAATATAAACTTATGCTGTTGAAGTTGGTAATGACTAACTGGAGGATAAAGCAGACTTATTTATTAGGGAAAGATAGGCAGCAGCAAATGACTGAACAAAAACCTTATTAAATGGTAGTTAAGAAAAAACAAAAATGAACAAAACTCTTATTGCATATTGTGATGAAAACACAATGCTTGGAACATAGCACCTTCAAGAAATGCATACCTTTGTCCCTGCAATAACAGGGGGATAGGGGAGGAAAACTCCAAATAGTGTCACTTTTCAAATGAAGATATGAAACTCAGAAGAGTGACGTGACCTCTCAATGTCCCATAGCTACTAAGTGGAACCTCTAGGATTCACACTGTTTCTGCTTGGCCATGAAGGTATGAACCTTAAATGTGTGCTGAGAAATTGTCTGAAAATGGTATTAGAAGTCTTCAGAAAATGTGAGAAAAGATCCCTTCTGAAATACCTTTATTATTCGAACTGTTTCCCAATCAAGGAAGTAGACTTCCATTTTAGGAAACCATATGGAGAGGGCATTACTAAACTCTCAAAATTTTACCCTTTCTTATTCTTTTGTCTGGTGCTTCATGGCCACAGAATACCTTGGCCATCCCTGTATTGCATACATGTAAGCCAGGAGATGAACTCCATTAGCATTCATGTTTTGCAGAAGTCTTTTTTCTCCATCTTGACTTGATGTTTCTACTTTCCTCTCCCTGGTGGGAATTGCCGGTCGCAGCGGATTTCCTCTTCTCCCTGGAATGAGTAGATCATATCTGAGTTGCTTTGCCAGTGTACTTGATACGATCTTTATGCTGTTACAGAATTATAGTAGAGGACGCAGTGGATTGGCGACCCCATGACAAGATTGTCCTCAGCTCCTCTTCGTATGAGCCTCACGAAGCAGAGGTCCTCACTGTGAAAGAAGTCAGGGGCCACCATATTAGGATCCATGAACGGCTCACACACCGACACATCGGTAAGGCTTCGGTTTGTTAGTTAAGGGAAGTGAATGAGCCAAGAAAAACGTGTTCAGCAACCTGCCTGGGGACCTTGGATCCAACCGGCGTTCAGAGGGGATGGATAATACTTTACTGCTGCCCTAGGCCCATCCTAGAAGGCTTTATCTCCATCCCTTCATTAATTTTATTGCCTAATTTAAAAAAAAAATACTTTGATGTGAGGGTATTTTTTTAACTTTTTATTTATAATGGCAAGCCTAGAAGCAAGCAGAAGGGTTAAGAAACTTGTTCAAGGTCACCGGGCATTTTCATGGCTAAGCCAGAATAAACCTCACGGGAGATGAGTTTCCAGTTCATTTCCTGGCACATTGAATCACACAACCACTTAGAATGTGGTAGTTATTGTAAATAATGACTCCTTACTTTTTCCATACTTAGGAATGTGTCCTTTCTGACATGAAGTTCATTTTATGTATTGACTACTGCTACTGCCCCAAATTATAAATGCTGCTGCTGCTGCTGCTGCTAAGTCACTTCAGTCGTGTCCGACTCTGTGCAACCCCATAGACAGCAGCCTGCCAGGCTCCCCCGTCCCTGGGATTCTCCAGGCAAGAGCACTGGAGTGGGTTGCCATTGCCTTCTCTGAAATTATAGATAAATAAAGTCAAATACTTCCTTCTTTTTTAAAAAAAGTATTGAATATTTTAATACTCTATATACACTTAAAATACATTGCATATAAATAATAAATAACCATGTTTCCTGGCTCAGTCTAATAAATGCATTTAATCCAGGAAATATAGCTAATAAGTAATATAACAGGGTAATAAAGGGATAAGGGGTTATCTTTTTAGTTTCTGATATTTGAGAGGGAAATACATGTTTTCACTAGGGTCATATCTAAAGCTTTCCAAGTCATAGTTTTAAGGATGATTTTATTTCTAAACAGTGGCAGGGAAAAGAAAACTCGTCATCAATCCCTGCCTGTAATATGCAAACATGTGCAATACAAATACAGGGGGAGGGGGGCGATGTAACAAACAGGCGAGACTGGGAGGCTCCTTCTGAGAGTGATGAGCTTCAGACCTGCCAGGAGAGGGCGCTGCCGCTGCTGCTTTGGTCCTGTCGCTGCCTCAGTGGATCTGGGATTCCTCGCTCTGAAGAAAGAGGTTCAGGAACAGGGCACTACTAAACGCGGAAATCTCACAAGGATGAGTTAAAGGGAAGGGGTTGGGGACCCCACTAATTGGACCGGTCTGCCCTGACATCCCTGTCCCAGTACCCATCGTGACTGAGGAGAAATGAATTCTTGCTCAGATACTCTCACTCTTATCCCAAGGAGAGACTAGTGAACGGGCTTTTCATTTCGCAGCTGACATTTGTGGAGACCGCCCGAGGAAAAGCAAACCTTAATGTTGGGAGGACTTCCGCGGGGAAACGAGTGTTTTCATTTGTCAGGTTCGCTGAGTCCCTAACTGGCGATCTCCGAAATAGGTTTTAAAAAATTTTTCCTTCCTGTTGCCCCAGGAAGTGCCCACGTCATGGAGGGTGGCCGACACATTCGTTTGGCTGCTGAGGTTGGTCTTCTGACCCGAAACATACAAATCCAGGGTGATACATCATGCAGAGGCAGACTACTTGTGGGGTCCTTCAGGAAGTCCAGTGTGGAAGAATTTTCAGGTAAATTAAATTTTAAGTTACTAAGCACTATGAGTTGGATGCTATGGGACCCTCCGAAATTACAATAGTGGGAATTTTCATTTATGAAACAAAATGTTTGGAATAGATGCTCGTTTATGCTCTGAGAAGCTATGAATTTTCAGTCCTAATCTGTGCTTAATTATCAGTGTGATGTTAAAATAATATTCTAGCTATCAGCACATAGGCATATTTTTACCTCAGAAAGAAAAAAAATATATAAAGAAAAGCCATCTTCAGCAGATGTGAAATTTCCTCTGCTTTGAAACTGTAGATGATTTAATGACCACTTGAATTTTATCTCTTTCCTGGATTTCTATTACTCTTTCCCAGTAGCATGCTTTATCTGATGGCAGACCTCATCTCATGCTATAAATTAATAGTGTAAATTTAAATAAGAAGATTTCCATATTCTAGACTGCTTTAGGGATCAGTTCAATTTCTCTCATTTCCTTCAAGCTTCAGCTCTTCCGGGGTATTGTGAAATAATTTTATTGGTACCTTATTTCTGAAATTTGGGTTCCTTAAAAATGATTTCAGCGTTGTTTCCTAGTCAAATAAAGCTCCGTCTTAGAAAGTCACTGTCTACATGAATATAATAAAGGTTCTGAGAAGGCTTAGAGTAAAGGATCTAAGCACTTCCCACATATATTGAGCATGGAACAATTTTTGTGGGCACATCTGTTTTCAGTTTAGTTCAGTCGCTCAGTTGTGTCCGACTCTGCAACCCCACAGACTGCAGCATACCAGACTTCCCTCTCCATCACCAACTACCAGAGCTTGCTCAAACTCATGTCCATTGAGTCGGTGATGTCCATCTCATCCTCTGTCATCCCCTTCTCCTCCTGCCTTCAATCCTTCCCAGTATCAGGGTCTTTTCCAATGTGTCAGTTCTTCACATCAGGTGGCCAGTATGGTAAAGGATGGTGTTTGGACCTTAAGACAAAAGTTCAGGATTTCTGGTCCATAGAACAAGCTCTCTCTCCATAAACACTAGCTCCATCAGTTTCTTTCTTTCTTTTATGGCCACATGGTAAGGTATAAAGTGAAAGTGTTAGTTGCTCTCAGTCATGTCCGACTCTTTGTGACTCAATGGACTGTAGCCCACCAGGCTCCTTTGTATGCAAGATCTTAGTTTCCTGACCAGGGATTGAACTTTTGTTCCCCTTCTCGCCTCCGCATTAGAAGCATGGAGTCTTAACCACTGGACTGCAAGGGAAGTGGTTCATCACTTTTTAACAGAAGTGATCTAGATCTCCCTTCTTGGCTAGAGGACATTTGGCAGTATCTGGAGACATTTTGCTTGTCACAACTTTGGTGGAGCTTCTGCATTAGTAGTGGATGCTCAACAGCCTACAATGTGTGAGACAGTCTCCCTCAAGAAAGGATAACCTGGACCAAAATGTCAGTTATGTTGAGGTGGAGTAACCCTGCTCTGGAAGGCTAGACAAAGGCTGAGTCCTGGTCATGGTGGTGGTCATGTAAAAACAAATCTACCCTGCAATTTGTGAAGACAGAGAATTAGGAAGGGAGTGTGAGACGGGCCCCTTTACACAGTACTTGCAGTCCAGGCTAGAACCTGATCACGAGAGCAGGACAGGAGGCTGGCTCTTATAGAGGAGCACCAAAGCTGGACCCTCACCACCTGCAATGCTGGCTCGGTTCTGAGCCTCTGGCTTGCTGGTTGGGGCTCCTAAAACATCCCCAGGAAAGGGACAGAGAATCTTAATCCAGTGCTTCTTATAGACTAGGAACTGCGCTGGTTTTCATTCCTGTTTTATCTCATTGAATCCTAATATTCCTGTGAGAGAGACATTTTATCCTTGATTTTATAGATGAGGAAACAGAGTCTAGAATAAAATTGCTTGCTAATTCATAAAACTCCATTAGGAGCTATAGAACTTCTTGAGGGTAAGACAGGTTTTCAGCCCTGTTTTCTTAGTATGGTATTATAACTGCTGTGTATTAGGTCCTCAATAAAAGTGAGTGAGTTAAATGAACAGTAAGAAAAGTCATCCAGCTTGCAAGGTAACATTCAAATTCAAGCCTGATTCTAAAGCCTTTGATAAGCTTTTAATTTTGTAATCACTTTCAGTTCAGTTCAGTTCAGTCACTCAGTCATGTCCGATTCTTTGCAACCCCATGAATCACAGCATGCCAGGCCTCCCTGTCCATCACCAACTCCTGGAGTTCACGTCCATCGAGTCAGTGATGCCATCCAGCCATCTCATCCTCTGTTGTCCCCTTCTCCTCCTGCCCTCAATCCCTCCCAGCATCAGGATCTTTTCCAATGAGTCAACTCTTCGAATGAGGTGGCCAAAGTATTGGAGTTTCAGCTTCAGCATCAGTCCTTCAATGAACACCCAGGACTGATCTCCTTTAGAATGGACTGGTTGGATCTCCTTGCAGTCCAAGGGAATCTCAAGAGTCTTCTCCAACACCACAGTTCAAAGCATCAATTCTTTGGCACTCAGCTTTCTTCATAGTCCAACTCTCACATCCATACATGACCACTGGAAAATCCATAGTCTTGACTAGACGGACCTTTGTTGGCAAAGTAGTATCTCTGCTTTTGAATATGCTATCTAGATCGGTCATAACGTTCCTTCCAAGGAGTAAGTGTCTTTTAATTTCATGGCTGCAGTCACCATCTGCAGTGATTTTGGAGCCCCCCAAAATAAAGTCAGCCACTGTTTCCACTGTTTCCCCATCTATTTGCCATGAAGTGATGGGACCAGATGCCATGATCTTCGTTTTCTGAATGTTGAGCTTTAAGCCAACTTTTTCACTCTCCTCTTTCACTTTCATCAAGAGGCTTTTGAGTTCCTCTTCACTTTCTGCCATAAGGGTGGTGTCATCTGCATATCTGAGGTTATTGATATTTCTCTTGGCAATCTTGATTCCAGCTTGTGCTTCTTCCAGCCCAGCGTTTCTCATGATGTACTCTGCATAGAAGTTAAATAAGCAGGATGACAATATACAGCCTTGACATACTCCTTGGTAAAAAAGTTGCAAAGATGGTATGAAGAGTTCCTGTATACCTTTCATTCTATTTTCCCTAACATGAAAATCTAATATAACTCTGGTACATTTGTGACAGCCAGTAAATTAACCTTACTGCACTAGTGTTAACTGAACTTAAGATATTATTCCAGATTTCACATGTTTTTCCACTGTGGTCCTTTTTCTGTTTCAAAATCCAGTACAGATCCCCACATTGTATTAAGAACCCTTGCACTTTTCTGTAACATATTCCAGAGCCTGGATGATGTAAGACCTACAGGTGTAGGGTCAAGGACGCCAGCTACAGTGTTGAGTGGTTACAGGGCAGAAAAGCAGGCCAGCGCTTAACAATCCCCACTTTTAAATCAGGTTCTTCTGTCATTCCCTTCCTTCTGACCAGTAATACCCAACAAGTTATGCTCAGAATTAGGATAAACATAAAGAAAAAATAGGAAAGCAGTTGTGAACAAAATCGTTGCTTAATTCTCCATCTGAATGCTCAGATATTTTAAGTATTTACTATTGATGAGTTTTCAATTGTTGATTCGTATGCACACAGGTAAAAAGATCTTATACAATTTAAAACCATGAATTAAAACCGTGCAAGGATGACAAGAAAGAACACACTAAGTAAAACAATAATGGTACATTGCCTTGAATGAGATTCTAGAGCTGTTTTCCGGTCTGTAAGCTTTTACATGTGGACACACACTGGCATTGGTATGCTTTGTGCCAAAGTTCTCAGAGGCAGGTTCCATGACTGTTTTAGCTATGTGCTGCTAGCAAGGGTTGCTTTAAATTACATTGAAAAGTGGTATCACCCAACAAATAATTTGTAAATGTTTTCTCATTCTGTGACTATTTCCGTACCATCAGCTAGTGTGTCTCTAACCAGCATCCTCTGAGAAATCTAGATATAGTGAAATTCTGCTTGACCATTCAGAAAGACACACAGACTTCATTTGCCCTCACAGTAGTTTGGTTTTTCAATAGATTGATTTGCAAGGGTTCAGGTTTCTCATCTGTGAAAAGGGGGTGGGGAAGGTGGGGGATTAAGACTGGACTATCTTTGTGCTTTAAATACTGAAACACCACAACTCCCTTCCTTTTTAATGAGGGAAATAACCTTATAGTTTACCTTGGGCAGTAACTTTAAAAAAGAAGAATAAAGAAAAGAAGTGAGGATCAAAGTTGTGGTCTTCCTAGCTAAGGACACATGATGTCTCTTCTCGTAGCACAGGGCTGTGCTCCAGTCATGGGAATCTCAGTGCAAACCTGTTTGTTTTATTCTACCATGTCACACATACTCTCCGCTGAGCCTCCCTGGGGGTTAACAGTACAGCCTCTGCATCCGTATGCCTGGGTCCAAGTCCTAGTGTGCTGCTTAACCCATCTCTGCCTCAATTTCTTATCTGTAAAATGGAGATACCCACATCTATCATAGGATTTTTACAAAAATTAAGAGTATATATATCACACACATATACATTTATGCCTGGTATATAATTAGTGCTATATTAAAGTTAGATTTTATGTTTATTAATTCACCTCAGTTCCCCCATATTAATGTTATTATCTATTTTATCATGAGTCTATACACTGACAAATTAGTGTTCATTATATTTTTAAATCAGTTTAGTGGCTATATTTTATACTGTATTTTAACAATATCTGCTTAAAACAGAACCAGTAAAATCCCCAATAAGACTAAATATTCATTGTACTCCCCTGACATTAAAAAAATGTAGAAAATCCTCTTATTGTGAAAAGGAAACAGGAAATATAATGTGGCTAGGATAACAATACAGGAAAAGAAAATTCAGAGTCTTTAAGGTCACTTAAAAATATATGATTGGCTTTATCATGTCTTCATAAAGAAGAATGTTATGTTTCTGGACATATATTGAGCAGAAGTTTTGTACTTATACTCTTCTTTAAAAATGATTAAGATGTTGTATATAGTTAGCCATTATTTTCTTTCATATAATATCTCTGTGGGTAAAGCTGTGACCCTTCACATGGGGTTACCAAAAAGGGACATGACTTTGGGGTGAGTGGCCAGGAAGCCATATTCCCTTCATTCTTAGTTGGTTCCTTGACCCAATCCTGAAGATGGGTACCCAGAATCTTTAAACTAGCTGTGCCCATCCCCAAAGCCTCTCTCCTTCCCCTGTCTTCCTATCATCTTCCTCTCCATCCTATGACCAGACTCTTAAGAATGTACAGGGAACTTTTCAGAAAGTACCGTGATATTTTTTAATGATTCAGGTTTTGTTAGTGAGACTCAATGACATAAAATATAGTGCTGGTGTTAAAACTAAACTATGATATTTTATGAAAAATCTGCATGTCCTGATGCCACTGAATGGACCATCCTTCTGACTCTTGAGGGGACAAAACAAGTACCTGCTAATGTGCACTTTGCTTGCAGGTATCCTTCAACTTTTCAATGTGGAAATTCAGAACTTTGGGTCACCGCTGTATTCATCCATTGAACTCACTGATGTGTCAGCAGGATCCTGGATAATATCTTCTAGTCTGCACCAAAGCTGCGGTGGGGGCATCCATGCAGCTGCCAGTCAGGGGATCATTTTAAATGACAATGTGGTGTTTAGCACTGCTGGCCATGGCATTGATCTGGAGGGTCAGGGCTATTCTCTCTCTAAAAACCTTGTGGTTCTGATGACACAGTCAGCATGGTCTCCTGTTTGGGTGGCAGGAATCAAAGTGAATGAGGCAAAGAACACCCGTCTCCATGGCAACGTTGTGGCAGGCTCTGAGAGACTTGGTTTTCACATCCAAGGCCACAGGTGTTCCTCTCCTGAATCTCTTTGGTCTGACAACGTGGCCCACTCAAGTCTTCATGGCCTTCATCTCTATAAGGGGAGTGGACTTGATAACTGCACTGGTATTTCTGGCTTCTTGGCTTTCAAGAACTTTGACTATGGTGCTATGCTCCAAGTGGAGAACAGCATGGAAATAGAGAACCTCACTCTGGTAGACAATACTGTTGGCCTTTTCACAGCAGTTTATGTGTCTTCTGCTCCATGGTATTATATCAGAAATCTACAGATTGTGCTTAGGAATTCAGTCATTGTGGCCACTAGCTCATCTTTTGACTGCATTCAAGACAGAGTTAAACCACATTCTGCCAACTTGACATCACCTGATCGATCTCCTTCCAATCCCAGAGGGGGTCGAGTTGGTATTCTGTGGCCGGTATTCACCTCAGAACCAAATCGGTGGCCTCAGGAGCCATGGCACAAAGTGAGGAACAGCCATTTGATTTCAGGCATCATGAAACTTCAAGGTAAGAATTTTGGGTTTCCAAGCAATGTAGTCTAATACATCTGTGCATAAAACCCATAGAAGCTTTAATAGCATCTTGAAAGTGTATCACCAAAGGGTACAGTATAGTTTGGTGCTTGCTGTCCAGTTGATCAGCTACTGGGCATTGATAACCACAGGGGTGGTTTATTAATATAATGACAGTGAGTGGTTCATTGAGGAACAAAATTGGGTCATTAGTAGAGATGAGCCTCAAGCCTGCCGTACAGGGTGAAGTAAATAAAAAAGAGAAAAATATTGTATAGTAATAAATGTTTGTGGAATCTAGAAAAATGGTACAGATGAACCTAGTTCCAGGGCAGGAATAGAGATGCAGATATAGAGCATGGACCTGTCAACACAGGGTCGGAGAGGGAAGGGTGGGAGATTAGGTTTGATGAAAATACACTGCTGTGTGTAAAACAGATAGTGGGAACAGAAAGCTCAACTCAATGCTCTGTGTTGACCTGGAAGGATGGGATGGGGGTGTGAGGTTCAAGAAGGATGGTATATATGTGGAGTTGGCTTAGTTGCTAAGTTGTGTCCTACTCTTGTGACCCAATGGACTGTAGCCTGCCAGACTTTTCTGTCCGTGGGATTCTCCAGGCAAGAATACTGGAGTGGGTTGCCATTTCCTTCTCCTGGGGATCTTTCTGACCCAGGGATTGAACCTGGGGCTCCTGCATTGCAGGCAGGCTCTTTACCAACTGAGCTACAAGGGAAGCCCAAGATTGTGAATATACATACACACACACACACACACACACTTTGCTGATTCACTTTACTGTACAGCAGAGACTAACACAAAATTGTAAAGCAATTATATTCCAATAATAAAAAATAGAAAAAAGTCACTGCTCTATACACATTGAAGAGCTTTCACAGGGAAATATTTAATTTGATTATATGCCTGGTGTTGTTTTTCCTATCACACAGGGGAGGAAATTGATACAAGGAGGTTGTGCCTCAGTGAGGTTGTTAAGAATCTGGTGGGGCAGCCAGGATTAAATTGCGTTATACTGCAACCTATGCAGAAAATCTCTCTCAGATCTCTTTTATACTATTGTGTTCACTCCCCATTCAATTATGACCAAAACTTTTATGGAAAGTACTGCTTGTAAGATGCCAGTGTGTTGGAATGCTCTTCTATTTTGCATACAATGTCCAAGCCTTCAAGAATTAAGGGTATTTTAAGTCAAGATTTATGTAAACTCCTGGAACTATGCTGGGCAGTAACTGAAACTTACTCCTGGACATTAGTCTATGAATATTTAGTTATGTAGTCTGTATTTGTGGCTGGTTGTTTACATGATATAATGTTATAATATTAATACTTTGTAAACATTTTTTTTTCAGATGTGACCTTTTCTAGTTTTGTGAAGAGTTGCTATAGTGATGATCTAGATGTTTGCATTCTGCCCAATGCAGAGAACACTGGAATCGTACCTCCAATAATGGCAGAGAGGACCAGTATGCTAAAGATCAAAGATAAAAACAAGTTCTACTTTCTTCCTTTACAAAAAAGGTACCAGTTTTGGTATTTATAGTAAGCCATATTTATGGAGGATTTGGTAGTTCTCCAAGTACCTGAATATGTTTTTTAAACAAGGATAAAATCATCAATGAGATTAGAGATAAGCCTTTCTAGAAAGATACACTAGATTGATTGGCCCCAATTCTTTCCCCTCCCATATCCATGCCTTTGAGGTATGATTTTTGCACTCTCTGTCACTAAACAGAGACTGTTTCTCACATCCTTGAATCGGGAATATGCCCTGCTATGTCCTCTGGCAGACACAAGAGGCAGAAGTACTGAATTGCAAGTTTTATTGATATTAATTTTCTTTTATCTTTGTTAGAGATACTTCTCTGGGATGTTTTCAGAATCAATGGTAAAAATTGACCCTAATTCTTGAATCTTCTGTGGAGTACAGCATCACCAGTCTTCAGAAGGCGGTTTGGGAGCCCTTGTGCAGGGACTGGTGGGGAAGGAGACCATGGCTGCTGTCAGGAATCCCTAAAATGAATGATATGAGTCATATTTATACTCAGACCAGGCCTAACTACTACTATTCATGAACAAATGATCTTAGAGTTGCATTAAAAAATCTCTTGATTTTTTCCTTGTCTGAAAACTAGACAAGGAATTGTTTTTTCTCTTTGCCATGAGAGGGAGTGGGAAAGTCAGAAGGAGGGAGAATGGATTGCTTTATCTCTCCTGTAACACTGGGGAAACTTTAGTTGTAATAAAAGAATCAGGAAATCCCACCTTAGTTAGAAAGTTTGTATGTTTGGTCCAGCACCAGTCTCTTTTTGATGCTCTCCCCTGAACCATTTTTAGAACCTCAACATTATTAGGTGTACAACTTGTGTTATTCTGTCATTTATTTTTCTATTGTCCAGTCTTCCTTTTGTTCATGTCTTACTTATGGGATGAAATAGTTTTAAAGCTAAATGATACTAGTATTTGATTCTTTGTTCTATTAATACCTGACACATGGTATACATGCAACAAATAATTAATATTATTACTAATGGTATCTAAAAATATTAGCCCCAGAGGAAATTGCATTGATTCTCTGTAATTTAGTGTTATAATTGCCAATAACTTGTTTATATGCCCTGCTTGACTCTAAATTCTGGTGCCTATCTTTATCACCATTGTATTCCCCAATGTACAAGTATTAGGTTTTCACTAGATATTTGTTGAATGTAAACATCTTTTTTTTCTACATTATATATGGTACAAGTATAATTGATATTTATAATGATAATCTTAAAATACTGCAAGTCCCCAAAGTTCCATAAAGCAATGATTACCTTATGTTTAGTAAATATTAGAAACAAATTTATTGTGTCTTTCATTTTAGAAAACTAGTGATCTGTGTTAAGATTATATAACTTGATATCCAGAATATTTGGTTAATGTCTTTCTTCTTGACCAAATAACTGTGCAATATCTTTTCCTATCATTTTATTTCTTACCTATGCACACATTATTAGTAATAAAATTTTGTTGAATTTATTTTTCACAGTGTCAGCACTACCAATGTATGTTTTCTTTTTGCTGCTTATCCTGGAAATGAGACAGTTGCTTTCTATCGATATCCACAGGAAAGATTTAGAAACACTGGTCTGCTCTGAATCAGATTGTGAAAGCCCTGGAAAATATCTCTTTAAGGATCTGGATGGGAGAGCCCTGGGTCTGCCTCCACCAGTTTCTGTATTTCCTAAAACTGAAGGAGAATGGACTGGATCCTTCTTCAACACAGGTCAGTGCGTTCTATGTGAACTTGACAACTCTAGCGGGGAGCATGAACAGAACTGCGATGGTTTGGTTGTGTGGTCCAGGGCAACAGCATATACTGGAAAAGAACTGAGCTATAGAGTTGGAGTCTGTGCCATTGAGCTGCCCAACTCACGTCTATCTCAGACATGAAATGAGGTGAGAGTCACTCAGTCACGTCCGACTAAATTCTCCAGGCCAAAATACTGGAAAGGGGAGCCTTTCCCTTCTCTAGGGGATCTTCCCAGCCCAGGGATCGAACCCAGGTCTCCCGCATTGCAGGTGGATTCTTTAGCAGCTGCATCACAAGGGAAGCCCAGGAATATTGGTTGCTTTACAGCTGTCACTTAATAGCTCACCAGCTGTCACCACACCACTGTTTTGCCCTCCATGAGACCGCCTGTGGTCCGTGTCAAAGGTACCATTCCTGACACCTCCCTGTGTACTGGTGAAAGGAACAGTCCTCTCACTAGCTTGGTCACCTGGGCCTGCAGTATTTCACAATGTCTGCCTTGGAAGCCAGTCCTCTGGCTTCTGAATCCATCTTTCTCTTCCATCAGAACTAAATGCTTTCATTCTGGAAAGGGTGGTAGAGTAGATGGCATGTTTTCTTTTTTGCCTTCCCTTTCTCTATCTTCTAATTATCCTTGGGGGACTGTGATCAAATTCCTTCTTCTTCTTGCTTTTACAACTTAAGCCCATTCGGCTATCAGTTTTGATTGCTGGACCCCTGGAGAGATCATCATCTCTTTACTTCCACAAACAATGCGACTTTGAGTTTACATTTTCATTAAGGTGAAAACTACAGCAAATAAATCCAAAAAACTTCCCCAGATTTCTTCCCACTTCACTGGTTGATTCTTTTCAGACTTCTTTTCTAGGCTCCCTTTCTCTTTTGGGACTTCCTTGGTGGCTCAGATGGTAAAGGATCCACCTGCAATGCAGGACACCCAGGTTCGATCTCTGGGTGGGGAAGATCCCCTGGAGAAGGGAATGGCAACCCACTGCAGTATTCTTGCCTGGAGAATCCCATGGACGGAGGAGCCTCATCTGTGGGGTTGCAAAAAGTTGGACATGACTGAGCAACTAACTCTTTCACTTTTGCTTACTCTTTTGAAGTTCTGAATATTTCAAGACATCCTCAGACCTCTTCTTTTCCTATCATGCCCCCAAGTCCAGAGTTGAAAGTACCATTTAATGTTGATGACCTCCAATGTATATCTCCATCCCAAACTCCTCCATGAACTGTGGTATGTTATATCCAAATGACATCTGGGAAGTATAATTAGCATGTCAGATTCAACATGGCCCCAAATGGAATTCTTGAACTCTGTCCCCATCCACAGCTTGTTTCTTGTCTAGTTGACCCTACCTCAATCATTAATACCATCATTCTTTCAATAAATCCTTAGGTGGTTGCCTACCATAAGGTGTTGAAAAGCTGTGTATTTTATTTTTTCACTACTCTTTGTCTTGGTTGTGAAACATGATTCAGTGGTGATACTCCAATAGGTATTATTACATTATACTCCAATAGATATTATTACATGTTGCTTACCATCAGTGTGTGGACAAGTTTGAGCATGTGTGTGAGTGGCTGAAGGTATATTGGAGGTGTGTAGGATGGACTGCCTTAAACGCCTGATGTTTTAAAGCTTTATAACATTTTATTTTATTTTTTTTCCTGTTTAACAATTTATTATTTATTTATTTTAATTTTATTTTATTTTTTAACTTTACAATGTTGTATTGGTTTTGCCATATATCAACATGAATCTGCCACAGGTATACACATGTTCCCCATCCTGAACCCTCCTCCCTCCCCGTACCATCGCTCTGGGTCGTCCCAGTGCACCAGCCCCAAGCATCCAGTATCATGCATCGAACCTGGACTGGCAACTCATTTCATATATGATATTATACATGTTTCAGTGCCATTCTCCCAAATCATCCCACCCTCTCCCTCTCCCACAGAGTCCAAAAGACTGTTCTATACATCAGTGTCTCTTTTGCTGTCTCATATACAGGGTTATATCTTGTTACCATCTTTCTAAATTCCATATATATGCGTTAGTATACTGTATTGGTGTTTTTCTTTTTGGCTTACTTCACCCTATATAATAGGCTCCAGTTTCATCCACCTCATTAGAACTGATGCAGAGAAAGCCTTTGACAAAATTCAACATCCATTTATGATAAAAACTCTCCAGAAAGCAGGAATAGAAGGAACATACCTCAACATAATAAAAGCTATATATGACAAACCCACAGCAAACATTATCCTCAATGGTGAAAAATTGAAAGCATTTCCCCTAAAGTCAGGAACAAGACAAGGGTGCCCACTTTCACCATTACTAGTCAACATAGTTTTGGAAGTTTTGGCCACAGCAGTCAGAGCAGAAAAAGAATTAAAAGGAATCCAAATTGGAAAAGAAGAAGTAAAACTCTCATTGTTTGCAGATGACATAATCCTCTACATAGAATACCCTGAAGACTCTACCAGAGAATTACTAGAACTAATCAATGAATATAGTAAAGTTGCAGGATATAAAATCAACACACAGAAATCCCTTGAATTCCTATACACTAATAATGAGAAAATAGAAAGAGAAATTAAGGAAACAATTCCATTCACCATTGCAATGAAAAGAATAAAATACTAAGGAATATATCTACCTAAAGAAACTAATATATATATTAGTTTATATATTATATTTTCTACATATATAGAAAACTATAAAACACTGGTGAAAGAAATCAAAGAGGACACTAATAGATGGAGAAATATACCATATTCATGGATTGGAAGAATCAATATAGTGAAAATGAGTATACTACCCAAAGCAATTTATAGATTCAATGCAATCCCTATCAAGCTACCAATGGTATTCTTCACAGAGCTAGAACAAATAATTTCACAATTTGTATGGAAATACAAAAAACCTCAAATAGCAAAAGCAATCTTGAGAAAGAAGAATGGAACTGGAGGAATCAACCTGCCTGACTTCAGGCTCTACTACAAAGCCACAGTCATCAAGACAGTATGGTACTGGCACAAAGACAGAAATATAGATCAATGGAGCAAAATAGAAAGCCCAGAGATAAATCCAAGCACCTATGGACACCTTATCTTTGACAAAGGAGGCAAGAATATACAATGGATTAAAGACAATCTCTTTAACAAGTGGTGCTGGGAAAACTGGTCAACCACTTGTAAAAGAATGAAACTAGAACACTTTCTAACACCATACACAAAAATAAACTCAAAATGGATTAAAGATCTAAACATAAGACCAGAAACTATAAAACTCTTAGAGGATAACATAGGCAAAACACTTTCCGACATACATCACAGCAGGATCCTCTATGACCCACCTCCCAGAATATTGGAAATAAAAGCAAAAATAAACAAATGGGACCTAATTAAACTTAAAAGTTTCTGCACAACAAAGGAAACTCTAAGCAAGGTGAAAAGACAGCCTTCAGAATGGGAGAAAATAATAGCAAATGAAGCAACTGACAAACAACTAATCTCAAAAATATACAAGCAACTCCTACAGCTCAATTCCAGAAAAATATATGACCCAATCAAAAAATGGGCCAAAGAACTAAATAGAAATTTCTCCAAAGAAGACCTATAGATGGCTAACAAACACATGAAAAGATGCTCAACATCACTCATTATCAGAGAAATGCAAATCAAAACCACTATGAGGTACCATTTCACGCCAGTCAGAATGGATGCGATCCAAAAGTCTACAAGCAATAAATGCTGGAGAGGGTGTGGAGAAAAGGGAACCCTCTTACACTGTTGGTGGGAATGCAAACTAGTACAGCCACTATGGAGAACAGTGTGGAGATTCCTTAAAAAACTGGAAATAGAACTGCCTTATGATCCAGCAATCCCACTGCTGGGCATACACACTGAGGAAACCAGAAGGGAAAGAGACACGTGTACCCCAATGTTCATCGCAGCACTGTTTATAATAGCCAGGACATGGAAGCAACCTAGACGTCCATCAGCAGATGAATGGATAAGAAAGCTGTGGCACATACACACAATGGAGTGTTACCCAGCTTTATAACATTTTAAATGAAGATGCTGTAGGCTCCAGCTGCAGGATTCCTATAACAGTATCTGCTGTTTACTGTGCTATAAGTACAATCTGCATCTTCTTGCCATGAAGGAGACGGCACAGTAAATGGTGCCTTCTGGGTATCAACAGGATTGGAGTGTTTTTCTGTGACTTCCAAAATAGGAATACATCCCTTCTTCTCTAATTCAAGTCCCTTTTCATTTTTTAAACCATTCTTTTTTGCTACTTTCCAATTCTTGTCCACAATCTGGTGGAGGATAGAAGGACAAATTTAATTTTAAGAGAGTAAAAATGTATTTTGTATTTTCCTCTTCACGACAAGAATCTGTGATCATCTATAAAACAGTGGAAACAGTCCAAAAAGATTAAAATGGAGGCTGCTGGAACCAGCTCTTCTATTTATTCCAAATGGCATTGAGCTGAACACACCCTTTTGACGTTTTTCCATTTTATTAACAAACACTTTGGAGTCCATTGCCTTTGAGGTTTATTTTTAATTTGAAAAATACAGATTTTATTTGCACATAGAAGTTCACGTGAAAAATTCAGACAGATATCCACAGGTCCCGACATACTGTCTTATGCTCTGGTGTTGGGAGCAAAAATTATCCATGTGGATCAGCTGTGAGCAATACTGTGCCAGTGGGTTCTGCTATCTGTGTAATGCAGGGTGTGTAGCCAGGGGAAAAGTGAGCTGTTAATTTTGTTTTGTACTTATCTGTAAGTTTGCATGTGCAGCCAGTGTTGAAACACACATGGCAACAGAGTGTAAGACAGTTAATCCCAAGCAGGAGAGCCTCTAAAAACCATTTGCATTTTATTCTGGAAAGAATTTCTTTTGAACATGGAGGCATTTGATCATCTGAAAATCTAAAATTATTTATAAAAACAGAGGCTTGAAATGAATAACTTCTTTAGGTAGAACTAGACAGGTACTAGAACTTTTTACCCTGGCTTCTGTCTCATTTCCTGTCTTTCCCAGTATACAAACCTCTCAGCCTAATTCGTACATATGGGCTACTGATGTTAGTAGGAGTGGGCTGAAAGAAGTTAGAGATTTGGTTCCAAATCTCTATTTTGGTATTTGGTTCCAAATCTCTATTTGGTATTTTACAGTTTCTCAGCCATGATGTAGAAAGTAGAAAGGGGCTGTAATGGTAGCTAGCATTCCTTGAGCACCTTTTGCATGCAGAGTGCTGAAGTTGCCATTTTCATTTATTCAGCAAATGCATTTGAGCATCTGTAGTCTACCAGTGCCGTTCTAAGGATGGGAACTGTAGTTGTGAATAAGATAACATTCCTGCTTTCATCAAACTTATGTTCCAGTGGAGATATATCTATATACCTCTGCTTTTTTATACATCTATATCTATAAACAAATAAATAAAAATATTCTAATAGTGATGAGAGGTATGAAGAAAATAAAACAGAATTTGGGGCTAGAGAGGTAGTTTCAGGTGTGTGTGTGGCATGTGTTGTGTTTGTCTAAGGGAGCTGCTATCAGAGTTATGATTCCAGTGAGGCCAGAATGAGGAGCAAGGAATCACTGCTTTGAGCAGAGGGAGGAGCTTTCCAGGGAGAAGGACCAGCCAGAGCAGGGGCTTTGATAACAGAATGGGCCTTGTGTATGTATAGATAGATAGATAGATAGATAGCAGATCTCTCTGAAAAGATCATGCAAGCTGCTATGGAGTGAATGGATCATGGTGGGAGCGAGGTTGGGAGCAGGTGGTGGAGTTAGAAAGCTGGGGGTTAGGGCTCCACAGATGCCGGACTCCATGGTTGGTCCACCATCCTGTGCTGCCCACAGACTGTGTGGGTCCACAGTGAGGTGATGACAGAAATGTCACACATAGACAGAGCTACTTGACAGTAATTGTACGTCTGTTGGATCTAATGAGCAAAAATTAGAGCTTTCATTGTGTATGCTAATTTGTCTGATAATTTGCATTATATTTTAATGTATTGGTTCCCAATAGACTGGAAATTTTGAAACAAAACGCACCCCGTTCTTCTTGCTCTTGTCCTCCTTGTCCTCCTACCTCCTATTTAGGAGGTAAAGTTGATGTGCTTAGCATAGTAGCTCCTGAAGTTGGCTTAAAATCAGAGCCATCCAGGACAGTAAACATTCATTTGAATGTGGGAGGATTTTGAATTGATAGGTATGTGAAGCCCCACTGGGCCTTTATATTTAACACACACATGCATGTAAACACACAAAAACACACATTTATAAGCATCTACATACACATCTACACACACATGCATGCACACACAGAGACACCCTCCCCAGGTAATTCTGCTGTGCTAAGGTTTGAGAATCACTACTGTAGAATTGTATACCCCCTTTGAAGTAAATAGACAGGATGTTAAGAACACAATATTTTTAATTTAGAAAGCAGGCAGTTTCAGTTTCTCATGAAAAATCAAGAATTAGCTTTCTGTGCCAAATACAAGCAGACATAAACATACTTGCTTATTTACACACTGGATATACTTCTGAAAGGGAAAAGAACATTATCTAAGAAGACAGAGAAGTATTTACAGTCTAAATTAAGTCTTTGTGTAATAAGAATATATTCAATCTTTTTTAAAAAAATTATATTATTTTTCCTATTTTGAAGTGAGTTAAATGACCTCATTGTTGTATCACTTTCACAATATATCACTGGATAAAAATGGGTTCAATGCTAAGTTTATTTTTTAAACTCTATATTGAATCATTATATTAAAAGTCTAAACTCATGATAAGCTTTTCCCACACTTTCCTTGACATCATTCCCAGCAAAGTACTGTGATCTGAACAGGACTTCTGACCAAATCTACCAGGTGAGAGTTTCCCATTCTTTACCAGGAAAGGGTAAGAAACATTTTTCAAATCGTGTTACTTCTTGGACACTTTTTGAGAAAGAAAGTTATAAACCATTGTGGAGACCTTAAAAGTGACTAGCCTCAAATCAAAAGTAAAAGATGAGGTTGATAAAAAAGAAAATAAAGCTGGCATTTGACTGTCAGCTCATAGAGTGATGAAGTGGTTTCTAACTGAATAATGGGGAAACTCAAGTTTCAGTGTGGAGACGTGTGCTCAGCTGCCTAACAGCCAGAGAGCAGCCAGCATTTTTTCACCTCTTTGTTGCTAGATCTTGAAACATATCTTTTCTTTAAGCATTCCAGGCTTCTCTTTTTTTCCCATTTGTCCTGGGAATGACAGCAAGATGGTATTATAAAATGGGAGAAGGAGAGGGAGGGAGAAAATGAGGGGACAGAACGGAGAGAGGAAACGGTTGTTAGAAAATTTGTCTGCCAGTATCTGTGCTTGTCAAGGTCTTTTTCTTCTAGCTAGAGGGGGAAATACCATTCTCTTTTCCCAAGCAATTATAGGCCCCAAAGATTGAAACTTGGTATATAGCTCTTTAATCTCAGCAGATATTTACGGTTAAACATTAGACTTTTAGGATTCCAGATGTCAGGGTATTAAAATATAAAGGCACAGTGGAGTCTCAGAAAATATTAGAATCTTTGGGATATGTGATGGCAGGGATTTTTATCCTGAGCAGAGGAGGATGAAGCTTCCAGGGATACTTTGTAAGATCCAAAGAGCCCCTTTTTTCCACCTTACTCTCTCCTTCCTCATGACTTGTCTGGGCAGTGAATGGCATCACAAGATTTGATTGCATTTTGACATAATCCACACTGTGAATCGGAAGGATTTTCCTGTGTGATTTGTAAAGGGTGAAGTATTGTAGACAGGCATTATGATCTATGGAAACAATTTCCCTTTCCTTTCTTCAATCTAAACATCTTATTCCTGTGATGCTCTTGTACCTCAGCCCTACCATTAACAAGTAATACTTGTTGAGTGTATTTCTGACTCTCTGCTAAGAGTTTTGGATGAATGATCTCATTATTAGGGTAGAATGGACAGGATCTACCCTAAGAGATATTTTTGTCCACTCCATTTTTTCCATGTGGAAGCTGATGTAGAGACATAGGCAACTTGTCCAAGTCGTAGACCACTTAATAGAAGATTCATGGCTGAACCCATGTCTTTAACACTATAGAGTACTGTACATAGTACCCTCCTTCAATGTTTTCTTGATTCTTCCTCTAGATTGTCCAGGGTAACCTCTCTGAGTTCTGTCAACTTTTCTCACACACAAAGCTCTGTCTACGCAGAACAAAGCAAACTGAAACTGTGTAATTATTCCAGCAATTATCCACCCCAACTAACAATAATAATAGTTACCATTTATCTGGCATATTCCATGTGCCACACATTATGCTAAGTGGCTTATAAACATACCCATTTATCCCTACAACAGCCTTAACATGTAGGGATTATTATCCCTTTCAGCACTGGAAGGAATAGGGGTTTAGAAAAGTTAACTAATTTTTCATGGTCCCGCAGCTAGAATGTGTAGAACCAAGATTTATATCTGTATGTGTCTGACTCCAAAGTCTGGGCTTGTAAACATTTCTAGATAATTGTCATCGTGTGGTCTGAATCATCTGGTGGTACGCTGTACAAAGATATATTTTAACTGAATAATTCATTTATTTCTACTTTACATGGTAGGAAATAGATGTTTAGATTTTTAAAAAAACTGTCAATTACTATAACATTTTGGAAAGACAATGTAATAGCAACCACACAGAAACCCTATATATATATGTGTGTGTGTGTGTGTATTTATGTATATAGCCATTTTCTGTGAACAGACTAAATGGATTCTGTCACATCCAAGAAAAGCATTTTGCAGCATTAACCACTGGATGTTGAGTGACAGAAATAGCCTTGTATGGAGAAAAAGCTTTGGTCATGAGACCAAAAGAATATTATTGTAATTTTTCTGTAGCTTCTCTGTTTCCTCCAATTAATTAATGTAGAGCTTTTTTCCAACTTAGATAAATGTTTACTGAGTACTCAGTGATAACAAAGCACTGTGTACTGTTGGAGTAGTCTAGAAGAGACATCAAGTTAGATAAGAATGGAAGTCATATATGAAAGAGAGAAATCAAGAGTTGTATTTAGAAGCAACAGACACAGGGCTTCCTGTGTGTTGCAATGTAACAGCTCCCTTGTGGGATGCTTTCTGCTCCCACATACAGCTAGGACTCCATCTCTTTATGTCTTTGCTTCATCTAACACTCAATTCCATTACAGCTTGTCTCATGCTCTATGGTCATCAATTTACAAGCCTGCCTTCTCTCCAGACTGAGTACCTTGAAGGCAAACATCTTTGAAATTTTAGTACAATCTTTGGAACATAATAGGTGCCCAGCAAATCTTTGCTGAATAAAGGAATAAATGAATATATAGGTGACTAAGTGAGTGTAAAATTTAAGAGTTGAAGTTTGCCAGGCAACTGTTTTGCAAAATATGTTTTGTAAACTTAATCAATGTATGATTTTTAAAAAATTAATTTATTGGTTATAATTGGAGGCTAATTACTTTACAATATTATGGTGGTTTTTGCCATATATGATTTGTTTTTGTATTTTTAAAGAGTGCGTCCCTTTCTCTTATCTCAGGAGACTGTGAAAATGTGATGCTTCACCAGATAAATGTTGAAACCTCTGACCATTCCCATTTTGAAGATTCATCATGTACATTAAAATATTAAAGGTTCTATTAAGTCTTGAAATTAAAAAAAAAATACTGCTTAACTTTGTGTTATCCAGTATTTATCAACTTTTTGGATACAGACTACATTTTTACACTACACATGAGTACTTCTTGAAACTCAGTTCAGTTCAGTCACTCAGTTGTGTCTGACTCTTTGCGACCCCATGGACTGCAGCATGCCAGGCCTCCCTGTCCATCATCAACTCCTGGAGTTTACTCAAATTCATGTCCATTGAGTCGGTGATGCCATCCAACCATCTCATCCTCTGTTGTTCCCTTCTCCTCCCACCTTCAATCTTTCCCAGCATCAGGGTCTTTTTCAACAAGTTAGCTCTTTGCATTAGGTGGCCAAAGTATTGAAGTTTCAGCTTTAACATCAGTCCTTCCAATAAATATTCAGGACTGATTTCCTTTAGGATAGACTGGTTGGATCTCCTTGTAGTCCAAGGGACTTTCAAGAGTCTTCTCCAACACCACAGTTCAAAAGCATCAATTCTTTGGTGCTCAGCTTTCTTTATAGTCCAACTCTCACATCCATACATGACTACTGGAAAAACCATAGCTTTGACTAGATGAACCTTTGTTGGAAAAGTAATGTCTCTGCTTTTTAATAAGCTGTCTAGATTGGTCATAACTTTTCTTCCAAGGAGCAAGCATCTTTTAATTTCATAGCTTCCACCACCATCTGCAGTGATTTTGGAGCCCCCCAAAATAAAATCTGTCACTGTTTCCACTATTTCCCCATCTATTTGCCATGAAGTGATGGGACCAGATGCCATGATCTTAGTTTCCTGAATGTTGAGTTTTAAGCCAACTTTTTCACTCACCTCTTTCACTTTCATCAAGAGGCTCTATAGTTCTTCACTTTCTGCCACAAGGGTAGTATCACCTGCATATCTGAGGTTATTGATATTTCTCCCGGCAATCTTGATTCTAGCTTGTGCTTCATCCTGTCCAGCATTTCTCCTTGAAATCAGTGTATGTCAGAATTCATTTTGGGGAATATTATCTCATATTAATCCATTTGCCTGCAGAAATAACATGCCAGTTGAAAAGAAATGATAAGATTACAGTATTTTGTATTTTGATGGTTTCTGGAAGGTCAATCAATTCTACTTCCTACTTCCCATTCAATGCAAAGATGGCCTCTATTGGTAGCTTTCTCAGAAAGTGGGAATTCATTCTCTTACAAGACTGCCAACTATATTCTGATTAATTTTAGTTGTTAGGGTCTTCCTGCTATGATTCCTACCCACCGATCTAGTTTGCTTTCTGGTTACAGAGTATAAGTAGTTCTTTCCATATTGCAGCTTTTTATATATTCAAAGGCAGTTAAACAGTGATCTTATAATAAACAAATATACCTCTTTCAAGCAAATAAATTCTAAATTTTTCTGTTAGTCAACATATGACAAACTTTTTCAGAATTTTGCTTTCTAAACTGTCTTGTTTTGATGTTCCTTAACTTGTTGATGATTTTTCAAAATGTAGAAACCAGGACTTACCATTGCCTATCCAGAATAGCATTGTCCAATAGAAATAATAATGAAAATGGCAAGAGTAATTTAAATTTTCTAGGGTCCAGGTTAAAATAAAAAAAGGAAAAAGAAACAGGTGAAATTTAATTTAATAATATATTTTATTTAATCCAATAAATTCAAGGTATTATTTTGATGTATAATCAGTGTAAAATTATAGACATATTTGCATTTCTTTTTTCATACTGTCTGTGAAATTTCACATGCATTTTGCAGTTATAACACATCTCAATTCAGAAACTACATTTTCATCAGGAATATTTGATCTGTATCTGCTGCTGCTGCTAAGTCGCTTCAGTCGTGTCCGACTCTGTGCGACCCCATAGACGGAAGCCCCCCAGGCTCCCCCATCCCTGGGATTCTTCAGGCAAGAACAGTGGAGTGGGTTACCATTTCCTTCTCCAATGCATGAAAGTGAAAAGTGAAAAGGAAGTTGCTCAGTTGTGTCCGACTCTTAGCGAGCCCATGGACTACAGCCTACCAGGCTCCTCCATCCATGGGATTTTCCAGGCAAGAGTACTGGAGTGGGTTGCCATTGCCTTCTCCGGATCTGTATCTAGATTTCATAAACTTCACAACTCAAAAGTAGATGCATGTACAAGTTGTTCCAAATATACCTAAACATTTTCATAACTAAATTATCAGTTTTACACTTTTAAATTATATTTAATTAAAGTTATATACAATTTAAAATTTAGTTCTTGCACTAGTCATATTACAAGGGCTAAATGTATGTAGATGAGTATTTCTTCCTTTGTTCTGGAGGAACAAGTATTAAAGAAAATTGATATTTTAAGCCTTTGTGCTAGACTTTGTTAAATTTCATTTTTGTAAGTCATTTTTATCAGATACATCTGATGTTTCATCAGATACATCTTTGGACTCTAGGATTAGAAACTAACCACAGAATTAGAGACCACCTAATTGGTTCTGAGCATGTAGCTCAAATCAGTAGAAGAGATAAACTTGACTTATGGGGATAATCTGTCATTAGAATAACCTACAGTATAAAATATCCAGTCTTCTAAACAAATCATCAAGGTTTTCTGAGAGTGGGAATTTTACTACTCAGAATTTTACTATTTCCCAATCCTTTATTGAGCATTCACATTTCTGCAGAAGGAAATGGCAACCCACTCCAGTATTCTTGCATGGGAAAACCCTGGACAGAGGAGCCTGGTGGGCTATAGTCCATGGGGTCGCAAGAGTTGGACATGACTTAGCGACTAAACCACCACCACCACCATTCACATTTCTATGCTTTGTCATGGGCTTCCTTGATGGTTCAGAGGTAAACAATCAACCTGCCAATGCAAGAGATGTGGGTTTGATCCCAGGGTTGGGAAAATCCCCTGAAGAAGAAAAAGGAAGCCCAATCCAGTATGGTTGCCTGGGAAATCCTATGGACAGAGTAGACTGGTGGGCTATGGTACATAGGGTCACAAGAGGTCAGACTCGATTTAGCGACTAAACAACAACAGTGCTCTGTTATATGAGAAGCAGTAACATCAGTGCTCCACAAGAGGGGCTATTTTTGAGTGTAACTAAGTGAAATTTCTTGTTTTTGCCATGATAAGATACTGGCTCTCTCCTTTCTCTTTTTCATTTTCTTGTCTTTTCTTTATTTCACCCTTCCTCCCCTGCTCTCTGGCTTGGATTATTTCTGCCTTGGATTATATCTCTGCCAGGAATTCATGGAATAGTAAACTGTGGTCTTATTCTTAAAATTTTAATAATGGAGGAATCCTTCAGTACTGCTTTTATTCCTTTGGTACAAAAATTATTGAAAGCTTTAGAAGGCAGAGGCTCAGAGTTTAGCTGATTTTGTGCCTAAGACAGATGTTGTTAGTGATTTTGATTATTTTGTGTGTGTATGCATTTTAATGGAAGGAAATACTTCCATTAGGCAGCCCCACCAAAAAGTAAAGCGATTTTGCCTTACCATGTGTACTAAATAAGTTCACGACTGAGACCTTCTGATATCGATATTATGAATCTGAAATATCCTTTGATTTAGTTTAAGTTTTTTCTCTATGTATTTGCACACTTGCTAGATGTAAAATCAATGCTATTTTGTGACAAACAGTAATTAAAATATCCTAGAAACATATATGGATGGACCAAAATTTTTTAAAAGGTCAAAAATGGATACCAAATGCATTTAAAAACTTAGTTTATAACTAAGATGACATTTTAAATCATGGGAAAATAGAAGTTACTGATGTTGAGGCATTTGGTTAATCACTCAGGGAAAAAAATTAGGAACTCACATTTTTCCCTTTATAAAAATTAATTTCATATGGATTCAAGGTGAAAAAATATATGGAATAACCAGGAAATATTGGTAAGGTTATATATATTCTTAGTTATAGAGATTTTTCTTAGCATGAAATAAAAATCTACTACACATATGTAAATGTTTGATAAATTTGTCTTGCATGAATTTAAAAGGTCTGCAAAGGATATTAAAAACACTTAAAAATTAGAAAAAAAATTACAACTCATATAGAAAAGGGCTAATCTTAACATAGAAAAATATTCTTACTAATATTTAAGAAAAAAACTATTCAAAATATATTCAAATAATTTTGAACTTCATTTCACAGATAAATAAATACAAATGCCAAAAAACATACAGAAAGCCACACAAAACACAGAAAATGAGAAAGATGAGTTCTTTCTTAATCAGAGCATAGGTTAGGAGGTTTTACATGAGTTGAGCTGCCTGGACTGTGTCCACTTGCTAGATGGGCAACTCCAAGAAAGCTTCTAGTTTCTCTGAGCCTCAGTTTCCTCATTTAGGAAGCAGAAACATTAATAGTATATACCTACATGTCTGGGCTTCTCTAGTGGCCCAGTGGTAAAGAATCCGCCTGCAACGCAGGAGACCCAGGAGACGCGTGTTCGATCCCTGGGTTGGGAAGATCCTCTGGAGGAGGGCATGGCAACTCACTCCAGTATTCTTGTCTGGAGAATTCCACGGACAGAGGAACTGGTGGGCCACAGTCCATAGGGTCGCAAAGAGTTGGACATGACTGAAGCGACTGAGCACACACTCACTTAGATGATTATTTTAAGGATTACAAGACAGCAACTCAACAAAAGTATCCACCACTACTACTAAGACAGTGATGACCATTGCCACTGTATTTACTATTAATATGTTTATTTTCACAGTCATGTTGGCAACTGAAGGTCTATACTTTGACTTCCACAACTCCATTTTTAGGAAATTATCCTAAAATTTTTTGTGAAATGAATAAAAAAGACAGTGAAACACATACAATGAAAAAGAAAAGACTGTCTTTACCCTCAGCAATCCTGATCTTCAGTGCTGCCCCTTAGAGGGAAGTTGCCGTTTTTAAAAATCATGTATATGTATTACTTATTATTTTAATAAGAATAATGACAGTAAAACTCATTTATATAACAAATGGGAATCCTGAAATATGAGTTGGTTATTATGTAAAGCATGTCAGGAAAAAGGACACAGAAGAAAAGAAATTTTCCTAGACCTAGAAGCCAATCTCTCTACTACAGAATTACGGACTCCCTGTAGGACCCAATTCCAATTTGCTTAACTCCCTCACAGGAAAAATATTAATGAAATTGAATATAAGTTCCTGAAAGTAATTGCCATGGAGAAAGGGAGATGAAGCTGACTTTTTTTTTTTTTTTTTTCCTGTGGCTGTGGATAATCTCTTCCCTTTTGGGTGATATTGGTGAGATGCAACTTTCCTTAGGTACAGCCCATGAGGACCCATCCCTACATCTAGGCCATATTCTGTCTTCTTGTTTGAGCACTTTAGAAGCAAAGGAGCAGATCCTGGAGTTATAAAACTCACAATGCCTATAAGCTACTCAGCTGCTCACCTGGCTTGGGATGGACATTAAGTAAGTACTAGTGACCACTGGCTTGTTTGTCCCATTTATCCTGCCTCTGCTGGGCTGATGACTTGAACATTTGAGCATCCATCTTAACTGGTTCTTTTACCAGTTTTCTGCTGCCATGAAAGATTATGTAAATGTAGTGGAGTGGGTGAAAGTCGCTCAGTTATGTCCGACTCTTTGCAACTTCATGGACTTTAGCCCTCCAGGCTCCTTGGTCCATGGGTTTCTCCATGAAAGATACTGAAGTAGGTTGCCATTCCCTCTTCCAGGGGATCTTCCTGACCCAGGAATCAAACCTGGGTCTGCTGCATTGCAGGCAGGTTCTTTACTGTCTGAGCCACCAGGGAAGCCCACTAAATGTAGTGGCTTAAAAGAACACCCATGATTGTCTCATAGTTCTACAAGTCAGAAGTCTGGATACTTGGCTGGTTTCTCTGCTTAGAGCCTCTCAAGGCTGTAATTTAGCTATTGACAGGACTGCATTTCTTTCTTGAGTCTTTCTGGATGAATCCACTTCCAATATGACTCTTGGCCCCGATTCAGTTCCATGCGACTATAGGACAAAGATTTCTATTCCCTTGCTGATTGTAGGCTGAGAAGGGCATAGGTGGGGCTCCTGCTTAAAGTTTAGGTCTACCCACTCTCCCTGACTGTGACCCACTTCACCTGCAAAGCCAGCATCGGTGGCTTGTGTCTGTCTCATGCTTTGAATTTCTCTTGCCTTCTCTTCTGCAGCATCTCTCTGATTCTAGCTAGTGAAAGTTCTTTGCTTTTAAGAATTTATAGGGCTCAATTGAGCCCACACAGATAAACTTCCCATTTCAAGATCCACAAACTTAATCACATAACCAAAGTCCTTTTGCCATATTCACATGTTCAAGAAGAGGGTGTGGACACGTCCAAACGTGAGGTTTTTACTCAGGTTGCCATAGTTCTTTGAAAAGCCATAGTTGTTGTTTTAGAAGGTAGAAGAGCAAGAGCTAGTAAGCTGGAATACGGATGCTACCTCTGAAAGATTTCTTTTTTCTCAGAAAAGAAGGAAGACCTGGTTTATCTGATTTCAGAGGTATTATAGAAATATGGAGGACTCCGTATCCTGTCTCCAGAAAGAACATCAGGTTTTGATGGAAAAATTATCAGTAGAACAGTATTTATTTGATATGATTATGTAACATTATGATTCTTAAGCTTATTTTTGTCTCACTTTTGTTAAAATTTGAAGCAAAAAATATTATACAGGCATACCTCAGAGATACTGCAGCTTTGGTTCTGGATTGCCCAATAAAGTGAATATCACAAAAGGCAGGTCATAGAAATGTTTTGGTTTCCCAGTACATATTAGAGTTATGCTTACATTATTCTGTAGTCTCTTAAATGTGCAATAACATTTATATAAAAAAAGCAATAATACAAATCCCTTCATTAAAAAATACTTATTGCTAAAAAATGCTGAACAGCTTCTGAACCTTCAGTGATTTGTCATCTTTTTGCTGGTAGAGGGATTGAACTATTGTGATAATAACCCATATATGACACAGAGACACAAAGTGAGCAAATGCTGTTGGGAAAATGGCACTGACAGACCTACTTCATGGGGGGTTGCCACACGGCTTCAATTTGTAAAAATCTCAGTACTTGCAGAGTGTAACAAAATGAGGTGTGCTTGTGTCTCAATATGCATTTGAATATGTATTTTTAAACATTAATTTTTTTAGAGTAAAGTTGCTTTACAATATTTTGTTAGTTTCTACTGTACAACAAAGTGAATCAGCTATATGTATACATATATCCCCTCCTTTTTGGATTTCCTCCTCATTTAGGTCACCTTGGAGCATTGAGTAGAGTTCCCTGTGCTATGCAGTAGGTTCTCAATAGTTATCTATTTCATATATAGTATCAGTACTGTGTGTGTGTGTATATATATATATATATATATATACACACACACACACACATATGTCCATCCCAGTCTCCCAGTTCATCACCTCCTTTCCCCCTTGGTAACCAACCATACATTTGTTACATGTGTTTTAACTATGACTTTATTATAAACTGTCATTGATTGATCCTTTTGAACTGTGGTGTTGGAGAAGACTCTTGAGAGTCCCTTGGACTGCAAGGTGATCAAACCAGTCGATCCTGAAAGAAATCACTCCTGAATATTCATTGGAAGGACTAATGCTGAAGCTGAAACTCCAGTACTTTGGCCACCTGCTGTGAAGAACTGACTCATGCAAAAGACCCTGATGCTGGGAAGACTGAAGGCAGGAGGAGAAGGGTCAACAGAGGATAAGATGGTTGGATGGCATCACCAACTCAGTGGATGTGAGTCTGAGCAAGCCCCAGGAGTTGGTGATGGACAGGGAAGTCTGGCATGCTGCAGTCCATGGGGGGTCGCAAAGAGTTGGAAACAACTGAGCAACTGAACTGAACTGTCGTTGATTATTTACCATGATAGTACTTCGAAATACAGCCTCAGTCACCAAATTACCCCTGAGTTAAGGGAACAGAATGTAGGCATTAGGAACTCCTGAATGTCCAGTGCTTGGTGATGCTTGGTGACACAAATGTAAACTTTGGTAGTAAGGGAAAACAGCTAGTTTTCCCTTGCTCTCTCAGACACATCGATAGCCCACCCAAATAGCTGAGTATGAACCTGCAAAAGCTTAGATGAGGGAGCACTGCATTTTGCAGCAATTAATTTTGCAGAGGAAGCAGTCTGTTTAAAGATGCCTGCAGCACTCACTGAAATGGGGGCTGTTTTTCAAGGCCACCAGAGCTGCGGTGGGCTCAGGCTGGTTCATCAACAAAAAATGCTAGAATATGGCCTCCTGGGTTTTGCAAAAGGAGGGACTGGAGGGGCAATGAATTATGCTCACCTGCTAGAGCTGGGTGAAGTCTGTAATTGTTTAGCCCCCTAGCACTCCCCTGCAAGGGTTAAAATGACAGAGATATTAGTTGGAGATGGCTAAAATTGTTGGTTTGAAGCTCTCGGCAATACGCAGACTGTTATTTACCGGACTTGGTCGATTTACTTCTTAATGCAATAATGACCTGTGAAATGAAACGTGAGCTAGACAATTGTTCCTCATTGTTTCCAGTAAAACAGCCCTTCATACCCCATTAAACCACCATTAATTCCATATGAAAGAGTCACGCACAAGTGCAGGATGGTCTCTCTTTCTCGGACATTCCTGCTCCTGTGCTCCAGTTTTATTTTTCTCCTTTTACTTCGTATTTCCCCTTTTCTTCCTCTTTCCCTCCATTTCTCCAAATGGAATATGGACATCCTGGAGTCCATGGTAGGAAATTCTTCCAAAGGAGTTACATCTCCTCCCAGAACAGGGGCAAGGTTTCAGTTGCCAAACCTCCACCTGGCTCTGTGTTTGCCTTGGACATGAAAATAGCTACAGAAACAGAAGAGTTTTGAAAAACAAGCAGCAGTTGTTTAGTCTTGTTTAAAAAAAGATCCAGATGCCTGTTCCAGATGGATAGGTGTTCGTCTTCCCACACTGGTTGCCAAGGAACTGCCTCCAGGTAAGCCAGCCATGTGGATGGGTGATACACTTTCTCTGACCTCAGGAGGGGTCCTTCCCACATCAGGGGCACACAGGAGACACAGGCAGCCCCTCTCTGTTCCAGGAACCTGAATAGTTTTGAGCTGCTTTCCCTTATCCTGGGACCAATTCTAACTCCCCTGTAACAAAGGCCCCAGCCTGGAAGCACTAAGCCACGTGGCATGATAGCTGCTTCTGGAGCATTTCTTCTCCCTGACTCTTTTGTCCTTATACTGGCACCCATCTTAATTTTTTTCACTGACACTGTGGAATGCTTTGCTATTCATTTTTCATTTTACTGAAACCAAGCAAGGCCCCTCTGTGTCTCTCATTTATTGTTTGTAGGAAAAAGACTGTAGTCTCCTAGACTTTTCTGGAGTTCCAAAGAGCAGACTCAAGCAGTTACTAATTAGGGAAATGAGGGAATGCAGAAACAGAGGAAAAGCAGTCAAGAAAAAATCAGTTCAGTTCAGTTGCTCAGTTGTGTCCGATTCTTTGCAAG
This sequence comes from Bubalus bubalis, assembly GCF_019923935.1. Classification (NCBI taxonomy): domain Eukaryota; kingdom Metazoa; phylum Chordata; class Mammalia; order Artiodactyla; family Bovidae; genus Bubalus; species Bubalus bubalis. The sequence goes on from NC_059158.1 coordinate 27,966,784, forward strand.
CCCATGAATCGCAGCACGTCAGGCCTCCCTGTCCATCACCAACTCCCGAAGTTTACTCAAACTCATGTCCATCAAGTCGGTGATGCCATCCAGCCATCTCATCCTCTGTCGTCCCCTTCTCCTTCTGTCCCCAATCCCTCCCAGCATCAGTCTTTTCCAATGAGTCAACTCTTCGCCTGAGGTGGCCAAAGTACTGGAGTTTCAGCTTCAGCATCGGTCCTTCCAATGAACACCTAGGACTGATCTCCTTCAGAATGGATTGGTTGGATCTCCTTGCAGTCCAAGGGATTCTCAAGAGTCTTCTCCAACACCACAGTTCAAAATAATCAATTTTTCGGTGCTCAGCTTTCTTCACAGTCCAACTCTTATATCCATACGTGGCTACTGGAAAAACCATAGCCTTGACTAGATGGACCTTTGTTGGCAAAGTAATGTCTCTGCTTTTCAATATGCTATCTAGGTTGGTCATAACTTTCCTTCCAAGGAGTAAGCGTCTTTTAATTTCATGGCTGCAGTCACCATCTGCAGTGATTTTGGAGCCCCCCAAATAAAGTCTGACACTGTTTCCACTGTTTCCCATCTATTTCCCATGAAGTGATGGGGCCAGATGACATGATCTTCATTTTCTGAATGTTGAGCTTTAAGCCAACTTTTTCACTCTCCTCTTTCACTTTCATCAAGAGGCTTTTGTGTTCCTCTTCACTTTCTGCCATAAGGGTGGTGTCATCTGCATATCTGAGGTTATTGATATTTCTCTTGGCAATCTTGATTCCAGCTTGTGCTTCTTCCAGCCCAGCGTTTCTCATGATGTACTCTGCATATAAGTTAAATAAGCAGGGTAACAATATACAGCCTTGACATACTCCTTTTCCTATTTGGAATCAGTCTGTTGTTCCATGTCCAGTTCTAATGGTTGCTTCCTGACCTGCATATAGGTTTCTCAAGAGGCAGGTCAGGTGGTCTGGTATTCCCATCTCTTTCAGAATTTTCCACAGTTTGTGTGATCCACACAGTCAAAGGCTTTGGCATAATCAATAAAGCAGAAATAGATGTTTTTCTGGAACTCTCTTGCTTTTTCGATGATCCAGCGGATATTGGCAATTTGATCTCTGGTTCCTCTGCCTTTTCTAAAACCAGCTTGTACATCTGGAAGTTCACGGTTCACGTATAGTTCAGTGATTAAAACCGAATGCTAGTTTTATCACTTGGGCTTCCCTGGTGGCTCAGATGATAAAGAATCTGCCTGCAATGTTGGAGGTTTGGGTTCAATCCTTGGATCAAAAGGATCCCCTGGAGAAGGGAATGGCAACCTGCTCCTGTATTCTTGCCTGGAGAATTCCATGGACAGAGGAGCCTAGTGGACTATAGTCAGTGGGGTCACAAAGAGTCAGACATGACTGAGCAACTAACACTTTCAGTTTTATCACTAGGACTAAACCTACTCCTAGTTCCCTCAAGAGATATGCATATCAATCTGATACACATCTTTGAATTGTTCTGTGGAAACTAAGACACTTCCCCTACCCCAGGTGAAGGAAGGTGAGTGCATGCTTACTTAGCACAAGCATATAGACTCCAGACTGGTTGGAACCAGAGGTTGATTAAGATTCCTGAAACATCATCCTGTTAGCTCACCACCAACCAATCAGAAGAAAATCATGCCCCTTGCAGCTCTCACCCCCAGATGTTGCCTTTTCCTGGAAACCATCAGGGAGTTTGGGTCTTTTGATCATGAGCTACCCAGTCTCCTTGCTTGATGTCCTGCAATAAATGCTGGACTTCTCCACAACCTGGGTTCAGAGATTGTCTCAGGTGTGTGTTGGGCAAAGAAGCCCAAGTTCAGTTCAGTAACATTGCTGTTTGCAGGGTCCCTACATGACTCTTCTGCCTCTCTGGTCACATTGTCTGTCAAATGGCCTCAGTGTTGTTCTTCTGAGGACTCCTGTGATTATATTTAGAACTGTTGGGAGAAGTGTCAGTCAGTCAGTTCAGTCGCTCAGTCATGTCCGACTCTTTGCAACGCCATGAATCGCAGCACGCCAGGCCTGCCTGTCCATCACCAACTCCCGGAGTTCACTCAGACTCACATCTATCGAGTCAGTGATGCCATCCAGCCATCTCATCCTCTGTCGTCCCCTTCTCCTCCTGCCCCCAATCCCTCCCAGCATCAGAGTCTTTTCCAATGAGTCAATTCTTTGCATAAGGTGGCCAAAGTACTGGAGTTTTAGCTTTAGCATGAGCCCTTCCAGTGAACACCCAGGACTGATCTCCATTAGGATGGACTGGTTGGATCTCCTTGCAGTCCAAGGGACTCTCAAGTCTTCTCCAGCACCACAGTTCAAAAGCATCAATTCTTCCACGCTCAGCTTTCTGCACAGTCCAACACTCACATCCATACATGACTACTGGAAAAACCATACCCTTGACTAGACAGACCTTTGTTGGCAAAGTAATGTCTCTGCTTTTGAATATGCTATCTAGGTTGGTCATAACTTTCCTTCCAAGGAGTAAGCGTCTTTTAATTTCATGGCTGCAATCACCATCTGCAGTGATTTTGGAGCTCCCCAAAATAAAGTCAGCCACTGTTTCCCCATCTATTTGCTGTGAAGTGATGGGGCCAGATGCCATGATCTTCGTTTTCTGAATGTTGAGATTTAAGCCAACTTTTTCACTCTCCTCTTTCACTTTCATCAAGAGGCTTTTTAGTTCCTCTTCACTTTCTGCCATAAGGGTGGTATCATCTGCATATCTGAGGTTATTGATATTTCTCCCAGCAATCTTGATTCCAGCTTGTGCTTCTTCCAGCCCAGCGTTTCTCATGGTGTACTCTGCATATAAGTTAAATAAGCAGGGTGACAATATACAGCCTTGACATACTCCTTTTCCTATTTGGAATCAATCTGTTGTTCCATGTCCAGTTCTAAAGGTTGTTTCCTGACCTACATATAGGTTTTTCAAGAGGCAGGTCAGGTGGTCTGGTATTCCCATCTCTTTCAGAATTTTCCACAGTTTATTATGATCCACACAGTCAAAGGCTTTGGCATAATCAATAAAGCAGAAATAGATGTTTTCCTGGAACTCTCTTGCTTTTTCAATGATCCAGCGGATATTGGCAATTTGATCTCTGGTTCCTCTGCCTTTTCTAAAACCAGCTTGAACATCTGGAAGTTCATGGTTTACGTATTGCTGAACCCTCCTTGGAGAATTTTGAGCGTTACTTTACTAGCATGTGAGATAAGTACAATTGTGCGGTAGTTTGAATATTCTTTGGCATTGCCTTTTTTGGGATTGGAATGAAAACTGACCTTTTCCAGTCCTGTGGGCACTGCTGAGTGTTCCAAATTTGCTGGCATATGGAGTGCAGCACTTTCACAGCATCATCTTTCAGGATTTGAAATAACTCAACTGGAATTCCATCTCCTCCACTAGCTTTGTTTGTAGTGATGCTTTCTAAGGCCCACTTGATTTCACATTCCAGGATGGGAGACATGTGCTGCTGCTGCTGCAAAGTCACTTCAGTCATGTCTGACTCTGTGTGACCCCATAGACGGCAGCCCACCAGACTCCCCCATCCCTGGGATTCTCCAGGCAAGAACACTGGAGTGGGTTGCCATTTCCTTCTCCAATGCATGAAAGTGAAAAGTGAAAGTGAAGTCGCTCAGTTGTGTCGGACCCTCAGCGACCCCACGGACTGCAGCCTACCAGGCTCTTCCATCTATGGGATTTTCCAGGCAGGAGTACTGGAGTGGGGTGCCATTGCCTTCTCCGTGGGAGAAGTGTAGACTATCCCAAAATATGCCTTAATGGCATATTGATTATTTCAATTTAAAATTTATTCAAGTAACAGTTGATACTAGAGGGACACTCTGACCCTCCTCTTGGTCTCTTTGAAAGGAGAAAATAAATCTCTCATGTGAAAGTTGCTTTTCTTGCATCTGGGGGTAGAAGGGACGCCATTATCACTAGGGACAGGGACTTCGGGGCCAAGAAGCTTGTATAAATAAACCTTGTTACTTCTTTCCTAATTTATTGCCCAAGCTTTATTTAAATTTCTTAGTAATTGAGCATCCAAACCTAAGTTCCTTTGTTCTGTCAATTCCTCCCAAATTTATTGTTTTCATGTCTAAAAAGTATAAAAACGTCTGCTTTGGCCACTTCTTAGGCCCCATTTCTAAGAGACCTCTGTGCTCATAGATTAAATTTTGTTCCTTTTTCAGCTGTTAATATGACTTGTATCAATTTTTTTATTAGTCTGGCTAAAAGAATTCAAAAGAAGTCGAGGGAAATTTCCCCATCCCCAACAGAGTCCATCAGACCAATGCAAGATATATATATTTCAATCCAGAAAGTCCAGATTTGGCAATTAAGGTATTTTGTTTCCCCCTTCTCCTCTTGAGAGGAATTGAAAAAAAGGGGAAAGATATTCTGAATCACCTAAATCACTCTTCCTCACACGCACACACTCAAAACAAATTCAAAATAACACCTATCAATTTTTTATATCCTTTCTACTTTTCAGTTCTGATTTTGGAGGTATGTTTATCATTTGAAATTCTTAACAGTTGGTTTTTCTACCTATCTTAAAGTGGTTCCACTTGTACATGAATTGTTCTGGAAGAGTCCATTGTTTTATAAGTAGCAACTCTGGCACTGGTTTGTATGATCAGATCAGATCAGATCAGTCGCTCAGTCGTTTGTATGATACTACCTGGTAATTGGGCTTCCCATGTGGCGCTAATGGTAAAGAACCTACCTGACATGAGAGGTAGGTAGGAGACATGAGACTCAGGTTCGATCCGTGGGTTCAGAAGATCCCCTGGAGGAGGGCCTGGCAACCCACTCCAGTATTCTGGCCTGGAGAATCCCATGGACAGAGGAGCCTGGCAGGCTACAGTGCATAAGGTTTCAAAGAGTCAGACACGACTGAAACGACTTAGCACGCACATACACACTTGGTAATTAGAAAGGCTAGTATATTCCTCATATTCTCCCCTCCACACAGGGTCATGTGTGCTGGGAATGAATAGTGTAGGAGACTGGGCACAAACAAAGATTGTCTCCCTATAGGACAAAGAGAAAGGCTATTTACTTATTTAAATTTTTTATTTTTTAATTGATTAATTCATTAATTTTGGCCACACTATTTAGACCTTCCCTATGAATTCACTTTTTGTAATTGAAGTATAGTTGATTTGTAATGTGTTAGCTTCAGGTGTATTGCAAAATGATTCAGTTATATACATACATATATATATTTTGGAGGCTTTCTTGGTGACTCAGACAATGAAGTATCTGCTTGCAATGCAGGAGACTCAGGTTCAATCCCTGGGTTGGGAAGATCCCCTGGAGAAGGAAATGGTAATCCACTCTAGTACTCTTGCCTGGAGAATTCCATGGTCAGAGGAGCCTGGTGGGCTACAGTCCACGGGGTCGCAAAGAGTCAGACATGACTGAGCGACTAACACCTTTCACTTTCGTATGTATTTTATGCCTTCTTCCCCTTTGGAAACTCTAAGTTTGTTCCTGATGTCTGTGAATCTGTTTCTGTTTTGTAAATAAGCTTATTTGTATCTTTTTTTATTCCACGTATAAGTGATATCATGTGATATATGCCTTTGTTTACCTTTCTTCACTTAATAAGATAATCTCTAGGTCCATCCATGATGTGAACTCACTTTTTAAAATTAATTTATTAAACTTTTTATTTTGTAGTGGGGTATAGCCGATTAATGCTATTGTGATAGTTTCAGGTGAACATGGAAGGGACTCAGCCATGTGTATACATGTATCCATTCTTCCCCAAACTCCCCTCCCGTTCAGGCTGCCACACAACAGTGAGCAGAGTTCCTTGTGCTATACAGTAGGTCCTTGTTGGTCATTCATTTTAAATACAGCAGTGTCTACATGTCCGTCCCAAACTCCCTAACACTCCCTTCCCCCCACTCTTCCCTCCAGCAATCATAAGTTCAGTGAACTCACTCTTGAATCTGCTGTACAATGGAGCTCATCACCTCATTCTTTCCTGGAAAACATATCTGGCATTTTACTGTTTACAGCTAAAATTACAGAGCTCCCAGGAACAAAGTGACTACAATCATATAGCCTATCAGACCAAACTTTCATTCCTTTTCAAGCCAGTATTTTTTCCCCTGTATTACAATTCCTTTTAATAAAAAGTTAATTACAAAATAAATCAGCAATTAGTGAAGTAAATAAGTGATTCATGGCTCATTTAAAATAAACTTCATTTTTTTAAAACAAAAAAAAATAATAGAGGGTAACCCTTTATTGTTCAGAGTAGACTTATTCCTATGGCTACTGCATGTTTCAAGAGTTTACTGAGGCCTTCCGTGTTCTTCAATGGGATGCCCTCCTCACTCCAAGAGGAAGTGAAGTCTTCTTCCTCAGACTGCCTTGGAATTTACTAGAATGTTGTTATTCAAGTTACATTTTGCTTAGCATGATTAACTGTATTAGCATGTGGTAGTGACTTTCTCTGATTTGATTATAACCTTCCAAAGGGAAGGACAGATTTATTATGCTATTTTGAGTTTAGTTTAACGAATGTGTATTGGTTTTCCATTACAATTTAATAACAGTTACTAGTATTACAATGGTTTCCCTTTACTGGGTGCCTCTTACATGCAAGACATTGTGTGGCATGTGTGGCCCCTTGGGGCCCCTTCCTGACTCCAGTTGCATTCCTTTCCCTTCCTCCTCTTGGAGAAACTATCTTGAATTTGGTGTTTCTCGTACCTGTGTACTTCTTCATATTCTTTCTTTATTAATTTGGTTGGGAAAATGAATAAGTAAACTTTTACCCGCATAGGGGTATACCAGCTTCAGTGACATTCATCACTTGTTCTTTGTTCAGATGTCTCTCTGTCTTAGGCGATGCATTTCTCCTCCTGTCCTGCCAAGGGATTGGAATCCACTGTATTAGTATTGTTGAGAAAATGACAAGAAGATGCAAAATGCAGAGTGAGGATGTGTTCGAGGAAAACACAGCCAAGTTCCCATTTTCTTGAGGGAGATGGAACACGTCTGCTGCTGCTGCTAAGTCACTTCAGTTGTGTCCGACTCTGTGCGACCCCATAGATGGCAGCCCACCAGGCTCTGCTGTCCCTGGGTGTCTCCAGGCAAGAACACTGGAGTGGGTTGCCATTTCCTTTGCCAATGCATGAAAGTGAAAAGTGAAAGTGAAGTCGCTCAGTCGTGTCTGACTTTTAGCAACCTCATGGACTGCAGCCTACCAGGCTCCTCCATCCATGGGATTTTCCAGGCAAGAGTACTGGAGTGGGGTGCCATTGCTGTCTGTCTTTTATGTTCTTCACCAGAGCAGGTGTTTCTCAAAATTCTGCTAATAGAATAGCCTTCAATTTTAGCTCTCGGTGTCCTGGGTATCTGGGAGAACTCCATGATGGGTAAATCAAAATTGTGAAGGTCTGTGAAAGTGGTTTAGTTCTGAATTCCTGCTTTCTCTATATGCTAGTAAGAATTAGTTTTAGAATTTTTCTTGCCTTTCAGGAAAATCAAGTGGAAGAAGCTTGCGTATACTCGGCCTTCTCACTTACTAGCTCTGTTACCTTAGAGAGGTCACTGATGTTCCCTTAGCCTATTTCCTCATCTGTAATATGGGTACAGCAATACCTGTTCTGCCTAATTTTCAGAGTTCCTTTTAGAAAGAGATGAGATAACTCATGTTGCTTGTAAACTATAAAACACCATGAATATAAAGGGAAATAATTTTGGTGGATGCTCTTCTGTGTCTCATCATGGGGGGAAAATGACAGAGGTGCTTATTCTGCCTGAGTAGACAGTATTTAGACTTGAAGCTCAAACATGAAAACCCTAGTTAGTTATTTCTATTTTATCTAAGATTTTAGCATCATGAAAAATGGTCTTGTTTTCATTTGCCTTAATGTATCCCTAGTCCCGAACACAATTGTCAAAATCTATCTACTTACTGATCATATAAAAAACTGGTAAATATGAATCTTCTCTTGATCCATGACTTCAAGAGAAGTTCCAAGGCCTGAGAACAAAACAAGAGTTGACAAAACCTTCACCTTCTAAGAGGCTTCCCTGGTGGGTCAGATGGTAGAGAATCTGCCTGCAATGTAGGAGACGCAGATTCAATCCCCGGGTTGGAAAGAAACCCTGGAGAAGGGAATGGCAACCCTCTACAGTATTCTTGCTTGGAGAATTCCATGGACAAAGGAGCCTGGCAGGCTATAGTTCTTGGTGTTGCAAATTCAATGATTAACACTTTTACTTCACCTTCTAAAGTGAGGCTCCAGAGTTCCATTGCTGTCAGTGACAAACATTTTCTGTATCTGTGCTAATTAAATGGTCTCTACTAGCACATGTGTGTACTGAGCACTTGAAAGTGACTAGTGAGCTTTCCATTCAGTGAAAGAAACTGAATATTACTTTATTTTATTGTGATTAATTAAAATCTAAACATACATAGCTACATGTGGTAAGTGGATACTATGATGGACAGTGCAGGCTAAGACAATCTATGTTGTTATAAAGGAAGTGGCTAGAACCTAAGGTAACCTCTGTCTATGCCTTCAGGTATACGGGAAGAGGAGAAAGGGCACTTTTTGTAGGATTATACTGTAATTAACTTTCAGTATGCTGTGAACTGTCCATCTCTGCTCACAGGGGCAGAGCATACTGCTTACCTTCCTATCCTCTCAAAGGAGTATTTTTTTTTTTTTTTTCAGAAAAAAAAATATTTGTTTTGTTTCTACTCCTCCCCACCTCAATTAGTATTCTTTTATTGCTTCTTTTCTGTGCTTAAACTTTGAAAAATTTCAAATATATGAGAAAGTATAAGGCTGACATTATAAAACCTCTATGTATCCATCACTCAGTTTCTTCAGTTATCAACTCATGTTTAACTTTGTTTTGTCTCACTATCTACTCACTCCTACCCCGTCAAGGTTATTTTAATGTTATGTATTTCAGTATGTACCTTTATAAGATAAGGACTCAAAAACACAGAGGGAGTTGGGTTTTAAGGTACCACTAGAAGTTTACAGGCAGAGCCTGCTATCAGACACCCTGAAGAAGAGTCTATGGGTGAGAGATGGGCTAAGTGACTTGTACTAAAGAAGGTTTCACTTCCCAGCTTGCTGAGCAAAGATCCCAGGACCACAGTATTACAAGTGTGTGCTTATTAGTGGAGCGTATCACGTATCATTTTAACAGAGACTCGCCCAAGAGGTGTGAGGTGACCTCAAGTGAGGGGTGAACGCTGGGCATCAGGGGCTATCAGAAAAGTTGTAAGTAGCCATTTAGAAGCAGGTATCTCCATGCCAGACAGGCAACTGCAGATCCTGAGTGCAAATCTCTATGGGACCCACAGAAGAGCCTGACTGAAAAAGGAGTCAGTTTTAAACATTTTCAATACTCAGAGGGTATCAATGCTAAGTTAGCTAAGATGATAAATGTTAAACTCAACATTCAAAAAGCTAAGATCATGGCATCTGGTCCCATCACTTCCTGGCTAACAGATGAGGAAAAAGTGGAAACTGTGACAGATTTTATTTTCTTAGGCTCCAAAATCACTGTGGCTGGTGACTACAGCTGTGAAATTAAGACGCTTGCTCTTTGGAAGAAAAATTTTGACAAACCTAGACAGCATATTAAAAAGCAGAGACATCATTTTGCTAACAAACATCCATAATCAAAACTGTGGTTTTTCCAGTCATCATGTATGGATGTGAGAGTTGGACCATAAAGAAGGCTGAGTGCCAAAGAATCGATGCTTTCGAATTGTGGTGCTGGAGAAGACTCTTGATACTTCCTTGGACAGCAAAGAGGTCAAACCAGTCAATCCTAAAGAAAATCAACCCTGAATATTCATTGGAAGGACTGATGCTGAAGTTAAAGCTCCAATACTTTGGCTACCTGATGCAAAGAGCTGACTCATTGGAAGACTCTGCTGCTGGGAAAGATTGAAGGCAGGGGGAGAAGGGGATGACAGAGGATGGCTGGATGGCATCACTGACTCAATGGACATGAGTTTGAGCAAACTCTGGGAGATAGTAGAGGACAGGGAAGCCTGGCGGTTCATGGATTCACAAAGAGTTGGACTCGACTTAGTGACTGAACAACAACATATGTTCTTAGTTCTGGGAAACCTCTTCTGTTCTATATAGCTCCTCTCTCTCTCAACTCCAGGCCCCAAGCTCAATCCTGGAAAACTGGAGACTTCATAGTTAGTGGAGGAAGAGGGATCAAAGCAGAAAAATAATGCAAAGCCAATCATATTTTTCTCCAACATAGATTTCTCAGCTCGAAACTGACTCAAATTGAAGGAAGGAAGAAGGTTTCAAAAGGATTTGAGATTGCATTGGACTGGACTGGAATGTTTCATATACGAGAGTAATCAGAAAAGCTATGTCATCTACCTGGGGTTTCATCCAGGATCTGAGAAAAAATTATTTGACAGCATGAGTTTAACTGGGAATGGGCTAGGAAGACTAAATTTCCTCTCTTGCACCTACTGAGTCCAGCTCACTTGGTAAACAGATTACAGTAATAAGGATAATTGTACATTATTAATGATACATTGATAATGATGGTGATGAATAGCTAACATTTATCAAGTATTTGCAACCTGCTAGGTACTCTTCTAAGCATTTTATCTGTTTTAACCCCTCAGCTGGAGATTCATATGGAGTTGATTCCTCCCTAGGAGAGGGAGCTCCGATAACTGGATTGTAAGACTTTCTGAGTCTCACTGGAAGATAAAATCAAATATGCTGAAAAATCATTATCACCTAATAGTTACTGAACACACTTAACAAGCATTTCACATGCATTATTTCATTTACTACTTTAACAGCACTATGAAATAACTACTCATTTCATCCATTTTATACATAAGTAAATTGAGGTTCAGAGGAATGAAGTCAGTTTACCTTCTGACAGGTCTAGGCTGAGAATCTAGTGCTGTGAAGCCTCAGTGTCTTGCTTTTTACCATTACCCTACATCTGAAGCCAGGACTACTGCTCACCTGTTTTTTCTTCTTGAAAACGAGTACATCTATCATAAGGAGCAAGAAATTGTCCTGTTCAAGCAAAATTAAAAGTTGGTCAGTTTGAACATTGTAAAACACTTTGGGTACTAATTAGTAATACAATTAGTTCCCTCCCTTGTCCCAAACAGTCAACTTTAGCATGGAAAAACAAGAATACAGAAGATGGCTCAAATGGACTGTCAGCCTGTATTCCAGCAAATATAGGAAAAACAAGAGCCAGGGCCAACTGTTCATTTCTGACCCCCTAGAGTCCTCCTGATCCTCGCAAATCTTCTTCCTCTCCACTTTATTTCATTGTTGTTCTTAAAATGAATTCCAAAACCCAAGAGAGGGATAAGGCTCTTACCAAGAAGAGAAAGAAAAAGCTATGCTGTTACGGTTCAGTGTATTTTGAACTCTTGAAATTTGGGGCCTATTTATACTTCAAGACAAACAGAGATCATGTTAACAATAGCAGATGTTGCGAGGGGAGGATAGAGTTTATTACAGGCAGACCTATGTAGGGTCAGAAGCAATAGGCTCTTCCTGGGGAGGAAGTTGGATGGGCAGCTGCAAGGCTAGAAAGGGCTCATGATTGTATTACAGTCCAGACTTAGAGCACGGTGTGTTGCCCAGGTCTGTGGTTGGATACACGTGCAGCTTCGCTACCCCTCACTCAATTTTCTTGTTGGTCTCAGGCGTTACTTCCAAAACTGCGTAGGTGGCTCAGATGCAAGGAAAACCTCTAACTGTTTTGAAGGGGCTAGGAGGCAACTCATATTTGCAAATATGATTGGAAGCATTTATCTTTCCTTCCCCTTCTACATCTTCTAAATATTAGCATTTAATATAATACACATTTCTTTCATTTATTTTGAACTGCCTCCAAAGCCAGCAAATACCAGAACCTCAAATATTATGATAGGATAGGTTCTTTATTGGTTTGTTTTCTTTTCATTCTTTCTGTTTTTACTGTGTGATTCTTTTTCATTATAAATCCTTATGTTTCCAACTCAAGGAGCCTGACTAATCAGAAGGGCTTCCAGCAGAGGTAGACAAATATTCTCAGTGCAGTCCTGAGACCCTGCAGATGCAGATAGCTCTGCTATTCACAGGAAATGAAGAAGGCAGGTCCATCAGAGACAGAGGATTTCCTCTTCAGATAAAGTATGTTAGCTGTTGCATATTAGTGATATAAAGCTCTGGAGGAGAGAGGCAAGATGGTCTAATGATGGGGGAAATGGCCTCCTCTTATCCTGGATGCTGTTGAAAGCAGAACCAGAGACAAAGTTCACACATAGGTTATTTATTTGGGAAATGATCCAGGAACAGAAGCAGGGGATAGAAAGAGTGAAACAAAGGAGGGAAAGCAACTCAAGACATTACAGGAGATGCTTGATCCTCAAGGACTTGTGAAGACCCTTTTGAATTGTTCTCCATTCTCCCCATGGGCAAAAGGAAAAGATACCTGTTCATGTCTCCGATTGGTCAAAACCCTAATCCTAACACTTCCTGGTTGCATGTGTATGAATGCTAAGTGGTTCATCTCATGGGCAGCATCAGAGAGGCCCAGAGCAGAAGGTAAAACACAGTTTTCTTTTGCATGGAAATGAGACTCACATCAGTGGCTGGAATAAGAGATAACTTGATGTGGCACACACGGATATGCAACACAGAATTGATTATTATAGGATGGTTGTTGTTCATAGTCAACTGAAATACATGAGATGGCGTTTGAAGTTGTCCTTGACAGCGATGGGTAAGAACACTCCATTGAAAGTAGAAAGGTAGGTCTTTCTTGGGACTGCAATAATAGATTTTTTTTTTTCCAGTTGTTTCAGTGCACATAAGAACATGAATAGATTGGTAACCTGCCTTCAGTATATGAGAGAATAATATTGTTTCTGTGGATCTACGATTCAGAAAACAAGAGCTAGGCATGGGGAGAGCAGCAGGTGCAACAGATACAAACATCAGTTAGTTGTTTCAGTTGTTGAAGAAATACAAGAGAGGAATGTGTAGGGGAGGAAAATCATTTACCCATCTGAGGTTCATTGGCTGGAGTCCTATAAATAGACCCACAAAAGACAGATTAACAAGACAAAAGCAAACATATGCACAGTGTTCATTAATGTGTACATTGTGCATACACATGGGATAACTTGATGATGAGTAACTCAAAAGAGTGGTTAGAACTTGAGCTTAGACCTTGAACATCTTAGCAAAGAACAGTAATTGCAAAGAAAAGTGATAAGACAAAAGAAAGGGACTTTGAACTTCCAGAGGAGCTAAATTGTGGGGAGGCCAATATGGGCTTCCCTGGTGGCTCAGAGGTTAAAGTGTCTGCCTGCAATGCGGGAGACCTGGGTTCAATCCCTGGGTCGGGAAGGAAGGAAATGGCAACCCACTCCAGTATTCTTGCCTGGGGAATCCCATGGACAGAGGAGCTTGGCATCCTCTGGGATCATGGACCCCAGTCCATGGGGTCGCAAAGAATCGGGCACGACTGAGCGGCTTCACTTTGACTTTCAAATTTATGGAGACACTAATCGTAGATCAGGGTTACGTGGTAATGTTCGTGATGTGGACTTTTCTGGTACCATCTCTAGGCTGATAAGGTCTAGAGTCTCAAATGACTAACTTCAGTCCTTCCTGGTAGGGGGAGGGAGGGGAGACACTATTACAAAAGGCAGGGATCTTTTCTTGTATCTGCTATTTCTAAATTGTCTTCAGCTCAAAATAATCAATATGACAAACTGGTGGGGGTGGTTTGGGGGGGACAAGGGGAAGGCATATACTGCTACCCTTCAAAAGTTACCTAGAACCACTGTAAAACTTAGATTTACCCACATCCTTATTTTACTTCTGTGATTATAATTAGGGGAAATTACAGTGAATTCCTGTGTGTTTGACTGTGGGCATTTAACATTATAAGTGCCATGCGTATCACCTAATAGATTTAATTTTTATCTAAATTTATATTAAGATTAATAAGTTGAAATTTTATCCTTGGAAACTGACAATCTGTGTATGATGCTTCTCCCTATGTAGGCCACAAAGGATAATTTCAGCTCAACAGCACCAGTGATTAAACAGTTTTTCTGCCCATTACACAACACATGTAATTTTCAGTTATTACTGCTGATTGAATTCAGGGCCAACTCAGGCAGAACTGTGAGGTAGGCATCGATTTTCATTGGTGTTTGCCTTCTCACTTCCCTTTTCTCCTTCAAGCATCTATCCTGGCCTTATTTCCAGTTGGGTATTTTCACTTTAATAGAAAATTGCTGCTAGTAAAAAGCCTTTAAGGTCCAACTAAATGAATCTTTCCTGGTGGACTTTTAGATGGAAATGGGGCCGTATGAGAGAGACATTTTCTGGAGAAGGGCAGCCATCAATCTGTGCAATGGGTGTTGCACGTCTATCATGTTGGATTGTGAGAAGCAAGTCTGAGACAAGGTCTCTACTTGTGTCTTCAAACTGTTCTTGAGGCCCTTGACCCTGTATCCCTCTGTGGCTCCATCTGTGTCCGCTTCATCTCTTCATAGTCAAACTTCTTGAAGGAAAAGTGCCCTGACTGACTCTTCCTTACGTTGTATTCAGTTTCTCCCACTGCACCATGGCTTGTTTCCTCTTTACTTCACTTAAATTTCACTGGCCAACATCAGTGATTGCAAATTACTGGGGGTTTTCTCCTTATCTATATAGTCTCTGCAGAATTTGACTGAGTCTGCTCCCTGATTCTTCAAATCATGTCCTGCTTTGGTTTCCAAGGCAACATGCTTTCTTGGTTCTCCAACTTCTCAGTAGCAGAGTACTGAAAGGGGTCGGGGCCAGGGTGTAAATGTAAGGTCCAGCAGTATCCCCACTCTTAGATACACATAACTGAATTTCCTTAATTCTTGTAATGAATATTCAAGCCCCTTTCTGACCTTCCTGCTAGTCTGAGTCTTTTCAAAAAAAATGTTTGGAATTTCCACTGCCCCAGCCATCGCCTCCTTCTCATATTCTCCATCTGAGTCCTCTTCTCCTCATTCCACCAATGTTAGTGATCTTTAAAGTTTTGCCATTAACCATCTTCTTTTCCTCTTTTTTCCTCTCTTTATCTTCTTAATGCCCTGGCCTTCAACTCTTAGGTCCCAAATCTTGACCCTTATTTCAGATTCACCACTAACTTCCACATCTGCATACCCAACTATCTGTTAGACATCTCCATTCTACCTATGTTAGAATGCCTTATCTTCAGCCCTCCATCTCTTTTAAGTCTCCCAAATTAGTAGTCTAGTCACCCTTGCTGCTTCACCCTTTCAGCCCCTTCTTTCATGCAGTCACAATGACTTGCCAAATACATTAAAGTTGATAAATTCATCCTCTTTTCCATTTTACCCCTACTGCCTTGGTGTGAGCCTTTATCTGAGCTATAGCAGTGAATACTGTTCTCTCTCTCCCTACTCTTGGTCATTGTTGTTCAGTCGCTAAGTCATTCCCAAGTCTTTGCGACCCCATGGACTATAGCCTGCCAGGCTCTTCTATCCATGGGGTTCTCCAGGCAAGAATACTGGATTGCGTTGCCATTTCCTTCTCCAGGGGATCTTCCTGACTCAGGGATTGAACATGTGTCTCCTGCATTTTTTCCTACTCTAAACCTCTATAATTCTATTAATGCAGTCTACTCACGGAAGACATGCTCCTTCTAAAATGCAAATCTGATCACATAAACATCAGCATAAAGCTTTTAACTGGTCTCCCTTTATTTTATAAAATAAAATCTCAATTCATTAGCACAATATCTGATAGGCTTTGTGATAGGACCTCCCCTTACAAGGCCAGTCCTCCTTGTAGGCCACTGCATCCCTCCACAGTACAATTAAACATTCCATGTTGCTTGAACCCTCTGTACCTTTGGACAGTATGTTCTTCTGAATCATTCTCTTAATTTCATCAGTGAAATGAAGGGATTGTGGATACACTCCCTTTTTACAGGTATTTATTGATGGATGTGAATGTCAGGGGAAAGACAAAGAAGGGCAGAAGATGTATCATGTCTTATCTGGTTCCTACTGCCTCTCATTAGTATTAGCACAACTGACAGAACTTTCTGAGGTAGAAAGACCTTCTTGGAAAGGTACTAGGAACCTTTCAAGCTATGATCATTACAGCAGAGATATGAATAGCCTGTGTCCCTCAGAAACAGCAGAGCATCTTCTAAACCTTTGTATTTGTGTTTATAGCCAGATAAGCTATAAAACCGGAATTAAAACCAAAGGTGGACCTTTTGGTGTAATGCAGGGAGATGCCAAAGTCATCATCGAATTGATATCTGAAGACAAAAAGTTATGAACCTTTTAGTGCTTCATTCACCAGCCAGGTTGCCACATTTTAGGTCATGGTTCACCACCAGCCTCCTCAGGAGAGAGGAGAAATAAGAATTTGGTTTCCTTATGAATTTATAAAATATGTGAATAGTTTGGGTGTTTATTTCCTATTGTATATTGCATTAGTTTGAAAGGTAAAAAATAATATTAGCGTTTTCTCCCTTCTTTCTTCTACCTTGGATTTGTATTGAATAATCTGGAGTTTTCTTGTTTGTTGTAAATTCTCATTTTAATTCTTGAGATGGCTATGGAACAATTCTCCATTAACTGGAGCTTTCAAATAAACAGAACCTTAAGTGTCAGAATAAAAAAAAGTTATTGTAACAGATGTAGTAAAAACATAAATAAAATACTTGATTGTGTCCTCATTGTCCCTTTCAATTCAGGCAAATTACCTGGAATGCCTGTTTATAAAGCTATACAGTGAAAATAGACCAGAATGGTCATTCAGAAGGGACTCAGGGTTTCTTCATTAAATATTATAAAAATCCTTTTTGCTAATATTTCAAGAAGAGAAATATACATTTTTAGAGAAACTTTCAACAGCATTTTCCTAAGTCCTCCCTCTGTGTTTATATAGCACTTTAAACAAATGTTTATGTAGCACTATTATATGTGTGTGTATATATATATATACACACTTTTATTGCAGGCATGATACATGCCATTATTGTACTTTGCCCATTTGTCTTTCTGCTCTTTAATTTTAGTGCTTTGAGGGCAGGAGACCATTTTTCTTTGCATCCTCATCACCTACCAAAAATTCAGGAGAATTATAGTAAATAATATTTAATTGAAGGCAACTCCAAACGAAAAATGGATTTCTGAGAATTCCAAGTCCCAGAGAAAGTTTGGTACATTCCCTGTCATTTATTGAGGTCTTAGAAGATAAAATTTATGGCAGTAACTTCTGTTAATTACATTGTCCAAGGTAAGGTAAATCGGATACAAGTTTTGAATTTCATCCATAAGTTTGTGGAAATTTATTTTTTCTCTTATTAAACAGGTATGTATATAATATCTTCAACTTTGCCAAAAATGTCAAGTCTCTTACAAGAAAGGTTTGCTGCCCACTGTTCTATAAAATACTTTATATAAGTTTAAGGAATCATTAGCTTATAAAAATTTCTCTAATGCAACTTTTTAACACTAGCCTGAATATTAAAATTGTGAGTTCTAATTCTCACCTATAGCTATGCCTGACCTTCTTGTGTACCTTACTTGACTGGGTATAGGGCTGAATGCAGAATGGATTTTTAGTAAAAAGTGGTTAATTGATTTAGGTGTATGATCAGAAATAAGTGCTAGACTCTTCAGACAGACTTAACTCTCTGCTATACATTAGCTAGAAGCTGGAGAAATCTGTCAATAACTTGAGGTCATAATTCACACAGCTTAAGAGATGGCTCCAAATTAATATATCAGGCCAATAGGCTGATTGTTAGTTAATTATAATTAAATATTTTCAAACTGCAGCATTATTTCAAACTGCAGTGACACCAACCATAAAAATATTTTAAAAGATCTCAAAAGTAGGTAACCACACAAAAAAGGAATTACATAGAGTGAAATTAAAATCCAGAGTTAATGTCTTGGTTAGTTAAGTGTTTTAGTGAGATTTTTCTTTTTCTCTTTTGGTTACTGGGAAGTCCTTCCTAATTTCACTTATTAAAAGGGTACATTTTCAGCTGCCTTGATGAGGTGGGTTGCATTGTAAATCCTGCCTAAATGTAGTTGAAATAAACCAGTCAAGAATTTAACCTCTGTTTGACAAACTAATTGGCTAGGGGTTTAAAACCATCAGTTATGTAGTAAAACTGTATGCCCTCAATTAGGGTGAACTGATTATGTTCTCTTGGCTTCATGTCTGAGGAATCTTGTTAGCAGTTGAACTCTCTTTGTGACTTGCTCAACTCTGAGAAAATGACTCAGCCTTTAATATAAGCATGAGGTTTTCAATTCCCTGCAAATTTCACAGGGCTTTCAGGTAATGCGCTGCATTTTACCAAAGGGAGTGATGTCAAGTGCACATGGAAAGAATGGTTCTGGCGTATTATTCTTTCCTTAGTAAATCACAAATGAGCTCTTCATGTCTGATTTCTTCTCTGGACAACCCAGCTGAGGGGGCGGGATGTCCAGCGAGATAGGAGTCCTTCATGGGTTACTGTCTTCCCCTGAAAAACTCCAGATATAATCCAAAGTCAGTGATCCAGAGGACTTAGAGAATAAGAATTTAGAGAATTAGAATAGAGAATTAGAGAATAAGGACTTAGAGAATAAGAATATGATCCTTATTGATGACATGAAAACTGGGAATCTGGACAAGACAGAATTCAGAGAAAGAAGGAAGGGTATGGGGCCTGGGGACATCCTTCAGCTAGAGAGGAGAATTGAGTTTTAGCTATTGATGACACCCAGATGCTCCCTCCATTTATCAAAAGAGGCTTGATATTTTAAAGTGCCATGCATTGTTTTTTGTTTGCATTCTAGATCTGCTTTTTCCAGAAACTTGAAACTGGAGGTCTTTGTTCAGTCATCACAATTCATATTATATTTTAGGTTCTAGTTTGTACTATCTCAGAACACTTGGGGATTTTATTATTTGCTATGAAATCAGAATTAAAGCATATTTGACATTTTCTATTTGTGCTTTCTATGAGTGAGTACCTGGCAGTGATCAAGCTAAGGTCAATTTATAAAACATCCCCAGCTAATACACCCTATGCATATCTTTAAATTGAATAATTACTCAGGCAATTGATTACTAATTTTGTGTGTATGTATACATAAACACCTCATGAGTACAGAAGCCCAATCTGTTCTATTCATGACTGCTCCTAGGATAATAATTCTCACTGAATATTTGTTTGTTGATCTAATGAGTGTGGTTCTGATTCTTGTAACAGCATGGTGCACATTTTTATAGTTGTTGTACATACAAAAAGAAATAAGTAGCTCAGAGCTATTGCAGCTCCCCTGACCAATGTTATAATACAATTTTGGAGGCTCTTATAGTATTGAATAAAACATTGTATTATTGTTTCAAATGTTTGATATCTGAATACTTTGTACAAAACACTTTATTGGAAAATAATGCTATTTCTCAATCGGAGTGCTAAAATGTATTATAACAGTTGATAAAGATATTTTTAAAGGAAGTCACTCTAGAACTCTTAAAACTGTCAACCAATGATATCAAGTGTTAGAATGAGGAGCAACTGGAACTCTCATACATTGCTTGTAGGAGTACAAAATTATATAGATACTCTGAAAATAGCTTGGAAGTTTCTTACAAAATTATATATATGTACGGAGAAGGCAATGGCAACCCACTCCAGTACTCTTGCCTGGAAAATCCCATGAACAGAGGAGCCTGGTAGGCTGCAGTTCATGGGGTTGCTAGGAGTTGGACATGACTGAGCGACTTCACTTTCACTTTTCCCTTCCATGCATTGGAGAAGGAAATGGCAACCCACCCCAATGTTCTTGCCTGGAGAATCCCAGGGATGGGGGAGCCTGGTGGGCTGCCGTCTCTGGGGTGGCACAGAGTCGGACATGACTGAAGTGACTTAGCAGCAGCAGCAGCATGTATATGTACTTAACATGTACGTGTGTGCATGCTACATCACTTCAGTCATGTCCAACTCTTTGCGACCCTAAGGACTGTAGCATGCCAGTTTCCTCTGTTCATGGGATTCTCCAGGTAAGAATACTAGAGTGGGTTTCCATGCCCTCTTCCAAGGGATCCTCCTGGCCCAGGGATCAAACCCATGTCTCCTGTGTCTCCTGCATTGGCAGGCAGGTTCTTTACCAATAGCACCACTTGGGAAGCCCATATACTCAAAATGTGCTCCAGAAATCCTGTTTATGGTTATTTACTCTAGAAAAATGAAAACTCTATGTTTTCTCTAAAACATATGTTTTATGTTCACTCTAAAACTTGGAGACATATTGTTACCAAATGCAAGTTCCTGTGCCCAACACATAATGAGGTCAAACAAACTGAAATGTCAGAATCAGAGAAAGGTTTATTGCAGGGAGTAGAGAAGGGGTAGAAGAATGGGTAGTTCATATGGAAAAAGCCCCAAACTCCTCAAATGGTTTCAGCAAAGCACTTTTAAAGGCAGGGTGAGGAAGGGGCATGGCTGTGTGCTGTGCTTAGTAGCTCAGTCATGTCCAGCTTTTTGAGACCCTATGGACTGTAGCCTGCCAGGCTCCTCTGTCCATGGGATTCTCCAGGGAAGAATACTGGAGTGGGTTGCCATTCCTTCTCCAGGGGTTTTTCCCAAACCAGGGATTGAACTCAGGACTCCTGCATTGCAGGTGGATTCTTTACCATCTGAGCCAGCAGAGAAGCCCGCGGCATGGTTAATTGCTGTAAACTTCTTAGGATTGGATCACTTGTTCTAGCAGCTGTCCACATAGGACAAGTCACAATGTTCTGTAAATCTCCGATACATCAACTATTCTCTGTTCTGCAACCTTTTATCTTTATATGAATGGACTCCTATAGGTCAGAACCTTCAGAATGGGCTATCCTGTGTATTTCAGGCCCCGGGCAACATTCTTTCACAAAGGAAGCAGAGTCAGTATGACTAAGCACAGGCAATAGAATAGATCTAAAATGGAGTCAGATGTTTTCTTTCCTATTAAAAAATG
This sequence comes from Bubalus bubalis, assembly GCF_019923935.1. NCBI lineage: Eukaryota > Metazoa > Chordata > Mammalia > Artiodactyla > Bovidae > Bubalus > Bubalus bubalis. The sequence goes on from NC_059158.1 coordinate 27,987,854, forward strand.
TTCAGAGCAGCTTTATTGGTAACAGTCAGAAGCTGGAAACAACCCAGTATCCTTCATGAGGGGCCTGGATAAATAAGCTCTGGTATATCCATGCAGTAGAATACTGTTGTTGTTGTTCAATCCCTAAGGTCCTCCTGACTCTTTGTGATCCATGGACTGCAGCTTGCCAGGCTCCTCTGTCTATGAAATTTTCCAGGCAAGAATATTGGAGTGGGTCTCCATTTCCTACTCCAGGGGATCTTCCTGACCCAGGTCTCTTCCCACACCTCTTGCGTTCCTGCATTGGCTGGCAGAATTTTTTTACTATTGGTGCCACCTGGGAAGTAGAATACTACTCAGATAAAAAGGCACGAACTATTGGTACATATTTCTATCGATACAGGCAAGATGGATGATTCTCAAAGACATGTGAAGTGAAAGAAGTCAGTATGAAAAGGCTACTTACTCTATGATTTCACCTATGTGATATTTTGGAAAGGGAAAAACTATAAAGACAATGAAAAAGTCAGTGATTGCCAGAGGTCTGGGTGTGGTGAGAATGGTATTATAATGGGGTAGCACAGGGAATTTTAGAGCATCATTAAGTTGTTTTGTATCCTAATTGTGGAGCTGCTAAGTCACTTCAGTCATGTCCGACTCTGTGCGACCCCATAGACGGCAGCCCACCAGGCTCCCCCGTCCCTAGGATTCTCCAGGCAAGAACACTGGAGTGGGTTGCCATTTCCTTCTCCAGTGCATAAAAGTGAAAAGTGAAAGGGAAGTTGCTCAGTCGTGTCCAACCCTCAGCGACCCCATGGACTGCAGCCTACCAGGCTCCTCCGTCCATGGGATTTTCCAGGCAAGAGTACTGGAGTGGGGTGCCATTGCCTTCTCCGAATTGTGAAGGGAGTTACACAAATCTGTACATTGTTGAATTCCATAGACTCCTGCACCAAAAGAAAAAGAATTGCTGTATGATAATTTTAAAAAGAACATAAAGAAACTCTCAGTCAATAATATTTAAGCAGTTGTGTAAGTAACTAACAGAGGCTTACTTACAATCAAGTGGTATCTTCTTACTTACTTACATACAAGTGATATCTTCACAAGCACATCTCAAATGGAGACCCTGGGTTTGAATGCCATGATCTAATTGTCTGAATGATGGAAAGGCAGAAGAGTCCAAGATATTATATGTTTTGCAAAATAAATAAAGTAGTATTACCAAAAAGGAAACTCTCCTATACTTATTCAAAAAGCAGAGCTGTGAGATCTTGTTTGAAGCCATCACTTTATTGTCCAGTTATGTAGATTTTTCCCTCTGGTGCTTATTCTGGCATTAATTAATATAACAGAACCTGAAAGAAAGATTAGAAATGTGTTATGTTAGAAATAGCCTTGCTTTAAGGGACATGCATATTGATATGCCAGGAAAACTTAGACGGTTTTCTCACCACTGAGTTTTTTTTTAACCCAGTCTGGAGTCCAATGGAAACCACATATTTATTAAATGATTGATGTTTGTGCTCCTCAGGAACCATGGGAATTACCATCCGAGATCAGATCATTAGTCTGCCTAGTCTAACATCTTGCTTCTGGCTTAGGTAATTATCTGATGCTTTTGAGGGACATTTAAATCTTTCTTATAAAGCACTTGACCATTGTTTCACATTGCGTTGATTCTCACTGTTGAGATGTGGATGAGAAACTTGCACTGAAGTTCCTTTTAGTACAGTTAAGTTCATTTTCAAAATCAAATTTTATTTTGGCCATTTTGATGGTACTGGTTAGATCCCAAATGATAAGAAATGCTGTGATATACTTGCTCCAATTCTCAAAGATTTTAGTTTTCTATTCCACCCTGAGGCTACAAGAATGACTAGATAAAAACCCCATATAATATAATGTGTTTTATATTACTAGAAGTCCTATATTTTGTAAGATAAAACGTGATTTATCCTCTCCATGTTTGTAAGATGACTGTTCAGAACTTTATGTGCTATGGTCTCAGAGCTAATTATTCCCCAATAATTGATAACTAACAGCTCTTTAGACAGTTACTTTTTACCATTTTCTTTCTAATATATTGCTTTGATTCCTTAAGAATGAAACAATTTAATTGACTGATATAATGTGATCCTTTTCTGCCTTCCTATCTCATCAGATCAGATCAGAGCAGTCCCTCAGTCATGTCCGACTCTTTGCGACCCCATGAATCGCAGCACGCCAGGTCTCCCTGTCCATCACCAACTCCCGAAGTTCACTCAGACTCACGTCCATCGAGTCAGTGATGCCATCCAGCCATCTCATCCTCTATCGTCCCCTTCTCCTCCTGCCACCAATCCCTCCCAGCATCAGTGTCTTTTCCAATGAGTCAACTCTTTGCATGAGGTGGCCAAAGTCCTGGAGTTTCAGCTTTAGCATCATTCATTCCAAAGAAATCCCAGGGCTGATCTCCTTCAGAATGGACTGGTTGGATCTCCTTGAAGACTCTCAAGAGTCTTCTCCAACGCCACAGTTCAAAAGCATCAATTCTTTGGCGCTCAGCCTTCTTCACAGTCCAACTCTCACATCCATACATGACCACAGGAAAAACCATAGCCTTGACTATCTCATAGATAGACATTAAATGCATAGGCAATATTTAGTATCAACATCAATTTATTTAGGATTTACATCTTCTTAATAAAGACTTTTTAAAAATAAATGCCAGGTGAGAAACTCATCCTTTACAAACACCCAGGAGTTGGAATTTAGGCTTCCTGCTCAATAAGAATATATGCTATTGCTGTTGTTTATAAGCAGAGTTGTAACTGATTTGTTTGCTTGCTAAGGAGGCAGCTACCCCATGTGAGTAGTAAGTAACCTAAGGATATGGTATGTAGAGAATCCTTCTACAGCAGTGATTTCTCAACCAGGATTCTTAACCCCCAGGGTCCTTTTGGCAATATCTGGAGACCTTTGGTTGTTAAAACTGGGGGATTGGAGGTGTACTTACCAGCATTTAGTAGGTAGAGGCCAGGGATGCTGCTAAATGTACTATAATGTCCAGGAAAGTCTCAATGCCAAAGAACTGTCCAGTCCAGTATGTTAATCATGCCTAGATTGAGAACCCCTACAGTCAGCAAAAACAAGACTGGGAGCTGACTGTGGCTCAGATCATGAACTCCTTATTGCCAAATTCAGACTTAAATTGAAGAAAATACGGAAAACCACTAGACCATTCAGGTATGACCTAAATCAAATCCCTTATGATTATACAGTGGAAGTGAGAAATAGATTTAAGGGACTAGATCTGATAGACAGAGTGCCTGATGAACTATGGACAAGGTTTTTGACATTGTACAGGAGACAGGGATCAAGACCATCCCCATGGAAAAGAAATGCAAAAAAGCAAAATGGCTGTCTGAGGAGGCCTTACAAATAGATGTGAAAAGAAAAGAAGGGAAAAGCAAAGGAGAAAAGGAAAGATATACCCATTTGAATGCAGAGTTACAAAGAATAGCAAGGAGAGATAAGAAAGCCTTCCTCAGTGATCAATGCAAAGAAATAGAGGAAAACAACAGAATGGGAAAGACTAGAGATCTCTTTAAGAAAATTAGAGATACCGAGGGGACATTTCATGCAAAGATGGGCTCAGTAAAGGACAGAAATGGTATGAACCTAACAGAAGCAGAAGATATTAAGAAGAGGTGGCAAGAATACACAGAAGAACTGTACAAAAAACATCTTCATGACCCAGACAATCATGATGTGTAATCACTCACCTACAGCCAGACATCTTGGAATGTGAAGTCAAGTGGGCTTTAGAAAGCATCACTACAAACAAAGCTAGTGGAGATGATTGGATTCCAGTTGAGCTATTTCAAATCCTGAAAGATGATGCTGTGAAAGTGCTGCACTCAATATGCCAGCAAATCTGGAACACTCAGCAGTGCCCACAGGACTGGAAAAGGTCAGTTTTCATTCCAGTCCCAAAGAAAGACAATGCCAAAGAATGCTCAAAGTACCACACAATTGCACTCGTCTCACATGCTAGCAAAATAATGCTCAAAATTCTCCAAGCCAGGCTTCAGCAATACGTGAACCATGAACTTCCAGATGTTCAAGCTGGTTTTAGAAAAGGCAGAGGAACCAGAGATCAAATTGCCAACATCTGCTGGATCATGGAAAAAGCAAGAGAGTTCCAAGAAAACATCTATTTCTACTTTATTGATTATGTCAAAGCCTTTGACTGTGTGGATCACAATAAACTGTGGAAAATTCTTCAAGAGATGGGAATACCAGACCACCTGACCTGCCTCTTGAGAAACCTATATGCAGGTCAGGAAGCAACAGTTAGAACTGGACATGGAATAGCAGACTGGCTCCAAATAGGAAAAGGAGTATGTCAAGGCTGTATATTGTCACCCTGCTTATTTAACTTAAATGCAGAGTGCTGCTGCTGCTAAGTCGCTTCAGTTGTGTCCGACTCTGTGCGACCCCATAGATGGCGGCCCACCAGGCTCCCCCTTCCCTGGGATTCTCCAGGCAAGAACACTGGAGTAGGTTGTCATTTCCTTCTCCAATGCATGAAAGTGAAAAGTGAAAGTGAAGTCGCTCAGTCGTGTCCGACTCTTCACGACCCCATGGTCTGCTGCCTACCAGGCTCCTAAATGCAGAGTACATCATGAGAAACACTGGGCTGGAGGAAGCACAAGCTGGAATCAAGATTGCCAGGAGAAATATCAATAACCTCAGATATGCAGATGACACCACCCTTATGGCAGAAAGTGAAGAGGAACTCAAAAGCCTCTTGATGAAAGTGAAAGAGGAGAGTGAAAAAGTTGGCTTAAAGCTCAACATTCAGAAAACGAAGATCATGGCATCCGGTCCCATCACTTCATGGGAAATAGATGGGGAAACAGTGGAAAGAGTGTCAGACTTTATTTTTTTGGGCTGCAAAATCACTGCAGATGGTGATTGCAGCAATGAAATTAAAAAATGCTTACTTCTTTGGAGGAAAGTTATGACCAACCTAGATAGCATATTCAAAAGCAGAGACATTACTTTGCCAACAAAGGTCCATCTAGTCAAGGCTTTGGTTTTTCCAGTGGTCATGTATGGATATGAGAGTTGGACTGTGAAGAAAGCTGAGCACTGAAGAATCAATGCTTTTTTTTTTTATTTTAAACTTTACAATATTGTATTGGTTTTGCCAAATATCAAAATGAATCCACCACAGGTATACATGTGTTCCCCATCCTGAACCCTCCTCCCTCCTCCCTCCCCATACCATCCCTCTGGGTCATCCCAGTGCACCAGCCCCAAGCATCCAGTATCGTGCATCGAACCTGGACTGGTGACTCATTTCATACATGATAGTATACATGTTTCAATGCCATTCTCCCAAATCTTCCCACCCTCTCCCTCTCCCACAGAGTCCATAAGACGATGCTTTTAAACTGTGGTGTTGGAGAAGACTCTTGAGAATCCCTTGGACTGCAAGGAGATCCATCCAGTCCATTCTAAAGGAGATCAGCCCTGGGTGTTCTTTGGAAGGACTGATGCTGAAGCTGAAACTCCAATACTTTGGCCACCTCATGTAAAGAGTTGACTCATTGGAAAAGACCCTGATGCTGGGAGGGATTGGGGGCAGGAGGAGAAGGGGACGACAGAGGATGAGATGGCTGGATGACATCACCAACTCGATGGACGTGAGTTTGAGTGAACTCTGGGAGTTGGTGATGGACAGGGAGGCCTGGGGTGCTGCCATTCATGGGGTCGCAAAGAGTCGGACACAACTGAGCGACTGAACTGAACTGACTCTATAAAGAGCAGAAGTTGTGTTTTTAGGATCAAGCACAGCGCCTTGAACATGGTAGATGCAGAGGATGTATTGAGGAATTTTCACAAGGGACCCTCAAATCAGGCTCCAGGCACAAAGGGAGGATATTTGTTACTATAATCAGGCAAGTTGCAAAGCAGTGTTAATCAACCACAAATTTCATGATACACTTTATAGTTATTTCATAGCATGTTTGATTAGGCACACATGCAAAGCAGTTTATTAAGAGGATTATTACTAGTACCATTTTCTTTTTTTTTTTAATTTTATTTTATTTTTAAACTTTACATAACTGTATTAGTTTTGCCAAATATCAAAATGAATCCGCCACAGGTATACATGTGTTCCCCATCCTGAACCCTCCTCCCTCCTCTCTCCCCATTCCATCCCTCTGGGTCGTCCCAGTGCACCAGCCCCAAGCATCCAGTATCGTGCATCGAACCTGGACTGGCAACTCATTTCATACATGATATTTTACATGTTTCAATGCCATTCTCCCAAATCTTCCCACCCTCTCCCTCTCCCACAGAGTCCATAAGACTGTTCTATACATCAGTGTCTCTTTTGCTGTCTCGTACATAGGGTTATTGTTACCATCTTTCTAAATCCCATATATATGCGTTAGTATACTGTATTGGTGTTTTTCTTTCTGGCTTACTAGTACCATTTTCGTTTTAACCATGAGACTAAACACTGTTTTCCTCTCTTCTCCATTATAGTGTTCAAGGATTGGTCATCAGTTTTTCCTCATCTCCCATGATCAGTGGCACACAATTTGGGGGGCACATGTCCCACCAGCTGGGGTTCTGTTGCCTGCCCTGACAGTTCTTTGCTTCACCTCTAACTTCTGGTTTGCTAATCCTCTCTTTAGCTGTTTGATCTCAAATTTGAGAGGTTTTAGAGCAGAAAAATTCTGTTGATTGGTCTCTCTCTTTATTCTAGATCTTGAAAATAAACTTTTTGCAATGTGGTAGTAACTAGTAGGGTATCTGGACTAAGAGATGATTGTACATCGTGGGTTGTCCAGGGAAAGTGCACAGGGGACAGGATTGGATATCTCAGTCCTTGGCTTGGGTGATTTTTGTCCAAAATTTTTTGCTTTGTTGACTGGCACTTGTGATTGCCCTCAGTGTTGCTCCTGAGAACTCGCCTTGTAAAATCTTCAGTCCCATTTCCCGCTTTCATGGGGATCAGTAATAGGTCCATGAGCTATAGCCCAACAAGCATCCTTGGCTAACTTGGTGTCTGTCTGCCGCTGCCAAATCCTTAAAGCAGGACTGAATTCAGATTCACTTCAGAGTGCTATGAGTTTGCAGACTGGGGAAGACCCCTTTCTAAAAATCGCAGCACTACTTGAAGCTTGTTGCTTGTAATTCTTTTACGTGAAGATAGACTTTCAAATCCACTAATGAGTTTAAAAGTTCAACTTGTAAATACGAACTATGAGTGCCAACTTGTTAGAACAAAATTTTCACCAAAATTCAAATAAGGATAGTCAATTTTTTTTCTTCTTCTGTAAGAATAGTGAATAGTTTTGGGAGCTCAAAAGTGGTAGAGTTTTGTTTTTTTTTTTTGCTTTAAGAACCAGAAATACCATCAAAGGCAAAATTTTCTTCCTTCCAAATTTCACTTTGAATTTGTGCCATTTTTCTTCTACTTTTCTTATCCAGATGTACAACAGATAGTGGAGCAGGGAAGAGAAAGGATTAAGATTTCTGTTCTAGAATTAACTGTTATCTAATAGAATCCCATACACATTAAAGTCTCTACAAAACTTATAAATTTATAACTAACATATTTTTCAGAGATAGTCATATAAATTCATGTTGTTATTTTGAAGCAATGATATCAAATAGCTATTAGTTATCATTTTTGCAATCTATGAAAAAAATGTTCCCCAAATCAATTTCTGAAACAGGTAGCTTCAACATCATTTCAATCTGAAGGATTATAGAAATGAACCCTGAAAATAGGTCAAACAGGTCAAGCTTATTTCTTAATCACTACCAATTTAATAGATTATGAAATCAGGATTTCATTTTATATATTTTGTCTCCTTTTTTTTTTTCTTCTGCTTTTAATTTTTTTGGCAAGCTGGCCATTCTTTATGTTTCAGAAATAACAGCATTAAATGCTATGGAGAAAGGTTAGAGGGTTGACATTGAGGTTGCATTATAAAGACAAGTTAAAAGCTTTAATTTATACTTGAGAATAACAAGATATGAAAGGATTTTGTGAAAATCCTTTGTTCATTAGATAATGTTTATTTAACAAGAAATGAGTGTTTTCAGTAAGATTAAACTGAGGATTTTATTAGAAAGACTTTAAGAAGTGAGGTCTCTGTTCTTTATACCCTGCTGATTTAAAGAAATATTACTAAATACTTTTAAGTCTATTTTTATTCAGTTCTGTCTGCTTGTTATTGGTTATAATAGACTTAGAACCTTAAAAGCTTATTCTTTTATTCTTCATTTTTTGTTTTAAAATTTTGGCAAGATTGTTTTCCTTGTGCTTGTTGTTATTCAAAGGCCCCAGCTGAGTCCTGATTCTTCTGTGGCCAGGGCTGTTGGAAGAAGACATGATATTGCCAGTCAGTGGGGAAGCTGGGAGCTAGGACGTCTCTTTAGTCACAGTGTGGTTGTACAGCTGAATTGTCCTCTGTGCATCAGAAATGATGGGACTACATCTCCTGGTTTGCCCCGAACAACCTAAGTTCATACTTGCTGTCCCAGTGTAAATGTAATACATCCACTCTCAAAAGTGTCTTGGTTGAAACAATAAAGGATATGGTTACCATCAACTTAAAAGGCTATATGGAAAAAATGATAATTGGATCAAGTGTTTTATTTTTTGATGGTAGTGGGAGTGTGTGGCTTATGAAAAAAAAATCAATAAAATGAGATGATCCAGTAATAAACAGAATGTAGAAGGGTTTTGTGGAAACTGAGAAAGAAAATATTTCCAGACATTGCTGTAAAATGACAAGCCAAAACAGGGAGAGGGAGAAAAGATAAAAGTAAGCATCATAGCAGCAGGGCTATGATTGTTAGGACAAAGCCAAGTGTTTCGGTGATGGTGTTAGTGGGGGAAAGGATGCATAGGAACCAGCACTCAATATTACTCTAAGAAACCCAATAAAATGCTTAAATAGCTGGAGAGGTCAAGGACTTGGGCTTTGGAACAGACTATCCTGTGTTCACTTTCCGTAAGCATTTAAAGATGGAAAAGATGCTTAGACCTTATTTGTCTCCTTTCCCTCATCTGTCAAATGGGAGTAATAGTAGTACTTATGCCATAGAGTCATTGTGAAATTTAAATGTTAATGCTTGTAAAGCACTTAAGGTGGTGTGGATTACGCTGCAAGCACTCAACACATATAGTCTGCCATTATTATTATCGCAAATATTTTCAGCAAACAAAGGAGGGGATGGCTGTACACTGTCATTAAGTGCCTTAAATGAAGCTGCACATGAGTCTGCTGAAGGCAGCATCATGCACTGAGCAGCTCTGCAGCCAGGTTGGCTGGATGGGAGTCCTGTCTCTATCATGTATTTGTTCAGCAAATTTCTGGACTTTTCTTTAGTCTCCACATGTTTATAAAAAGATGAAAATAGTATAGACCTTTTAGGTTTATTATTATGATTAGACTTGCTACAATCCTTGTAAAACCATTCCCTACAGTCTTGGGCATATGGTCAAGGCTTCAACCTATAGAATAACTTAGAAGTTATTCTATAGGAACCTCTCCTTGTGGACTTACATATGTGATGTGGGATAAGTAAGCTATGGACTTTCTGGGTTTCTTAGCGCTAATTATTCTTAGTATAAGGTAATGAGTATGTGGTTCATACTGAGGCATAGAGTGGCTATAGAAAAGTGGGTGTGTTTGATGTGTGTATAATGCTTTGAAAGAGAGGGTAATTGACTCAGTTCTGTTATAAAGATGATGAGTTTGGGGTCCATTAGCACATGAATCAGCCTCTCTCTCCCTTTCTCTCTCTCATGTTCTGTTTATATGTGACCTTGTCCAAGGGACGTATGTGTTATGAGATAAAGATCAAGAACTGAACCCTGAAGAACGCCTTCACTTAAAGCATTGGATAAAGGAACCTCCCCCACCCCCCCAACCCCCGACCCCACAAGCAGCAGCAGTTGAGGAGAAACAGGGATAAGAAGAGTAGGACATAATGATATCCTAGGAATTAGGGCAAAAGAGTATTTCAAGAAAGACAATAACAAATGCTATATGAAGCCAACTATGATTAAATCAGAAAAGAAGCAACTGGATCTTAGAACTGGAACTGAGGTTTAGGCTTCTCCTAACATCCCTGAAAGCCTTTGACTGTGTAGATTACAATAAACTGTAGGAAATTCTGAAGGAGATGGGAATACCAGACCACCTGACCTGCCTCTTGAGAAACCTATATGCAGGTCAGGAAGCAACAGTTAGAAGTGGACATGGAACAACAGACTGGTTCCAAATAGGAAAAGGAGTACGTCAAGGCTGTCTATTGTCACCCTGCTTATTTTATTTAAATGCAGAGTACATCATGAGAAACGCTGGGCTGGAAGAAGCATAAGCTGGAATCAAGATTGCCAGGAGAAATATCAATCACCTCAGATATACAGATAACACCACCCTTATGGCAGAAAGTGAAGAGGAACTAAAAAGCCTCTTGATGAAAGTGAAAGAGGAGAGTGAAAAAGTTGGCTTAAATCTCAACATTCAGAAAACTAAGATCATGTCATCCGGTCCCATCACTTCATGGCAAATAGATGGGGAAACAGTAGAAAGAGTGTCAGACTTTATTTTTTTGGGCTCCAGAATCACTGCAGATGGTGCTTGCAGCCATGAAATTAAAAGATGCTTACTCCTTGGAAGGAAAGTTATGACCAACCTAGATAGCATATTCAAAAGCAGAGACATTACTTTGCCAAAAAAGGTCGTCTAGTCAAGGCTATGGTTTTTCCAGTAGTCATGTATGGATGTGAGAGTTGGACTGTGAAGAAAGCTGAGTGCTGAAAAATTGATGCTTTTGAACTGTGGTGTTGGAGAAGACTCTTAAGAGTCTCTTGGACTGCAAAGAGATCCAACCAGTCCATTCTGAAGGAGATCAGTCCTGGGTGTTCTTTGGAAGGAATGATGCTAAAGCTGAAATTCCAGAACTTTGGCCACCTCATGTGAAGAGTTGACTCATTGGAAAAGACTGTGATGCTGGGAGGGATTGGGGGCAGGAGGAGAAGGGGACGACAGAGGATGAGATGGCTGGATGGCATCACCGACTCAATGGGCGTGAGTTTGAGTGAACTCCAGGAGTTGGTGATGGACAGGGAGGCCTGGCGTGCTGCGATTCATGGGGTCTCAAAGAGTCGGACACGACTGAGTGACGGAACTGAACTGAACTGAACTGAACATCCCTGAGAACAGTATCAATAGAGTGAATGGGGCAAAATGTAGATTGTGGTGGATTTGAGACCCATCAAAAAGATGAGAAAAATTAATAAGTAACATAAAACAAAATAAAAATAATATCTTAAAATTATCTTTCCAATGAATTTGAGAGTAAATGGAAAGATAAGAAGGTGGGATACTTACACGTGCTTCCAGGTGAAGGGAAGATGTTCGAAGATCCAAGAGACAAGCAGCAGTTGATGAGGCTAATTTGTGACTTCCAAGAAGGAGCCAGGGCTGAGGTCGCCAGTGTAGACATTAGCTTGGGAAGGAGGGAAGATACCTGTTTCTTTGAGTCGGATGCAAAGGAGAGAGAGAAGAGTGACTGTTTTCAAATGTTAGGGGTAAATGTGGGAGAGATTTATTTGTGAAGTCAGTGACTTGGGCATGAAGGTGGAGGATGGGGAGAGCTAAAGCCTTCACTGGAAGAGAACTTTAACTAGAGGTGAGTGGAAAAGGGAAAAGGGATTTGTTGATACTGCAGGCTCAGTTGAGCTGGAGATAAAATACTTGTGACAGCAGCAAATGATACAGTTCTCTTATAAAAGCTTTTATTCGTTTTTTATGCTTGTAGTATATATTTTTATTTTTTCTTCCAGTTTTATTGAGATAGAATTGTTTTTAACTTTTTTTAAAAAACAGCACTGTTTTTAACTTTAAGATGTACAGCATAATGATTTGACTTACATATTTCATGAAATGATTATTACAGTAAGTTAAGGAATATCCGTCATCTCATATAGATACAAAATTCAAGAAGCAGAAAAATCTTTTATCTTGTAATGAGAAATCTTAGTATTTATTCTCTTAGAAACTTGCATATATAATGTACAGAAGTGTTAATTGTATTTGCCAAGTAGTACATTAGATGTCTAGTACTTATTTATCATATAACTGGAAGTTTGTACTTTTTGACCGCCTTCAGCCAGTCCCCCTCCTTCCATCCCTTGCCTCTGGTAACCACAAACCAAATCTCTTTTTCTATGAGTATTTATTTCTATGAGTATTTATTTACTTATAATTGGCCTGCTACACTATGTTAGTTCCTGTTATACAACAGTGACTTTTTCCCTATACATTTTAAAAATCATCACCTCAATAAGTCTAGTTACAATATGTTACCACAAAGATGTCACTTAAATTGACTGTATTCCCTACATGGTACATTTCATGACTCGTTTATTTTGCAACTGGAACTTTTTCTTTTTTTTAATTATGTGCTTTTCTATAGAATTCTTAAACTTGCCAAGAGCCAAAGTGGTGGGCGTTGATACAAAGCTTTGTCGTGAATGGAGATTTTATATGTGGACAGGGGAGAACAGTGAGTGAGATGTTGGGAGGACTGAAAATATTGATGATAGGGTCAAAGAGCAGATGGGGATGGAGGAAACGTTAGGTAAAGAATGGAAGGAAGTGAGGAGAGGGTGAAGAACCAAGACCAAACTTTCACTGAGGTAAAGAATTAATTGCAGCAGGAATACAAAACAAACACAAGAGTTTTCTTGTTTGGTTGTTTTTCTGAGGCTGGAGGTTCGGCTAGAGAGACTAGTTTCCTTTCTAAGATGCCAGAGTATGGCCATTCGAGGGGGTGCTAGCATGATGTCTGAATGATAATATCATTTTCGATGTGAACATTGAAAGGGATCTTTATTTAACCTAATCTCACTTTTTTCTTTTTGAGTCATCTGTATTTGCCGCAACTTTTAAAGCAGATTGTGACCTGAGCAGTACATTTCCATTAACAAAACTTGCTCTTAGTTTTCAAACTTCTTTACAACATACCTAGATAAGCTTATAATTTTCCTCCTCTAAACATTTCTTTTCTTTGGAAAACAAGTTCTATGTATGGGTAGTGACTCCTATTAAGTTGGTTCAGTTTAACATACTAATTTCGAGAGGCCTGGCACATCGAGTCGATAACTATAGAAGATGGAAGGTTTAAAAAGTAGAACCCAGAAGATGAAAAGTTGCTTTAACATTTAAAAATCTGTGTGGCATGATAACTACTTAAGGAGAAGATAAGATTTTTTCCACAAAGTATGATATTGTGATACTTTAGGCACAATAGGAGAACTAGTCTTTTATTTTCCAGTCTCGTGATGGCTTATTTTAACAGATGAAAGTAGCATTTGTTATAAGGTGTATGTAATGTATATTATTAGCTTCATGGTCTAAAGTGTTTAGTTATCAAGCGGATTCTTTTAGTGGACCAAATCTTTGTCTCTCACGTGTTCTGAAGTGTATTCTTTGATGTTTAAGTGAAAAATAATCTCATTTTTAAGAAGGTAAATTTGAAGTTCTGAGAGAATGTTTAAGAATGGTGGATTTTAGCAAAACAAGGAACCCAGGCCCCCTTGTTCTCAAAATGGAGCTATGTTTAATAAACCACACTGTTACATACTTGAAACACTGAAGTATTGATTTCCTCAGTAAAAATGGAAACACTCTTATAAAATGACTCTCGATTGTGCTTAGAAATTAACAAATCAATGTTTTCTGCACACTTCATCAGATAAATCCATGGTGTCAAATCCTGACCAATGGCTGGTATGTCAGAAAGAAAATGTAATCCAGGTGACATGTGACATAAAAAAGTCACATTGCCTCACACCAGCCCTCACTTAAGTCTAGCTAATTAGTGGCACTTTTTGATTAATTCAAGTGGATGGCCCTCAAGGCCATATTTGTAGAACTGAGACTGAGAGTTTCGTTACCCTCTGTGTTCTGATTTAAAATGTTTTGGGTATTAATTCACATAGTTTGAAAATACTAAAATAATTTCAGGGTCACTTTGGATATTACCAAATTGAGCCTTGACTCATTTATTCATTCATAAGCTCACTCACTACTTGTTTTACAGATAACACAAATAACATCAGGTTCTAGCAAGATCTTTGGACTAAGATGTTAGTTGGGTTTCTTGTTTAGTTGCTAAGTTGTGTCCGACTCTTTGTGACCCCATGGACTATAGCCCACCAGGCTACTCTGTCCATGGGATTTCCCAGGCAAGAATACTGGAATGGATTGCCATTTCCTCCTTAAGGGGATCTTCCCAACCCAGGGATTGAACCCACATCTCCTGCATTGGTAGGTGAATTCTTTACCACTGAGCCACCTGGGAAGCCCCAGTCGAGTTACATAAGTGTAAAATCAGAGTAAGATTCTTGCCTTTATGGAGCTTACTTTCCATAGACAAGATACTAAATGATCCCTGTAAAGGATATGTGAATTATCTACTAAGTTAGGAAGTGAGAAATGCCACAGACAAAATGTTAAAATGCAGAACATCATAAAAGGCAACAAGAGCATGTGTGAGGATAGCGTGATCAAGGTGGGCTTCATGGAGGGGGAAATGTGAGCAAAGTGGAAAAACGTATAGAAATGGGTCACTTGACTAATCTGGGAGACGAACGGAAAGATTGCCTTGTTGGAAGATCTGAAGAGGGTGGATGGTCTGAGCAGAGAGACAGAGAGGAAGATGATCAGAAGATGAGGTCAGACATAAGGCACCTTGTGTTTTTATTTTTGCAAAGAAGTCCAGCTTTTGGTGTGGTTTTAAAGATTCCAAAGTCTAATTCTCTTCCCATATAAAGTAGAGGGACAGTCATACATCTTGACAAGAGGAGCATGGATCAGTTGTTCAAAGGGTTTTTCACCCTAAGTCTCTACTGCCTTTCTGGATTCAGGAAAGTAGGATTTAAGTGGTATCAGCCAAAGTGACCATCTGTCTGGAGCAACACAATCTTGGAGCCAATCTCTGATGATTCTTGCCAGCCAGTGGTTTTCAACTTTAGAGTAAATGATGGAAGACATTTTGCCAGCCAGTGATCAGCACGAAAGAGTATTAAGGAAATATTTTTAGAAGCTTAAAAAGATGTGGATTGGTGTAATGGAATTTGAATAGAATTCTGGATAGTGCGTGGAATATGGATGAAACTCTGGCTCTGTGAAGGTGGAAGCTCAGGTAAATGCTATGATGTAAGGTGTTTGCACAGCAGGTGTAGTGGTATTTGTACTGAGGATAAATTTTGTTGAGGAAATACTGTAGCTACACCCCTTACCCCAGGAGACTACTGATCTATCACAACACCTTTTCTAATGACACCTTTTATCATCTCATTGTCTTTCCTAAGATAATACTTTGGCAGCCACCGCTACAGATGGATGCCAGCCTTTGGAGGGAAATCTTTTTGCCAGTGTCAGCTAGAACAAAGAACTTGGTTTGGAAAATCATGAGGTGAAGTTTGCACAGAGTACAGTGGGGCAACTGGCAAAGAATCTTGCTTTATCACGTTAACCATGGGCCTACAGGTTGCAGAGTAGAAGCTCTGGATGGTGAGATAAAAGTGAAAAGTTTTAGAATCATTGGAGACAAGAGCAAACATTTTCACATTTCAAAGGAGTAGTAGGAATTCTTTTTCTTTTTCTTTACCCCATTTCCTAATATGAAAACAAGCATGCTCTCAATGAAATGAACAGTGGAAAAATTTAAAGCAAATAAAAGGAAATACTTCTACACTTAGTGCATAATAAGTCCATAGGCTTTTGGGTTGAGGAAGGTCAGGGAGTCAAATGCTGAAGAGGAAAAGTAAAGAGAAGAAAATCTGGTTAATTTTATGACCAATAATAACATTGAAATTATGCCTTAAGATAAGAATAACGAGGTTGAAGCTTTGGGGCATGAAATGATCGTCTCAGAGGACAGGAAGGAATTCTCCCACTCTTACCCCTAACAATTTGAATGGCACCAAAGGGTAGACCAGATGCATTATGGGGTGTAATATTTTCCCAGGAGGCAGCTCTTATTAACCTGGAAAACCATTCCTGAAAGACCAGTGGCTAGTTTTATCTGGAAAATCCTGTATTTCAGGGGAAATCAGCCTTGAATCCAAACAAAAAGAATTTTGTAGTTGGTGTAATGATAAACTCCCCAGTGATGGATACGGTCTAATTTTGCTTTCGACCCAGTGTGTGAATGTGTCTAATCATAATATTCATATAACTGAGTGTATCATAATGAATGGAAATTGGCCTTTGACACAGAGCAGGTCCAATGGAAAGCACATGAGCTATCCTTTAGGAATTAAAAATATGCTCTTGCCCTTTTGCCAAACTTTCTTCAAAGTTCACACTAGCTGCTTGTAGCTTCTGACTTTCTTTCTTGGCTGTAGGATGCTGCTGGAACTCTTGTATTCCAGATGGTAGTGAAGCCTCTGAATCCTTAGCTGTCTTTAAGGGCCCCCGTGTTAGTTTTGAGCCAGTTACCAAGTGGAGATCACCTAGGAGGGCAGAAGTCATCTATAGCCAGTTCTCTGTGAACTTGCAAGAGCAGGAGAGCCATGCTATTATTATTAAATATAAATAATATTTATTATTATTAAACTCTTATTATATGGAGCCTCCTTAAATGATAGATACAGTCTCAGTCAGAGAGTCAAGGCCTTTGGCGTTTCCTTTTACTATTGCTTCTAAACCAACTGGGACTTTAACCTTGTTCGTTCTTTGCCTCTGCATCTTGATTCACTTTTAAAATTAACTTCATTTACTTAGGTAAAGCATGAACATTGTGTAGGGCAGAGTGATTAACTCCAGTTAACAGAAAACCTCCCAATCTCAATGTTTGAACAAAAGGAAAACTTTCTGTCCATTCAGGTATCAGCCTGAGAAGAGTGGGTGGCTCCTGGCAGTGACTCAGGGATCTGGGCTGCTTCTAAAGTCTGACTTTGCCGTTTCATAGTCCTTCAGGTCCAATTTCCTTGTTTGGAAAATGGAAGCAATAAATACATACCTCTACATTTGTTGTGATGATTAAATAAAATACGACATGTTGAATGACTCTCACGGGCTTCCCAGGTGGTGCTAGTGATAGAGAACCTGCCTACCAATTCAGGAGACATAAGAGATGCAGGTTTGATCCTTGGGTCAGAAAGATGCCCTGGAGGAGGGCATGGCAGCCCACTCCAGTATTCTTGCCTGGAGAATCCCAGGGACAGAGGAGCCTGGAGGGCTAGAGTCCATAGGGTCACAAAAAGTCTGACACGACTGTAGCGACTTAGCACGCGAGAATGACTCTCAGGACCTGGCACATAGTACGTGCTCAGGAAGTTTTGCTGATTCTTCCTTCTGTGGGTGTCAGGCATGAGTGTGTATGGGGAGGGAGGGAGTCACACCAAGAGGAAGTGGGGCTGATACCTGTATTCACGCTGCTCACAAGCTCTAAAGGAGCTCACTGCATCTAAAGAGGAAGACTTGGAACTTGACTACTTCAGTCCTGTGAAGGCAAGCACTGTGTCTCTCCCTTTTTGTTAACTGTCATGTTCCCAAAGTCTAAATCCTATCAGGATAATGACAAAAGCTAGGGTTAAATCAGTGCTTAAATATCAGAACTATATAACAAAAGAACTAGAAAATGAAACTCTTTTCCTGTTTTCCCTTCCTGTCACCTACGTGCCCCCAGAATTTATAAAAATCCAAGATGATAAGATAATGCCCAGGATGGCTGTCAAGTTCTTGAGTCTACACTTTTTTAGACTTTGTCCAAATCCTTACATGCAAACCATAGTAGCAACTGCTTATAATTTTGAAATCTTAAATATGATGGTATATGATGGTGTGTAATTAAAATTTTGCTTAATCTGTTACCCTTTTCATGTTAAGCTTGTATATAGTGTCTGTTGGCATTTATAGATCTTTTTATGTAATTTATTTATTTATTTTATTTTTGGTGCATGAGCTTCTCATTGCAGTGCCTTCCCTTTCCTCCGAGCACCGGATCTGGACATGTGGGCTTCAGTAGTTATGGCTCCCATGTTCTAGAGCACAGGCTCAGTATTTGTGGCACATGGGTTTTGTTGCTCCAAGGCATGTGGGATCTTCCCATACCAGGGATTAAACCTGTGTCCCCTGCATTATCAGGTGGGTTCATATCCTCTGTACCACTAGGAAAGCCCTGTAGATCTTTTTTGAAGTACTTGTTTTTATAGCTTTAAAAGCCGCTTTTTTGTCTCTCATTTTGTATAAAGTGTTTGCTATAAATAAGCCACTCTGATTTTTTTCCAAGATAGGGCACATAAGTGGAAGGGTAGAATTTAAAGGGAGGACATTAAAATTTCAGTTTTTTTTTTAAATTGAAGTAAAGTTGATTTACAATATTGTGTTAAAGATATTGTTTCATATGTATAGCAAGGTGATTTGATTATACATCTATGTATGTGTATATCTATATTTTTTCTGATTATTTTCTATTATTTGTTATTGCAAGATATCAAATATATTTACCAACTGAGCCACAAGGGAAGCCCATAATTTCCTATGCTATACAGTAAATCTGTGTTGTTGTCTATTTCATATATAGCAGTGTGTATCTACTATTATATATGAGTAGTAAAATAATTTCTTTTACTATTTTTTTTCTGTCTGAATTTTGCTGCCAATTGTGCATCCCAATAATCTAGATATGTTTTGTTAGGCAAAATTGAATTCGAAAATGTTCTTAAAACCCCTTCACCTTGCTGAACTGTGTTGTACCAGTTTTCAAAAGGAAAAGATGACTTGGAGGTATCTTATTTTTAAAAATCCTAACAAATTATTTGTTCAGGTGACTGAAAAGTGTCTGGTTAACCCGATCATGCTTCCCACCCGCTCTCCCTCCTGTCCCTGTTTACTGCCCTCAGTGGGCAGATTGCTTGAGTAGCTGCCTCCTTCCTCAGACAACTTTCCCTGCCATGTTTCCTAGACGTTAGTGCACTCATTGATTATACCATCTCCCTGGAGAACAATATTCATGTATATTCTTTTGCATGCATAAGGGGGAAACTGAGGTTCACGGTGGTCTGCTCTGTCTATTGTCGAAGGTCACAGGGAATAGGAAGAAAATGTCAATGTCATTGACATTTCACCCCGGTATCTCTATCCATCCAGTCACAGTGCTGGCAAGATTCCCCTTGGCTCTCCTTTCAACATCTGACTCAAGGAACATGATACTCTCAAGTTGAATTCATCACTTTCTGCTTCCAAAGAGTGGCAGCAGCAGGCTGTCCACTCCACTCGTCCTTCTGTGAAGCTGAAAAGACCATGTTGTTTTCTGCCCCACAAGTGGACCTTTTTTTTTTCTTCCAAAATAGAAGAACTAGGCATAACGAAATGTGCAAGTTGGGCCAGCTGTATACATTTTTCACCCATATTAAAACTGCCAAAGCCCAAATGCAAGAACTCATTCTGAAAGACTTGAGCATTTCACTTGTGGACTTATGGACATCTTTCCCCCTAATGACATTAATAACCTTCTGTGTGCAGTATATTGAGGAAATTTTATGGCAAAGAAAGCAAATTTGCAGAGATTCATGGGACTACTTTTTCAAGGAGTGTTAGCAGAGAAGATTGATTCTGATGTGTTATTAATAGAAGCAAAAATTATGATCAATTATCTGGAGAATCTTTTTATTTAGAGAGAAAAGTTCTAGTCCAAATGTTAACTGAGAATTCAAACATTTCATGTCCTCATCCTGTCTCCTGAAGACTAAACGAACAAACAAAAAGCTTCTCTTCATGTTCTTTGTTCCCTTCCCTAAAGCTGGATATATTATGTATTCTCAGAGAAAAGGATATATATGAGAATAGCAAAGATGCTGTATCCATCAGAGTAGGGTTGATACACCCTGCAAATCTTAGTACCTCAAAAAACACAAAGGTTTATTTCTTGCTGACACTTCTTATATATCTCTGGTTGGCAGAGACCCAGTCTGAGAAATCAGCTTTATTCTTGTACTTTGCTGGTCAGCCTTAGAGACAAACTTGGAACTCTTAGAGCAAGGGTTGGCGAACATATTCTGTAAAGGGCCTGATAGTAAATATTTTCAACTTCGCAGGTCATAGAGTTTCTTGTTACAATGACTCAAGTCTGTTATTACAGTGCACAATCAGAGTTTACAATAGTTTACAATGCATAAACAAATGAGCATGGGCTGTGTTCCAATAAAACTTTATTTACAACAATAGCCAGTGGGCTAGATTTGGCCTATGGCCTGTAGTTTGCCAACTCTTTTAATTAAGTTGTATAGCTCCAAAGGGACACTTGGTACCTCTGTGAAATGATTGTTTTTGTTGAGTCACTAAGTCACGTCTGCCTCTTTTGAGACCCTGTGGACTGTAGCCCACCAGGCTTCTCTGTCCATGGGATTTCCCAGGGGAGAATACTAAGTGGGTTACATTCCCTTCTCCAGGGGATTTTCCCGACCGGGGTATCTAACCTGGATCTCCTGCACTGCAGGCAGTTTCTTTACTGCTGAGCCATGGGAGAGGCCCCTGCCCAATGACTAATGACTAATGATTCTACTTAACCAAGAGAGCATAGGCAAATACAAGCCTGTTGCTTCCTGAAATAAGCCTAGACTTTACATATGTTCACACACATACATGGAAAATGATGAAGAATTAGTTGAGTGATTATTTTCATAGTTCCACAGACTTGCTTGATTAAACCTACAGGTCTTTAATTATTTACTGTTTTAAATGAAAGTCTTTAAAAAAATATTTATTTATTTGACTATTCTGGGTCTTGGTTGCAGCATGTGGGAATCTAGTTCCCTGATCAGGGATTAAATCTGAGACCCCTGCGTTGGGAGCACAGAGTCCTAGCCACTGGTCCACCAGGAAGTCCCACCTACAGTTCTTTGAAAGTTTCTCTGTCCCCTCAGTTTTATCCTTAAATCAGAAAATCAGACTTTACATGGTGCCATGTTCATTTTCTCTTTAAGAGGCGGTGGAAGTGGCCAGTCAATCAAAAAGGATGTTGCTCAGCTCTGTTTATGCAGCCTTGGGGCCATGTACATTTATCTGTGGGGATCCTAAAGTGAATCAGGTTATGTACCCTGAAACATCTTGGGAAGGAATTTGGGAGGAGCAAGAGAGGCATTTTAGATGACATTTTTCAGTGGTGAAGTTGCCTAGGGGACAAGTCATTGTCTTGCAGACCAGTTTTTGAGAAGTCTTGAGCTGTCTCAGTGCAGTCTGGTCATAGCGAACAGTGACAGAAAGGTTTTCAGTTCATTCTACTGTAGATGGAGCCGCACTCAAACCCATTGGACCACCAGATGATGTCACTTTATGTATTTGTTTCCAGCATACCCACCTCCTTCCCTAAATCCCAAGAAAACCCCACTTTGCCTCTCGTGTTTCACCATTCTTTTATAAAGTTGAATGGTTCCATGCCTTCAGTTGACTCACCTCTTTCAAGTTTTATTGGTACTTACTGCTCTAAGAGCAAAATGTAATGAGTCCATTTATTTTTACACAATTCAACTTATTAATATATCTGACTTTTCTCCATTGGAAGTGTTTGACTAGATATAGAGAAATGTATACTCAGGCAGATCTGTCAGTTAAAACAGAGATACTGGGAATCTATTATATAGGTAGCTAACTCTCTGCACATGACAATATCTGCTCATGTTGATTATAATCCATAACTTCTATAATTTTAGGGCATTTTTGCACATTATCAGACAGCAGAACACTTTGTAATCCATGTTAATAATTACATTTCAAAAAGATTTAAAACAAACAAACAAACAAACAGCAAAGCAGGCGCTTGAACCAGGATCCATGAGCTGGTGATAGTCCTAAAATTTCATCCTCCTATTCAGTGATATTTATGTTGAATATGAGAAGATCCCAAAAGCAAAGATTACTTGACCATGACAAAGAGGACCACTTAAAAAGAGTAGCCTACATCTAAAAGACCTATGTCCAAGGTCCAGATGATATTTTTATGTAAAGTGGTGTGGTACTATACCTTGAAATTAATTGTCATTGACTTCAAAGTGTGCTATGTTTCAAAATTTCATTTCTCAGATTAAATGTCAATGTCAAGTTGTCACGGAGAAAGGCTTTAGTGTTTCTAAAGAGACTACTTTCTAAGTCTCTTTGTTTGGAAAAATAGTAATGATGATAATAATACCACTTATTATGTCCCAGGCATTGTTCTGAGCCTTTTAAAATGCATTTGATTGTCACATCTGCATTTTGAGCTTGAAACTATTCCATTTTTCTTCCCACTTTGCAAAGGAGAAAACTAAGGCACGATGAAGTTGTTACTTGCCTAATATCACGCAAGGAATAAGTAGCAGAGTCAGAATTTGAACCACTGCAGTTTGCCCCAGAATCCATATAAATAACCAGCATTTGTAAGAATACTCACTGTGCTCTAACATCTTTCACATCTGGAGCATGGGGATTAGCACTGGGATGCCAGTGGTGAAGCATCAAAATTTAAGGACTTATAAACAACTAACCCATGTTATAGAGGAAAATCTGTGCTCTTTTTGAACTTATCTAAATTGACCACAGATTCACTGAAGAGAGACCACTTTACTTTATTGGGACTGTGGAGATAAGGGACATGTTAACCCCATTTATTTCAGTAATGGTCTCTTTGTAGATATTTTTCTTTCTAGAATGAAGGGAATGTGAAAGAAAAGGAAGCACTCTTTGCTGTCAGTCAGTGGGTACTCAGTGAACTGGGTCATCATTGCTTGTCTCTTCCCTCTGACCTTAACTGTCCTTGGCTTGTCTCCCACAAGCTTCCTTGAAAACCCTTTGCCATACTTGAGTTCCCACACATGACAGTCTGGCCTCGCAAAAAAGATTAATACAAAATATCTGCCAAAGGTTTGGTATTCCCAGCCCAGATCTTTATCTCAGAATAAGAGGCGGGGTGCAATTTATCTCTCATGAATCATAGGCATTGAGATGCTGGGAACATTTCACTGGCAGGAGGAATTGGCAAAAATAGTCCCAGTGGATTTCAGGTTTATTTGACTAATTCTTTCAGCACTTGTCAAATGAAACTAGTTTTGTTTAGGTAACAAAACAAGCTGTTTCCTCTGCCATTTCTCCACTGAGCAGTATAGGCACTTGTGGCAAACACACATTACTGCTAACTGTTATGATGTTTGCTGTCAAATTCATTTATTTATACAACTGCTGGAAAAAGCCTGCGGCCCATAAGCAGCCATGAAAGATTTCAGAGTCGTGGTGTGGGGTCATGAGAGGGAAAAAAGTCTCCACTGGTTATGAGAAAGGAACTGACACAGGAAACGGTCACATATGGTGCAGATTTATTGTGTCCGGGGTTTCCCATTCAAATCTCATTACACCCACAGCTCAGTGCTGGGCATGGCACGGCTACATCCATTTCAGTTTTGGCATTCGACAGAATTACTGCTTCAGCTTCACACCAAGGACTGGAGAGGTGATAAGTTTATCATTCTGGGGAGAGTGTGTACCCGAATTGTATTTGTAAAGAGGGCTGTTGACTGTCCCTACCTTTTTAACACACGGACATCACTTTGTTCAAAGCCGGCAGGCAAGGTTTGCTAGCAGAAAAGAAATAGGAGGTGGTGATAATAGGTGGGATAGAGGTGGAGAGTATTACAAAAGGGATGAAGGGAACAGTAAAGATAAGATGAAAAGGAAACCAGCTGGAATTTTGCAGGTTTTATTTTTTGATTAGTGGGAAAAAATAAGTGTCTTGCTTAGAGACACACATGTGTGTGTGCATGTATCCACACACATATGAATGTGTGTATAAGCATATTTCTTTCTGGTCCATATTTTCTAAAAATGAACAATCTTATGTCCACATTTTAGTGTTTTCTTCTCCTTTAACTCATCTCTTTCAACATCTTTTATTGTGAATGCTTGCAACACTTAAAGGGCTGTTTTAGACTCCTATGAGGCAAATGCTATTAGTTGGAGATGAGGATAGTGTCAAAAAAGGCAAAAGGAGAGTGCAAAGTATTTTTAAATAATACTCCTTTTAAAATTATGATGAATGAATTGTTAGCACGTGTTCATACCTGACTCTCAGCTGGCAAAGAATCCACCTGCAATGCAGGATACCCTGGTTCGATTCCTGGGTCAGGAAGATCCCCTGGAGAAGGGTTACCACTCCAGTATTCATGGGCTTTCCTGGTGACTCAGATGGTAAAGAATCCACCTGCAGTGTGGGAGCCCTGGGTTCATCCCTGGGATGGGAAGATCCCCTGGAGGAGGGCATGGCAACCCACTTCAGTATTCTTGTCTGGAGAATCCCCAAGGACAGAGGAGCCTATTGGGCTACAGGCCATGGGATCGTGAAGAATCAGACATGACTGAGCAACTAAGATGTATGCTTGCATTCCTGGCTCTGCACATACATCATTACATTTGACCCTGTACCATCAGCCTATGGATTGGAAACCATTCTCAATCACATTTACAGAGGAGTGAACTGAGTCAGAGAGAGGATACTTATGTAATTTGCCTGTTGTTTGCAGCTAGAAGGTGGCAGAGCCAGGACACAATGCAGATTTCTCTAACTGGAAAACCCGATCTCTGGCCCCCAAGACTGAACTTCCTGAATTTGCATTTACCTTGGCTGTTTTCAGTGCAGTATTTAGTGAATCAGCATAATAATAATAATAATGCAAAAATATTTTCTATGCCACTTATTTCAAAGAAAATATAGAAAAAAACATTTCCACATAGTGAAATCATATAAAATAGTCCTCTAGAATGAGTTTGAATGGACTTTCATCACCAAAAATAAGAGGTTTCTTTTCTATTTAAAAAAGGAAAAATGGTTGATTCAGAAGAAAGGGCTATTTGATACTACCTAATCCTCTCCCTCATCTCATCACCACTTCATCACTTACTTTTATCTCCTGATCAAAGTAACACTTTTTTCTACGAAGGGAACAAATATTTCAAAATACTCACCAAGAAAACTCAGTAAAGTCAGAAGGACCTTTCACAGAAGGCCTTCCAAGCATCTTTGCTTCATTCATATAACGGTTGGTCTTGTGTGGTTTTCCATTTTTCTTACCTTAGTTTGGAAATCTGTTCCCTTGGAAAACAGACCCAAGTTCAAGAACTTTGGAGATTGCTCATATAATGGGTACAGATCATAGAATCTATAGCTCCTGAAGTCTGTTAGCCCGTTAGCCCCATGGATGTTTATGCTTCATTGAGAGCCTGCCACAGATACTGCCTGTGCGATATCTTCAGTCCTTCAGAGCTGTCTTTACACTTGGGCATCTCTCTTCTACCCTCTCTTGACTCCTGAGCATACAGAGTTACTTTGCCATGCCAACCACGAGCTATTAGATTGTCTTCCTCACTGAAAATGATGCCAGAGGAGACCCAGCTCCCAAATGCTACCACTTAGCAATTTATGCAAAGCAACCTGCAAATGCCTTAATTTTGAAGCTTCAGAACCTAAATTTGGAATACATTGAATGTTCCAGTTCATTAAAATTTAAGTTTCCCAAATTACATTTTCTTATAGTAATCTTAACTATCTGTGTGGGTATGTGTGCAAGTATATACCATATTGTGATCACACAATAGACTCTAAGACTGATAATTCTAGATTCCAAATTAGCTAAGTTGTGTTTTGGTCATCTGTATTGAATCCATTATTCACAAGAACATCACTTTTAATTTCTCTTCACTTTACAAGTGCAACATATGCCCATTATTTTTGAGGTTTAAAAAAATAATTTATTAATTTTGAATTCCCCATTTCAAAAACATAGACAGCTTTTCTCTATTATTTATAAAGCAATCAATTTGTATATCTTCTTTAATATTTCTTTGCAAGATTTCAGTTACTTCCTTTGTATATTTAGGAACACGGCTTTGATATTTTGGAATTTTACTCCTCATAGCCTGAGGGTTTATAAATGGGGATAAATTCAACCTGTCTTCACTTTTTTTGATCTGTGACCATTTATATTTGTTAAATTAGAAATAATGAGGTGTAAATGGTGTTTGACAGAAAAGAATTGTAAATGATTTCATTTCTTGAAAATAAGAGAATGATTATATATTTTGTTTTTGTCAAAATCTGCTATATATTAGTATACCATGAATTGTGAAATCTATCACAAAATGGCTAAAAAATCATTGAGGGAAATGGTGGTGTTAACCTCGAGGAAAAAAATCATTAATGTTGATGTATTTCATTCAATTTCAAACATATAAATTTCTCTCTTTTGTTGAAAAGGGGAAGATGGAAAGATTCTATGTGCCTTTGAGTCAAAACATTTATTTTAAACATACTTTTTTCTTTCCTTCTGATCCATTTTTCTAAATAAAGGATAGAGTTGTTTCTTTTTTTTTTTTCCTTTTCTTTTAATTTTTTTTTTTTTCCTAGCAAAGACTACCCCTTTGGCATATTTTCTTTTCAAACGTGAAATGAGGTGGAAAATCCTCATTTCACGACAGGAAGGACAAATATTGACACAAAGTTAATATTTGTTAGAACCCTGGGAGCAACCTGAGTGTGTGTGTGCACATGCGCTTGTGTGCGCATACACACACATACACACACACTCACATACATACCCACCCACTTTCTCCTCTGCCTCTTCCTCTGCCAGGCATACCTAATACCCTTCCTTTCTAGGTTTTCCAGTCTATGGTTTCCAATCTAGGGAAAGGTGGACAGAGTATGTTGTATGTAGTGTATTTTAGGATGTTAGAGTACACACAAAACAAGTGCTTGTGTGCACACCTGCACACACATGTACAACCTGCTTCATTCTAATTTTTTCCACTTAGAGGGGAGCTTCTGAACTTGATCACTGGTCTTGTCCATCTTGAATGCAATAGCAGATGCTGAGCTGATACTCACTGGTCACTCAGCATTTATTAAGTCCTGTCCATTCTTGCCTTCTGGAGAGGAATACCCTGGGGTGACTGTTTGGCGGCCCCTGACAGACTGGGTCACTTTATCTATTCACATTGATTATGAAAGTCAGCTGTGGACAGACCTTGTTTTTTTTTTTTTTTTTTTTCACCCTTCTTCTCTTAGCCTTTCTTACAAGCACCCCTGCCTGGATTTTCATGAGGAAATAATCAGATTAGGCCTTTCACGGTGAGTTCATATGGAGTTCTCTTTCTCCAGTGTGCTACTAACCGAATAAACGTGTTTAGTGGTAAATTGTAAATGACATTATGATTACCAAAGCCAGCATGGGTTTCATTTAAAAGTGATCAGAATTGCAGACCACAAAAATTGTGACTGGCAGATAAGGCCATTTGAAGAAGTGGGAAAAGAACAGACAAAAACAAGTGAGAAAGAGAATCATCACTCAAAATGAAATCCTTCACTAATGGAAAGAGGCAGGAGAGAGAAACCCAGGGAAAGAAAAGATGGAATGCTATTTAGAAAGGGAGCTGGACTGTCCCTGTGAGTGCTGCAGGCTGTGTCTGGGAGAGGGGATGTGACTGCATCTGGCTGTATGCATGCTCTTCTCCTAAGGGGTTCATGTCAGTTCTCTCCCACAATGAAGTTAGTGGGAATGTGCTCTACAGCACAGGGAGCGCAGCTTGATGCTCTGTGATAACTTAGAGGGGTGGGACGGGAGAGATGGAAGGGAGGTACAGGAGGGAGGGGATATATGTATACTTATAGCCAATTCCCTCTTCATTATATAGCAGAAACAAATAAAACACTGTAAAGAAAGTATATCATACTCCATTTTAATAAAAAGACCTACATCCACTTAGCAGCTTTGGAACCCTGGTGCTTTCCTGTGCTTGATTTTTTGCCTCATCTCAAAAATGTAATACTGGAATTGATTAATTCTGAAGATGAGATAGGAAAATGGATGGTGAGCTACTGATAAACCACCATCTTTTAGTCATTGGTAAGTTTTGGAGAAATAAAAAGGAAGTTTCTCATTTATGAACACCAAGATTCCAAGTTTGGCTATAAAACTAAAACTTACTTGCCAATAATCTTTAGGCTGTTGCCTTTGTTAAATTTGTGGCTCTATGTTTATACTTGAGGGATGCTAAAATTTTTTAAAGGTCAAGCGGTAATATGAAAAAAGCAAATGCAATCTCAACAAATGCATGATTTGACAAATAACCAAAAACCTCTCTGTCAACAGGCTGTGTAAAGAGAACCAAAAGCCAAAAACCTTTCTGTCAATAGATGGTGTAAAGAGAACTCCTGGCCACACAATATGCCTCCTAAAGGGTTAATCATTCCAGCTGACACCACATCTAAATACAATCCCCAAATAAATGATTTGGATTCCATTCTATTTTGCCAAAACCATAGGTAGAAGTTTAAAGATGTTCTTCTTCTCACGACTGTTACTAAGTAATTGTGTGAATCATAATTTCTGTGAGTCAGTTTTACTGTCTATAAACTATGAATAATTAAACTTGCCAATAAGTTTTAGGTAAAGGTGGTTAGGAAAAGAAGGGAAGAAAATAAGGGATGGAGGGAGGAAAGAAAGAAGAAAGAATCACCAGCCTTATAGCTTAGAGGTATCTTTGAAGTGGGGCCATTTCTACCATTTGGCATTCTAATCCCTGTTTGATTCTGTCCCACTTCCAGGTACCACTCTTATGAGTCTATGGACTTCCTGTCAGATATTTCTTTATCTGAAACTCTCCCAAGGAAACATTATAGATTATTTGCAACAACCCCGTGGAAAAACCACCATCTAAAATCTGTTGAATCAACTAATCAGAGTCTCCTGTTGACAAAATTGTATGCAAACCTTCAGGACCCCTCTGATAGTTTCCATGCCACTGTATATATTCCATGCCAGAGTATAAAGATGCGATGTGTTTTCCTTAAGATTCCTGCTTGCTCCAGTCATTATCCCAGGTCTACCACTATATACTACCTATTGGTACCTTCTGGAGATGTCTCCAGAACATGTCTTCCCTGATTCATTTATAGGCTTATCCAAGCCTTTATGCCCTTCCTCCACTTGTTTAATGAATTAGTGAACAAGCTGAGAAAAAATGCTTTGTCATAACAGAAATTATTTTGTGGACAAATCAGTTACCTGATTCAAGAACAGAAGATTCTTATAATCGACTGTAATTTCACTCTTATGGTTTCATGTGAAATAATTGGATCTCTCATGATATTGAGCTATCAAATATTAACATTAATTCAAGGGACAATTCTCTCAATACACTTTTGTGGTATACTCTGTTATTGTGATGAGTTGGTTTAAACTGTATTCAAGTTACAGAATAATAACCTTATAACTAGACACCTGGAAAGAATAGATAAATTATTTGAAGAGTAGGAGTTTTGAAAAGGACATTATGTATCAATCAACTAATACACGTTAATGAGTTTCTACTGTGTTTGGCGTAAGATGTTAAGTAAGCCCTATGATAATTGAAATATGAGATATAGTCTTGGGCCTTGAGAAATGACCCCTTAAGAACATTGGTTCCTCATGTATGAAACGAGTTGCCAGTCCAGGTTCGATGCACGATACTGGATGCTTGGGGCTGGTGCACTGGGACGACCCAGAGGGAGGGAATGGGGAGGGAGGAGGGAGGAGGGTTCAGGATGGGGAACACATGTATACCTGTGGCGGATTCATTTTGATATTTGGCAAAACTAATACAATTATGTAAAGTTTAAAAATAAAATAAAATTAAAAAAAACAAAAGAACATTGGTTCCTAGTGTTTATGTAATTTATCAAAGTACATATAATTAGTAGCAGAGAATGATTGAAAATCATATCAACTAAGAGACTAAGTATTTTGTTCAGGGACAATTCCAAGAATTTAGCAATATACAGAGGTCACTTTAAAATACCTTGTAACTGCTGGATGAGAAGCAGAAAGAAAAAAGTCAGAGATCCACGAAGCTCGATAGAATGTGAACGATTCATCAATGGCATCAGCATGGCAGAAAAAAATGTTTAAAAAGAAGGAAAGTAAGCAGGAGGTTTAGAAAAGAGGAACTAGAGTGATTCAAGGATCTTCCATGAGGGAAGGCTACCTAACTGTCTCTGGGGACAGTTTGAAAAGGGGATAACAGTAGTAGAGATCGGTGTATCATGTCTCAAAGAAGAACTTCCATGATTATTAAGGTCATGCAATTAGTTAATTTTCTTAATACTTTTTCCCTGTTTTTGAAGATAAGTCAAACACACTCTATGTAATGGTGACCATTTAAAAATTTTTACAATTAAATCTATACATAAATTAATAATTTGACATTTAATTTAGCAAATTCAATTTAAGAGGTGGAACAATTAGAATTTTCAGTTTTGTGTCAGTTTTCAAGAATTAGGCTTATTTCATCTAAGTTTTTTGTTTGCTGTTGGTTTCATTGAATTTTGCTGTTATACTTATTTTTTCTTAATATATATATTTTATTGAAGTATAGTTGACTTACAATGTTTCATGTGCACAGCAAGGTGATTCAGTTAAACATATACACATATATTTTTTGAAATTGTTTTCCATTATATGTTATTACAGTAAATCTTTGCTATACAGGTTCTCTGTACATTCTGCATTAGTAATAATTTGGGGTTTTTTTTTTTTTTTGGTTTTAATCTTGAGGCTATTTAGATGAACATACACTAGGGCAAGTTAAAACATGTAGGAAACAATACATTTTTGTGACTATTAAGTTGAAGTCAGAGGAACTCTTTGTTAGAAGATAAAATATACTTTTGAATTCAGAACAAAACAAACTCTAGGCTCATAGAAATATTAGGATTGGTGGGAATAATGAATAATGCTGTTTCTTCAAATGCTTTCATTACGTGCAATCATACTCAAGTTATGCTCTGCTAAGTCGCTCAGTTGTGTCTGACTCTCTGTGACCCTATGGACTGTAGCCCACCAGGCTCCTCTGTGCATGGAATTCTCCAGGCAAGAATACTGGAATGGGTTGCCATACCCTCCTCCAGGGGATCTTCCCAACCCAGGGATTGAAGCCAGGTCTCCCACATTGCAGGTAGATTCTTTACCCTCTGAGCCACCAGGGAGTTGAGCTCTATTTAATGTCAACACTCCCAAATTACTACTTTCTTCTTTTCCTCCTTTTGTATTTCTTTTTTCTTCATGTTAGCGATAAAAAAAAGTTTGATAAAATGATATAGTCTGACATCCAAACTCTTTCACAATCTGGTCACAATATACCTTTGCAATTTTAATATACTTCCCATAAAATTTCTGTCCCAGCCACCTCAATCTATTACCTCTTTCCCATTGACTCAAATATTATTAGCTCCTTCTCATCTATTGTTTTTCCATTATTGGAGGCCTTAGTGATTATTCCTTTTTCTTAATTACCTTGCTTTACTTTTACCATTTAGCTATTATATACATTATTAACTTTAAATAACATTTTATGTAACATATGCATTTAAATTATACTGCATGCCGCTTGCTCAGTCATGTCCAACTCTTTGCGGCCCCATGCACTGTACAGCCTGCCAGACTCCTCTATCCATGGGATTTTCCGGGCAAGAATACTGAAGAGGGTTGGCATTTCCTCCTCCAGGGGATCTTCCCAACCCACGTTTTGAACCTGCATCTCCTGTGTCTCCTGCATTGCAGGAGGATTCTTTACCCACTAAGCTATAGGACCTGTTATTTAATATATGTATCTTTCCATGTTTTTCCCAAGACTTTGTTGCATTCTCAGTATCTAGCACACTTGAATATTCAGTAAATGTTTCCTGAGGTTATAGGTGATGGTGAGCATGATGGATTGGAAATCATCTTTGGGAGACTGTAGTTCTTAAGTCACTTTTTTCCCCCTTTGTTTTCTAGGCACATTTAGAGAAGAGCAGAAATGCACCTACCGACCCCTGATAAATGGCTATATCTGCAAACAGTCTGACCAAGTGATCTTAATTCTCGACAGTGCTGATAACACTTGGGCAATGCAGAAGTTATATCCAGTTGTATCTGTGACTAGCGGTTTTGTTGACACCTTTAGTAGCATAAGAGCCAGTGCTCCCTGCTCCATTTCAAGGTCTGTATCTGCTTTCTATTCCATTGTGCCTACCAGGAAAATCACCAAGGTCTGCTTTGTGGATCAGACTCCTGATGTTTTGCATTTTTTTCTATTGGGGAACAAAAATACCTCTAAGCTCCTCCTGGCTGTATTCTACCATGAACTCCAGAGCCCATATGTTTTCTTAGGAGACAGATTCATTCCACCTACTCAAGTTCATTCAACTTCCTCACTGTTGAATGAGTCTATTGGCTCCAACTATTTCAGCATCACAGATAACCTCTTGTATGTTGTCCTACAAGGAGAGGAGCCCATTGAAATACAGTCAAGTGTTTCCATTCATTTGGCCCTCAATGTGATGTTTTCAGTTCTAGAGAAAGGCTGGGAAATCGTCATCCTTGAAAGACTAACTGTCTTCTTGCAGATTAGCCAAGATCAAATCAGATTTATTCATCAGATGCCTGGAAATGAAGCAACCTTAAAGGCCATGGCTGATAGTAGAGCAAAGAGAAAGCGCAATTGCCCAACTGTGACTTGTACCAGTCATGACCGAGTAGGTCAGCGTAGACCTCTCATGGTAGAAATGAGCTCATATAGAGACCTACCCACCATGGAAACGGTCTCAAAAGTGATGGTCATTGAAATTGGAGATCTGCCAACAGTAAGGAACGCTGGACTGATTCCATCTTTATCAAGTAACAAATTACAGAATTTGGCTCACCAGGTTATCATTGCTCAACAGACTGGATTACTAGAAAGTGTCCTGAATATGACTACTGGGGCCTTACTTGTGACTCAGTCAAAGGGAGTCATCGGCTATGGGTAAGTACTAATTATAATAACATCTAAATATGAGCTGATTTCTTTGATACATATTGCAAATGTCAGTCTATTTACACTGAATTACATAAACTGTCTGCTTTTTAAGATAAGAATAAAAATGCCAAGAGCTATTTATAGACTTAAATTCTCAATTTTAAAATTCGTGATTAAATCTAGAGTCTTTGTGGTTATTCTATTTCCTAGGTAAGTGGGGATGTTATATTAATATTTTTGTACTTTAAATTTTAAGCATAGACAGATTTTTCTAAGGCAACTTGTTTTCAAATTGTTTATTCATTCATTTATCATGTGATGCATTTTAGCAGTGGCTAGATTCTGGGGTTGCTAAAGTGAAACAGATATGATCTTTGCCTTATGGGACAAAAACACTATCACAATTCCATACAGCCATGAGTTAAAACCCATAAATACCCATGGGGCTGATAAAAATCCTGCCTGTAGGGACTGAGGAATGGCCTTATATTTAGGAACATTTTGGAAAGATGACTAGGAGTTTACTAAGTTAAAACAGTGATTCTGTTTGGGTTTTATTCAACCTAGGATTATAAAGGGCTTCCCTTGTGGCTTAAAAGAATCCACCTGCAAAGTGGGAGACCTGGGTTCAATCCCTGGGTTAGGAAGATCCCCTGGAGAAGGGAAAGGCTACCCATTCCAGTATTATGGCCTAGAGAATTCCATGGACTGTACAGTCCGTGGGGTCACAAAGAGTTGGACACGACTGAGCTGCTTTCACTTATTTGGGCTTTCCTTGTGGCTCAGCTGGTAAAGAATCTGCCTGCAGTGTAGGAGATCTGGTTTCAATTCCTGAGTTAGGAAGATCTGCTGGAGAAGGGAAAGGCTACCCACTCCAGTATTTTGGCCTAGAGAATTCCACGGACTGTACAGTCCATGGGGTCACAAAGAGTTGGACATGACTGAGTGATTTTCAGTTCACAGGATTATAAATCCCTGCAAAGATGTCAAATTGTGTGAGGGAAGATCATAATTGCTGCCAACTATGTTTATGGCACAGATCTGTGTAAGATCTGTAATATCCTTTTTGCTATGTTATTCTGACTCTATAAGCTTGTATTTTGAAATTCTTTACCAGATCGATGTTTGCTACATATTTCAGAAGTAAATCTACCTGAATATTTCCCTGAGCCTAGTAAATGAAGAACTACATGAAGTATATAATAAGGGAAGGTAGATATAAATAACTCTCAAATATATATGTTATGATACCCAAGAGATGAATTGTCCAGTCCAAGTTTACCTAAGACATCTGTCACGAGGTCAAGACTATTACAGTCCCAAGCTCCATTTTTAGCAGATACAAAAGAACCAGAGATGATACCGCAGACTGAGAGACAATATGAAATTGTCCTAATGCTTGGGAAATATATATAAACTAACCATCTCACACATGCATGCTGTGAGGTTAGAGAGTACTCAAGAGAGTCAAGCATATAGATTCCCTGCAAGTTTGCTACTACCACTGAAAAAATAAGCTGAAACTCATGCACATGTTCAGTTGATACAGTTGATATTGGGTCCCTGAAATAGATACGATTATTCTGAACAATATAACTCAATGAAATTTTAGAGCATTCATATTCTTTTATTAAAAGATTTTTTGTTGCTGCTTTTTCACTACATTTGTGGTAGTTACAATAAATAAATAATTAGTATTTAATGGATATTAATTGCTTTTGTACAGCTGTCTTTAATACATGTGGGATTCTTTATAAAATAAAAAGGAAAACAAAAAGATGCACCTTTACATTTTAAGGAGTATTCAAGAAATACATTGACTGCCTTTTTATACACAAAGCAATATAAACGAATGAAAAATTAGCTAGTGTTTTTGTATCATATTTTACCTGTATTTGGTGTTCCTCTTTCTTATATGGAAGAAATGACAAGAAAACTCAAGCAATTTTTTTTTTTTTGATTCTGGTTGATTTGAAGGGCTTTGGAAATTGCTAGCTTAGAATTAAAAAGTACTCCTAATTGCATAATTGCTCAAAATCTATTAAATCTTGGATATTTTATCAGTCACCAACCCTTCATCTTGTTGTTGACATAATCATATTATGCATGATGATATAAAAATCAGGAATCTGAAAAAAGTGATGCTACTGTATCTTGGCTTATGTTTAAATATATCTTCTTTAGCCCAATTTCATTTAGATCCCACTGAGTTCTTATGATCATATTCTATGGATGGGTGACTAAGAAGTTCTAGGACCAGGTCACTGCTAAATTTTATTTAGATTTTATGGTACTGAGCTTTCAATAGGTCATCCTTCCAAAATGACTGATTTGTATATTATATAAAAAAGACTCAGTAAATATTTAGCTTTTAACTAGAAAGAGAGTAAAGTCAAAGAGTAGAAACAATAGAGGTAAAGCAGAGGAAACCCAGGAAAGAGTATGGACCCAGCCCAAGTGCAGGTAGGGGTACATATGTGTGAGGGAACATCATGGCATAATAAGGTTCAGAGAAAAGATCACTTTTATTGCCCAGAATTCATCAGAGCCATCATGCTTTCACATTTGACTCAGATATTTCTGATTTAATAAGAAACTACTGAACATGTATTTTATAACATCAATTTTCTGTTGGTTGTATTATATTCCCCATCTCTCTCAATTTCTTTAGTTGTTTTAAGAGATGTTTCCAAGACATAAGGCAAAATAAAAATGTTCTGAAGCTAAGGAAAGACTGCTTCTGAAGTATATCTGAATAAATTGCTGCAGAATAAGAAATGCCACGTCCTAAGGGATTTAATGAGAACTAGCAAGTTTTCCCATGGTCCTAAGAGTTGCGCAGTATGGTAAACAACCCTGAAGCCTTGTGCAGGTCCCAGGGCCAGCCCTGTTTCTTTCAGCTTTGATCAGTGTCAACTGGGACTTCCCCTGAACTCACTGGAAAGTCGTTGACAAGCTAGTGACTTGACCTTGAGATTGCAGAAGTTAGTCTGAGGACATAGACCTTTCAGAGGAAACATTTAGGATGTTCATGAAAGATTCATTCTTGTTAATTTAATGGGGTTGCATGTATTTCAGCAAATTGAGGGCATATCAGACATTTACTTACCAAGAGGAGTCCTACCTGCTTTCAAAAAGCTATCAACTTCTGCCTTGTGGGGAGAAATGGAGTGCTATTTTTTAATTAAATAATACACAGTGAATTGGCCTCTCCTGATCTTTATCCTCCTCTAGAGGCATCTAGATCTAAGTGTCTTCCACATGGCTAAGTCAGTTCCATGAGCCTGTTTTCCATCTTCCAAAACTTTGTTAACCTTTATTGTTGGTTGCTCTCTCCTCTCCTGCCTTCTTCATCCTTGTGGATTTTCACCATTTTTATTCACTTTTGTTCTTTTAAGTAATTTCAGTGGAGTAGCGGAAACAGAGATAAACATACATTCAACCTGCCCTTTTTAAACTTGGGGTTTCCCACTGGTGTCTTAGTTTTGTATTCTACCTTTTATCTGGAATACTGGCAGTAGAAAGTTGATTTTTGCTCTCTTAAATTTCTTTCCTCTTGTCTTTTCTTTTCCCCACCTTTGTCCTGCTTCATTAACAACCACAATAAAAAAAAACCAACCTCTAAGTAATGTGTTTTGTCATATGATATACATATCTGTATCTTGTATGGAAGTTTAGCCATTGAAATGCTAAAGCTATTTGTGGTTGGCAGAATTTCCGAAATTACAGTCCTAGTCCTGGGAACCTATGGATATGATCACATAGCATTTCCATGAACACATATGTTATGTGGCACAGTTGGCCTTCAGATAGAATACCCAGGATTATCAAGGTGGGGCCGTTTTAACACAGGAGCTCTGAAGGGAGGAGAGTTTTCTCCTGCTGTAGCAGAATAAGGCAGAAGAGGAAAGCAAAAAGATTTGAAGTGTGAGAAGGAATTTAACTGTCACTGCTTTTAGGATGAAAAGCACCACACGAGAAAAAAAAAATCAGACCGACTTTATAAGTAGAAAGTGGACCTTCGCCGATGGCCGGCAAGGAAACAGGGACCTCTATTCCATGGCTACAAGGAAATGAATTCTGTGAACAATCAGAATGAGTTTGGAAGTGGATTCTTAGGCAGAGATCAGAGCCAAGCCTGTCTGAACTCTTGACCCACAACCTGAAGATCATAAATTTGTGACATTTTAAAAACCACGAAAATTTGTGGAGTTTTGTTCCACAGCCATAGAAAACTAATATGCTATCTCACATAAAGCTCTCTGTTTATGATATTGCCATGAACCTTGGGCCCTAAAATCAGCTACAGGGATGGTGAACATGGTTCTGTGGCTGTGTGTATCTGTGTGTTTTTGTATCCATCACATTAGTAGCTTTTTAAGTTTTCTCATTCTGTAAAAGAAGTCCTTTATCAAGCTGACTTGAATAAGACAAGGAAATTAGGAGAGGCAGTTGGTGACACGAGTCTATTGGTGACACCCAGGCTCATTTAGCATCTTCTTTTGTGCAGCCTCTCCCTGCCCCCTGGGCCCCTGCTTTCTGGGAAACAGCTGTTTGGAGTATGCAAGGACAGAATCTTCCTGTCATTATAGGAGGATGTTCTTCTCAAGACTGGCAGAATGCTTATCCTGGAAAGGATACCCGCTCTGCCAGTCTGTCTCTTTCCTCCCTCCTGGCAAAACCACAGCTTTGCCATTAAGGGGTGTTTCTGCACCATTTCTCCTCTTTACTGCAATACAAATTCACTGCTTTGTTGAGTGAGGTGGGTGGCAAAATTATCATAATGGTATTTTATATATGTGGCTTTGTGGGGAAATGAGATGCTCTGCATAAGTAAACTTTTCATTTAATTAAAAATTGTTTTTTATCACTACATTTTTAAAAAGACTTCATCTCTTGAACAAAAAAGAATACATATATTATCCAGTCTTATTAAATGGAAAATAATGTAGACCTATCACATTTTTATTGATGATTCATGGTCATCATTAAGGCTATCATTTATTTCACAGCCCTGTTTCTGCAGTGATGCCCTTAGGGACCCTTGTTCTTATACTAAATAGCCCCAGACCACTAAATCTTTGATTCTACTTCTGCAGTTTATATTTTTTCTGCTATCTTCCTTATAAACAGGAGGTTAGTTTTAATCCATTATTTCTGTTGACTTATCTGCATCCAGTAGTTTTCCACCCATATGTACATGTAGTTCTATTCCCAAAATTGAACTGTGTTAACTTGTAATAAAGTAATTTAAGATGTTTACAGATGGTGAAGTTGTAGCTAAATATAATAAAGACTCATGAAAACTTACATTTGAATGGTTTTTAATTTCCCAAACATTAATTGAACAGTTATTATGTCCAGAAAATTATATGGCTTATATGAAAATCTAGATGTTTTAAAATTAATAGGGAAAATAAATATTTACATAACTACTATCTAATAAGAGTATGTGTATTAAAATCTTGTTATTCTATATCTATTACAAGGAAATCATTGATTCAATATGGACCTGCTTAGCCATTAGTTTTTCATAAAACTACTATACTTTGTCTTTATAATATTCATTAGCTAGTCAAGGCTTCAACTTACTATTTTTCATGTTCCCAAGTACCTAAGCAGTGTACTACTTAGGTTGAGTGGTTTGTTTTCCTGTTTAGACTATGACTGCTACAACACCCTATTACAAATAGTAAATATTGAATATTTGTGTATAATCTTAAAATATGCATTCAGAATTTCCAGTATTTCAAATAAGATAGTCATGCTAGGTTTATTAAAAAATATCATTTTAAATGATTTTCCAACTAAAATGCTTAGATGTTGACCCCTGATTGATCTTGTTGAAAGATGTGCCGTGTTTGTGTCTTTGTACACGCCTGGCACAAGGCAACGTATGCCTAGGGTTACTCAAATCTCAGTTTGAAATGAAAAATTCCACAGATCCATAAGAGTTTAATAATAAGTGTTAGAGCATAGCAGAAAGTGTACCAGTTACGTTGCAAGGAGGAAGCCAATTCTGACTCCATGTTGGAACTGTTTCTTTGACTTGCTTTTTGTTGCTTTAGTTATTTTAATCATACAGAGTGGTTTGCCTCAGAGTATCCTGCCCCTCTGCCTGACTGTTAAACTAAAGCACCTTTGTTCAGAACCCTGTCCACCTGTGGATGGCAGGAAGGAAAAAGTAACACATCCCCTGCCTGAAGCTTGCCATTCTAGGAAATGTTTGCAAGATTAATGGCCTTTTTATTTTGCTTTCTCACCTCCTCTCATCTCTAATCTATAAAAGAATCTGACATCCAGACCCCCAAAAGATGGTTATTTTGAGGCACTAGCCTGCCATCTCAGTCTGCCAGCTCCCCGATTAAAGTCTCTTCCTTGCCTCAACACCTTGTCTCTTGAATTCATTGGCCTGTCATCCTAGAGTGAACTTGGACTTGGTAAATGTTCAAGTGTGCATCAGGACTGGAGATTGGCCAGTCCAAGATAGGTGGTGGTCTCCACAGGCATTTAATGACCTAAGAGCAGAGGAGGGGCATGGTGGGTACCGACGGGTCGTAGTGTTACTATGATAACATGTATTGGATGCTTACAATGTGCTAAGTTTTGAATCACTACGTCGTAGTGCCAGAAAGAAAACATGAGATCATAAGACATTTTTTTCCCTCTTAGGAGTGGATGACAGCTAAGGGCATTTAGCTAGGTTTAATAGGGAGCATGCGGACTATGAAATATAAATAAAATGGTATGTGTCAGCTTTGAAGATGCCAGGAAACTCATCCTTGCCTTACAGACTCTTTGGAAGGATGCTCCTGAGGGACCAAGGTGATGGTGTATTTATCTCTGCATATCTCATAGTGCTTAGAACAATATTTGTACATAGTGGAAGGGACATGTATGTCCACTGAATTGAGTGGACATGCTTTCTTCTTACAGAGTACAGAATTTCACAAACTCCTTTGAGATTGAAGTTCCCTCACAGCATGTATTATAGATTCTGCCCCTATGTAGCCCATTTAAAGTAAAAATAATTAAAAATGCTCAGGACATCCTTAAACATTTAATCAAAACATGGAACTCTTCTAGAGGAACCTGACTCAGTAACTTTGAGGGGACAGAGGTTGAAGAGGAAGTGAGGAAGTACTTCCAATGCCCTCACCTCCCTCATCTCCCAGAGCCAACCTGCACCAATAGGATTTATTTATTTGTCTGCTCGGCTTACCATGCACATAGAGACAGTCCCCTCTTTTGTAGGGTACGCATTTCAGACCTGGCAGATTAAAAACCAAGAGTTGAAGTGAATAGTGGTAATCTCTGAACTGGAGCATTTCTGTGTTTTCCTGGTTTTTCTCTTTTAGCTTGCACCAAAGAATTGAAGGGAAAAAAATTCTTCCACATACCTGACTGGTATTGGAAGCTGTTAAATAGTGGTTAAAACTGGGTGGATTGGAGGGAACTTTCCTCCCCCATTTTTTAAAGTTTGGCTGTAGGTCCTTCTGCCTGCAGGCTACAGTCACATTAGTGGTTGGAAATTGGATAACGACAGCACAATGACAAATCCAGGTTGCTTGCAATAAGTTGCTAATCCCTTTGCTTTAATATCGGAGCAGCGTATAATGATGTTTGGACATCACTCCAGTTTACTGACGACCCCACTGGGGCCAGCAATAGAACCTTACAACTGTCTAACAAGGCGTCAGGTGACTCCCGTCGTCACAGCAACGGACACTGGAATCTAATCTTCCCTCCATCCCTTCTAGCACCCAATAACGCCTAGATTATATAAGTGGCCCATCATTGCTTGGTAACTTGAATCAATTAACGTTAATTCGCACAATGCTATGATGTATTGTGATCACTTTCATTTCAGGGAAGGGGGAGAAATTGCTATAAGTCACCTAAAATGAGGTTGTCTGTGGTGCTGGGGTATTAATTGGGTGTCCATATTAAATGCAAAAGGAGCCCCATCGTGAAAGGAAAGTGGATGAGTGACTCTCTTGGCTGCTATTGACCTATCAGAAGAAGACAGTGCCCTTTTCCTTTGCTTTTATCTATTACAGTTTTCCCTATTGCGTGTCAAGTTGATGTATTATAAAAAATTCATTTGGTGACCTTTCACCCCCCTAGCAGATTAAACAATTTCACTTCGATGGCATCATTAACAAGACCCTGCATTTAATGATGATTTCTCTAAAAGGCCACGGAGATTCGATTTTAAGCTAACAGATTTATTGCACTATTATAACATATCGTAAAAAACTGTACCACCTACGGTCAGGTTTTAGGTTAGAAACTGCTTAAGAGTTTATGTGAAGCTTAAAGTGGTATTACCTTGGGATATGCTGTAGCGGCAAGTCTCTGACCTCCAGTGGGATGCTGTTTACATTTAATCAGAGATGTTTGCTCACAATAAACTTAAAAATGTGTCAGGGACAGGCCTTTAAGCAAGTGTTCAGGCAGTTGGTTCCCATCCCTCTGTCTCTAGACATCAGTGTACTTATGTCAGGATCTTGGATGGAGTCTTTTGGCTTTTTTAACCCACACAGCCAGCCTGCATCCTGTCCTGCACCAGAAAGCATTTAAGAAAGGCAAGGGAAGAAATAGAATTTGGGAACAATGTAGAATTTTCCAATAACCTGGGAGCCATGGAATGAATAGCATGGATTTTAAAAATCTGATTTATTTATTTTTTTAAAAGACCCTTACCCATTGTGGCTAAGCAAAGTAATAAATGATGATCAGACTAGTGCATATTGAATTCCTAGTGAG
This sequence comes from Bubalus bubalis, assembly GCF_019923935.1. Taxonomy (NCBI): domain Eukaryota; kingdom Metazoa; phylum Chordata; class Mammalia; order Artiodactyla; family Bovidae; genus Bubalus; species Bubalus bubalis. Next base: position 28,029,490 of record NC_059158.1, read on the forward strand.
TGATGGTCATGATCTTGGCTGGTAGGTGATCAAAGGGGTTTGTAGGACCACACATGCCCTACCCCCCATTCTCCAGGATTCTCCAGGGAGAGGGAAATTGTTCCCTAGAGAAACTAAATAGTTTTTGATCTTCTGTATTTGTTCTTCCACTGTTCCTCTTCTGAGGAATAATTGTCACCTTTGCTTCACATATATCCTCCATGTAAAATGAATATTTTATCTCCCCTAAAGAATAGATTAGGAAATAAAGTAGTTGACTCACAAGCATTTAATTGAAATGGGTAGACTACCTTTTTTTTTTTTTAAATCAAAGTATTGTTAGACCTGAATTAGGATATTTTGAGAGTAATCTATTATCCTATACTAGAGTAATATATGTGATAAATGATGTCGATATATCTCCATTTAAATGTTAAAACTCTATTGCATGCCTCTGATGTGTAATACACAATAGGTTTAATGGGACAATAGGTATATAACCTATAATGTTCATTTAATAAGGCTACCTTGGTCTTCAAACATTCCAAAGCTCTGGGAAAAAGATGCTTTGAGATATCATGAATTATGTAACTATTTTATTTATAATTATTCCATTTTATTGTTAAGTCACATCAGCAATTAATGTGCTCAAAAGAGTTGAAAAACAATATAGCTCTAAACTTTGATCAAACCAAAGTTTAAAAACCTTTGGCAAACTACTTAAGTCTTTTTGGACCTCAGTTTCTTCATGTGTAAATAAAAGTGTCTGTCATTGTGTCATTTTAAAGATACAATGAGTTTATAGGTGGAATGCATAGAATGATACCTGTACGGGGTAAGTGCTCAGCATATATGAATTATAAATAAGTATTTTTCTCCCTGAGGGCTTCATTCAATTGAAATCAATTAACCAATGAATTCTACAGTTACCGATTCTATTTAGTGCAAGCATCTTGTGAAGACTATGCATACAAAAGGGTTGTTATGAGATTAAATGAGATAGTCCTTGCTCCTTGGAAGAAAAGCTATGACCAACCTAGACAGCATATTAAAAAGCAGAGACATTACTTTGCCAACAAAGGCCCATCTAGTCAAAGCTACGGATTTTCCAGTAGTTGTATATGGATGTGAGAGTTAGACCATAAAGAAAGCTGAGCGCCAGAGAATTGATGCTTTTGAATTGTGGTGTTGGAGAAGACTCTTGAGAGTCCCTTGGACTGCAAGGAGACCAAACAAGTCAATCCTTAAGGAAATCAGTCCTGAATATTCATTGGAAGGACTGCTGGTGAAGCTGAAGCTCCAATACTTTGGCCACCTGATGAGAAGAACTGAGTCATTTGAAAAGACCCTGATGCTGGGAAAGATTGGAGGCGGGAGGAGAAGGGGACAACAGAGGATGAGATGGTTGGATGGCATCACCGACTTGATGGACATGAGTTTGAGCAAGCTCTGGGAGCTGGTGATGGACAGAAAAGCCTGGTATGCTGCAGTCCATGGGGTCACAAAGAGTCAGACACAACTGAGCAACTGAACTGAACTGAGTCTTTGTGAAGCAGTTGTGTGGGGAGGTTGTTCCCAGGCATCTCTTCCCAATTCTTTGTGTTGATATCATCTCGGTACCCACAGAATAAGCCAGGATGAATGTATTTACACCATGGAAAATGGAAAAGCACTAAAATCTGATCCTTTTGGGGGAAATCTGGTTTATTAGCATACTTATAAAATATCCCTACCTTCTAAGTGTTTTAGTGTGATATGATGCCTCACTGAGATTTTTTGGAGTTAATAAATTGTGATTAAATCTAAGTTCATAATATATGTTCTCCCACCCCATCCCTCACACACCTATTTCATCATTTCCTACGGCGAAGCGAACATATAAAGTACATATATAATTATTCTTTGGTTGTAAGTTCATGTTTGCTATACAGTGTATTATTTAGTTTCTAGAAACAAAGGCAAACCTTTTCACTAGTAATGGTGTATTATGGAAAACACTACAGTGGTATGATATCTGAAATCTGAGGCATGGATTCTCTTCTCTTTTTTAACATGTGGCAGAAACACAAGCAGTTTCAAAACTGGGAACTTGATATATGTTCGGCCTTATGGTCTTTCAGTCCTCGTCCAGCCTTCAGATGGAGAAGTGGGAAAAGAACTCACAGTACAACCACAGCTCGTGTTTCTGGATAAGCAGGTACTTTGTGCACAGGTAACAATCTTTACTTGGAGCCGGGTACCATATTGTATTCGGAGCATGTTTCAGACTCCGTCCTCATCATAATACACGTGTACAGAGCACCCACCCTGTGACAGTTGGTGTACTCAGAACATCGAACTACTTTCATTATTTTCCTTCCATTGCACAGCCTGCTTTCCTTCTACTTTCTGTAAAAAGTCCAGAATATGATTATGGATAGGAGTAGAATTCTAATACTTTTTCACTCCAAACAAATTCTTACAGTAGGTCTCAGGTGTCTTCTCAGAAATCTATCCTTCCCAAAGTGCTGGATCTATATCTGAAGAAGCCATTTCATATGCTGGTGAAGGCATTTATGCCTTTGCATTATAGTTCTATGTTATTTTAAGTGATTTCTCCTGTATGTGGTTAAGTACAGTATCAATAAGAGGCTTCTGTATGCTTCATTCTAATTTCAGTGTCCAAGTCCTTGGATTTTATCTTTTCTATATTTACTAACGTTATGGGTGGAAGAAGTGAAATATGACAGTTAAATCAACTTTCCACTCTTTAAAAAAAATGCATCCCATGACATGCTTGTAGAGGGACAAAGCCCATGGGACTGAGGTCCGCACTTTTGCTCTGGTCAGGCACTTACCCAGCTCTCCTGCTTTGTTCTCCTAATGTTTCCTTCCTTATGTTTGTTGTTGTTGTTGTTGTTTTTTTTAAAGCACCTTACCAGCCACAAGATCCACTGACACTTTTTAAAAATAAATTTTATTATTTTTTGACCCAACTGTGGGGCATGTGAGATCTTAGTTCCCCAACCAGGCATGGAACCCATGCCCCCTGAAGTGGAACTGCATAACCACTGGACAGCCAGGGAAGTCTCTTTCCTATCTTATTAACCTTCAGCAAACAGTGTCAGGCTCCTTTTCTGTAAACTTAGCTTTCCTTTGTCCTCTTCACTGCCTTGCCCAAATTTTCTTGAAATAATCTCTCTTCTCATGATAAAATTATTTGATATATTCTTGTTAACATGACAAAGGATATTTATTATTTTATTTATTTTATTATTTTTCCTTTGCTTATTCTCATGAATGTGTGGTATATGAAAGATTCTGTCTGAATCCTGTTCTTTTTCGGTTAACTTCACAAAATTCTCTTCTGAGTCCTATTTTTCCTTTCTTTTTTTTCCCCAGAATCGGAGAGTAGAGTCCTTGGGGCCCCCGTCAGAGCCATGGGTCATTTCGGTTTCCCTGGAAGGGACATTAGATTCTGTGCTGAGAGGTAGGTACTTGTGACATTTGGAGACCCACTATAAATGCATCTGCCCAAAAATGTTTGCAACCACTGGGGATTCATAACAAAGTCACTAATACTCAGTATCTTTGGTAATTTGGAGAAAAAAAATTCCACCACTAGTGTACAATGCCAGTATCTTCTAAAAAGTGCAAAAGGTTGACAGGAAATGTTTAAGGAGCCATCTGTCCCGCAAGTATGGTGAGCATTTTTGTCATACCTGTAGCATATATGTGTGTGTGTGTGTGTGGTGTGTGTGTGTGTGAAAGTGTTAGTCACTCAGTCATGTCTGACTCTTTTCAACCATATAGAGTGCAGCTCTCCAGGCTCCTCTGTCCATGGAATTCCCTTCTCCAGGGGGTCTTCCCAACCCAGGGATCAAACTTGGGTCTCCTACATTGCAAGCAGATTCTTTACCATCTGAGCCACCAGGGAAGCCTATGTATGTGTGTGTGTGTTCCACATCTTGGCTAATATAAATAGCACTGAAACAAATATGGGGATACCTATTTAAGACCCTGCTTTTTTTTTATTATTATTATTTTGGATAAATACCCAGAACTGTGCCTGCTGGATCATGTGGTATTTTTAGTTTTAATTTGGTGAGGCACCTTGGTACTCTTTTCCATAAAGGCTACACCATTTTGCATTATCATTAAAAGTGCTTGAGAATTCTGATTTCTCCTAGAACTTGCTAGAAACCAAAACTTGCTGTCTTTTGGCCTTTTTGAAAATAGTTGTCCTATTAGGTGTGAGATGATCTCTCATTGTGGTTTTGATATGTATTTCCCTGATGACTAGTGATGTTGAGCATCTTTGCATATGCCTGTTGGCCATTTACAGGTCTTCTTTGGAGAAATGTCTGTTCAAGGTCTTAGCCTATTTTCTAATTGGGTTATTAGTGTTTAAGCTACTGAGGTTTAAGAATTTCTTATATATTTTGCAAACTAACACCTTATCAGATAAATGACTTGCAAACATTTTCTCCCATGCTATAAGTTGCCTTTTCATTCTGTTAATTGTTAACTATGCAGAAGCTTTTAAATTTGATGTAATCCCACTTCTCTAATTTTGCTTAAAGTGTCCATACTACCCAAAGAGAGCTACAGATTCAATTTAATCTCTATCAAAATCTTAATAATATTTCTTATAGAAATAGAAAAAAGCAATTCTAGATTTTTTATGGAGCTGCAGAAGATCTTAAATAACCAAAATGATCTTGAAAAATAAGAACAAAATGAGAGTCACCACTTCCTAATTTAAAGCATATTACAAAACTATAGTAAACAGTATGATACTGGCTTCAAAACAGGCATATAGACGAATGGAACAGACTAGAGAGCTGAGCAGTAAATCCACTCACTTATGGCCAACTGATATTCAACACAGGAATTAAGGATATACAATGGAGAAAGAACTGTCTCTTCAGCAAATGGTATTGGGGGAAACTGGATATCCACACACAGAAGAATGCAGTTAGACACCATATAGGTTAGGACATTTATATTAGTTTGAGTGTTCTGTAATGCTTTTACAAACTTGTAAACGACTCATTTACCAATTTAAACATTTGCCTATCTGCAACATTGCTGGTTTGCAAGAATGACTCCGATTTTACAGTTACTTCTTGCTCTACCCTGACTTTGAGTCTAAGCTCATCCTCACACCTTTAAAATATGTACCTTGCCATCCTTCATACATTACCTGTACCCAGTACCTTACACTCCATGCCTTACCCCTACCTCATACCTGCTGCTGCTTTTGCTAAGTTGCTTCAGTTGTATCCAACTCTGTGTGACCCCATAAATGGCAGCCCACCAGGCCCCGCCGTCCCTGGGATTCTCCAGGCAAGAACTCTGGAGTGGGTTGCCATTTCCTCCTCCAATGCATGAAAGTGAAAAGTGAAAGTGAAGTCGCTCAGTCGTGTCCGACTCAGCTACCCCATGGACTGCAGTCTACCAGGTTCCTCCGTCCATGGGATTTTCCAGGCAAGAGTACTGGAGTGGGGTGCCATTGCCTTCTCCCACCTCATACCTACTCATCCACTATACCTTACTTAGCCTCTGTACTCTACTGTCCCCAACTCCTGACTCATATTACCCAAGACTCTTCATTACTTTTCTTTCAGTTATCCCAAGGATATCCTCACAGACTTGTTTAGAATCATACTGGATCATGCAAGATGAATAAGGCGTTAAACCACTTGTTATTTTCTTGTGTTAACACCAAGTCAGGCTCAAGTGAGCGGACTCCCCTGGATCAGTACTGTCATGTCACCATTGTCCTTGTTTGGAGATTCAATGTGAACATATGAGGAATGGTCTGGGTGTCTAACATGCATACATTTTATGTGCGTGTGAATGTCATGAAATTGGAAAAAAATTATTTATAGAAATACCCACATCACCAAACAGTTTATTTCAATTATTGAGAGTATCTCTCAACACCATCATGAATTATTTCTCCTTAACTTCAGAGAAAATGGAACCAAAACTATTTGGCATAGACCACCTGACTTAAGTATTTCCTGCAGAAAAATAAATTAACAACAAAATCATATCTATATGTTTAGCCTAAACCTTTTGTTCTGCAATTTAACTTCATGTTCTTTGACCTCAGTCAATCCTCTTCAGTTAAAAAAAAAAGATTAGCTGTTAACCAAACAGTGGGTTTATACGCGTGTGCTCTGTGTGTGTGCTCAGACATGTCCAACTCTTTTGCAACTCTGTGGACTGTAGCCAGTCAGGCTCATCTGTCCATGAAATTTTCCAGGCAGGAACACTGGAGTGGGTTACCATTTCTTCCTCCAGGGGATCTTCCCCACCCAAGGATCAAACCCACATCTCTTACATCTCCTGCATTGGCAGGTGGGTTCTTTACCACTATGCCACCTGGGAAGCCCTGTGGATTTATATACTCAAAGATAATTATTTTAGGTCCTTCAGATCCTTTGTTATTTAACTATAGATCCTCGTTGTAGAAAAATATGTCGTTAATATTTTAAAAATATCAACATTAATGATGTAATAGTTTGTTAGTGTAGATAGCTAGGGGTAAGATGGATAGTTGTGGGAATGGGTGGGGGTGGAATTTGGACTAAAAAGGTATTTTAAAACCCTATTCCTTATAGAATCACATTCAAGTAGCATTCCCTGATAAATCATGTAATCAACTTCAATCTTGCTTCAAGTCCAACACCTCATCTTCTCCCAGGTTCCCTCAGCCAGTCCCAGCTTGATCAGGGAGCCTGTCAATGACATTTGTCTGTTTTACAATTATCATTCCAGAGATATGGTGAGCCCCAGAGTAATGTACTGTACTTGGCAGAAACTGCCTACGCTTTTGGGCACATATGCTTCAAATCTGAGAATATCATAGATATATATGGGAATCTTTGTAGAGATCTCTGAGGCAAGCTGGTATTTAACACAAAAGCAAGCCCATTTGGAGCTAAAGTACTTTCCATTAGGCAGTTTGGCGGCTGTTCTATGAGGCAGACTCACTGTGCTCGCTGGACACATTTCGATTAAATGCTGCTTTGTATTCCTCCAAAGATGGGAACAATAAGGACGTTTGTCAAAGGAAAAACTGCAGCAAACGATTTCATGTTGAACATCTGTACTCTGCAGTTCATTGTTTGCAAGAGTTTATTGACCATAATTTTGATGCATATAGGTTTTAAAGAGTATGAACGGCATTTATCTTGGGCGCCTATCATTTATCTGAGTCTTGGCTTATTTATTTCCATTTTTCTGGGCATTTTTATTTATTTTGGGACTCTGAAGAGATGAAGGAAAAGATGTTTCTGAAAAGGAAAGTTTTAGTTAGCTCTGCAAAATTGATGAGGAAAGACAATGTTTTCCTAAAAAGGATTGAGCAATTGAATTGAAAAATGTAACACTGTGCATATTCTATCTTTATGATACCTTTCAGCCTTAAAGATCTCAAAACCAGTTTTTAAACATTAGGAGCACTCTCCTATCTCATTGTCCATCATACCAATAATCACAGTGACATTTCCAAACTGAAATGGAGCAGCTGTTATTTAGCAAAGTCATTTGAGGATAGTGGAGGCAGAAGACTAATTCATGGCATTGTGAATGGGGTCTGGAGCTCAGTTTCCTTCTTTCGGTTTGTAAATGGATGGCCTATTGTTAGAAAATGTAAGCTTTCCTTTTTGCATTTTATTCAGAGAAACCAAAGTGCAGACAATCCAAGTTGCTGAACAGGGTAGTCTTTATCAGTCCTGATCTGACGCATAGCTGTGCTCCTAATCTATTGGCCTCACTCTGCCACCACATAAACTACAGATCCCTTGACTAGAAGAGAGGCAGAGCCTAGAAACTGACCACCAAGAAAGATAGTAGACTTTCTTTCTTGAGAGACATTTAGTAATAAAATGCATGCGTGCATGCTGAGTCGCTTCAGTCGTATCTGACTCTGTGTGACCCTATGGACTGCAGTCTGCCAGGCTCCTCTGTCCATGGAATTTTCCAGGCAAGAATGCTGGAGTGGGTTGCTATTTCTTCCTCCATGGGATCTTCCTCATCCGGGGATTGAAGCCGCGTCTCGTATGTCTAACCTATATTGGCAGGCATGTTCTTTACCACTAACACCACCTGGGAAGTGGTGTATTCTTACCCAATAGTGGCTAAGAATACAAACTTTATGAAATCAGGAAGATTTGATCTATAACCTTCTCACCAAGTAATTTAATGTTTCCTGAGCCTGTTTCCTAATCTCTCTAGACTGTAGATAATAGTATATTTTGTGGTGTTGTGTAGTTTGTATATAATAAGGAATAGAATACCCAATGTTTGGCAGAGTGAACTTTGATATATGTTAGCTGTTGTTACTATTCTTCTGGGCTTCCCTGGTGGCTCAGATGGTAAAGAATCCACCTGAAAATGCGGGAGACCTGGGTTCGATCCCTGGGTTAGGAAGATGCCCTGGAGAAGGGAATGGCAACCCACTCCTATATTCTTGCCTGGAAAATTCCATGGACAGAGGAGCTTGGCAGGCTACAGTCCATGTGGTCACAAAGAGTCGGCCACAACTGAGTGACTTGCACTCACTATTATTCTGTCTTGACTTACTTGGTTTCAAGATTTGCCTAAGAGAAGCCTGATGGATTTAGTAACCTTTTTCATTAATTTTTTCTTTATTGTCCAATTGCCTCTCTACAGAGATTACTTGAAGAACTTGCTCTAGCGTAGGTGACTGACATTCACTGTTCGGTTTTGTGTTTGTTTGTAGGATGTACTCACGCAGAAACTCAAGATGGTTATGTGAGCTTCTCCAACTTGGCAGTTTTGATCTCTGGGTCAAATTGGCACTTTATTTTTACTGTCACTTCCCCTCCAGGTAAGTTCAACACATTTTATTATCTGTTTCTTTCTTTCTTTCTTTTTTAAATATAGCCCCTTCTCCTTTATAATGGGACTAGCTCCTCTCATGAATAAGAGTCACTGTAGCTTAGAGAAAAAATTCCCCTGGTTATATCATTATGGTGTGAGAAGCAAGAACACATGTCGAAATTCAGCCTGAAGAGCAAGTATTGCTTCCTGGTAAGCAAGAATCCAAATGTACATTTTCTTCTAGTTGTTAAAATTTACTTTGAATGTTCTACTTTTTTTCCTATGACATTTGATGGAATTTGGTTGAATATTAATTTAACATTTTTAATTTATAAGGAAGAGAGTCATGGAGTATTGAGTTTTATGAAACCTTATCTTTTAGTCCTGCCTGCCTCCTCCACTGCCCCACCCCCACCTTGGAAATGATGACTATACACATTCAAAATCCTGGTCCTTTAGAACTGTAGGTGGAAGGTGTGTGTCAACTGTTTATACAATCCAGTTCTTTCTGAGAAAACGTTCAAAAGAAATCTCCCTTCTGAAGCATTCTTGACAAATTTCACTTTGTTAGAGGGTACTACTATTCAATCACTTTGTAGTGAATAAATGCTACTTAAGACAGATGAGTTTATGAAAAATATTACTCTCCCATTTCCATGATAAATAGAGTCCAGTCTCCACTCTTCAGAGGAATGGTGAGAGTTCAATTTTGGGCATCCTTTTTATAAAGGATTAAACTCTGATAGAGACACAATTACCACTTGAAAATGATTTAGATATTGCATCCAATATTGTAATTTACCAGAAAAAACCTTCCTCACCTAAGGGAGCATCAGAAAAATTCTAAAAATTTTAGCATTACGTTTGAACTGAAAAGTTGATATTTATAATCAAGTATTAATTTGAGTCAGGGAAATTAGTCTGATACTTAAGACAGGCAACTGTGGAAAGTAGTTAATGCATCAGCTGTGATAATGCAAGGCTTTTAAAAAATACACCAGAACAATCATGAGTGGATTTAAACCTCTTAGATATTGGAAATGGCAAAGGAAATGAAATGTTTTCATGTGAGCTGTCTGAACCCCAGCAACAAATATTTAATTAAGGCCAGATATGAGTTCTCCTTCATGAAACTTAAATTCAAACCATGGTATACTTTCAAAAAGTTAAAAATATGGCTCTCATGAAAATGTATGATGAACACTTGTCAACAAGTTATTTAACTTTTTAATGTGGGAACCAGGAGGATAGCAAGGTGTATAGTTCATGTAGCCTGGAAAGAAAAGACTTCTGAAATCAGTTTGCTATATTGGATACAGGGCAACCAAACTCTAATCTTTTCTGAGTTGTGTATCTACGAATATCACTTAGATTCTTACTGGATGAAAATGATTTTCAATTTACCCAATATTCTACAAATTTACAAGACTGGCCCCTAAATGTTAAACATTAAGTTCAAAAAAGGTGTGTTCCAGAGAATTTGATAAACCTTGGATGAATTTGTTCAAAAATCCTCTTTTATGACATTGATAAGATCTGTAATCTTTTTTTCCCCCCTCTCAGTTCCAAGTTTTAAACCATTTTTCTTCCCAAAGAGAATATCATTTGGGGTCGGGTAGTATTGTTAATTTTGTAAGACAGCTATTCTTTTGATATCTGTGATGTTGTCCTAATGAAAGGACAGATTCATGGAGAATGTTCAGTGCCTTGACCGTGGGATTCCCAAAGATATATTTTGAAGGGTAACACATTCAGAGCTGGATATTTTGGTCCCAGCTTGTTGGATATTTAAAAGGCCATTACCCTACAGTTTTCTCAGTAGTTAACTAAGACTAAATACCTTATCAAGGTTATTTGAAGGCATATGTTATAAAACCAAATGTAAACTATAGCATAGACAGAAGCTTCTTGGTGACACTGTGATTTTGAGCTGACCCTGGTGTTCACATTTACTGGCCTACTGCTTCCTTTAATTTCTACCTACAGCTTGCAAAGTCCCCTAACTGAGGATTTGTCTTGCATTTTTTCTTTATCATTTTCCTTAAATTATTCTTAGTCATTTTCAAGACATTCTACAAGGTGAGGCGAGGCTCTGTTTAAATGAGGACAGAAGAGATGAAGAAGAAATAGAAAACATCAGAAGGCCTGCCCTTCTGTGACCCCATAACCTCATGTTCATTAACAGTATAGCTCCTGAGAGTGACTGCTTGTTTCCAGGTGTATCAATGTCTAGGGCTGGAATTATTTGGGAAAGCAGCTTATCCTGGCCTGTCCTTACATGGATAGACCAATCAGTGACAAGCTCTAATAGAAGAGCTGTGACAAGCATTTATTCATGGATCTGTTATTGTTGTTTCATTTCTGAATCAAACAGAGGATTGCAATCATTTTCATTATTTTCCCTCTTATCCCTTAGAGAGAGGAACTCATCTTTATTCCTATTTTATTATGTTTTGTCTCATATTTATTTATTTTTCTTAAAATGAAGAAAAGGGACAAAATTCAATATCTACTTAATGTCCAGAGATGGCAGATAATGGCAGATGTGATTCCTGATTTTAGATCATGGCGATTGACCAACTGTCTTTCTAAAGTTTCCAAGATTGTCCATGTCTTTATTTTTTTTAATGGAAATAGATGTCACTTTAATCAATGTTTCATTAATTGCTACATACAAAGACATACATTTCTTCAGTTCTGTAGATACATCAAAGACATAATTAAGGACTTAATTCTTTTAATATACATGTATATATTTATTTGCTATTGAGGTACCATTGACGTAACGTTGTATAAGTTTAAGCTCAACAGTATGTTGGTTTAATATATTTATGTATTGCCATATGATTACCCCTGTAGTGTTAGCTAACATCTATATCACGTTACATAATTGTCATTGTTTTTTTGTTGTTCTGAGAACAGTTAAGACCTACTCACTTAGCGACTTTGAAGTTTATTACACGATATCACTGACTATAATCACTATGCTATTTTGGAAATATAAAACTTGAGGAACTGAGAAACTGCATAGGTTGACCAAGTGTGTATGGAATCCTCATAAGTCTTTCTAACATGTGGACTAATCCAGCTCATTTATCCATTTCTGAACTTCCTGAGACATTCCCCAGAGGGCAAGGTGTCTGTAGGTTTGTTCTACTGACTTCCCGCCCAGCCTTTCCACGTGCACTGTTGTTACTGTTGTCTAGGCTGTGGTTTCTTTAACCATTTCCTGGGGTCCTGGGACTCTTAGGGGGCTCTCCAGGGCTGCCGGGCGGAGATGGAATGCATTCTGCCACCTGACCCAACTGCAGTTGCTATTTCCGAGTCTAGAATATTCCTCCTCCCTAAATTCACATGTCTTACTCACCAGTTCACCCAGGTTCTTCTCAAATGTCATCTCCTCAGAGAGCTCTTTTCTGCCTCGCTCTGTCTACACCACCATCCCAATCTTGTTCCTCCCATCTCCAGCCATTCTCGGTCTTCAGCTGGGAATTCCTCACTTCCTGGTGTCAAGAGTATCTGAGTATTTGCTTGTCTGTCTATTGCCTGCCTGCTCTATTCTGCCTTAGAACCTAAATTCCAAAAAGGACAGGAATGCTGCCTAGCTCAGCATTACATCCCCAGTGTAAACAAAAACAAAAACTGGCACATCATAGGCACAAATAAATATTTGTTTATGAATAGGTGAGTATACCGAGATTCTATCTAAGATTGCATTTGTTGAAAATATTTAAAAACTGGTAGTCTCCACCCTTAGACCCAGGTTACTGCTCTAGACTTACAAACCTTAGGCCTGATTTCAGCCTCTGTGTCATTATCTGTGTTCTAAACACTGCCATGGCCTACTCTTCTATATCTCAGGTGGCTCAAGCCACTTCTTCACTCAGAATTTTTCCATTTATGACATTGACTTCAGAATGTTGTCACAGGTCTTTTGGCTTTTTACATGTAATGCCCACCCAAATTTGCCTCACATCTTTCCTGCATTAATTCCTGGTATTTCTTGGCAGTAATTTTTTTCAGTATAGATCGTTTTTTCTCTTTTCTGTCTTTATTTACTCAACTTTCACATCCCCACCTAGATACTCCCTCCTATGAAATGCTTTCCCCAAGCATATTAATGGAAAATAAACTTCCAAAGCAATTGACTTGCATCATTCTGGTGGCATGGGTCACATTCTGATTTGTATTACATTTGTATGTGTTTCCTATTTCATTTATTAGCTTGTAAATATCTTAAGAATGAGAACAGTAACTTGTCTACTTGGTGAAGTAAACAATCACTGAGCAGTTATTGGAAAATGGATAAAAGAATGAAGAATTTTGTTTTTTTACTTCTGTGAATCCCTAGTAAAATCCATCCCTCTGTCTCTGGGCTAGAATTAGCTTATTCAGTTGTCCATAAAAAGCAACTAATTGATAACAAACAAGCCAACTATGGCTCAAGTATAAGATGTACACACAAGAGAAGCATTTCTAGATAATTTTGTTATAGTAGTTTTGGGACCAAGTCAGCCAGGAGTCAAGAGACTAGGGATCTAACTGTGACTTCCAATCCAGTGTCAGGTTCAGCCCAAGGAAAGCGCAGCAAAGAAAACACAGTGTTTCCTTCAGTCAAAGGAATAAAAGCTCTGTTTTTGCCTGAATTATTCAGATGAAAGCAGAGATTTGGGGGTTTGTTTGTTTTGAATGAGCTACTCAAAAACACCGGTTATAACTAATATATGTTCACAACCAAGTGTTTTTCTTTAACTTTTGTCTGGAGATATAATTGACATATGATAAGCTATACATATTTAAAGTATACTATTAAATAAGGTTTGATGAATCTATACGTCCATGAAACCATCCCCACAGTTAAGATAATGAACCTATCTGTCATTCCCCAAATTATAGGCAAAGTCTTAAACTTTCTACTTTTGAAATAACATACAGTAAAAATGATCTTTTTGGTAGGTTATTTTATAAATTCAAATATATATATATATATAGAGAGAGAGAGAGAGAGAAAGAGAGAGAGGGAGAGAGAGAGAGAGAGAGATTCATATAATCACTACCACAGTCAGGATACAGAACATTTCCCAAAGGTCTCCTTTATGTTTTTCCTCTGTCCTCTCATCCTCCTATGAATCCCTGCAACTTCTGATCTGGTTTCTATCTCTATAATTGTCTTTTCTAAAATATCATATAAATGGAATCATATTATATATACAGGGCTTCCTTTGTGGGTCAGATAGTAAAGAATCTGCTGCAATGCGGGAGACCCAGGTTCGATCCCTGGTTGGCAAGATCCCCTGGAGAAGTTTCCAGAAAACTGGAATCCCACTGGAATTCCAGAAAACTGGAAACCCATTCCAGTTTTCTTGCTTGGTGGGCTCCCAGTCCATGGGGTTGCAAAGATTCGGACACAACTGAGCAACTAACCTTAACACACATCATAAATACCCTTTAGAAATGGACTTCACTCACTCAACATAATGCTTTGGATGTTTATCTCAGTTACAATTCCTTCCTTCCTCCCTCCCTTCCTTCCTTCCTCCCTCCCTTCCTTCCTCCCTTCCTCCCTCCTTTCCTTCCTTCCTTCCTCTCTCCTCTAATTAGTGGAGCATAAAGTACTTTGGCCACGTCATGCAAAGAGTTGACTCATTGGAAAAGACTCTGATGCTGGGAGGGATTGGGGGCAGGAGGAAAAGGGGACGACAGAGGATGAGATGGCTAGATGGCATCACCGACTCGATGGACGTGAGTCTGGGTGAACTCCGGGAGTTGGTGATGGACAGGGAGGCCTGGCGTGCTGCGATTCATGGGGCCGCAAAGAGTCGGACACGACTGAGCGACTGAACTGAATTGAAAGAATGAATCTTCAGTTTTGCACTGGTGGAGGAAGTAGGTCTGAAAATAGGAGAGCATGGGAAGAATTCTCCCATTGTAATGAACAGAACTGGAAATAACAATCATATGATATTGTTGGAATCTTTCAGTTCATCAGAAATAGGAGTCTTGCATTTATTATTGATTCATATATTTAATCATCTAATTCAATAAATATTTATTGAACCAACTATGTGCCAGGTACTGTTTTAACCATATCTCTTCCACAATATTTTATTATATTAGCATCTTATTCTTATTTTGTATTTATTTGTTTTTCTGAACAGGGGTCAATTTTACAGCTCGCTCCAGGTCGTTTGCTGTCTTACCTGTGGCTCCGTCCGAGAGATCCACCATTATCATGGCCGCCTCCCTGTGCTCAGGGGTCTCGTGGCTGGCTCTGTGCTGCCTCGTAGGCTGTTGGTTTAAGAAAAGCAAAACCAGAAGTATGTAGATTGTTTTTGAATAAAAATATCTGAAAAAATATACCATTATGTATAATATACTAACTATTCTTTTTCTTCCCTCAAAGAAACATATTTTATGAGCCTCTGTAACATATCAAGCAGTGTGCAGCCAAATTGCTCAATTTATAGAGACAAGGATTGCCTAATCCTGAATAACAACAACAATATTAATAATATATAATAACAATAATAATAGCAACAGCTCTTATTTTTTGAATACTCATTATGGACTGGGTTCTAAGTACTTTAGAGACTTAAATTCATTCAGTCTTCAGAACAGCTCTGTCAAATAGGTACCGAGTACTCTCTGTGTTTCAGATATGGCACATGAAGCACAAAAAAGCGAAGTGACTTTCCCAAGGTCTCACCACCAGGATCAAACCAGGTGGTTAGGTTCTCGCTGGACCCCACTCTCTGAAACACTGTGTGGTACAGCCCAGGTGACCTTCCAAAAGGCAGATTCTACAATCAAGGGGAAATAGTTTTCTTTTTCAGAAGAAGGAAGAGAATGCTTGGGTTTTTTGTTTGTTCGCCTCTTTTTCCCTAGGAGCATAAAAATTGTGTTCTTGGGCATTTTCCCAGGATCTGATCTTTTTTTTTCTTTTTTGGGGTGGTGAGATGGGGATATAGACATGGATAAAACCCTTGTGGTATTAGGAGATACTAGGAAAACAAAGTGATAAGGAAGAGTGAGTATAAAAAGGCAGAATGAAGAGAGACAAAGAGAGAAAGTGAAAAATTAAGAAAGGAAATAGCAGAAAGTAGGGTGCCACCACCAGACTGTTCACTGTGATTGGATTTCTGAGAGAAGCTGGAGAAGGAAATTCTACTAGATGCTCTTTATTTTGAGCCAAGGTTCATATTTTTAGCTTAAAAATTGTGCTGTAAAATGTGTATAGTGAAAAGAATGGTATTTTTTACAAACTTCTTTAATGTCTGATTTAAGAAAAGTCAGCTGGATTCTCTTAGCAGCTTCTGCATTTGGTTTGTTGCAATGTATTGTTTTGACTGAAGTAGCTGAAGAAAAGTCTAGCCTCAAATAGATACCTCGTAGGAAAAGGAAGAATATTTTAATAACTTTTACATATACAGCAGATGTTCTAATTTGTGGCTGCACCCAAACTAGACCAGAGATAGTTACTTAAAGGTACATCTCAATATACTTTTTTATTCTGTTACATGAAAATGCACAAGTCTACCTTGTACTTTGAATTTTGCCCACAGGTGATTTTGAAAAATTATGTTTTGGCCATTTGGTAAATGTTGTTTCACTGAGTTATATAGATATACCAAATGCTGATATTAATATATTTCATTCTACAATTTAAAAAAAAACTACATGTTAATATCAATAGAATTAGAAATTCTGTGAAGCTCATGGTAGTCTATAACAAAGTTTTCTAAACTTCTAAAATTTCCAATGTGAGCTTGATTTCTATCACTGATGACAAATTCTATCAATTATTTCTTTAAAGTTACAGGCTTACTTCATTTACTTATAAAAGAAATCTCTCGAATACCCAATTTTGAATAACCATAATTTATCTTTCAGTTTTTCTTTCAAGTGCTTTCAATGTGAAAATGGTGTTTCATGAAAAAAAAAATCAATCAGTTTTGCTCAAATCAATCACAAAAGTGCTTTTTCTTGAAACAATCATCATGTCTGATGTTATATTATAATTTATTTGCTTATCATCTGCCATCCAAAGTGAAAGTGAAGTCGCTCAGTCGTGTCTGACTCTTTGCGACCCTATGGACTGTAGCCTACCAGGCTCCTCAGTCCATGGAATTTTCCAGGCAAGAGCACTGGAGTGGGTTGATATTTCTCTCTCCAGGGGATCTTCCCAACCCAGGGATCAAACCCAGGTCTCCTGCACTGCAGGCAGACGCTTTACCATCTGAGCCATCAGGGAAGGGCAGGGACCTGATCTTTCATACTTACAATTGTTCTAGTGCCTGGAACAGTGTCTGGCATGAAGAATGTACATGTATTTTTATTAATATATTTAGTGAATAAATGAATTAAAGCATCACTCAGTCAAGAGCTGACTGAAGATATAAACTCTTCGATCAAATACACACAGCTATATGAGTTCTGTGGATTGCGCTAATGCCAGTTTCCTGGTTTTGATGTCATACTACAGTTAATGTAAGTTGTTGATGTGAAGAGAAGGCTAAGTGGAGGTGCATAGGTCATCCCTGTATGTTTCTTTGACACTTTCTGTGAATCTATAATTATTTCTAAATAAAACCTGAAAAAAATACAGTAAGTCCCCACATATGGATGAGTTCTTCCAAGAGTACTTTCATAAGTCAAATTTGTAAGTCCGACCAAGTTAGCCTAGATACCCAGCTAACACAATTGGCTATATAGTACTGCACTTTACTGTAATAGGTTTCTAATAATTTTCACACAAAATACATAGAAAGCAAACACAAAAAATAAAGCATTTAAAATCTTATAGTACCTTGAAAAATACAGTAATACAACGGCTGGCATATAGGGGCTGGCATTGAGTAAACTGGCAAGAAGAGTTACTGACTGAAGGAGAGAGAGGAGGTGGGAGATGGTAGAGCTAAAGGATGTTTAGCAATAGGAGTTAGAGGGTAAGCTGCAATTTCATGCAACCCTGATGTTGATGGCACAGCTTCTGGTTCCTTGGTGGGTTCAACTCTATCTACCCTCTTGGAAAAAGGATCCAGTGATATCTGGATAGTAGCTCTTTTTTTCTCATCATAGATGACACTATCCCACTGGATTGCATTCTGAACAGTTTCTGCAACCTCCATGTACTGTTGTATGTTCAGGTCCTGTGCCTCAAATGCTAACAGTGCCTCCTCAAATAAAGAAAATCCCCTGGCCATTTCCTGCATCATGAATCTCTTTGGTTCTTCAGGTACTTATTCCTCTTGTCTCCTTTCGTCCTTTCTCTGGGGCTCCGACTCCATCAGGTCTTCATTAGTAAGCTCCTTGTGTTGCATAGCAAAAAGTTCAATGAAGTCGTCCGCTTAAAGATCTGGCTTGAAATAAAGATACTGTACTACTGTACTCTAGACAGTACTGGGCAGGAAAGCACACAAGAGCACAAGCACCTGTAGAGGATGCAATAATGTGACAATGTATGCCAGACACGTGACCTAACTTATGTGATTGGGCACTCAAACACATGTTCGAATCTTTGAAAGTCTGCAACTTGAAGGTTCATGCGTAGGGCACTTACTGTACTAGGAACATTCTATAGCCACTCTGGTCAACAGAAAGAAAACATAAACCATGTTCATGGTTATATGACGAGGCAGGTAGTGTCATTTTCTAGTAGCCATTTAACCTCAAATTAGCTGGAGCTGAAGCTCCAATACTTTGGCCACCTGATGTGAAGAGCCGACTCATTGGAAAAGACCCTGATGCTGGGAAAGATTAAAGGCAGGAGAAGGGGACGACAGATGGTTGGATGGCATCACAGACTCAATGGACATGAGTATGAGCAAACTCTGGGAGATGGTGAAGGACAGGGAAGCCTGGCATGCTGCAGTCCATGGGTTCTCAAAGAGTCGGACACGCCTTAGCAATGCTACTGAACAGCAAACCTAAAATATCAAAATAATATTTCAACATGTAATGGATATAAAAATACTAGGTATTTTGCATTTTTGAAAAATCAAGTGTGTATTTTATGTTTACAGACACATTTCACATATTCAGCCACCACATGTAGTTGCCACCATATTGGACAGTAGTTTTATATCTCCATGGTAGTGGTCAGTATATAGGATTTTATTTTATTATTCCTTAAGCTCTGGGATATGGTGTGCATTTTGCTGCCCATTTATCACAATGATTTGGGGGGAGTGGACAAGAGAAATATCCTAACACTTAAGGCTCATTTGCAATAAATATGTCATTTTATTCTTAAAAAAAACCACTAATTTTTTTCATTAATTTAGAAATAAAAAACGAAGAGATTTCTGAAACTCAGACTAGTGATCAAAGGAATCACAGCCATGTCTTACCCAAACACCAGGGGTCACAAGTAGAGACTGAAAAAGAAGTCACCATGATGGCAGAAGGTAAGCTTAAACAATAGGATGATTCCCACAAAAACAGACCCATGGTGTATGAACTGTAGCCTCCTGCTGGCTCTCAGTTTCTGAATCAATTTAGTTTATAGACCCTTCTTTAGCCTTTGTTATTTCTTCTCAAGGAAATTATACCCCAGCAAAAGAACACACAAGTCCAGCTGATTCACTCAGCTATTAACCAATGATTCGAGTTGACATTCATATATGTTTTTTCTTACTAGAAGATTATTGGTTTAACATTTGAATTCATTACATGAAGAAAAGGAAAACCAGAGTATAGGCATATAATCTTTCCCTCAGCTATTGCAAAGCTGCCAGTTTGGCAACATAATTGAATCTGGAACGAAGGGCCTGGAGTTGCCCAATACCAACTATGCAAATTAGATGGAATATAGAACCCTCAAGAAATGTCAGCTTTGTTAAGCTCTGCTTTGCTGTGTCGTCGTACTTTTTGTGAAAGGTATTATTAGCCTACATTGTGCATGATGCCAGATGATTTTTGCTTGTTATATTGTTAAATGGCCATTAGAATTGCTGCCAAGCAGAGAAAAGATAAGCATTTGTTTCGGACCAATGTTCTGTGTTTTTGAGGACACAGAAATTACAAAGACAATGGGCAGAACACAAGATAGATTTGCCAAGTATGAATATGGTGTATGAAAAATACTAAATAACTTCCATAGATGTGATTTTTGAAACCTATGCTCTAAAGAGAAAAATATTGCTTGTTTTCTAAGTAATAACTGATTATCATGATATTTTCTGCTTGAAACAGAATCCAAATCTTACTGGTTCTGAGTGGATGTTTAACCAAACCGTAGCAGTCTGACGTCATTCTGCTTCTAACGAGTTTAATGAACTCTGGTGACTGTGTGTGTATCTCTATATCGGTTTGCTTGCCCGTTTGCATTTTTTTCCCACAGAGGAAATGAGGGTTTGTTTTTTTTTTTTTTAAGTTTCCTATGAAATTAGCCATCCATTTTCCATCCAGCTCCTGGACCTGCATCAGAAAGTAGTAGGAAATATGAGTGGGTGGGAGTGTGAAGGATTGAGTTTGAGAGAAGAGGGCAGGAACTCTTTTCTAGATTCCATCTAAGACTACTTTGATTTTGGTTTCCAGAAGCTTGTCCATATCATGGCATGCAAATTCAGGACATGAAAATGGTCCTCAGAATGCAGCTCTGTGAAGAATGGCATATTCAGCTGCGTTCTCCAGCAAACAGCAGGAGTGATGCTAATCTTTCCCCTAATCTAATATGACCATCTACATGAATCTCAGTTTCCCAGCTTAAATTAACTACATTATGCAGTCCACAATGCTTGGATGTTTTATTAAGGGACATTTTTTATGTGGTGGCTTATTAATAAATTACCAGGAATGAAACAAGGGATAGGGCTCCTGTGGATGAGTTTAGATTGAAGAGATGGGAGAACGGAAGAGGCCATTTTATTAGGACATCCAAGTTCAAAATAGAAAGATGTGTGTTCCAAATGCTCCCCTGGGGATCAAAGTGGATTTGTTTTCTTATCTTCTAAGCTTTGTCCACATCTTAAGAGCATTGTTTCCAAAGGAAGTAATGAGACATCTCCTGCCTTTCTTTGGAAACTATTACCAGCTATAAATACCTAATTACTGCTAGCTTTAAATAAATTTGGTTTTCTTTTATTATTACCATGACACTCTAATTTCCTTTTCCTTCTGTGTTTTTAAACTGGTGGCATTTGCTGATCAAGTGATTGGCCTGTCTCTCTCATAAGCATTTTGCAAACACCAAGCATCACCATCAAATATTTAGCTGATAGAATCGAGCATTTCTGCTGTACAGTAGATACAGACTGTAAATTTATCATGTTATGGCTTTTACCAAAAATTGTATGTATGCAGCAGGGAAGGGAGTAAAGCATGTATCTATCCCTTGAATTTTACTTTTACCAGGGCCTTTAACATAGGGAGCATCTGAGCCAGTTTTTAAAATTCACACCTGCTTTTGTCATTCTGCTATTCACAAGATTTAATGAATTACCAACCTCAGTTGGAGAGGCAGGAGAAGTTGACAATTAAGAGCATAAAACTTGGGCATCAGCACGACTGAGTTTAATCTGATTCCCTTGTTGACTTTACTTCATGGCCTTAAGAGGGTCAACTGTCCTCTCTGTGCACTTCGATTTCCTCATCATGAGAATTGTCCTCATAATATCACCCATACTCAGATGTTGTTATGCTGACTGAGTGAGTGGCTGTCACTATAAGCATGGAGAGATTTCTGGCACAGTGTGTATGCTGTGTGTGTTATTTATTATTGGTCTTGTAATTAGGACTCAAATCTCTCCAAGACCCGACTCTACCTTGTCTGTCTAGTCTTACTCTGGATTCCACCCGCTTGCACCTCCTCACACTAACCTCCACCAGCAATTCCTGGGACTGGTCTAACACCTTCACACACACTCACCTGCACTGTTTCTTCCAATAGGATTGCTTGTCATCACCTGTTAAAAATGAATGAGCTTAAATTTCATCATCCAATACAGATGAAATAAGTATGTATTTATTTCCTGATTTTTTTATACCTTTTAAGGTCCTCTCTCTGCAAAGTTACAAAGAAATTATACTTGGCCACCAATTCTTTATGGCTTTCTAATATGATGGGGACATGAGAATAATATTTTGGGGAAAATGAAAAATTCCAGGTGATAAACAA
The DNA here is from genome assembly GCF_019923935.1 of Bubalus bubalis. Lineage (NCBI taxonomy): Eukaryota > Metazoa > Chordata > Mammalia > Artiodactyla > Bovidae > Bubalus > Bubalus bubalis. Next base: position 28,051,424 of record NC_059158.1, read on the forward strand.
CAAAGTGTAAAGCAATCACCATAATGCTAAAGGAGAGAAAGACTTTCATTATCCTAATTACATGTTTGGTCTCTCTAGTTCCTAAATCATATCACACTGCTTCAAATCCCATTTACTAAAGGCTTAACTGTAGGGTTTGCACACACTTGGGGTCCACAGAAGAACCGAGAAGGAGTCCTGCTATGCTCTGTGGAAACTCAGTTTTGTACCATTCTTCTGCGATTGTTTCCTTGTTCCCCTAGTTTGGTGAATAGCCCCCAAAACCTCCCAGGCTAGACACCTCAGAGTTATCCTTAACCCTTGGCCTTCCATTACGACCTTGCCTTGTGGCTTGCTAGTTTTATCGATTCCACCTCTGCAGTGTCTTGGTTTACACCCCGTTCTCTCTACCTACTCCATTTGCCAGCTGCATCTGCAGTTCAGTCTCAGTTAACAAACTCCTTACAGATGCCCATCATCTATTCCCTCTCTTTTCCCTCTAGGACACTGTTCTCTGTACATAACTTAAGAATCTCGGTTTCAAGACACACTTCTCTCACATAACCATAATCTCAAAAATACACAAGCAACTCCTGCAGCTCAATTCCAGAAAAATAAATGACCCAATCAAAAAATGGGCCAAAGAACTAAACAGACATTATCCAAAGAAGACATACAGATGGCTAACAAACACATGAAAAGATGCTCATTATCAGAGAAATGCAAATCAAAACCACAATGAGGTACCATTTCACACCACTCAGAATGGCTGCGATCCAAAAGTCTACAAGCAATAAATGCTGGAGAAGGTGTGGAGAAAAGGGAACCCTCTTACACTGTTGGTGGGAATGCAAACTACTACAGCCACTATGGAGAACAGTGTGGAGATTCCTTAAAAAACTGGAAATAGAACTGCCTTATGACCCAGCAATCCCACTGCTGGGCATACACACCGAGGAAACCAGAATTGAAAGAGACACGTGTACCCCAATGTTCATCGCAGCACTGTTTATAATAGCCAGGACATGGAAGCAACCTAGACGTCCATTAGCAGATGAATGGATAAGAAAGCAGTGGTACATATACACAATGGAGTATTACTCAGCCGTTAAAAAGAATACATTTGAATCAGTTCTGATGAGGTGGATGAAACTGGAGCCTATTATACAGAGTGAAGTAAGCCAGAAAGAAAAACACCAATACAGTATACTAACACATATATATGGAATTTAGAAAGATGGTAACGATAACCCTATATGTGAGACGGCAAAAGAGACACAGATGTATAGAACAGTCTTTTGGACTCTGTGGGAGAGGGCTAGGGTGGGATGATTTGGGAGAATAGCATTGAAACATGTATATTATCATATGTGAAACAAATCACCAGTCCAGGTTCGATGCATGAGACAGGGTGCTTGGGGCTGGTGCACTGGGATGACCCAGAGGGATGGTATGGGGAGGGAGGGGGGAGGGGGGTTCAGGATTGGGAACACGAGTACACCCGTGGCCGATTCATGTCAATGTATGGCAAAACCACTACAATATTGTAAAGTAAAATAAAATAAAATAAAATTCAGCTATCTAGAAGGAATAGTCCCCTTTTCTCAACTTTTGTGACACTTCCCTTTTATTCACTTAACACCTTTTATATGTAATATAATTATTTGTGTTCATCTTGTCCAGATGCCTCCATATTAGGTCTGCATCTTTTCTAATGCCAGAGGGCATTATAACAGGAGACCATTGATGACCGTTGTTGAGTGAATAAACTGAACTGAACTGTTGAGTGAATGGTGAAGGCAGAGATAGAATGGGTCCATCTCCATCCCCCCTCCCCTTTTCAGAGACCCCTGGATTCCAGCAATTCCTACAACAGCTGAAAAAAATAAGGCCCCTCGTCTCCTCTAAAAGAGATGGAGAAATTTTATTCTGGTTCATAAGATTAACAACAGGATAATGGCTGCACATCTTTTGGGGTCTTCAGTTTAGTTCAGTTCAGCCGCTCAGTCATGTCCAACTCTTTGCGACCCCATGGACTGCAGCATGCCAGACTTCCCTGTCCATCACTAACTCCTGGAGCTTACTCAAACCCATGCCCATTGAGTCGGTGATGCCATCCAACCAACTGAACCTCTGCGTCTTCTTCTCCTCCCACCTTCAATCTTTCCCAGCATCAGGGCCTTTTGAAAAGAGTCAGTTCTTCATATCAGGTGGCCAAAGTATTGGAGTTTCAGCTTCAGCATCAGTCCTTACAATGAATATTCAGGACTGATTTCCTTAAGAAATAACTGGTTTGATCTCCTTGCAGTCCAAGGGGCTCTCAAGAGTCTTCTCCAACACCACAGTTCAAAAGCATCAATTCTTTGGTGCTCAACTGCCTTTATAGTCCAACTCTCACATCCATACATGACTACTGGAAAAACCATAGCTTTGACTAGATGGAACTTTGATGGCAAAGTAGTGTCTCTGCTTTTTAATAAGCTGTCTAGATTGGTCACAGCTTTTCTCCCAAGGAGTAAGCATCTTTTAATTTCATGGATGCAGTCACCATCTGTAGTGATTTTGGAGTCCCCTAAAAAAAATCTCTCACTGTTTCCAATGTTTCCCCAACTATTTGCCATGAAGTAATGGGACCAGATGCCGTTACCTTAGTTTTCTAAATGTTGAGTTTTAAGCCAACTTTTTCACTCTCTTCTTTCACTTTCATCAAGAGGCTCTTTAGTTCTTTGTTGCTTTCTGCCATAAGGATGGTGTTATCTGCATATCTGAAGTTATTTCTCCCAGCAATCTTGATTCCAGTTTGTGCTTCATCCAGCCTGGCATTTCGCATAATGTACTCGGCATATAAGTTAAATAAGCAGGGTGACAATATATAGCCTTGACATACTCCTTTCCCAATTTGGAACCAGTCTGTTGTTCCATGTCCAGTTCTAACTGGTGTTTCTTAACCTGCATACAGATTTCTCAAGAGGCAGGTCAGGTGGTCTGGTATTCCCATCTCTTTCAAAATTTTCCACAGTTTATTGTGATCCACACAGTCAAAAGCTTTGGCATAGTCAATAAAGCAGAAATAGATGTTTTTCTAGAACTCTCTTGCTTTTTCTATGATCCAGTGGATGTTGGCAATTTGATCTCTGGTTCCTCTACCTTTTCTAAAACCAGTTGAACATCAGGAAGTTCACGGTTCACGTATTGCTGAAGCTTGGCTTGGAGAATTTTGAGCATTACTTTACTAGCATGTGAGATGAGTGCAATTGTGTGGTAGTTTGAGCATTCTTTGGCATTGCCTTTCTTTGGGATTGGAATGAAAACTGCCCTTTTCCAGTCCTGTGGCCACTGCTGAGTTTTCCAAATTTGCTGGCATATGGAGTGCAGCACTTTCACAGCATCATCTTTTAGGATTTGAAATAGCTCATCTGGAATTCCATCACCTCCACTAGCTTTGTTCGTAGTGATGCTTTCTAAGGCCTACTTGACTTCATATTCCAGGATGTCTGGCTCTAGGTCAGTGATCACACCATCGTGATTATCTGGGTCATGAAGATCTTTTTTGTACAGTTCTGCTGTGTATTCTTGCCACCTCTTCTTAATATCTTCTGCTTCTGTTAGGTCCATACCATTTCTGTCCTTTATCGAGCCCATCTTTGCATGAAATGTTCCCTTGGTATCTCTAATTTTCTTGATGAGATCTCTAGTCTTTCCCATTCTGTTGTTTTCCTCTGCATTGATCGCTGAGGAAGGCTTTCTTATCTCTTCTTGCTATTCTTTGGAACTCTGCATTCAGATGCTTATATCTTTCCTTTTCTCCTTTGCTTTTTGCTTCTCTTCTTTTCACAGCTATTTGTAAGGCCTCCCCAGACAGCCATTTTGCTTTTTTGCATTTCTTTTCCATGGGGATGGTCTTGATCCCTGTCTCCTGTACAATGTCACGAACCTCATTCCATAGTTCATCTGGCACTCTATCTATCAGATCTAGGCCCTTAAATCTATTTCTCACTTCTACTGTATAATCATAAGGGATTTGATTTAGGTCATACCTGAATGGTCTAGTGGTTTTCCCTACTTTCTTCAATTTCAGTCTGAATTTGGGGTCTTAGCAGTGAGCAAAATGTGATGCCTTCCTTCTAGGTGATGCTGTCTGCCGGCCACCTGAGTTCCCTCTCCCTGTGTTCCTGATGACTCCCTCTGTCTTTGTGGTAGAGTTATTGCTGGAGACCTCAGTGCTGCCTTCTCCAAATAGTACCCTGATCTGTGGCCTCTAATCACTTGTGTGCTTGTGTATGTGAAATCCACGTTCCCATTGTTGATGGAAAACTGACAGGTGAAAAGGATCTCCATAGCATACAAGTGCAACTGTAAACATTAGCTTCACGGATTTCTTATCTCTACCACATTTGAGTCTTACTGACTATATATGGTGTGTTTTGTGAATGTAAAGTAAAGACTATCAATTTACCTTTTGTAAATACAAATCTCTAGAAATGGCAGGGAGAGAAGAGGAGGGGGCTGACCTCAAGACATCTGGAAGCAGAGAAGAGCAAAACAGGACCAGAAATGGCCCTAAGTTTCCAAGAAAGTCAAACTATATTTGGAAGTTATTAATAAATAGTATGTCCATACCATAAATAAAAAGATATGAACATCTCTTGATTGAAAAAACATAAATAAAATCTATCACTTATTCCTTAAAGAAAACTTAAAAAAAAATTACCAGGAATAAAAGCCTGCCTGGTAAATAAGATGGGGAGTTCCAATGCTATTTGCAACCTAGATCTAGTATCATCTTTAACAATGGAATAGTAGAACAATTTCTACTTAGGTGATGATAAAGTACAGAACTCATTCTTGCCAAAATTTTATAACATATATATTTGGAATGGGAAGAAACAGTCAAATTTAAAGCAAAATTTAGAGGACAATTTTAGAGAAAATACATGTTGATTTGCAGAAGATTGTTTAATGATAACTTAAAGATTCAACCATTAACTACTATTTTATTAATAGCTTGAGTAAATTAGTCAATATAATGTCAGTCTAAGCAAAAATCCTGGCTTGTATAAGCCAGGAGTGTACAGTTAAGAAAGATAAATATACAATAGTGACCAAAGAATATGCTGTCTTTGGGAAGAACAAGAGATATATGGGACTTACATAAAAAATAAACTGTATTTCATTGACGAGTTTAAGGACAAATACATAGGGAATTACAGCGTGTTTCTAATTAGATTAATTAATATTGCAAAGACCATATTTATTTCTAAATTAACTTTGATTTAGGAAACCCTGGTGGCTCAATGTTTAACACCATTTCAATTATTTTCTACAGAAGAGAGCAGTATAAGATGATTCTAAAATTCTTCAGAAACTATAGATCAATGCCAGAAAACTAATTTTTTACAGGAAATGGAATTTTTGGCAATGGGCAAAGGTAGCTCAACCAGAGACACAATACTTATGTCACTATTCTTCAGACAATGTGATACTGATACAAGAATATATGAGCATTAGGAGAAATAGTCTCAATTAGGTATAGATATAGATATTAGGTATAGAAATGTAAGTTATGATGAAGATAATAAAAATAAAGGAAAACAGAAGCATCCATCTATTAATGGGGCTATAAATTTGACTTCTTAGAACATTTAGTAATCTAGATTCATACTTCAAAAAATTGCCAAAGTAAACTTCGAATAGATTAATGAGTTAAATTAGGTTTACTAAAACATAAGCATTGCTAGAGTATTACAGAAATAATAAAGTGGAGGTCACTTATGGTATAATGTGGAATGAAAAGCACTTTTTCTTTACCTTTTAAAAATTTCCATACTTCTTGATTCATCATGCATTTCTTATTAAAAATAGATAGTAATTTTTCATGTAAAAGAACAAATAATGTAGAAAAATTATAGATGATAGTATTTATAATGCATGCATGCTCAGTCATTAAGTTGTGTCTGATTCCTTGTGACCCAATGGATTATAGCCCAACAGGTTCCTCCATATATGGAATTTCACAGATAAGAATACTGGAGTGGGTTGTCATTTCCTTCTCCAGGGGATCGTCCCGACCCAGGAATTGAACCCTGGTCTCCTGCATTGGTAGGTGAATTCTTTACCGCTGAGCCACCAGGGAAGCCCAGTACTTATGTTTGTCATTAATAGTAATTCTTTCCAATTAATAATTTAATGTTATTTATTAATTATTTTGTATATCTTCTTCAATATGTGGGCAGGACTGTTCCCCTTATTCTCCACCAAAGTGGAGTCTATTCTTTATGTTGGTTGATCCACTGTCTGTCTTTCTGCTTTAGATCCTATTTAGGCTTCAAGATAGAGGAGCTTATATTGGGTCTTTCATACTGAATCCAAGTCATCATCCTACAGTAAATGCAGCACATGGAGACTAGGCTATAAAAATAGAGAGGGAGTGGTGTGGAGGGAGGGGAATATTCATTGTTAATTTTCCCATTGCAAAGGAACCAGTGAGTGAAGTAAGTCAGACAGAGGAAGACAAATACTGTTGGATATCACTAATATGTGGAGTCTTAAAAAATTTAGCAAACTGGTGAATGCTCAAAAAGCAAGCAAGAAAAAAAAGAAGCAGCAGCAGCAGCTAACAACTACTACCCAGACAAATCTTTAAAATCATAGGCTCAGAATATTGGTTGTCCAAGAAAGTTCTAGAAGCCAAAAGAGGTTAAGGATACCTAAGAAAAATTACAGCCAACTGTGGATGAATCTGCATGGACCCCAAACCACCAAGCCTTTCTCTTTTTCATAGAGTAAGGATATATGTTCCCATAGTCTCCCTGAAATTTGATCAAACCCACCAACAGGACTCTAAGAGACATAGAGGGGCAATGTGAAATCCTATTTTTCCATTTTAATGGGGATTCACCAACAAGGTGGAGGTGGAAAGGAGGCTTGCTGTTGCATATGTTTTGATACTCACTATTCTTCCTTCCCTAAGACCCAAACATTCAGCTGAATGCCTTAGGACACATATCTGCTATAAATTCATTTTTTATCTAATTTGTCTGAGATCTAAGCTTCCTGTGGAGGTCCAAGATCAAAGGATCGGATTCTTTCTGATGTTGGCACTGACATATAATGTGTGCTGACTTAGTTCTGTCTATAACCTCACAGTGGGAGGGGGCCGGCCTCCCTCGACACCTTTACACAGCACACTTTCATTTCAGCTGGGGAGTCTGTCAGGTATGTTGCTGATTGGAGCTGCCATGTAAATAATTCATGGGAGATTTTTAAATGTTTTGGGCTTGCAAAGGAAAGCTACGCTCGTGTTAGTCTTTCATGAATAGATGCAGACTTGAAGAACAAGGGGGAATAGATTTCCAAAGACGGTCTCTCAAAAATAGGATAACAATATCTTCAATGGATTGAAAACAGGTGACTTGCAGTGTTTGATTCCCCTTACATGAAGTGGTATTGGTTTTACCAAGGGATAAAAATTCAAAGCCCATTTTCCTTTTTTAAGTTTGCTTCTACCTGACAATTTATTATTCCTATTCTTTGGTTATTTACTGATCTTGATAAACTATGTCTTTTCCTCCTGGTGGGAGTGGTAATTATAGAGATGACACCAAACTCAGGACTCAGCATAGGGCTGGGCTTAATAGGGGGACAAGGCTGATGGCAAAAAAAGTTCCTTCCCTGAAGGAACTCAAAGTCCTAAGAGGATGATGAGACTGGCATACAAGGAAAGGTGACCAATAATAGAAACAGTTGCGCAAGTCAAATGAGAAACTCCAGTCAACAAGTATTGAGGCATAAATCAATGCCTTTGAGCTGTCAAGGAACAGTTCTGGAAGGATTTGAAGTCCCATAGGGAGACTAGGATAACCTGGAAGCTCTAAGCAAGAGAATTATCCCATAGTTAGGGGGCAGACCATAACAGTTACAAGCTAGGAGAAATGACTGTGCAGGAGGAGAGAAGATGTGGAAACATGAGTTTCACAGAATATTACTGACACATCATCAAAACAATATAAACAACATGATTACTTTATCTTGTTTTACTGTTCCAAACCAACAGTATATTATGTTTCCCTCTCCAGGGGATCTTCCCATCTCAGGGATCGAATCCAGGTCTCCTGCCTTGCAGGAAAATTCTTTACCATCTGAGCCAACAGGGAAGCCCTTGTTTATATATATATATATATATAAATATATAAATATATATAGGTTAAACATTTATATTATGATGTTATTTATATTTATATTATGTTATTTATGTTTATGCTATAATATTGTCTCTTACACTATGATACAGACTTGATGATTCTCTCCTAACATAAGCCAAGACAGGCTCAGTAAACTGAGAGAGAGGTATAATACACAGGTTTATCAATTAGCATTTACCTTGTATATAAAAGTATGTATGTATAAAAATTCATGTTAATGCGTTTGATGATGAGAAATTAGAAAATCAGGGATGGGAAATGTCAGTGACGGTACTGCCATATACCTCTCAGGGGCTTAGGGTAGTTCTCAACCTTTCGTTTTACTCTAAGGCACATGGAAGATGACATTCCCACGTGTGCCACACTCTGATGCATGTATTTAGCCAAGCATTCTTCTTAACTCCCCTTTGCTAGCTTTGATTGTACACAGCATTGTTTGGTTCTCTCACTACAACTCTGGAGTCATAGATCTTGACTTCTGTACAGTAAGATGTGCTATTATGTTATCTGTGGTCTTGAGAAGTTACTTAATCCCTATATCTCAATGGCCTCCCTTCTAAAAGGGAGATGGTAATAACACTTACTTCAGAGGGTTGTTGTAAGGATTAAATTATGTATATATATATTTACATATATATATAAAACCTGGTGCCCAGCATATAATTGCTATAAAAGTGTTACTTTAAATGATTATTAGCCTTTCTTTCTTCAAGGAATGCATACTGGAATGTAAATGTATGAGTGGCATTAAAAATCTTGAATTACGTTTAATTTGATTAAAAATAATAATTTAATAAAGTTATTTTAAAGTTGAACTATAGCACTTCATTGTTTATAAAACTAGCTTGATACATCCTTCAATACCCAATGAATTATGAGAATTAGACATCCATGAATTAGGAAATACTTTCTGAAGAAAGAGAGAAATTTGGGGAGGCGAGTAAAAGAAGGCAGAGGGTTTTGAAAGACAGGGTGGAAAAACTATTTCAGGCCTAGGGTGTGTTTAAGATAATTCTTATAGGTGAGTAATTATATATATACACCCTTATAGATACTTGTTTATTTATATATTTATCTCTGCATATGTTTGTTTTTATAAAATAAAATATATTCAAATTGTGAATTTGGCATAAAAGTCAAAAGTATTGATAAGACTGGTTTTACATTTATTAATACAGGTTTGAGTTAACCCACATAGTAAGGTCTGATTCTAGCCTAATTTTCATATTTAAGCTGCCATGCTTACAGTGAAAAATCCTGATTGACTTATTATGAACATTGTAAAAGTTTTTTCTGGAAAGTTATATTATCAAATTTGTATTAGACAATTTATATTAATTATCAATTAATTAATTGATGGGTGTGGGAGACACGGGTTTTTTGAAAAAATGTGTACTCCCAACGATATTTAGAAATTGGTAAGTTGATATAACTCAGTCTTTAATTATTTGGTGATATCTTTTCAGGAATGTTAAATATGCAAAACATGCAGTCAGCTGATTGAGAACTAAGTCTGTTTCTTCTCCTCCTCCTTGTCTCTCACAGAGTTGAGGATGAAGGTCATGCTGGCCAAGCTGAACCAGCTCCCGCATCAGTCCCTGAATGGCGTGTCCAGAAGGAAGGTGAGCCACCGTGTGGTCCGAGAGGAAGGTGGCAGCCGAGAAGAGGCCGCGGTGCCTGCTCCCAGTGTTACCAGTGTCACGTCGCACAGGAACACCTGCACTCCAGGCTCTCCTGCTCAGCAGGTGTACCTGCAGGAGAGTGGGGGCTGGAAGGGGGCCCAGGAGCAGGTGCTGAGATACCAGCTGGCAGGCCAAGATCAGCTGCTGCTGCTCTGCCCAGACCTCAGACGAGAGAGGCAGCGTTTGCAGGGCCAGAGTCAGCTCGGCAAGGGGCACATCAGTCTAGGGCTTTCCCAGGAGAAGCCAGGCTCCTGTGGTGCCGCTGAGGCATTCTGCCTCCATTCAGTACATCCGGAGGCTGTTCAGGAACAGCTGTGATTGAGCAGTGATGAGGACATTTGGGCTGCAAGTTATAGTGTTGAAAATATATCTGGATCATGATGAGCAGGGAAGATGAGGCCTGACCAGTTTGGACTGAGAAGGGAGAATATGCGCATGTGTGCTCAGTCATGTCCAACTCTTTGTGACCCTGTGGACTATAATCCACTAGGCTTCTCTGTCCATGAAGTTTTCTAGGCCGGAATACTGGAGTAGGTTGCCATTTCCTTCTCCAACGGCTCTTCCCAAGCCAGGGATTGAACCTGTGTCTCTTGCATTGAGTAAAGGCAGATTCTTTACCACTGTGCTATCTTGGAAGCCCAGAAGGGATAATATGGATTCTGAATTCTTTCTTTTCAACTTTAACATGGAAGACAGTCATATAAATGATGTATGTTGAAACAATATCTGACATATCTTTTTTATTAATCATGAATCTTAGTCCAATACTAGGCAAGTAATAAGTTCCCAAATACTGATTTTTTTACTCGTTTTTATCTTAAGCTGGTTATCTTATTGATTTTGCAATTTTAATAAAGGTATAATGCTGATTTATTCAAGGGCTTCCCTGACAGCTCAGTTGGTAAAGAATCTACCTGCAACACAGGAGACCCCGATTCGATTCCTAGGTTGGGAAGATCCACTGGTGAAGGGATAGGCTTCCCACTGCAGGCTGATTTATTACAGTAGGGAGTGGTATTAAACTTCTTCTAGGACAAGGTCCCCAACCTCCAGGCCACAGGGGTTTCCAACCTCCTGTAAGACCAATGGCAGCATTAGATTAGAAATAAAGTGCATAATAAATGTAATGCTCTTCCATGAAATTGGTCTCTGGTACCAAAAGATTTGGGGACCTCTGTTCTAGAATGATTACCCACAGTGCTTTGGGCTTCTCTTATTGAAGGGATCATGATAAAGTCTGGATGGCTACAGCTGTTTCTGCAGTGTTAGAGTAAAACATTTCTTTATCCTATGGGAATATTTGAAGGACAAGAGAAGACGCCGCTCTCTGGTCTATCAGAGCTTACCTCCCAACCATAAAGCACTTGCCTGATTTTTCACAAACTGATTTTATTTCACAACTTAAATTCAGTCATTATTAGGAGCCCATAGTTGAGCAAACACATCATCTTTACTCCTCATGAGTATTGACACCTGGAAATTATGTTCTCCTGGGCTTTGCTGATATTTTAGTTAAGGGCAAGAATATAAGAATAGCAAGTCTGGGTAAGGAAATGGTCCATGGGCCCAGTAATTTTTTCAATAGTTCTTTTTTTTAATAACTGAACCACATAAAAACGTGGAAGGAAACTGTATTGGGAGAACAGAGATGACCAAGTGGCCAAGTGGATTATCAGCTGACTTAATTATTAGAGAATTATTAGAGAACTGCTTTTTGGGAAAGATAATGCGTGGGAGAGATCATATCATGTGCAGCCTCTCTAGGCTTTGTGCTGAGCGTTCAGATTGAAACCAGAGCAGAGGGTTAACTGCCTGGAGCCAGCTTGAGGAACTCCGCCCCGTGGCAAAGGTCATGAGGAAGGAGGCTCGGCATACGCAAAGGCGGGATCGAGCCTCAGGAGTCCCCCTGGAAATTCTCGAGCATCTACCCCCAAAACCAGAGTCTGCCTACTTTACTGCTTTGTGCTCTTATGTACACCTTTGACTTTATGGGGGGCTGTCCCCCATCACCTCTCTCTGAAAAAGAGTTAACTTACAGCTCCAGTTGATAAAGTTGCTGGGCGTGATAAGAGTGTTTCAACCTACAAACTCCTCTGAAGATTATTCCCGCCACATGTAATTGTTCACAGCCTCCCAACCGTGAGAGGCATGAGATGTTCTAAACTGTCTAAATACAGATTCCTTTGAGCAGTTAAAAGATTGATTAGAAATTGTATTGGTGAAGGGTTGTTCACTTGTTGTGCCAATGTTTGCTGCTAAATTTCCATATCCCTTACCTGCTGTGTCCCTGGCAGTGTATTGATTAATATAATTAGTGTAAGTAGTAGCTTTAATTAAAGTTTGTAACCTTGGACCCTTGAGTTAATTCTTTTTCTTGTTATAGCCCACCACACCTTGGCCCTATAGGAATGCAACTTTATCTAATGCTTTTGGAGGGTGGCACCTGACTAATCACCTTTAGAGAAAAATAAGTTTTCTGAAGAAAGGGTCTTAAAATGTTAACAGGCCTCCGGGCCAGAAGATGATGCAAATCACCTAAACTTTTGCATATGATAAGTTTGCAGGAAGAAAGCCTGGCTTACTGCATGACTCTACCCCTTCCCCCATTATCCTCTATGCATAACTTAAGGTATAAAAACTACTTTGGGGAGGGAGGAGGGTTCAGGATGGGGAACACATGTATACCTGTGGCGGATTCATTTTGATATTTGGCAAAACTAATACAATTATGTAAAGTTTAAAAATAAAATAAAATTAAAAACAAAAACAAAAAACTACTTTGGAAAATAAAATGCGGGCCTTGTTCGCCCAAGCTTGGTCTCCCCATGTCGTTCTTTCAGCTTCTGGCTGAATTATTTAGCCTCTTTTCTCCACTAAATTTTCTCACTGAGCTATCCTTATTTGCTGCTGCTGCTGCTGCTAAGTTGCTTCAGTCGTGTCCGACTCTGTCTGACCCCATAGACAGCGGCTCACCAGGCTTCCCCGTCCCTGGGATTCTCCAGGCAAGAACACTGGAGTGGGTTGCCATTTCCTTCTCCAGTGCATGAACTCTTTATATCTTTAATTAACATTTAAATAAGCTGTTGTTTCCTGATCGCCGATGCCGTCTCCCCTTTGAATTCCCTGGATCCACCTGGGCTGGACCCCGGCAGTTAACCATGTTGATAAGTTGAGTACAGATATGAAAGGAAGCTTCACCCAATTCACACATTTGCAGAGGACCCATTTATGTCCAAACTAAATGATACTTTAAGCAAGCCCAACTGTGTATCTGGAAGATCTTTTGCACCAATGAGTGACGCCAAGATAGCTAAGGTAAAGAAAATATCTAGTAAGAACTTGCTCTCAGCTTTTATCTAAACCAGGATTTTCCAGTCTCTGAAAAATGAAAGGGATGTCTTACATTCGCAATAGGACAGAGGAAGGAAAAACACTCTTCTATGGCAGAATTTTCAACAATAACGTCCTGGAATTAGCCCCAGAGGAGGTACTACTGGCAGAAAGTCATTGTCTGAGAGCCTCAGTGAGAAAGTATGTCTCACTCTACACAAGCTGGTGGGAAAGTTCTCAATTTCTGTGTCCATTCTTTAGATGTCTTACTGACATCTCAGACCTTAAAGCTGCTCTGAAAGGAGGTAGGCAGCCTTCCCCAGGACATTATGCTAGCTTCTCTGGGTCCTCAGAGAGCTATGATTCTTTAGTACAAAAGCATTTGTAGTTAAGGCTTTTGAGAAATATAAAAACTGCTTACTAAGGGTCTGTCTATACACTCTCCCTTTCACCACCTCCAATTCCAACCCAGGTGTCTTTCCTGAACTCTATACTGTTTATCGAATTGCCTACTGAGAGCTTCCACTAGATTTATCCTTCAGATGATGGCAGAAAGTCATCATTTGAAGGCATTAGTGAGAAAGTATATCTTCTGTCTTCCAGTATTACATTGCCCTCACGCAATGGCATGACCTCATTCAGGCCAGAAATCTAGAAATCACCCACGACTTGACTTTTTCTATCTAACCCTTCCCCAAAGTCAGCTGGTGCTGCTTCTGCTAAGTCACTTCAGTCGTGTCCGACTCTGCGCAACCCCATAGACAGCAGCCCACCAGGCTCCTCCATCCATGGGATTTTCCAGGCAAGAGTACTGGAATGGGTTGCCATTGCCTTCTCCACCAAAGTCAGCTACCAGCTGTCATTTCTGCACCTTCTTTACACTTCTCTCAATTTCTACTATCTTCTTTTCCATCCCCTACATGCTAAACCCTGATCTTTCTGGAAGGCAAGTTTGATCCTATGCTTGTTTGGGAACAGCCAGAGTTGACCTATTAACTCTCTGCCACCAAAATCTAGGATCCCCAAGTCCAGAATGGACTCTTTGGACCTGAATAGCAACCAGATTATCCAGAGTAACATGGAGGGCTCTTGCATGTGTCTTGGGATTTCAGAGTCTGGCCAGAATCCCCAACCCATAGTTAAGGCAGTCTTTTTTTCCTCCTCCAAAAATGGGAGAATTGGGTAAATTTTAGAGGCAAAGAGAGCAGTTCTTGGTTCATTTATGTCTGAAGATGAGCTGATTAGATAAAGCCAACCCCAAACTTACTCAGACCATTAACATAGGGGACCCAGTAAATGTTTCGCAGCAGTATCAAAACTTACCCTTTCTTCAAATAAGTAATTTAAAATTTCTGATTTTCTATGTTTGAAGGACTCCTTTCCCCCAAGATATTGAACAAACTAAAATTCTAGACCGTTCAATATTTGTAAATATTTATGGATGTTAAAGCTGAGAGGGATGATGGAAGCTGGAGTAGTTTTCATTATCTCTTGAGTTTGGGGGATGTGTACAGGGAAGGTACCAGTCTCTGACAGAGCTTCATGTGTCTCTCAGAGAGAAAGCCTTGGCCAATCTAACCAAGGTTGTATTCTGAAGCAGACTTGCCCATCTCATCGCCCAAAGAGGCTGCTGAGTACCAAGAGGCTTTAGTCCTTCAGAACCCTCCCCTTTCATAGATTATTCAGTTGAGTGATTCCCTTCCTTCTAGCAATCTAACTCTGAATGTATAAAATTACATTGAAATGTATGCAAACTATATGCAAAATGAATATGATGACACTGAATATAGATCACATGCAAATATTATTCAACCAAGCTTCTATAAAATGTCATGTACATGTCAATAAAAGTAAAGGATTTTAATTAATTCTGTCATTTAAAATTCATGTATTTATTCCATATTTTGTTTCCAGAACTTGTATTCAGTGTCAATGTTGAAAGAACTATAAGCAGAAGGAATTACTGTACTGAATGTAGAACAATTGATTTCAGCTTACACTATGTCACTGTGACCAATTAACAGACATATTTGAAAGACAAACCATATTTCCAGAATGTAATTTTTTTAAAGGGACAAAACATCTTTTTATGAAGTTAAATGAGGTTTAAATGGTCAAATTCATATATTTGGTTGTTTACAAACATTTCTTCTACCTCAAAACAGACTGGAGATTTCTTTGCTTGGAACAATTCAGAAAAAGAATAGATTCTGCCCATCAGTCTGTTCTGTTTTGAGACAGAAGTTTTGTTTAACACATTTGTAGGACTTTCTAGAACCTACTGGAGGTGAGTTGATATCTCTGTGCATGTGTCCTCAGTTGCTAAGTAATGTCTGACTCTGCCACTCCATGGACTGTAGCCTGCCCATCTCCTCTGTCCATGGGATTTCCCAGGCAAGAATACTGCAGCAGGTGGCTATTTCCTTCTCTAGGGGATCCTCCCCACCCAGAGATCAAACCTGTGACTTTTGCATTGCAGGCATATTCTTTACCACTGAGCCACCTGGGAAGCTAATTTCTCCATATCATTCCTTATTTCAGTCTCAGAAATGATGACTCATTTATTATTATCACTATATCTTTTATTTTAAAATGAGTAGCCATAACAAGAGGAAAGAAAATCAATCTCCTTTCAAAAATGTGAGAAATATCATTTTTCTCTCTACTTTATAATAAACAGTTGCTGAATCCTTACAAAGGTGCAGGGCAAAATTGGGGGAAAAATATATCTGCTTCTTTTAAAAAATTTCCTTAATTTAGTGGTACATCTATCCAGAAGAATGACTGATGTAGAAAATTATTCAAGATATACCATTAGGCTAAAAATACATAATGCAAGTTGCAAAAAATGGGTATAGTGTGCTTTTACCTATAGTTGATTTATGTACAGAAAAATTATGGAGAAATAGCCAATACATATTTTAAAATGAGCTACCTTTAGATAATGGAGTAGGGAATATGAGGAGATTTGTACTTCATATTTTATATCTTTTTGAATTTCAATATTTTCTTAAAATATACTACTAATAAAAATAAAATTTAGAAGTATTTTCTCCATGTTTTGGTTGTCCAAAGGTTAGCAATACCCAGGCCTAGAAATTGCTTGTAGGAAAAAACTTTTACAAAGAGAGAGGAGATGAGTATCTGTGGGAAAATTAAAGAGTGGACAGAGAAGATGAATGGACTGGGAAGAGAGTCCAGGAAGGAATAAAAGGAAGAGTAGGGAACATCTCTGAATTAGGAAAAGAATGTTCCATAGTGGGCAATGATTAAAGTGCTAACAAGTCTACTTTCTCATCACAGTGTCCCTGGAATGTCATACAGGGCATGTCACCGGGGGCCCCTCTGTGTGAAGGGCCTTAGGGTACCAGGTGTGTATGTCTATGGGCTCAACATCTCTTAGTAAGATTCGAATATTCTGGCTTTTCCATTATTCATATTCAGGAAACAATGGGGAAGCGGTTGCTAACCCTAAGTCATGAGTGGACCCAACATGACACTCAGAGCTGAGAATTCCTGCTGGATAACACGCCTCTCACCAGATCAGTGCCCAGCCTGCACTTCTTCCAGCCCTGGTCCGCTAGGACTTATTCTAAACCTAGACCAAGTGGTGCTATAACCCTAAACACAAAAGCTGCCTCTTGGTACCAGCTGTCACAAGCACTTATTAAGTAGGCTCCAGAGACTCCGATTTTGAGAGATAGAGGCTTAAGTCAAAGGGCCATGGGCTTCAAAGGGTATGGTGTAAGAAATAATATGCTCCAAAGTTTCTTAGGGACTTCACTGGCAGTCTGGTTTTTAAGACTTCCCTTTCCAATGCAGGGGGTGCTGGTTTGATACCTGTTCAGGGAACTAAGATCACACATACTTCGCAGCCAAAAAAAACAAAACATAAAACAGAAGCAATATGGTAATAAATTCAATAAAGGCTTTAAAAGTGGTCCACATCAAAAAAAAAATCTTAATTTTTTTTTAAAATTTGGGAATAAATAAATAATCCTGTGTGCTTATCTTCAATTCTGACAACTCTAGAAGTGCTGTAATTTGGGCTATACATCTAGTAATACCAACCATTTTTTTCTCATTGGAATTTTTTCCACCTATCTTTATTCTGTTCTCAGGGATGCCACTGACTCAGTTCTCACCTCTCTTATCAACATCATAAATCTCTCCCCATCCACTGGGGTGTTCCCATGACTGTCCTACATGGTTGAGTAGCTCCCACTCAAAAGAAAAAAAAAAATCAGACATTCTTTGATTCTATAGGCCCCTTCATATCTCTTCCCATTTTCTTAACCCATTCCATTAACACTGTTTGAGACTTTTGTTCACAGGTTAAATTACTTCTTCCATTTTCATTTATTCTTCCAGGCATTCCAATGCACTTCTGACTCCTCTGCAGAAGAGGCTGCTCTTATGGCAATTACCAGCAACCTCCATATTGCCAATTCTAAAGAATGAGCCTGTCTTCATCCTGCATGTTAACCCCATCCTTTCTCTTCCCCATTCTTGAAACAGTTTCCTCTCTTGACCTTTGTGATACCTTTTCTCCTTGATTCACTCTTATGTCACTGAACATAATAAGCCATAGACTGAAGGCTCAACTTTGGTTCCTTCTTTAAAAAAATATGTATTCATTTTTGGCTGCACCGGGTTTTGTTGCTGTGCAGGGGCTTTCTCTAGTTGCAGTGGTGGAGAGCAGAGGCCATTCTCTAGTTGCACTGTGCAGGTTTTGTATTATGGTGGCTTCCCTTGTTGCAGAGCACCAGCTCTAGGGCACGCAGGCTTCGTAGTCGCAGCATATGGGCTCAGTAGTTCTGGCTTCCAGGCCCCAGAGTATGGGTTTGGTAGTTGTGGTACATAGGCTTAGTTGCCCTGTGGCATGTGATCAAGGCAGATTCGTAACCACTGGACCACCAAGGAAGCCCCAAACTTTGATTCTCGATCCAAAACCTCATGAGACCCCAAGAAAAATATCTCATTGAGCCTGCCCAGGCTCAGATCTGATAGATAATATTGAACCAGTGGGATGTATCTTTTCTGAACCCCTTTGTCATAGAAAACAGCAGATTTCATAGTGAAAAACAACCTGAGTATAATATACTGGAAGCCCAATCTTTACTCTGCAAAATTCTAGAAACATCAACCCAATACTTTCTGACTGTAGTGTTTCAGAAGAGTTGTCAGAAACCAGTCTAAGTTTTGTTCCTGTCTAGGAATCATTAAAAATCACAGGATCTTTTTTCTAGACTATTTTAAACATTTTAATAATTCTCTCCATAGATGAGTCTTTTCCTATACTAGACAAAAATTGCAAAGAGGGGATAATGCTATTTGTAATAAGGGGAGAAAACTCGAATAGGGAAGGAAAACATTAGTGATTCATAGGAGAAGAGAGAGGATTTAAATAGATTTAAAAAGTGATGTTTCAGGCAGAAGAAAAATATATAAATTTAACCATAAAAGTCACTCAACCCCAGATCATGGATCCTTTAAGAAAATGAATTAATGGTGTCAAATATAGGAAATAAATGGCTAGATGAATAATTCATAACTTTGTAGCATGTGAAATGATAATAAAAAGATGGTAGAAGTGATTTCAACTTAAAGTAGGCCAGATGAAAGAATAACCACTGTAACTAAATAATTTTTCCCAGTGTCTTGGGAAAAAATTCTTACTTCTTAGGGAAAATTGTCAGTAAATATTACATTTATTTCAGCGTCCTACTTTGTTGAGATTTTACAGGCCTAGTTAAATGCTGTTTCTCTTGTCTAATTTACCTAATGAAGGATCATGGGATAAAAGATCTAATTTCTTCATATACCAAAGAAAGTTTGGATCAAAAATATTTGGCACTCTAGCCAATATTGCTTTTAGACTCAGATAATGGTTTCCACTCCAGGCCCTTGCTCTAGAGGACTCCACCCCCATTCACTCTTCCATGTAGGCAGTCCGACCATGAAGCCAGGAGGATGTGCCCACCCACACACCATGCCCACCCCTAGTGCCCACGTTGGAATTTTCTGCCCAAACAACCCTGAATCATCCATCGGGGCTTGCAGAGGCTGCTTCTCTAGATTCCTTCTTTGCTTGTCATATCAAGTCAAGTGAGGAAGAACCACTTTGACTCAGATGGTATTGAGAAATATGCCAAACTATTGTTGAATAGTACTTTCCTGATGGATGGAAAGTAATCATGACTTCTATGTCTCATTTTATTCTTATGAAGGACATGTGTTAAGACATTCATCAACGTGTAACTCAAGTATCTTCTGGCTCACAGGGTCCTCACCTGCTGAATAAGAGCTTAGTGCCTTTGCCAAATTGCCCTGGTTATTTCTGACACTCAATGAAACAGACCTATATGGGATTTTTGGGGGGATTCACGGTAACCCTATACACCCTCCTGATTCTCAGATGTCTCCCTAAGGAGGACCCCATCCCATGCCTTGCTTTTTACCTTCTTGATCTTCACACTTCTAGGAAGGTACCAGCTGACCTCAGCAACGTGCATTCTGTCTCTCCTGGGCAGGCACCATTGGTCATACATAGGACAATATGACAGGCAGAGTTTAATATGCCACCTGCTTTATCAGCCACCACATGATTAAATGAAGTGCCCATACATTATTTGATCTATGTTGGCTTCTTTCACTTAGAGAATGTTCTCCAGGTTCACCTGTGTTGTTGCTGGTGGCAGGATTTCCCTCTTCTCTATGACTGAGTGTTATAGAGAACTGCGTGCTGTTTTAAGTCAGTAAGTTGTGGTGATTCGTTACACAACTATAGAGACGCTATGGTTTCCATGAACAAAGGGGAAGATCAGTCCTCTTGTATTTGCTCCTGTCTCTTGGGTGTCTCCTGTTCTCATTTTCAGCAGACAGGAATCACTTCTAGCCCCTAGAAGCTTAAAGCCCTCACTCAATCTGCAGGTTCCCCTGTGGGCAGCTGCATGGCATCAGTCCTGGGGTCTCCCTGGGTGTCCCACTGGCGCTCGCTTCTTCAGGGTGAAGGATGCTGGCTCTTAGGACTTCCAGACACCACAGATTTGTTCCCATCCCAGAACCACGAGATGAAAACAAGCCAGACTGTCCTTGTCTTCCTCTCTCCCTTCTGTCTTCTCATTTCCCAGTGTCTCCCCAACTAGATTCTGATGAAAGTTATTTGCAGGATCCCCATCAGTTCCATGAGTGACAGGAGACTGATGTCAAGTGAGAAAATGAAATGTAAATTTTATTAAACACCCCCTCTCATCTCCACGTATCAATGCAGATTCCAGCTGAACATAGCAAATCAAATCCTGCCTATGCCCAGCCTCGGGGCACACGGAAAATCATTTCTCCTTAATACCATTCCTTTCTAGTAAAATATTTTTCTGTTTGGTAAATGAAAATTGTAAATGCAAACCTGGTATTAATCCCAGTGAAAAGCATATCTTCAAAATGAACATCTGAAGGAGGGAGCAGAGAAGAGACAAGGGAAGATTCAGGGGCAAAGGAGAAGTCGGGGACTGGGGAAACAGTATTTAGCTGTGTCATGCACAGTCCCGACTCATGGCTGCGCAGGGATGCATATCCACAGAATAAATGGTGACATTTTTTGAAAGCTTGGACCATGAGGACATTTATCTACATGCTGTCCTGTCTCAGAGATAATAAAGATCTTAAATCTGATACACTGTCTTGAAATTGCATTATAAATATAGATGCTTCATTCTGGGTGTATGTGCACAATTACAGGCTTGTCTGGGGTTTTGCCCGGTGGTGTCTGACTGTGTGTAGAGAAAAATCTTGATTTGGGGATCTTAAAAGTTGAAACCAATTTTTATTGCATATTTATTGTAGAAAATATAACCCAAAATTTGAGCCAAAAATGAATACAGAAAATACCATAGCTATTTTAAATGCACACACTATCCAAATTTCACTTGACAAATTTGAATGAAAAATGTAAATACTGGTTTCTGCTTTATTTTTTAAAGAAAGAAGGTAATTTATTGAATTTATTTTCTTTTAATTTCTTCAAATTAAGTGGATAGACTATTTTTGAAATGACATTTTTTTCAGGAACAGATCTTTAATTAGATCACCTGTTCTGATTTGCCTGAGATTGGGGAGTTTCCAGGATATAAGACTTTCAGTGCAAAAACCAGAAAACCCCAGAAAGTTCCATGCATACAATGATGAGTTGGTCACCCTAATATATTACTATCATAAATCATATAAAATAGTCATGTCTTATACTCTGATAATGCTTCCCAGGTGGCACCAGTGGTAAAGAACTCACCTGCCAAGGCAGGAGACATAAAAGACACTTGTTTGATCCCTGGATCAGGAAGATCCCCTGCAAGAGGGCATGGCAACCCACTCAAGTATTCTTGCACGGAGAATTCCATAAACAGAGGAGGCTGGTGGGCTTTGGTCCATAGGGTCACAAAGAGTTGGAAATGACTGAAGTGACTTAGCACACACACACACACACACACACTAATAAATTATTAACATTGTAGACTTTATTTTGAGGAAATGGTTTTGAGCAAAATAAACTTATAGGTGTATCTGGAAATGATCTCCTTGACTTAGTCAAGCATGGCAGATAGCATTCAGGCTTCCAAAATAAGTGAGAACAAGTCAAGCATTATACTTGTTAGCTGAGAAAATGGCGTTCTTATCTTATTTTTTCTTGTGGTGAAGCTTTAAAGACTTTCTTCCTAGTACAGCTACAAGTAATCAATATAAACAAAAGCGGGGAGGGGGAGCGTGGAGGAATAGGGAGATTTGGATTAACATATATACACTACTGATATTACATATAAAATAGATAACCAATGAGAACAAACTGCATAGCACAGAGAGCTCTACTTGATGTGCTGTGGTGACCTGAATGGGAAGAAAGGCCAAGAGAGAGTGGATATACGTATATGTGCTGCTGATTCAGTTTGCTGCACAGTAGAAGCTAACACAGCACTGTAAAGCAACTAAACGCCAATAAAAATGTATTAAAAAAAAAAAAAAGGAGTGTGAGTATTGCTTAGGAATGTGCTAGAACATAACTTGGAGAAGGCAATGGCACCCCACTCCAGTACTTTGCCTGGAAAATCCCATGGACAGAGGAGCCTGGTAGGCTGCAGTCCATGGGGTCGCTAAGAGTCAGACGCAACTGAGCGACTTCCCTTTCACTTTTCACTTTCATGCTCTGGAGAAGGAAATGGCAACCCACTCCAGTGTTCTTGCCTGGAGAATCCCAGGGACAGGGGAGCCTGGTGGCTGCTGTCTATGGGGTCACACAGAGTCGGACACGACTGAAGTGACTTAGCAGCAGCAGCAGCAGAACACAACTGATGTTGCATAAACAAATGCTTTGAATTAAAAGATAGAACCAATTTAGATACAGTTTTGCATTTAATATCTGAAAATTAAGTCAAGTATTGGGCTAAATAGTGCACTCATTTTCCAAAAGAACTGTAACATTTCTTACCTAGCAAAAGTTGGCCCCTGAGATCTGATGCCCTGAGGGCACTGTATTTAGAATTTAAAAATAATGCCACACTATTTTCTGCACAAGAAGAGAGTTCATATGGAAATGTAAAATTTTTAACTTGAATTACTGTACTGAAATCCACAATCCTTGATTGCTTCATTAAATATATTTGATTTCTTAACTATTCTTCCTTTTTGATATTTTTGTGTACAAAATAACTAAAATGGGGTACTTTGCTTTAAAAATGGGTATGAATGATACATGTGAAGAACATAAACGTAGCACTAATGTAAGGCAAATTTGTAAGGTCATTAACATGTATATTTTGGGTTTGCCTAGATCTTTGTCTTATTTTATTTCTTCCAGTCTTAGTCTCCAACCCTTTTGTTTTCAAACCAGCTTATCCCAGATGTATTTCAAGCTCTGGACCTATCATTTCTGCATTGTTCCTTCAAACTTACCCATCCAGTGACCCATTTTTGTCTAGAATTTCTCCATAGTTTCACAGAATCATTCACACTCGTGTTTTAATGTTACTTATATCACACCTTCTATGGTATTTTCATTTGAACAGATTGAACAGATTTCTCAAGGCAAGGCTTAAAGGAGTAGACCTAAAGTAATTCCAATTACTGAAGATAGCTATTTTATGAGAGGTCCCTCAATAATATACTAGTGTCCTGTTGCTGTTATTGCCATAAACTTCCTGCCTTAAAACAACTCAAATTTATTTTCTTAAAATTTTGGATGTCCAAAGTCTGATATCAGTTTCACTGAGCTAAAATAAAAATGCTATCAAGGGTGACTCCTTCCTCAGATTCGAGGCGAAAATCTGTTTCCTTGCCTTCTTCATCTTCCCATGGCAACCTGTATCCCTTGGCTTGTGGGCACTCCTCCATCTTCAAAACACATTACTCTTACATCTCCTTCACTCCAACTTCTTGATTCACATCTACTGGTTTTCTGATCTCCTGCCTCTCTAAGGACCCCTGCCATAACATTTAGGACCTATCTATATAATCCTAGACAATCTCTTCATTTCCAGAACTTTGATTTTTTTTTAATATTTTTTATTGTGGTAACAATCACTAATATAAAATATGCTATTTGAGCCATATTTATCTGTACTATTCAGTGGCAGTAAGTACATTCACACTGTCATGCAACTCTCTCCATCTTCCTAATTTTTCACTTTGCTAAACTGAAACTCCAGTAGTCATGTGAGAGGTGGACCATAAAGAAGGCTAAGCACCAAAGAATTGATGCTTTGAACTGTGGTGTTGGAGAAGACTCATGAGAGTCCGTTGAACAGCAAGGAGATCAAACCAGTCAATCCTAAAGGAAATCAACCCTGAATGTTCATTGGAAGGACTGATGTTGAAGCTGAAGCTCTAATAATTTGGCCACCTGATGCAAAGGGCCAATTCATTGGAAAAGACCTTCCTGCTGAGAAAGATTGAGGGCAAGAGGAGAAGAGGGCAACAAAGGATAAGATGGTTGGATGGCATCACTGATTCAATGGACATGAGTTTGAGCAAACTCCAGGAGATAGTAGAGGACAGGGAAGCCTGGCCTGCTGCAGTCCATGGCATCACAAAGAGTTGGACAGGACTTAGCAACAAAACAACAACAAACTGAAACTCTGTCCTGATTAAGCACTGAGTCCCCATTCCCCAACCCCTACCCTGGGCCCCTGGCATCTACCAGTGTACTTTCTAACTCGATGAATTTGACTATTTTAGGAATCTATTACAGGAATCGAACAGTATTTTTCTGCACCTACTGTATACTGGGATGTATTTTTAAAGTTGATTTCGTGTATGTCCTACAAACAGATTGTACCTTCTTTCCCCCTCCCCCACCATGCTATACAGCAGGTTCTCATTAGTTATCTATTTTATACATAGTAGTATGTATATGTCTATCCCAATCTCCCAGTTTATTCCCTGCTTTAACCCCTTTGGAGAAGGAAGTGTTAACTCACTCCAGTATTCTTGCCTGGAGAATCCCATGGACAGAGGAGCCTGGTGGGCCATAGTCCATAGGGTCACAAAGAGCTAGACATGACTGAGCAACTAACAGTCAACAGTTTCCCCCTTTGTGTCCATATGTTTGTTCTCTATGCCTCTGTCTCTGATCTTTAATTTAATCACATCTGGAAGTCCCCTTTGCTATGTAAGGTAGCACTCACATTCCCAGGGATTAGCGTGAAGATAGCTTTGGATCAACCATTATTCAACCTCCTACAAATAATATTCTCTCTTGTTACTTATGTCCATGGTGAGGTTGGTTCTGTTGGAAGGAAAAGTTATAGGGATGACAAAACTTACCCCTCCATGCAGCTGAGAGAAAACTTGGGAACTGGGGATAGAGTCTTGCATGGTAGTAACCACCAGCATCACACACCTTTGTGGTCCCTGTTGTCATGAGGATGGAGAGGTCATAGAATGAGATCCTCTGTCCACTTCTGCCCACTCATCTCTAAAGGCCCCCTCTAAGTGCTGTCGGGATGGGGTTACAGGAGCTGCTGGAAAGGGGCCATAGACACAAAGATCAAAGTCACTGAGCCAGTTAGATCTTGAGGCAAACGATGTTTTAGTGATGAAGAAATCCAAGAAAGAATATTTATCTTTTTCTTTAAATGTACAATTTCCTCCGCCTTTCCTTCCATGATCCGTGTCCTATACGCTCTTTGGGGCCTAGACAAAGTCTACCTCTGGTCTCGCGTGCCCCAGTGAGCTTTCCCTTGCCTGGGATGGTCTATGCTGTCCTTAAAATAGAAGCTTGTGACCAGGTGAGGAGTGGCTCCTGACACTTCAGAGAATATGTCTGTTTCCCCAGCCAGGTGATAGACATACTGACACAACAGACAATGTCTCCTGTATCTTTGAGTTCTCCACCACAGTCCTAATCCAGTGACTTAGTAGCAGTGGATGTGGATGTGGAATGAATGAGCACAGGAAAACTAGTTTTCTAAATCAGACTGGAGGGGAGAGTTGTGCTTTACCATATTTGTAAATAAATATTTCTAAATACCTGTGATGGTCCTAGGCAATGAGGAGAGTAGTTGATATATGTTGATAGATTGATCAATAAATTGACCCTTAAGGTACTACAGCAGTTCAGTGGTTAAGACTTCATATTTCCAATGCAGTGGGCACGGATTTGATCCCTGTTTGGGGAACTAAGATTCCACATACTGTATGACCAAAAAAAGAAAAAAAAAAAAGTATAATCACACAGTGTTTCATAAACACTTAAAGTCAATAATGAGTCTATTTCACTATCACACCACTTTTAGATTTTTAATTTAATGCTACCATAAAGTTCTGGTCACTGGCAAAAAATGTTGTAACAGAGAAAAGGAAGATTAATATACTTAATAATCAAAAGCCTCTAAAAATTGTTTAGGAAAAGATGACCATGGCCAAAACCCACCCCTAACTAAACTGATAAACATACGTCTCACAAAAGAAAAAATACAAATAAAAATAAACATGTAAAAAGGCTCATTTCAGTGTGGTCAAATAATGCAAATTCAAACAACAAGGTGATACCACATTTCATTTATCCAATTGGCAAATACTTAAAGGACTTTTAATACCCAGTATATAAGAATACTCTATTGTTGGCAAAAATGCACCCTAATAAGTGTTTCCATGAATTATTGGGGTGGCTTTCAGTTGGCATAAACTTTATAGAGGACAATTTGATCATTATCAAAAAACTTTAAAATATATACATATTTGTCTAAGTGAATCAAAAATGAAAGCTTTACCTAAATAATCCATTGGATTACCATTGCACTTATGTGCCAAAATGATAGCTAATTCCCCAGACTATCCATAATTAAATCAAGAAATAAGTAAATGAGATAAATTGATACAGCCATATAATTAAAAGATGTTGATTCATTGAAATTATGTTTTCATATAATAATTGCATTAGAAATCCTTATTTTTCACTAGTAAGTCAAACATGCAGGATGCAAAAAAAGCATGGTCTCACATACATTTGTATGTTTTCTTATGCCCATTATTTATATATGTGTGTGTTAACAGGAGTTATCTCTGAAAGATGGTTTTATTTGTTTCATATTCTCTTCTTTATTTTTGTTTTATTCAGAATTTCAACAATTAACAAGTTACTTTGTAATCAGATAAAAATCCTTTTGGTTATTGTTATTTAGTCTCTAAGCTGTGTCTGACTCTTTTGTGATTATATGGACTGTAGACCACCAGGCTCCTCTGTCCATGGGATTTCCCAGCAAGAACACTGAAATGGGTTACCATTTCCTTCCCCAGGGCTTCTTCCCTACCCAGGGATCAAACCTGTATCTCTTGCTTGGCAGGCAGATTCTTTACCACTGAGCCACCTGGGAAACAACCCTTCCCCTCCCCCACAAATCTGTAAGTTCTATTTAAAAGGAACTAGAGGGACTCAGGCTTAATTTTTTGGGGCTCCAAAATCACTGCAGATGGTGACTGTAGCCATGAAATTAAATGACGCTTACTCCTTGGAAGGAAAGTTATGTCCAACCTAGATAGCATATTCAAAAGCAGAGACATTACTTTGCCAACAAAGGTCCGTCTAGTCAAGGCTATGGTTTTTCCTGTGGTCATGTATGGATGTGAGAGTTGGACTGTGAAAAAAGCTGAGCGCCGAAGAATTGATGCTTTTGAACTGTGGTGTTGGAGAAGACTCTTGAGAGTCCCTTGGACTGCAAGAAGATCCAACCAGTCCATTCTGAAGGAGATCAGCCCTGGGATTTCTTTGGAAGGAATGATGCTAAAGCTGAAACTCCAGTACTTTGGCCACCTCATGCGAAGAATTGACTCATTGGAAAAGACTCTGATGCTGGGAGGGATTGGGGGCAGGAGGAGAAGGGGACGACAGAGGATGAGATGGCTGGATGGCATCACTGACTCGATGGACGTGAGTCTGAGTGAACTCTGGGAGTTGGTGATGGACAGGGAGGCCTGGCGTGCTGCGATTCATGGGGTTGCAAAGAGTCGGACACGACTGAGCGACTGAACTGAACTGACCTGAGAGGGACTTCCCTGGCTGTCAAGTGATTAAGACTGCACTGCTAGTGAGGGGGGAGGGAGCCAAGTTCAATCCCTGGTCCAGAAACAAGGATCCCAAGTGCCACTCAGCATGGCCCCCCAAAAAAAAAGTTTTAAAAGGACTAGAGACTCTAGCCTCTGAGCTGATAAACACTTCTCCCCGACGCTAGCCTGGGAGGTGCCCACCTGTGAAAATTCACTTTGCATTGACTTGCCTTCCCCTGTGCCCGCTGTGGGAGAGTCAGCTGAAGAGGACCAAGTTGCAGGAGAGATGGGGCACGCCAACCAGGGAGAGGTCATGGAACCTGAAGTCGCTTGGCAAGCCTCCCTTCCTGCTTTTATTCTTCATCACCTTGGTCACCTTGGTCCACAATTAAGATGAACATAGTCTGCTCGTTCTAGTACAGCAGAAGGGCTTTTCCACTAGACCCAGGAGGAAATGTTATTCTTATTGCTCTTCCCTCCTCAGTGTCCCAGCTCTGATGGGATGGAGGAAGTGTGCTTAACGGTGCAGTTGGCAGACGATGGAAGTGGTGATAACAAGAGCATTGACTAGACTCAATATTAGTGATGGTGCTGGGGAGCCGTCCTGGCTTTGGGCTGCCTGAAGGCAGTGGTGATCCCCTGCTTGTCCTGTCTGTCAGTCTATTTGATCTCCAAATGAATTGCTTTTGATAACAGCTATATAAATGCAGAACTGATCCGCTGGGCCTTCTTAAATGAGACTCCTCGCTTTCATCTCCTAGTCATTTCAAAAAGCAGATAGACTTGTTAGAGGTTTTAATGCAATGATTTATGTTTTATCTTGCCTGGTTCGAGGCAGCATTTATTTAGCACTAAATTCTTCCTGAGCCTCTATGGTGAGGGAAGAAACGTTTGAACACACAACATTTGGGGTTTCTTTTTTTAAAAAAATAAACTCAATAATATATGTTTTTCTCCTTTATTATGGTCAGGAAAGGCAAAAAAAAGTTTATTTTAAGGAAGAAGGGAGGGAATGGAAAAAGTCGCCATACAAAACACTTCCATTATCAGACCCTTGGCGATGTTATGGGGAACCAGAAAGGACCAAGATCAATTCTCTGATTCTATAAAACAAAGCATTAAACTTTCCCACCCAATGACTATCAGAAAAAGAAATCACATTGAATTTCAATTAAAACATAGAAAGATTCTTTTTCTCATCTTTGTTCCCATGTTTGCATTTTTATAATAGAACAATACGTAGAAGTCCCCATTGTTTCTCTTTCTCATACTTGCACTTTCTAACCTCCTTCTGCTTTTATCACTTTACCATTGTATGAATGGAGAAAATTGTCTTATTAAAGAGAATGGAGCATCATTCATAAAACACAGAATATTTTCTAAGAAGCTTTGTTCATTCACCACTCAAAGACTATACACAAGCTTGTTTAAGAGATACAGTTAGGGGAAAAGACACAACCTGTTGCAACCAGAAAATGAAATAGACCTTGATTTCTCCTTCATTAGAGGAAATCTCTCCCTTCATGAAATACTGCTATAAGACGCACATTGTAAATTGTATATTTGTATATAAATCAATTCATGTAAATGAATTATAACAACTTGCTATTTGAAATGGTTTTCAAATCAAATACATTATGATTTTCAAATAAAACTATAGCCCAAGTATGAACTTTGCATTGATTGGTAAAAAGGAGATTGCTGGTAAGTCACTTCAGTTGTGTCCGACTCTGTGCCACCCCATAGACGGCAGCCCACCAGGCTCCCCTGTCCCTGGGATTCTCCAGGCAAGAACACTGGAGTGGGTTGCCATTTCTTTCTCCAATGCACGAAAGTGAAAAGTGAAAGTAAGTTGCTCAGTCGTGTCCGACCCTCAGCGATTCCATGGACTGCAGCCTACCAGGCTCCTCTGTCCATGGGATTTTCCAGGCAGGAGTACTGGAGTGGGGTGCCATTGCCTTCTCTGAAAAAGGAGATTATTCTGCCATAAAACATCGTAACAATTTATTCCAATCATTGTGCAGTAAGACAACCTGCAATGGCATCATCTTTAAAGTGATATATAATAGAGCAGAGAAAAAGACCACACGGTGTGAAACACACGACATCTCTACTTCTAATAGGAGATAGAATTCATTTTTTTTTATAAGTAGAGGGACTCATAATTCAAAATATCAAAGCTACCTGGAGATGGATTAAGAAGATTTTTTTCTACATGGTAGAAAACACATTTGTGTCCTGTGTAGGGTTTTCACTTTATTTTCCTTTTGAATCATAAGAACAGAGAAAAGAAGCATTTTAAATGCTTGAACATTTGGTTAAAGCAGCCTATATTGTCATCCTTGCCTTGAATGCAACAGGTTACAGCTGCTGGCAATAATTAGATTGCCCCTGTGATTCTTTTTTTTCTTGTTACTCTTTCTAAATGTTTATATATAAATACTAAAATATGTATAAAGTTTCTTGAAACAAAATATGCAAGTTAAAGGAGAACTGGCAAATGCATCATTTTCTTGAAAAAATGCCTTATATTGATAATTATAAAAATAATAACTTTAAGAGAGTGTGGAACGAATTGGGAGAATAGTATTGACATATATACACGAGCATGTGTAAAACAGATAGCTAGCAGGAAGCTGCTATATACCACAGGGAGCTCAGCTCTGAGTTCTGTGATGATCTAGAGGAGTGGGATGGGGGAGGGGGTGGGAGGGAACCTCAAGAGGGAGGGGATATATATATATATACATACAGCTGAGCTGATTGATGTTGCTGTGCAGCAGAAACTAGCACAACATTGTAAAAGAGTTATACTCCAATAATAAAATAATAATAATAATTATAGCTTGTAGTGATAAAAATATTTACCAAGTACCTGTATTAAGTGATGTAGTTTGAGTCCCGTTTTCAGATGACCAAGGTAGTAAACGAAAGGCCGTATATCTTAGAGACAATATCGTGATGATTATTCACCTGATGCTTACTTTTCTGCCTTTCTGATAGGACACCAGATAGCTTATACTTTTTTTTTTTTTGAATACAGGCATTTTGGTTGAGTACAGAGTGCCATATAAAAAGCCTTAGGAAAGTATATTCTTAAAAAGGACTATATCGTGTAATATCCTATAAAGAGAAATAATCACAATAATGAATTTTAAAAGCTTTATCAGTTCAGTTCAGTTCAGTCGCTCAGTTGTGTCCTACTCTTTGTGACCCCATGAATCGCAGCACGCCAGGCCTCCCTGTCCATCACCAACTCCCAGAGTTCACTCAGACTCATGTCCATAGAGTCAGTGATGCCATCTCATCCTCTGTCATCCCCTTCTCCTCCTGCCCCCAATCCCTCCCAGCATCAGAGTCTTTTCCAATGAGTCAACTCTTCGCATGAGGTGGCCAAAGTACTGGAGTTTCAGCTTTAGCATCATTCCTTCCAAAGAAATCCCAGGGCTGATCTCCTTCAGAATGGACTGGTTGGATCTCCTTGCAATCCAAGGGACTCTCAAGAGTCTTCTCCAACACCACAGTTCAAAAGCATCAATTCTTCGGCACTCACCTTTCTTCACAGTCCAACTCTCACATCCATACATGACCACTGGAAAAACCATAGCCTTGACTAGACGGACCTTTGTTGGCAAAGTAATGTCTCTGCTTTTGAATATGTTATCTAGGTTGGTCATAACTTTCCTTCCAAGGAATAAGTGTCTTTTAATTTCATGGCTGCAATCACCATCTGCAGTGATTTTGGAGCCCAAAAAAATAAAGTATGACACTATTTCCACTGTTTCCCCATCTATTTCCCATGAAGTGATGGGACCAGATGCCATGATCTTCATTTTCTGAATGTTGAGCTTTAAGCCAACTTTTTCGCTCTCCACTTTCACTTTCATCAAGAGGCTTTTGAGTTCCTCTTCACTTTCTGCCATAAGGGTGGTGTCATCTGCATATCTGAGGTTATTGATATTTCTCTCGGCAATCTTGATTCCAGCTTGTGCTTCTTCTAGCCCAGCGTTTCTCATGATGTACTCTGCATTTAATTTAAACAAGCAGGGTGACAATATACAGCCTTGACGTACTCCTTTTCCTATTTGGAACCAGTTGGTTGTTTTATGTCCAGTTCTAACTGTTGCTTCTTGACCTGCATACAGGTTTCTCAAGAGGCAGGTCAGGTGGTCTGGTATTCCCATCTCTTTCAGAATTTTCCACAGTTTACTGTGATCCACACGGTCAAAGGCTGTGGCATAGTCAATAAAGCAGAAATAGATGTTTTTCTGGAACTCTCTTGCTTTTTCAATGATCCAGCAGATATTGGCAATTTGATCTCTGGTTCCTCTGCCTTTTCTAAAACCAGCTTGAACATCTGGAAGTTCATGGTTCACGTATTGCTGAAGCCTGGCTTGGAGAATTTTGAGCACTACTTTACTAGCTTGTGACAGAAGCAGAAGATATTAAGATGAGGTGGCAGGAATACACAGAAGAACTGTACGAAGAAGATCTTCACGACCAAGATAATCACGATGGTGTGATCACTGACCTAGAGCCAGACATCCTGGAATGTGAAGTCAAGTGGGCCTTAGAAAGCATCACTACGAACAAAGCTAGTGGAGGTGATGGAATTCCAGTTGAGCTATTTCAAATCCTGAAAGATGATGCTGTGAAAGTGCTGCAATCAATATGCCAGCAAATTTGGAAAACTCAGCAGTGGCCACAGGACTGGAAAAGGTCAGTTTTCATTCCAATCCCAAAGAAAGGCAATGCCAAAGAATGCTCAAACTACTGCACAATTGCACTCATCTCACATGCTAGTAAAAGCTTTATAAATCACAGCTAAACTGATGCACTGTGAAAAACAAACCTAGTTAGCAGATGATGTAGGTTCAGTCCCTGGGTCATGAAGACCCTCTGGAGTAGGAAATGGCAACCCACAACAGTATTCTTGCCTGGAAAGTTCAATAGACAGAAGAATCTTGTAGGCTACAGTCCATGGGGATGCAAAGAGTCAGACATGACTGAGCGACTGAGCATAGCAGCAACAGCACACTTAACACATGGTCTAGTCTTAATCCCATGTTATACAATGTGAAGTATTTTATTACTATAATTATTGACAGCACTATTATTTTTTGCTCTGGACAATACTGGGGCTCAGAATTATAAAGTGATTTGCCTAATGTAAGTCATGCTAGAGCTAGTTCTGAATTTTGAATAAATTTGGATCTCTTGACTTTAAGACCATGAACCTCCCAAGATACCAATGCTTTGATTGAAGGGAACTCAGCTGGTTCTCAAGACTAGCTCCTCCCTAGTGAAAGGCATGATTATGACCCATTTTCACTCTACCATTGACAGGCTCTGGGTGTTCTTGTGGCTTCCTCAAGGCTGCAGAAAATTGGTTTCTTAAATGTTCACTCTTCTCTTTTTTGATTTGTGTATTCAACTTTCACATGATCCAAAATTTATTTCTGGAGGAAAATGTCATGAATTTTATTAGCTAAATGTATTTCCAAAAATGATATTTATTTGGGATAAGATCATATTTCAACTAGAGTATATTTTATTCTTTCTTGAAATTGTGCCAGCTTCATCATTCTCAAACATAATGCATATTTACCATCTCTTTATGTATTAATAGTTGCACACTTCTCTATTTCTATTGTATTTGTCTAAGTACATTTCTCTCCCTTTGCCTATAAATTTGAGGTCATAGGGGTCTTGATTTGCCTTCATAGATCAGACTTAGAGAACTGTAAGTAACTTAAGAGTTCTCCATTTAATTCCATTGTATTAGAGATAGAAATAAAATCTAAATAGATTAAATAATGAAATTATACAAAAGAAGCAAAGGGACAATGTAAAAGGCCATGATAAGTATGCCTTTTACTTACCCACTCATACAGTTTTACTGGGGGCTTTCAAAAACTGTTAGAATATTTCTAAAATTGTATATGGACTTCCCTTGTGGCTCAGCTGGTATGTGGGTTTCAACCATAAAAGCAACATCTCTCCCTTCCCATCTTCTTTGATTGTTTTTCTTATACATGTGCTTATCTTAACACAGGCAGATGCTATAAGAAAGCTAGTATTTAGAAAGAGAGGCTCTGGAGTCAGCTATTGGGGTCTGAATCTTCACCACTTACCAGCTCCGCAACCTTGGGCAAGTTGTTTAACTTCTCTACGCCTTACGTTTCTCTTCTGTTAAATGGCGTACTAGTAGCCACCACTGTGTGGATTGTTATAAATTGATCTATGGAAAAGAACATGCCTGGAGAGTGAAAACGTTCAATAAAGGGTAGTCGTCATTATTACTGTAACCAATAAATGGAGCAACATGAAAGAGTTAGTCACTCAGATGTGTCTGACCCTTTGTGACCCCGTGGACTGTAGCCCATCAGACTACTTTGTCCATGAAATTCTCCATGCAAGAATACTGGAGTGGGTTACCATTCTTTTCTCCAGGAGATCTTCCCAACTCAGGGACTGAACCCAGGTCTCCTGTATTGCAGGCAAATTCCTTACTGTCTGAGCCACCAGCGAAGCACGGAAAGTGGTAATATTCAAAATGTAACTCATCACCTTTATCTTTCACCACCTTTTCACATTTTATGGGCTGGAGAACAACTTTCTCCTGCCGCTTGATGAAAATTCAGCAGACCACAGGTTTTACCTGTCCTCCCACTTATACTAGATAGTTCTGCATACTTTATGATATAAAAATGTAGCTTTTATTTAAGAAAATAGAAATGGTCCATTCAAGATATCAGTCAACACTTCATAGAAAAGTAAGAGTCCACCTCCAGCTGGTGTGGATGGTCAACTTGTACAGGTGGTCAGCTTGTGTGTGTACTTGGGTTCTGCTTTCTTACTCTGTTCACCCCTCCCTCCTCTAGCTGCAGGGTCCAAAGTGGCACATTGAAAAAAGACAAGAAAATATGTATTGGCCATGTGGCAGGTACTATTGGAAATGGGTGTTTACCCTCCCTGAGCCCCTCTCTTTGAGCAGATTTTTCAACCTAATTTTTATGTGGTTGTCAAAAGACAGTTGTTGGTGGGTGTCTTTTGTTTCTGAATATGTCATGAATAGAGGCTTTGATTGCCTTTGTTCTAGACTAGTGGTCACCAACCTTTTAGGCACCAGAGACCAGCTTCATGGAAGATCGTTTTCCCATGGACCGGTGGTGGGGGGTATGGTTTCAGGGTGATTCAAGCACATAACACTTATTGTGCGCTTTATTTCTACTATTATTACATAAGCTCCACCTCAGACCATCAAATGTTAGATACTGGAGTTTGGGAACCTCTGTTTTAGATTATTTTTCAAGGGAGGTTGTATAGTTAGCAGCCTCAGAAGACTGGAATAATGTCTCCCTCCAGAGAAAACAATAGCCATGTGTACCTGTCCAGTATAAAAGATCTAGATTCCTTGAGCTCATGGTTTCTCTTCTGTAATGCAACCCACTGTTCATGAAGGTGTCATCTAACCCTTTCTGCAATTTCTATAGAAACTGGTGCTTTGGGAACTAGTGCAAGACAATGCTGATTTTTCTGGGTATTGGTAGTGATGTGAGTAATAAAGCCTTGGTTTCTGACCCAGCAGTCTTCTGTCTTCTGTCAGCATCCATGAAATTGTGGGAAGTGATCTCCCCAGCTTGTGCAAAAGCAAAATTTCAGACCTTTCACAGTTCTTAACAAAAGGACCTTCCTTGGATCCTCAGAGACTTCTGCTTTGGGAAACTTCCTCTCAATTACATTTTCCTTCTCATAGGTGATGTATTCCCTGGATTCCCAACTCCCTCTTCAGTGCCTATTTTTTCATAAAATCACACTACACAGACTCTGTTAAAAAGTATTCACTCTTGGAAGAGTAGAACTAAAAATCTCCAAGCTGGCTCTCTCATGTGGCCAACATCTGGACCATAGGAAGTATGCATACTTTGCAAACATTGCAAGTGCAAGTCAATTCTGATGTTGATATATGCCACTGTATCTCTCCATGGCATGAATTAGGCATCAGTCCTCTGCGTTACCCAGAAAGGCGTGTATTTCAAGTTTTACAAGTGATCCCATAAAAGTCAGTAGCTCAATGATAGAAAATCTGCCTGCCAATGCAGGGGAGAAGGAAATGGCAACCCACTCCAGTATTCTTGCTTGGAGAATCCCATGGATGGTAGAGCCTGGCAAGCTACAGTCCATGGGGTCGCACAGAGTCGGACACGACTGAAGCTACTTAGCATGCATGCATGCATGCCAATGCAGGAGACCTAGGTTCGATCCCTGATCCAGAAAGCTCCCACATGCTGTGAGGTAGCTAAGCCCATGCACCAGAACTATTGAGCCAGTGCACCTTCTGAAGTCCAAGCGACCTAGAGCCCCTGAATTGCAACAAAAGATGCCACCACAGTGAGAAGTTGCACATGGCAACCAGAGAGCAGTCCTGATTGCTGCAACTGGAGAAAAGCCTACTCAACAATGAAGACCCAGCACAGCCCACACCCCCCAAAAGGCACTTTCATGATTAGCAGTCTGGTCCATTCCTAAATATTGTATTGTAAAAATATAATAGTCAAGATAAAATTCACTCAAAGGACTCCATAGCAGAATGGATATGACAAAGAAGTCGGTGAATTTGAAGATACATATATCAATAGAATTATCTAGTCTGAACTATAGAAAAATATTGAAAAAGAAATATCCAATATGAAAAAGATAGCCTGACTAGTCTTAAAATAATTGATAAAATCACATTGTTTTGAACTCCTTAATAAGGATCTTCCACACCCAATGGGTTTCAACAAATTATATTGGCAAAATTGGTCATCCAAAGGTGAAAAAAAAAAACTTTGACTTTATATAAAATGTAACTCAAATGGATTATGGATCTAAAAAGGTAAATGTAATAGTATTTGTGGAAGAAAACTTAAGAGAAAATCTTCATGACCCAAATTAGAGGAACATTTTTTTGGGTATTCATCAAAGAAAATATTGCTGTTTCATTTAAAATTTTTAAAAATTTCTCTATGAAAAACTCTAGTAACATAATTAAAAGACAACTATAGACTGACAAATACATTTACGTGTCACATATCCAACAAAGGACTTATATTCTGAATACAATAAAGGACTCTCAAACTCTGTAATAGTAAAATAAACAACCTAATTTTAAAATGGACAAAGGGCTAAATCAGACACTTCAAAAAAAAAGAACAAATATGGTAAATAATCACATGAGAAGATGATCAAAATCATTAGCCATTAATGAAATAGTAATTAAAACTACCATATATCCATTTAGATAGCTAAAAATTTTTTTAAAAATTACAAGCACAATACCAAGTGCTGGTGAAGATGTGGAGGAAATGAAAATCTCATACATCACTGGAGATAATAAAAAATAGTTCATCCACCATAGAAATGGTTTGTCAGTTTCTTATAAAAAACAAAAATGCATTTACCATACGATCCAACAATTTCTGTCTGGATATTAATCCTAAGGAAATGAAAATGTTCACACAAAAATCTGTACATGAATGTTTATCAGTCACTAAGTTGTTTCCGACTCTTTGCAACCCCATGGACTGCAACATACCAGGCTTCCCTGTCCTTCACTGTTTCCCAGAGTTTGTTCAAGTTCATGTCATTTGAGTCAGTGATGCTATCTAACCACCTCATCCTCTGCCACCCTCTTCTCCTGTTGCCTTCAGTATATCCCAGCGTCAGGGTCTTTTCCAATGAATCAATATCTCACATCAGGTGGCCAAGGCATTGGCACTTCAACCTCAGCATCAGTCCTTCCAGTGAATATTCAGGGTTGATTTCCTTCGGCATTAACTGGTTTGACCTCCTTGCAGTTCAAGAGGCTCTCAAGAGTTTTCTCCAGCACCAGAGTTCGAAAGCATCAATTCTTTGGTGCTCCACCTTCTTTGTGACTCTGTTCATAAATGCTTCAAGTTGGGAAAAAAACCCCAAAGGTCCTTCAGTGAATGAATAAACAAACTCTGACACATCCATACAACGGAATACTGCTCAGGAGACACACACACACACACACACACACACACACACACAACAACTAATTAACGCATACACAGCATGCACTATGGAAAGACCTCAAATCCATTATGCCAAATGAAGAAAACCAGTCTCAAAAGACCACGTGGTTCCTGGAAGAATTTTGTCACAGTACTGAAGTAGATTCAGACACTCTTCATTTACTTTTTTTTTTGTTGTGGGGATGTTTCAGTTGTTTAAAACCAGTAAGTGATATAACAATGGAGACAGGTGGAGTGGAGAAGTAGCTCAGAATGAACAGAGTTCAGAGCACATTGAAAATACTGATGCCCTGAGTCTGAAATTCTTCAATGAGGCAAAGAGACCTTGGTTACCCCTTTTGCTGCATCAAAATCCTGTTGTTACCTTGTGTTCCGGTAGAAGGAATAGTCCTTCCTCAGGAAACTCCATTGGCTAACTCTGTTTCCATTTTATTGAGTTTTTTAAAAGCTGTTGATTTTTACGGGTGAAGAGAATGGATGAGTCCATTTGTCTTTGTGAATCTTTAAAAAAAATTTTTTTTTATTGTGCTTAAAGTCACATAATATAAAACATACTATTTTAACCGTATTTAACTGTACAGCTCAGTGGCACTAAGTACATTCACCTTGTGCAACTGCTACCGTCATCCATCTCCTGAGTCTTTTGAGTATGCCTCCCTAGCCTCTCTTCAATAACAAATAATACAATTTTCAGTTCCCATTGCTTGATTTTAGATAAGAGAAAGTCGACATGGGCTTTGCTGCTGGTTTTACTTGACTTTCTTCCACTCTTCTTGCTCTTGGGCTCAAGCAGCCCTCTTTTTTCCAGTGTTGGGGTGGTTACTTTAAAATAAAGAGGATCGAGGAGGAGGCCATAGTGCTTTTGTTATTTCCCCCTATGTATCACTTATTAAACTCCTGTTGCCCTGACCATTGTCGCTTCTCACTGAAGTCTGGTTTATTTACTTGAAAATCTGATTTGTTTCATTTTATTACTGTGTTTGCGAAGTAACTGATATCAGATTCGGAGGGAAAGAACTGCCATTTACCAGCAGGCTGTGATGGCTTTGCCTCGGTCTGCAGGCCTGATTTTGAGGCCTCGTCTGCCCTGGGGCTCCCACAGAAATAAGATTACTGGCAATAACTGCTTCAACTGCTTTGAATAACAGACACAACTCAGAGAGCATAAAATTAGCATAAACACAGCACTGGTGTGTTCTCTCAGCGGATATGAGACAGGCAGGCTATGGAAAATTGACTGAAATGGGGTCAGACAACGTAGAAATCTGAAACATAGAAAATACCGCCTAAGAGACAGGAGGTATTACTACCTTTCTCGTTTTCTTTTATCTCTCTCTCCCTCTCTATTCATGCAGTTTTAATGATAAAATGTTAGAACTGATGAAGATTAAAGATGCTAAATCACTAGCCCCCTAAAATGCCTGCATTATCTTTCTAGACAAATTATTATTAATCATTTCTCAGCTTTTTTAATCCTGAGGGTAGAAAAATAAACACAGTTTCACAGGCTTTTAAAATTGATTTTCCTTTTTTTTTGAGGAGGGGTGGGAATATGAGTTTGAAGATAGAGGGTTTGCTTCAGAAAGGAGGTAAAGAGCTGAAGCAGTGCAAGATTGTACCTTAAAACAATTCGTCCTGTATCTATTTATCAAATAGTAAAATAAAATATGCTGCCAACAAACATAATCAAGTCTAACATTACAGGCAAAGCAGTGACACTGTGCATCTCATCGGACAGATGGAAGGTATGATTTTGCTGTTTTAATAATACTTTGTCACATATGGAATACAGTTTTCGATACAGCTGCATAGAGATGGATCCTGTTGCTTATTTATTTTCGGTGTGATGCTGGCAAAGGCCCAAGGTACCATTCCCCAAAATGGAAATGTTCTTGGAATCTAGCATTTTTGGATCTTATCCTGCTAGAGTCATTTCGAAGGTTTATAATCTAGCACTTCCAATGAGGATTATGGGGACTTCCCTGGCAGTCCAGTGGTTAAGACTTCATCTTCCAGTGCAGGAGGTGTGGGTTTGATCCCTTGTTGGGGAGCTAGATTTTCACACGGCTTACTGCTAAAAAAACCAAACCATAAAACAGAAGCAATATTATAACATATTCAATAAAGACTAAAAATAAGTGGATTCTGGAGAAAGGGTCTAAGTGTTTTGGTGCCTTTTCCCTCCCAGGAGACTAACTTTATGTCACTTCATCAAAGTCCGTATATGTTCTCTTTTATAGTACTTTTTACACTTCACTCTGCTTAATGTCAGTCTGCCCCATGACTCTGTAAGTTTCATAAAGAAAGAGACCCTTATCTGTCATATTCCCTTCTGTATTCCTAGTGCTTTGTACTGGGCCTGGTATTGATTAAGCACTCAACAACTATGGATTGAATGTGTGAATAAAATATGACTGAGGGATGGGAGATGTAATATTCTGAAAGCTATTGCATGTTTTAGGTGATAATTCAAAATTTTGACCACATTCCTGGGATTATTGTCTTTGGGTTCTAAAAGAAGAAGGTGTCTTTAAAATATACACAACAAAAATGAGCTCTTGAGTAGTATCAGCACTTTAATGTTTCCATAAGCATCAGTGATAGAAAGTATATCTCACAGGGTAAGTCCAGCAGACCCTGAGGTCGTGAACTGCATCTGAGATGTGGCATCCTTTCTTTTAACATATCTGTAGGCAGTTAGTAAGTCTAGGTTGTCATGTCCATGCTCACGTACTCTAGCGGTATCAAATACCACTAAGAGTCGCAGACTACCAGGTTCCATTCCACTCTACGTTTCAAAAGATTTTGGCAAGTCCCTTCTTTGTACTTTTGTATTTAGATGTGTCTTATCAAGCACCAACTCTGCGGTTGAATGGAGAACATTCACATTTAGTTTTACTTTGCTTAATTATAATGTACATTTCACCTTGGGAGAGAACTTGATTTGTCATTTTCAAACAAATTTTATTGACTAGCGGTCATCTTCTCTTTTTTCTCTCATATCTTATAATAATTAGGATCTAAATCATATTTTGGGGGCAGAGAAACTGGAACTTTACTTATTAATTACTTTTACCTGCCTCCTTAGGTAAATTATAAGTATGAAAGACTCCATGTCTCCAGTTGCCAGGATCTTCTAATTCTTGCATATAGGTGGTAGATATCTAAAGGGTAGATGATATTTGGCAAAACTAATACAATTTTGTAAAGTTTAAAAATAAAATAAAATTAAAAAAAAGAAACGCACACAAAAAATAAATAAAAAATAAAGGGTAGATAATATAGACAGTGTCTTGACTAAATTTTACTCCCATTTATGTATAAATGAAAACACACACACACACACACACAAATTGTGAAAAATGGATGTCAGATCAAGAACCCTCTGATTTTAAATTATTTTCCAAGAAAGTTCTTTCCACCCAGAAATGCTCTCCTGCTTAAAGCTCAACATTCAGAAAACGAAGATCATCACATCAGGTCCCATCACTTCATTGGAAATAGATGGGGAAACAGCAGAAACAGTGTCAGACTTTATTTTTTGGGGCTCCAAAATCACTGCAGATGGTGATTGCAGCCATGAAATTAAAAGACGCTTACTCCTTGGAAGGAAAGTTATGACCAACCTAGATAGCGTATTCAAAAGCAGAGACATTACTTTGCCAACAAAGGTCCGTCTAGTCAAGGCTATGGTTTTTCCAGTAGTCATGTATGGATGTGAGAGTTGGACTGTGAAGAAGGCTGAGAGCCAAAGAATTGATGCTTTTGAACTGTGGTGTTGGAGAAGACTTTTGAGAGTCCCTTGGACTGCAAGGAGATCCAACCAGTCCATTCTGAAGGAGATCAGCCCTGGGATTTCTTTGGAAGGAATGATGCTAAAGCTGAAACTCCAGTACTTTGGCCACCTCATGCAGAGTTGACTCATTGGAAAGACCCTGATGCTGGGAGGGATTGGGGGCAAGAGGAGAAGGGATCGATAGAGGATGAGATGGCTGGATGGTATCACTGACTCGATGGACATGAGTCTGAGTGAACTCCGGGAGTTGGTGATGGACAGGGAGGCCTGGTGTGCTGCGATTCATGGGGTCTCAGAGTCGGACACTGACTGAGCAACTGAACTGAACTGAAGGAGAATTTAAATTGTCAGGCACAGTTGTATCTGTGCATGCATAATAAAAGTTATCAGAGAGGCAGATGTGGTCTATTTCACTGAATCTAAATAAAGTGATCGGAATTCACATGGTTAGACTATCTTCTTCTTTTGTGTTGAACCCTTTTTCTGAAATCTTTTCATGTTAGGACCCTGGCAGCAATATTTGCATAAGTTATCCTGCCTCTAAACAGAGTTACTTCGACCAGCCAAGATCATCAGAATATTTCTCTAATGAGTCCTATTTGGAATTTGAGAGATTTTAGTTCAATCTGAACTGTTCCCGTCAACTGAGATAAAATAAACTGCAAGTATGTTTGGAATCATCTTTCTCTGGGGACTAGAGCAACAGAGAATCTTCATTTGCCCAGAAAGAAAGATCTATTAGATATTTCATCAATTTGAGATTTGTTGACTGCACGAAACAAAAACAACTACTTCAGCTTACTTTAAAAAATTTTCCACATAATAAGATGCCCATAGGCAGTCATAGGTATGCCCAGACATAGGCAGTCCTGGGCTGGTAAAAATCTAGTTTTAAACTCCCCCACCCTTAGCATGTGGCTATCACCCTCTTGGCTACAAGTTACTCCATTTTCAGGCATGGTGATTAATTCTAGGCAGAAAGGAACCAGGTCTATGCCATCAGAGTTTGTTTCATTAACAACTTTCTGAGGCCATCACCCTGTGATTTCTGCTTATGCTTCCATCTCAGTAGCTTGGACAATGTTCAAAATGCAAAGGTATATTTACATCTTAGATGCAAAGATGTCTGGGAAAGCTAGACATATTGCTTCTCTGAGCAAACTGGAGTTCTGTTCATAATGAGGAAGGGAAAACTATATAGAGAATAGATGCTAGGCAAGCAACCACTGGTGTGGGTTACAGATACTACTTTAAAAAGAATGTGTAAGCTTAGAAAAGAAGAGAGAGTGTCTGCCTGCATTCCAGATAGCTTTCTGCCCTAATTTCTTATCAAGCCTAGGTAACATCCTGCCCACAAACCACGTGTCCCTATAGCAAGTTACTTTTTGGGGGGCTTACTTTATTTAAAAAAAAAAATAGATATTATATTTTAAAATGGTTTTAGCTTTAGAAAAATTGAGCTAGGGACTTCCCTGGTGATTCAGTGGCTAAAACCCTGTGCTCTCAATGCAGAGGGCCCAGGTTTGATCCCATATGCTGCAAGTGTTCACATGTCACAACTAAAGATCCTGCGTGCCGCAACTAAAAGATCCCATGTGCCACAACTAAGACTCAGTGGGACCAAATAAATTAATTAAAAAAAGAAATAATGAGCTAGTAGTACAGAGCTTTCCCCTGTAGTCCCTGGTCCCAGACATGCACAGCCTTCCCCGCTGCCACCATTGCATCAGAGTGGAACGTTGGTCACAAATGATGATCCTGTGTGGACACATCATTATTATGGACACCCCAAGTCCATAGTATGTATTAGAATTTATTCTTGTTGTTGTACACTGTATGCTAAGTCACTTCAGTCGTGTCCGACTCTGTGCGACCCCACAGACGGCAGCCCACCAGGCTCCCCCGTCCCTGGGATTCTCCAGGCAAGAACACTGGAGTGGGCTGCCATTTCCTTCTCCAGTGCATGAAAATGAAGAGTGAAAGTGAAGTCGCTCAGTCGTGTCCGACTCTTAGCAACCCCATGGATTGCGGCCTAATGGATTTTAACAAATTCATGATAACAACTATCCACTATTATAGGATCATACAAAATAGTTTTACTGGCCTAAAAATCCTCTGTTCTCCACCTGGTTATCTTTTCTGCTACTCTAAGCTCTGACTACCACTGATCTTTTTACTATCTCAACAGTGTTGCCTTTTCTGAGAATGTCATGTAGCTGGAATCATGTAGTATATAGCCTTTTCAGGTTGGCGTCTTTCACTTGACAGTACTCATTTAAGTTTCCTTCATATTTTTTTTGACATTGTATGTGTATCTTTTTAAAATTGTTATTGGAGCATAATTGTTTTACAATGTTGTGTTAGTTTCTGCCATACAACAATGTGATCCAGATATATATATATATATATATATATATATATATATATCCCCCAGAGAAGGCAATGGCACCCCACTCCAGTATTCTTGCCTGGAAAATCCCATGGACAGAGGAGCCTGGTAGGCTGCAGTCCATGGGGTTGCGAAGAGTCGGACATGACTGAGCGACTTCACTTTCACTTTTCACTTTTCACTTTCATGCATTGGAGAAGGAAATGGCAACCCACTCCAGTGTTCTTGCCCAGAGAATCCCAGGGATGGGGGAGCCTGGTGGGCTGCCGTCTATCGGGTCACACAGAGTCGGACACGACTGAAGCGACTTAGCAGCAGCATATATATCCCCTCTCTCTAAACTTCCCTCCCACTGCACCCCCATCCCACCCATCTAGGTCATCACAGAGCACAAGCTGAGCTCCCTGTGCTATACAGCAGCTTCCCACTGGATAGTTATTTTACACATGGTAATACCAACGCTATTCTCTCAATTCATCCTACCCTTTCCATCCTCGCTTTGTGTTCACATGCCCACTCTCTACGTCTGTAACTCTTCATAGCTCACTTTTTTGGGGCATTGAATTATATTTCATAGTCTGGATGTTTATGTATCCATTTACCTACTG
The DNA here is from genome assembly GCF_019923935.1 of Bubalus bubalis. NCBI lineage: Eukaryota > Metazoa > Chordata > Mammalia > Artiodactyla > Bovidae > Bubalus > Bubalus bubalis. The sequence continues at coordinate 28,095,984 of NC_059158.1, forward strand.
AAAGACATCCTGGTGGCTTCTAAGTTTTGACAATGATGAATAAAACTGCTACAAACATCTGCCAGCAAGTATTTGTATGGACATGTTTTCAACTCGTTTCAACCAAGCAGCATGATTGCTAGATCATAGTCTTATTTGTACATATGGAATTTTGAAGAGAAGTTTTGCAAGGATCAGGACTCTATGCATTTGTGTACATGTTTTCCATATTATAACTTATGGGCAGAGTATGAACTGTTGCACACATTTGCCACAAGTAAAACAATCTAATTGATTGGATTTTATCAGTCCCCAGGCTAATAATCTGATTTAAGTTATATGTTGCATTTTCTGCACATTCTCTGAACTAAATTCAATTCATTTCAGTAGAAATCTATAAATCCTTGGTTTACACTAGGATAACCCAATGGAATACCTGAGAGAAGTAATTTTTCTTCCAAAAGAAGTGTGGGTGGTATGTGCATCTACCTCAAAATAAATGAAAAAAAATTTTAAGCTTTAGAATTATGGAAATATGAGTAGAAAATAGTGTCAAGTCATATCCACACCTTTCCCCACATTCCTGTGTCTGGATACTTTCATTGTGCTTCCTCTCCAAACTTGGTTATTTATGCCAAGTTGAATCATCATATCAAGCAAAGACTCAAGATCTACCCAATGCTTATTTAAAAAACGGATTCTGCACATTTTCTAGTTTCTGTGTTCGCAAGCCAGTCACAAAATCAATGAAAAATCTTAATAAGCCACAAAATGCTTATGATGTTCCTGGGTTAGAATACATGCTCAGTGAATATTGCTGAGTTGACTCATTTGTTCAACAAGCATTTCTTGAATACCTCTGCCAGTAACCTTCTAGGTACTTAGAATACAGAGTTAAAGGAGGTAGACAAGGTCCCTGCCCCCTTAGGATCTGCAAAAAGTGGGTGACCAGGTGGACCATCTATTAGAAAGATTTCCCCTCACCTCCATCCATTAAGATTGCCCCTGGGGCTGTACTGTAGGCAGTCTGTTTTCAGCTTGCATCCACATACCAAGTCAACTCATCTATGAACCAAGCTTGGCTTTGTCTCTCCTTGGTCAGCTGGTCATAAATGTGAACTACAGGTGTGAGCTGAGGGGGAGGTGCAATGATACAGCAACAGGTATGAGAAGAGTCTGGGCTGCCTGCTCATGCAACTCACTTGCACCCTTTGGTCATGTGTTGAGGTCCTTTAATGGACTGGAACCTGGTGGTCCAGAGTCGACGATAAGAAAGTAAAGAAGAGAAAGAGGCTGATATTCCTTGGTTTATGCAGAAAGCCAATAAAGCCCTTGGCACGGGGCTTGCTCTGTTCACGGAGGCCTCAGGCACCCTCTAGATGGGGTGAAGGCACAGAGCGCCTTCTTGAGAGGGTCTTAGAGGCCCGGGCAGGAAAGTGAACTCAGAGGGCCTCTGTACTCCAAAGAAATAGCCTGAGAGAGAGAAAGAAAGAGAAAGAAAGACACGGGGACCAGAGCTCTGATGGAGCAAAGGTGTTTTATTCAACATTGTGTAGGTATTTATAGTGTCTTACAAGATAGTTATTTTCAGCAGAGATAAAATCAAAACTTACAAGTTATCAAGAAAACATGAGGTCATCCATATGAAAGAGAGAGTTGTAAATAACCACTTTTATCATATGGTTCATAAAAAGGAAGAGGGAACTTATCACTGTGTAGAAAAACTAACGAAGGAAATGCCTGGATGCCTCGGTCCTGGGAGAGGCTTGCCTCTCCTCTTAATTCCTGAATATTCAGGAATTAATAAGGAACAGAGAATTCCTGACAGATCCAAAACAGCACACAGGAAGCCTCCTGTTAAATGCTTCCTGACAGTCAAGCTTGATGCTGGTCACCAGAAGGTTGCAGCTAGTCACGGGGAGCAGATGTCTCCACTAATGATTTTAGTGCTTTTCTAGATTTGAGAAGATGCAAGAAATCGGGATTATAAAAATCTGAAAGCATCTAACTCTCTGAAGGCCTCTTCAGTCAGTTTTTTCAGAGCGCAGAGGGCCTCATTCTTGATCTCCATCCTAAACTCTTTTCAAGGTGTGTTGAAAATCAATTACTGTAGTGGCCAGTGACCTAATTAATCCTGTAGAGGCAGATGGCAAGCAACTATTTTTAGTTGGCAGTTATTTAATATCTGAGTTACCAAACTTTCCTTGTATTGAAGAAAAATATTGTCCACAGCTCTGGTCAAGGAAATTGATACTGAGAGTCTTGGAGGACTCTATGGGTCCTGTCTCTGATTGGCTTTGTGTTTCTAAAGATCAAGGAGGAAAATTCCTTGTGTGTCCTCTATTTCTTTCACTATTTCCCATCTTGTTTTTACTGACAAAAGGACAGCCTCAGAGTGAGAACCCTTTTTGCACACCACGCATCTTCTATGAACTAAATGTTTCTCATATAGTTGCTGCTGCTGCTGCTAAGTCACTTCAGTCGTGTCCAACTCTGTGCGACCCCACAGATGGCAGCCCACCAGGCTCCCCCGTCCCTGGGATTCTCTGGGCAAGAACACTGGAGTGGGTTGCCATTTCCTTCTCCAATGCATGAAAGTGAAGAGTGAAAGTGAAGTCGCTCAGTCGTGTCCGACTCTTCGCGACCCCATGGACTGCAGCCTACCAGGCTCCTCTGTCCATGGGATTTTCCAGGCAAGAGTACTGGAGTGGGGTGCCATTGCCTTCTCCTGCATATAGTTACTATTTTTCAAATATAAGTAGATGTTAGGAAAAATAAAATGTAGATGTATTTAAAACATGACCTCATGTACAGAACTATAGTTTTCAAAATTATGGTTTCTCAGTCAATAGATGTACTTCAAACAAAGTTACCATCAGTTAAGGACCCATGATAATTTTGGACATTAAAACTAGGTCTTCAATCTTTAGAAAATTGAAAGAGTGTGGAACCTATCTCAGTTTTTGCATGTTGAGGTTTTTAAGGGGGAAGACATGCTTTCATGTTGGTAATAATAAGGTTATGCAACAAACTACCGATTTGTCTAGCAGATTATACCTCCCTCTTCACAAATATTCATCTACATAATTACACATTTATGAATAAGATGGGTACATTGGTTCAAGTTTATGCTGGGAGTAAATGTAATTATTATTATTTTTTAAACCCTCAAATAGGAGGCTTATCTTTCTAACTCCTGCAGAAAACCCTGTATGTGCATGCATACTCATATAGGTTTGTACCCTGATAAACTAGAAATACAGATAAAGCATACTAAAGATGTGTTTTCATAGGAAGAGAAATCACTGCATGAAAGTGTTGTCAGTTGCTTGATATCTTTCTCAGTTTGCTTCTCCTTTTGGTGGGATGAAAATTGGTCTACTGTGGAGACTAGATAAAAGAGTAATATTTCCTCTGTTTTTAATGACAAAACTGAAGCCTTAATTAAGCACAGTGGAGAAGGAGATCATGAACAGATTTCAAAGTCTCTTTTCCTCTAGGCTTTAAAACACATGCATGCTATTGTAATTCCCCAAGAAGGCAGATTTTTCCTCAAGAATAACACCAGTCAAGTTACTCTGCTATTTTTCCTACCCATAGATTTAATGCTATTTCCTAAGCAGCTCTGAATTAATCTTGAAATATCTTCATCACATTTCTGCCTATATCTAGATAGTCCCTGGTATTAAATAGGTGCTAATATATATTTTGGAGAAGGAAATAGAAACCCACTCCGGTATTCTTGCCTGGAGAATCCCATGGGCAGAGGAGCCTGGCAGGCTACAGTCCAGGGGGTTGCAAAGAGTCAGACACAACTGAGCAATTAATACTAACTAGTACTCTTGCCTGGAAAATCCCATGGACGGAGGAGCCTGGTAGGCTGCAGTCCATGGGGTCGCTAAGAGTCGGACACGACTGAGCGACTTCACTTTCACTCTTCACTTTCATGCATTGGAGAAGGAAATGGCAACCCACTCCAGTGTATTTGCCTTGAGAATCCCAGGGATGGGGGAGCCTGATGGGCAGCCATCTATGGGGTCGCACAGAGTCGGACACGACTGAAGCGACTTAGCAGCAGCAGCAGCAGTATATATTTAAATAAATAAAAGGCTATATTCTCAACTTCTGGATATATTCTCCTGATTGTCACCTTTCTTGGAACTTCATGGAAATAAAATTTCCAATTTGCACGTTAACAAATTATACACTTTGAATCAATTAATTGAGTGACACAAACTTAGACAGGAGAATCCTTCAGATTAGTATGAAAAGGATCACTGCTCTAATAATCCAAATAATTAAGAAAGAATAAAGCTACTGATTTATTAAATATATGCATCAGTCACCACTTGTACTTCCTTAGGTTTGCCCTCATATTGTCTGGAGTTATTTCAACAACTGCTTTGGATTTATTTGATCTAAAATTTTTGAGATGGAAAGCATAAAAGAAAAAGGAACTCTCTCTTTACCTCAACATCTAAAAATGATGTGATTTGGTATTTCTTTTCATAGCTATAATGTACATGTATCTCACCAGATGTGTCTCTAGGCATATTCACTTAGACTTTCAATATTAATAAGTACGTGCTACAAGTAATTTTTGTGTAAGTGCTGAAGTCTCAGAGCTTAGTAAGTCAAAATGCTTTTAGAAACTCACTATTACAAGAATGTATAAGGATGCACACATATACATTTAAAATCAGGGTCTCCTTTGAAGTATGGTGTAGGTCAGTGATGGCCAACTCGGGGGCGAGGGGTAAGGGAGTCTCTATTGCCCCAGGGGTATCTGACAATGTCTAGGAGACATTTTGGCTGTCACAAGTCAGAGGTGGGGAGACAGAGTGTTATTGGTGTCCAGTGTTTCTAGGCCAGAGAGGCAGATGAACAGAACAGATGTTACAACAAAGAAATATCCAGCACAAAATGTCAATAGTGTAGAAGTTTAGAAATTCTAGAGTAAGGGAAAAGGTACTGGGTACCCTGGCTTACAACTCAGATCTGTTGACTAAGATGTAACCATAGGACAAATTACATCTTTGAGTCCATCTCCTTGCAGAAACCGAGACAAGCCCATTTTGCCCCCATGGAGAAAATTCTCCTTTAAGAGTATTTACAAGCATGAAGTGAGATACCTGTGGCTCTCTTAACATTTTCTGGTACTCTTTTCTCTAACAAGAGCTCCAGCCTTTGGCAAAATTAAGGACTGATCCTCCATATTTTCTAACTTTTCCCTGTAATAAGGGTAAGTTAAGTTGCTTCAGTCGTGTCCGACTCTTTGCAACCCTGTAGACAGTAACCCACCAGGCTCCTCTGTCCATGGGGATTCTCCAGGCAAGAATACTGGAGTGGGTTGCCATGTCCTCCTCCAGGTAATCTTCCCAACTCAGGGATCAAACGTGCATCTCTCTTATATCTCCTGCATTGGCAGGCAACTTCTTTACCGCTAGTGCCACCTGGAAAGCCCAGCTTACCTTAGCCCCAGCAAAGAATGTCTGTTAGACTCAATTTGAAATTCTACTACAGATGAACAACCTTTTAAGGATAAAATAGATTATAATACAAATCATTAACTTTAATGTTCGGGTTAAAAATAATAATGATGTAAACACTACATTCCTACCACTTGGCTTAAGAAATGAAACGTTACCAGTCTGCTCCCCCTCCCTAACCACTTATGAACCTTTACTCTCTCCAGGGAATGACCAGCCTGATCTGGTGTTAACCATTTACATGTTTTTAATTAATTTATTTTTTACTACATTTGTAGTAAATGTTATAATTAAAATATAGTGTGTTTGATAATGTATTGCTTAGTTCTGCTGGTTTTGGTTTTTATAAAACAACTTTCTATGGCCTACATTTTTCTCTGACTTATCTTTTTTTACAACATTATATTTTTGTGATTCCTCCATGCTGAAAGTTGTAGTTCGTTTTAGTACCACCAACAGAAGATGAGAACTCTGAATGCGTTAGTCCTTGCTAATGCATTGCTAAGCTTTTTTTTTGTCTTCCAATTTAAAGGATATAAAATATTGGTACACATGTACACCCATGGCTGATTCATGTCCATGTATGGCAAAAACCACTACAATATTATAAAGTAATTAGCCTCCAATTAAAATAAAAATAAAAATAAAATAAAATATTGGTACATTTTTTATTTTAATTTGTACTTTGTATGTAACTAATGAGATTGATCTCTCTTTTCTCTTGCTATGTATTGTTCAACTGTGTTTCCTTACAACTGAAATGCCTGCTCCTAGCTATTAGGCAGTTTTTCTTACTGATTCATAGGCATACTTTATATATTCTGTATACTAATCCTTTTGTTATATGTATTCCAAGTATTTTGTTACATTCTTGGTGTCTTGTTAAATATTAAGCCTTGAATTTAATGAAACTAAATGTATTTAATTTACCTGGAATTGATTTTTGTATGTGTGAGCTAGAAATTTAATTTTTTTTCCCAATAAATAATTTTGCCCTGTACGTTGTTTTAAGCAGCCCATCCTTTACCCAGCAATGCAACCTTTGTGATATGTCAAGATCCCATATGTACCTGGGCCTGTTTTGCATCTGTTTCTGTTTCCTTGGTCCCTGTATTAGTGATCTATGGGTCAAAATTACAACAGTTTCTCATTGGTAGTGTGTTATGGACCCTTCATGCCATATTCTTTTTGTTCTTCTTCAGAAATGTTTGGTGCTTTTTAAAATGTTTTACACTCCCATTCAAATTCAAGAAGCATCTAGTCTATTCTCATTCTGTAAAAGAAAAAAAAATCTCTAGCGTTTTGACTGAAATGTTATTGATTGTATATGATTTGTGAAAATTTGACCTCGTGGTAGTTAAGACATTGTATTCATGAACATAGTACGTATCCCTATTTATTTAGATGTTTGAAATGTGTATCAAAAAGTTTAAATTCAATAAAATTTATAATATTCTATGTAAAAAAGTCTTACATATATTTTTATAGATTTATTCCTAGATATGTTGTTTTTTGGAATACTGTTACAAATGATACCACTTTTTATTAAGTTGTCCAACTGTTACTGATCTGGATAAATGTAATTACTGTGTGATATTTTGTGTTTTGTGGATGACAAAAATCTGTGGATGGCTTATAATCTCTAGAGTATAGAGAAGGGAATCAGCTTTCACCTTGTTATAATTTTATATATTTATTCTCTATCCTAAAAATAATGTTGAGTTCGTTAGGTTCTCTTCCATTCCATGGGTGCTAGTCATTAGGCTGTCATCCTACTAATACTGGATATCAGAATTTCGGATTTATCCAGAGTTCCACCAGTGCCACCCTTCATGAAGTGTTCTCTTTTCATCTTGTGGAGACAACATCCCTACTAAGAAACAAATTTTTATATGGATGTCTTATATGTAGTGACATATACAACTGATTACTGATGTGTTTAAACAGTTATAGAGAATTTACTGGGCCATGTTTATATTTTTGTTGTAACCTCCATAACGATTTAAGTCAGTGTCTCAATTATATTTATGATAGCCTCTGCTTAAGAGGGACTGTGCTCAAATTTCACACACACACAAAATGTGATTTTTCTGATTTGACATTTTTATTGTAGGGAATGAATCTAGACCTAGAAACATGATCATTTCTTTAAAATGATCTTCCTTAACCTAAAATTTAAAAAACTCTTCCTTAACCTAAAATTTCAGTTTTCCTCACATTTTTTAAGAGAAACTTTTAGACCCAACTAGTAAATTTTCTAGAGAATGTCAGCTGTCCTGTCTTAATTTACCACTTCCCTTTTACTTCTGGTCCTTTCAGACATACACTAGCAAAAGTAAACAGCCTAGAATCTCTGTGTTGCTGCAACAAATACAGTTTGAGAAATAATATTTAGGGAAAATATTGATGTGAAAAATCAAAAGATATGCCCAAACTAAACTTCTATCACTTATGACCAGGAAAAAAAATAAATAAACAAAATCAAATAACCAGTAACCTATTCTCATCCTAGAGCTGCAGGCATTTGACTTGCATTTGGGTCAAGAAGCCTTTCTTCAGCTAATTCTGTTTTTATTGGCCAGTTCTTCTTTCATTGTTTTTATATAAACTGATCAATGTAAGCCCTAGTCTAGACAGCAAAATCATCAAGTGTCCCTTCTCTGCGCCTCTGACATTCAAGGGGCTGCCACCATGCATCTCTGAAGAAAAAATGCTAAAACTTTCTATTACATTTATAAAAAATAGGAATAAGGATTAATGAAATATTATATAGATTCTGCTTTTTCAGGCCATGTTTATTTGCATCTATTATTATTCCTACTCACTATTTTTATTTATTTCATCTTATGTCATCTTGATAGTATAGTTATAAACTAGGGGGCTAATGATAGTCACATAATGATATGTAACCCATATTCCCATTAGAGGAATAAAAAATGTCCGTCTGATAATCCTTTTTTTTCCACCACTGAACTCGTTGTTAATAGTCTTCATGATCTCTGAAGACTTAATCCAGAGAAGAGCCGACGCAGTTCCCTGTTGGCCAGCATTCTGTGTTTTATACCCCATTTTATCAGTCTGAGAAAGAGAGAGGGAAAGTGCTACTTATGCTATTTCTCCCAGGTCAGATGAAATAAACCTGGCAGCAACAGATGTTAAATTGAAGCCTGTGAAAAGTTAAGAGTATTCTGCAGTTGAAACCTCAGGGAGGAAGGCTTGAGACAATTGTCAATGGACAGAGGATACCAATGCAAGAGTATTGGTATAAATACCAATATGTGATAAAAGCCCACATTTGAAGTTATTAGGACTTAAGGACTGGGAACTTAGGAGTTAGAATTATTGCTTCATCTCTTTTTGGTGTGTAATCTTGGGACAACCACTTCATTTCTTTATGATTCAGTTTTCATATCTATAAAATAAGGATAATTAAAATATCTACCTTTTAGTTTTATTTATTTATTTATTTTTGGCTACACTGAGTCTTAATTGTTGCGAGTGGTAAAGAGCCTGCCTGTCATTGCAGGAAACATAAAGACATGCAGGTTCAGTCCCTGGGTCCGGAAGATCCCATGGAGGAGGGGATGGCAACTCACTCCAGTATGCTTGCCTGGAGAGTCCCTTGGACAGAGGAGCCTGGTAGACTACCTTGGGTTGCAGAGAGTTGGACATGACTGAAGCAAGTTCACATGCTCACACATGGGCTTTCTCTAGTTTCTGCATGTGGGGGCTACTCTTTGTTGTGCTGTGTGGGCTTCTCAGTGTGGTTGCTTCTCTTGTTGTGGAGCACAGGCTCTAGAGTGTGGTCCCAGTAGTTGTGGTACACAGGCTGAGTTGCTCCACGACATGTGGGATCTTCCCAGACCAGGGGTCAAACCAGCATCCCCTGCACTGGCAGGCAGACTCTTAACCACAGGACCACTAGGGCAGTCCCCTAGTTTTATTTTGATGATTAAATGTGTTAACACATGAAAAGCACCTACCACAGTGCCTAAAAACAATTACTTATTTTTATAATCATTTTATTTGACTTGCATAATATATATAAAATATAATAATGATTCTAGTATTTTAATATTCAGGATATAATGGCCATTATAGCAAATCTCTTATCCACACTGTATCACACAGAAAATGGGAGCAAGCTGAAAAGAAAAAACCTTTTTAAACCAGGAAGATGTAGCCTGAAAATGAAAGAATCAAGTTCACTTTGAATACATAGGTAAACAAAATGGCAGAAAGTAGTGCAGGCAGGATTATTTTCAATAAGCCTGAGAATAAAAAGGATGAAGTCTGATCACTAAAAAGATGTGATAATTATATAACCAATGGAGGTGCTAATTATTGCTAAAATGGCATTCATATTGCACTATAAATATATCCAATTAATATGCTGCACACCTTAAACTTACACAGTATGCCAAATATATGTTGATAATTTTTTTTTAAGTGGGATGAAGAGCACTCTTCAGCAAAAGTATGTCTGAAAAAGCACTGTACATAACTTTTCCTGGGAGAGTAATTGTTCCAATCATCCTTGGTACTGAGCATGAGAATTGTGTTCATAAGTCTTAAGTCTCAAGAGGTTATGGGTGAAGGAAAGGCAGCAACAGATGAAACTGGATGTACAGTGAGAATTGCAGAAGTCATTGCTATGAAAGTGCCAAGTTCTGGTGCAGGGAAAATGGCATAAAAGTTGAAGGGGCAATGTGGATAGACCTAGAGTCTGTCATACAGAGTGAAGTCACAAACAGAAAGATAAATATTGTGTATTAATGCTTATATGTGGAATCTAGAAAAATGGTGCAGATGGATCTATTTGCAGGGCAGGAATACAGACGCAGATGTAGAGAATGGATGTGTCAACACAGAGGGCAGGGAAAAAGGGTACAACGAATTAGGAGATTGACACTGACATATACACACTGCTGTGTGTAGAACAGAGCGCTAGTGGGAATTTGCTGTATAGCGAAGGGTGCTCAGCTCGAAGCTCTGTGATGACCTGGGGTGGGGGGAGGTGGAGGGGAGACAGCGGGGAGAATCAAGAGGGAGGGAATATGTGTGTATATATGGCTGATTCACTTCATTGTACAGCAGAAACCAACACAACATGGTAAAGCAACTATAACTCAATTGAAAAAAGAGAGTTGGAGGCAAGAGAGAAAAGCCCAAGAAACTGTTAATTTATCTGTGTTCCTTGTATTTCCCTCAGGTGTGTTTCCCCAGTTCTTAGAAATCTCCTGACCCTCCCACCTCCTTCCCGCCACCCTTGTCCTTACTAAGTTCATCTATTTTGATGCCCTCATACTACCCTCTTGTTTGTAGTAAAGTTTCTTTACTTCATTTCTATCTTTAAACGTCCATTGTTGGCCTCTACTTTTGTATCACATCCCTTGGAGTTATGCTCATGCTTCATGTGGATAAGAGAAAAAACTTGCACAGAAATATTCTTAAAGGTGTAAGTTAAACCCTCCCCACCCCATATATATTCCTTCCTATGGGATCATAAATCCTACCAGGACTTAACTGTACAAGATCTCTTTTTATGTTTGGCCCTTTTAATTCAGGGCTTCCCCGGTGGCTCAGCTGTAAAGAATCCACCTGCAATGCAGGAGATGCAGTTTCAATCCCTAAGTTGGGAAGATTCCTTGGAGAAGAAAATAATAACCTACTCCAGTATTCTTGCCTGGTAAATCCCATTGACAGAGGAGCCTCATGGGCTACAGTCCATGGGATGACAAAGAGTTGGACATGACTTAGCAACTAAACAATGACAACCTATTAATTCAGGACTGAATGCATTCTCCAGGTTTCTACATCACATTCTCTTCTGTCCTTTCAGTGTCTTGCAGTCTCATTCTTTTTCTTTTTCTTCCTTCATTTGCCTAGATCTTGCTTTGTTCCTTCCTGTGGAGAAAGCCTTCATAGAATTAGCGAGGCATCCCAGGCCAGGGCCGCATCTCTCAAACAGCCTGGTGTAGTTTTACCCAGGTCGGAGAAGGCAATGGCACCCCACTCCAGTATCCTTGCCTGGAAAATCTCATGGATGGAGGAGCCTGGAAGGCTGCAGACCATGGGGTCGCTGAGGGTTGGACACGACTGAGCAACTTCACTTTCACTTTTCACTTTCATGCATTGGAGAAGGAAATGGCAACCCACTCCAGTATTCTTGCCTGGAGAATCCCAGGGACGGGGGAGCCTGGTGGGCTTCTGTTTATGGGATCGCACAGAGTCGGACACGACTGAAGTGACTTAGCAGCAGCCAGAACCATCCCTCTGCTGGAATAGTGTGAATTGTGTTAGTCACATCTCTATCTATGAATTGTCTTCTTTAACTCCCCTCAGCAGTGTAGAGTTTCCAGGAGGAAAGAGGCTACTGCTCAGGCCAAGGTTCACCTTGGCAGGTAAATGCAGTAGTAGGAATCCATCTATTGACACATACGCAGAGTAGGAAGTGAATTCACTGTGCCGATTTTCCAAGAGTTAACTTTCCAGCTTGTTTCTCATTCTCATCAACCAGCAGAATAGGAATTTTGGCTTTGGGAACCAGAATAGATTTTTCCACAGAGCTTCCTTTCTTCATTTGTGAAAGAGGGTAAACACATTTGAGCAAGAAGGACTCGGATCATACATCAGCTTCCCTGAATTGTAAATAGAAAACATAGAATCAATTGGCTACTGCGGCAGTTATAGGAGCAGGATAAATTATCTTTGTAGTTTTCACAAAACTCCTGATTCCTCTGGGGCTGGTGTTCAGAAAATGGTTTTGAGGGATTTTTCACTTTTATTTTTTTGTTTTTAAGATAGTTGGTGCTCTATGAAGGCCATCTCTCCATGCAACCCAGCAATGTCTATAATTTTAAAACTAGGCAGTATGTTACTGGTGTAGTTGCATTATTTATAATGATATATTTACCACACTATTAAAAAAACTGGAAAATATTAGGGATCTTGGCTAGACATTCAAGAGCGCTTTAAATTATCCTTCCAGATATTTCTCCAAATACTTCTCAACGTTAGCCAAACAATTGGCTTTGTTTCCTCCACCAGCACTTTTAATTCTACATCCTTATCTTTTGTATTATCTTCCCACCACTGTCAAAATACTGCTCATTATTCAAAACCAAGTTCAAGTCTCATGTACTCAGTCACCTTTCCTGGTCATCTAGATATAATCTCTACCTCCTACTCCTGGCTTAGAGAATGTCTAGCCCTTAATATTTTCCATTAGTTTCATATAAAACAAAAAATTCACAAACTTTGAAGTGCCTATAAAATGCAGCTTCCGAAGCCCTATTTGCATGAATTTCTGACGCAGTCCATGTGAGATGGAACTGGGGCACATGTATTTTCATAAGCATACTCGGTGCATGTGATACAGATCATGTGTAGACCACACTTTGAGAAGTATCAACATAATTTTTATATTTATTACTTTTATGAACATACATGTTTTATTTCCCTATTCAATTATATGCTATTAAAAAGGCAGGGCTTATATTTTATACTGCTATTTATTTCACACAATGTCTTAAATTTAAATAATATTAATAGCACTAATTTATGTAGTTCTCCTTGGACATGTCAAAAGTCCTTTTTTTAACACTATGCTGTGCTGTGCTTAGTCACTTAGTCATGTCTGACTCTTTGCAACCCCATGGACTGTAGCCTGCCAGGCTCCCCTGTCCATGGAATTCTCCAGGCAAGAATACTGGAGTGGGTAGCTGTACCCTTCTCCAGGGTATCTTCCCAACCTAAGGATCGAACCCAGGTCTCCCACATTGCAGGCAGATTCTTTACCGTTTGAGCCAACAGGGAAGCCCCTCCCCCCTTTTTTTTAATGCTAAGGAAAATATTAGGAAAAGGGTGGATCTGCAACATTATTCAAAAGGGGAAAATAAAGATAATAACAATGCTGGGGTTCTATAATAGAAAGAGGGCAAGAAGAAGGTTCAAACCAATGCTTATAATTAAACACTGATTTACTTGGGGTCATATACTCTCCTAATATTTTGGTACACTTCCTTTTAGGGGACATCTAGGATTCTTTATTTTCTGAATGTCATCCCTTGTGGTGAAAGTGAGTACTGAAAACTGAAACCTAAAAATTATAAGGATGCCGTAGGACATCTTGTTGAACGGAAACCAATTTTCCTGGTGAGAAACTTGGTTTCATTTTTTATTTTATAAATGTTGGCTTAATACTGATTACGTGTCATGGAAGAGCCCCACAACATTTGCTACATCAAATGCTGTGAAAATTATCCAGCTCATATTATACCTCTAAGCACTTCACCAAAATGTAATAATTTCCTGAGACATAAAAGAAACTTTTTCCCATCTTTATTTTTTGTCAAGTGTTTGTACTTTAGTTCTCACATTCTAAACCAGAGGCAGTGAATTCACTTGCTTTCCTTTTACTGGCTGTGAAGTTGGGAGTCTCAAGACATACCTGCCCCTGGGACCACTAGTTTCAGCTTCCTAGGTGTCAACAGAGGCAAACATTTCCGTGATTCTCAGAAAAGTGCATGTGTGCTAAGTCGCTTCAGTCATGTCCAACTCTTTTCGACCCTATGGGCTGCAACCTGCCAGTTTCCTCTGTCGATTGGATTCTCCAGGCAAGAATAATGGAGGAGGTTGCCATGTCCTCCAGGTGATCTTCCCGACCCAGGGATTGAAACTACATCTCTTATGTCTCCTGCATTGGCAGGCTGTTCTTTACCTACTGAGCCACAGGGGAAGCCTTTCTCAGACAAGATAAGAATCCAAATCACTGACTTAAAGAAACAGAAAATCCAATTTTTGGAGGTTAAGGAATATGTTTCCCTGATCTGGGAAGGATTGCACAGATACTCTAAAAATAGCTGTAAATTCTCATTCAGGGATGATATCTCCATGGCATTAGAGAAGGTTTTTATGTCTATTCTGGCATCTACACTTTTTCTCCCAGTGTTTACCACATGTGCAAGGCTTTCCTGTTTAAACTTATCACAATGCACTCCAGAGATTAGGACTAGGAGAAGAATTTAAAACTGGGACCCCATCCTTTCCACAAATAGCAAGTAAGTTGCCAACAAGAGGCATTTCACAAACACTGCTGCTGCCCAGGTCTCTGATGTTGTATCTCTGGGGGTTAGCTGCTCTGACTAGATATTCACTGAGTTTTTTTTTTTTTTTTTTAAGTTTGACTCTTTTTTTTTTTTAAACACCAATACAGTATACTAACGCATATATATGGAATTTAGAAAGATGGTAACAATAACCCTGTGTACGAGACAGCAAAAGAGACACTGATGTATAGAACAGTCTTATGGACTCTGTGGGAGAGGGAGAGGGTGGGAAGATTTGGGAGAATGGCATTAAAACATGTAAAATATCATGTATGAAACGAGTTGCCAGTCCAGGTTCGATGCACAATACTGGATGCTTGGGGCTGGTGCACTGGGACGACCCAGAGGGATGGTATGGGGAGGGAGGAGGGAGGAGGGTTCAGGATGGGGAACACATGTATACCTGTGGCAGATTCATTTTGATATTTGGCAAAACTAATACAATTATGTAAAGTTTAAAAATAAAATAAAATCAAAAACAGGTAAAAAAAAAAAGAAGAAAAAAAAATAAGTTTGACTCTTTAGAGTGAAGATGCTCTTTGTTGAGAGGTCTGGTTGACTGCTACACCTTCCCAATTCCCCGTCTCTCATCATGGCTTAGTTCATACACTATATCTTAAAAGAGAGGAGGTCCACCTACTACACTTTGGGTCAGATTAGACCTTGTGTGCCTTCCTTGGAGAGGGTCTCACTTTGGTTTTGTCATGCTTTTTTAGGCTTCACAAGAAAGTTCTAAGCCTCTCAGCCATCTGCCTAGCAGATTGCCCGAGGCCTTACATTCCTGATAGCATCTTCAGGTTGAAAGTATGATGATGAAAGTCTTTATTTTACATAGAAGGGGTTAGATGCCAGGGTTTCTTTTCCTAAGATTGAGGCTCTGTAGAAGTGATTTTCTCTTTCTTTATTCTTTTTTACCTCTTCCTTTCTTGATCTCATTTTTAAAATCTTTTCTTTCCTTTATCTCTCTCTTTACTTCTTTCTTAAATTTAGAATGAAGACTATTTTCGGTGTCTCATTTAAGATATTGGAGTTATTCCTCTTGTTCTTCAATTTTCTAAATACATGCAATTTCCCTTTACCTTCTTATACACCATGACCTGTACCTACTTTTTCTCTAAGAATATCTTTTGGTGGTCCTCATTCTTTTAGTCTCTCAGTGTTGCCCATATCCATTCCCCAAAATGATTATTCTAAGTCAATCATGCTTACACTATTTTTCTTGCCAATGATTGGCTTAGAAATGGGCATGTGACCTAATACTGGCCCATGATATTCAAGATGTCCATCAAGGGTTTCTGGAAAAAGACAAATTTGCAGATTTTTTTTTCCTTAGCTATTTATCAAATAATTTCACATTGTTAAAATGCTCACAATTTTTATTCACAAAAAATATTTTTGTACAGGAAGAGCTTATTAATTTAATCATTTAAATTATTATTAAGCTTAATTAAATTAATTAAGCTTATTAATTTAATCATTTAAATTATGAGCAATAAATCACACCATTTAAATGTTGCTAATTTTTAAAAATTATACATATTTTTGGAGATATAGTCACTGCTTTTTTTTTTAATTTTATTTTATTTTTAAACTTTACAAAATTGTATTAGTTTTGCCAAATATCAAAAGGAATCCGCCACAGGTCACTGCCTTTTTAAAAAATAGTATTTAAATTGTAAACTCAGAAGTGGCATTATTAAGTCCAAATTAAAAATGTCTATGTCTCTCAGTTTCCAAAAACTTTATACTAACTTCAACTGTCATTGGCAGTTTATTATAGAAATTTTCAGTCTGTCCATACCTTGAAAGCACAGGCATCATTTCATTTTTCTAGTTTGTTTGAATTTGCTTTTCTCTGATTCTTGGCATGTTTGAACATTTTTGTCTTCACACATTTATTAGTTGTATTTCTTTTTGGACACTTCTCATCTATTTCCTTTCTATCAATAATCCACATGTTTATTTTACTTAAAAATAAACATCTGGCAGCTTTAAATGTAACATAGTTATCCACCTTTGTCTTATTTGCTGAAAATATTTGCTTTCTTATTTTGGGCTACCTTATTTTGACTGTAGAAGTTTATAACTTTAATGTCATCAAATTTGTTTATTCTTCCTTCATGATTTCTTTCACTGTTTTTTAGTGTGGAGTCTTCTCTCAAATCCTTTAAATCCAGTGAATATTAAATTCCTCATCTGGTTTTCCTAACATTTTATTTTCATATTTAATTATTTTATCCATCTGGACTTACTTTTGACCAATATTCAGAGTTACAAGGCTTGATTTATTTTTCTTTCCAAAATGCTAAGCAGCCTTCCAACTACCGTTTACTAAATAATCCTTCGCTTCCCTACTGCTTTGATAAAATAAATCTTATATATAATAAAGTCGGTTTCAGAGGACTCTCTTCTGCTTCATTTAGCTTTGCTTTGTATTTCACAAGACACTTTAACGTACGTTATCTCACTTCATCTTTCCTCCTCCACTCTGATTGCCTGGTTGCCCCCCACCCCCACCCCCCGCTGCTGCTCCTCCTGCAATGCCAAAGTCAAGCAATCTGACTTGTTCTATCTCTGTCTTATAGATGGAAAACAAAGCCGCCTAAAATAAAGCCACTTATTAACCAGCTTTTCCAGCCACTTAGTGTTGGGTAGAAATTAAAAAATTCAGTTTCCACTCACCCTATGACCTGGACATCTCATTCCCACACTGGGGAAGACATTGGCTACCATCTTGGCTAGCCTTGGTTTTGGCTCCAGGGTCATCTGTGAGCCTCCATTTGGGTTCCCCTGACCTTGAACCTATTGCTTATATGTACTTATTTCTCAGGATTCTTTGGTAAGTTCTGTTTCCATAGCGGAGGGGAATCAGGCAGAGGGTTGCAGACACAGCCATCTGCATCTGAGCTTCCAGCCTGTGTGTACTTGGCACTGACTGAGGACTCTGCTTTCCATCAGTGCATTTGTGCGGTGACACGTATTCTCCGGTGATTAGATTAACTCTGGCAAAGCCAATATGAAAAACCCACACAGATTACCACTGTCACCCGCAGTAATTACATTTATTCATTTCCATTTAGCCAAGTTTTTACAAGCCGAGCAAGGGGCCAAATAAGCAATAAACACAGAGGCAAGAAATTAAAATGCTGATCTGTTTGCTGTGAAAACAATCAAACTATCATCTTTCTTTAGGCACCTCATTCATCATCGAACGGGGCCACACTGGTGAAATGGAGGTGGGGAGCCTAATGTTATTACATGTAAATTCACTAACATGAAATTACTGCCCCTGATGTGATTTTACTAATAAATTAGTTCATTTCTACCTTTTCGCTAGAGACTTTAGGGGCCGTGGAGAATTGTACATGTGTCTTGTAATCGTGCCTGCTTTATTTCAGGCTGGCTAGCTGTTAAATTTCTATTTCTTTTCACTCCCTCCCAGCTGATACTTTAGTTTTCTTGCTATGCCTTATTGGATCAACATGCCATACAATTTGTTGTCTTCACATGTAGTTTGAAAATAAGCAGCTTAAGGACAAATTCTCTTTTGCAGGCGATGAGCACAGCATCGGGAGCATTATGAATATAATGGCCCAGGCAGCTAGTTGGCAGCTATTATTAATTCATTGTTGGGTGGGGTGGTTTTTCTCATTTCTGTATCCATTTTCAATTGGAAAAGAGAATGGAGCCAAACTTTGTCGTGTCAAGGACCTACTGAAGCAAGGAAATCAATCTGCAAGCATCTCCCTCGACTTGCTCACCCCTCTGCTGTGTCTTCAGTGGAAGGGCAGCCAGTGGTTCGCAGAAGATGGATGCAGGGTCTCCTCGGATCTGCTCCTTCCTTGGGACTTGTGTGGCGCTTCTTTGCTTATTGTTA
Organism: Bubalus bubalis; assembly: GCF_019923935.1. Taxonomy (NCBI): domain Eukaryota; kingdom Metazoa; phylum Chordata; class Mammalia; order Artiodactyla; family Bovidae; genus Bubalus; species Bubalus bubalis. The sequence goes on from NC_059158.1 coordinate 28,114,439, forward strand.
ATGGCCCATGTCTGGATCTAGAATATTTCATTTATTCTTAAAGATTTCATCTGCTCTGCTGTTTAGCCCGACCCAATATCACAAACCGTTTTTGCAAGATTACAAATGGTTTCTATGAAAATGACTTTGATGACGCCAATGACAGAGTGGAGATGCTAAGAGAGCAGGAGAGGGAGGGAGAGACAAGTCTTTGGCGGGGAACCCCCCTCCCATTTCCAATACTTCTCCTTCTGCTCCTTAATGGAGATTCTGTAGGATGTGGCTCAATTTTAAGCCTCAGGGAAATATAAAATATGCACAATAGTATATTCATGCTTTGTACAGTAAAAATGTGTTAAAAAGAGTTTCTTTGGTGCAGTGGTTCAGTGAAAATCCAAGGCATAGAAATGCTAGGCATGACACATGACACCCACTTCACATTCGATCATTGAATAGAGTTCCCTCATCCATTCTGTAGCATTAATTAAATTGACTTGATGTGTTAAGGAAAAAACTTTAACAGGAATGAAGAGGAAATAACTAAGTTCTACCCTCCATGCAAAGTTAAATACAAGGGGAACTGTGCATCTAATTTTTTCTCTTTTTTTTTAAGAAAAAAAGAAATGAGAATAAATATTTATTTATCTAGATTTATCAGGTAAGAGAGTATTCTGGGTAATTGACTAATCTCATTAATGAGTGAAATATTAGGACTATCAATTTGAAAATGACTCCATTCAATAAATATCTATTGATCAATTACTGTACACAAAACTATAATTAAATGGTGTTCCAAAAGACAAAAAATTAAGTCTAGCTTTAAGATAATTTAAGGTAATTCAGACTCTTTCAGTTTCTGGGATCACCATAGAGACCCACATCTCATGGTACATGCCTAGAATGTTGTACTTGTCCTTCAGAGTTCTCACCACAGAGTTCACCATTTTCATTCATTTGTTCATAATTTTCTTAATATCTGCATTCTTAATTACATGCTCTATTAAAGCAAGGACTATTTCAGGTTTTCTCACTCTTGTATCCTCATTGAGCACATACCAAGTATTAAATAAATATCAAATAAATTAAAAATAGAATTACAGAGTCCTGTAGAAACAGCAATAGTGTAGAAGATTACTTTAAATCAGCATTGTTGCAAGACCAGTCTCTGTACAAATATGGTTAAGAATTACTTCTTGAGCATCTATTATGTGGTAGTTACTCTTTTACATGCTGAGGATACTGCATGGAACAAGATGGACAAAAACTCATACCCTTGTGGAACTTTTATTTTTAGTGGTAGATAGAATAAGGAATAGCAGTGAAAAGAAGAGAAGCAAAAAGAAAAGGAGAAAAAGAAAGATATACCCATTTGAATGCAGAGTTCCAAAGAATAGCAAGGAGAGATAAGAAAGCCTTCCTCAGTGATCAGTGCAAAGAAATAGAGGAAAACAATAGCATGGGAAAGACTAGAGATCTCCTCAAGAAAATTAGAGATACCAAGGGAACATTTCATGCAAAGATGGGCTCAATAAAGGACAGAAATGGTATGGACCTAACAGAAGCAGAAGATATTAAGAAAAGGTGGCAAGTATACACAGAAGAACTATACAAAAAAGATCTTTATGACTCAGATAATCACAATGGTATGATTACTCAGCCAAACTTCCTGGAATGCAAAGTCAAGTGGGCCTTAGGAGGCGTCACTACGAACAAAACTAGTGAAGGTGATGGAATTCCAGTTGAGCTATTTCAAATCCTGAAAGATGATGCTGTGAAAGTGCTGCAATCAATATGCCAGCACATTTGGAAAACTCAGCAATGGTCACAGGACTGGAAAAGGTCAGTTTTCATTCCAATCTCAAAGAAAGGCAATAACAAAGAATGCTCAAACTACCACACAATTGCACTCATCTCACACGCTAATAAAGTAATCCACAAAATTTTCCAGGCCAGGCTTTAACAGTATGTGAACCGAGAACTTCCAGATGTTTAAGCTGGATTTAGAAAAGGCAGAGGAACCAGAGATCAAAGTGCCAACATCCGTTGGATTATCAAAAAAGCAAGAGAGTTCCAGAAAAACATCTATTTCTGCTTTGTTGACTATGCCAAAGCCTTTGACTGTGTGGATCACAATCAACTGTGGAAAATTCTGAAAGAGAGGGGAATACCAGACCACCTGACCTGCCTCTTGAGAAACTTGTATGCAGGTCAGGAAGCCAAAGTTAGAACTGGACATGGAACAACAGACTGATTCCAAATTGGGAAAGGAGTACGTCAAGGCTGTATATTGTCACCCTGCTTATTTAACTTATATGCAGAGTACATCTTAAGAAATGCCAGGATGGATGAAGCACAAGCTGGAATCAAGATTGCTGGGAGAAATATCAATAACCTCAGATATGCAGATGACACCACCACCACCTTGGCAGAAAGTGAAGAACTGAAGAGCCTCTTGATGAAAGTGGAGAGTGAAAAAGTTGGCTTAAAGCTCAACATTCAGAAAACTAAGATCATGGCATCTGGTCCCATCACTTCATGGCAAATAGATGGGAAAACAATGGAAACAGTGACAGACTTTATTTGGGGGGGCTCCAAAATCATTGCAGATGGTGACCAAAGCCATGAAATTAAAGGCATTTACTCCTTGGAAGGAAAGTTATGACCAACCTAGATAGCATATTAAAAAGCAGAGACATTGTCAACAAAGGTCCATCTAGTCAAGGCTATGGTTTTTCCAGTAGTCATATATGAATGTGAGAGTTGGACTATAAAGAAAGCTGAGTGCCGAAGAATTGATGCTTTTGAACTGTGGTGTTGGTGAAGACTCTTGAGAGTCCCTTGGACTGCAAGGAGATCCAAGCAGTCCATCCTAAAGGACATCAGTCCTGAATATTCACTGGAAGGACTGATGCTGAAGCTGAAACTCCAATACTTTGGCCACCTGATGCAAAGAACAAAAAAGACCTTGATTATGGGAAAGATTTAAGGCGGTAGAAGGGGACGACAGAGGATGAGATGGTTGGATGGCATCACCGACTCAATGGACATGAGTTTGAGTAAACTCTAGGAGTTGGTGATGGACAGGGAGACCTGACATGCTGCAGTCCATGGGGTTGCAAAGAGTTGGACACGACTGAGCCACTGAACTGAACTGAACTGAACTGAGAATAAGGAATAATGAACAATATTGTTTGTTATTGTTTAATAGAAATCCCTCGATTAAATGTTTATCTCATAATTTTGAGTCAGTATTTTTTTTATTTCAGTTTCCTTAGTGCCACACTAAGAAATCACGTATAATTAGTAATAAAATAACTTAATTGTAATAATTTCTAATTAAGTATAAGAAATCGGAGTGAAAATACTCTTTATGGAACTATAATTGTGGATAATTTATCATACAGTTGTCAAAACCCATAGAATATATAGAACACCAAGAGTAAACAGTGATGTCAATGTGTACTTTTGTGAATAAAAGGATTATATGTACATTTATGCATACCAGGCTCTCTTGTTGGCTCAGACAGTAAAGATTCCGCCTGTCATGCAGGAGACCCAGGTTCATCCTTAGGCTGGGAAGATCCTCTGGAGAAGGAAATGGCAACGCACTCCAGTATTCTTGCCTGGAGAATCCACATGGACAGAGGAGCCTGGCAGATTATAGTCCATAGGGGTCACAAAGAATCGAATACAAGTGAGCAGCAAACACACACACTTATGCATGAAATATGTGTTTGTTATATGTGAATATATGAGAACATAATAATATTAACCATATATTCATAATTGTATGGATTATTATATCACTATAATATATTACATTGTACTGTATTTTCGGGCTTCCCTGCTGGCTCAGATTGGTAAAGAATCTGCCTGCAATGTGGAAGACCTGGATTTGATTCTTGGGTAGGGAAGAGCCCCTGGAGAAAGGAATGGCAACCCACTCCAGTATTCTTGCCTGGAGAGTTCCACAGACAGAGGAGAAGGCGGACTACAGTCCATGGGGTCTCAAAGAGTCAGACATGACTGAGTGACTAACACTTCCACTTTTCATACTATTTTCTCATAGAGAATAAAACATTCTCCACTGTCACTACAGCATTGCAGTTTTACTATGGTGTTGTAGCCATACTTCTTTTCTTTACCGCGTCCCTTACGCTAATTGTGATGCGTCCTCAGCAAGTAGTGCTGAGAGCCCCTTCCCTTCTATTCCAGTTGTTTTCATGGACTTGTCGTCAGAGATGTGGACAATTACTGCGGTCTGACTGTGCGTCCTGCATGTGTCTTCCTGTTAGGGGAGAGGCCTCCCTGCCTGTGTACATGTGGCATCCATTCTGGTTGCCTTACCTTGGTTCAGTGCCCACCCCCCTCAAGTTTCCTCCTCCTCTCAGAATTCACTCACAGGTCAAGCCAGCATGCACTTGCATGAATCACCTTCTTTATCAAGGTCTCACTGACCAGAGCACGAAATAACCCCTTCCTGCTGTAGGTTTGCAGCTCATCATATTCTGCCTGGGACACTCCCGCATACTGATGTTTATCATTAACTCACTTTTCACATTCACCTTGTACTTTGCATTTTCTCCCTTCAATCAGAGTCTGATCTCAAATAAACTATGTTTGTGTGTTCCACAGTGCCCATTCCAGTCCTGTGCCCTTGATAACCACTCAATAACGTGTTATTAAATGAACGAACAGATGAATGAGTCAAGTCCTGGGCTTCAGGTCCTCTTTCAGAAAATTTCTCACAGAAACTGTCAGTTTAAATGGCATCATTCTATCGACACCAAAAACCTCTTCTCTTTTCTGCTTCAGAACCGAAAGTGAAAGGAAGAATCATGTCATTTGCTAAGCTCTCTGAAGTACAGAAGGTGGATGGAACTGATAAACTGACACATATATAATCACCGGTAGTTTAACTCTTCTCCAAACAGAATCGCTTTCTGTAAGCATTTTTGTCCACATTAAATTTCTAATCACTGAATATTAATATATCAAAACTATTATATAAATGTAGAAGGCGATCATTGCTTTAGGAAGTGTCACCTTTGTGTTGTGGTAAAATGCTTATAAGATAAAATTTACCATTTTAACCATTTTTAACTTTACAGTTCAATGGCATGAAGTACACCCATATTCCTATGCAATCATTACCACTATCTGCACGTCACTGGAAGAACCAGCATTTATTTCTCTACAAACCATTGAGGGAGATAAGTGGCTGCCAGAAACAAATGAGACCCAGAGACTGAAACAAAAAGACTGCCAATAATTAGGTTCTATCTCAGTAAGAAAGTGGACTAGTCTCAACCATCAGGAAATCAGTAAGGAAGACTTGGCTACCAATGCAAGTAAGGATGGATACACTCTGTGATATCCTAAGTTAATTCTGGCTCCACTAAGACAGCTATGCAATGCAATTTTGAACATCAAAAGTTCTACAAGATTGATTGGTGGTGCTATTTAGGGAAGAAGTCAAATGTGTGTTTTATATATATAATTTGGATGCAGTTACCTAAAGTACTAATAGTGAAGTTTTCCCAAGTAGAAAGAAAATTTCTTCCTGCCAACAAGACACTTCTGATAAGTTACCTGGCTTTATCTGGAAATCCCGAGTTAAGCCAACTGATCATATGTGTTCATGAATTCAAAGTGTTGCTTTTGCTAATTTATGATTTGTGAGGAAGTGTGATACGATCCAGTTAACGACATGAGACGGTAGAGAGCCTTGTGTGTGTTTCTGCCTGCGTGCTGAGACCCCAGGTTCCCTCCATTGTCAAAAACCATTGCAGGAGTCCTCTGTTTTTTGAAATGGGTCTTTAAGTATAAGTTTCCTCATTCCCACAGTTTCCCTCCCAATCCATGACTTCCTGGGTTAATTGTGAAAATCATTAAATGGATTTGGAAACACGTATAGTAAGCAAAGGTGTGGTCTAGTGTTGGTTTAATAATATAGTGTTATGTCGCTCAACTACTGTAATTTCCATGTTCTTATTGATTGTAATTTATAACATCATTAGCTTTCTAAACTGCCATTAACTAACGATGGACTCTGTAGGCTAAACAGCTCTTTGAAATCAGTTACTGACAAGTTAGCCCCAGAAGCATTTATCAAAAGGGTAATGGATCCCTGTTGGAGTGACAATAAATTAGGTTATGCTCTTATCAAATTAAACAATGGATGAAGGAAAATTAGCTATCAATAAACATCCATAAAACCTTCTCGATTATGCCCAGTCAATTATATCAATTAGAGATCAAACAGGGAACCCCTGCAGTAAGTTAAATAGGACTAACCAGAGCCCAAAGAGGCCAAATTGTGTTACAAAAATGCAACACCAGGGGCAGCTGCAAGAGAGGTGATCATTACTTCCATTGACAAAAGGGCTGCTTTATTAGAACATGGGGTATTGCCTGCAGGCTTGCTTCTGGCTAAAGGACAAAGGCTCCCTAATAAAAGCAAAAGGAAAAAGAGGAGACAGGGGACTCGGGAGAACAGGAGAAAGAAAGGGAGAGCTGTGTGAGGCAGAGCGCACTGTAGGCTGACAAATGGGCTGCGGAATTATTTGCATATATGCAGCCTCCCCTTTTTTTCTGATAAAATTTTTAAAAATTTATTTATTTTTTATTGACGTATAGTTGGTTTACCATGTTGTACTCATTTCTGCTGTGCAGCAAATTTAATGAAACCTTCTGCTTGGCGAGGATGTTTTGTTAGCACTCTATAAAACAATGACTTCTGTGGGGGCTATTATCCTCTTGAACAAGTCTTACTGGACATATGTATGGAAATGGGTGTGGGCATGGACGGACACATCAGTAGAGAGATATCCACATTCTGTTTTGTTGAAGAAGATTCTCAATAGATCTGTGATGGCTTTCATTAAATGTCTTCATTAAAAGAAATCTAGATATCGTAAAAAATGGAAGTAAGTATGATTTTGAGTGATTTGAGGTCACTGGTGATATTCAAGGGGAAATGGAAAACAGGGTGAGTTTTCCTAACAGTCAGAGCTTAATTTCCATGCAGCTCTTACACAGTAGACTCTCAGTAAACACCTGTTGTTCAAATTTGTCAAAAGGCCTGGATTTTACTTTTGGGTAAGAGGAAATCACAAAGCAAAGGAGAACTTTGAATAGCCTCCTGAGACTGTGGGTCCAAGGCTCTTCTGACTATTGTGGCTTTTAGTCTTTTTTGAAACCTTTTTTGGGGGGACAGGGCTCCACACTTTGCGCATGTGGTATCTTAGTTCCCTGATCAGGGATGGAATCTGTGCCCCTTGCATCAGAAGCATGGAGTCTTAACCACGGGACCACCAGGGAAGTCCCTTGCTGGTGTTTTTTTTTTTTTTTTTTAAATAAGGGCTGTTTATTCTTTTCCCTCATGCCTTTGAATTGTGTGGATGTTTATCATGTGTTTCATACATATTCTACTTTCTGGTTCTCCATGAGAAATTGCTCACCAGGAGCTGTATCGATTCTTGGCCTCTGAAAATTTTTCACTCCTCTCGGAACCCAACTTGCTATCCCTCTATGGTCCTTTAATTACTTCTTCCCATGTATGCTCCCAGTTGGGGATTGGCTGATGGTACACAGATACAAATAGACCTTAAGAGGGAAAGGAAAGGCTTTGGGGAGGCAACTAGTTGTGTTGTAAGCTTTGGAGCTGGGTACTTTTGCCTGGAAAATCCCATGGACGGAGGAGCCTGGTGGGCTGCAGTCCATGGGGTCGCTAGAGTCGGACATGACTGAGCGACTTCACTTTCACTCTTCACTTTCATGCATTGGAGAAGGAAATGGCAACCCACTCCAGTGTTCTTGCCTGGAGAATCCCAGGGACGGGGAAGCCCAGTGGGCTGCTGTCTCTGGGGTCACACAGAGTCGGACACGACTGAAGCGACTCAGCAGCAGCAGCAGCAGCAGGCAGAGCTCAGATTCCATATCTGCCACTTATCTGCTCTGTTTTCCGTTGGCTCACTTAACTTCTCTCTCTTTGTCAGTAAAATGGGGACAATAATAAATCCAACCTTGAAAAGTTTGTAGGTGACGCTTGCATCACACCTACTGGCCATGGAAAGTGAAAGTGTTTATCTCTCAGTCCTACGGGACTCTTTGCAACCCCATGGACTGTAGCTCACCAGGCTCCCCTGTCCATGGAATTCTCCAGGCAAGAATACTGGAGTGAGTGCCATTCCCTTCTCCAGGGGATCTTCCCAACCCAGAGATCAAACCTGGGTCTCCTGTATTGCAGGCAGGTTCTTTACCGTCTGAGCCACCAGGGACTTCCCATAAAGTCACGTAATTTTGAGCCTTCAAATTTTTCATCTGTGAAGTGGAACAATGGTCCCCAGAATCTCACAGGTCTTTTGTGAGGCACAGAAATGAGAATCAATTAGAAAAATACCATGTCAACTGTAAAGTATGGAACAAGTGTTAGCTATTCTAAAAATTAAAAACACACACACACATACACACACACACACAGGTTTGCTAACCCCTTTTTCTTTCAATGTTGATTCTAATAGGAAAATTCTCAGGGGGAAAAAAAAAAGCCATCTTACGTGGAACTGAGAAAGACCTCACCTTTTCCTACCCTCATGCTAACCAAGACCCTGCAGTCCCTCACACCAACATTGATCCTCATCAATGTCCTGCTGGTAAGCATGCATGTAGTAACCTAGGCCTGTGTTGACCTCTGAGGCACTGGGGGCTGCTTCCATCCTCTCAGGGTAGTAGGGCTTCTGGTCCTCCTGGTGTTCTCAGTCTCTCATCCTGACCGGGAAGAGACCACCACGTCCTCCAACAGCGCTGATCCAGCCTACTTTTCCACACATTGATCTGGGGATAGAAAAAAACCATCAGAATTGCTACAGAGAATCAGAGCAGGATTTTATCTGAACAGGGCACAGAGTTGTTCATGAGAGGGCAGTCTTAGCCTAACATAAGAAGGTATCTAAATGGTTCACTTCTGTAAGGCAGAGTATCTGATTCCTTTACGATTTAAAGAAAGACCAAATTCAGGGGAGATGGGGAGATATCCTTGACTACAGAAAATGAACTTGCAAATATTGACAACTACCTGCAAGTCAGATTCTCCAAAACATGATGAGTCTCATTTAGTGTTGATGCCTCAGGAATATATGAGGTCTATTTAGAAAGATCTAATATAATGACTCAAGGTATAATTGCCCTTTTTAGTTGTAGGGAACTTAAGGGGTTGGGTTTTGTACTGGGATTAAAAAATCAGGAAACTTAAGTTTCAGGGTTGGCACCGTGACAGAGTCCTTGGCAACTCTCGCTGCTGTGGTCTTTCCCAGGGAAAAAGCAAAGGCTTCATAATTGCAGGTAATGGTTTTTATTGTTATTTTGGGGGAGTGAACATTCGTCAAGCTTATACCGTGTGGTAAGCACTTAACGTATTTTTCTTTTGTAAGCCCCCTGAGTCTTTCTTTTCTTCTCTGTAAAATGAGTATGTGGTACCCATTTGAAAATGACTGAGTGCCAAAGACGGCATGCAGTTTGTAAGTGGTGGACCTAAGATTTAAACTCGTCTTGCCTCATCAAACACCTTGCTCTTTCTGAGACCCCTTGCTGTCATCCAGTAAGGTTTATTATGATCCTTTATTTACTACTATTTTTTCCTTCATGTGTTCATGAGTTGGTTACTATTAGTCACTCCGTTGCAACTGACTCTTTGCGAGCCCAAGGACTGTAGCCCTCCAGGCTCCTCTGTCCATGGGATTCTCCAGGCAAGGATACTGAAGTGGGTTGCCATTCCCTTCTCCAGGGGATCTTCCCAACCCAGGGATCAAACCTGGGTCTCCTGCATTGCAGGCAGATCTTTTACCATCTGCTGCTGCTGCTGCTGCTGCTAAGTCACTTCAGTCGTGTCCCACCCTGTGCGACCCCATAGACGGCAGCCCGCCAGGCTCCGCCATCCCTGGGATTCTCCAGGCAAGAACACTGGAGTGGGTTGCCATTTCCTTCTCCAAAGCCACCACTAAAATTTGGTCCAGGTTCTGAAAGGTATTTTACAGATAGTCACTCAAAGGAAAACAAAATTATGCTTAAGAAAAGAGAGAAACGGAATGGAACTCTTAATTTTTCTTATAATAGATAAAAAATAAACCAGGCTGCAAATCCTTTTTCTTTCCTTTTTAAAGAAAACCATGTACCAAGTTTTTTGGTTCAAATTGTGTAGGATAAGTTAAATTGCATTCTATTAACCAATATGCCTATTTCTATAAGTATAGTTATGTAGAAATTAAGTTTTAAAACATTAAAAAAATGAGGAACTCCACTTCCCTGCAAATAACAGAGCCATTCTTTTCTAACACTTATTCTTAGAATCTTTTCTGTCTACAGATGTTAAACACAAGCCCTTCCTACTAAGAAGCATTAAAAACATACATGCATTCTCACAATCGGGGAAATAAATTGAAAATTATGGCCTCTCTCTGAAGAAGTGGGTGGTCTAATGGTTACAAAAGCATCCTGAAAAATAAGTTAACCTCCAGTCTGAGGATATGATAATCTTGCCATGATATGAGAGTATCCATGTTTCTATACAGAGGCCTGGAGTAGGTATGCACATATATACATACATCTAATTTTTTTGTTCTTGAAAACAGTGATTTATTGAGATTATTTCTACATATACAGCACTGTTTTCTGCAGCAGAAGATTTGAGGTGGGAAGTAAAGATAAGTCTAGAGGGCTGTGGTAGGAGGTGAGAGTCATAGACGAAGTTCTGGCATGGATTTGAGGAGTTGGCAAGGGAGAAAGAATAAACATACTTTAAATGCAGGTGGAAATTTTAAAGCACATTATCAGCATAGGTAGAGTTATAGACAGAGGGACTAAACCCAGGTCTCCTTCATTGTACACGGATTCTTTACCAACTGATCTATCAGGGAAGCCCCGAGTTATAGAACAGTTAAGAAATCTAAATGAGAGCAGATCATTCAAAAAATGACATAAATGAACTTATTTATAAAACGGAAACAGACTCACAGACAGAAAAAAAAAAACACACACTTATCAACAGAGAGAGAGGGAAGCAGGGGTAAATTGGGAGTTAGATTAACAGATACACACAACTATATATAAAATAGATAAGCTGCAAGGACCTACTGCATAACACAGGGAACTCTAATCAATGTTTTACAATAATCTATAAGGAAAAAGAATCTGAAAAAGAATATATATATAAAACTGCATCACAAAGCTGGTGGTGACGCTGACCACTGGGGAATTGAGATGAATCATGGAAATAAAAGGCGCTGGTGTTTTCCAGTCTGAAAATAAAAACTAAATCACTGTGCTGTACACCTGACACTAACACACCATTGTAAATCAACTATGCTACAATTAAAACTTAAAATAAAAAAGAAATAAATGTGAGCAAAGTTTCTTGATACATCGTGCTCTTCAAAAATGTTTTCAGGGACTTCCCAGCGGTCTAGTGGTTAGGACTCTGCTTCTACTGCCAGGGGCACAGGTTCAATCCCTAGTCAGGAAACTAAGATCCCACATGCTGTGGGGTGTACCAAAAAAAAAACGAAACAAAAAAAACATTGCTTGCCGACCAGCTATGACATTGTCTTAAGCCCATTTCCCAATGACACTTCCCTCTTTTTTCTTTGGCAACACAACCCCTTTATACCCTCATCCCATTAATCTGAGGGGTCACAGGTAGATACCAACTGCAAGATTTTCAGCATCCTTCCCCCAAACACATTTTGTTGCTCCTCCAGTATGAAGAGAGATGGGAAGGGAAGTGTTTACTGATTTCCCATCAGGCCTTGGGACCTAGTGTCCTTCCTTACTGGGTCCATGCAGAACTAAGCATTTTTTCACATGCTCTGCCTGGTGTATGTGCGATCTGTTAGGACAGCCTCTAAAATGTACAGAAGAGAAGAAATCTAGTTAACACAAAATGCTTCAGAAAGCCTAAATATGTATTTAAAACATTTGTGGTTCCACATTACAGAAAGCATATTAATGTTAGCAGTAGACAAAATGATACACAATAAAATGCAGATTTTCATTCAACATGATGTCTAAAATTAGCGAGTTAAATTAGCTACAGTAGTTAAGGTTTATAAATGAGCTTCACTGAAGCTACACAAGATTTCTGAAAGAAGCATTAGCAGTTGAACAGGCATTTATCACTCTGAAATAGAAGCACTTTGCCACATTGCTTTGAAATCATCTGGGCGGCCTTGAATGAACTCATGGTGGTTTCATTAAAGGCTTGATGGCGTAATTTGGTCTGTGATTTCCATTTGTTCAACTGGCCACTTTAAAGAAAGTTAATTTCTCTGCGTGCTTAAGCTTACTGCCTGGTGCCTCCACATCTATGCATCAGATTTCTATGAACCATTTCTACTTTCAATCTGCAGGACTTTCCAAAGATTCCTTGAACACATGTCTCTTGAGCACCTACTAAGTACTAACAGATATTGTTATGGGTCCTGGGGATACAGCAGTGAACAAAGCAATGATTTCTGACTGTATAAGCTTTTGTTCTACTTGGGGGATAACAATGCTAAATAGGATAAAAAAGTGAAATATAAACAATATCAAGTTTGTAAGAGTGCCAAGAAGAAAAATAAAGCAGAGTTGGAGGATGGGATGCCTTTGGGGTTTGGGGAGAAAAAGGAACATTGAAAAATTAGATGACGGCCAGGGAAGATCTCCCTGAGAAGATGACTGGGAAAACAGAAAATTGAAGAAATGGCAAGTGCAAAGGCCCTGAGGCAGATGCGTTTCTCAAGTGTTTAAGGAATAGCTTGGACTCCTGAGTGAGGTGAACAATTGGGCAAGTACAGGAGCTGAGGCCAGAGGGGTGAGTGGGACAGACCAGTCAAGAATGTGTCAGCTATGGTGAGGACCTTGGCTTTTTTAAAGACTAGAATATTGGCTCTAAGCTCAAAGACCACAGTTATTTTGATATTAAGGTAGCAGGCAATGTTTAAGATAAAATCAGAGTACTACGTTTTCCTTATCTATGTCATAGCTTATCGTGAAAACAATTATTCATTGCTTGTATGTTTTTACTTTATTTTTTGAGTTAAAAATTGAAGTATAGCTGATTTACAATGTTGTCTTAGTTTCTGATGTACAAGCATAGTGATTCAGTAACATATATGTTTTCAGATACTTTTCCCTTATAGGCTATTACAAAATAATGGATATAGTTTCTTGCTCTATTCAGTCAGTCCTTGTTGGTTATCTATTTTATATATAGCCATTTGTACCTGTTAACCCCCAATTTCTAAATTATCTAAGGAATAATAATTCCTTGCTTTTTCCTTTTGGTAACCATAAGTTTATTTTCTATGTCTGTGGACTGGGTTTTACTCTATAAGAGAAAAAGAAGTCACTACAGGGTTTTGGACAAAGGACAAATGCTTATAGTAAGAGTGTGTCTTATTCTTCTGAACAGAGAACAGTTCAAACTCACAGTCAGATGATAGAACCAACTGGTTGTTTCCATGATCAAGACAAAGAAGTGAGGGTCCTAAGTGGGTGGCGAGGTGGTAGGGGTGATGCTGGAGAAACTTGCTGAGTTCTGCCTTCAACAGAGATGTCCATCAGCAGATCTCCACTTTGTATCTCCAGAATTGCAGATGAAGCCAAGCAGTCAAAAAAAAACAAAAACAAAAAACAAAAAACACTTCCCTGTTTCCAGCCATTCCAATGTTCTATTGAAATAAAATTTTGTTTCAAAAAATACAGAACTGGAAATGACTCTGTGAGTTCTAAAAATAAGTCTTTCTTAGTAAACCCCTTGAATTTTAGGTCCTGCACACATTGTTTTGTATCAGTGGCTGTTTTGCAAGTGGGAATGTATTTCTCGTGCATGATAGCATTTTAACTCTTCAACTTCCTCTTCACCTAGGAGGCATATAATCCTAAAAAAAAGAGAGGAATGAGTATTTGTTCATATTCACTTGGTATAAATTGTTACTGTCTTAGGCAAGTGGCTTTGTATCTGTTAGTAGGAAAAGATAGTATACAAAAAGCTTGACAGCAATTTTACTCTTAAATCATAGACTGTATAAATGGTAATACCTATGAGCTGAATCAGGTATTGAAACTTAAAGAAATCTAGTGCCATGTTGATGGATATGGGATGCCATGATTCTCAGCACTATTTGATGATAAAATTGTCTCTAACTTTTGAAGGGAGTGGCTTTTAAAATTGTTGTTTTGTCCCATATTGGGAACTTTAATATTTTCCCTGATAAGCAAGATAATGGGTGGTGTTTGGGCTCCCAGGTGAGCTTCTGAAGCCCCCTTCACCCAGGGTATAGTTGGATGATAGCAAAGAGGTGTCATCTGGGAACAGCATGCCAAGCCAAAGGCAGAGGGAGGAGAAGAAAGAGGAAGAAAAAAGGGTTTCTTTCCTTACTGAGTCATCGAGACAGAGCCAGGCAACATCTCGAGAGTGATGGTTTACTGAGTACCTATCTCCTTCCCCAGTAAATGCCTCTTTCCCTCCAACCAGTAGCCCCCTCCCAAATCTCTGTGGATCTTCTGTCCAGTATCATGTCACCCTCCAGCCTGCTTCTCCTTGAACCACTACTGCAAATGACTCTACCGCCTCAAAATGAAATCCACTGTCTCCAGGGCGCCTGGCCCCAGGTACGAGTTGGGAGAGAAATTGACCAATGGTTTCCTTCCAATGGGTGACTGACTGATAAAATATAAAAATAGGAGTATCTTCTGAGCTAATAAATTTAGAATTGGTACAATTTCTATCAGTATGAAAGTATGCAATGAAAGAAAAAAAAGAACACATAAGTAGAGAACAGGAGGGGGCCCACCAGAAAGGGCGCCTGGCATCAATTCTGCTCACTGGCCCTGCTTATCTATTTCTTTTTTCTCTAACTTTGAGTCTAGGTCTAGGTTTCAATTTCCCACAAATATGCAAATGAAGTGACAGCGTTTCTGGTGACAGACGTGGGTTCTGATGTGCCTGAGAACGTGGAGGGCAGAGTCACAGTGCCCAGGGAGGTGGAGATCAAGGTGGTAACTTTTAATTTTGGTGTCAACTCCAGAAGATAAGTACTCCAATTCCCTGACAGCCATTGTGCTCACTTAGGTTCACCTTGGCTTCCAAGGTGGCTCAGTGGTAAAGAATCTGCCTGCCAATGCAGGAGATGTGGGTTCAATCCCTGGGTTGGGAAGATCCCCTGGAAAAGGAAATGGCAACCCACTCCAGTATTCTTGCCTGGAGAATTCCATGGACAGAAGAAGTGCGGCTCTTCTGTCATCCATGAGGTTACAAAGAGTCGGACACAACAGAGCAAGTAATCATGAGCCTGAGGTTCACTTTACTTTGCTGTTACCTTTTTTCAAACCCAACGAGTACAAGAGTTTTGAGCAAAATAAGTTGTTTTGAAGGTAGCTTATTGTTAGCCTCATAAAAACAAAGCATTACAATAACTTCTATGAAGAATATAAACCATTTTTCAAGCCTTCTATCATGTCTTGGTGTCTGCAAGCTACTGATTTTACGACACTTTTCTTTTTAAGTAGAATATTACCTTTCAGCTTAGAAATGAATGGTAAGCCTCAGAAGTTTTAGCTCCATGAAAATAAATAAGAATCATGCCTAAAATACAAACCTAGAATAGTTACCACTTTAAAAAAAAAAAAGCAGCTGAACCACTGCCATAAAACAAGACTAGAAGGGTTCCGAAAGACAGTCAATTCATATAGCTGCACTTAGGGACATAGTTTAAATTCCACAGCCTCCAAGCATATTTTTGCATAGAAACTTGACTGAAGTTTCTCCTTCTCTCTGCAACCCATCTCATGTTCCTACCTCCCCCATAAAAAAGTGCCTCCATCATAAATTCAAGGGCTCTCCTTCTGTCACAGCCCCCTAATCACTACCAGAAAATATCCAGGCAGAGTAAAACCTTGAGCAAAGAGTTTCGTGACTGGGATAGAAAAGGAAAACTTGGATATTTACTGATGACTCTCTCCTTCTAATTTCCTATGTGCCTTTGCAGGAGCTGTTAACAGCCAAATTAGTTAACATTCAGGCCCTTGGAACTTGTGAAGTAATCATTTCTCTAAAGAGCACAGTGGGGGGTAATTCTTAGTTTTATTTGTTTTCCTTTACATTCACTATCTTTTTTTTTTTTTCCATCCTTAATTCATGCTCCTATGGTTTCCCCCTCTGTGCCACAGCTATATATTGCTTTGAAAAATCAATAAATCCTTTGCACATAATAATGCTTACCTACACTACCTCACAGGGGTGCTGTGATGAGTAATTAATTAATGTGTGTAAAGAGCTGGGGGATCGTGCGAAGCAAGACACCCTAGAAGTGTGAAGAATTATTATTAATAAGTGTTATTACCCAAATGCCTCTAGATGTCAGCAAAACATCTTTTTAAAAATATAATTGGAAGCCAGTTTTGAATAGCCCAAGTTTATTCTTTCTCCAGTGTCAGGCAGACACAGGGAGTGTGGCAGCCATGCCCGTGGAGCCTTTTCTTTTGGCTGAAGAAGGTTCATTTAATCTGAGACTATGAACTTCACATAGAAGTAAGCATTGGAACAAAGCAGCGCTTGATTGCCTGGAGGTCTGAATGCGTCGCAGGCTGGGTCATTCTCTGGACAATCAGGATGAAAGATCAGTTTTTTCTCCAAAGAAAGCACTTCATTTCCTCATTACTGAAGCAATGAGTGTTGGTTACAAATGGATAGGAAGAGGATATAGATCCTTTACCAACATATTTAAATGTATGCACATTTTCTCTCTCCGTGTTCAAATATATGCATGAGAAGTTTGTAATAGAGAAACAGGCACAGGCAATTCTAAATATACTCAGCGCATCACTGGCTGCTATGTTTAGCTGCTCAGTAGCGTCCAACTCTTTGCAATTCCATGGACAGCAGCACGCCAGGCTTCCCTGTCCTTCACCATCTCCCGGAGCTTGCTCAAACTCATGTCCATTGAGTTGGTAATGCCATCCAACCATCTCATCCTCTGTCGTCCCCTTCTCCACCTGCCTTCAGCCTTTCCCAGCATCAAATCACTGGCTGCTATAGGGTTTTATTTCCTGGCAGAAAGATGAAAATGGAAATTATGGGAATTTTCCAAAAATATGCAGGCGATGGAGACTTAACAGAGAGCACTGAGTGACCTAAATGACCTATTGTTGGTGCTTATCTCAGTAACCAATGGCTCACATCTCTTCTTTCTTCTTGTGCATCATTTGGTCCAGGGAGATAGAACTGTAAGATGCGGTACAGGAAAGGAAAACCATGGCCAGGGACCACAGTAGGAGACATCTCAGGTGTGTGAGTGCTAGCTGGTGGTGAACTGGGAGGGGAAACGATGAGCTCAGTTTAGAGAGAAAGAGCATTTCTTTCAACTTACTTTATTTTAATTCAACTAAACACCCCTTGATTTTGTGATGGGGTGCTGATTTAAGGCAATTCAGCTTAGCAAATATTTCTCAGAGAGGTTAACATTTTATGTCAAAAGTCCTCATGATAAAAAAAAATAATACTAACTCCTACATGTCTTTAAGTAAAGTAGAGTAAATTTCAAATTACTTTTCCCCGTTATCCAACATCACACAGACTTTATTGCTCAGGGGAGCTTCACAAAGAAGGGCATGAAGTATTTATTTTGTTGCTGTTGTTGTTGTTTAGGTGATTAGGGGAGTCCTTTAAAGAGTCTGGGTTTCCCAGGGCAGAGCCGGCACCAGCCTGCACCCCAGGTCATACACCTGTGCAGGCACATGGTCCTCTTGGGCAAGAATGAGATGCTCTTGAAGACTCTAGAATGGCTTTCTTAGGCCAGATCTTGAGGCTATGACCACTGCAATATGATGGATTAGAGTCTGGGCTTGGCATTGACAATGAACTTGGACATTTGCTTTACTTGATTGTGCTTCAGTCAGTCTTGTTGCTGACAGATTTGAGCCCAGAGAGGTGACCAAGGTGTAGGGGGTGGGGGGGGTGGGAGAAGGTGAGTGGGGGTGGGCACAAGAGAAAGAGGAAATAAATATAAACATTGTTGAATCAGCATTTTCTTTAGTAAATGTAAAGTCACGTCTAGAACATTGGATCACAGAGAACATGGTTATTATTATACATTATTTACAAATGTAAAACTCCACAGGAGCATTTCGGAAAGATTCAGCTCAGAGCACTTCCTCCAGGTGTGGAGGCTGGTGACTGGTGAGTCAGCTATCGGTGCACATCTGCCATCCATCCCCCTTTTCTGCTTAACCTGCCACACTGTCTGCTCCTGCACTGTTGCCCTGCTCCTCCTGATGCGTCTCCTCATCCACACGGAGATTAAGCTAATCTTTCAGTTTCCCAGTTCCCCTCCCGGGATTGTCATAAGGCTTAATTAAATAATGTTCATAAAGCATCCGGCTGTTCAGGTGTCCCTGGATAAAATGCAAAGCACAATATTATTGTGATTATTATTAATTAGAACGATCCTGTCGGAGCCAAAGGATGTTTCCTGGCAGCTTTGGAGAGTTCTACCCTGGCCTTTATCTCTGCAGAGAGGATGGCAGGTGAGATAGTGGAAATGTAATTCTTAATGTTGGAGGAAACTTAGAAATGTCAGAAGAATTGATGACCTGGTGGTGCCAAGATTATTTTTAAGAGAAATAAAGAAAAATTTTGCAAACAGCCTACTAAGTCATTTCATTCTAGTACTTCTCCCTCCAAAATAATCAGATCTTTTTTCAAGGGGCTGGCTTAAGAATCCCTGGAGAATATAGGCCTGATCATTAAGAACTAACACAGGGTCACCAAAAGCAAGTGATTTCTTCCATTTTCAATTTTTCCTTTAATAGAATCCTTAGAACAAGAATTAGGGCAATGCAATCAACATAGAAGCTAGGCTTTGAGAAAACATTTGAAAAGCTTCTCCTGAGAGCTTTCATTGTTTTTTCAATTGATGAGTTTAAGGATTGCTGATTATTTATGGGTAAATACCAGGTAAACAACAGGAGTGGAAAGATCCCCTGGAGTAGGGAATGGCTACCCATTCCAGTATTCTTGCCTGGAAGATTCCATGGACAGAGGAATCTGGAGGGCTACAGTCCAAGAGACATGACTGAAGCGACTTAGCACACACACACTCAATACTAGTATGTACCATATGCCACATACAACTTTAATTGCTTTAAAAATTCTAAACCATTAAATCTTCTTAGTAATCACAGAAGGTGGGCATTATTGTTATCCCATATTTACAGATGAATATACCGAGGCACAGAGAAGTAAAGTCACTTACTCAAGGTCACACAGCTATAAGATAGAGAAAGGGAGTTAAATTCAGGTGACTGGCTTTAGACCCCTTCTCTTAACATCACACTGTGCTAACTCTCTATAAAGCCTCTCCAGAACCCACATGCATTGATCTGATCAGAATTCTTACATTACTTTATCTCCAGTCCTTCAAAACAAATATTAGAAATGCAGCACTTGGAACTTTCTAGGTAGTCCAGAGGCTAAGACTCCACACTCCCAATGCAGGAGGCCCAAGTTCTACCTCTGGTCAGGAAACTAGATCCCACAACCAAAGATCTGGCATGCCACAACTGAGACCTAGCACGGCCAAATACAATAAATAAATATGTATATTTTTAACATGGCACTTATTATGGCCAATAAGTGCCATGCCATGTTAAAAATATACATATATTAGATGTATTATTTTCAGAGACACAATACAAATAGCAGCCCTAAACCTTCTCTCTTCTCTTGTCTTTTATAAACACAATAGAAAAGTGTTTTAAAGATAATTACTTTAGCACAAAGTATAAAATTTCAAACAAGAAGTTGCAATAGTATTTTTAAAGGTTTTGATGTTGTAAAATAAAATTTTAAACCATGTTAATACAAATATTCCTCCGACCAAATTTAACATAGTTTTTAAAAATTCATTTGTGCACAAAAATGCTTTGGCTTACATGAGTAAATAGTAAACTGGTCAGAATGGCCATCATTAAAGAGTCCACAAATAGCAAATGCTGAAGAGGGTGTGGGCGAAAAAGGCAGTCTCCTACACTGTTAGTGGGACTGTAAATTGGTACAGCTACTATGGAGAACAGTATGGAGGTTCCTTAAAAAACTAAAAATAGAGTTGCCATATGAGTCTGCAATTCCATTCCTGGGCATATATCCTGAGAAAACTCTAATTCAAAAAGATACATGCACCCCAATATTCATAGCAGCACTATTTACAATAGCCAAGACATGAAAGCAACCTAAATGCCCATCTATGGATAAACAGATAAAGAAGATGTGGTGTATATGCACAGTGGAATACTACTCAGCCATAAAAAAGAACGAAATAATGCCATTTGCAGCAACATGGATGGACCTGGAGATGATCACACTAAGTGAAGTGGGTCAGACAAAGACAGATACCATATGATATCACTTATATGTGGAATCTAAAACATGAACTTATTTACAAAATAACTTACATAAGTTTATAAAAAAAGTTTACAAATGAACTTATTTACAAAACAGAGAGATTCACAGACATGTGAAATAAACATATGGTTACCAAAGGGAAAAGGCGTTGAGGGGGAATAAATTAGGAGTTTGGGATTAGCAGATAAAACTCATATATATATAATACATATATAAATATATATAAAATATATACTATATATACATATATAATAGATAAACAACAAGGTCCCACTGTAGAGTACAGGGAACTAGATTCAGTATCCTGGAACAAACAATAACGGAAAAGAAAAATGGAGTAAATTAAACAGTGCAGAATTATTAAATGGGAATAAGTAAAATATAGCATTTATTATATACAAATGTTTAGTAAAAAACATTTACATGTAATAAATGTTATTATATACTATATTGGAATTTATCAGACAGTTTTATTATATTTATTATATTTATCAATTTTGTTATATACAGTCTTTAAACATATTTTATTTTTAAAATTTTCCTACCCTGTAACATGCATCAGTGGTGAAATTATAAATAAATGATGTAGGGGTTCTCAACATTGTGTTTCTGTGAAAGAGATTCAGTTTTAAAATGTTGTAAAATCCCATTACAGACTAATCCAGAAAAGAGGGATGAAAGCCCCAGAATGGGGAAGGCCTTTCTGATGCTGGTTTTATGGTCTGACATTGCCAAGGTTTCACTCTGCTCAGAAGGTGAGTTTGGAATATTTACTGGCATTTAATAGGTTTATTCAAAAGAGAAAACAACCAGGACTTATGGCGTTGTCTAAAAGAAGAGCCAGGTGTAGCTCATATCAATAGTCTGTGGTTTTAGGAGGGAGACATTTTGGGTTTTTAATAGTTTTTTTTTTTAATTATTCATTTATTAATATTTATTTATTGGCTGCGCTGGAACTTCCAGGTTTTCTTTAGCTGTGGCCAGTGAATCTTACTGGACTAGGGATCAAACCCAGGTCCCCTGCACTGGCAGGTGGATCCTTAACTACTGGAGTACCAGGCAAGTCCAGAAGGGAGCCATTTTAAAATTCCTGTCTATAGTACTTCTGTAACACTAATCTAAATCATATTCATTTTTCAATTCACAGTGATATGATCACCACACCCAGGCCATCTCCAATTACCCCAGCGTCCTTGATCTTTATGGATTAACCTGTGTACTTAGTCACCTGGAGACTTGCATTATGATTACAAGTTTCCTGCCTTTTTCTTGTGATCTCCTTAAAGATCTTTGCCATTCCCTAAATCATGGTTTTAAATTCAGGTACCTGGTTCCTATCATGGTTTTAAATTCAGGTACCTGTTTCCAGGGCTCCCTCCTTTAAAAAAAAAATTGTGAAACGTCTCTTTTGGTAGTTTACAACTCAGTGCTGAGGCTGCAGTAGGTGCTCAAAGTCGTCTTAGTTTGAACTTGCTCTGAAAAGACTAGGTGAGATTCTTTAACACTACATTTCCTTTCCTTATCAGCGCTCCTGGTGGCTCAGAGCGTCTGCCTGCAATGTGGGAGACTCGGGTTCGATCCCTGGCTTGGGAAGGATCCCCTGGAGAAGGAAATGGCAACCCACTCCAGTACTCTTGCCTGGAAAATCCCATGGATGGAGAAGCCTGATAGGGTACAGTCCATGGGGTCGCAAAGAGTTGGACATGACTGAGCGACTTCACTTCTTCCTTAACTTGCTTTTAGTGTCCTTGGAAAAAGACAAACAAAAAACTTAATGAATATTTGGGGTTTCCTTATCCTAGCTCTCAGTTCTATGGACTAGAAGGGAATAAAGAGGCAGTCAAGATCCTGAAAAGAGACAAGATTGGAAGCTAGAGGTAAAGAACCAGCCTGCCAATGCAGGAGCCTTAAGAGATGCGATTTAATCCTTGAGTCTGGAAGATCCCCTGGAGAAGGGAATGGCAACCCACTCCAGTATTCTTGCCTGGAGAATCCCATGGACAGAGGAGCCTGGCTGACTACAGTCCATAGGGTCACACAGAGCCGAACAAGCCTGAAGTGACTTAGCACTCACAGCGCTGCAAGCATGCTACCTTTTCCTAATGACCAAAATTCTTCGGGTCTCTTCTCAATTTGCAGTGCTAATTGATCATCTGAGGTATCACCAGAGCCATCTAATCTGCTTAATTTTGCTAAGTTTCTCTTCCTTTCCATCCATAAATCTCATTTCTAGTTTTATGCCAAGGACGATGCCCTGTGTCTGCACTAACTAAAAGAGTAATGCAAAGTTAGAAAGTAACTAATGATCCAGATTCCTGGGAGAACTTTTAAAAACAGCCCTAAAGATTGAATTTCTGTTCCTCATACTCTGACTCTATTGCAAAAACCCTGCCCCCGACAAATGTCTTCTCCACTGGAACTTATTTCTCTGGTGATTTGCTTGAATAATCTTTTCTGATGATTGAAAAATAGCAACAGACATCAGAGCATCTTTCAAGGAGGGGATGTGGAAGCTGGAGGTGAGAAGAGTAGAATAAAGAAACATGCAGTGGAGCATCCACAAAAGTGGTCCAAGGAGAGGGTGGGACGAATTGAGAGAGCAGCGCTGAAACAGACATTACCATATGTAAAATGGGCTTCCCAGGTGGCGCTAGTGGTAAGGAACCTGCCTGGAGGACCCCAGGGATGGGGGAGCCTGGTGGGCTGCCGTCTATGGGGTTACACAGAGTCAGACACGACTGAAGTGACTTAGCAGCAGTAGCAGCAGCAGCCAATGCAGGAGAGGTGGGAGACGGGTTTGATCCCTAGGTTGGGACGATCCCCTGGAGAAGGAAATGGCCACCCACTCCAGTATTCTTGCCTGGAGAATTCCATGGGCAGAGGAGCCTGGCGGGCTACAGTCCATGGGGCCACAAAGAGTCGGAAGCGACTTAGCATGCATGCACCCACATATATCAAATAGACAGCCAGTGGGAATTTGCTGTATGACTCGGGGAGCTCAAACCCGTGCTCTGTGACAACCTGGAGGGGTCGGATAGAGTGGGAGGTTTAAGGGGAAGGGGACATATGTATACCTATCACTGATTCCTGTTGATGTATGGCAGAAACCAACGTAATATTATAAAGCCATTATCCTTCAATTAAAATTAAATAATTAAAAAAAAAAAGTGGTCCATAAAGATCGAGAACATACAACCTATTCAGCGTCCTTTCTCCCTCTCTGTCCTCTTTCTTTCTCTGCCTCTCGACAAAAGCCTAAACAGTTAAAAATGGAGACACCCTATGCCACTTAATAGCATCTCTGTTGATCTTCCTCCTGTAGGTGTAAGTACGGAGAGCAACAGCACCTTTTGTCACCAGCTGTGGATGGGGAGTGGCGGCCTCAGGGGATCTGAGCCTAAAAAATCCACCACTGAGAAAAGGCAATAACAGAAGTCTGTTGCTGTCTAACCTGCCATATAAATGAAACAATCAAGCAAGACAACAAAGGAACCTCCAGTCACCACCAGAGGCAAAAGCAGGTGGTGTAATATATCCTGGCTTCAGGGACTATTTTTAGTTTCCTCCCATCCCCCCCCTTCAAAAACAACAACAACAACAACAACAACTCTAATTTAGATTATCTGGGGGAAAAACACTAAATAATTCAAGAGAGTCAGAGAGAGAGGGGGTGGTGAGTAGCAGAGAGACAGAGAAGGCACACACCTGAATGAAATGAAAAACACACGGAAACCTTGAAATGTCTGAATCAAAATGCTCATAATCAGTGGAGATGGGAGATTGTTGAAGAAACAAGGGAGAGGAGACCAGCAGAGTTTTGTTCTCTGTTATTTAGTTCTAGCTCACATATCCATACTCTAAATACAATCCACTCAGAGGAAGCACTATCACAAAGGGAAGGAAGAGAAATGATTATTAATCCTAATCTTTTTTATCAGCTGACTGTAGCCTCCGTCTGGGCTCACGCCTGCACTCCTTGGACCAGCAGATCCAAAACTATCTCCTAGAACTTCTATGGGAACAGTTTATGCCAATGTTCCTCAATTACTCTTTATCAAAGCATATAGTTTTTCCAGCTTTATTGAGATAGAGTTGGCCTGCAGCACTGGATAAGTTTAAAGTTCACAGTGTAATGATTTGACTTATATCCATCACAAAATGATGATCACAAGTGAACATCCATATGCTCATATAGATACAAAATTAAATAAATAGAAAAAAAAATGTTTCTCATGGTGAGAACTCAGGATTTGTTCTCTTAACAACTTTCATATATAACATACAGCAGGGTTATCTATAGTCATTATGTTGTACATTACATCCTTAGTACTTCCTTATCTTATCATCAAATATTTGTACCTTTTGACCACCTTCATCCTATTTTTCCTCCCTCACCTCCTGCTTCTGGTAACCACAAGTCAATCTTATTTTATATGAGTTTTGCTCTTGTTAGAGGCCACATGTAAGTAAGATCATACAATATTTCTATTTTTCTGTCTGATTAAATTTCACTTAATATCCACTACATTCATCCATGTTGTGGCAGATTTCAGAATTTCTTCCTTCCTTAATGCTGAACAGTATTCCCTTGTATATATGCCATCTCCTTGTAGTCCACATCTTTATTTATTCGTCTTTTGATGGACATTTTGGTTGTTTCCATTTCTTGCTATTGTAAATAGTGCTGCTATGAACAGAGGGGTGTGGATAACTCTTTGACATAGTGTTTCCATTTTCTTCAATATATTCCCAGAAGCAGAACTGCTGCATCATACAGTTCTATTTTTAGTTTCTTGAGGAAACTCCATACTGGTTTCCAGAGTGGTTGTGCAGTTTGTACTCCCACCAACCATGCTAAAGGGTTCCCTTTTCTCCACATTCTCACCAGCACTGGATACCGCTTCTCTTTTTGATGATGCTCATTCTAACACACGTGAGGTGATATCTCA
Organism: Bubalus bubalis; assembly: GCF_019923935.1. Taxonomy (NCBI): domain Eukaryota; kingdom Metazoa; phylum Chordata; class Mammalia; order Artiodactyla; family Bovidae; genus Bubalus; species Bubalus bubalis. The sequence goes on from NC_059158.1 coordinate 28,139,807, forward strand.
TTGTAGTTTGATTTGCATCCAAAGCACATGTTTTTAATAACAATACTCGATCCAGCACTCTGGTTTTGGTGAGCAAGGCTATTAAGGGAATTCTCAATGAACCTGTGCAGTTCTTTGGACTTAAGAAAGAACTGCATGCTTTAAACACAAATCCACGGAATTTCATATGTAAAATTAGCTTAGAGAACTCTGGCAATGATCTTACTGCTGTAATTAACATCTGAATTTAACCGGATTTTTCTCAGAATCCCCTCATTATGTCTCATTTATTGAAAAATGGATCCACCTAAGGATTGAGTCCTGACTATATAGCCCACTTACCTTCTCTCTTGACAAGGTAGTCTGTTCTGATAAGAATTTGTAGAATTTTGTCCCATCTAGTCAAACCTTAAACATTTTAAGGTATTGGATCCCCTTTCACCAGTCTCTCCCAAATGTTTATTAATGGTTTAATTACTGATACTCCCCTGAGAGGTGTATTTACATTAAGAGGTGGATGCATAAAGGTAGAATTTCAGACACCAAGGCAGACCAGTGTAAATAGAATGGAGTACAATAGTGCAGTGTTGGGCTCAACACGGGACAGAAGGAGGACGTTGAGGAAAGGGAAGAGAGCTTCCAGAGTGTAGAGAAGAGTTTGATAGTAAAAGAGTGAAGCAAAACACAATTCCCTGGGTGGAAAATTCTCCTAGGACTAGCCTTGATCATCATCATCGTCACTTTCCTATCAGCCGTACTCCAATGTCAGGACATTTATGAAGTAGGAGGATTCTACCATCTTTTAAGACCACAGTCTTTAACCTGATGGCCAGGAGTACAGAAGAAGTACATGAGGAACTTGGAGGGGGCTGCCTAAATCCCCCAAAACAGAAGCCCTGTAGCTGGATGAGGCTGGGATGCAACTGTGTGTAGCAAAGAGAGTGAGAAGTCAGAAGTAGTCAGCTCTCTGGAAAATCACGACCCAGGCAGACATCAAAAACTCCCTCCAAGGAGACTGGACAGAAGACTCTGGGAAGGAGGACTGTGATTGAAAGTAGATGTAAGCAGCTGGAAGCCATGGCTGGAATAAAAGGTGACCCTGGAGCCATGACTGGAGTGGGGATTTCCTGGCCACAGAAGGATTTGACAGGACCTTTGTGGTCTCCTATGTAGCCAAGAAGGGATCACTTAAAGTCAAAGATCTGGCTTAGTGACTGAAAGCAAAAACTTCCATGCAGAAAGAAGACTGATGGCATTAAACATAGGCATAGAGAGCTCTTTTTGGAGATCTTAGGTAAAACATTTGAATGCATTTCCATAATTTTGTTGTGTTGCATAAAACCATGTTCTTATCAACATGGTGGTGTGGTGGTGGTGGTGGTGGTTTAGTCACTAAGCTGTGACCAACTCTTGCGACTCCATTGACTGCAGCCTGCCGGGCTCCTCTGTCTGTGGGATTTCCCAGGCAAGAATACTGGACTGAGTTGCCATTTCTTTCTCCAGGGGATCTTCCTGACCCAGAGACTGAACCCATTCTCCTGCATTGCAGGTGGATTCTTTATTGCTGACCCACCAGGGAAGCCGTCTTATCAACATGATTTGGTTTATTTAAGACCATGGCACAATGACTTACTTATATAATATGTAGAATTAGCCTCCACGCACAGTGTCAATTCTGTCCCTGCAGGTGGCCTGTCATTGGAAGTAAGATTCTACTCTATGTTTGCTCTGATTTATGGCAAATAATCATTTGCTTGCAGTTTATCCTTCAAATGCTTATTTTTCTGGAATTATATAAAATCTATCCATTTATCATCTCAGAGTTGCTTTTCCCTAAGCCTGCCTCTTAGTCTAAGTTTTTGTATCTCTGGATCTCTATTTATCTGTCTGTTTTTCTTTTTTTTTCTGAAATATCAATCATGTGCCCAATGTCTCTGTGTTTCCCTTACAAAGGATGTATATAAAATCCCCAGATATAAAGTTACCCACACTTAGCAATAATCATACCTGATATTTACAGAGGTTACAAACATTTATGAACAAGTAGTGATCCAGCTGACATTTATGTCATGTTTAGGGTAGCCATACACATTAATTCTTTCACTCCTCATGACAGCCCAATCACAGTAGTAGGTAGGTTCTATTACAAATGAGGAAGCTGAGTTAAATATGGTCAACCCAACAATTGGCAATGCTGGGACTTGAACCCCAGCAATCTGCTTTAAGCCCACGCTGTTAACCTTTACATTACACTGCTGGCCCCTTTATGAAAAGCATGTGTTCAAAAATAGTGCCTTGGGGAATAAGACCTTAGGCATAGCTTTAATACTGTATAGCTCATAAAGTTCTTTTATATACACTATTTCATTTTGTCTCTGCATCAAGGAAAATGGGTATTTATTAGAGAAAAGTCTTTATTTCCAGGATTCTGCAGAACTAAAGCTTGGATTTGGTTCTTCTGATCTGAATTGAGTGGCTTTCCCACTTCTACTGTTCCAACTATAGCATCCGCATTTTCTTGGTGGGATCCAGAAGGCTAGGCAGGCAGAATGGATGGCCTGTGTGGGTGAAATGAAGGACGCAGAGGGAGAGAGTGGTGATGAGAAGAGATTTGATGGAGGGCTAGCTCCAAGTCCAAAAAAAGAGCTCTGAGTGTAGAAATTCTTTTTGCTTTTGAAGTGACCCCTTGTCTTATAAAACATTCTTGTAGTCAAAGATATAGAAGAGCTCAGTGATTTTCAAATGTTAATATGCTCAGGAATCCCTTGAGGATCTTATTAGAAGGAAAGCTCTGACTTAGAAGGCTGGAGTGAGGTCTGAGATTCCGCATTTCTAACGCCCTGGGGCCTGCTTCTCCTGCCCCAAGTTCTCAACATTCCAAGACCATTTTTGAATCCCCACCAACCTGGCTTCTTATTTAGTTCAGAGTCCACTTGCCCATCTTCCTCTGATAGAAATCTGCTAGACTAAGGGGCTTAATTCTGAAACCCCAATTATGGAAACAAGCCTACCACTTTTATGCAGGTGTGACGTCTGCATCCCATGGCTACTATTCTCAGACAGCCTGAGAAAGAACCGAGATCTTTCTATGAGTTAATGAGGCAAGGGCATTCCCTGACATGACACTCCCCTGCCCCCATCAAAGTACAAAGAAGGTTCTAGAAGGCTTTTGGGTTTTGATTTTTTTTTTTTTTTTAACATGCGTTCAGGATACCACTTGCCCACAGCGACCTACATTTAGGGAGTGAAGTAAGTCAGGAATGGACCCCCACCCCCAGTGCAAGCCGTTCCTTGCCACTGTGAGCCCAGGGCTTCACTCACAGATCACGCAGGCTGAGCGGCTCTCCTAGGGTGCTCGCCCCACTTGGACACAAGCCCTCTGAAATGACATTAGCTATGGTTAATGGTCTGTAAATGTGTCGGATGATGCCATCTAGTGCCACTGGTGCCATTCTCCTCGTGAAGTCACACTGGCTGCACCACAGCAAGCCGGAATATAATTAGTGCTAATTTGGTTCCTCACCGCACAGTGATCGCGGTTTCCATTCTGCGCTGACCTGGGAGACATTTGTTTGTTTTTAACGTGAGGAGGGGTTTGGGCAAGAATTTTAGGGTGGGGGCATTGCCATTTGCCTCTGTTTTTGGCTGACGTCTTAGAGGCGCTGGATCAGTGTATGTGAATGGAATGTGTGCAATTTGCTATTTTTATTTTGCTTTCATTTTAAATTTTATGGCATCATATAGGTTTAGAAAGAACCCCAGAGGGACAAATATTCTATGGCCTTCTTTCTGCCCGCTTAGGCAAGGTAGCTCCAGAAATTTTCCAACTAGATTAATATCCATTGGTTTTGCAAACTAGTTTGAAAAGCCTTCAAGGCAATTAATATGCAACAACACTCTCTAACAGGGCACCTAATAGTAGTATCTTTAACTTGATGTACAATTCTGGGGCAGTAAGACCCATGTCACATCTTTTCTTAAATTAACAATCATATTGTTCGGCTGCCTGGTTTCTTTAGAGTTGGACTGGTTTCTTTCAGGTTCAGATGCTCTTGCTTCAAAATAATTTTGTAAGTATTCTAACATATATAAAAAGTTCTCATGTAGTTCTGTGAGTTATAATGACTGAAGTTAGGAAGCTGATCTAAAAGTACAGCCTGCATTTTTGCTGTGACCTGGTTAGCTCTTTTCTTCTGATTCATGTCTCAGGAGAAGTAAAGACTATCCAGGCCAATCTGATTTCTTCTACCTAGTGGTAGGGCTACCTGGTAATGAGCCATACCTGGGTCTTCCACACATTAGCATGCCTAATTTTGCTTGTGTAAATTTCCCAGAACTGTATGTCTATTTGTTCAAAGACTTACAGTGGGAAACTTTGGCTTCATTTGGTGGGATACTGATCTCTGGGGACCAGTGATGATGTGGGGCAAGGAGTAGTGACTTTATTTGGAAAGCCAGCAGACTGAGAAGGTGGTGGACAACTGTCCCAAAGAATCATCTTACCCAAGTTAGAGTTCAGACTTCTTTTATACTAAAGGGGAGGGGAGTGTGGTTGGTGTCTGCAAACTTCTTAGTGCTGGAATTCTTTGTTCTTGGAGCTGTTCATATAAGTCTGGTTACAAAGTTCCTATAAACTCCAAGAAAATTGTTATTTTCTATTCTTCACATTTTAAAAAAGTTTATATATTTTTAATTGAAAGATAATTGCTTTCTAACATTATGTTGGTTTCTGCCATATATCAACATGAATCTGTTCTGCAACTTTTTAATGGCAAAGTGTTACATCTTTAAAGGTCAGAGCCTTGAGAATGGGCCCTCCTGTTGGCTTCCCACGGGGCACTGGTGGTAAAGAACCTGCCGGCCAATGCAGGAGACATTAGAGATACAGATTCAGTCCCTGGATGGGGAAGATCCCCTGAAGGAGAGCATGGAAACCCACTCCAGTATTCATGCCTGGAGAATCCCATGGACACAGAAGCCTCATAGGCTACAGTCCATGGGGCCACACAGAATTGGACACAACTGAAGCACCTTAGCGTGCATGCTTGTGTGTTTCGGGCTACACACAACATTCTTTTACAAAAGGTGCAGAGCCACCGTAACTAAGCACAGGCTACAGAGCACAAGGAATAGAGCCAGTACCGAGTTAGGTTTGTGCTTCTCTGTTACAAGTGTGATAGGCTGTTCCAATATTGTGGAGGGGTTGTTTTTGAGGGGCCTTTACAAACTGCACAATGAATGCATATCCAAGGTAGTTGATAGTGATCCCGGTCTTTCCCTATGCTCACCTTCTTCTTCTCCTTCTAGGGTCCCTCCAGCATCTTTACCAGGATCCTTTCTATTTCTTCTTCAAAGCTTAGGAAAGGTTCCCTGCATTCCCCACCACTATCCAGTGTACTGAGTGACCCTCTAAGGCATTTCCCTGTATGTAACCTCCCAAAGGGCTTCCCAGATGGCGCTAGTGGTAAAGAACCTGCCTGCCAATGTAGGAGGCAAAGAGACGTAGGTTTGATCCCTGGGTCGGGAAGATCCCCTGGATAAGGGCATGGCAAACCATTCCAGTATTCTTGCTTGGAGAATCCCATGGACAGGGGAGCCTGGCAGGCTACAGTGCATAGGGTCACAAAGAGCTGGACACTCTGAAAGGACTTAGCATGCACATACACAAACTCTCAAATAAGCACTTAGCTCATGGCCTCCTAATTATGTATTTGCCCCACTGGACTTCTGAAAAATAAAAGATTTGCCTTTTATCTCTGCATCTCCAATGTCCAGCCTGGCCTGAAGTTTCTCATGAATGTTTGTTAAGTTCAAGGGCTCTGCCTTGAACTGAGCTTGCCCTCTCTTGACTCCCCAGGTGGCTCCAGGTAGGCTAATATTATTCACACATCCTCAATGGATCTAAGTGCTTTGCTTGTGGGCCTCTGACACGGGGCTACCCAGGAAGGAGAGTGGGGTCGGGAACTTGTGGAGGCTCAAGCATTAGAACTGTTTTATCCATACAAAAGAATATTTTTTGTTTAGTTTTGTTTGGCTTGTTTCTGAGTGATATAGGCTGGATCTTCCACCCAAAGCAATATATCACCAGAGCATCCAGGGAGGCCCTGGGCCAATTAGAACCCTGGAACTTGTTTATCAGCCAGTCAACCACCGTTAGTGGAACCCACTGGGTGCCAGGGTGCTGTGCGCGGCGTGCAGCAGCAGTTATATTGGAGTTAGGCTGAATTAGTTTCATTTTCACAAACATATAAAGTCCCTAAGAATCCTCACAAACTGTTAATTTGACTCTTGTTTTACGAGTGGACTCATGGGGCAAACAGATGTAAACTACACTGGACTCTAAAGAAAAAAAATAATAACAAAGTGATTATGAATTTAGCACAAATACTTCTGCAGAGGGTGCCTGGGGTGCTCTTGTAAACTCACTCTCAGAAGGCAGCCTTCAAACACTGCCACCTATCAAGTATTAACCAGGTTACTTTAGAAACAGGGATCTCAGTTACCATTTTAACTAATATAATATTGGGGATTCCCAGCTCCCCAGTACTATAAAAAGAACCTAGAATCCCAGGAGAACAATAACAAACTTTAGAGTAAAATGTTGCCTCCTATAGTGATCCAGGATGCAAGCTGGGGGCTCTTTGCAGGCACCCTATATTCTGTACGCTCACATACAGTCACAGCTCCTCTGCCTCAGTGATTCAGCTTTTCTAGATGTCATGGGAAAGCCAGGGAGTCGAGTCCTTGTGTTTAAATGTTGACTTGTATTTTTCCACTTATTTCCAACCAGTTACTGACTCTAAGGGCTTTTCGGATGGCTCAGAGGTAAAGAATCTGCCTGCCAATGTAAGACAGCAAGAGATGTAGGTTTGATCCCTGGGTTGGGAAGGTCCTCTGGAGAAGAAAATGGCAACCCACTCAAGTATTCTTGCCTGAAAAATTCCATGAACAGAGGAGCCTGGCAGGTTACAGTCCATGGGGTCACAAAGACTCAGACATGACTGAATGAGTACAGCAAAGCACTGACTCTAAAGAAGGAGGAAATATAATGTCATCCTATAGAAGGTGTCATGTCCACCAGACTGATAATTCAAAACCTTCCTCCAGAGTTGCTGGCTTTTGGCTTCTTCCTTAGACAATCTTTTGTCTTAGAACTTTGACAAAAATTATTATGTATAATATACTCCGTCTCTTCCCCCATTTGTATCTGCCCATGGTGGGTCTTGGGATAAAGAATTTGGAAGATTGTGAACTCATGTATATCTATGCCACTCCCTTTCTCCTCCCTCTGAACTGCCATCAGCCCCTCCGATTGCCATGGGTGAAAAGTTCCAAGAGGATATTCTGAGTTCATTTGCCAAATGATGGAAAAGAGAGCCCACTCATGGCTAAGAAAATCAACAAAGTGATCATTATCGGATGTAAGGCATACAATGTTCATGACTGACTGGTGATGCAAGCTTCAGAAAAAGTGTCAGAAAAGTTTAATTTTGTTCAACATGTATTAGACTCCTGGATATATAAAGATGGCCCCGCCCCTGGGGACATAATGCCTACTGTAGTATAGAAAAACATCATCTGCCCAGTTAACACTGACTTTGAGGATTCTGATCTCTGCTCTGATAATGGTATTCTCCATGACCTTCAGTTTTTCCCTAAACACATGTAGCTGTTTGTCAAAAACAAACTAAAGAAACTCACTGTGCCATCCTGGACACAATTAGATGTACTGCAGTTCAGTTCAGTCGCTCAGTTGTGTCCAACTCTTTGCGACCCCATGAGCTGCAGCACGTCAGGCCTCCCTGTCCCTCACCAACTCCTGGAGTTTACCCAAACTCATGTCCATTGAGTTGATGATGCCACTCAACCATCTCATCCTCTGTTGTCCCCTTCTCCTCCTGCCCTCAATCTTTCCCAGCATCAGGGTCTTTTCAAACAAGTCAGCTCTCTTTAGTTTCTCTGTAAGAGGTAGTGTTTAGTAGTAAATGTTTCAAATTCTTATTTTATTTGGACATGACTTAGCTATTCAATAGACTTCCAACACTTAGTTTAGCACAACCCTTAGAAGTTCAAGTTACCCCAATCTGGATAGACTATTTTAGACAGACATTCCTAAAGCATAACTATTCTTAATAGAGTTTATCTAAAGGCTCATATGCAAGGAGATCCAACCAGTCCATTCTAAAGGAGATCAGTCCTGGGTGTTCATTGGAAGGACTGATGCTGAGGCTGAAACTCCAATACTTTGGCCACCTCATGCGAAGAGTTGACTCATTGGAAAAGACTCTGATGCTGGGAGGGATTGGGGTAGAGGGCAAAGGGGACGACAGAGGATGAGATGGCTGGATGGCATCACCGACTTGATGGACATGAGTTTGAGTAAACTCCGGGAGTTAGTGATGGACAGGGAGGCCTGGCGTGCTGCGATTCATGGGGTTGCAAAGAGTTAGACACAACTGAGCAATTGAACTGAACTGAACTGAAAGGCTCATATCTCATTTACATTTTTTAAAAGTTTCTTCACTCAGCAAGGTAATTTCCTTGCTGACAAACAAATATAATATTTAACTTACATTAAACCTAGGTACAATGAAAATATTCTGCTTAACGTTAATTATTCTTAGACACGTCTACATTATTTAGATCAATAAATAAACATTAATATCAGGTATGTAATACTGATTATTTCCCAGTACATGAGAACCTGAAATTCATTTAGGTTACTTTCTCTTGTATTTAGAATTATTTGATTTGTAAGCACTTACTTTTTTTTTTTAAGGCCAATTAGATTAGAGCTCATTTACAAAGTGATCTTAGCAATCAGCAATATTATCAAAAAAACAAAGACACACACTGATATATACATATGTCCAAATAGACACAAGAGATCCTATAGCTTTGCTTTCCAAACTTAGTTATGAATAAAAAAATGGTTGGAGTAAGATTTTAAAAGGCTTTGTTCCCCTTTTTGTTCCTTTTGGTTTCAGGAAATAGATACGGTCTAGATAAGTGATCCAGAGAGCTCTGGTCTAAAGGTATAGGAGGAGTTATTTCCTCAGGGCAAAAATTCTTAAAGAGATAATTTTTTTCTTCAAGCTTCCTCTGGAGTCTAAAGAATATTGTGACCACATTGTCAAAAACTGTATTTTTTGATAGATGTACTTAGAAGTCTCTCAACTCCTGGGGATGGTGGCTTCAGTTAAGAAGTGGCAGACTCATCTCTCTCTCCATGGGCAGTCATTTTTGCAGTTCTGCCTGGGATGGAGTCTCAGGAGGCAGCCAGAGTTTGAGGTGAACAAGTGTAGCTGTGGGGAGGCAATTTCAAGGGCTTTACAGATGGCAGATCCCTTGGAACCAGTGGAGGTTAAAAATCCTTGAAGGAGACTTCTGATACTAAGAATCAGGTATCTATGGGTGAAGTGTTAGTCGCTCAGTTGTGTCTGACTCTGCAACCCCATGGACTGTAGCCTGCCAGGCTTCTCCGTCCATGGAATTTTCCAGGCAAGAACACTGGAGTGGGTTTCCATTTCCTATTCCAGAGGATCTTTGACCCACATCTCTTTCATTCTCCTGCATGGGCAGGCAGATTCTTTACCACTGGTGGACCTTCCAAAAACAGTGGGCTGGTGGTTTCTCTCAGTCAAATCCAAGTGGTAACAAAAGAGATAAGACTACCAAGGCTCCATTTTAATCCCTGGGCTGGCATGTCCTGGAGAATGTGTGTGACATTAAAAAAGATTCAGTGAGTGGAGCCCCAAAGTCCCTTGCAGGTTTAAACATCCAATTATTTCCCTCAATGTAATAATGACTCTCTTTATCACTTCCTGGGCTTCCCTGGTGGCTTAGATGGTAAAGAGTCTGCCTGCAGTGCGGGAGACCTGGGTTCAATCCCTGGATCGGGAAGATCCCCTGGAGAAGGAAACAGCAACCCACTTCAGTATTCTTGTCTGGAAAATCCCATGGATGGAGGAGTCTGGTCAGCTACAGTCCATGGTGTTGCAAAGGCACAACTGAGTGACTTCTCTTTCTTTCTTTCTTTATCACTTCCTACTCATCTCACACCAGTATCTATCTACCTATCTATCATCTATCTCTTTATCTATCATTTATCTACTATCTCTGTCTAACTATCAACTATCTATCTATGTATCTATCAATTGGTCTTTCAGGCACCTCCTATATTTTAAGCTCTGACTGGAAGAGAATTCAGACATTATGTGATGCTAACTTCTAGTAAATACATTCTATATGGAGGGACTTAGTGCATGACTGTTTCATGGCTCTTTCTCAAAGTTTCTCTCTAATGATTCCAGGTTTTGTGACTTATGGTTCAAGATTACTACTTCCTTGGTGGCTCTGCCTAAAACCAATATTACAAACAGTCTATCCTCAGATTTACAAGAATGAACAGGGGGCTCTAGTTTTCGACAAAAGCATGAACTTCTGAAGCTAGCCTACTCACTTTCCCTAAGTTGCTTGACCTGTACCTGCCTTCATAATTTCTTGAGCTTTCATTTTCTTATCTATGAATAATAGATAACAATGGAGAAATGACATCAATCTCATAATATTGAAGCTCTATGTAAAGGACATACCACAATGCCTAGCCCCTGGTAGTCCGCCTGTAACTATAAGGTCACTTTCATCCCATAGAGTGCAAGTTAAAATGTACACTGGGTATTAGTAACTTCTGTAAAAGAACAGATCATCAGGTTTTTCCTCTCTGACAGTTCCCACAGATCACAGCTCTCTGGATCTCAAGTTCACTGTCACAGCTCCATGAATGTGGAGTACTCTCAGGACTTATTTTGTGAATGAGTAGATGAATAAAATATAAAACAGGCTGCAATATTAAAAACTGCGAGTTAGAGACAAAGTAAAATCAGCAGTTCCTAACATGGACTTGCCATACTGTAAGACTTTTTTTTTAACTTTCAAGAAGTTAAACACCACCACCATCCCCAAACCCCACAACATGATTAAGAAGAGTGAGCTTTCTGGCTGAATACCTGGCATCTCACCACAATAAACCATAAAATGCTAGGAGGGCAGAGGCCTTGGAGTGTCGCCTGGGATGGGCAGGTGTTGAGGCTTTTGGGATGTGTGGTAAATATTTAAGGCACAGAAGTGATGATGCTCTTGTTGCCTGTATCACCTGAGATAACCATTCAGCTTCTGCAAGAACATGGCTCATTCCCAGGGAAGAGCTTACGAGGCCAGTTAACCTGATTCCCTATGTCATTCTTCTCCCTGGGAGGGATTGCTTCTTTCTGGGACCACTTTCCAGGGCAAGATACTGAGACCCTGGGGACCTAATGGTATCTAAAGTCACACCCTAAGTTAGTGATAGCCTGGCCAGCAGGCTCAGCAGAAGGGTATGAGCTCCATAAAAATTTCCCATACTGCATGGTGATTTCTATTCAAGCATTTGCATGTAGGCCGTCATGGTGAGTATTCAGTGCACTCCCAGCAATGAAGAAATATTAAATAGAAGCCATTTAACATAGTAATTCGGAGAAGGCAATGGCACCCCACTCCAGTACTCTTGCCTGGCAAATCCCATGGATGGAGAAGCCTGGTAGGCTGCAGTCCATGGGGTCGCTAGGAGTCGGCCACGACTGAGCACCTTCACTTTCACTTTTCACTTTCATGCATTGGAGAAAGAAATGGCAACCCACTCCAGTGTTCTTGCCTGGAGAATCCCAGGGACGGGGGAGCCTGGTGGGCTGCTGTCTATGGGGTCATACAGAGTCGGACATGACTGAAGCAACTTAGCAGCAACATAGTAATTAAGAGTGTGATGCATAGAGTAAGAGTTTTTGAACCTGCAACCAAGTATGCCATATCCTAGCTATGTGGCTTTGCATGACACTAAAGCTTCTTATGCCTCGGTTTCTTTGGTGGTAAATCAGTGTGATGAAAGTACTAACCTCATATGGTTGCTCTGATAACTAAATAAGGTGAAGCATCGGTGGTGGGGGTAGCCTGTAAAGATATCTATTATCACCTAGACCAAAGAGTGTTCTGCTCCATTTGCCACTAGATCTGTAGACCAGTGATCTGTGTTACAGAAAAACCACCCAGGACTCAAAACAAATTTGATAAACAGTACATTAAATAAATATCAGTAAGCCACAGATGAAATAAATATTAGTAGTTCCACACCAACACATTTCAGGTGCAGTTTCTAAACTCTGATAATTTCACTTGTCAGAACAGATTCCCACGTGGGTGCTTAGACATTTCATGACCAATACTGCTAATCACAGAGCTTCAGGAAAAGGTACCCCATTACTGGAATGGGGAAAGTGGGTCTGGGTAATAGCATCATTCTCATAAAAAGGGACCCCCAAATTGCCTTGTGCCAAGTGGAAATTGCCGTTAGTGAACAGCTGGGTCAAAAGTGGAAGAAAAGAGAGGGGGCCATCACGTTTTACCGTCCTCAACTGTCCCTGACTCTAGCTCAAGTCAACATCCTGACCTCCTGCTGCTGCTGCTGCTAAGTCGCTTCAGTCGTGTCCAACTCTGTGCGACCCCATAGATAGCAGCCCACCAGGCCAGCAAATCCCCATGGGATTCTCCTTGCTAATAAATACCATTTTATTACTTAAGTCAGAAAAGTATACAGCCCACCACCTCATAGGCAGTGAGCATCAACTTTATCAGTGGCAGTAACATTTTTAATATTCTATGTAGTTTACCACACAGTATAGGTCTAATGAAGATATTCCTTAATTTTAAAGGCTACCCCTAGAGAGCTGAAACCATCAGTTAAAGAAGTGCTCAAATATTCTACAAAAATATTAGCTTGGTTATGAAAATTATTATATTTGAATAATCCAGAAAAGTTCATTAAGTGGAAAACTTAAATCAGAAAGTATCTCTTCATTCAAAAAAGCTTAGTGATGGCTTATTAGATCATAATACCCAAATAATCCTCACATCTTCATGGTTGAATCTAGGCAAATATTAAGTCCTATGACTCAATGAAATAAAATGCAAATCACCCTTATCACTGATTCATTGGGGAATCTGTGTACTTGCTTTGATAGAATGGCTAAGACTACATGACGGTTTCCCTTTGGATCGCCTTTTCAAACCTGTCTATCTCATAGGCTTATTCTGAGAATCAAACAAAATAATTGAGAGGAAGGAAGATGTTTCTCCTTCAAATGACAGACTGATGCAAAGAGCTGACTCACTGGAAAATACCCTGATTCTGGGAAAGACTGAAGGCAGGAGGAGAAGGGGACAATAGAGGATGAGATGGTTGGATGGTATCACCGACTCAACAGACATGAGTTTGAGCAAATTCTGAGAGATGGTGAAAGACAGGAAAGCTTGGAGTGCTGCAGTCCATGGGGTCGCAAAGAGTCGGACACGACTGAGTGACTGAACAACTTTATTTGCAAAGTCAGTGTTCAACTGCAAAACTATACAACTAAAAGAACTACAAACCACCTTCTGGACTAATGGGGAACATTATAGGAGTTAATGGTTATAGCTTTTTATAAACTATGAAGTTTTTATTTATTTTGAGTAGGATAACAAATATCTAAGATTAAATAAATAAATAGTGAGGTCTTTATCTTTAGCCAGGATGCCCAATGATTAAATACACTACATACATTGAATGTGTTGCAACCTGAACCAAAATAAAATTCAAAATTGTCCAAAAGCAAAATCCCTCAGACCTGTTTCCTTCTCCCTGAAAGCCAGGCAGTCATCTATCTTTTTACATATTTCAATCTTCAACAGAATAGGCAGTGCCTTAAGGTCTAATTCAGGTTCTTCTGAGTACAAATGTCTCAACAGTTCTAAAGGATGAAATTTCCATTTTACAAGCGCCATTGCCACAAGGGGGTAGGGATGCTCTGTGTAACTCTTTGTCTGTGCTCTTCCTAACTAAACCTTTTCACACAAAAATTAAGATTAAAAAACCACAGATTTTTTAATAGACATTTTCTATACTATATGTATTTCTGCTATCATTTTTTTCTTGTAATTAACATCTATCCAGAGACATCAGCCAAGATGTCGAAGTCTAGCATATTTAAAATTTGTCTTTCTGTCTCATGTTCAACAGGACAGTTCTAGACGGCCAGAGAGGGTGACCCTGGGGTTGGAAGATTTGGTTACAAAGGCCACCTTTCATTAATCTGAACAGATAGCCACAGGGCAATGTGTATCCTCCACAACTGGATTTTATCACAGCAAGTTCCCTTCCACATACATAACATTAAAAAGAATGCAAAAACAACAAAATTAGTTTTCTTCTGTTCATTATGCATTTCTTGAATGAAGAAAACAAAAATGACTAGATGAAAGGAACCGACTAATCCTTTAAAGCATGCATTAAAAAAAATTTTTTTTTTCGCAACCTGTGTGTCTTTTAAGCAACATGCCTTTAAAAAAAAAAAAAAATAACTGGTTGAAACATGCAGCAGTAAGGCTATGACATCATTTCTGGATAAGGTGTCCTTCCTCAGTGCCTAGTTGTCCAGGGCATAAACCCACAGAGGTACTCTGTGTGGCGCAGAAAAACACAGCTGGGACACCCGGGGAATTCCTCCCAGGATTCACAGAACAAGTCCAGTGTTTTACCTCCCGTCTTACGGGAGCTAATAGATTCCACCTGCGGCGTGTATTAAGGCGACTACACCCCCTTTTTCTTCCGGCTCCGGAAACGCCAAACCCCTAACTCCCACCCTTTCTTTGTATTTCTTACTCTTTAGCTTGGGATACGAACCTATCTGTACCCTGGGTGCAGCTGGTTTCATTTGTTGGAGGACTTCAACGTGATGTCATGAGGAATTCAGGTCAATGTTTTTAAGAGAGGTGAAAACAAAGCTGTGTGTGCAGGACGGCTTGGATGGAGATGCAGGCGGCCGTCCTGTTTCCCTATCCCTCGGTGGTGTGCACAGCCGTTCTGGCCCCACGAGCAATCTGTCTGTAATAAGTGACAGATTCCCCCTCGTATAAAGGAAGGGCCGGAGCAGAGCAGCGCAGACCTTGTACAATAGCAAAGCAGGTGCTCCGGTCAGACCCCCTCTACCAGGAAACGCTTCTGGAATGCATGACCAATTCGGTTTCAGAACAGAATACTCTCTTTAATGGACAGAAAACACTAACCTTTTCTTTTTCCTTTTGCCTTTCCCTCCTTCCCCCACCCTCGCGACTCCCCAGTTTCAACAAGCCCCCTTTTCATTTTAACCCTTTCAAAGGAGAAGGGGCCAGGCTCCACTCCGCACACACCCATCCATCTAGATGTTGCTAACAACCTAGGAAGAGGGGAAACATTCATTAGCTTAGAGGACGGATACCCTGTGCCCAGGAGCGCTGAGGCACCGTGGGAGAGGGGAGCACTCCTCCTCCTGGGAACTGGGAAGCCCGAACTCGCCAAAACTAGAAGTCTCACTTTTTCTTTCAGATGTTCCTCTCGAACCAACTTCAGGGAGCATAGGTTTAGAGCAGGGGCTAGAGTATAGAAATGTCTGGGAATAAGAAGTACTTTGAACGGAAGACATGAACTATGAAATTTGAAATAGGCAAAATCACATTAAAATCATATAGTGTTGTGGAGATCATGGAGGATTTGAATGAAATAAAATCTCACTTTAAGGAATCTCTGAGTTGGGCCACGTCTGTACAGTACTGATTGCTTCAGATAGTAAAATAATACTTTGAGCATCATAAGGTTGAGTTTTGCACATATACGTACGCACACACACACGTATCTGTGGTGTCAAGTGGATTGTATAGTATTAATTATCCATGTTTCCCCACACACAAAGAAAATAGCTAGGACTTAGGAAAGAAACAATTATCTAGAATTTCTGTTAAATTCTGCATCTGCATACCCTGACTCCATTGACAAAGGAACAGGTAAGCAGTCTTGTGTGACTCCTTTTCCATGCAACAGTATTTGAAACGCAGTGACAGAGACTAACGTATATTAACAGTAATAAGGGTTTCCCCTCCGAGAGTTGTTGTAACTTATCTTTGAAGTTAAGCTCATTTATCATGGGGAGAATAGACCCCAAAAAGTACAGCAGCCGCGGCATCCTGCCTGAGGCAGAGTTAGAGATTTCCAATAGCTGCTGTAAAGAAACATTCTGAAAATACGTTCACTACTGCACCAATAAATCTTAAGACAGAAGAGTTTTAATTACAGAGGATAGCAAAGCTCAGATTTTTCAAATGAACCCAAAACTATGACTTGAGAGAGAGCTTTCGCCCATGTGGCCCAACCTTTGATAGATCTATGTTTTCTTCACCTGGGAAAAAGAATCTGCTTTATAAACCTGAATCCTGGAGAATATCTTCATTTGTAACATAGTAGCAGGAGTAACAATGGAAGTGAAATAGAGTAAACCAATATATATGCATATATGAGGAGCCAAGGATATGTTAGATGCATTGTCAGTTCTTTGGGGGCATATTGCAGATCGCCATGAATGTGTATGTACCTTACACATATATATGGATTCATGCCTCTACATGGCTTAATACTCAATAGTCTGTTTTTAAGGAAAGAAAAAAATATTAGTCTCATTTGCAGCCCTGTACCAAAACTGAACTCTTATTTCTTGAAGGAAAAAAAAAAACAAACTTAAGGCTAATGAAATTAGGGATTGTTTAAATCAGAGACAATTTAAATGCACACATTTCTTTTCCTGGAATCTTCAATTGTATTCAACGTTCGCAGTACAACGCCTGCCTGTAGGATAAATAATTTAATGGGTTTTGTGATTTGGTACGAAAGCATAACAAAATCTTACAGCTGTAGCCTCATTTTTCTCCCCACTCAAACTGTTCCCTTCTTAAACTGCATATTTTGTACAGTTTTTTTTTTTGTTTTTTTTTTTTAAGAACAGAAAGTAGGTTCTACATCTTTGAGAACCAATTTCAGACATAATAGGTAATTGCAGATAATTACAGGAGTTTCAGAAACTGAAACAAAAAACAAAATCTCTCCTCACTCCAACCCTCCTTTCTTTTTAAAGATTGAAATTAAATCACCATCTGATTCTATTCAACTTTGTCTGCCCTTTATTACAACAAATGATATATGCTGAGAATAACCCAAAGTGAAAACTAAATGCTAAATGCTTCTGTTTACTAGTCATTCAGTATTCATCTGGCATTTTGATTACACAAGCATGATGGCATGTTTTTATACATTTCCTTCAACTTTACATTTTATCACTTGAGCCATGCTATGAGGGAATGTGGTCAGATTAAGGCTTTGATATCTTGTGAGGTGCATTTTGAATTATCTTGCTATTTTCCATGTCCATACTCTTCAAAGTAGTTTCTGATATTCATGAACAGTGACATCAGAATGAGACCAAAGACCAAGAGAACATCCAGCTTCCATGACCCAAGAAAGAGGATATCTTAACTTTCAAGAGAGGAAAGCATATTAAATGAGTGAGCACTGTCCTTCCTCATCTTTTTATATTTCCTTGGGATTATTGTGATAGCAGTGGGGTTGGGACCTTAGGCAGTGGTAAGGTCTTACTCCAGGGCTTTTGTGGGAGCAAGTTTCACAGCCAGAAATCAGTCCTTCTGGATTTGCTGCCTTGATGGCAAGTTGACACTGACCCTTGCTCTCTGCTCCTCCCCCTGACAGAAGGTTGTGGATCTGAGACTGGAAGAGGGTTTTTAGAACTTCCTATCATCTTCCTACCTTTCCAACTTAAAAATAAATGCTTCTCACTCAATGGGTATTAATTGGCCAGAATGTCCTTTAGTGTATGCTCTGGCTTATGAGGGCCGCCAAGCAGCTTACAAATCAGTTGCTGCTCAGAGTCCAGGAGGAAGAAGGAAGAGTGGGGTTCAGAACCCAGAAAATGAGCTGATTTTTATTTACAGAGTGCAACTTTTATGCCTGGTATTAACATTTTTTTTTCTCCTGTGACACTAAAATATCACTCATGGGCACAAAAATGAATAAAGCACAAATCATAAGTGTGTAGATATGGCTTTCTTAAACTGCAGGCTTAAAAATCAAAGTAAATGTGTGAAGTAAATGTACAGAAAGCATATTTTACTAGGGAGTTCAAGTGGTTCTGTCTCCAGCCAATCTAGGGAGCACTGGGGATATTGGCAATTCAGTGTGCATCTCTTTAAGCAGAGTAGGAAGTGAGAAAGTAGCTCTGTATGGTTGATTGGGCAGACAACGTTTGGAAAGTCTAATCCCCATCAATTAGTAAATAATTTTGCAACTTCAACAAACTCTACCAGCAAAACAAAACAAAACATAAATAGTTAAGGGGTCAGTATTTCCAGAGCAAACAGCATCTGATTTCAGGATGCAGGTAAGAAAAGGGTAAGTGTCTTTACTCCCATTTTGCAGATCTGCACAATGACAGTGCAGATGACAGCAACTCATGGAGCCAGAGCCTGGCAGGAAAATAAGGGTGAGATGGCTACCTGCAGGAGAGAAAATTATCTTTCTCTTGAATAATCTGGAGTAGCTTCCTTATATAGGGGATGCTGAAGTCTCTGAACTTGATGTTCTTCAACTGCAAAATGGGAGCAATAATAAAAATAATGAGCCTATAGGGAGGCAGGGCCTGGACCACATGAGGCCTTTACAATGCGTCATGTGCTTTGTTTTGATTTTGGGTTCACCTTTATTCTGCAACTCTGTGAGGTGTTTTGCAACTCTGTGAGAAGTTCAGGCTTCCCTGGTGGTTCAGATGGTAAAGAATCTGCCTGCAATGCAGGAGATCAGGGTTTGGTCCCTGGGTCAGGAAGATCCCCTGGAGAAGGGAATGGCAACCCACTCTAGTATTCCTCCCTAGAGAATTCCATGAACAGAGGAGCCTGACGGGCTACAGTCCATGGGGTCACAAAGAGTCAGACATGACTGAGTTGACTAATACTATGTGAGCTGTTCATTGTTAACTTAAGCCTTCCAGAGTGCTCCTCACTTGATGCTCCAGAGTATTTGATAAGTGACTGAATGAATAGGGATTTAGCTTGAGGTCCCAACCCATTTTTATATCTATGATCTTGTGGCAGTCAATTTAAGACAGTAGATGTGTGTGTGTGCCTGAGTGCCAAGTCACTTCAGTTGTGTCTGACTCTTTGCAACCTCATGAACTGTAGTCCACCAGGCTCCTTTGTTCATGGGATTGTCTAAGCAAGAATACCGGAGTGGGTTGTCATTTCCTTCTCCAGTGGATCTTCCCAAACCAGGGATTGAACCCATGTCTTTTATGTCTCCTGCATTGGCTGGCAGGTTCTTTACCACTAGTGCCACCTGGAAAGACCTAAGAGAGTACACTTAAAATAAACTCTTCAGTTTTTCATATGATCTAACAATTGCTTCTTACCTAATTCTTCCCACAAGGCATCATACTCTATCCAAAAAATTATAAAAGTTATCGAATGTGGTAAAGTTGTCACACATTTTCCTTATATTCCACATGATGCCTTACCCAATTGAATAACTTATTAAGTACATGTTGAAATGAATTGCATAGTGAACCTATAACTTAGGACAAGATAAGTAAGCTAGCCCAAGATGGCCTAGAGCCTATTTTTGTCAAAAAAAAAAAAAAAAAGTTTAGTTAGAATATAGCCACACCCATTCATTCATGTATTGTCTATGGCTGTTTTTGAACTATACTGGTTGAGGTGAGCAGTTACAACAGAAACCAGATGGCCTGCAAATACTAAAATATTTACTATCTGGTCCTTTACAGAAAACATTTGCGAACTACTGACTTAGAGGGTTACTTATCTTCTCCACTCATGGGTGGCTCAGTGGTGAAGAATCGGCCTGCAAAGCAGGAAAAGCAGATAACAAGAGTTCGATTCCTGGGTTGGGAAGACTCCTTGGAGAAGGAAATGGCCACGCACTTCAGTATTCTTGCCTGGGAAATCCCATGAACTGAAGAGCCCGGCAGGTTACAGTCCAAGGGGTCCCAAAGGTCGGACAAGACCTAGCAACTGAGTACATGCTTGTATTAATAATAATGTGACTAACAGGAACCAGTCCATTCTAAAGGAGATCAGCCCTGGGTGTTCTTTGGAAGGAATGATGCTGAGGCTGAAACTCCAATACTTTGGCCACCTCATTCGAAGAGTTGACTCATTGGAAAAGATTCTGATGCTGGGAGGGATTGGGGGCAGGAGGAAAAGGGGACAACAGAGGATGAGATGGCTGGATGGCATTACCGACTCGATGGACGTGAGTTTGAGTGAATTCCAGGAGATGGTGATGGACAGGGAGGCCTGGCGTGCTGCGATTCATGGGGTCGCAAAGAGTCAGACACGACTGAGCGACTGAACTGAACTGAACAGGAGTTATTTCTCAGTGTTCCTGTATGATCCTAAACTAAACATAGTGTTATATGTTCCTCTGGCCTTGAGTAATAAACACCCTTTTCCCACCTTCATCAAAAAAAATATTTTTTTTTAATGTAGTTGTCTTATACTTAATTCTATGGCATAAAGATTTGTTTTGAGATGCCAGTGTGTAAACTATGGTAAGATCAAATAACAAATATTTATCTTTAGGACATCTTAGTTTAAATATGGATGACCCTGGGAGGTGTGAAAAACACAAATAAAGAATATAATGATATTTACATATATATTATATATTAATAGAATGAAGTTACCTTTCATCATACTGAAATCATCTTTTTTCTCCAAATAATTCTTATTGTTCTCAGACTTGTTATATGTAGAGTTACATACAGAGATTTCAAATTGGAAAGTTATACCACCTATGATTGTGTTTATTACTCTACAATGGCATTTATGGTGCTATTTTTGACTTTGCAGATTGTGGGTTTATGTGGTATTATAGGTAAAACAGGTATATGTCCTTAGTAGAAACATATAGACTATGTTTATACTAAGTGGATTAGGGTTGAGTATTAAGATTGGCATTTTAGCTAGTATTATAGAAAAGCTCTCATATTCATAATATGCTTTTGTGAACCCATAAAATATAGAAAAGAAGTAGAGGGCAGTGTTTTGGAATCCTTCTCAAGATTAAACACAGTCAGTATCTGGGGCTAAAGAGTACAGATGTTTAGATTTACACAAAGGGGGTTGATATGGTGAAAAAAAACCAATATCAACATGGTTTCTGAACAGAGAGGTTGTGAGCATAGGATTCGTATTCATATATTCAGACCCTGACTTTCAATCTTGGCTCTATCCCTTAGACCATATATAACTTTTTAAGGTTACTTCACAGTTCTTTTCCTCGATTTCCTCATCTACAAAATTACTACCTGGTAATATTGTCTTGATGAGCACCTGAGTTCTTACAGACGAAACTTTCAGAATAGTGCTTGGCTCCATAAATGACAATCAGTACTCTGTTTCCCAATCCAACACTGGCTTCTTTTTTTTTTTTTTTGAGCCTTATTTAAATATTCTAAAATCAAGCTTGTAGGAGAATGGTCTATCTTACAGCTTTCATTTTTTGTTATAATTTTGTGGGAGACATGGGAAGAATGTAAAGAACAGACAAGTTGATAGGAAACTGGGCTGGTCAAAAGCAGAGATGACAGAGGAAATAAGTAGAGCCACAGGTCTGTACAGTATTAATATTATCCAATATTAATAATATCCAGTATTAATACATACCTGGATATACACACTATGCTTAAACGTATACCTTCACAAACACAACACACTCATATATAGATACTCACTTGCACACTCTCACACATACCCTCCATGTTTGGCACCAACTTTGATCATCTATTGAAGAAACCTTAATATTATGGTCAGCAGGCACCAACAGGCAAGGAGTTGCTTCTCACAGTAAATTTTCTTAAATTTGTTTTCTTACATTAAAAAAAAAAAGTAAGAAAACATTTACTTTATTTTCTTGCATTTTTAAAAATAAACAAAGCAAAATATTTTCAGGAAATATAACAATCACAATTTTCCATGCCAGTAGATTTTAGGAAATGGTAATTTTGAGAAAACACTTCAGGGCAGAGGTTAGAAAAAAGAAGCAGATTTCAGCACATCTTAAATGCACAGAGAATTGCAAATCTATTTTTTCTGAGTATATGTAAAATCAGACCATAGAGAAGAATCTCAACTTAGTGGAAAAAGAGTTAAGATTTTTGGATTGAGTTTTTGAGGTCAAAAAGATTCAATATAAGACAAAACTCTAGAAAGCACTGAGCAGTGGGTTGCATTTATCGCCAGCTAGATTCATCCACGAGAGGTCATTGGATGATCGGGTGACATATTTCCCACCACTTTTTGAAATGAAAGGTTACTACACCCTCTGGGCTTTTTAAAGAAATTGCAGTTTAGTCCCCAAAATAGGTTTAATGGAGATGAAGACTTTTGAGGACTATAAAACTTTACACTATGGTAGTTTGTCTTAAGATGAATTACTCCAATCCTGTTGGGGTTCTGGAGTCATGACTGACCACACAACCACATAAAATCAGGAAAAGAATTTTCTACAAGTGTACACTTTATAACCACCCTACCTACTCCTAGTGATGTGACATGCAGCACTGCATTAGGGAGCAAAGTCACATTTTTTGGTTAACATCTCAGTTCTACCACCTACTCACTATATAATTTAGGACAATCCTTTAAGACTTATAAATCTGTTTTCCTGTTACTATTTTCTACAACTGTTAGACTGTTTCATAATTTCAGGTTACAATATCATAAAATATAAAAACACATGAAAATATAAAACAATCACAGGGCTTTGTTATCCCCCACCCCCACAATGAGATGAAAGCTGTTTTCATTTAAACTTGGGAAATGACGAAAGTAAACTAGGAGGGAAAATGACTAAAATTATTATACTATCTAATATCAAGAGATTACCTGTTTGTAGATAAATAGAACACTTCAACAAGCGAACTAGATATCTCATTTTGATATCTTACATTGTTGAAATTCCTTGCAGCCAGAGCTTTAAAAACTAATATTTGATCATTTTAATTTTCAAATGCTCTGACACCTCTCTGCGCCTTTGGAGTCAGCTGTAAACTAATGAATCTGGAAATGATCAATTCATATTTCTTTCCTTAGTAACTTCTTATCAGAGTTCGCCTGAAGCCATGCATCCTCCTTAGTGCATGTCCAGGATGTCTGAGGCATTTTCTCCTTTGTGACCCAGATTCTCTGATTTGTGTGTCTGTATCTAGCTTCCAATTATGTAGAGCATCTCCTTGGACATGCTGTGTAGTCCTTATTAGTAACAGAGAAAAACAAGTAGCTAAAATATGATAGGTGTATTCTCCAAAGGACACTTGAAGGAAACATTTGATTTATGATATGTTTCTTGCCATTTAATACTTACTTTAAAAATGAATAACCAAGATTTTTCTATTTCTCTAAGAATTCCAAAGTCCCAATTTTAAAGTAAACTTGGGTTTTTTCACAAAGTAGTGAATAAAGAAAAAAACAAACAGACTCCCAGATATAGAGAACAAACTAGCCATTACCAGCTGGAAGAGGGAAGTGGGGTGGGGCAGGATGGGGTAGGGGATTAAGAGATATAGTATTCTATATAAAATAGATAAGCAAGTAGGATATATTAGACAGCACAGAGAATGTAGTCAATATTTTATAATAACTATAAATTAAATATAACTTTTAACAATTATGAATGACTGTGTTGAAACATATAATTGTGTACATCAACTATGCCTCAATTTAACAAACTTGGGAGTTTTCAGAGGGTATATCACCTGTGCTCTTGAACATTCGATTGGTTATCACCCATGGCTCCTGCCAGGTACCACTGCCACTTCCTTCAGGCACCACCTTGCTCACTGCACACTGCTATTTCCCTCCAGACACCACAGACTCCTACCTGACACTGATGCTTAAACACAAGAACTCTGATGGTACCAAAGCCCCATGAGCATGTGAGGGGAGGTGGAGGATAAATGCCTTATATCACACCCACAGATGCTCTGCTGAAAGGATGCCAGGGCACTGCTGCTTTGCATAGAGTTTGAGTTCAACTCTTCTTGGTTCTGTTATTCTTCCTGCTTCCTCCCATACCATCTGGCCTCTTTGGATTCACACATGACTCAGTTGCTATTTTAGCCTAAAGGCAAGGCCCCAGGACAAAAATGTAGGCAGATGACTCAAACTTTGTTCCTTGGTCACGTTTGTCTTGACAAACTCCTTTTTACTGGGCTGTGTTCTTTCCCAGATGTTTTCTCAGCCTGCCATGTAAATAAATGTCTGGTGGGTTGGCCCCGCCCCTTCGCAAAGCCTGCTGGGCATCTCAGAACTTCCCCTTGAGCTCAGTTACAGTCCTGTGGAGGCTGGAATTAAATGAGGTTGCCTGGCCCATATGAGGATGCTTAGCCCAGAGCTGGTGCTTAGGAATAGCCTGCAAATACTTTAATCACAAGGAATAGCCAGTGCTTAGGTGTAGCCTGCAAATACTTTAATCACAAGGAATAGCAAGCCCTTCAAAAAGTGATGGCATTAGATGTGGATTGGTTGTATTCCTCTTTTACGGAATCTTAGTAGGAGTGAGAAGACTTGATTTTGGTGTAAGTAAATGTGGATAAAGCACATGTGATTAAATAGTTCAGTCATTAAGTTTAGGGGTCATTGGGGTACGATTTGTTGAATAAACTTAAAGAGAGTACAGAATTGCACCCTCAGGCCCAGTAGGAGTATGTCCTTGAGCCAGGGGTCCTGTTTTTATGTTGTGATTCCATGGGAACATTTTATTTGCCCCAGAGCTGCAGCTTTCAAAAAGTTGAGTGCGACTTTTAGTAGTAAACAGATTTTTAAAGAAGGACCCAGTACACACATACACACACACACACACAAATATTCTTACACTTGTGTGTTTATATATGTGTAGATCTAGTGTGGTGGGTTGGTAGGGAAAGGGGCAGAGGAGAGAAGGCCAAGAAAGATCCTCTCTAAATGACTGCTTTGTCCTTGAACTTTGGACTCTAGAGCTCTCTTTGTTAGTCTAGATATAAAAGAGAGACAGTTCATTACTTTGAAGCTCACATCATATAATTCTTTCCATTCTTTGCCCCTCATCTTCTTCCCGACAATCCGAACCAAGATTTATACATTCTAAGATCTGAATGTGTTGGGGCAGGCTTCTCACCATCAGCTGGGACAGTTTGGAGTGAGTCAGCTGCCTCCCACAGTCTAGGAGACGAGGAAGGGGTGGGGGGTGGTTCCTACCTGGGGGGCCAGTAGGGTCCTTCCTGAACCACTGGTGGGAGAACTGGCCTCAATTACCTTGCAGTTGCCTAATGTCTTTATTTGAAATATTCTCTGCAGCTCCCTACAGATATCTTACTTGTTCTTTCAGTATTCATATTGATAACTCCTGTTAACTCACATTTCCCAGATCTAAAAGTAAAAGAAAGAGACTGTTACAGACCTTCAGGAAAGCTACTAAACTAATATAAGCATGTCTGTGAAATAAGAAGGAAAACGGTTCCTCAGCTCGACTAAAAATTGAAGCTTTATTTCCATTAAATCTGTTTAAAATGTGATGGGTTTTGGCAGAAGGTGGGGTGGGTAACATTAAGGGAAATGAACTTATAAAAAATATTTTAAGATGTTTTCTTAAAAGATAAAGGCAAACATGTACCGATAGTTCTGCTTTGGTTTCAGTGCTCAGATAAGTCTGCCCTCACAGTCCACATACAGCAGGGCAGACAGTGTATGCATGCGGCCCCCTCAATGTTAGCACCTGTGCCTCCTTTTCTTGAAGGTTTCACACAGGCAATGTGGCACACGGAAAAGTCAAAATTGAGATCTGTGTTCGGTGGTGGAAGTAGTATTTGGTACATGGATGGACAATGTGAGCTTTCCCTGTCCTGGAGGGACCTTCGCTCTGAGCTCTCCAGATCCCCAGCAACATGTCCCATCCGCACACCCACATTCTGTTCCATGAAATGCCAAAGGGCTGTGGTAAGCACTGCACTCTGCTTAGCATCTCCCATGTTGTGCCTGCTTGACTATGACTGTTGATGCAGCCCTTTCCCTGGGAGTCAAATGGCCACCTCACAGAGAAGAGGACCCCGTCAGGCCACTGGGGGACCATTCCAGAAGTTGCTGCTTCAGTGTGCTAAATGGTAGCCTGGGGCCTGGCAGAGATTTCCCACTGCTTCCTAAACTGCCTGGTGAACACCCAGGGAGCAGCTTAGGTGAGAAGCTGCTTCATTAAACACAAAAGGCTCAGTTTGAAACAATCAGGGGATATCTTTCTTATTTGGAACGGGCTGCCTATGTCTAAGTGCTTTACGGACAACATCTTTGTCACCCACACAACATCATAGAGACTAAAGGGAAGCGTTCCTGCCTTGTCTTAAAAATAGCAGAGAGCTGGCAAGTGAATCTTTATCCAACAGCAGTCACAGGAGAAAATGAAGGGCTTTTGAACCCTTCCCCCATCCCTCCACCCCTGTTTCCCACCTTTGGCATCAGCTCATCCAGGAGCCAACCCTCTGCCAGTCACCCCATGGTTGCATACCCTGTGCTTTCTCATGGTTGTTATTCAAACCATTGCCCTTTCTCCACCCTCTTTGTGTAAACCTTGCCAATCCTTTAAAGGCTCAAATCAAATCCCACTTCCTCATTCAAGGTTTTCATGAGTCCTCAGCTTGGAAATTCACCTTTCCTCCCCTGACTCTGTCGTGGTCGTGAAATTCATAATATACTTCCTCTTTGTGTGGTCATGTTTTATCTTCCCAACTAGACAGGCAGCGTCTTAAGGGCAAAAAGCAACTCTGTAAAGTCTCTTTAAGGGCAGCTACTCAAAGACAAGGCTGAACTGTCAAAAGTCTGCTTCCCTTGATCATCAGCAGGCACCGAGCAGAGCCTGGCTCCTGTTGGCCCCCAATGGATACAGATCCACTTCTCCCAAAGTGACCATTTCAGGGCATTTCAGGTCCAGAGAGCAGCTTAAGTTGAGGGAGCTCAGACATCTCTAACACTCAGGTACCACAAGACAGCCTGCTTTCTTGGATGGTACTTACTGCTCACAAGAAGTGATTCCACTCTGAATGTTATCCTCCTGGGGGGTGGGGAGGGGGTGGGCCAGACCAGCCAAAAGGCAGAGGAATGTCTGAAGGGGCAGATTAATGAGCGATCAGAGGGGAGGTTGTGGATCCCCATTCAAGTTCTTGGAAAGGGTCTGTCTGTGGTATGATGAAAGGGCCTGGATGTGGGGCCGGAGGGTGAGAGAGACTCCACATGTCCCCTGCCTCCTGCTGCTGGAGGCTTGACGAACAATGGGGCAGTGGCCAGGCGGTGGCACGTGGGAGGCAGCTGACTCCAGTTGATTGAAAATAGGCCATTTGTCCTGCAACAATACGAATGTGCACAGGGGCCCGCACAGGAGGGCTGCAAAGCAGGACAGGGCGGAGGTGGCATTTATGTTTGCATGTGTGTGTGAGAGATGAAGCCCTCTTTCTTTGCTTTTTAATTAGCTCTCTCTCCTCCATAAATTACCAATAAGAATAGCCCATGATCTCACCAGTTTCTATAGCTGGTAAAGACATAAGTGCTCTAGGGGGAAAAAAAATTGGGTTTGATTCCAGAGATTGGTAGGGCCCCACCAGATAATTCTCAATTCCAAAAGAAAAGAGCTGATCAGAAATTCACAACTGTTGTTAAAGGCATAGCTAAATATTCTAATTAACTGGATGTTTGACCTCAAAATAAATTGCTTCGTAGGCACTCATACAGCTTCAAAATCTTTGGGTTATATGGAGATTTTTACTGAGGTGATATCTGCAGCCTGCCCTCATCATCTTATAAGGAAAGCTATAGGGCAGGAGACCCTGGTTCGATTCCTGGGTTGGGAAGATCCCCTGGAGAAGGAAAAGGCAACCCACTCCAGTAATCTTGCCTGGAGAATCCCATGGAGAGAGGAGCCTGGAAGGTTACAGTCCATGGGGTTGCAAGAGTCAGACACGATTTAGCGACTAACCCCTGCCTCATCATCTAATCTATAGAATCAACCCTTAAAAGCCACTCAATCAAAGTCAGCTGGCCACAGCCTGCAGTGCCAGGCTTGGCAGGGGTTGGAGGCGGGTAGGGGAGCAGATCCAATATGTTTACTTAGAATGTTACCTGGGGAGATGAAGTAATAAATCAGATGGCCAAAGGAAGATTTAGTAAACAAACAACAAAAAAATTTAATTGTATAATTCCTTGTACGAATGATACCAGGGCAAGTATATGTTTGTATACATGTATATGTGTAGATTTGTGTTGTGGTGGAGAGTCTTTTCACGAAGATATTGTGAAGGGGCATCAGCTTTTGCTCTGATACAATCAAAAGTGATCCAGATGAGAAGGAACGTGGTTCCATCTCCACATTTCTCCTAAAGAGACAAGTGGGGTTCAGAGAAGTTAAATGGCTTGTCCAGAGCCAGTCAGGGGCCTTTGTCTGTTTCATTTGTGACAGACACTCTGCCAGGTGAAGGACAGCGCTCAGATCACCTGGCCTCTGGACTGTGCCATTCTTGGTGTTGACATAACCCGACTAAGCCAGGCAGCTGAAATGCTGCCAAAGAGAAAGGGACTCTTCCTTAATAGGCAGGTGTCTTTACCTCTGAAACAGGCTGGTGACTGACCCAAATGGCCAATTATCTGCTGGATGCATTTATCGGAATCATTAGTCCGTGTTATTGGTATGGAAATTAAGAGCTGGCTTGTGTGTGTTGGACTGGACACCCCAACCGCAACAGAAGTACAGGGGCAGAGTCTGAAAAGGATGCCTCTAAATTGTTCCCCAGGGCTCACAGGCCATCAGTACTACCCCCAGAGTCCCTACAGCAATGACTCTTCAACATTTCCTTTTGCTTTGCTTATTTTTTTAAAGTTAATCACATAGAGGTTATTTTTTAAAGTATCCTTGAAGAGAAGGGGAGACAGAAGATGAGATGGTTGGATGGCATCACCAACACGATGGACATGGTTTTGAGTGGACTCCGGGAGTTGGTGATGGACAGGGAGGCCTTGTGTACTGCGGTTCCTGGGGTCACAAAGAGTTGGACACGACTGAGCGACTGAACTGAACTGAACTGTGTTCTACTTTAAAAATCACCCTCAATAATTTCCTTAAAATAAGGAGAAAAATTTTTCTTACACAGCTGCCTCTTCACCAAATTCCATGTACTATTCTTCTCTGATGTTCACTCAGAAAAGCCTAAGAGTTAGAAAGCACAAGAAATGTTCAGTCTGTTTTATTTTTCATTGTTCCTCAGGCTTTCAACTCAAGGTTGCTACCAGGAGTGGACTTATGGAGGCAAAAATGAGGATGTCATGAATTCAGTCTTCAAGAACCTTCTATTTTAGTACAGGAGATAACAAAAGCTATTTGCAGTTACACAACTGCTATTCAAGGTAGAGAAATATAAGTAATGTGAAAGGCATAGAGGAGGAACTTATAATTTCCTCATGAAGCCCTCAACTGAGGCTTTGAGGAAGAGGTAATGTTTGAGTTGAGCATTCAAGAATCAATAAGATATGAATTTCCAGCCAGGTCAGAGCAATCATTTCAGGCAGAGATGTTATTGCAGCTTCTTGTTAGCTTTTGCCTTTATAAAAGTCCTCTTCTGAAGACTGAAGACTCATTGGTATTGTAATTTTTTCAAAAATTATTCTTACATTTAAACTTTGGTTTCAGTTACACAGTCAGTATCGGTAAAACAAAATTCCAATTGATCAAGACAAAACACAGGTGTAGGTTATAAGAAGCACACATTCTTGGTCTTCAGTGAAGTAATGATACTAGAACACTATCTGGCACAAAGAAATACTCAATAGGATGATATTCCTGACTTCTCACTATGGCTGAGACCTGTTTTAAGAGCTTGATATCTATTAAATCCTAACTTCTGTAACAGTAGAGGATCACTTCAAGGTAGATTTCTATTTTCATGGTCATTTTGAAAAAGAGAGAATTGAGACCCAGAGAAGTTAAGTAACTTGGCCAAAGTCAGTCATTAAATATTTGAGCCTGGATTTGAACCCAGGCTGGAAGATTTATGTACATTAACACTATATCAAGCTCAGTATATATTTGATTATTGAATTTGAATATATATCAAATTCAATATCAAATTCAATATTTGATATTGAATTTGAATATATTTGAATGTTTAATTTGATTATTGAATCAAATTATTTCTTTTATCAAATTTTTATTGAGCAACTACTTTCTTCTGGGTATTGTGTTTATGAACTGAGAATAAGAAGAAAACTAAGAAGTGATATCTTCCCTTAAGCAGTCTACCCAAAATCTTGAAAACAGAAACCATTATTTAAAATGAGGCCAATTCACTTGTGGCAACATGGATCAACCTAGAGAGTGTCACACTGAGTGAAGTAAGTTAGAGAAGGTGGAATATTGTATGACATCCCTCATATGTGAAATCTAAAAAGAAATGATACAAATGAACTTACAAAACAGAAAGAGACTCATAGATTTAGCGAATGAACTTATGGTTGCCAGGGGAAAGGGACAGCTAGGGAGTTTGGGAAGGACATGTACACATTGCTATATTTCAAATGGATAACCAAAGGGACCTAGTGTATAGCACGTGGAATTCTGCTCAGTGTTATATGGCAGCTTGGATGGGAGTGAGGTTGGGGAGAATGGATACATATATATGTATAACCGAGTTCCTTCATTGTTCACTTGAAACTAGCACAACATTGCTAATCAATTATGCCTGGTACAAAATAAAAAGTTAAAAAACTAAAATAAAATGAGGCCAATTGTTAATAAAGAGAGAACTAGAACTCAGAGCTCTTATCTTTTTTTTTTTTTTTTAATCCGCACCAGATCTTTGTTGCCACAGGAGGGATCTTCATTTGTGGCATGCAGGATCTAGTTGCCTGACCAGAACTCAGACTTAGGCACCCTGCCTTGAGAGCTTGGAGTCCTAACCACTGGACCACCAGGGAAGTCCCTTATCTTTTAGGTCGTGCACCTTCAAATCTCATTCAATAATCCATCAGGGTATTCCTGTTTGGACAGTTCTCCTGGCAGAAATTCAGGGACTTCCTATCCTGTGTTTCTGCCATCCCTGCAGGATCATCCAGAGGACTCATCCTTTCCCATCACCTAGAAAATGTAAAGATATGAAGAATTGTGCATGCAAGGATTCTATGGGCCAGGTTGGGCAGTGGCATACGTGCGTGCTAAATCACTTCAGTTGTGTCCAGCTCTTTCTGAGCCTATGGACTTTGGCCCACCAGGCTCCTCTGTCCAAGGAATTCTCCAGGCAAGAATACTGAAGTGGGTTGCCATTTCCTTTTCCAGGGAAGTGGCATACATCAGGTATAGTCATAATCTTTTGATTAGAACTCATTCACATGGCCAGTCCTGGATGTGAGGGAGACTGGAAAATGTCTCACTGTGGGCTCCAGAAGAAGAGAAAATGGGTTTGATGATGAGCCAGAAGTTTCTATGATGTATCCTTATGCCAACAACTTTCCAAATAACTGAATTTCCAAACGATATCATTATGCTGTTTAAAATTGTATTAACAATTCAAATACAGGAACATTTATTCAAATATACTAACACATATATATGGAATTTAGAAAGATAGTAATGATAACCCTATATGCGAGACAGCAAAAGAGACACAGATGTATAGAACAGTCTTTTGGGCTCTGGGGGAGGGTGAGGGTGGGATGATTTGGGAGAATGGCATTGAAACATGTATATTATCATATGTGAAACGAATTGCCAGTCCAGGTTTGATGCATGAGACAGAGTGCTTGGGGCTGGTGCACTGGGATGACCCAGAGGGATGGGATGGGGAGGGAGGTGGGAGGGGTTTCAGGATGGGGAACACGTGTATACCCGTGGCGGATTCATATCAATGTATGGCAAAACCACTACAATATTGTAAAGTAATTAGCCTCCAATTAAAATGAATAAATTTATATAAAAAAGGAACATTTATACAAATAATCCTTCTCATATGGAAATCTTCTAGAATAAGTGAAGATAAGTGAAGGAAGGATCCTGCTCCTATCTGCCTTTCTTTCCTGTTGTTTGGAAGAGAGCTTCAGTATATAATGGACAGGAAGTGCATGTATTTAACCAAGCTCCAGTTCTTCATTCTTTCATTTTAGTGAATGTATCAAATTGTGCAATAGTGACTATGCCAAATGCTGAGCAGAAATTAAATTATTTTTGATTAAGTCCCCTACCAGGCTTCCATGGTAGCTTAGTCGTAAAGAATCTGCCTGCAGTGCCGAGTTTGATCCCTGGGTCAGGAAGATCCCCTGCAGGAGGAAATAGCAACCGACTCCAGTATGCTTGCCTGGAAAATCCTATAGACAGAGGAACCTGGTGGGCTATAGTCCATGGGGTCGCAAGGGTCAGACACGACTTAGTGACTAAACCACCACCACCACCTACTTTCAGCTATTTCAAAAATCTATGCTAAATATATATCACCAAAATAGACAATGCAAAGAAGACTAACATTTACTGAGTGTTTACTATGTAGCAGTCGTGTTTCAGATACTCTGCATGTTATTGCTTCTAGTTCTTATAAGATATCATTGTTATACCCATTTAATAGAGCTTATAGAGTTTAACCAGGCTTTCCAGGTGGCTCAGCAGTAAAGAATCCACCTGCAATGCAGGAGCTGTGGGTTTGATCACTGGGTTGGAAAACCTCCCTGGAGGAGGGCATGGCAACCCACTCCAGTATTCTTGCCTGGGAAATCCCACGGACAGAGGAGCCTGGCGGACCATGGGGTTACATAGAGTCGGACATGAGTTAATGACTAAACAACAGCAACTGATTAGCCCTCAATGGCACCCCACTCCAGTACTCTTGCCTGGAAAATCCCATGGACGGAGGAGCCTGGTGTGCTGTAGTCCATGGGGTCACGAAGAGTCGGACACTTACTGAACGACTTCACTTTCACTTTTCACTTTCATGCATTGGTGAAGGAAATGGCAACCCACTCCAGTGTTCTTGCCTTGAGAATCCCAGGGACTGTGGAGCCTGGTGGGCTGCCATCTGTGGGGTCGCACAGAGTTGGACACAACTGAAGCAGCAGCAGGCAGACAATAAATGTTTATGATACAAAGTCATTTGCAAATAAAAGAATCATAGCAAATCTGTGTCTCAGGAGGTGTTTCATCACAGATTATTCTCATTCATACTATCAACATGTATTGAGTGTGTGTATTCTATGTTTGTCACTCCCAGGCTATCCAGTGATGATGGCCATGGCTGCACCCTTAAATACACCTCCTCCACAAAGGCAGGTTAGGTGTTTCCCCTAAGAGCAGAGCTATACTTAACTTATTGTTATACTTATTTTATGTGCTTTTGTAACTGCCGTTTCATTTGACCATATTCTACATTATATGAAATCATGAATTTTGTGCTTTACTTATCACCATATTGCCTCACTTCTGACGTGTTATCTTCAGAGAATGCACTCTGCAATAAATGGACAGTATATGGCTGTATTTCAGGAGAAAATAATCAGTAAGAGCAAAGGCATTAAGGTGCAAAAAACTGTAGTAAAGTCAAGGAGCTAGCAGAAATTTAAAAAGTGAGGTTTGAGGTGAGGAGTACAGGAAGAGAGGTAAGATGGAATAGCAGCCAGTTCAGCACTAAGAATTTCAGGCTTAATTCAAATAAATGTGCAATAGGAGGAAGGAGTTTCTATGTGTTTGATTATTTGAAGATAATGATTGGAGTGCTAACTTGGTTGAAGCCAATGATCACTTGAAAAGAGAAAATCTGGGAGACTTCCCTGGTGTTCCAGTGGTAAGAGTCTATGTTCCCAGTGCAGGGGGCCTGGTTTTGATCCCTGATCAGTGAGCTAGATCTCACATGCCACAAGAAAGAGTTTGCCCACTTTCACCATTACTATTCAACATAGTTTTGGAAGTTTTGGCCACAGCAATCAGAACAGAAAAAGAAATAAAAGGAATCCAAATTGGAAAAGAAGAAGTAAAGCTCTCACTGTTTGCAGATGACATGATCCTCTACATAGAAAACCCTAAAGACTCCACCAGAAAATTACTAGAACTAATCAATGACTATAGTAAAGTTGCAGGATATAAAATCAACACACAGAAATCCCTTGCATTCCTATACACTAATAATGAGAAAACAGAAAGAGAAATTAAGGAAACAATTCCATTCACCATTGCAACGGAAAGAATAAAATACTTAGGAATATATCTACCTAAAGAATCTAAAGACCTATATATAGAAAACTATAAAACACTGGTGAAAGAAATCAAAGAGGACACTAACAGATGGAGAAATATACCATGTTCATGGATTGGAAGAATCAATATAGTGAAAATGAGTATACTACCCAAAGAAATCTATAGATTCAATGCAATCCCTATCAAGCTACCAACAGCATTCTTCACAGAGCTAGAACAAA
The DNA here is from genome assembly GCF_019923935.1 of Bubalus bubalis. NCBI lineage: Eukaryota > Metazoa > Chordata > Mammalia > Artiodactyla > Bovidae > Bubalus > Bubalus bubalis. Next base: position 28,174,202 of record NC_059158.1, read on the forward strand.
TAATTTCACAATTTGCATGGAAAAACAAAAAACCTCAAATAGCCAAAGCGATCTTGAGAAAGAAGAATGGAACTGGAGGAATCAACCTACCTGACTTCAGGCTCTACTACAAAGCCACAGTTATCAAGACAGTATGGTACTGGCACAAAGACAGAAATATAGATCAAAGGAACAAAATAGAAAGCCCAGAGATAAATCCACGCACATATGGACACCTTATCTTTGACAAAGGAGGCAAGAATATACAATGGATTAAAGACAATCTCTTTAACAAGTGGTGCTGGGAACTCTGGTCAACCACTTGTAAAAGAATGAAACTAGAACACTTTCTAACACCATACACAAAAATAAACTCAAAATGGATTAAAGATCTAAGCGTAAGACCAGAAACTATAAAACTCCTAGAGGAGAACATAGGCAAAACACTCTCTGACATACATCACAGCAGGATCCTCTATGACCCACCTCCCAGAATATTGGAAATAAAAGCAAAAATAAACAAATGGGACCTAATTAACCTTAAAAGCTTCTGCACATCAAAGGAAACTATTAGCAAGGTGAAAAGACAGCCTTCAGAATGGGAGAAGATAATAGCAAATGAAGCAACTGACAACAACTAATCTCGAGAATATACAAGCAACTCCTACAGCTCAACTCCAGAAAAATAAATGACCCAATCAAAAAATGGGCCAAAGAACTAAATAGACATTTCTCCAAAGAAGACATACAGATGGCTAACAAACACATGAAAAGATGCTCAACATTACTCATTATCAGAGAAATGCAAATCAAAACCACTATGAGGTACCATTTCACACCAGTCAGAATGGCTGCGATCCAAAAGTCTACAAGTAATAAATGCTGGAGAGGGTGTGGAGAAAAGGGAACCCTCTTACACTGTTGGTGGGAATGCAAACTAGTACAGCCACTATGGAGAACAGTGTGGAGATTTCTTAAAAACTGGAAATAGAACTGCCTTATGATCCAGCAATCCCACTGCTGGGCATACACACTGAGGAAACCAGAAGGGAAAGAGACACGTGTACCCCAATGTTTATTGCAGCACTGTTTATAATAGCCAGGACATGGAAGCAACCTAGATGTCCATCAGCAGATGAATGGATAAGAAAGCAGTGGTACATATACACAATGGAGTATTATTCAGCCATTAAAAAGAATACATTTGAATCAGTTCTAATGAGGTGGATGAAACTGGAGCCTATTATACAGAGTGAAGTAAGCCAGAAAGAAAAACACCAATACAGTATACTAACGCATATATATGGAATTTAGAAAGATGGTAACAATAACCCTGTGTACGAGACAGCAAAAGAGACACTGATGTATAGAACAGTCTTATGGACTCTGTGAGAGAGGGAGAGGGTGGGAAGATTTGGGAGAATGGCATTGAAACATGTAAAATATCATGTATGAAACGAGTTGCCAGTCCAGGTTTGATGCACGATACTGGATGCTTGGGGCTGGTGTACTGGGACAACCCAGAGGGATGGAATGGGGAGGGAGGAGGGAGGAGGGTTCAGGATGGGGAACACATGTATACCTGTGGCGGATTCATTTTGATATTTGGCAAAACTAATACAGTTATGTAAAGTTTAAAAATAAAATAAAATTAAAAAAAAAAAAAAAAGAGTTTGCATGCCTCAACTAAAGACCCTGCAGGCCACAATGAGGGTGGGAGATCCTGTGTGTTGTGACTAAGACCTGGTGAAGCCAAATTAAAAAAAAAAGAGTGACAGAAAATTTGTTTTTTAATTACTTAAGCATGAACCACTCTAGTTTTCATCAGAAGTCATGATTAGAGACCAAGGACAGGCTTTATTTTGTGGGTCTGAGGTGAAGGTGAATTAATTAAAAACTTAAGATTCTTCCAGTACAGAGCTCCAATGAATTTGGTTACTATTTGAGAGTGGATTAGGATTCTGTCATCAAGTAAACATTCATGACCAATAATAAATAAATGATTTTTTTTGCTCTTCATTGTTGGTATTTCCTGGGGCATTGTTGAGTAAACACCTGAGGAATATATTTTGAGTATGTTTCCTGTTCAGATGTAAATCAGAGTTTACATATGATGGGCGATGAGGGAGGAACAGAAGGAAAAGCAGGTTAATTGATGGCAGCGTAAGAGAATAAACATTGAGTTGGAGTTTCAGGATCAAGGAAACTCTATCTTCAGTGTTCTGGAGAAAACAAACACTTTATTCCACCAGATTTTCTAAGATGTTACCTATAAGATATAACTCAGGTTGAGTGAGAGCCTGGAAAGTGATTTGGATTCAGAATCAAGAAAGATTTTTTTCTATATCTGGCTCTACTGTTAACTGGATGTGAGATCTCTGTCAAGTAACTTAATCTCTCTGAGCCCATTTCCTCACCTTAAAGTTGAGGATCTGAGACTCTTAGAAACAAGGCTCTTAGACCAAATAACCTTGGAAATCCTTTTCAAGAGAATGATTCAAGATGGCAGCATAGGGACTGCCTGAACTGACCCTTCTCATGGACACAAAAAATATGCAGCTACACATGGATTGATTCCCTCTGAAAAGAACCTGAGAACTAGCTGAACACCTGCTCCATAACGAAGTGTAAAAGAGACCACTTGGAGACAGGTAGGAAAGGCAGAGAAGGCTTCTTAGCAAATCCCAACCCTCCTCGTGGTGGCATGCAGCAGAGATGGATCTCATCACATGGGTGCTTCTCCAGGAGAAGTGAGCGGTTGGCATCCCAATCCCTGGGTGCTACACCAGAGAAACAAGTGCCCAAAACATCTGGCTTAGAAAACCATCAAGGCTGATGAGACTCTCAAGCTGCCTACATAAAGCCTGTAGGTACAGGCAGTCCACACAAGGACACCCCTTGATCTCCTGGCCCTGCAGGCCAAGAAGGTTGGCATTCCTGTGTGTATACATGCATGCTTAGTCACTCAGTCATGTCGGACTCTCTGCAACCCCATGGACTGTAGCCCACCAGACTCCTGGGTCCATGGGATTTTCTAGGCCAAGAATACTGGTGCAGGTGTCTTTACTACTCCAAGGGATCTTCCCAATCCAGAGTGGCTTTCCTGAGCTCAAAAAAAAAAAAAAAAAAAAAAAGAAAGAAAGAAAGAAAGAAAACAACCTTATTTGAATAATAAATAAATTCAGTAAAGTTTAGGATAAAAAATTAATATACAAAAATTGGTTGCATCCCTGTAATAATAAACTATCAGAAAGAAAAATTAAGAAAAAGTCCCACTTTATAATTGCATCCAGAAAGAATAAAATACCTTGAAATAAATATAACCAAGAAAGGGACAGAACTGTACTCTGAAATCTGTAAGACTTGATGAAAGAAATTGAATCAAGTAAATATAATAAATGAATGGAAGGACAAATAAATGGAATAAATAAATAAATGGAAAGACATACTGTGCTCTTGAGTTGGAAGAATTGGTATTGTTAAGATGTCCATTCTACCCAATGCAATCTGCCAATGGCATTTTTTACATAACTAGAAATAATCCTAAAATTTGCAGGGGACCACAAAAGACCCCAAATAGCCAAGGTAATCTTGAGAAAGAAAAACAAAGCTGGAGGTATCACACTCCCTCATTTCAAACTATACTACAAAGCTATCATAGTCAAACACTGTGGTACTGGTACAGAAACAGATGCAGATCCATGGAACAAAATTAAGAGCTCAGAAATAAAATACATACAGTTACATTTAATTAATCTATGACAAAGGAGCAAAAGTATGTGATCTTTTCAATAAACAATGTTGGGAAAATTGGACAGATATTTTCAAAAGAATTAAAATAGACCAGTATTGTACACCATATACAAAAATAAACTCAAAATTGATTAAAGACTAGAAGTTAAGACCAGAAAGCATAGAACTCCTAGAAGAAAACATAGACAGTAAGCTCTTTGACAATGGTCTTTTAGCAATATTTTTTTGGACATTTTTCCTCAGGCAAAGGAAACAAAAGCAAAACTTTCAATACAGATAACACCAAACTAAACAAACTTTTGCACAGCAGAGGATATCATCAAAAAAAGGAAAAGAAAACCTACTGAAAGTAGGAGAAGATATTTGCAAATTGTATATCTGATAAGAGATTAAATTCCAAAATGTATAAAGAACTCATACAACTTCATATCTTAAAAAACAAACAGCATTATTAACAATGGGCAGAGGACCGATGTGGACACTTTTCCAAAGAAGGCATATAGATGGCCGACAGGCACTTGAAAAGAGCCCAATATCATTAATATCAGGGAAATGCAAATCAAAACCACCATGACACCTGACACTTGTCAGAATGACAGTTATCACGAAGACAGCAAGTCAGTGTTGGCCAGGATATATATTGGAGGGGAAACTTGTGCATTGTTGGTGGGAATGGAAATTAGTGTATCATTATGAAAAATAGTGATGGAGTATTTGCAAAAAATTAAAAATAGAATTACCATACAATCCAGAAATTCCACTTCTGTTTATTTATCTGTAGAAAACAAAAACACTAACTAAAAAAGATACATGTATTTCTAACTTCATCAGTATTCCTAAGTTTGTATGTATTCATAGTATTCTTATTCCTAAGCTCATCAGAAACCTGAGCACTGAAGAACTGATGCTTTTGAACTGTGATGTTGGAAAAGACTCTTGAGAGTCTCTTGGACTGCAAGGAGATCCAATCAGTCAATCCTAAAGGAAATCAGTTCTGAATATTCATTGGAAGGACTGATGCTGAAGCTGAAACTCCAATACTTTGGCCACCTGATGCGAAGAACTGACTCATTAGAAAAGACCCTGATGCTGGGAAAGATTGAAGGTGGAAGGAGAAGGGGATGACAGAGGATGAGATGGTTGGATGGCATCACTGACTCGATGGACATGAGTTTGAGTAAGCTCCAGGAGTTGGTGATAGATTGGGAGGCCTGGCAAGCTGTAGTCCATGGGGTCACATAGAGTCAGACATGAATGAGTGACTGAACTGAACTGAAGTTCATTACAACATTATTTATAATATCTAAGATATGGCAAAAATCTTAAGTGTCCATTGATAGATGAATGGCTAAAGCAGATATGATATATATATATACATAAAGAAATACTTCAGTTCAGTTCAGTCGCTCAGTCGTGTCTGACTCTTTGCGACCCCATGAATCGCAGCACGCCAGGCCTCCCTGTCCATCACCAACTCCCGGAGTTCACCCAGACTCACGTCCATCGAGTCAGTGATGCCATCCAGCCATCTCATCCTCTGTCGTCCCCTTCTCCTCCTGTCCCCAATCCCTCCCAGCATCAGAGTCTTTTCCAATGAGTCAACTCTTCGCATGAGGTGGCCAAAGTACTGGAGTTTCAGCTTTAGCATCATTCCTTCCAAAGAAATCCCAGGGCTGATCTCCTTCACAATGGACTGGTTGGATCTCCTTGCAGTCCAAGGGACTCTCAAGAGTCTTCTCCAACACCACAGTTCAAAAGCATCAATTCTTCGGCTCAGCCATAAAAAATGAAACCTTACCATTTGGACAACATGGATAGACCTAGAGGGTAATATGTTAAGGAAAATAGTTCAGACAGAGGAAGACAAATTCCATACAATTTCACCTATATGTGGAATCTTAAAAACAAAACAAATGAACAAACAAAACCAAAGAGAATCAGATTCATAAAGACAGAAGACAATCTGGTGATTGTTAGAGGGGAACAGGATTGATGGGTGGGCAAAATAGGGGAAGGGGATTAAGAGGTACAAACTTCCAATTATAAAATAAATAAGTTATGGGAATGTAATGTACAGCATAAGGAACATAGTCCATAATATTGTAATTAGTTTGTATGGTGACAGATGGTAGTTAGACTTACCATTGTGATCATTTCTTAATATATATAAATATCTGATCATTATGATGTATACCTGAAAATATGACATTTATATCAATTATACTTCAGTTAAAAAAAAAAGACATTCTTTCCAGGCTTAAATAAGGTATGGACATTTCAAAACATGCCATTTTTATTTCACCTTGACTCACAGTATATTCTTTAGCTGATGTAGCATTATATGCTTATGAGTCCTGCTATTAGTGTCTAGTTATCCAACATTCAGTTCAGTTCAGTTCAGTCGCTCAGTCATGTCTGACTCTTTGTGACCCCATGAATCGCAGCACACCAGGCCTCCTTGTCCATCACCAACTCCCAGAGTTCGCTCAGACTCACATCCATCAAGTCAGTGATGCCATCCAGCCATCTCATCCTCTGTCATCCCCTTCTCCTCCTGCCCCCAATCCCTCCCAGCATCACAGTCTTTTCCAATGAGTCAACTCTTTGCATGAGGTGGCCAAAGTACTAGAGTTTCAGCTTTAGCATCAGTCCTTCCAAAGAAATCCCAGGGCTGATCTTCTTCACAATGGACTGGTTGGATCTCCTTGCAGTCCAAGGGACCCTCAAGAGTCTTTTCCAACACCACAGCTCAAAAGCATCAATTCTTCAGCGCTCAGCTTTCTTCACAGTCCAACTCTCACATCCATACATGACCACTGGAAAAACCATAGCCTTGACAAGACGGACAGTTGTTGGCAAAGTAATGTCTCTGCTTTTGAATATGCTATCTAGGTTGGTCATAACTTTTCTTCCAAGGAGGAAGCGTCTTTTAATTTCATGGCTGCAGCCACCATCTGTAGTGATTTTGGAGCCCCAAATAATAAAGTCTGACACTGTTTCCACTGTTTCCCCATCTATTTCCCATTAAGTGATGGGACCAGATGCCATGATCTTCGTTTCTGAATGTTGAGCTTTAAGCCAACTTTTTCACTCTCCTCTTTCACTTTCATCAAGAGGCTTTTGAGTTCCTCTTCACCTTCTGCCATAAGGGTGGTATCATCTGCATATCTGAGGTTATTGATATTTCTCCCGGCAATCTTGATTCCAGCTTGTGTTTCTTCCAGCCCAGAATTTCTCATGATGTACTCTGCATATAAGTTAAATAAGCAGGGTGACAATATACAGCCTTGATGTACTCCTTTTCCTATTTGGAACCAGTCTGTTGTTCCATGTCCAGTTCTAACTGTTGCTTCCTGACTTGCATATAGGTTTCTCAAGAGGCAGGTCAGGTGGTCTGGTATTCCCATCTCTTTCAGAATTTTCCACAGGTTATTATCCAACATTAGATGTCTGGAACTTGAACTTAAGAGAACAGGTCCTAGGATTGTCACGAGGTTCTCACTGTGGCCCATTGGGGTAACTCAAGAAAGATAAGACTGAGGGTTCAATAAACTTCAAAGTCCAGGTTTAGAAGTTAATAAGAGACCAGATTGGAAGATGAAGCTGTGGTCTGGGTACAAAACCAATGGAGATGGATAAAGGAGAGGTGTTGTATACATGAGCTATATTAATTTTCTATGGTTTCCATGAACTTAGTGGCTTAATACAAGTTCATTGTCTTACAGCTCTGGAAGTCAGAAATCCAATGTGAAACTCAAGCAAGATATTGGCCATGTGTATTCCTCTTCTGGAGGCTCCAGGAGAGAATACATTTCCTTACCTTTTCCATCTTGACTCATTGACCCCTCCCTTTATTTTAACAACTAGCCACACGGTATCTCTCTTCTTCTGTAGCCACATCTTTCTCTTCCACTTTGAAGGGCCCCTCTGATTTCATTGAGCCCAACCAGATAATTCAGAAAAATCTCTCTGTTTTAAGGTCAGCTGGTTAACAACCTTATTTCCATCTGCAACCTTAATTTACTATAACCATGTAACCTAACAGTCATAGGTTCAGGGGTTTAGGGCTTGGGCATCACTGGGGGTCTTTATATTACCTGAATTCAACCTGAATCTAGGGGAACACAAATATCTGATTGCCACCTCTGTGTTTAGTGTGCTCTAGGGCTATGGGCACTCTCTACTACAATGTATGTGTGATATAAAAATATACATGAAATAAAATCTAGACTTAAGAGATCAAAAAAATCAGTTTGAATTCTTGGGTAAATTGCTTAACATTTTACATCAGAAAACAGGGAATAAGAACACATATATTGCAGCGTTATTCTGAGGATTGAAATATTTGACAAACTGAATGTAGTTTCCTCATGGTTTTTTACCTGTAACAATTATATAATATAAATGGTGAGTATTGTCACTTGTGTTTCATTTTGATGTATTTTGTTAATTTGTTTTTGTTATTCAAGAAAACTCTTATAAAATATGCAGTCTCGATAATTCATATCTTGATCCTCTTAGGAAGCCATATCTAGGTTTGTTTTTTGACTCACATGGGAAAAGAACAAGCTTTTAATTATCCTTCTAAAGAAGAGCATACTCTCCAGGCATATAATCCATCACAGTTTTTCAAAGAATATAAAGGTTTATTGGTTCAAGCAAGACCTAAACATTTATATATGAAGCTTGACTAAGACTAAAATAAATTATGCTCTTGGCAAGAGATGGTTGTGTTTTCACTAAAAATAAAACTTTCAACCCGAGATCTGAGCTAACTTCCATGACTGGCACGAATTCTAGACCCAGGAGAGGGATGGAGAATATCTTGGCAGCTTTCAGCCATTCAATATTTTCATCTAGGAGATCCGAGGACTTCTGCAATACTCTTCACTTATCTTCTGATCGTTACGTACAGAATTTAACACAGGAACAGACACCGGGAACTTTTCCATCTCCCACTCTGAGCCTTGTTGGCATTATCAAAACATGAACTGCTCTTACTTGGTCAGTCAGCCAATTAGTTTTGTCTCTGTAATTAAAAAAAAAAAAATTAAAAAGCAGGCATTTTCCTGATGCCTTTCCTTAAATGACCACACTGGTGTTTATTTCTGCATTTAGTACAACTATCTTAGGTTGGCAGTGGTACAACATCCTGTTGTAACTGCCAGTTCACAATCACTAAATCAAAAGAAAACCAGGCGTGTTCAGTCAAGGTCTGGAGCAGGTATCGTGCCAAGTGGGAATGAGGGCACGTCTCAGGGGTGCATATTCTGGTGAGAGCTGCATGTGTTGAGTCTTCTGGACTTCACTCCACTGGCTGCTGCCTTGCTGATAATTTGCTATCTGTGAGTTATACCATTATATTGACACATCGTTTTGCACCTTGAAAAAGTAATGAAAACTAATCATTTTCCTGCTAATACTTGACCTAGCTTCTCTCATCTGTTTAACTGAATAACATTAACTCACTCAAATAAAAATGAGATTGCTTTACTCAGAATCATGAATAGTTTTCCTACTTCAATACGTGTTATTATTATTATGCTACTTATTGATATTAAATCCTCAAATCTGATGTATATATATTAGAAGTCTACTACATACAAAGCATAATAAAAGGGACCATATAAGATTATTAATAGAGCTAAGTCATAACTCTATTTTTAGGAAAGTTACGAAACCCCTCTATCATTCTATTAATATGAAAGACAGTTTTTAGGAACTGAGAATGGACTTTGGAGAGGTAGGCTTAAAGACTTCAGATTTCAGAGTAAGATCAAGCTGAACTAAAGTCACTCCTACTCTATTCTAAAGAAAAACAAATGTTTGATTTTTAAAAAATTTTATCCTAAATGACTATGATGCTTAGGATTCCTGGAAACCTTATCACAACTCATTTGAATTGATTTTTAAGGATTTGTTTATGGCTTCTCTTAAAGGAAAGATAAGGATGACTTTGTTTTTCAAAGCGATCTGTATAGTTGGGCTGTTGCCATAGAGGAAAAGTTTTCTTCACTGCTCAAAAACATGGGTTGCACATACGAAAATGCTTTAGGTAAAGCAAATATTAAAACAGCCCCTTAGGGAAGGTTGCCCCAATCCTTGACAACTGAAGGACCTGGCAGAAACCCTAAGGAGGAAATAGAACAGAAGAGGAACTTTCGCAGTCTCCATCATGAGACTTGCTCCCCCTATGGCTCTCCTTCAGCAACTTTAGAAATGGATGCCTACAAAATCAACATGCTCTCCCAGTATTGCCTAACAAGGAAGGGAGGAAAAAAAGAACAACTCTTTGCTATGTCTCTAGGGAAAAGAGGACCATCATTTTCAGGAATATTTTCATCCTAAAGAATCATCCCAGAGAGAGGCCATGAGCACGGGATATCCAACAATCTCAAAGAAGATATTTCAATGCCTAGAACGCTTTTAGATGCCCCACCATGAAGGCCATCTGCTTCCAACACACTTCTCTGGTCGGCCATGGACCCTGGTGATCCATGGGTGTGAGACAGGCAAGATGACAAACTTGGATTATTTCCCCTCTATATTATATCCTGTGATAACAGCACTTATGACTAGTGAAAGACACTTTGTTGATCTTATAATAAAATCAAATAGTAAAATCTTCCTGAGGGGACAAACCAAGTAGCCATTTAGCTGTTCACTAAAGACCATGGGGGTCCGCAGTCTCGTTCTTTTTACTAAATGTTTAGTTATGCAGCCAAGCTCTGGATCTCCAAGCTGAATCACAGCACTGACTCCTTTCAGAACTGCCTTTCCAGTATTTACTTCAATAATAACTTAGAATTTCTTCAACTGAGAATTTATTTTTAGGTCATTTGGTTTTAAGGGCTACATTTATATGTAAATATTTTCTCTTAGAGGTCCAGTTTCCTTTGTAATTTGATCCCTACACTGAATCCCAAATTCCTTGATTCTCTCAAAAATTTTTAAAAAACAAAGATAGGGAAAAAGAAAAGAAAAAATCAAATTGGGATTTTAATAGATATTAGATGCTTCCCTGATAGCTCAGTTGGTAAAGAAGCCGCCTGCAATGAGGGAGACCCTAGTTCGATTCCTGGGTCGGGAAGATCCCCTGGAGAAGGGATAGGCTACCCACTCCTCTGTTCTTGGGCTTCCCCTTGTGGATCAGCTGATAAAGAATCTGCCTGCAATGTAGGAGACCTGGGTTCGATCCCTGAGTTGGAAGATCCCCTGGAGAAGGGAAATTCAGCTACCCATTCCAGTATTTTGGTCTGGAAAATTCCATGGACAGTCCATGGGGTCTCAAAGAGTTGGACATGACTGAGCGACTTTCTCTTCACTTCAGACACCATCTTTTGTTCTTTTAGTAATTTGGGTGCTGTTCATATGTGTGCCTTGGATATGGCCCTTGTCTCATAAGACTTCATGCTACTTTAATTGAAATATGCTCCTTCTGTTTGTTTTGATTTGATGCATTTATTTATCTTCCTGGACCGCTCTGTATCAGGATAAATTGTTATGCACATACCTGAAATCATGCTCCAACACAGTAAGAAAAATCCACACCCCAGCCAAACAGGGTTTTTCAACCTATGTCCCATATACACTAAACTTTGGGATCATATTGATATGAGAGGGTGAGTCACTCACCACTCCAGGGAAAATTAGGCAATATTATCTCTATTAGTATTCATTCATTAAGGCTCTACCTTTCCCCATCCTAGAAAATCTGAAGAGGTTTTGTTTAGATTGTTCTCTGATAGTTTCCCAGGTGATATAAATAGCAGTACAACCTGGCAAGAACAGATGGAGACACGCACACAGTTAAGAATAAAAGAACACACTAATCTTTTTGCTTATAGTTACTAGCCTGCATAATCCCTTTACCTTACACTTCCCCAGTTTTGTAATAAGTATTCTCAGTTTGACTTACTACTGGGCTTGTGGTGGAAAAATGGGAATTCAAAGGAAAGCTTTATCTGTGTACCCCCTAAAACATTTCATGATGGAAATTCCAAACTGCCCAGTATTTCTGCTATAAATACCTAGACCAATACTTCCCATACCTGTTTCAAAACTTACTGTACCCTGTAAGGCAGTATGATTGGACCAGACTCAGCTGGGGTAAAGCCAAGGTTTACTTTATTTGCATCAGCATGCTCAAAGCTGATGTTTTCCTTCGCCTTTTTTTTTCTTTTATTATTGTTTCATATTTCTCCACAAAAACCCGGTTGTCAGGCAGAAGGCTCTGTTCTCTAATGACTCACAAAATAATGCCAAACCAAACTTTTCCTCCTGTAAGATTTTCGCAGATTTCATTTTTAAGTGTGGAGTCATTGCTTTGTGAATTGCTAATACCAATTTGTCTTTCTTTCTTTTTTTTTCCCTCCACTGAACAATAAAGGGAATGCTTAGAGCGTTAACAACCAAGACATAAATAAGAAAAACAGCTCGAAAGCAGAACACTGTGTAGCTGTTAAACGATCAGCTCTTTTCAGATCCTCCATAAGGATTAAGGACTAAATGAATCTTTTCACATATTGTTACTCGGACACAAGGCACAGAATCAACTTCATTCTTCTCCTTTGAACCAAAACGACAATCATACTGGGAAGCCCCCCACCATCCCCTGAGTCAATTAAAGATCCTGTTACTGGAGTTATTTTAAATGGGTGTGTTTAAAGCGCTAGGGGACAGATTGTATTTATCCTCCACTGACAGAGGGGAATGTACTAAAAATCCCCAGGGAGATCACCCATCTTCATGTTTGTGAGACGCATGGTCGCAGAGATGGACAAACCAATTTGAATGAGATAAGAAAAGCCAAGCTTCTTTTTACCCTTCCCCCAAATCCTCAGCCACCTCACAAGCTGAACCCTTCAAATACACTTAGTGCTAAGGCAATTTGACATGGGTGGTAGATTAACGTGCCCACACAATACAAACAGGGAGGCCACCTCCCTTATTGATGCCAAGTTTGCAGAATCAGCTGCTACACAGTAGTCCAAAAGCCTGCTTGGGAAGACCAGAATTGTATCTGCAGCTCTGTCTGTCTTTATTTTAGGCCCCGACTGGGACTCCAGAAGAAGGAAGTTCCACAGGTTCTTGAAAAGTCCTGAGACTCACTAATTTGGCTCTTGGTTTTTTGTTGTTGTTGTTGTTGTTATTTTTTTTTTTGGCTGTTGTTGTTTTTAAGTAGGGGAAAAAATTCTTCAAGCTATGCCTTCCCTGGTAGGAGATATGGTAATCTGCCTGGAATGCAGGAGACCTGGGTTTGATCCCTGGGTCCAGAAGAGCCCCTGGAGAAGAGAATGGTTACCCACTCCAGTATTCGTGCCTGGAGAATTCCATGGACAGAAGAGCCTGGTGGGCTACAGTCCAGGGGTTGCAAAGAGTTGGACACGACTGAGTGACTAATACACACATGCCTGTTGTTTTGGGTTTTATTCCTGTTTTCTAAGATGTGGTGGTATTCAGAGGCCATTGGTAGGAATCCTACCAATGTAGGAGAACAGGAGCCACCCAGAACCAGAGATAAGGGCAGAAACCTTGTCTACTTTTCTGATTTCTACATATCCTCTTGATGTGATTTATGACCCTCCTCATTCTTGGATCTTCATTCTGCTGGTTATATCATAAAATGTACAGGAAGAAACAGAGAGAAATTGGCCTCTACAGGCACATGGTCATGGGTTTTAGGGTCTATTTGTGTAGCCCTAACCAGCTTCAGGATTCTTGCCTGGAAAATCCCATGGACCAAGAAGCCTGGTGGACTACAGTTCATGGGGTTGCAAAAAGTCAGACATGACTGACAGTAAATGCACAGACACATCCATATGTAGCAGGAAGGGAAGATTTCTCCTAGTTTCTGCTAAAAAGGAGACCACCAGACTAAGAGCAGAGGTGTCTGATGCATCTGCGTGATCTTCTTGTTCTTCTTTTAACCTCCGCATTAAAAACAATGGAGTTAGGAAATGATTTGAAAGTCAGGCTAGTAGATGAATATGTGCATTTGTTTCGAAGATTGTGATGTACTTCAAGCCCAAATATACCCTAAAGCCCAAGTATTCATTTTGAAACCTATCTATTCCGCAAGGTTTACCTTCATTACTGACATATCTGTTTCTTGCATATCCCAATCCCAATTTCACACCAAAATGAATCAGTGGACCAATTACAGTAGCATCCATTTGAATCATTACTATAGAATGTGGAAAGTAATTTTTTTTTCTTTTTTCCCCTGCGATTTTATTACTTCCTTTGATTAGTTTTGGACTTCCCTGGTGGCTCAATGAATCTGCCTGCAATGCAGGAGACCCGGGTTTGATCTCCAGGTCAAGAAGATCTCCTGGAGGAGGAGGTGACAACCTACTCCAGTATTCTTGCCTGGATAATTCCATGGATAGAGGAGCCTGGCGGGCTATAGTCCATGGGGTTGCAAAGAGTTGAACATGACTGAGTGACTGATACTTTCACTTTTCACTTTGATTAGTTTTGGCCCTCACATATTTTTGGAAATCTTAGTGTTATATTTTGTGTTACAAGACATTTAATTTACTCAGATTGGCCATGGAATATGTTTTTTTTTTTTTCTTGCTATTATCAAGTTTTTATTAAAATAAAGAATACTTGTTCCTCTTTGGTTGAAATAAATAATTGCTCTACAGTATTATGTTGTCTTCTGCCATACAACAACATGAATCAGCCATAACTATCTCCATATATCTACTTTATGGAAAGACCTAGATTTTGTGAGAGCAGAGGTTTTCCCAGAAATTCATGAACATTTTTAAAATATAAGAAAACTCAAATCCAGAAACGGCTGATAATCTGGAGCCAATACATATACTAAAGTCACACATATCCTTTCAAAACCTGGTGCAAAGCTACCATAAAGTTTTCTTTCAGCCTTTGGTGGCGGAGGGTGGGTGTCTTCTACAGTTTCCTTATGGAACGATTTTATTCTGCCTGTTTGAATTAACTCAGGCTCTTGGAGCAAATTTCTCAGAGTTCCCAAGGATATCTCCTCCTGTCATTTATTGGTTTCTTGGAAGAACCTTTAATTTTGCAGAATAATTTTTCATCACATTTATTACCTTTTCTTTTATATATATGTGTGTGTGTGTACATGTGTGTGTGTGTATATATATATATATATATATATATATAAAAATAAATACACAAGAACATTTTGTGGAAATAGTCATGTGCTTTCCCATGGTTTCTAGCCAATTATAAATGACTTTTATACTGTGGAATAGGAGGCCAGGGAGACCATTCTTTTGGAACCTACTCATAACTTACACATTAGCTTATAAATTGCTCAATTACCAGTGTAAAATATACTGTGAACTATGTTCAGAGATGTTTTTGACTACCTATTTGTCTCTTTTAATAAATGAGCGCTAAGAAGCTTATAAATTACATGTACCCATTCAGTCATTTGCCAAATTGATAGCTCTCAATATGTTTTTCAGCTATTTATAAATCCACTTATATGGTTCCATAGAATATTCTCATGTCTTTAAGGTAATTATTCTGATGGTCTTGTATGTTAAATATATATATATATATTTATATTTATATATATATATATGTGTAAAGGTAAATTTTTTCAAACACACACTTGTGATTCCTTTCTTGTCCTCTGCATGTGTTTACTAATTAATGATTGCTATCCTTTTTTTGGAGATTTATAAGATGTTGGCCTTTTTTGCTCATGCTCGGCCATTGCCATTGTATTACGTGGTTTGCATAATTTGCCAATGCCCTTACTACAGTGCCTTGAGCAGAACTGATGTTAAATCGAGTTTGTTTACCTATGTCTTATTTCCTTCTCTAATTTGTTTACTCTGAAAATCTGATGGAGAGTTGAGTGATCTGAAAGACCCATCCTCATCTTTACTCAAGACCTCTGGTTTCCATGTTTGAAAATTCTGTGTAAATGAATCTACAGTAAAAGAGTAATGGCAGCACACGTTCCCGATTGTGGTCCTCACCTTGTACCTAATATTCAAAGAGATAGTAGAGTCACCTTTTCTAAAATAGCAGTCAAGTTTTTGAAGTGGTTCCCTGATAGTTGAGTGGAATAGTACACAAAGTTTTTTTTTTTTTTTTTGTAGCTACTAAAAAACACCACAAAAAACACCACAACAAATGTTTTAAAAATCTAAAGTTTTGCTTGTTTTATGTTTTCCTGAATTTCTAATTTCATCGACTTAACTTCAGTGCACAGAACCACCCTCCCACCTTGGGCAGTCAATCATGCCACATGGAGCAGGAGCCCTCAAGCTGGGGATACTGGATACAGTGAAGAAAATACTATAAACTGTAAATCAAAGATGATGTCTAGTTTATGAGAATTTTGCCTGAAGACACAATTTTATTCCCCAAAGCCTCTTTGCTAAAGCATTTATTACGGATCCTAATTCCTCTTGCAAACTTAGTTAATACTCATGGATATCTTTTGCATACAGAGCAGGGCACATGCTATCAGGATTGATGTGTCTGCGTGGTAAGTACAGAGCAGAGCGGAGTTGATTACGGAGAGGAAGGCGGGCAGCTGAAGGGTATCTGCCTAAACAGAGCACATCTGTGAGCCAGCTTGGACATCCTGTGCCTTATGACCATCTCCTGAGGACCAGCTGGAAAAGACACACTCTGAGAAGTAGACCTCTCTGTTCTCCAAAAGCAACTTTCTGACCAGTTTTTTTTTTTTTTTTTTTTTCTGACCAGTTTTGAAATGACTAGAAAACGTGTTCTTCCTTCAGATCAGCTTCTTCCAAGCCAGTGTTTATTTCATATTTCTAAAGTTTTCTGGCTTGGTTTCCCTTGAAAGTCAACATTCTTGGTCTCCTCCCCCTGTCCCAGCATGTTTAAATTGAGATGGTGCTCTTTCTTGTTTCCTTAGAGCTCTTGCCAAGTCGCTGGGCATATGTCTTCTGTTCATCTCCTGAGAGTTTTCAATAAACACATGTCTTGATTCTCCCTATGTGCCAAAAAAAAAAAAAAGCTTCTTTCCATAACATGAGTACTGAATTATTTTCGTTCACAAAGGTATCTTATATTGGTGCCTTACCAATGATTGGAAAGATCAGGCTTGATAGTCCTTAAAAAATATCTTCCATCCTTCTTCATCTCCAGCTCTGCATCAAGACATGATTGACTAATGGGAAAGAAGGGGTCGAAAAGTAAAGTAGGAATATGATATTAACAGATCATAGATTATTTTATCTAATAATAAAGATTAAAGTAATATAGATTATTTTACTATATGTAAAATAAACATCAAGGATTCACTGTGTAGTTGTGGTTGTTGTTGTCCAGTTGTCCAGTCATGTCCGACTCTTTGTGACCCCAAGGACTGCAACATGGCAGGCCTCTCTGCCCCCCACCATCTCCCAGTATTTGCCCAAGTTCGTGTCCATTGCACTGGTGATGCCATCCAGCCATCTCATCCTCTGACGCCCTCTTTTCCTTCTGCCCTCAATCTGTTCCAGCATCAGGGACTTTTCCAATGAGTCAGCTGTTCACATCAGATGACCAAAATACTGGAGTTTCAGCTTCAGCATCAGTCCTTCCAACAAATATTCAGGGTTGATTTCTTTTAAGATTGACTTTTAAGATTGACTTAAAAGAATCTTTGAAGATTCTTTTAAGATTTGATCTCCAGTATGGTACAGAGAACTATATTCAATATCATGTGTTAACCTATAATGAAAAATGGAAAAAGAATTTGAAAAAAAAAAAAGTTGTATAATTGAATCGCTTTGCTGTATATCTCGGAGAAGGCAATGGTACCCCACTCCAGTACTTTTGCCTAGAAAATCCCATGGATGGAGGAGCCTGGTAGGCTGCAGTCCATGGGGTTGCTAGAGTCGGACACGACTGAGCGACTTCACTTTCACTTTTCACTTTCATGCATTGGAGAAGGAAATGGCAACCCACTCCAGTGTTCTTGCCTGGAGAATCCCAGGGACGGAAAGCCTGGTGGGCTGCCGTCTATGGGTCGCACAGAGTCGGACACAACTGAAGTGACTTAGCAGCAGCAGCTGTGTATCTAAAACTAATACAATATTGTATATCAACTATACTTCAATAAAAGTTTTGTCTTTTTTTAAAGACATGATTGACTAGTCCTTAATATCACTAGTCAGATTCTCCCATCTCTATATGATTTCCTGTCATATCCTATTGCAACAGAATTCTGAAAACAGAGTTTTATAGATCCTAGTCCTAATTTAGGGAAGCCCTGGTGGCTCAGTGGTAAAGAATCTGCCTGCAATGCAGGAGACATTGGTTTGATCCTGGGTCGAGAAGATCCTCTGGAGAAGGAAATGACAACACACTCTAGCATTCTTGCCTGGGAAATCTCCTGGACAGAGGAGCCTGTGGGTGATGGTCCACAGCATCTCAAAAAAGTTAGACACAGCTTAAGAACTAAACCACCATGACCACCACAGTTCTAGTTTTGTCCTACTGAGTTTAAGCAAAATCTTAAATAACCAAATTCTGAACTTAAAGATGGTATACGGATAGCTCCTTGAGAGTTTCTTGAAATACATTTTACCTTGGATAGAAACAATCTATGTTCTCTTTTGGAATATGCAATATTTTCCCAACTCTCAGAGAAATGTATTTTTATTGCATTAATTTAAATGTACTCATCAAAAAACAAAACAACACAGACCTAGAACCCAAACCTCCAAGCCTCACTCCTACCTACCACCTCTCATCATACTTAGAGTATGCTTTGTTCATTTAGTACTTGCCAAATACTACCATTTTAATTTGTTGTTTATCTCTTTTGCACATCAGTTCAATTCAGTCGCTCAGTCATGTCCTACTCTTTGCAACCCCATGAATCGCAGCACACCAGGCCTCCCTGTCCATCACCAACTCCCGGAGTTCACTCAAACTCACGTCCATCGAGTCGGTGATGCCATCCAGCCTTCACATCCTCTGTCGTCCCCTTCTCCTCCTGCCCCCAACCCCTCCCAGCATCAGGGTCTTTTCCAATGAGTCAGCTCTCTGAATCAGGTGGCCAAAGTACTGGAGTTTCAGCTTTAGCATCATTCCCTCCAAAGAACACCCAGGACTGATCTTTAGAATGGACTGGTTGGATCTCCTTGCAGTCCAAGGGACTCTCAAGAGTCTTCTTCAACACCACAGTTCAAAAGCATCAATTCTTCAGTGCTCAGCTTTCTTCACAGTGCAACTCTCACATTCATACATGACTACTGGAAAAACCATAGCCTTGACTAGACGGACTTTTGTTGACAAAGTAATGTCTCTGCTTTTGAATATGCTATCTAGGTTTTTCATAACTTTCCTTCCAAGGAGTAAGTGTCTTTTAATTTCATGGCTGCAATCACCATCTGTAGTGATTTTGGAGCCCCAAAAAATAAAGTCTGACACTGTTTCCACTGTTTCCCCATCTATTCTCTCCTGTTAAATCCAAGGCTTAGGAAGGTGTCAAGAGTTATCTCTTTTCTATTAGCTCTCTGGGTTCCCAGTGCAAGTTTGGTTACTCCAAGCCTACTCAGCACTAGAGATCGCCCAGATCCATGTGACTGTGTGGCTGCTATCCAGGATTGACTTGATGCTCTGGCCTAAGATGATGAGAGTCCTTGAGGAAAAGAACTGTGTTGTAAACGGTCCCTTAGGAACTCTATCCTGGAGGGGACACAATCAAGAGGGGAAACCAGTTCCAGCCTCAGGTAGAGTCTTCTCCTGCTTTCCTGCAGCCTGGTCTCCTTAAGATGAGATTTCAGGAAGTGCCCAGGACTCTCTGATCAGAAGAGCATCTGAAATTTTCAGCACAAGCAACTGAGGAAGGAATGAGATATTTGCTTGGATAATTTTGAGTGCCAGAAAGAGAATCTCAATTGTAGACTGAAGGATGCCTGGAGTTTGAGGAGTTGGGTTAGTTCTTCAGTGCACCAGAGTGTCTTCCTTTCCTCTTCTGGAAGGGATGTGTTGATTCTGAGTTTTGCCTTTTCCCTGCTCCATCCTGCACCTTCCCTCCTTTCAATGGTGCCACTCTCAGGTTCCCTGGGTCCATATGCTTTCTCTCTCCCTCTCAACCTTTTCTTTTCTCCTTCCAGTTTTAAAATCTTTCATTTAAGTATTAGATATCAATTCATACTAAAAGATCAATGATTGAGAATAGCAGTATGGAGAAAGCAAATTGCATACATAATATTTCAGAACACACAAAAAAAAGATTGAAAAGAGTAAAGCAAGTCTATGTGAATTCTAGTAATGAATATAGGGGAATATAGTTGGGGTTGGGGGAGTGACTTAACAAAGACCCCTAACCTTGTGCAAGGTAGGCAGTACCCTGCATGTGCAGTCCCTGCATGAGAAGGTTGTTACCTTGGTACTTTCTCCTGAAGGTACCCATCCCTCAACACATGCCCCATGTAAACCTTGAAGGGGATGACAAATATGGAAAGATATATGATTCACTGTCTGAGAATCAAAGGCTTTCTAGTGGGATGGTGCAACCAAAGAGCCATTTTATCTTCCGGAAATCCCACATTCCATGTCAGACTGGTGGTGTCATCCTCCACATTCCCGTATTTTAATATGGAATTCAGATTTGGTGATTAAGAAACCACATGGAGATCATGTATCTTGCCTACAACAAGAGCTCATTCATCCATTGTCCAGAAATTGAATGCCTTTTTACGAGCTAGGCACTCTGACAGTTCACAGAGAAGTGTTTAGCAGCCATGGCGTCCCACCGCACTGCATGTTTATTCACATATTCAGTAAATACCTATAGAGCAGGCATTTTATGCCAAACACTATTCTAACCACTGTGAATACAGTGGTCAACATGGCAAAGTCCCTGTGTGTGTGTATCAGGACTTTTTTTTTTACAAAGAATTTTCAAACAGTATTTGGTCACAAAGAATTTTCCGGAAAATTCTTAACAAGATACTCTCACTTATTTGCACTCTAATATACTTTTCTGTGGGAAAGAGGTTTAACTCTTTCCCCATATTATTCCGTGAGAGTATGCCACATATAGCATTAGAGAGTATTAGAATTACCACTTTTGGGCACAAAACATTTTTGGCAGCTTTTTAAAGTGAAACTGAACAGGTTTTAGAAGTAACAGGCTTTGAACTCATTCAATGTATTATACAAATTTCAGAAAACAGTCTTTTGGAATGATGGCAACTCCATCAACACAAGACTTAAAACAATGATTCTCAGGACTTGTCTGGATTTTTAGCAGGCCACCAATGTTGTCTTCTATTTGATTATCAGATGCAGCTTAGAGTTCTGAGTGTATTGGCTACCATCCAATGACCTAGACATGAACAACTTTAGAGAAAGTCTTATCATTAGTATCACTCTTACACTCCATCCTCAAGGACTTTATACTGCTCTAAGGAAGGCTGAATGAATGAAGATCCAGAACCTGAACTGAGATCTGTCTAAATTCCACATACTAAGCTTTGTTTGACCTTGGGAAGATGGGGGAATATGATGGTTGTGTTACTGAAACTTCTTTCATTTCCTAATCTTTGCTACTTTTCCCCCCACACTTCAGGTACATTTCTTCCATCCTACATCTGTAACTTGATTCCTCTTTAATAAAAGTTGATCATCAAATGCCTGAAATTGGGTAGCCATACTAGCAGAAACAGACATCTGTAATTACAGAATTTGAAAAAATAAAACTAATAATCTTGGCAGCCTTTGTAAGAACTTATTTTCCTAAGTGCCCAGACCTTCCTTTCCAAAACCGAATCAACCTGATAAAGGGCCTGCCAGGTGCTAAATGATGGGGCTGGACAGTAATATCCCCCCACATGCCTTGCACCTTCCATTCTGCTTTACTATTCTCTCATCCTGGGCCCTCCCTTCCCTTCTTATCTTTCTGTTTATATTGCTCAGTACAGCCTGTCTCCAACATGTCTCAAAACAATCATTTGATTTCATCGGTAGACATTTCAAAAATACAGTAGTTAAATATGGTTGGTGTACATAAACAAATAGCCAACTGCCATAATTTTTAAAATTTCAACCCATGGTGTAGGTTTTCATATAAACATAGAGGTGAAAAGCTACCAGTTGAAGATTCCCAGGAGTAAAGAGCAAGAGTTTCACCCCAAGGGATGCATTTTTAAATTCTGTGCTGTGCTGTGCTTAGTCTCAGTCATGCTGACTCTTTGTGACCCTGCCAGGCTCCTCTGTTTATGGGGATTCATCTTCCCAACCCAGGGATCGAACCCAAGTCTCCCGCATTGCAGGTGGATTCTTTCCCATCTGAGCCACCAGGAAAGCCCAAGAAGCCTATCCCTTCTCCAGGGGATCTTTCTGACCCAGGAATCAAACCAGGGTCTCCTGCATTGCAGGTGGATTCTTTACCAGCTGAGCTACCAGGGAAGCACATTTTTTCATTCAGATCTCTCAAAACTGCAAATGTTGTACTTCAGGGACAATTCTCCATGCGTCTAAGTTATGGAAAGGAAATGGAAGAGAACAGAAATGCTGGTCACCCCAACACTTCCTATTTGGGAGTGCTTAACACCTTGCTAATTCGGACCACATTTTACTACAACAACCGTGGCAATCAGGACTTCCCTGGTGGTCCAGTGGTTAAGACTTAGAGCTCCAAATGAGGGGGGCATGGGTGCAATCCCAAGTTGGGGAACTAAGATCCCACACACCACTCCACATAGCCAAACAAACAAAAAAAGTGGCAATCAACAGAGCAAGGGCGTTTTTTAAGATCAGTATCTTTATCAAGAAGCTCACTGCTCAGTGAATATGTGTTACACTGCATTGATGACTCTGAAGACCTCTGTAAGTACCAAGTAGTGATTAGGGAGAGGAAAGTAAGAGCCAAAAGCAAACAATGCCAGAATTTTCACAGAACATCTGTGGATAACTTTGTGAAACCCAGATCAAAACAAGTTTCTCAATATTTCCAGGAATTAAATATAATCTCCAGTTTAAAAAAAAAAAAAAAAAAAAACTGTGGGAACTTAGTGCAGGAGCAACAAAGGGAGTTTAATGCCCATTTTAAGAGGCAAAAGACTTATGTACTGTTGGAAATGATTAGGTTTGAAAGTAATGAATTGGAGATCTCTGAACATAGATAGACACTGATTTGCATTTTTCAAGAAACTTACCTTGGCTTAACCACTTCCTATAATTTTTAGCTTGTTATATTCCCTACTCTAATGCACAGAATCCCATGCAATTCCGCCCTTGCTTGTAAACTGCGCATCAGTTGCTGGCTGTGTTTATGTCTCATTTCCTTTATCGTGTTACTAAGCAGCCGCATGCTTCCTCCTCATCCTGCTTCTCTCATCCCACGGAGGGCTGAGCTGTGCGTGGTGTGCAGTCAGAAATGCCTATTGAATGAACTTCTTGTCTCTGTTGATCCTATTAACCAGATAATTGCCTAATCTCCACTTGGCTGTGTGCTCTATAGGGCCAACATAACAGGTGAAGTGAATAAAAGCTCTCTTCAAGCAAATACGCTCATGAATGGGATCTTTTTCTGAGAGGGCATGGTCGCCTGGACCTTTGGAAGACAATGTTCATCTCACACCAATGAGCAGATTAGACCCAGAGCAAAGTTGACCCGAAAGATCAGCTTTAGTATCAACACAAACAAATCTTTATAGAGGATGTCAGGGAGAGGCATACTCCCCAACTGGACTTTCCCCTTTCCATCTCTGCTTTTCTCTGAGCAAATATCCGAACCACAGACATTCTGATCACCATCAACACTGTTTACTTGGGCTGAGGCAAAAGCCAATAAGATCGATTCCAAATTAGAGTCAGATATACAGGGGGAGAAGAGCTGTGGTATGAATGCAGGGGGGTGGGGGGAGGAAAAACAAAACAAAACAAAAAAAGGATCGGTGCTAACATGGACAACAGTCAGGTCACTATACATGTCAGGAAATAAACCAACTCTGCACAGATCCATTGGATTGAAGGTTCTGAGTTAATCGGACACAGTTACCCAGCATCGAGGGACTTTCAACACTTGAAGGTCGGGAATGCTCACTTGAAGAAAGTTATTTCAAGCAGCTACCCATGTGTCATATACCCCAATCCTTGATACCTACAAATACAAATATGTGGCCCATCATCATATTTTCATATTGGGTAACTACAGAGAATATTTTGGCAAGGGTGCTTAATCTAAAAATGTTCAATTTTAATCAGTTTGAACTATGGTCTGTCTTTCTGTGAACTGAAAGCCACCAATCAATTTTCCTTTATCTTTTTTTCTGTTTTTCTTACCCAAGGCAATGCCTTTTGTAAAAGGGTATTTATTTTTAATGGATTTTTTAATGAATTTTTCAGTCAAGCTATTAATAATGCCATTAATTATAGGCAGCTTGTATTAAAGTGCACGCTGGCCTCTTAATCCTGACCCCCAGCTATTGGCTTGCAGCTAATCCAGCCTGGTGCTTGGCAGAGAAGGGCAGGACTCAGCCAGCGGCTGCTAGGAAACGAGATGGGGAAAGAGGAGGGCTCAAATAGAATGATTCTCTCCTCTTTGCCAGAGGGCCTGAAGTTTAAAGCCAGATGATGTGTGAGTGGGGTGGGATAATCCCACGGATGCCGCGCAAGCACTTAGGAGGAACTTCCCAGTGGAAGGGCTTTGCTCTGCCTTCAAGGCCTGGCCGGTTTGATAACCCCACAGGAACACTGTGCGTCCTCACCTGAGGCGGTTCTGTGCGACCGCCTCGGCTTCAATCTGCTTAAATCGACCAGACAGAAGCCTCAGCCACATAATGGATTCCAATCCCTGGCCTGCTAGCTTGCTTTCTCCACCCTAGCTTCTCAGTGTTCAGGAGAGTGTTTCATTACCATTTGCTTTCAAGATGCTTCCATGTTTTAGCATTTCATCCATCATTGAAAACGCTTCTGTGGGTTTATGGCCATGGGGGTGTGGTGTGTTTTTAAGAACATTGGCAGGTAGCACGAGCAAGCTATTAGGTTGCAGTAAGAGCAAGCTTTTGGATGTGTTTTGTTGATTGCTCTGGCTGACGTGAAGTTGCATCTGAAGGAAGAAAGCCAGTTTAATCTAAAGCCAGAAGAAAAAAGGCTTCAAGGGACAATAGCAGCCCAAACCAGAGGAAGAAGATGTCAGCAGTAACAGCTAGAAAACAGTGAAAGTAGACACACGATAGTGAAGTGGACAAGGGAATAAAATGTGTACCATGATCACAAGGTGAAAAGGCAGGAAAATAGGAACTCTTCCTGACAGTGACTTACTTTGTCTCTCAAAGGGAGTTGTTGCATGCAATTGGTATGAGAGAAAAATATTGTTTCTAAAACAAATCCATTCTAATCAAAATAAACAATAACCCTAGTGGCATTAATCTCCGATGGACGAGGTGAGAGCTCCTTTCTGGTGCAATGGTTTTGACATAAACTGAGGTGAAACCTCATTTTTAATTAATACACAAACTTAAGTCTGGGTTCAATTCATTTTCAAAGCAATGAAAAAAAAAAGTTGAGGGTTGATTTCACATTGGATTGTGAAATATATTTACATTATATGTAGAAATGGAAGAGTTTTGTGAGGAATTTATTCCAGAATCAATTGATCTATTAATGACCCTTGACTTTTATTTTTTCAGCTATACACATTATCAGTTTCTCATCTGCCTCAAAAGGATTTCTGTCATTAAAAGTGCAACAGTATATTAATGGGCTGTTTTTACTATGACAATTGGAATGATATCAACACATTAGATTAAATTGTTCTTCATGTAACCAGTGTATGTTATGCATGAGTCTAGGACAGTGCTATGATTTGAGTATGAAGTGATAGACAGAAACAGTGTAATTCTGCCCTTATAGGGCTTAAAGTTAACCAAGGTGCCTTGGTAACACCAACGTTTATCCTCCTTCTTAAAAAAAATTTTCCCCCACCTGCTGCCCGAACCATCTAGGGAATGAAAATTAATTCAGTGTTTGATAGTACCAGAAACCACCACCAAAATGTTCCTACAGAATGCTGGAGATGTCCAAAATCAAAGAAGAAATACCTTGTTTTGTTTTTCAATTCTACTTTTGATGAGTATAGAATTTTTTTTTAAATAAAACTAAAAGCATGTATCCTTACTCATCTAAGACAATCCTCTCCGGTGCTATCTTTACAGAATTATCATATGGAAGAGTTCTGTGGGCCATTAACTTGCTGCTTTTTTGGGGCTCCAAAATAACTGCAGATGGTGACTGCAGCCGTGAAATTAAAAGACGCTTACTCCTTGGAAGGAAAGTTATGACCAACTTAGATAGCATATTCAAAAGCAGAGACATTACTTTGCCAACAAAGGTCTGTCTAGTCAAGGCTATGGTTTTTCCAGTGGTCATGTATGGATGTGAGAGTTGGACTGTGAAGAAGGCTGAGCGCCGAAGAATTGATGCTTTGGAACTGTGGTGTTGGAAAGACTCTTGAGAGTCCCTTGGACTGCAAGGAGATCCAACCAGTCCATTCTGAAGGAGATCAGCCCTGGGATTTCTTTGGAGGGAATGATGCTAAAGCTGAAACTCCAGTACTTTGGCCACCTCATGCGAAGAGTTGACTCATTGGAAAAGACTCTGATGCTGGGAGGGATTGGGGGCAGGAGGAGAAAGGGACGACAGAGAATGAGATGGCTGGATGGCATCACTGACTCGATGGACGTGAGTCTGGGTGAACTCTGGGAGTTGGTGATAGACAGGGAGGCCTGGTGTGCTGCGGTTCATGGGGTCGCAAAGAGTCGGACACAACTGAGCGACTGAACTGAACTGAACTTAACTTGCTGCTAGTGGGAGCTGGGATCCAGGGTCCGCCTGTTGCATTAATTCTCGAGGTCACCTTTGCCAGGAAACATGAAGAAATCCCCTCTCTGGTTCATCACTATGTGGCTATGCCTGCTCTCTTTCAAGCTCTAGGTGCTTGATGGTCAAGCCATTTCCTGAACTCTGGGCAGAGTAAGGAGAAATGTCCTTCCTATGCCCCCGACACTTAGGCAATTTACCTTGTTTTCATGGTATATGGACGAATCTGGTTTGTGATTTCAGATGATAAGCGGATTTCTGTATATTACCAACAGTTCCTGTGTTTGACTTCCCACTGAATGAAATTCTTGCGGAGCAAAGATAGAGGGAATTTTAATTTTCTTCTCAGGAAAGCTGGGTTTTATGACATTGGTCACTGATCATTTGATCCTTTTCATCTCTATTTTGACCCTAACCTAACCATCCACAAACTAGAGAAGCTCGAACATGTTCTTTAACGTCTCTAAGCTACGGTTTCCTCATCTTTAAAATGGAAATAAAAATCCATGCTTCTCAGGTTGATGCGGCTTCTTAAGTGAAAAGTCCCTATGAAAGGCCATAAGGGAGAGCTCAGACTATGGTATAAAGCCTGTGATTACCCTTGTCACTTCTTGACAGCATAAATTAAAACTATAGCACATGATATTCATTTTTATAACTTTTTCTTTGCATGTCCTTTCAAGGAAAACGACTACCCATTAACTGATGGAACGGTACTGCATTGTGCTTAATTTTACTGGAGATTAGACCTCATTGATCGTTGTATTGATGTCATAGATCACAGATCTTGAAGATAGCTTCAAACAATTAAGTGATGCAAGGCAAACAGAATTCTCAGCTAACCATTTCACAGAACCTTCTTAGCACTTCTGTGAATTTGCACTTGCTTAAAAAATATTTGGACTCATTTTTTAATTTAAAGGGATTTATGTTACATATGGCTTGTCAGGGTCTAAATTCAAAATCAAACTCTGTGGAGACAAAGCATTGCAGTCAGATTACTGTTGCTTTTGTTACTTGGCTGGAGATGAGGAAGAGTCTACATAATTTTAATTTTATGAGCACCTGACCTGAAATTCACTAAAGAAATACTCTCTTCTCACATCTGTGAGCTGGACGTTCTTCCCACTAGATTTGTGGATTTGTAAATTATGTCTTGAAACAAGCAGTAGAATGAAATCAGACTGGTGGTGACAGACTCCAGATGTAAGAAAAGCCCAGAGTATGTGGATGTGGCAGTGGTGTCTCTCTTTAGAAGATACCACAGTTGAAGTGTTGTTGTGAGTTTGGTTGTCACAAGGCACTTGAAATTAGTGTTCTGTATTGATCAGACAGGGCTTCCCAGGTGGCGCTAGTGGTAAAGAACCTCCCTGCCAGTTCAGGAGATGAAGAGAGGCTGATTCGATCTCCGGATTGGGAAGATCCCCTGGAGGAGGGCATGGCAACCCACTCCAGTATTCTTGCCTGGAGCATTCCATGGACAGAGGAGCCTGGTGGGCTACAGTCCATGGAGTCACAGAGTTGGACACAACTTTAGTGACTTAGCACCCACACACATTAATCAGACATCTCCATATTTTCCAGAACAAAGGAAACCATAAATGAACCTAACTGATTTCAACTGCATTGGTGGTTTGATCATGTATCCAAAATTCTCCCTGCTTATCCCTTGGGCTTTTTCCTGGGAAGCAGGCTTCCTGTTGCTATGGTGGGGTCAACCTCGCAGGTGTCTTAAAGTCCAACTTTGGATGTTAGCTTTACTATCAAGCCAGACTAGAGTCCTAGAAGGTAACAGTTCATTTAAATGTCTGTATCACAGATCAGGCTGTGAACAAGACAGAGAGTGCTTCTCTTATACAGCATTTATTTTGGGATAAATAAAGGCCTCAGAGAAGGAAATGGCAACACACTCCAGGGTTCTTGCCTGGAGAATTCCAGGGACAGAGGAGCCTGGTGGGCTGCCGTCTATGGGGTCACACAGAGTCAGACACGACTGAAGCCACACAGCAGCAGCAGCAGCAAAGGCCTCAGAGGTGCAATTGTTCTGATCACAAAAGTTACTTTTAGTTAGTTGGGCAACGGAAATATATATTTTATGTCCCTGTTCATGCCAGTACTTTAATGTTCTTCTTTCAGTTTTGTCACAAGTCTTCATAATTTTTATATTTTGATTCAGTTCAGTTCAGTTCAGTCGCTCAGTCGTGTCCAACTCTTTGTGACCCCATGAATCGCAGCACGCCAGGCCTCCCTGTCCATCACCAACTCCCGGAGTTCACCCAGACTCACGTCCATTGAGTCAGTGATGCCATCCAGCCATCTCATCCTCTGTCGTCCCTTTCTCCTCCTGCCCCCAATCCCTCCCAGCATCAGAGTCTTTTCCAATGAGTCAACTCTTCGCATGAGGTGGCCAAAGTACTGGAGTTTCAGCTTTAGCATCATTCCCTCCAAAGAAATCCCAGGGCTGATCTCCTTCAGAATGGACTGGTTGGATCTCCTTGCAGTCCAAGGGACTCTCAAGAGTCTTCTCCAACACCACAGTTCACATGTAAAACCAATTGGATTTCCAGAAAATTTTTCTAAAGACGAGTTTTGTGAAAAGTGTGTCATAATCTCTGAATTCAGTTTAGTTTTACATGACTGTCTCATGGATCAAATTCCTAGTCTTTTTCCTGTGCAGGAAATACTGCAGTTTTATATACTGTGTATGCTCTTGCTGAATGTAAACCCTCCATTTAAATACATTTGAAATAAATAGGTAGGAGCTAAGATAAATTTTTCTAAGATAAAGTTGGGAAGGATCTAATTATTTTTCCAAAGGGTGCAAAATAAAACAGAATTTTTTGGTACATCAAGATTGAAATTGTCAGGTAAGACATTATGGAACTCAATTTTTTAATTCTTCTGACCTTCCTCCCTTCTCACACCCCAGTAAGTTGCACAAAAGGCTTAGCTTCAGTCTGAACCAGAGAGCAGCCTATATTTATGGATGGAATCCTGTATGTAAGTCATGATGCCACTTATGAATATAACTCCCCTTTCCCACCTTCTTGTTCAATATTGTATGCCGCTGCTGAATAAGATGGAAGGGAATAAGCCCTTGCTTTCATACAGCATCTAAAACTGCCTCCACATTTGTTTCTACCATCCATGCAGTAGATACAAAAGATATTATCTCCATTTTGTTATTTTTGTTTTTCAATCACTAAGGCTTCCCTGGTGGCCCAGAGGGTAAAGCATCTACCCCCAATGCGGGAAACCGAGGTTCGATCCCTGGGTTGGGAAGATTCCCTGGAGAAGGAAATGGCAACCCACTCCAGTACTCTTGTCTGGAAAATCCCAAGGACGGAGAAGCCTGGTAGGTTACAGTCCATGTGGTCACAAAGAGTTGGAAACGATTGAGCAACTTCACTTTCACTTTGAAGTCATATCCAACTCTTAGTGACTTCATGGACTTCAGCACACCAGGATCCCCTGGTCTTCACTATCTCCTGGAGTTTGCTCAGATTCATGTCCCTTGAGTTGGTGATGCTATCTAACCATCTTTTCTTCTGCTGCCCCTTCCCATTTTGCCTTCAATTTTCCCCAGCATCAGGGTCTTTTCCAATGAGATGGCTCTTTGCATTAGGTGGCCGAAGTATTGGAGCTTCAGCTTCAGCATCAGGTCTTCCAATGAATATTCAGGGTTGATTTCCTTTAGGATCAAATGGTTTGATCTCCTTGCTGTCCAAAGGACTCTCAAGCGTTTTCTCCAGCATTCAGTGTGAAACCATTGATTCTTCAGCACTCAGCCTTACGTCCATTTACAGATTGGGAAATTCAAGCTCAGAAAATTCAAGTCACGCCCGCCATCCTATAACTTTAGGTGGCAGTTAGGATTTGATACCAGATCATCTGAGTCCTATTCAGTGCACTTTTTATCATCCCAGGTTATACTTGTGGTTCTTAATCTTGACAGAAGTATGAACAAGGCTATGATAAGAATTGGGTTGATAAACTGAATTATACAAAGTTTGTTTCCTTTCAACTCTGGCATTCTCATTGTGTTTCTGGGCCATGTTGAAATCTTTAGCCTATGCTGTGAGGAATATGAGGATCCCAGTCACAGCCATCTCCTACCTTGAAAGCCCTAGAGAGATCTTCCACGGGGCTTCTGGTTCTACTTCAGAAAAGAGAGGAAGGAGGAAGAAGACATACAGCATTCATAATGGAAGACTATAAAGATTAAAGCTAAATCCTGAGCAAATCCAGCTCATTAAAATCATAAATGAGTCAGTTAAGGAAGGCTAGGCAATTTCCCCAGGATGTCTTAGAAAATCAAATAGTAACCCAAGGATTCTGAAAAAAGGGTTCTTGAATCAAAATGAGTTCTTGAATCTTTTTCCAGGTCTGTTCAATTCAGTCCCTCACCCAACTGGTGGTGGGTGGTGAGGGATGGGGGAGGCATAGGGAATGCTGTTGTACAGTGGCCAATTCAAGGTGAGTGAACTAGGAAAATGACTCCTGTTCAGACGCAATCAAGGGAAAGGAGTTAGTCTTTCTGGAATCCTCTTCTCTCCATCTTTCAATTAATTTGTTGGCAGGGCAAATTAGTATGTTGCCAGATTGTTTGTTCTTTGTACCTGAATGGTCAGGTTTCTCCCGCTCTCTCTTCCTCTGACTTTTCATAACCTTCAAAGGAAATGTATATAATCTTGTTGCCAAATTTGATATTCAACTGATAAATCTATAACCACTAAAAATACTTGATCTGTTTGCTTTTTTTTCTTGTTCTTCCTTGCCCTTTCTTTCTCTTCCATCCTGACGGCATGTCTTAAAAATTATATTTTTAAGATTCTCTGGGAAATAATAATATTATTCTCAATTCTACTACTTTCCTTTTCCTATGGAAGTTTCAAATGACTGATGCTTTATTGTTTCATATAACTTACTAGTTATTTAACTTTGACAGAGCTGGGTTATGGATTCAAGGGAAGGAAAGAGGAAAAGAACAAAAGGAGTCCAGTTCATGCTTGAGAATCTCTATCTTCCCAGTGGGACTGTTTTTTTGTTTGTTCTTCAGAAGAATGATGAATACTGATCAGACTAAATTTAAGACCCACAGGGAAGTTGTATGTACTATAAAATTCTTTGGGTCCCAAACAGGGTAACACACTTTATGATTTCAAAAAGTAATGATGAATCTCAGTAAAGACCAGGGGACATATTTTTTTAAAAGCAAAGTAAATAAAATGCCCAAGGGATTAGCTTTCCCTTTCTTGTCTCACTTTCTCTGTTTTCTCTTAACTCTTTGTACCCCCCAACCTTCCAACATTTCTCCAGGGAAATACACAACTCCCAAGGTTATAGCAACAACAAAAATGACACTTGTGAGCTTTCAGAGTAAACAAAAGCTGGCTATACTTGTGTAAAAAAATCTGTTTTTTTTTTCTTAAGAACACATTTAATTTTTTAAATTTAATTAATTTTTTTTTTTTTTTTTTGGCCACACAAAGCAGCATGAAGGATCTTAGTTCCCTGACCAGAGGTGGAACCCATGCCTCATGCACTGGGAGCATGGAGTTTTAACCCCTGGACCACAAGGGAAGTCCCTACAAAACTGTTTCAATGGCCCAGTTTATCAAACTCCTTCCATAGAGCCTTGAAACTATCAGGAATTGGGATGTGGTTCCTAGAATCCAAAACTGTCTTATGAAATCCTGGCAGGTGAAAGCAATTCCAACTTTCAGTGCTATCTTAATTCAGCACATGCATATGGATATGGTAGTGTAATAAAACTGTGGAATAGTTTTGTGGAAAGAATCATAGATACAAACACACACTTAGCGTGATTTGTGGACTCTAAGGAATCATGTCTGTTTCTTCTACCTCACATCTTTGCTGACCACAAAGAAAAACTGAAATGTCTAACAATAAATTTCAATGTATGTATGTACATATAATTTTACATTACAGTCACCTTTAAAGAACAAATTGATAAACATTCAGTTCAGTTCAGTCACTCAGTTGTGTCCAACTCCTTGTGACCCCATGAATTGTAGCACTCCAGGCCTCCCTGTCCATCACCAACTCCCGGAGCTCACTCTAATTCACGTCCATCGAGTTGGTGATGCCATCTAGCCATCTCATCCTCTGTCGTCCCCTTCTCCTCCTGCCCCCAATCCCTCCCAGAATCAGAGTCTTTTCCAATGAGTCAACTCTTCACATGAGGTGGCCAAAGTACTGGAGTTTCAGCTTTAGCATCAGTCCTTCCAAAGAACACCCAGGACTGATCCCCTTTAGAATGGACTGGTTGGATCTCCTTGCAGTCCAAGGGACTCTCAAGAGTCTTCTTCAACACCACAGTTCAAAAGCATCAATTCTTCAGTGCTCAGCTTTCTTCACAGTCCAACTCTCACATCCATACATGACCACTGGAAAAACCATAGCCTTGACTAGACGGACCTTTGTTGGCAAAGTAATGTCTCTGCTTTTCAATATGCTATCTAAGTTGGTCATAACTTTCCTTCCAAGGAGTAAGCGTCTTTTAATTTCATGGCTGCAATCACCATTTGCAGTGATTTTGGAGCCCAGAAAAATAAAGTCTGACACTGTTTCCACTGTTTCCCCATCTATTTCCCATGAATTCATGGGACTGGATGCCATGATCTTTGTTTTCTGAATGTTGAGCTTTAAGCCAACTTTTTCACTCTCCTCTTTCACTTTCATCAAGAGGCTTTTTAGTTCCTCTTCACTTTCTGCCATAAAGGTGGTGTCATCTGCATATCTGAGGTTATTGATATTTCTCCCGGCAATCTTGATTCCAGCTTGTGCTTCTTCCAGTCCAGCGTTTCTCATGATGTACTCTGCATATAAGTTAAATAAACAGGGTGACAATATACAGCCTTGACATACTCCTTTTCCTATTTGGAACCAGTCTGTTGTTCCATGTCCAGTTCTAATGGTTGCTTCCTGACCTGCATATAGGTTTCTCAAGAGGCAGGTCAGGTGGTCTGGTATTCCCATCTCTTTCAGAATTTTCCACAGTTTATTGTGATCCACACAAAGGCTTTAACCTTACCTTATTTGAAAAAGCCACAGAAAATAAAAAGCTAAAGTATGACTTTTTCAATTTTGTTTCATTATATTCTTTTCCCTACAGCAGCAAAATGTCCCTAGGATAGTATACTATAGTCTGTCTATGGTGCCTAGTCAATATCAGGGGTAACAAAGCTTTTCAGTAAAGGACAGCCTCATAAATATTTCAGCCTTTGTAGGCCATACGATATCTGTCTGAACTAGTCAATTCTGCCTTTGTAGTGCAAAAGAACCCACAGAAAACATGTAAACAAACGGATAAATTGTGGTCTTATAAAACTTCATTTATAAAAACAGATGGAGGCTGGACCACGGGCCATAATTTGCTACCTCCTTGTTTGTGCCATGGTTTATGAGGTTTGATGTGGAGAAAAGTGCTTTGTTCATTTTTGATACTAATACAAAGGAAAGTTTACACAATGTTGCAGTTAATAAAATCCAAAGTAGAACCATTCAGTCTATTCTACATTTGCAATATTATTACCTAGAAGGACTATTATTCAATTAGCTTGAATCTATTGTTTAATTCATTGGTAAATAAAGAGAGACTGTCCTGAACGTGTATATGAATAAAGTGCTATGATTGATTGTGTAAGGAAGCAAATGTATATGGAATAGAATTCTAGATTCCCCCAAAATTTATAATCTGGCTAGAATGTTAAGGGATTAACCACTAATTGCAATACAAGAGACTACGAAAAGTGTTGCATGTAAAGATATTGAACAACATGGGTTTGAACTGCACTGAATTGTACATTTTTTTTTCACTCGATACCAGCTGGCTTTCCAGGTGGCTCAGTGGTGAAAAATCCACCTGCCAATGCAGAAGCCACAGGAGGTGCAGGTTCAATACCTGGGTCAGGGGTTGCAAAGAGTCAGACACGACTGAGAAACTGAGCACTCACATACACACACGATCTGTGGTTGTTGAATCTATGGATGCAAAATTGTGGATACTGAAGAAGGCTAACTGGTAGGATATATGGATTTTCACCTGTGTGGTGAGTTGCCACCGCTAACCCTAGAAATGCTCAAGGGTCAGCTATACATAAAAATCCAGAAAGAGTAGAAATGATTGCTAAGGCACAAGGATACTAAAGTGTCTTGGGCGTCAGTCAAAATGCCAAGTGCTTTTGCTCTATGTATTTCTCCTCTAGTCCTGAAAAGTAACCTGAGATAATGGTATTGTTCTTTTCGGTTTTTTTTTCATATTAGGCAATTGAGACTCAGAATGACTAGACTGATCTGTAACATTCTTTAGTCCTGTTTGGGTTTTCTTAAAAGTCATGGTGGAAGGAGTGTTTGTTCATTTCTACTCAGCATGTCAGAATAATACCTGAAAAAATTCCGCTTCTTGTTAAGAAGCAGTAGCAGAGAAGATGGAATGATTTGCCTCTGGTCTCACAGTAAATTACCAAAAAGCCAGATTGGGATTTGCAGTCTAACATTTTTAAACCATCAGAACAAACTACCATGTGCAAGGTCAAGATCTAAACCACAGTTTACCAGTAAGAAGAAAGTGGGACGTGAGACATTAACCACCATTGTAAGAACGACATTGGCTTATTTTGAATGACTTGCCATAAATACACCAGTAACTATAAGAAGGGATTAACTGATGAAAATTCTCATGATGCTTCTAGAAACCCTCTGCAAGGCTAAACTAAGGCAGAATGAATCTCGGATGCCATGGGGATAATTATTATAACAGTTGTTGCTATCTCATTATAAATGTCAGTAGCTTATTACGTGGTAAGTCACTTCACTTCCTAGACTTCAATGTTCTCATCTGGAATAAAAAGAAAACTGCACCAGTATCGATCACTAAAGTTACTTCCAGTTGAAAAATTAACATCTGAGATTCTCAAACTCACTGAGATTCTCAAACTCACTGAGATCTAAACCTATGAGTTATACTCATGTGGCCTTTGGATACTAACCTGCCCATCAGAGTTTAGAGTTGAGCACTAAGTCCAAAAACGAGTAACCTAATTAATACAGAACAAAAAGTGGAGACAATGTGTGTTAATGATCTCTAATGTCTCTTTCAGAGTAAACTACTTCTTCTAATTGTTTTGTTTTATTAAATTAGAGATGCATTTTTAGTATTCCATGACATTTCTCATGAATACTGAAAACTCAGAATTATCAGGGTGTCGGGTCTCACGAAAAGGCCTTGAGAAAAGGCAGTCTGGGTATGCATCTTCCTTCTGAGTACTGTTGAGCATCTGGGGCCCAAGAGCAAGCGGTAAGGTAATTAGGGGCTAATGGTTTCCCATTTTTCCCCTTTAGAAGATAGGATTAATGAATATCTGGTTTGCTCACCATTCCTTTTTTCCTGCATTATAGATATTTTCTATCCCTGGAAACCCTGCCAGCCAGTGACTGCCCCAGCCAGTCACGATGCTGGGCATCTCTGTACCTAGCACAGGGAGCCTGATCAATTAGTCCATTTAACAGGAGCTCCCAGCCAGCCTCCCTCTGGAAAATAGGTGAGAAATTCTTCTATTCCTCTCAATATGTTAATCAGACAACTGGTATCACAGTTCTCTAACTGTGTAATACCAGTCCCCCTTGGCAGACATATTTTATTTGGATAATGATGTGAAATTTAAGATCTATGTTTCAATTGTGCAGAGCCATAGGCAGTTGTCAATTTCAGTGACAGACATAGACCTGGAGCGAAATTCCTGTGCACAAGCAAAAATTCCAACAAGCGTAGCACAATTCTGGTCCCTTAATAGAAATACATTTCCTCCCATTGAGGGGCAGTATATTTAAACTCCTCATCGTATCTCTTGGTACCGGCAAATCATTAATGTTCTCGAATATTTCCTTTAACATGGGCATTGGTGACTTGAGCCATCCACCAGCCTGACAGGAAATCAGATGGTTATAACCTGATAGCCTACTTCTTCTCCCGGAGAACAGTGTGGGATGCATGCCATCCTTTATCCCTCTGCAGTCTCTCTAGCAGTGTTGCTAGTTAATAGGTCCAAACTCCACGGCAAAAAGAAGAGCTCTCAAAGGCTGAGTTTCTGAGACCTTAGGATCTACAGACTGGGGAGAATTCCCAGTGCTGATCTTGCTGTTGGCAATTACATTAAAGAAACAGCCAGCAAGTGAACTCCATGGCCTGGGGCATCCGTAATGTGATGAGTGGCCTCTCACCTTGAGGTCATTGGTTCAAATCCAACCGTGGCTAATGGGAGCTGAAGAGTGTCTGGTATTCTAGGTAAAATTGCTTGTTAGATTTGTAAAAACACACATTGGGTCCTCAGGCAAATGTACCAAAATAAACATCACAATTAATCCTAACCCACTGGTATTATGATTTAGCACTTGGTTTTACGGAAGCTGACTTAAGAAGAAGGAAGGAAAAAGACAAGGCTGAAAAGTCTGTGCTGCTCATACAAAACGGACTGCTCTGTATTGTGTCCTAAAGGGAAATAAACCCAGGCTTTGTCTCTGCAGAGAGCAAGGGAATTCCACAGAAGAGGCTCCTCTTCCCTGAAATGCAAAGCAGAGACATCAGCCAAAGATGCTGGCTGAGTGTTTCTGCTCGGGTGGTTTGGACAGGAGGCGATGCTTCCAGGCACCCGCCGTGGCACAAATAGGAAGACAAAGGCTCTGGGGGTAGGCATAATACTCATCATACTTGCTCCCAGGACCTTATTTCCTCATCTGTAATATAAAGGGTTTAGGAAAAAGGCCTCCAAAGCTCCTACTATGAATAGCTTTGTGAGTCTGTGATTCTTACACTGAGAGCTCTGGGCAAACAACTTTTTGCTCCCAGATTGGGCCAGGATCTTACATCTCTCTGTGCCCCAGCCAAGGCACATCCGCTAATTTCTGACTTTGGGACCCACTGAGACTCACTGAGGCAAGAATGGAAATCAGTCTCAAGGACTTCTGCAGAGAACTTCCTTCCTTTTCTTGAAGCCCAGACCCCTCATCCATGACAAAGGGAGATAATATTTACCTCCAAGTGCAGTGTGGATTGAAGAAGATAAATAAAGAATCTAGCACAGTGCCTGGTAGATAGTAGATACCCAATACATTTTAAAATAGACATTTATTAATAATTAACTTCTTTCACCACTATCCCCACCCCCACCCTAGAGCCATTATAGAGTTGCTATTGCTTATTTACTCACTTATTCAGGGCGCCTGAAATTTGAACTTAACCTTTTTTCAGGTCTATATAATCAGAAAAAGTGAACAATGAGTGCCAGCTGTTTATCATCACAATCTCACTTCTGAATAAAGTGAAGATGCTTACACTACTTAATATGAGGGATTGTGAAGATTGATAGGGTGAAATAGAATATGGTTGAGGAAACCTGAAGTTTGGACAAAGGAAGAAACACAATGTATTTTCAGAACTGGATTTTTTAAAAAAATGAGAGACGACTGGGGAGGTAATTCAACTTGAGCAGGTGGCTTTCTGGCCACTTGAGATAGCTTTATAACTCATGGTTTTAGTTCTTTTCTGGACTTAGCTTGTTTGTTCCTCTCCAGCCCATCCTTTCCTATTATCTCCAAGTATGTGCACCCAAATTGCTAATTACAATAATTGAAATTTTATAGATAAAAGAAAAAAAATCTTACAGAAGATAAATGAAGTTCTCTCTTGCCTACCTAATTCTTACTTTCAAACCCATAGCGCTGGAGTAGGGATTCTAAACCAGTACTATGGACATTTTGAGGATAATTCTTTGCTGTAGGGTCTGTTCTGTGTATTTTAGGATGTTCAGCAAAACCCTTGGTCTCTATTTACCAGATATCAAAAACATATTCCTAGTTGTGACAATGAAAATGTTTCCAGACATTGACAAATATTCGCAGGGTTGGCAACATTAGCCTGGCTGAGAACCAGCCATCTGGAGGCTCCACCCCCCTCTTCAAACCAAGCGAGAAGAAAACACCAATGGAAGGTAAGTAGCTGGCATTTTCCCAGAATGCAAAGGGGCTGCAGTGTGTGATGTGTTCAGCCAAGGTCTCATCGAGACCTGTGGAGAGCTGTGGGCATGGGTGTTGGATTTTCTCAGAACCTTGGGATTGGAAATAGGAACTGAGAATAGGTGTTTGTTTTATTTGATGGTTTTTGAGATTCTGTGTCTGTTGACCTTTGATGCCTTCCAGAGGAAACACAGAGTAACAAGATACCACTCAGTTGTTGATTTTCAAAAAAATCATATAGCAATTTTCAGGAAAAATCCAGAAAGAAAAGGGTGTATCAGAAATTCAGCCACAAAGGAACAGCACTGTCACAGGAAGTAATAACTCAGAGACTTAACATAACAGAGCTGGAGCCATGGAGGAGGCAATCAGAGATGTAAAGGATGTTTACTTCACAACCAAAGACCTCAGAGACAATAGATAGATTCAGTGTTCTCCTAAGACTGACTGGCACTAATTATTACACAACATCTTCCATAACTCAGGGGAGAAAAAACGATAAATGGCTGAGCCACGTCGGAGCAAGAGTATAAAACTGGTTAAACTGGACTGAGAGCTGCCTGGCTGCCTGGCACTCTGTACTTGCCCAGCGCAGGGTCTGTTCTGGACCATATGTAACCGATGTGTTGCAAAGATCCGTGATCACCAGGTAACTTTGTCAGGTACTTTGGCAGCTTGCCCAAGCTTCTTCACTTGTGTGTTGTTTCATGTCAGTTACAGAAATATGTCATCGACGTGTTTTTTCTCCTTGTGTGCTATGCACTGAAATAGCACATTCACAGTTGTCCTAAATCTCACGTTTTTCTTAAAAGCCAGATATCAGATATTGCTAAGGAATAATACATACAGGAATACATGCCTTTAAACTCCTGCACTTTGTGCTAGTGGTCTGGGAAAAGGTAACTGGAAGCAGGATGATAGAAAGAGTGGATGAAGGAGATGAGAAAAATGGGCCAGATTGTAATAATTTTTATCCATTTGTTGAAAGATCCTTATGAGTTTCCTTCCTTTTTCTTCATTTGCCAGTTATTTACTCCCTGTAAGAGAATGTGGTGTATCAGTCATTTCAGCATCAACTATTAATTTAAGGTAACTCACTGGTCCCAAGGAAAGCCTTTCTTCCTGTAGGAGCTTTTTTGGAATTTGGAACAAATTGATTTGTCGCCCCTCTCTAATGCCTGGTCCTAGTTCTCCTTAAGGAATCTAGAAATAACCATTAACCAACTTCCTTCCAACTCTGAACACCACCAGCACTGGTATATGTGCATCTTGTTGCTCTCTGATAAAGAAGAGCTCAAGGTCCCTTTTTAAAGCAAAGGTTCCCTTGAGGTCAAGAAGATGGTTAGAGTTCTCCCTGAGCAAAGAAGAGGTGCCCCTGTTGGTATTGTCAGTTACAGTCATAGCCAGGCTCATCCTTCACAATAAAAGAGCAGCAAAATACACATTGTAAACACCTCTAGAAATTCACAAAGTACTTTTCACCTCTAGTTTTAACCACCACTATAAAAGGAAGTTGTGCTTGGGATTTAAACAAGGCAAGGTGTTTATTCCCAAATTTCCTTTGAATAGAGGTGGATAGAAGAGGAGCCACATGCCACTAGTTGATACAGCAGTTAGAGAAATTGTGTGGGCTGTTCCTGAGTGATCTGTAAAACATGAGTAATATCAATTATCTAACAGAGCTGCTTTGAGGAATAAATGTGATGGTCTTTGAAAGCACTTGGAAAATATAAAGTGGCGTTTAAGGGGAAGATGTTATTAACAACAATGGTGATTTATTTAAATAGCAGCTCAGTGTCTAGTGCATTATTTTGGCAGATCATAGATGTGGAATGAAGGTAAGTGGGGGTGATATTCAGAAGTATGCCTTCTCTCTGTCAACCTATTAAAGGATATGGTGGCATGTTAATTGCATTCATTGTTTAAAGAGACTTTACCATGAAATGCATGAGGTTACTTGTGGCCCTGGGCTTGTTTTTGTCACATGAGCAAAGGAAATCACTTGAAGAGGGAGCATGGTTATGGAATGATCACAGAACACTGCCCTGCACTCACATCTTGGTTATAACTTCTGCTTGCTTTGTGACATTTTTCAGTTGACAATTTTTATGAGCACCATCTTTGTCCCTAAGGAGCTTCATATTGAAGACAGATAATTATTATGTGGACATGAACAGTTCAAGTGCAAATATTAAAGGAACAAGTAAATAGATCATATTAAAGGAACAAGTAAATAGATCATATACTTAAAAAATGTTAAACACTGGTACAAGGATAACATGTAAAATGGGGAAAAGAGTATAGAAAGGGGAGGATGGCTCTGTATTTAACTTTCTGGTGACCTCTCTTTGGAAACATTCTTTCTTTGACAATGAGAACTGAATCATTACCTTT
The DNA here is from genome assembly GCF_019923935.1 of Bubalus bubalis. Lineage (NCBI taxonomy): Eukaryota > Metazoa > Chordata > Mammalia > Artiodactyla > Bovidae > Bubalus > Bubalus bubalis. Next base: position 28,215,170 of record NC_059158.1, read on the forward strand.
TCCTAGCAATATCTCTTCTCCAACTGAAAATTTCCAACTTGCAGATACAAAACATGTAACATCATTGTTTTTACTTTTAGGAGAGTGAGCAAGGAAGGGAGTCTGTCTGATTATACTACTTTATGTCATTACTTTAGGAAAGAAAATATTTATAGAGAAAAAATATTAGACTGTTTCATTAACTAATTAATATATTAGAGCTAATACTTGTCCCAGGCATACTTATCAGTATGATATGATTTCTTCCTATTTAATAGTGAGATATATATTTTAAAATTTACTAAAACAATGGTTTTAATATAGATTCTTCAAAAAGATGAGACACTATCTTTACACAAAATCTATATTAGATGACATAAAATAATCCCCATTCTAAGGGATTTTCTGCATGTTTTAATGATTTGATAGGTGGGAAAGTAAAAAATAATGACTTTTACAAATACTACTGATGGTTTCATCCTCAGTTCCATTTTTTTTATAAAAGGTTAGTTTTTTTCCTAAGTCTTTGAGTAAGAATTTATAAGAAAGAAAAATTACTTTACAAGTTTAAAAATTGGTAGCTGGTACTAAATTATAGCTAATAAACACAAAGTCTATAAAAAAGTAAGAAGGAAATCTGCTAATTTATATCCAATTCATCAAAATGCGAAATATGAGCATTATCTCATGGCTTCCCAGGTGGCGCTAAAGAACCTGCCTGCCAGTGCAGGAGACATAAGAGACATAGGTTCAATCCCTGGGTCAGGAAGATTCCCCTGGAGGAGGTCATGGCAATCCACTCCAGGATTTTTGCCTGGACAATCCTATGGACAGAGGAGCCTGGTAGGTTACAGTCCATAGGTTTGTAAAGAGTCGGACACGACTGAAGTGACTTAATACCTGAGTATATCTCAGTTCTGCCTTCTCTTCGTTACTGTTAGTCTCTCAGTCATGTCTGACTCTTTGCAACCCCATGGACTGCAGCCTTCCAGGCTCCTCTGTCCATGGGATTCTTCAGGCAAGAATACTGGAGTGGGTTGCCATTCCTTCTCCAGGAGATCTTCCTGACCTAGGGATGGAACCAGGGTTTCCCGCATTGCAGACAAAATTTTCACCGTCTGAATCACCAGGGAAACCCAATCACAAGCCTCATCAAGGGACCACTAAGGGTTCGAATTAGTCCCCAAAAAAAGAGAACAATCCAGGCCCATGTCCTGGTCCTTTGAGGCTCAGAAACCAATTTATAAAATAATAATGTGGGCCCAAAATGTACAAACAATCAGTTCAGTTCAGTTGCTCAGTCGTGTCCGACTCTGTGACCCCATGAATTGCAGCACGCCAGGCCTCCCTGTCCATCACCAACTCCCAGAGTTTACCCAAACTCATGTCCATCGAGTTGGTGATGCCATCCAGCCATCTCATCCTCTGTCATCCCCTTCTCCTCCTGCCCCCAATCCCTTCCAGCATCAGGGTCTTTTCCAATGAGTCAGCTCTTCGCATCAGGTGGCCAAAGTATTGGAGTTTCAGCCTCAGCATCAGTCCTTCCAATGAACACCCAGTAGGAGACAAGAAATCATTATCTTTTTAGGCAATATTTTACATCATGTGCTTGTCCTGTGTGTAAATATTTTTTGAGGTAAGGAAGCAGAGTCCATACATAGTAGGCATTCAATGAATGTTTCCTGATTATAATTAAGAACTCTTTGTGACTTTATGACTCAATGCTACATTTCTTAATGCTCTAAAACAGACCCACTGTTTGACAGCAAATTGGACAAGGAATTTGCAAGTGGTCAAAAGCCAAAGACCCCCACAGTCAATCTTTCAGAAGTCCTTAAAAAGACTTCCCAGACTACAGGGAGGGTTGTATGCCTGTAATTGCTCCCTTCATAGAAATGCAGAGAACAACATCACTGTTCTATAAGAGAAAGGGAAATGACAATATGATTAAAAACAGGGGATGTTGATCATTACAGCCTGAGAAAAAACACTTAAGTTCTCCCCCAACTACTATCCCTGCAAATCTAACAACTATCAGAAACCAATGGATCCTCCTTTGTTATTTGTTGTTGGATGCAAAATTCTTCATTAAAGTTGAGGGATTAAATATAACACTTTAGCTAATTAATTATAGTTTGATCGTTTTGACACCTCCAAATGACTCAGCCACATACCTTGAAGCTTTGTCAACTCAATTGCATCTTTATTTTTGTTGCCTTTAACCAACAATGAAGACTAATGCCACTCTTTCTAGTTTTCAATCACCTCTACAGAAGTGTTCCCCTGGCAATGTGCAAGGACAGACCTAATTAATCCCTCATCTGCCCTCTGTGCTGTCTATACATCACCCTGGCAGTTGAAACTGCTGCTTGTTTTAAGGCTATTGCTGGAATGAAAAGCTCATCTGTTTTTCAATAATTTTACCACAGGTGGTGATTTGTAATTAGAAAGGGCAGAATCCAAACTTTGATGTGCGTCTATGTGTGTGTGCCTGTGTGTGTGTGTGGGTGTGAGTGTGTGTGTGCATGCGCATGCATGCACTCTGTAATTTACAACGGGCATTTCTTGTAGAAAAAAGGAAAAGAATGTAAAACACACTGCTCACTGGAAACTATCACAACACTGTTAATTGGCTATACCCCAATATAAGTGTTTTTGGTGTTAAATAAATAAATAAATAAATTTTAAAAAGAATGTAAAGCAGTAGCATACCGGGAGAAAAGCATTAACTTTTGCACCAAGCTGAACAAAAAAACTTTGAAAGAATGGATCTGCATGGTTTCAAATTTTTTCTTCTTTTTAAAATTGATAATAGTCAAGGGAAGATTAGAGATCAAAGGCTTAGAGAAACTGAAAAGACTATAAGATGCAGGAAATGTGAGGTTGCTTGGTGTTCCTGGAGGGCTGGTGCTTGTGGTGAGCATGGGGAGGTGGATCAAGGTGGGTCAAGGTAGAAAGTTCCTCCTTGTCTTTGTTCTCTTTGGTGACTGGTCTCACTCTGCAGGAGGGAAAATATGTAAATTTGACTCTTTCACCAACCTTAAAAATATCTCAATGACTTTACATTGCTCTAAGCATTAACCCCAAATTTTTAGTTAATTTTAAACCCGTGTCTCTCAAACATCAATGTCTATACAGATCACCTGGAGACCTTTTCAAAATACTGATTCTGATTTGGTGTGTCACACGGGGCCAAGATTCTGCATTGATGACAAGCATCCTGGTGGGATGATGCCATTGGTCTGCAGATGACATTTTGTACAGCAAGGACCCGAAAGACCCTTCTCTGTCTGGTCCACCAACTTCAGGAGTCCCTCCTCTGTCACTCTCTGTCCCCGGTGGCTTTCTTTACATTCTTTGAGGTTAGCATGTTCCCTCTAGACTCAAGCCTTTGAATATTTTCTTTGTTTTATCCAGAATTTTTCTCCTCTAGTTCCATTTTTCCCAACCCCAACTCCCACGTGCCTGCTCCCCTTGTATTTATCCAGTAGAATTTATCTTCAGACTCACTCCAAAGCTTCTACTTTTCCTTCACAGCACTTTACCCAGTTTGTATTCATATTGTGAAGTTGTATGATTATTTGGTAAATGTGTCTATTTCTCTTAGACTCCAAGTACATTGAACTTAGACATTAAAACAAAGAATTGTGCTATCAGGGGTTCAAAGTTCCTTTATGGGTCAGTCCCCAGGTTAAGACAGAGCTGGATCCTAGAAGATGACATGATGTCATTATTGGCTAGAATGGGAGATGAGCACCAAACACCTGGGTACAGGTCAAAGATGGCAAGGATTGAACTACCTGCAGAAGCAGGATGGGGGAGAGAGAGAACAACTAGACTGGAGTTCAAGAAACCAAGTGTGATACACATATTTGCTTTGTTGTTGTTCAGTCACATAATTGTGTCTGACTCTTTGTGACCCCATGGACTGCAACACGCCAGGCTTCCTTGCCCTTCACCATCTCCAGGAGCTTGCCCAAACTCATGTCCATTGAGTCGGTGATGCCATCCAACAATCTCATCCTCTGTCGTCCCCTTCTCCTCCTGACTTCAATCTTCCCCAGCATCAGGGTCTTTTCCAATAAGTCGACATCAGGTTGCTTTGCTCACCATTAAATCCACCTCTTTCCCCAGTTCCTGGCACATAATATAAGTTCAGAAAATAAATGCAAATAACTAAAATGCATATCTCCTGATCTGGTGGTCCCTCTAAATAAGCAAAATGTATATACAGTGAGTCAAAAATTTGAGCAACATATGTAATTAAATTTTCTTGAAGCCACAAAGATGCAAAAAAAGCAGATAAAGTTCATTTTAATAATCTATTTGATTTAACCTGAAACATTAGAATGCAATAAACATTTTACATTTATCTTTCCTTTCAAACTACATCTGCAAAAGTCCAGGGTGTGTTTCATGTCTACTGCACATCTTCATTCAAATTAGCCACATTTCAAGTGCTCAGTAGTCACATGTGATTATGGTTACCATATTGGACAACACAGCTCTCAACTCTGCGAGCTGTCTCTACATTTCTTGATTGGATATCTGAACTGGCACATGTTGGGAGATGAACATCTAAAAAAGAATGCAGCCAAGAACTGCAACCCCACTGCATTCCTCACTCTACACCCTTTGCAAAAAAGTCATCTCTTACCCTCCAATGTGTGCTGGGCACACAAGTTCCTCTCCATTGGGAGTCTATGGTGTGAGCAACTCTCAGTATGGAGAACATAAAACAAAACTGGAAAGAGAGACTAAGTACTTTTATTTCTGTGCCAATATGCCTGAAGGGGAGAAACAGTTTCTAAAACACTGTGTACTTGATCTGGAATGTTGAAGGAAAGTGATTGAAGGATTTCTCATTTTCCATCATGTGCAGGCTCCCAGTGAGCGACCGACAATTCCCGGTAATGTAGGCAGCCCATATACATTTATGTGTGTTACCAGTGCTAGGGACAAGGAATTGCTCTTTAATAAAGCATTCAGAACACTTTGTCTGTGACTATTGGGAACACTATTCATAAGCACATGTGTAATTTTGAAATTAATCAAATGCACTTCTTAATCTATGATGCACCTGGTGAATAATATCATACAAGCTATGCACTAAACATTGCATATTTTCATCTTTAATTCTAGGAATTTTAACTCTACATACAAGGTGCTGGAATGCTTATTCATTTATTCATTCATTCTATTCACTTATTCATTCCTTCAACAAATCTTAATTGAGCATCCTCGCATGCATGGCGCCATGCTAGAGACAGTGACCCAAAAGGCAAGGTACCTGCAATTCTCAGTCTAAGAAGCCTGATCTGGAAATAACACTCTTGCATATTATTTACTCAAGGAATTTTTGTGTATATTTTAGGGAAACTGGAAAATAAGCTGCTAGTCAAACATGGCAGGTGTTTTTGCTAAGTCTACAGAGGTTTCCTTTGCCAACAGTTTAAGTCACATGTTCTCTAAGTCCCAACCCTTAAATTCCAAGAGAAGGTCACTTTCACACTCTATCTTCAGGTGTGCTGTTGAACATTTCCATCAACCTGTAACAGAATTTCAGCAGCTTCCTTTGGCATCTCCTGGCCTCAACTCTAGGCAATCTCTAGGAAAGGGAGTGGTAGAAGAGAGATGCCTCGTACAGCATCAGAGCCCCACTGCAGCTCTGTTGCAAGCCTTCCCCGAAGCCATCTTGCTATGGGTTTCTGAGGCTTAGATGCCCAGTTTTTCTGCTCCCCCAGTGGGATGGACCCAAGCTAGGACCCTGATGCTCCTTATTTGCTTGTCAGCATTATTCCTTTTGCCCTTTGTATGGGTGGTTTGCCATTCCCTCCTCCCATGGATCACGGTTTGTCAGAACTCTCACTATAACCTGTCCATCTTGGGTAGCCCTACATGGCGTGGCTCATAGCTTCATTTCATAGCGAAGTGGCAAGCCCCTTTGCCACAAGGCAGTGATCCGTGTGCTATAGTCCACAGGGTCACAAAGAGTCGGACACAACTGGGCGACTGAACAACAACAATTGTTTCTTTTTCTCACTTGCTCTTTCTCTTAGAACTATAAGGAGTTCCTTGCCATCTTCTGGGTATCTCCAGATCTCCAATTCCTTTTCTTTGGACAAAAGGGGAAAATACCATCTTGCACTGCACAGCTCTTTCATAAGACATACCAGGGTCCCTAGTAGTTCATTCCATCTATTCCACTTCCTAATCCTAGCAGTGTACATACTTCCTAGGGAAGGTGTTGGATAAGGGAGGATTAGAAGTAGACCCTTACTGTATATATCCTGAATCTCTTGTCTGTCCCCACTTTCTGGCTCTGCTTCTGAGTCTAACCCACCTTTCAAAGACATGCTGCAAAAGAATAAAGATTTTTCTCATAGTTTTTCTTTTACCCCATTTCAGTCTGGATTCACTCAAGCACTCCCTGTCCCCTTAGATGGGCTGGCATGTACATACATTTGAACTCCAGTGGTAGACAAGACTCAAGTATTTGCTCTTGGAGCTCCTTGGCCCTTGGCTAGACACTGTGTAAGTGTCTCTGAACATTGTGTGACAGGTAAGGAGTCTGTGTCTGCCCAGAGAACATAAAGGACTCCCAGGAGGTGTCAGCTCTTTCCAGGCCAAGAAACCCTGTTGGGCCAGGTGAGTACACTCAGAGTGTGCTGGAGATTTGGTGTTCATAAAATTTAAATAACCAGCTTCTACATTTCCAACTTTCTACTATTATGGATACTTAAATTTTCAATTTAATATATCCCTCAAGAGAAGGAAATAGAATTTGTGTGTGTCACAATGAGTCATCATTTTTTCCCACACAGTATTGGAACATGAAGATTCTATGATGCCATTCCAAGTGGGTGCCTAGTTGAGAAAGGAGCAAGCATTAGGAAAATGGGAATTTTAATGTATATGATCATTAAGCTAAGTAACAAGACATTGATCTATTATTTGAAAACCTCACTACTTCCTTAGCAGCTAATGTGTTTGTTATTCACCTACTCTTTGAATCCAGGCTTTTATTGGGTTAATCTCTTTGACATGGTGAATATATTCTTATAGAAATCATGACATTCAAAATGTGCTTTTCCTGAAAAAAACAAATGAGTTAAGAAAATATGTTATACATAAGATCACATATTCCCATTGACTTTCATGGTCATTTTAGAGAATCTCTCCCATAAAGAAATTAGGAAGGAAATGCACAATAAAATTTCCAACTTTCCAAGTGCATTTTGCTTTCTAATATATTACCTCCATGATTTCTTTCACTTTCCTAATCAATTTGCCAAGAACTAGGCAGATGAATGATAATTCACATGAACTCAAAAATATTCTCTCAGGAGTACACATATATTACTATGTCCCTAGAGATTCTGTGGACCTCACAGGATTTGCCTATTGAATCAGCAGTTCTGACAGTTATTAAACTGAAAAAGTCAATGGAAAATTTTTATTCTCAAATATCTCAGATGCTGTAAAGTGTTACTGTAATTCCCATCATGATTTTCTACATCCTGTAAACCTTGGGAGCTATCAACCTTTGCTGCATTGATAACTGAGTATTGTTAAACTCTGGGATTTGATGTCAAGGCTAATATTACCATTGAGTGATTCAGTTGGAAATGATGTTGAGTGAATCATCTGCCTACTTTCTCTAAGCTGTTGGGATGGGTGATTTGTGAGAGGCAGCCCTTGGCATACTTTTTAAAGTGAGTCCCAATCTTCCCCAGGTACTTTCATGCAAGAGATCATTCCCAGTTTAGATATTAAATGGTACCCTTATCATCTGTAACTATCTATACTTCCTTCCTAATTTCCATTTTATATCCCCTGCCATAGGCATTGTGAAAATACAAATGATTAAGTAGAAAAAGAACACATAGTCATTGATTAATTTCTTATATACCCTCCACTCTGCCTATCCCCAATGGAGGGAAATATGAAAGAGAAAAGGATGCCAGTGTACACGCCTCCCGGAATGGCTTCTCTTCCAGCCCTTGGACTCTTTCCTGAGTTCCAATTTTACTACCTACCTGGGAAAGTAAACAACCGAGTGATTTTCTGAACATTTCTGCAAGACTACCTGAAAGATTCTCCATCAGCCCTGTGTTTGTATCCTTGATGCCTTGGAGGGAATTTGGCAGAGCCAAGAAAGGCTTATAAATCACCTCTGGGTGAGCTGGCCAAAAGTCCAACTGTCTCTTATTCTCCTGAGTGATTTACTTTGCCATTTATTTTCAGTTCTAGTGTTGGCCAGTGCGGTTGATGAGTTGAAATCCTAACAATCAACTGACTATGGTCTGAAGTGGCAGCAGACTGAAGCCAATGTGTGCTGGGCCTGGTGACAGCCACTGTGGACAGAGCTGGCCAGAAGCACGGGGAGGGCCTCGGGTTGTGAGTGCAGGCCGGATCCATCCAGATGAATGGGAGCTGACAAGAGTGATCTCTGCAGCATGGAATGGAGCAATGACATGAAAACAGTGACATGTTTGAGATTGAAACACCAGGCACAGAAACGTCACATATAATGGCCAGAGAAGTGACAGGGGACTCGCACTAATTTTACTTGATTTTGATTCAAAGATGTCCTTTGTGCTAGGAGTCAGAGCTAGCTGGGAGTCATGTATGGGAAAACCACTCCCTTCCTGACCATGCCCACCCCCATTCAGTCAGACCTGCAAAACCAGTGGCACTTTGTGCCATTAGGACACTCATCTTTAACCCAGGCTTCACTGTAGAATCACCTGAGTATTTGTGGTCTGGTCCCTGGGAGGAGGCTTCTGATTTATTTTTGTTTTGTTTTGTTGTTGTTGTTTTTCTTTTTTTTTCAATTAATTTTATTTTGAGAGAGAATTGCTTTACAGAATTTTGTTGTTTTCTGTCAAACCTCAACATGAGTCAGCCATAAGTATACATACATCCCCTCCCTTTGGAACCTCCCTCCCATCTCCCTCCCCATCCCACCCCTCTAGATTGATACAGAGCCCCTGTTTGAGTTTCCTGAGCCATACAGCAAATTCCCGTTGGCTATCTATTTTACATATGGTAATGTAAGTTTCCATGTTACTCTTTCCATACATCTCACCCTCTTCTTGCCTCTCCCCATGTTCATAAGTCTGTTCTCTACATCTGTTTCTCCATTGCTGCCCTGTAAATAAATTCTTCAGTACCATTTCTCTAGATTCTGTATATATGTGTTAGAATACAATATTTCTCTTTCTCTTTCTGACGCACTTCACTCTGTATAATAGCTTCTAGGTTTATCTACCTCATCAGAACTGACTCAAATGTGTTCCTTTTTATGGCTGGGTAATATTACATTGTGTATATGTACCACAACTTATTTATCCCTTCATCTGTCGATGGACATCTAGGTTGCTTCCATGTTCTACCTATTGTAAATAGTGTTGCAATGAACAAGGGGATACATGTGTCTTTTTCAGTTTTGGTTTCCTCAGGGTATATGCCTAGGAGTTGGATTGCTGGATCATTAGTTCAGTTCAGCTCAGTCACTCAGTCATGTCTGACTCTTTGCAACCCCATGAACCACAGCACGCCAGGCCTCCCTGTCCATTATCAACTCCCTGAGTTTATCCAAACTCATTTCCATTGAGTCAGTGATGCCATCCAATCATTTCATCCTCTGTCGTCCCCTTCTTCTCCTGCCCTCAATCTTTCCCAGCATCATGGTCTTTTCAAATGAGTCAGCTCTTCGCATTAGGTGGCCAAAGTATTGCATCATATGGTAGTTTTATTCCTAGATTTTAAAGGAATCTCTATACTGTCTTCCCGGAGAAGCTCTTCCAGGAGAAGGCGATGGCAACCTACTCCAGTACTCTTCCCTAGAAAATCCCATGGACAGAGGAGCCTGGTATGTTGCAGTCCATGGGGTCACTAGGAGTCGGACATGACTTAGCGACTTCCGTTTCACTTTTCACTTTCATGCATTGGAGAAGGAAATGGCAACCCACTCCAATGTTCTTGCCTGGAGAGTCCCAGGGACTGGGGAGCCTGGTGGGCTGCCGTCTTTGGGGTTTTACCGAGTCGGACACGACTGAAGCAACTTAGCAGCAGCAGCAGCAGCATACCATCTTCCATGGTGGCTGTATCAGTTTACATTCCCACCAACAGTGCAAGAGTGTTCCCTTTTATCCACACTCTCTCCAGCATTTATTGTTTGTAGACTTTTTGATAATGGCCATTTTGACTGGTGTGAGATGATATCTCATTGTGGTTTTGATTTGCATTTCTCTAATAATGAACGGTGTTAAGCATCTTTTCATGTGTTTGTTAGCCATCTGTATGTCTTCTTTGGAGAAATGTCTGTTTAGATCTTTTCCCCACTTTTTGATTGGGTTGTTTGTTTTTCTGGCATTGAGTTGTATGAGCTGCTTATATATTTTGGAAATTAATCCTTTGTCAGTGGTTTCATTGCTATTATTTTCTCCCATTCTGAGGGTTGTCTTTCCACCTTGGTTACAGTTTCCTTTGCTATGCAAAAGCTTTTAAGATTAATCAGGTCCCACTTGTTTACTTTTGTTTTTATTTCCATTACTCTAGGAAGTGGGTCATAGAGGGTCTTGCTTTGATTTATGTCATTGAGTGTCTGCCTATGTTTTCCACTAAGAGTTTTATAGTTTCTAGTCTTAAATTTAGGTCTTTAATCCATTTTGAGTTTATCTTTGTGTATGGTGTTAGGGAGTGTTCTAATTTCATTCTTTTACATGTAGCTGTCCAGTTTTCCCAGTATCATTTATTGAAGAGGCTGTCTTTTCCCCATTGTATATTCTTTCCTCCTTTGTAAAAAATAAGGTACCATAGGTGCATGGGTTTATTTCTGGGCTTTCTATCTTGGTCTATATTTCTGTTTTTGTGCCAGTACCATACTGTATTGATGACTGTAGCTTTGTAGTATAATCTGAAGTCAGGAACGTTGATTCCTCCAGCTCCATTCTTCTTTCTCAAGACTGCTTTGGCTATTCAGGGTCTTTTGTGCTTCCATATGAATTGTGAATTTTTTTGTTCTAGTTCTGTGAAGAATGTCATTGATAATTTGATAAGGATCACATTGAATCTGTAGAATGCATTTGGTAGTATAGTCATTTTCACAATACTGATTCTTCCTACCCAGGAACATGGACTGTCTCTCCATCTGTTTATGTTGCCTTTGATTTCTTTCATTAGTGCCTTATAATTTTCTGTGTACATTCTTTTGTCTCTTTAGGTAAGTTTATTCCTAGATATTTTTTGTTGTTGTTGTTGCAATGGTGAATGGGGTTGATTCCTTAATTTCTCTTTCTGATTTTTCATTGTTAATATATAGAAATGCAAGTGATTTCTGTGTACTGATTTTGTATCCTGCAACTGAAGTGCAGTCGCTCAGTTGTGTCCGACTCTCTGTGACCCCGTGGACTGTAGCCCACCAGGCTCTTCTGTCCATGGGATTCTCCAGGCAAGAGTACTGGAGTGGGTTGCCATTTCCTTCTCCAGGGGATCTTCCCAACCCAGGGATTGAACCCTGGTCTCCCACATTGCAGGCAGACGCTTTAACTGCTGAGCTACCATCCTTCAACTGAAGCTATGGTTTAATTGGCCCTGGGGATGGAACCTGGGCTTCCCTGGTGACGCTAGTGGTCAAGAACCTGCCTAACAATGCAGAAGACAAAAGAGACTTGGGTTCGATTCCTGGGTTGGGAAGATGCCCTGGAGGAGGGCATGGCAACCCACTCCAATATTCTTGCTTGGAGGATCCCATGGACAGAGGAGCCTGGTGGGCTGCAAGCCGTATGGTCGTAAAGAGTCATAACCAAGGTGACTTAGCATGCATGTATGCACAGGGATGGGACCCAGATCTTGACATGCCTTAAAATCTCCCCTGGGTGATTCTGATCCCAGTAGTGCCTGAGGACCACTGCATTAAAAGGCTGAAAGTAAAGACTAAATGCCCTGGAAAATTGGTATAATTTTTATTATAATAACACTGTGAATCTATATTGCCCAAGAAGCGCAAATCTTTTCTTATTTTATTACCTCAACATTATATTTTTAGATGTTGGTACCTGATATAGTTTAGGAAAACTTTGACTTTTCTGGAATAGAGGGGAAAAAAAAATCCAAGTATTAGATGGAGGGTAGGGGTGGCTAACTTTTACTTACCTATCTACACATCTATTTAGTTTTCAGCTTTACTGAGGTATAATTGACAAATAAAACTAAAGCTAATTGTAAACAAATTGAATTTAGGCTAAACTCAGATTTATTTTCCTGATTGGTAAAGTTCACAATTTGAAAATATTCTATGTTAAAGTAAATAGGAAGATGAAGTTTATGCATTATGCTGCCAAAACAGTTTTTAACAAACAAAACTCTCCAAAAGTTTGAGATGGCCATAACAGAAGTTCTCAATATTGCTGGAGACTGTGTAAATGGGTAGAAGTATTTTGGAAAGCATTTTGTTTATATGTGTCAAGAGTCTCAAAATTTCATATTCAACTTAGAGAAAATCTGTCCTCAGGGTAGATTCAGAGTTGAAAACAAAGATTTATGTTTAAAGAGATTTATGTTTAAAGAGATTACATCATTTTTGGTAAAAGGAATAAAAGTGTGATAACCAATAACAAATAGACAGATGGGATCAATTAGCTATTGTAGTCTTTCTTACAAGATTATTATATAATTATTAAAAACATTTCTAAATAATATTTCACAAAATTGTAAAAGCATGCACAAAATATTAATGATAATCTTGAATATGAAATATATATGTGTGTGTGTATATATATATATACACACACACATAAAACACGACCCTCAATTTCAAAAACTCTATATAGCATATGCATTTAAATATACTGAGTCTGATCTATTTGTTTTTTTAACATGGAAAGATCTTGGATAAAAGTTAGCCAATATAGCTCATGGTGTTATTAAGGGTTATCGCTCTGTGATGAAATCATAGATCATTTTAACTTTTAAAATATTATGCCATATATTTAAAATTTTCTATCATGAGCCAGAAAAATTATATCCTGAAAAAAACTATATCTATTTTTAAGTATTAAGAAAATTCTTTATCAGCTATATTCAATAGCTATTTTCCATGCTCTGAGAAATAATGTAGCAAAAAACTTTTAAATAGAGCCATAAAATACTAAATGATTAGTGCAGAGAATGAGTTTTTTGGAAATTCAGAACAGAGAGGACTAGTTGCTCATGGAAAATGGAATATCTCATGAAACATAGTTGAGGTTGGATTCAGCAAGACTTGAATGCCAGACTAAGGAATATAGATTTTATTCTAGTACAAATAGAAGTCCTTGGAGAGATCTTTGTAGTTCTAGTTAATGAATATCCTTAGTTCTTCTCTATTAAAGTTTGTACCCTGAAAATGTATATGAATATGTGTATTCATATCTGAATGTATTTACCCTGAATGCATTCACCCTTAGGCAGGAAATAATGTGTCTATAAAGAAGAAACAGGAAGAATGATTAAGGCATTCATTAATTGGGGTCCATTTACTTTTTCAGAGTCAGCTAAAAAATCATCCACTTATTTAAAAGGAAATCTTCTTGGTTTATTACAGTCATTATTACTTGGCAGTAAGAGATAGCTAGTTTGAATTTCACCAGTAGAGGAAATTGCAGAGTCTGTTGTGTCTCTTAAGGGTCACTATTAGTCAATGACTGTGTAAAAGAAATTGCAGTTCTTGAAACAAAATTGGTTATTGAGTACCTACTATGTGCAAGATGGTTGGATGAATTCCATATATAAACTCATTTAATCCTCACAACAATCCCTCAAGGTTGGTATTTATAATTCATATTTTAAAGTAAGTGAAAGTCACTCAGTGTTGTCGGACTCTTTGTGACCCCATGGACTATACAGTCCATGGAATTCTCCAGGCCGGAATACTGTAATGGGTAGCCCTTCTCTTCTCCAGGGGATCTTCCCAATCCTGGGATCAAACCCAGGTCTCCTGTATTGCAGGTGGATTCTTTACCAGCTGAGCCACCAGGGAAGTCCATTTTAAAGCAAAGGAGTCTGAGAAAGATGTTAAGAAGATGTTAACTGGCCAATATGAATCTAGATTTCAATTTGAACCTATTTTTTGTTTACCTTTCAGTGTGAGCCAATGGAAGATAACTTATCACACTACAGCATCCCCATTAACCAAAGCATTTTCTAACTTTATTTCTGAATCATATATTTTTGAAAATATATGTGTATATATACAATATGCACATGTGTGTCCATGTGAGTGTAGTGTATATATATAGCTATTTTACACCACTGTATTTATGTGTGATATATAGACATGCCTTATAGTAATAAATTTATCATATAATTATAGCAATATATCAAATATTTACTGTGCTATTCCTTTTATATACATGTATTATAAGAAAGTGAAAGTCACTCAGTCGTATCTGACTCTTTGCTCCCCCATGGACTGTCCATGGAATTCTCCAGGCCAGAATAGTGGAGTGGGTAGCCTTTCCCTTCTCCAGGGGATCTTCCCAACTCAGGGGTTGAACCCAGGTCTCCTGCATTGCAGGCAGATTCTTTACCAGCTGAGCCACAAGAGAAGCCCAAGAACACTGGAGTGGGTAGCCTATCCCTTCTTCAGGGGATCTTCCTGACCCAGGAATTGAGTCGGGGTCTCCCATATTGCAGGCAGATTCTTTACCAACTGAACTATCAGGGAAGGCATATATGTATTATATATAATATACAATATATATATGTATTATATAATGTATAATACATATATACATATATGTATTATATATCACTATATAGAGAGGCTCACTGGTGAAGGATCCATTTACAATGTAGGAGAGCTGGGTTCAATCCTTGGGTTGGGAAGATCCCCTGGAGGAGAGCATGGCAACCCACTCCAGGGTTCTTGCCTGGAGACTCCCATGGACAGAGGAGCCTGGATGGCTACAGTCCATAAGGTCAGAAAGAGTCGGACATGGCTGAAGCGACTGAGCATGCATATAAAGATACATATTAAGTAATGCATAAATATACATTATATATGAATGAATATGTATATATAGTTTAACATACAGTTATATACTAAATAGACTAAAACATGGATGTATTATACACCCATACACATATAACATTTTTTCCCACTGTCCTTATCCAGAAAAGAAAGTGGCTGGGCAGTTGGAGAACCTGTGTATTAGCTAAGAGAACATGACTGTCACCGCAAAATGAGTTCTGACACTTATCTTCACGATGGCAGCCCGAAAAAGAGAACTAATGTTTGTCAGGTGTCCAGAAGCTGTGAACCCCTAGGAATGACCCAAACCTCCAAGTGTAAATGTGAAGGGACCTCATTTCCCTTTCCTCCCATCCCATGGGCCTTACTCACCCAACATCCGCTTTGCCAGTCCTTACCCTGTGAAAGTCCCCAGATGGAGGAGGGGAGTCAGAGCCAATTTCATTCTATTCTGTTATAAACTCAAAAGATCCACTTTCAATCTAGGTCCTGCAGAGAAAGGACAGTCTCCTGCTAGTTAACTTCATTCAGCTCTTTATTCAACAAAACGATGTCGCGTTTTCATCAACAAAATCAACCGAACAATCAGTTCTACGCAAAATAAAGCGTCTTCGAGAGCCGAAAAGAGCCCTGGGTGGGAGTGTGTGGTTCTGCACAAAGGCTGTGGAGGCCAAGCTGTCACTCCTTTTCTTCATCCCACTGCCCCATGCATAGCACCAGCTCTGGCGTGAAGGGAGATTTAAAAGCAACTAAGTACATAGAAACATTTCTCATTCATTATCTGGAATTTCTGCTACTGGGTGACATATCATTAGTCCTGGTGTAAGGCAAGCTTTAAAAACGTAATTACTTAATCATGCAGTTAGCTTCCCATCAATCCTAGTAGCATTTGTTCTTAACTAGCTTTTAAGAACAAAATTAGGAGTAATTTGTAAACAAAAGTAATTGAAGAAAGGCAGATATTGCCAAGGTGTTGACAGCGTTAGCAGACATTATGGTTTCCCTTAACACCACCACGGCACAGCAGTTAGCAATAGGTGGCTGGCATGAGGCAGTGCTAGGGAATGAGGGGGGGGGTGAGCTGAGGAAGTGGGCACTAGCAAGATGGTCCTTACTCAGCCCTTACAGGCATCCAACCCCACAGGTAAGGGGACTCTCTACTCCTATATCAATCTGATGACTTGGAGATTTGTGGTATGATTTAACATTTTTAGCATGACCATGAAAATAACCTCGTAATATTTTTCATACCTATTATTGGATCTAGTGAGACAAAATCAGGGAAGTCAGAGTGGTGACATAGGTGGTGGAGGCCAATTTTTTCTCCAAAGGAGCTTACAAGTATTTGTAAGTATTTCTATTTGCCTGCCCTTATTTCTGACTACTTGTAATAAGTTCAGAGTATACATCAGTTTTGGGCCAGACAGTGTGCTAAGCACTTGAGAAATAGCTGTAAGGAGGAACTGGACTCCATTTTCAAGAGGCTTATGATTTTGCAGAGAGAGAAAAATGGAAATAAAGCATGATCAGAAAGACTGAAACCAAGTATGTAATATTGGCCAAAAGTTAGTTTCTAACTCTGCCTGTTGTATTGAGGTTTTATAGGACCTCCAATGGAGAAGGCAATGGCACCCACTCCAGTACTCTTGCCTGGAAAATCTCATGGACAGAGGAGCCTGGAAGGCTGCAGTCCATGGGGTCACTAAGAGTCGGACACGACTGAGTAACTTCAGTTTCACTTTTCCCTTTCACGCATTAGAGAAGGAAATGACGGCCCACTCTGGTGTTCTTGCCTAGAGAATCCCAGGGACGGGGGAGCCTGGTGGGCTTCCGTCTATGGGGTCGCACAGAGTCGGACACGACTGAAGTGACTTAGCAGCAGCAGCAGGACCTCCAAAAGGAATCATGAAGAAATATGTCTTGCAGTACAAACAGGAGAATCAGGTCCATGAATGAGGCTATTACCATCCTTACTTTACAGATGAAGTAACCAAGTCTGAAAGGAATCAAATAACTTTCTGAAAATCAGGCACATCAAGAATGGCAATGCTGCACTCATTCTCAGTTATTTATCTTTATTATCACTGTTGTTTTGGTGCTGAAGTCAAGTCCAAATATCTTTCCAGGATTCACTAGAATTCAACAGAAGGAGTCTGAACCTGAAGTCAGAACAGCCATCTTGAATTCTGCCTTGAAAGTCTTCCACTGGGTGACATTGAGCCTGATCTTTGGTGTCTCAGCTATAAAAATTTGGAGCAATTACAGTAAAAGTGCTTTGTAAATTTTAATTCAGAAATAAGGTACTCATCAGTTTAGTTCAGTTCGGTCACTCAGTCATGTCCAACTATTTGCAACCCCATGGACTGCAGCACGCCAGGCCTCCCTGTCCATCACCAAACTCCCAGAGCTTGCTCAAACTCATGTCCATTGAGTTGGTGATGCCATCCAACCATCTCATCCTCTGTCATTCCCTTCTCCTCCTGCCTTCAATCTTTCCCAGCATCAGAGTCTTTTCCAATGAGTCAGTTCTTCGTATCAGGTGGCCAAAGTATTGGAGCTTCAGCTTCAGCATCAGTCCTTCCAATGAATATCAGGACTGATTTCCTTTAGGACTGACTGGCTTGATCTCCTTGCAGGAGGATCATATGGAGTATAGGAATATGCAAAATACCCTGTGGTTTAAAAAAAAAAATTAAAATAGGATTGCCCCTGAAATGTTAAGAATTGCCTGAAAAGGGTATGGGACACAGGGAACTTTCTAGATGAATGAAACATTGTATATTAATGTTCAATACTAATCAAGTTGAACATTCAAAGTCTGTGCACTTTATTGTGTGTAGATGGTGCCTCAAAATTCCATCGAAAAATAAAATACAATTATTTCTACCAATGTTTCTTTGGGGAATTGAATTTTCACAATTGCTAGCATTTTGGGAGTTGAACTCTAATGTCCAGATTGGACACTCCAAGTGATTCAACTCAAGTACCATTGTAAATCTTGAGACAGTTTCTATCCTTACATCTCAAATTTAATTCAAAATAGGTATCATCTCTTCTTACATCCTTAAGAACCAAAACATTAGGAGTCATCATGAACTTCCAGGTTACTGTCTCTAGCATGTAAGTGAATGAAAAAAACACTCACTTCTTTTTGTATTTTTCAATGGGAAAAAAGTCAAAATTTAAATGTATCAACCTGAGAATGATAACATTATTAAGTTTGGCTTGGGGATAGATATAAGAAAGAACATCTGATTCAGTGGCACATAGGACAGCAGAAATTGTTACCAAAGCCAATATGGTGTCTTTATACATCATTTTGGGCTGGGTAAATGACTAGAGAAATTTTTACTCTCTATAGGGTTTTATGATTCTAACACAAACAAAAGTAAACAAATATATTTCTCTTGAGTGCTCAAGGCATTTGGCTTTCTGAATTATGGAATTATTGGGTTAGATTAAATATATATGTATAATACATACATATGCATATATGTATATATCCATATATATATATATATATATATATGATGGAGCAATATTCAGCCTTGAAAAAGAAATAAGTCCTGCAATTTTCAACAACCTGAATGAACCTAGAGGGCATTATGCTAAGTGAAATAAGCCAGACACAGAAATAAAATGTTGCATGATTTGACTTATATTTAGACTCAAGCAGAGTCTGCCTTTATCACCTGGTAAAGGTGGTTACCAGGATCTGGGGGGAGGGCTGAGGGTGAAATATTGATCAAAGGGTGCAAAGTTTCAATTTTTATGAAATGAGTAACTTCTAGAGATCTAACGTACAACAATTTGACTATAGTAAATAGTACTTTTTTGTATACTTGTAATTTCCAAAGAGGATTGATCTTACACACACACACACACACACACACACACACGGTAACTATCTGAGGTGATGAATATGTTAATTAGCTTGATTGTGGTGATTATTTCATGATGTATGTGTATATCAAAATCATATTGCACACCTAAATATGTAAAACTTTTGTCAAATATATGGTAATTAAAAGAAAAAGAAGACTGCTATTTAAATATGGAAAGAAAAAGAATTGCTGGGTCAAGTCTTCATAGTCAAAAGCACATCAATCAATAAGTTTCCATGGAGCACCTACTATAAGCCCAGAACAGCAGAGTTAAAAGGGTTGAGATAATTATCCAGATAATTTTCTCAGCCCCAAAGTGACTTTTTCTGGTTTACATAGATCATTTGGGCAGAAGGAGGCTTTTCCCTTTTAATTATCTGTAAAACTAAATCACTGTATTACAAGACTGGTCTACTTCTTAAAAAGATTAAATAAAAATTACTCACAATAAATGTATACACTTTGGGTTGGAGAATCTTTTGTAAATCTTCAGAACTTGAAAAAAAAAAAAAAGTAAGGTTTTAAAGTAATTAAAGCCAAGGTTTTAATGTAATTCAGTTAGGTGAGGCTTAAAGAACACTCCAGTCATGAGCACTGTTCAACATTCACAATAAAAACCTTAGTTTATTGCTCTGTCTTTATTGGAAAAAAAATTAAGTTGACCTGCCATGGCCAAATTAAAACTATCTACACCTGTGGATCAGGTTGGCCTTTGGAGTGAGCTCTTGGAGAAGGAAATGGCAGCCCACTCCAGTACTCTTGCCTAGAAAATTCCATGGATGGAGGAGCCTGGTGGGCTACAGTCCATGGTGTCACGAGGAGTCGGACACGACTTCATGAAGTGTCAGTAGGTGTCAGTAAACATTTATGGGTGACCTACTTGCCTCCCTATGTGATGAGAGGCTCAGGGCAAACCTCTGTCAATAATGAAAATCTTCCCCGATCCAGCTACCACAGTAAACACCTCTATCATCTTCAACATCACCATCACTATCACCATCGTCTGTTTTTAAAAATAGTTTTATATAAGGCTCTGTCATTCTTTGATATTCAATATCGTCTCTCTCAGGTCTCTATAAATGCAGCGTGAGTAATATGATTGGAAAGAGTGATCAATGGCACTCATTCATGCTGAGGCCTTGGCTCTTTGCCGTATCACTTTGCTCTCTTGCTTGGTAGGTAGCTTATTTTACTGAGAGTCCAGTGTCTAGAGAAAGAAGATGTAGTGAGAGAGAGAAGACAGACATGGTGGAAAAGTTGCCCCACACTGGAACACATGAGGAGAGGTGCATCGGGATTAAGGATGGTGTGGATCTTATATTTCTGCCCCGGGAACATATTGTTTGGGAAGCAAAATGGTTTTAAAGGTTTATCCTCAAAATGTATAAGCAAACAATAGTACTAAATGTTTCGAGGACTTAGTACATTTAGGAGACTCACTTAACCTCAATTAATCTACTAATATTCACTGTGCTGAGCCAGAAACTGTAGCAAATAATACTAACAATACTAAGGATTTACATTTGTGTGGGCTGTAGATTTATAAATGACTTGAGTAGATTTGACTTTCTCTTTAGTTCTCAATACAATTCTGTGAGTTGGGCCTTCTTCTCCAATTAACATTACAGAGGAAGAAAGTCCAATTTGACAGCTGCTTGGATTTTACCAGTTTCAGTGCTTCCCTGATAGCTCGGTTGGTAAAGAATCTGCCTGTAATTCAGGAGACCCCAGAGATCCCAGTTCGATTCCTGGGTGAGGAAGATCCACTGGAGAAGGCATAGGCTACCCACTCCAGTATTCTTGAGCTTCCCTTGTGACTCCCCTGGTAAAAAATCCGCCTGCAATGCAGGAAACCTGGGTTCACTCCCTGGGTTGGGAAGATCCCCTAGAGAAGGAGAAGACTACCCAGTCCGGTATTCTGGCCTGGAGAATTCCATGGACTCTATAGTCCATGGGGTCACAGGGAGTCAGACATGACTGAGTAACTTTCACTTTCAGAGTTGGTTAGAATTAGGACCTGGGTTTGAAGTTTGTAGGGTAAGGGAGTTAGAGAAGACAAGGTTCGGAAAAAGAATGAGACCGGCACTTTACAGAAACAGATCACCTTCAATGAGGCAAGAATGGGCAGCAGTCAGATTACTGAGCTGCTGCACTAACTCAAGAAAACAGTAAGTATATATAAACATATACGTGGAAATCTACTGTCTTAAGGGGACCAGTTCTTCTCCAAGGTTGTTCAGATTAGTTATTTCTTAAACAGCTGGGGCAGAGAAGGCAATGGCACCCCACTCAGGTACTCTTGCCTGGAAAATCCCATGGACGGAGGAGCCTGGTAGGCTGAAGTTCATGGGGTCGCTAAGAGTCGGACACGACTGAGCGACTTTCTCTTTTTACTTTCATGCGTTGGAGAAGGAAATGGCAACCCACTCCAGTGTTCTTGCCTGGAGAGTCCCAGGGACTGGGAAGCCTGGTGGGCTGCCGTCTTTGGGGTCGCACAGAGTCGGACACGACTGAAGCAACTTAGCAGCAGCAGCAGCAGCAAACAGCTGGGGCAAGGAATTCTGGAGATCTGCCAGGGGCTGGGACTGGCTGGGAGCTGGGCATAATCAACCTTAATGCCCATTTTTTTTTCTTCAGGTGAGAGAGTTCTTTGTTTTGCATAGAATGGTGGGAAGGAGCCAGAGGGGAGTTTTAACTCCAGGCTATTTTGAGCCCTGTAGCTTTCCTTCAAAGTTGCTTGAAGTTAATGTTTCAGATTTACACTTATGCCTGGTCATTGTCACAGGGAAGGAAAGACGTTTAAGATGCTTTGAATTCTAAGAGTCTGTGACCTTGTTGGGATGACAGGGACAACACAGTCACAAGCGGTGGGTGGATCAGAAAGGGACACAGAAAGAAGCTAACAGCCCTTGAGGGGTGACAGCACCCTTTCAGAAAACAATGTGCTTAGGCTGTGCTATTTGACTGAACTTGGGGACTGGAATAATGATGACTCTAAATCTTATTTTTGTGTGTATCTTAGATTGATAACTACCAATATAAAGACAGAGAAAAATTCTAATGAAAAGTGAACGCTTGTGTGGTGCCTTGCTGTTATAAGATAAAATAATTTCCTTTAGTTAAAGATAAAAACTGGTTTAGACAAAAAACTAATTCAGATTTGAATGGGTTGACTTAAAGGAGTTGCTATAATATCCAAGTGAAAATGATCTGATGGGCCTCAGTTTGGTGTTAGAGGCCAGACCTTCAAGCTATAAAACTGGGATCTATTATGGGGGTTGCTGCTGCTGCTGCTAAGTCGCTTCAGTGGTGTCCGATTCTGTGTGACCCCATAGATGGCAGCCCACCAGGCTCCCCTGTCCCTGGGATTCTCCAGGCAAGAATACTAGAGTGGGTTGCCATTTCCTTCTCCAATGCATGAAAGTGAAAAGTGAAAGGCAAGTCGCTCAGTCGTGTCCAACTCTTAGCGACCCCATGGACTGCAGCCTACCAGGCTCCTTTGTACATGGGATTTTCCAGGCAAGAGTACTGGAGTGGGCTGCCATTGCCTTCTCCATTATGAGAGCAGGGACCATTAAAAAATTTTTATCCTGTTTTCTCATGGCCATCTTTTATCTTGGGCTTCTATCCATTTGGCATGTATGGAGGCTAAAATAATTATGTATGAATTGTTTGAATGAATCAACAATAGATTTAATAATTATATCTGCTCACTTACCTGTAATAACAGTAACAATACCAAAAGTAGTTGAAGCCAAGAGAGATGGCTTCAAATAATGAGAAGAAATAATATACAATTCACTGTAGTTTTCTTACTCACTTCTTGATTTGTTTTCATGGAAAATCATATTCTCAGGCACACTATTTGCTGCAAGTCAGATCTCATCTTTTATGGGAAGATAAGAGAGCCCACCTTTTGCCTAGAAAATCCCATGGACAGAGGAGCCTGGTGGGCTGCAGTCCATGGAGTCGCTAGAGGTCGGACATGACTGAGTGACTTCACTTTCACTTTTCACATTCATGCATTGGAGAAGGAAATGGCAACCCACTCCAGTGTTCTTGCCTGGAGAATCCCAGGGACGGGGGAGCCTGGTGGGCTGCCATCTATGGGGTCGCACAGAGTTGGACATGACTGAAGTGACTTAGCAGCAGCAGCAAGAGAGCCCACTAAGACCAACATAGATCAAATGCAATTTCTTCATGTGTAGGGTTTTCTGTTTGTTGGTTCGTTGTTTTTATGTTTGTTCCCAGAAAAATATCTAAGACCCTTCCACCTCATCCGAGATTCCCAAATGCCTTGCGATTCACAGACCCTCCTGATCTCAGAGGATGGCTCTTGTTTAAAAACTGCACAAAGTAAATGGTATTGGGTATTTAATGAAAAGCATTGAAATTGCTATATGGTGCCACAGATTCACTGTCGAACATGTCATGAGGCAACATTTTATAGGCATTGTAAAATCTTTTTACCACACACAGCTGCATTATCCAAAATTACTCAAATCTGCAGGGCATTTGAAACTCACTCTGTAACAGTAATAGGCTTTGCTGCTTAAAAAGTGATTATGACTAATGCACGAAAACAATTATCACAAGACTTAATTGCCAAGAGTTAAGATATATATAGACAGATAGAGATGGATTCATTCTCATTGAAATTTGAGCCATTGCTAGGAAAAACTAAGTGATTTTCAAAATCATGAAGCAGAACTGGGAAAAAATGTTTTTAATTCATCAGTCTACACAAGGAAGATTTTTATCCATATTATTTTTAAACTTTTAACATTTATTATTTTTAATACATGTGGGGTTGATTGGAGAAATTCTGAAAAATATTTATGAATAGAACTACCCCACAGGGCTGGCCCTATACCACCAGGAGATAGCATGAGAATAGAGACAAGAGTGGAATCTAACAGACTTGTTTCTAGTTGTGGTTTGGCCCTGGGCAATCACGTCATCTCTCTAGGTCTTAGCTTCTTCTTTCACATAAAGAAAACTTTGGGCTAAGCATTGCTGGGGGCCTCTTCCTGTGCTAACCTTCTATGATTCGACCTTAGATGATTTAAAGTAGAAAAAGTTTGTTGTCTACATTTGTCCTTCTCTTTCTGAGAGAAAGGATGAGAGCAGGCTTAGTGAAAGAAGCAATATTGTGCTTTGCCTTCGAGAGTTTTGGTGTGAAAGAAAGTGATCATGAGCATTTAGATAGAATGGATAGTCTGATAGAGAAAGTATGGTGGGAAAGTACAGAAATGGTTCAGGAAAGGACTGGAAAGGTACACTGCCCTGATGTTGGAGAAATTTAAAGTTACTAATAGTTTTGATTTCTTTCAATGGGTATGGTGAAGAGTTTTTTGGCTGCTCAGCAAAGTCCACAGTCTCCTCTCCTCTCTTGCCTCATGATTACTCTACGTGTTCTAGCAATGAATGCAGAGAGGAGTTGATGCACCACCAGCTCACAGAACCTTTCCTGGGCTCCTCTAAGCTCTTTTCTCTTGGCTGACCAAATGAAGATGACCCTAGTGGAAGCCTTGAGTGATCAAAGAAAGCCCCCCCACCCCCAGCTTGGTTTTCTAGATGAATGCATGGAGCAGAGTCACCTTGCTAATCCCAAACCACTCAGCACTGTTAGATGAGCAAAAAATAAGTTCAAAATCTGAACATCACGTATTCATAGAGTAGTTGCTGATCAACACAATCAACTGTCGTGGTTCACCACCTACAGCATGACCGCTATGGAGTTGTGGTGACAGAAGATAGAGTCCATCAGATGGTGGGATGAAAAAATGGTTCACAATATAAACCAGTGAGGACAGACTCTATTTTCATGAATTTCAACAGTAAAAGGAAAGCGATTGAATGAGTAGAATTAAGGAAGGGAGACAACTGAGTGAGTTGAGCATGTTGTTGAGAAGCTAATGGCTATGAGTTCCGACTCTGGCATCAGACAACCTGAATTTGTTTTCTGGACCCAGATTAATTAGATATGTGACCCTATATGGTAATGCTTCATACACATTATCCTCATAATGACCCAATTAGGTGGATACTCTTATTAATCCCATTTTAGAGAGGAGGAAACCATGGTTTACAGCAACCAGATGTATTACCCAAAGTCATTTATGATAAACAGTAAAGCTGCAATTTAAACCGAGGTCTATTTGACCCAAAAGCATAAGAGCTGGTACATGGGGAAGGTTGAAATTGATCAAGAACTGGAACAACTAATAAGACGTCTTCAGATTAGGCATGTGCTGAAAGTTGAGAAGACCCAATTATTCTCCAGTTGAGCTGGTCTGGGCTATCTGGGAACATTGACAGGAAGGAGAGATAGTCAGAGGTCTCTGAGCATGAAGCACCATTGGCACTTTGATCACTGAGCCCACCGTGACCCCATACCACATGAGGCGAAACTAACGTCCCTCGCCAACAGAGAAATCCAGAAATACCTGTAGGACACTGAAAGAGCAAATCAACCCTGACTCACAGCCCTGACTCTAGAAGTCAAATGCATCAATCATTGTTGCATTTTAGTGCATTTTAGTAACTTTCAGCTTAATGTAGCAGAGAAGGCAATGGCACCCCACTCCAGTACTCTTGCCTGGAAAATCCCATGGATGGAGGACCCTGGTGGACTGCAGTCCATGGGGTCGCTAAGAGTAGGACACGACTAAGCAACTTCACTTTCACTTTTCACTTTCATGCATTGGAGAAGGAAATGGCAACCCACTCCAGTATTCTTGCCTGCAGAATCCCAGGGATGGGGGAGCCTGGTGGGCTGCTGTCTCTGGGGTCGCACAGAGTTGGACATGACTGAAGCAACTTAGCAGCAGCAGCAGCTTAATGTAGAAATCAAAATCTCTAGGTAGCCCCTACAGTTTATAACTGGGTGGTCTTACAGGGTTCTGGTTGGATGGTTCAATTTGGTGTTTTCTGTGGCTTCCACTGCTTCTGCCAACCTTGTAAGGCAAAGGCATATAGTCTCAGTGATAGACTTATCCAACATGTTAATTGAACACCTACTATGGAAAGCAGAATCCAGGGAAAACTAGGACATGGATTCTGTGTTCAAGGAACCTAGTCCAGTGAAGAAGGCACACAAGTAAATGGTCATTTAGTCGTGGTATAAGGCTAACAGCTCAGAGCTAGAGATAGGATATATCAGTTCAAATAGTTGAATGGATATGGGTAAGTTATTTTACCTCCCAGTACCTCTGCTCTTTCAACTGCAAAATGGAAAAATGACCCATAAGTTTGTTAAATGATTAAACATTAAAAAAAAATAAATGAAATTAAAGGTAAATAGAAAAATTAAACACATAAAATTAGTTGGCTTTGTCACTCTCAGCTTCACATTGGAGGTGATAAATGAGGACTGAGTAGGCTTTCACAGAAAGTCAGCATTGTGATAGCCTTGTAGGCAGAAGGTGATGTGTACTTGGAAACTATGAAAACAGCCTGTTACAATATTAGGGAAAATCCAAGAAGGCCCATCTGCTACAGGGTCGTGTATCTGAGGTAGATGATATAGATGAAGTTGGAAAGAAAGACAGGAAGCAGTTTATGAGGATCCTGTTAGTCAGGACTGAGAAAGGAGTATCACAAGTTGTTTACCATCACCCTGCTTATTTAACTTATATGCAGAGCACATAAGCCAGGCTGAATGAATCACAAACTGGGATCAAGATTGCCAGGAGAATATCAGCAACCTCAGATATGTGGATGATACCACTCTAACAGCAGAAAGCAAAGAGGAAGTAAAGAACCTCTTGATGAGGGTGAAAGAGGAGAGTGAAAGAGCCAGCTTAAAACTCAATATTTAAAAAACTAAGATCATGGCATCCAGTCCCTTTAACTTCATGGCAAAAAGAAGGGGAAAAGGTGGAAGCAGTAACAGATTTCCTCTTCTTGGGCTTTAAAATCACTGCACATGGTGACTGCAGCCACAAAATTAAAAAACGATTGCTGCTTGTCAGGAAAGCTATGACAAACCTAAACAGTGTGTTAAAAAGCAAAGACATCACTTTGCCGACAAAGGTCGGTATATTCAAAGCTATGGTCTATCCAGCAGTCATGTATGGATGTGAGAGCTGGACCGTAGAGAAGGCAGAGCGCCAAAGAATTGATGCTTTTAAACTGTGGTGCTGGAGAAGACTCTTGAGAGTTGCTTGGATGGCAAGGAAATCAAACCAGTCAATCTTAAAGGAAATCAACCCTAAATATTCATTGAAAGGACTGATGCTGAAGCTCCAATACTTTGGCCACCTGATGTGAAGAGTTGACTCATTGGAAAAGATCCTGATGGTGGGAAAGACTGAAGGCAGATAGAGAAGAGGGTGACAAAGGATTAGATGGTTGGATGGCATCACAGATTTAATGGACATGAACTTGGGCAAACTCCGGGAGATGGTGAAGGGCAGGGTAGCCTGGTATGCCAGTGCATAGGGTTGCTAAGAGTCAGACACGACTTGGCAACTAAACTACAACAGCCAGTCTGGTTCAAGATGTAGACTCCTTCCTAGAGGCAAGTAGAGCCCCGGACAGCCCATAAACAGGAAAGAGATGGCTGGATGCCAGGAGATTAATATAGGATCAACAGCCCAAGGAGCTGACTGAGGCAACAGCATTTGGTGAAGACAGATACAAAAGCCTGTTGACTCCCAAAGACTTGTTTCTATGTGCCCTGTAGGTATGAGCAGATACTAAGAACTTGAAATATTCACATAGCACCCTGAAAAAGCAAAGCCTATTGTGGCCCATTAGCTACCTGAAATTTCACCCCTTCTCCCAGCTTTGTATATAAACCGAGAGCAGCGTTGAGATCTCTTCCATGTCTGTCCTGATGTACAGTCAGGGCAGAGTGCCATATTCAGTGCAACAAAGTTAATAAGAAAATAAAAGCCCAGGCAGTTTCCTGATGATGCTATGGTCTAAGTGGAGGAGGGGAAAAAAGTCACACAAACTTCTGTAGAAATGTATGTGAAAACTGATTCCAAAGGTAGTAAGCTCAGCATCCTTAGCAGTGTTGCTTCAAAACCCAATTACACAGGCACCAGCATCAGAATTAGCTGAACAGTTGTTTAAAAGGCAGGTATGGAGAAGGCAATGGCACCCCACTCCAGTACTCTTGCCTGGAAAATCCCACGGATGGAGGAGCCTGGTGGGCTGCAGTCCATGGGGTCACTAAGAGTCGGACACGACTGAGCGACTTCACTTTCACTTTTCACTTTCACGCATTGGAGAAGGAAATGGCAACCCACTCCAGTGTTCTTGCCTGGAGAATCCCAGGGACAGCGGAGCCTGGTGGGCTGCTGTCTATGGGGTCACACAGAGTTGGACACGACTGAAGTGACTTAGCAGCAGCAGCAGCTAAGCTCCACCCAAGACCTGATAAACCAGAATCTACAATTTTTAACAAGCATTTCAGTTAACCTGCAAGACCATAGTTACAACATTTCATATTTTAAATAATTATTCATGATCACATGCATCCATAATCAAAGACCCTGAATTACTGTTACTTGTTTGGGACTACTATTCTGTTACCTCAAGAGGAAAGATTGATATCCTTTTAGGAAATTCTCATGCCTCTCATGGGCTTCCCAGGTGGCTCAGTGGGTAAAGAATCCACCTGTAATGCAGGAGCCACAGGAGACTTCAGTCCTATCACTGGGTTGGAAAAATCCCCTGGAGGAGGGCATGGCAACCCATTCCAGTATTCTTGCTGAGAATCCCATGGACAAAGGAGCCTGGCAGGCTACAGTCCATAGGGGTTGCAAAGAGTAGGGGAACGACTGAAGCATGCATGCACACATACCTCTCATGGGGCTTTCAAATCTCTTAATATTGGAGGACCAAAATTAACCACTACAGACAAGAAACCCAAACCAATGATTGGTTTGAAAGCTAAGAAACTTGAATATTTTCCCACAATAACCATGATGCTTGGAAGAAAACCCTGCTTCTTTTGAAATGGCTTCCATTTAAGGACAGTCCATTGGCTTTTTACCAACTGATATTTGTGTCTACACATGCCAGGAAGTAGGTGCTGAATCTGTGTATTATAGTGAAGAATAAGATTTGATCTCCTCATCTGGGGAAGCCATAGTTAAATTTTCTTCTTTTCTGGCCAGAGAAGGAGAAGACATTGGAGTGATGAGCACAAAAAGGGAGATATGCCACAGGAAGTCTGGGATGCCAATAGCAGAAAATCTCAACTTATCAGGGAAGGCTTCATGGAGGAAGTAACTTCTAAGCTGGTGCTGATAGTGGAGTATGGATGTGTCAAATGGAGGAGTCGAGTTGCGGAGCGACCAACTCACATGGGTCAAAGCCTCAGGAAAATGTTAGTCTCTGTATTTCCTATGAAGGTCCCTAAGACACAGACTTATAAACTTTAGATGATCTGACCAGAATAATCTTAAACAATATCAGATTTGCAGCATTTTATATGTGCATGGGAATACTGTTCTTTCAAATGTCAAAAAATGAGAATTATTTCAAATAATTTCATTTGAAATCAGTTAGCCTTTTCATTTACTTTATCCTGATAAAGGACAAGTTTACATTTTCCTTACATTTAGAGACGTTACATTTGCAACATTTCAAGACATCCTATATGAATTATTAAAAAGAAAAAATACTATATTGTAATTAGGTTAACTCTATTTTCTCACTTCTCCCTCTGGCCACCTCCCTCCCAAATAGATCACTTTGGGAAAAAGTAGCAGTTATTCAAAACAAAATATGTCAGAGTATCTTGCAGCCAAATGAAATGGATCGACAAGGCACACAACAGAAACCGACCTCAAATTGATAAATTTGTCCAGTAAAAAAAAATGCAGCCTGAGCAGCTTGTTGATCATTTTAAATGTTAATGGTTATATGCTTCTTTACTATTGAGATATTTGTGACTAATGGTGTGATGCTATTTAAATTCACAACATTCATTAATTTCAGCTGTTTTTCATCATTAGGAAAAATAATTCAAAAGAAACTTCCATGTTTCCAAGAGCAACATGGGAAACAACATGAATACCACCAAACACAGAAAGCCCCTTCCACAGACTCCGTTCTGCTAAAGCCAAGTCTTAGAAGAAGACATTCTCTGGGTAATGTCTGGGTTGTATCCAGATTTCCAAAGTCTTAAAAAGAACACTTCTAATTCCTCAATTCAACTTAGTATCAGAATATGATTGGTACCATTGTAGTTATGATTAGTAATATATAAAGGCTACATTTATGACCCAAGTAAAGGAGTGATTTTCTCCCTTGAGTCCATGGCTGACTCAAGTCTATCATAATGTTCGTATTTTATAACAGGAAATAGAAAGTTAATTGATAGCTATTTAGAGCCTTTAAAAAAAGCCAACTTAGACAATGAAGAGTTACTTTGTGTAAAATTAGAAAGATCATAGAAAATAATTTATTAGGACTGACTTCCATATTGGTGGCTGAGCCAACAGACTACTGGCGCTAATTGTTTACTTAAACTAAGTCACTGCAACTCCATGTCAAAATGGTTTCCATAGTTTGAGATTGACTTCAGCCTTTTACCTCCCAGAATTGATGGGCATGAAGGTTCCACAGGATATCAACTCTATTTTTCCCCCTTTCTCTATAAAGATCTTAATGTTATGTGAAGTCAAAGGTTTTATTTTATTTTTGTTCTGTTCTACATAATCCTGCCTTTATTCATGTTTATGGATGTGGAAAGAGTACATTCATAGCCATGCTTATCTATAAACTCATTGACTTGTGCATTCAGAATAAGATTTAAAAACCACAGTTTTTGTTACCAGATACTTAAACAGTAAGGAAGATCCCCAGGAGGAGGCATAGCAAGCCACTCCAGTATTCTTGCCTGGAGAATCCCCAAGGACAGAGACCCCTGTGGAAGCATTGTTTCTGTCCTAAACATGCTAAATACAACCTGTAGATCCTACATGCTGGATGTGGAGTCTATGCACATCAATATGGCCAAAACTATTGATCACAAAGGGAACATACAAATAATATATCATCTCTCTACTCAAACTAACCAATGTTGCCATTATGCTGAGGATAAAATTCACATTTCTTACCATGGCTTAGAAAGCCCTGGATGGTTGGCTCCAGTCCAACCTCTCTGACCTCATTTCTTTCCACTCTTCCCATGCTCCTTTTGCTCTAGTCATGATGACTTTCTTGTATTTCTCCCAACAATCAAAGCAATCATTTCTACTTTACAGCCTTGTCAATTTCTACTGCTTCTTCCTGGTAAACTCGACTCCCAGATCTTCACACCTCTCGTTCCTTCACTTGGTTCAAGTTTCTGTGCAAAGATCTCTTCAGAGAGGACATTCCTTGACCATCCTATTAATTGATCATGGGTGTATTCCACTTACCCACTATCATGTCACCACCATCTGAAATGACCTTGTTCATCCCTCTGTTTAATTCTAGGTATCAGTCTCCTCCTATCTAACTGCCAGCTCCATCAGAGCAGGGACCTTATCTGCCTTATTCACGTTCCTATCCCCTTTTCTGAGAACATTGTCATGGAGTGATGCTCAGCACATATTTGAATAGATGAATAAAGGTGGGCCACGTCTAGGTTTTCTTAATTGGTTATAATTAAAATGATCTATTAATAAATATTCTTAAAAATAATGCGAGACTTTTGTATAATTCAGTCAACTGTCCGTTTGACCTATGACTCTCTGCATGAGACATAACCTAGGAGGAAGAGTCTGATCTCTCACCTTTACAGATCTAATCTGCTGGCTTGTAGACCTCTCTTCACACCACACTTCACAAGGGGGCTCTCTAGTGGCTTCCGACTTTCTTTGTTTCTGTTTCCCTACCCGAGACAAAACAATCAAACTAAAATATTGTTCTGGCTTTCTCTTTTTCTAATCCAATATAGTTTTGTTGTTGTTCAGTTGCTCAATCGTGTCCGACTCTTTGTGACCCCATGGACTACAGCATGCCAGGCTTCCCTGTCTTTCACTATTTCCCAGTTTGCTCAATATAGTCTTTAGAAAACTAAAGATGAAGGTCTTAAAGAGAGAAGATAGGAAAGGAAGGTAGCATTCACTACCTTTTTAAATTATTTTTTCCATTCATTTTTTGGATCGCTTTTGGGTTTGTTTCCCTGTTCGTTATGTGATGACTGTTGCCTTAAAATCTAACATTATAGCTTCAGTAGACTATGTACACTTTTGTTAGAAACTTAGGTCCATCCCTACTATGTACCTTTCTGGGATGCTTATTTCCTCCCGCACCACCCCCCCCCCCCGCCCGCCACTCCCCACCACTTTCCTCCAGCTAAGTACCTTTGTTCCCTGAACACTTATCTCATATACCTGCTCATTTGGAAAGACTTATTCTAACCCACCACCCCCATCTCCCATTTTCCAACCCTTTCTGGATTAGAGCTTATGTTATTAACTATCGTACAGTAATGTAAGTGCTGTCTCCTCATCCAGTTATGAGTTTTTTGGAGGCCTGGGCATTATCTTATAAATTTCTAGAATATGACTGTCAAGTCCAATGTCTGGCACATGATACACACACTCAGTAAATACTTACTGAATTGGATAAAATTAAATTGCAGCAAAGTGAAAAGAAGAAAGCAGTAGGGAATTGGGACTGTGGTAGAAAATTTTAAGAGGATAAGAATACACTGGCCTCTTCCTGTTATATGCACTAATCCAGGCCCAATTATATGTGCTTTTCTAGAAACATGACCATTGTCAGAAATGTTCAGAAAAGAAATTGAAACTAGAGTTCTTTAGGGGGCAGGTGTGGAATCGGGCATTTTTACACTCTTTTTCTGCCACACCATTGCTCCTTCTCATGTTCATTTGCATTTTTCTGGCTCAGTTTGTGGGTTGCAGGTGCAGAAAGCAGGTACCATGTGCATCATGTAGAATTCTCTGCTATCTCTAACAAGAGATGATATCTACCCATGTTCTTTTATAAGTGTAAATGTTCTCTTTTTCATATCAATTTTGATCCTTCTGCATTTATGAAATTTTATCTTTCATGTCTGTTTTTGGGGAGTATCTTTCAAAGACGTATAAAAATCGGATGTGATATCCATCTCTTAATACATGGAGCTGTTACTGGCAAGAAAAGTTTTTCCTTCAAAGGGAGGTGATTGCTACTACGTTTTGTTCAATTATATACATAATATTTTCAAAAACATTGGTAATGTGGTGATTTTCCACTTTTTATTTTAAGACAATAAAAACAGAAGCAGTCTGCTAGACAGCTAGTTAAGTCTGACTTTATTCACTGCACACAGAGAGCAATTTGAAATTGCATCTAAGCCACCTTCAGCTCACCACAACCATCCATCACTCTGTGAACATTGCTCTCCTGGGGCCCCTTTGAAACACCCCTAATTGAAACTTTCTAGACAGTTAAGACCAGTGCAAGTCAAAACAACAGATTTAGCTCTGGCACAATGCTATGAAGATTGCCAGATATTTTACAACGTGGATTGATCAATAATCTTAGGTCAAAGTTTTCTGCAACACCTAAAAAATTTGGGTCAGTTGTGTGCTTTGGGTTGGGGGAGTGGGTGGGGCAGAAATGGTGGTTGCATGGAAAATTAATGGAAAGGTTTAGCTAATTAACAGTAGAAATTATGGCTTTGTGGTAATGCAGACAATCAAGGATTGAGCTTTCTGGTCCAAGATTTCCTATGAAGTCTAAGTGGCTTATTAAGAAATACATCTCATTTCTCTGCATGTATGTGTCTTCGCTGAAGGGATAAATCTAGTCTCAAGTTTACTAAATATAGTGATAGAAGTTATCCCGTGTGTTACAAAAGTACCACACTGAATCTGGCACTACTCCTTTCATTTCCAGAAAGAGCACAAATACCAAGTTCCCCCTCCAAATGCCCCCCACATCCGTCAGTGTGTATCTATTAGAGGCCAAGAAAAATGTACCACATTTCACTGCATCTCAGCCTTATGGCTTCCTCTGTAATCTAATGCCAACTCACATAAAATTCAAGCTGTAGCAAGTAACCTCACACAATAGGTCATTCACACAGCTTTGTCCCTTTGAGTTTATGCGAAACAGGAGGAAAGTCACTAGTACATATCCAAAGTCATGCAACAGCGGCCAGCTCTTATCAAGGCTGTAACCAAGAGTTCAGTTCTTGAGAAGCTGAGAAGGGCCCTGGTGGGGAAGAGTCTAATGAGGAAGGTCATACAGGAAAGACTAAATCAGGAGAAACCAAACTTCAACCTTGGGCCCCAAGCCCTGAGGTTCTTTGTCTGCTATAAGGATGGTTACAATGCTCCAGGGGATTAAAGATGAGTTTAAAGTCTTAGAGTAGAGGATCAGGGTGGACCCTAACAAGCCCTAGCCTCTATGTATCAGTGAAGAATGAGTCCGAAGGCACAAGAGCCAACAGTGGGGACCTCAGCAATTCCTTCAGATACCAACCCATCCCTGTGACCAGCTTTGAGAGAAGCGCAAATGGCTAGAGAGAGTTTTCTCTGGTGCTACCGCAGCACCCATCCAACCCTCCAGTTCAGTCTATTTTTTCTGTTCCAGCTTTAAAATTCTTTTTGTGAGCCTAGTTACTCAAAAAACAAAACATAACATTCTTTTTCAAGTGTTTTATTGGGGAAAATTTCCCAGGCATGAAAGTTTGGAGAACAGCTGACGAAATCTCTTGCACTGGTCCTCCAGAAGAAGACTTCTCAATGTCTGTACTTGCTGATGCTTGACTGTGCCTCCCCAGTCCTTCTTGCCATTCAGCCCAACATGTGATCAATCCCCCAGCCTCAGCTCAACTTAGCCAGTAATTTAGTCTGATCCAGACCTCTGTCTGACCATGATCTTCCCAAGGCTTCTTTCCCCCCTCAATCCCAGCCTAACAGGCCAGAGATCATGAGTCCAGCCATTCATTAATTTGCTTTTCTTTTGTTCCTCAAAATTGTATTTAATACCTACTGGGTACTCTAGGCTGATTCCTAGAGATACAGTAGCTGCTATCCTGACGGAGATAGTATATGATCTAACAGAGGTACACTTTCAGAGTGTCATGAGGGACAAGAGGGTCTTTTCCTCCATGGTTAAGACTGAAAGACAGTAGCAGTCAGATGCAAAGTGCGTGTGGGCTCAGTCTTGTCTGCTCTTTGCAACCCTCTTGACTGTAGCCCACCAGGCTTGCCATTTCCTTCTCTGGGGGATTTTTCTGACCCAGGGATCAAACCTGTGTCTCCAGGATCTCCTGCATTGGTAGGCAGATTCTTTGCCGCTGGGCCACTTGGGAAGCCCAGGCAGTCAGCACTAAAACCTAAAATCCCAAGGGGCTACAGTTCTATGATATCAGTTATCTACTGGGAAGCACATGATAACTTTTGATTGGGTACCTGTTATTTACTAGACTAATATGCAACTGAGCTAATGTTTTGAATGAAATAATTACTGCTCCATTCACATGGCACTGCACATGAATGCACAGCTTCTAAAGGAGGTCCTATAATAAGTCATGACGAAAGTTAAAGTTGGCAGGGGGCGGAGGGAGCGGGTAGCGCTGGGGAGTAGGATTGTCACGCTGCTTCCAAGCATGCGAGGGACACTGCAGGGAGAGACCACATGGTGAACCACTGAGACATGTGAGTTCTCGTGCTGCTCCTACCTGTAATTTGATGATGACCTTCAGCAAGTAACTACTTCCCTCTGGATTTCAGTTTTTTCTACTGTAAAGGAGTTAGACTTTATACTCTGCAAGTGTTCTAACATGTAGTATGACTGTTCTTTTTTCTGGCCCAATATTCAGGCAGAGAAATGGCTGCCATCACCTCATGGCTACCATTTCCTGTGTGTCGTAATGACTCCACCAGACCCTGTTGTCCAGAGACGACACAAAAACATCATAGGGCTTTCCCCAGAGCATCACCTTGTAATTCCTCACAAGTGTATCGTGTCTTGTGACTGACAGTCATTTCTCAGGCATCACCTCTTTCTCCGCACACAGCCGGTATTACTGCTCTCATGTTTTAAGGAAAAAACTGAGGCTATATGACACTGACCCAACATCATCTGAAAGGCAGTCGTCTTTCCCCCTGTTTCTCAGGGGCCTGTTTCAGGTGCTTATCTTTTCTGAAACAGAGGCCACACAACAACCACTTTTGCCTTTTTTCTTTTCTTATTTTTTTAAAACTACTTGTGAGATCTGATGTTAGAACAGGGTTGGTCAGAGGTATAGATAAGTATAGATGCCTCTCAAGCTACAACAAAGATACATGCTTGAGTAATTGTATGTGAATCATTCTTTTAATCAAATTTTAAATATGTTGAAAGCTTATTCAATGGCAAGATCTTTTATGCAGTGAATAATAACACCTCATGGCACACCCCTGCCCTCAGGGATTTGTTTTGGAAACCTAAAGCTTCTGCTGTACTGTGAACTGGAATAGCAGTTGCATTCTAATGGGGCCCACATGGACTTTCTGATGAGAGTATCTCTTCTTCGGTAACACTCTACTGAAGTTGGGGGCTCAGAGCCTTCATCACCTTGCCTGGTTTAATGCCTTCTTCCTGCTGTAGCACCTATTTGCAGGCCCCATATTTCTTGGCAGCTGTGTTGTTCTTACATCATTTTAAGTCAATTAAAATTATTAGTGTAGTTTTAATAGTCAGTGCTCCCCGAGGCCAAGTAACAAACAGTGCAATCTGAAGAAAACTGAATAAATAAAACAAGGAGGAGACGGGTGAAACAATAGCCCAGGAAAGGAACGAGAAAAACATAGTCTATTAGCAAAGTCATCTACATTAAAAATAATAATAATAATAATGAGTGTATTACTTGAAAAACTAGCAACTACACAGGATAGAACCAAACATCAAAATGGACTAAACTGGTCAAGGCTGATAACATTTGATTTCGAGGACACATGAACAGCCCCAGAACCCACCCCATCTTCACCGGGCTGGCTGGCTTTTCAGAGGATGTGATTGATCCCTTTGTCCTCCATGCATTTACCCCTTGGGGGAGGGGGGGAATAATACAGTATGCTTTATTTTTATTTCATACCCTTGTGGGCAGGATCTTTATAAGTTTACCACTTCCATTTCACTTGTAAATAAGGCAATTGTACCAAACAGCTTGTACAGCCTTTCAAGTCTCATAACGTCATGATCGCTGCTTCCAGGAAGGAGCAGGGACAGGAAAATATAGACACTTTTAGGGTATGAAAAGAGGGAAGAAAAAAAGATGGAGCAATGGATTTTTGCAGATTGAGGCAGGTTACAGTAGTGGGGACAGTAGTCGAGTCTTGGAGTTAGGGGTTTTCCCAACACCCCCTGAATCACTAGCTGTCTTTTAGACCTTGGACAAGTGGTTTAGCTTCTATATCAGGCTCTTCATTTCAAACATGGAGTTAAAAGGAGAATCAATTCTAGAAAGATGTTGATATGACTAAACTATATCATTATATGCAAAGTGCTGAGTACAGGACCTGAAATATGACAAAGGCACACAAATGTCAGGCATTTTTATCATTATAGGTTTTTACTCAATGATGGGGGGAATTCTTGAGATCAAAGAGCAACTTAAAGAAGGGCTGAGGCTAGCAATCCTAGAGGCCACACTAGGCAATTCCTGTTTTTGCTAAGGGAATGGCTATCCACTCCAGTATTTCTGTCTGGATAATTCCACAGACAGAGGAGCCTGGCAAGCTACAGTACATGGGGTTACAAAGAGTTAGACATGACTGAGCAACTAACACACAGAGCACTTTAGCACTCTTGCTATTCATAAACAATAACAGCCAATGTTTAGGGAGAACTTTCTTTGCCCTGGGCACCGGTTTATGTGCTTTCTATGAATTTTCTCACCTCACCTTCAGAGTGACCTCTGATGCTCTATTGCCATAACCATTTCACAGATAAGAAAACCAAGATATAGAATATTTAAAGGTCTTGCCCAAGGATAAATTAGGAGTTTGGGATTAACAGATACATACTACCATACATATTGATTGACTAGATAACCAACAGGGACCTGCTGTATAGCACAGGGAACTATATTCAATATCCCATGAAAACCTATAATGGAAAGAATTTTAAAAGAATATATATTTTATATATATAAGCTTCTCAAGTGGCACAGTGGTAAAGAATCTGCCTGCCAATGCAAGATGCACAAGAGACCCAGGTTCGATTCCTGGGTTGGGAAGAGCCCCTGGAGAAGGAAATGGCAACCCACTCCAGTGTTCTTGCCTGGGAAATCTCATGGACAGCAGGCTACAATCCATGGTGGGTCACAAAGAGACACTGAGTGATTGAGCACAAGTATATATTATATATAATACATATATATGTACAACTGCATCATTTCTGTATACCTGAAACCAACACAACATTGCAAATCAAATACACACACACACACAAATTATTTTGAATAGAATGGTGACTGCAGCCATGAAATTAAAAGACACTTACTCCTTAGAAGGAAAGTTATGACCAACCTAGATAGCATATTCAAAAGCAGAGACATTACTTTGCCAACAAAGGTTCGTCTAGTCAAGGCTATGGTTTTTCCTGTGGTCATGTATGGATGTGAGAGTTGGACTGTGAAGAAGGCTGAGCACTGAAGAATTGATGCTTTTGAACTGTGGTGTTGGAGAAGACTCTTGAGAGTCCCTTGGACTTCAAGGAGATCCAACCAGTCCATTCTGAAGGAGATCAGCCCTGGGATTTCTTTGGAAGGAATGATGCTGAAGCTGAAATTCCAGTACTTTGGCCACCTCATGCGAAGAGTTGACACATTGGAAAAGACTCTGATGCTGGGAGGGATTGGGGGCAGGAGGAGAAGGGGACGACAGAGGATGAGATGGATGGATGGCATCACTGACTCGATGGACGTGAGTCTCAGTGAACTCCGGGAGTTGGTGATGGACAGGGAGGCCTGGCGTGCTGCGATTCATGGGGTCGCACAGAGTCGGACACGACTGAGGGACTGACCTGATCTGATCTGAATGAAAAAAATGTCTTGCCCAAGATAACAGCTGAACAAGTAAAAAGGGTAAACCCAAGTTTCAGATTCCCAGCACAGTCTGATTGTGGATGCCCTGCCCCTGCCGGTGATCACGCTGCCGCTGAGGTCCCGTGTAGACAGATGGCTGATGGAGGTGTCATCATCTACTCAAGTTGCCCCACACAGACCTGCATTTGTGTCATGTGAACCCCACCGTGGGGCTAGGGGGCTGGGTCCAGTGAGAGAAGGCAAAGTTTCCAAATCCACTAGCTCAGAGGGGCCAGGGTTTCCCAGTTCTGGCGGGACCTCAGCCTGGTCTGAGACAGGCGCTGAGCCCAGGTAGTCATCTTCCGCGTCTATCATGCTCTGCCGAGACAGCGGACTAGGTCCTCCTCCACCGCTGGTATTCTGCTCTCCAGGCGGGTGTGCCCAGGTAAAGACGAACCATCTGAAAACACTGCAGTGGGACAGGATGCCCTGGTGTCCCCTGATCAAAGAAGACAGATGTTCATGAAGCGAACTCACTGCGGAAACGAGTCCCACCACGGATCCCGCCACTGCAGCGTCAGTCCATAAACCACCTCAAGCGTCCTCTGCAGCTGAGGCGAGCTTGCCCGCAGGCCAGGAAAAGGCGCAGAGGGTGCAAGACTTCTTAGAGAAGAATGGCTCCACAGTCAGGCCTCTTGCCAGAACTGTGGCTCCTGCTTTCTCTTTTTTAAGGCTCTTTTTCCTATTGTAAATAATCCCATTAAATGAGAACCATTGTCTCTCCTTTCACACAAGAGGTCCTTTCAGAGCCTTCAGCAGTAATGAAAGGGGAAAGCTGCACAATAATGAAGATGAGGGGTGTGGTGTGTTCCATCAGGAGGGAAGCAGGAGGTGGAGGAAGGAGGAGCTGGGTGGAGGAGGAAAGGCCCAGAGTGTCGAACTCGCCCAGCTTTCTGGAAAATTTCTCATGAAGTTCGTTGGTTAAAGGGAGCGGGGTGGAGGGAAGGGGCACAGAAAAAGAAGATGCAGGTAGGGAGCTGGGCTTGGGGTTTCTAATATCTTTGGGATCCAGAAAAATAGATAGGACCATGATCAATGCAAACAGAATTGCTGATCTGGTGACCAGAAGAATATATTTTCTGTAGCCTTTAGCACAAAGTTACAACCCTAGTTAGCCTTAGTTTTCCCGGAAAGCATTAGATTGAGTTTCTCTGCGCTTATGAAAGGTAGACATTTCATAGGATAGGCAAAGTAGATGATCTTAAAAAGAAAAAAGAAGAAAAAAAAATATATATATATGTATATAAAGGTATTGAGAAAATTTAAAGTTCTTTGAGAAATAGATTCTGTCAAGTCTTACAGTTACCATTTTTACAATCAGACATCAAAACCAGGCTTCCAGGCACAGTGGTAAAGAATCCACTTGCCAATGCAGGAGATGCAAGAGGCACAGGTTTGATCCCTGGGTTGGGAAGATATCCTGGAGAAGGAAATCACAACCCACTTCAGTATTCTTGCCTGGGAAATTTCATGGACAGAGGAGCCTGGTGGGCTACATACAGCCCATGAGGTCACAGAGAGTTGGACACGACTGAGCAACTAAGTGCGCGCACACACACACACACACATCAAAACCAGACTGGCCAATTTTTTTCTCTTTAATTCTTAAAACACAGCAGATGCATTTCAAGGAGAGGAAAGAAAAGAGTTAAGAGTCAGCAGGGCATTATGTTTCAAAGAGACCACTCTGGAACCAGAAAAGGTAGATTCCAATTAGCTCTATCCTTCACTAATGTGTGACCTTGGGCAAGTTACACAGCGTCTTTGCTTCCCTTCCTTATGTATAACTTGGAAATAACAATATTACTACAGAAGCTTGTTGTGAAGATTAAATGGGTTTGCACAGGTGAAGTACTTAGAAGAATGCCTGACATAGCCTAAGTGCTAGATAAATGCTTGCAGTTATGAAAGAATCACTGTCAAACAGAGAGACAGCATCTCCCCATCCATTATCACCGAAAGTAACCCATGAGCAGTGGTGCTCTGAGTGAGGTGATCCTGAGTTTTCTCCTTTCTGCATATGACACTGTGAATGCTTAAGATTTTGTTCAGAACAAAATGCAAATCATACCTGTAGCTTCTCTATGACCTTGAGGCATTTGAAGGTAACTTATCCCCCAGGATGAGCCAAATACAGAAGTGCCAGTCACAAATCTTTATTCACTCTTTCTGTCATTTAGCTGGAGTTATTATACAGATGCTTTGCATCAGGGTGGTCATCCCAAACCCTTTGGTAACGTCTGGTCAATGACCTCCTGAGAGAGCAAATGAGTCTTTATAAAAAGGTCTTTGACTCATATACCATTATTCTCCGACTTTTACCACAAAATCACCGTGAAAAGCTAAAACACTGCTACTTCCTGACATCCTTGAGATTATGCCGTGGTGATTTTTTTTCTCCTAAACCCTTCATAGATGTTTAGTGTAATATCCCAATGTACAAATGTTTACCAGACTGTGGTGAACCTAATTAATGAGATTGAATGCTCTAACGATATTAATTTTTGAGAGAGAAAATTCATATATACATGAGTGTGGCTGTAACCTCATTGCTCAAGCCACCTCACAGATAGTAGGGCAAATATGTGCTGCTTGTAGGTTTTTCAGGGCTTCCCGGGTAGCTCAGTCGGTAAAGAATCTGTCTTCAATGTGGGAAACTTGGGTTCTATCACTGCATTGGGAATACCCCCTGGAGAAGGGAACAGCTACCCACTCCAGTATTCTGGCCTGGAGAATTCCATGGACTGTATAGTTCATGGGGTCGCAAAGAGCTGGACACAACTGAGTGAATTTCACTTTCACAGATTTTTAGACTGTCCTGAACAGACCAAATGTACCAAATGTCTCAGGCCTATATACATTATTACATGTATGGATAAAAGCTAAAGAAACCTCGACATATGAAAACTTATAAAACTGCTTTCAGTGGACAGAAAAGAATTACGAATTTCAAAGAAACATGTTTTAAAGAGGACAATAGTGCTCATTCAGAATCATTAATTGGAAAGTGAAGTTCTGGCTAAAAGCAAGGTTTAATCCATTCCCTATAGGAGTGGCTCTCAGTGACAGAGATCCAGCGTGCTTTGGAATTTGCAGGGGTGATTTTGGTTATGCCAGCGATTGGGTGTGTTATTGGAACTTGGTGGATGAGATCCAGGGTTGTAAATCTCCTGCAGTATGTGGATGGTCTGACACAATAAGGAGCTGTCCTACATCCTCTATGATGTTTTCCGTATCCCACTGGACTCTCAAGTAGGCAAAGGTCTGGTAATGTGCTTGGCATGTTACTCCTACATCAGTCAGGGTGATTTTCCTCTTCCTTTCATAATATGCTAATAAATCCAGTCTGTTATTATGGAGCCTAATGCTAATTCTTAGGCTAGTGTTTGCTTCCACCCCAGTTCTTTCATTTTCCTGTTTAGCTTGACTAGAATAGCTTCTGATCTTTGTTACAGCTCTTAATCCAGAGTTAGTCATTTTAAGTGGGTAAAAAGAAATAGAATTCATCTTCATGACTTCTAGTACAGGCATGCCCAAGATTTTCCAAATTGAAATACATGTTATTTTATTATTCATTGCTTTCTGTTTCTCCTTTTATAAAAGAGCATAATGTTAAATATTTAAATGACATGTAGAGTCATATTTTATATATAAATTTTCAATTTAAGATAAAGAGAAGAGCATATTCATAACACTATACATGCATTATACTAATATTTTATAATTTATTAAGTTTGTGTGTTTTCTATATATGTTCTGAAATATATACTATGCCTTATATATTACATATATATATCATATAAGTAAAACATATAGTATAAGTACATATGGTATATGTTCAAGATATATGTGCTATATAGGTACATATTATATGTGTGTGTGTGTAGTCGCTCAGTCATGTCCAACTGTTTGTAACCCCATGGACTGTAGCCCACCAGGCTTTTACGTACATGGAATTTTCTGAGCAGCAATACTAGAGTGGCTTGCCATTTCCTCCTCCGGGGGATTTTCTCTACCCAGGGATTGAACCCGAGTCTCCTGTGGCTCCTGCCACAGGTGGATTCTTTACCACTGAGCCATCTGGGAAGCTCACATATTATATGCTATGGTATAAATATTTATGTTATATACTCACATATTCACATAAACATGCTACATATATGTAGATTCTGCATAGCATGTGCACATGCCTTATAATACATCCATATACACCTTACATATGTGCATGTTACATGCCATTTTATATGTGTGCATCCATACATGTGCTGGATGGATATGTGACAAATCTTAAATACACCTGCATGTTGTGTGCCTTTTACATGTACATATTTATGGGTATGCTGCCGCTGCTGCTGAGTCGCTTCAGTCGTGTCCGACTCTGTGCGACCCCATAGACGGCAGCCCACCAGGCCCTGCCATCCCTGGGATTCTCCAGGCAAGAACACTGGAGTGGGTTGCCATTTCCTCCTCCAATGCATGAAAGTGAAAAGTGAAAGTGAAGTCGCTCAGTTGTGTCCGACCCTTAGCGACCCCATGGACTACAGCCTACCAGGCTCCTCCGTCCATGGGATTTTCCAGGCAAGAGTACTGGAGTGGGGTGCCATTGCCTTCTCCCATTTATGGGTATATGTGGTTGTAAATTTATAAATTCATGTTATTAATATATGTGACATATATCCTATTTATGTTTTATATATTCTTGCCTGGAGAATTCCATGGACAGAGGGGCCTGGCAGGTCATAATCCATGGGTTGCAAAGAGTTGGACACGATTGAGTGACTAATACTTTTACTTTTTTAATTTTTTCATATATATAATAGAAAGGGAAGCATAACTTGAAATCTTTTTATGATGAGCTGCCCCATGAGGATCAAGTAGCTGGAGAAGCTGGGCTCTGATGTTGATTTAGTCTAATTTCTCTCCTCAAATGGGCAGTGATGGGTTTGCAAGTTTTAGAATTTGAATCATATTTTCAGGGTATATTTCAAATGAGATTCAACAAGTCTAGAAATATTTGAGAAGAAAAGGCAGCAGCTATATGGATGAGGTAATATAGCACTTACTGATTCATCAGTACTAACCTGACTAAAGCCTCATTGGAAACCAGAACATTCTAGTCCGTTTGCTTACATTCCCATCTTTTCCCATTTGTGGGTCTGAGCCAGAGGCAAAAGGCCCAGAAATATCCATGACTCTCATTTGCATTTTCATATTTGCACATAATTCAATTTCC
This sequence comes from Bubalus bubalis, assembly GCF_019923935.1. Lineage (NCBI taxonomy): Eukaryota > Metazoa > Chordata > Mammalia > Artiodactyla > Bovidae > Bubalus > Bubalus bubalis. The sequence goes on from NC_059158.1 coordinate 28,259,326, forward strand.
CATATCCAGCTAAGACTAGCATTGGAAATGCCCAAAGACACAGAGAGAGCAAGAGTTAGAGAAATTAGAGATATAAATTCATTGAAATACACTAGAGGTGGAACAAGCCCAGAAGGTGTCCTGGGAGTGCCAGCTCACACAGAGGCTGGCTCCCAATCTCTCAGAGAGTCTGTCCATTGACAGACACCATGTTGATCATCCCCCTCCTTATCTTGGTCTACAAGTCACTGCATTATCCTATACAAGGAATTAACCCCAGTTTATAAGGCTTGATGCTAAGTATGCCTCAGAGGTTAGGCCTTCCAGTAGACCAGTACTTCTCTGCCATGTGGTTAAACCCTGAGGTTGGCAATAAATTTGTCCTCCAGGGCTTCATCTGGGAACAGTTAGAAAATGGGGTTTCTTAGCAAGTCACCAAGGCTGAGGAAGCCTTTGGCTGAACCTGGTTTTAGCCAAAACTGTAAGACATATTCAGGCAAAGATTTACCCTTTTGCACTGGGTTTTAGCCTTACTAAGTAGACACTGTGCTTCCCCCTAAACTTAGGGAGAGCTTATAAGATGTGTTTTGTCCTCCATTTATCCTTGTTCTCAAGAATTGCCTGGTCTAGAGGTGACTGTAGCAAGGATGTTGGAGGAGAAAGACATTGCTGCTGAAGCCAGCAATTAGAATGAGCAAACCTTTGCACAGGCATGCATGCTCTTTCACTTCAGTCATGCCAAACTCTTTGTGGCCCTGTGGACTGTAGCCTGCCAGGCTCCTCTGCCCATGGGGATTCTCCAGGTAAGAATACTGGAGTGGGTTGCCATGCCCTCCTCCAGGGCATCTTCCCGACCCAGGGATCAAACCTTCATCTCTTATGTCTCCTGCATTGGCAGGTGGGTTCTTTACCATTAGCGCCATCTGGGAAGTCTGAGCAAACCTTAAGATGTTAAATCTTTTAGATCATGCATGGAGGCTGTGTGGTAACATTTGTGCCATTTGCTTTTGCCTCACATCTAATAATATAGTACCTGTGCTTACCACCTTCTTTCTTTTTTAGACAATATTCTCCTTGTGAAATATTTTATCAGTATAATGAGTCTGGTAGGCAGAACTTTGGTGCACAGAGGTGTCCTAATCCCCAGAACCTGTAAATATGTTACCTTACCTGAAAAAGGGGGCTTTGCAAATGTGACTGAGGATACAGACATTGAGATGAGATGCCTGAGGCTATCTGAAACAGCCCAACATCAGCCCATAAGTCCTTAAAGAACTGAGACTTTTTTTTGGCTGTGTTCAGAGATTGATGTAACTATGGGATAAAGGTCGTAGATATGCAGCTGACTTTGAGGACAGTGAAAGTCGCTCAGCCGTGTCTGACTCTTTGTGACCCCTTGGACTGTAGCCTGCCAGGCTCCTCGGTTCATGGGATTCTCCAGGTCAGAATACTGGAATGGGTGGCCGTTCCCTTCTCCAGGGGATCTTCCCAACCCAGGGATTAAACCCAGGTCTCCCACATTGCAGGCAGATTCTTGTACTGTCTGAGCCACCACGGAAGTCTAGTGAAAATGGAGGAAGGGGCCAAAAGCCAAGGAAACCGGGTGGCCTCTAGCAGCTGAAAAATACAAGTGAATATATGCTTCTCTAGAGTTTGGAAAAAGAATGCAGACCCACTGACACTTTGGGTTAAGCCCAGTGACAACCATGTGGAATTTCTGACACACCAAACTGTAAGAAAATAAATTTGTGTCCTTTCAGGCTACTAATTTGTGATAATGATAGCAACAGGAGGCTAACAAAGCAGTAAAGCATCCTCTTTGGGATCCAGTTCAAGGATTTTCTATTCTCAGGAAATGACGATCTGACCATACGGGCACTTGAAAAATGCTAAGTGTTACTAATGAAGGTGCCAGGAGAAGACTAATGTGTGGTGAAGCTTGGGAGATCCTGGAAGCTCCTTGGTTAAAAAATTATTTCACTCACGATGGATAAACCACTACTTTTCAGTTAGTTTTCATAACGGTATTACTTCCTACTGAAAGACAAGTATCTCTAAGAAAGACAATGCATTAACACTTGTCAGCTATTAGTACCATAGAAAGAGGTAGATGCATGTATAAATGTAAGCTGTTATTCATAAGACTCATTACAAGAGTAGCATATAATGTGATCTAGAATGTGTATGATTGCATGGAACAAAAAGTCAGGCCCCCATCTTGGCAAAGTGGAGCATAGCCGTGATAGCGAGAGGTGAATGAAGGCTGATGGTAGGAGAGATTCCAGTTACAGACCCAGAAAACCTAGAAGCTGGGAGCAGGTGAGGGAGTAATCACAAAGAAGAATAGAACACAAAAATGAGGATGCTGGAGTTAGAAAATGCATTTGATTTAAATGCTGGCTCGGTCTGTCCTTGGCAAGGGTGAAGCACTTCTGTTGAACCCTCATGTACTTTTGCTGCATTGTTCCATAGGCTTGATCTGACCCGCTTATTCAAAAACAGAAACGTATTGTTATGTATTCAACGCTATATTAAATGTGGAAATTTTAGAAATGCAGACTGTCTCACTCTAAGGAGCAATGAATGAGCATGTGTATCTGTGGGGAGGAAGATAGGAAAAAGGAAGGAGAGAGCGGAGGGGACGAGGTCTCAAGGTGGGTGAGTCAGTCCTGTTTACACCAGGGAGGAGGCAAGAACTGAACGGTGGGACTCTGCTTCCCATCACCTCTGACTGAAGCTCCATGGGAGTCAGAAGACAACATCCACAGCATATACAGTCTTGAGAGCAGCAAAATAAATCTGCTTTAAAGTGCAAATTGGTGACTAGATTTCAAGGCCAATCTTAAGATCCTATGAGAGTTTCAAACATGCTTCTAAATCAAGCATGCTAAACCTCACCAGTTTTTCATTTCTCTTTTCTAAGTCTGCAGATAAATTCAGAATGCAGACTTTGTCACAACACTTGGTTAACTTTTAATGGATGGAGAGACTATACTGATAAATTTTAATTAATATTAGTAATTCACTTGGATAAGTAAAGATAGTGCCTCTCTAAAAGCTCACTTGATGTTTTCAACTCTTTGTATGAACAAATTAAATTCATTAACATCTCACTTTAATTTTCTAGAAAAGCAGTAATTCAGTGGGCTTGCACAGACATTGCCATAAAGCTGGTAAATTAATGAGGTCAGAGAAAAGCCTCGGAAGAATTTCAGGAGATCACCTAGTCCCTTCTCTTTACAAAGCTGGAGCTAATGAGTACTCATTTATATGTGAGAATGCAAATAATCACTAGATAGAACCTAGAACACTGACATTTTTCTCTTGATGTTAACATGGCTTGAGTTTGCTATAAGATCTGACTACTGTTGAAAGCCAGAAAATTTGAGGAGCTAATATTATCCTATGAAACAGGGGGAAAAAAAGAACAAGAGTTAAGAAAAATAGGAAACCAAATTGGACAGAGTGGGCAAAATTATGGCAAACCCTCAAATACCTCATTTCTTTCTGTAATTTTTGAACCTTCTACATATCATGTGTGGAAATGAATATCTCCTCATTGTGTTATTGGGGAAATATTTTTCACTGCACTTCAGACGTTATTCATTATTCTGGTGCGATGTTATTATACACTGTTGTTGATTATCTGACTCTTCTGGGCATGTGAGTGATGCCAGAATGTCAGTTTTATATTAAAAGGATGTCGTTTGTGAAAACTAAGCACAGAAATAAAGTATGTGTTTAATTAGGGCTTTAATCTTCCCTGAGTTCATTTTTTAAAAAGGGGGGTGGCGCCCTGGTTGCCTATGGGGTTGATAATATTTTCCTAAAATGATTCGTATTCCTATCATAAGTACTAGTAAACATCCGTTTGTGTTAGTAATTAACTTTAATGGCTTGATATTATTTTACCTCTCTTGATTGTATGTTCCAGTCCAGATACTATAAACTAATGGCACCATCCATATATTTTGCCAAAAAAAAGTACAATTGCCCACTTTGCAGACAGCTCCAAAAAAATAACCAGGCAGAAAAATGATAGGAGAATGAAGGAAAGAAAGGAACAGGAGGAAAGAGTATGTATATTGGATAAGCTGGTGGGAAAAAAAGAGAATTTAAAAGATGAGAAATAAATTAATAAGAGAAAGCAAAAACCCATCACAGCACGGACCTGGAAAAAAAGAGGAAAGCCACACAGTGTGGGACTAAGGAAAGGGGTTTGCATCGTCACCCCCAAAAATGTGTAGAAGGATTTCTAGTCTCCAGTGGCTGACAGCCATCAGCAGGGCAGTGGGGCCAACATAAAGCTCGAAGCTGGTTCTTCAGATGAAGAAGGTGAAGGTACAAGGAAATGTCAGAAAATTCAGCCCACTGCTGAAGAGTATTTTCCTCCCAAGTTTCCAGGGAGATCGTTGTTTCCCCTTAGCAGACCCTGCAAGTAACGATGATGTCCTCAGCATTTCCTCTGTGATCTTCAGTTCAGTCCAGGGAAGGGTTCCAGTTATGTCTATCTGCCACCCCTCACCTGGACTGAATGCTGCCATAGAGGAGGCGCGGCTCCTGGACCACAGAAGCAGACCACTATTGCTGGGTGGGGATCCAATTCCCCTCATGTGTGTAGAGGAAGGGGAAAGACAGTGGAGAAAAAAATGGGTTCTAGTGACTTTGAGGGGGTGATTGTGACTGGTTTCAGAAAAACAAGTTCCTCTATCTTTTGTGAGAATAATCAGCAGGTATAAATATTAAAGAAGAAAAAAGCCATCTCTTCCAAAATAGGTCAAATGTTGAAATAGTATAAAAAATTCTATTTTATTCATGTTTTGTTCCCTCCATGGCCCTGGAATGCTTGCTGACTTAGTCCTACTTAGGTTTCAAGACTGTGCCCTTGAGTTCTAATGATAACTGTAATGATATTTTGTGGGTTCCCTACTGCTTAAACAAAGACAGAATTTATAATGCGCCCCAGAGCATCAAAAATGGATGTTAGAAAACATTAATATTGCTATTTTTATCACTATTTAGTGAGCAGTGCTGGAAGATATTAATATTACCATGATCATTATTATGGTGAGATAACGAAGTCGCGGAACTCCATGTGGCCAAGAGAGTGTTGAGGGGGGAAGAAATGGATGAGCCTCTTTTCCTCTAAGTTCTTTAAATCAGTCTTAACGGGAAAAATAATCACAGTGGCTAACAGAGTCAGGAGTCAGGGTAATTAAGTGGGTAAATGAGACCCATGTCATTTGAATTTATGCATTTTCCTTCATCCCTTTGTTTGTTCTGCCTTTCTCTTCGCTGGTCTCCACCGTGATGTTGTTTATTCATGGAGGGCAGGCCACAGTTTTTAATATGGGGAGGGGGAGACTCTGAAGCCCTTCATCCAACTGGCCAATGTGTAGACTGGAGAGAACACAAGGGGATCAAAGTGATATGAAGACAACAGGGGTTTCATTAAAATGTTCCATTCTCTGCCTGAGGACAGAGCAGAGAGAAAAGGGTGGAAAAAAAAAAATCATCTAGCCCAAACAAGTTTAACTTAAAAAAAAAAAGAAAAAAAAGCAACGAACCACCTGTGGTCTCCTTGGAAACAGGCAAGCACACCCTCCAGCCACCTTTTAATGAAACCCCAGAGCCCCTTTATTAATTTATTAAAGAATCTATTTTCTGAAGATTCATAAACCGCATATAACTCATATTCCAACACCTCTCTGCTATGCTAATGGAACGTGCATCTATGAATAATTAATTATTTAATTAGTAATAATTAGAGGTTGTTGTATAGGTCAAACCATTGGACTGACAGCATGCTATTGTCAAAATGTCACTTGAATTAACGCAACGGCATTTAAGCAGAGAGTGATTCATCATCGTTTAGGGTGGTTCCTTACTTCCCCCCGCCCTCCCCTTCCCCCAAGTATCTTTCACAGCATATGCCATTTTAAGATGTGTATAACATGTAAAGTGGAGCATTTAATATCGAGCATTCTGCAGGAAGTGTGTAGCCTTCAGTACTTTGTTAGACACACAGGACAGGGTGAGTTAAGTAGCTGAATTTATGACATTCAGACACTACAGCAATGGTACATGAGTCGACAGCATTCGCATCGAGTTTCTAGGACTCCTGTTATATGGCTGGACCCAAGTGCTCGTAAAGAATCAATACACTCAGACTGAACAGTTGTTCAAAGACATTTAAATAATTTGCGGGGTAGCTCTGGTGAAATAATCCTTAAAGATGATTAAACAGTTGAGTGTTATGGTGTCATGGCTCTGTGCAGTGCCAGCTCTTCACAGTGGCTTTTGCATTCCGTCTGTAGTCCAACCCTGCTGAGAGATGCAGGCGCCTCACCATACAGATAAGTGAGTGCAGAATGGCTCTTCCCGAGTCGGGGGCCAGGCTTTGTGAAGGCTGGCATGTCACTCCAGCCGCATCAATTAAGCTCTTGATGCCCCCCTCAATTTTTTCATTTGTCACACGGAACCATGATGGCAGTTATCTTGTGAGGATTCAATGAGATGATACATACAAAAGGGTTAGCTAAACACCTGACTCATAAGAAGCTCTCAGTAAATGACAGCAACTCTTACTTCATATTTAAAAATATCACTTTCCTGTACACAGAATATTGTAAGTTGCTTGAGGAAGATATTTATGTCCTCATTAGTTAGATCAGGAAACTAAGCCAGGCCTAATATTTTTAATTCTCTAAGCCAGAGGTCATGAACTGTTTCCGTAGAGGGCCAGACAGTAAATATTTTTGGCTTTGTGGCCCACATGGTCTCCAGTGAGAAAACTGTTGTAAACAACATGTAAATGAATGGGCATGACTGTATTCCAATAAAACTTATATACAAAAGGTGGCAGCCAGACTGAATTTGGCCTGTGGGCTGTAGTTTGCAACCCCTGGTCTAAGCTATGTTGGCACAGGTGGTACATAGTAAGTGCTCAATGAATTCTAATTGGATTAATGAAATAACAGGCTGGAGAAAGTAAGGGTGTGGTAGTTAAGTAGGAGGAGAGTGAAACCAGGGTGGGGAATAAGACAAGGTCAGGAGGCAGGTGTGGGTAAGTGTGTGACCCAAATAGAAACAGGTGAAAGACCAATAACCCAAGTTCCAAAGGTTACTAGTGACTGAGACTAGCCGGGGGTGGTGAAGAGTCAAGATGGGATGTACACTCTTTTTTGTTATTCAAAGTCTTACTGGAACTTCCCTGGCAGTCTAGTGCTTAAGACTCTGTGCTTCCATTGCAGGGGGCATGAGTTCGATTCCTAGTTGGGGAACTAAGATCCCACATGCCAAGAGACCAAAAAAGAAAATTAAAAAACCCAAAGTCTTAATGCTCCAGGTCTCCATGTGACATGAAGTCCCTTTCTCCTACCAAGTTGACTCAAAGTGAAGTAAGGAGTCTAAGCATTGAGACCTCTAGCAAAAGATCATTCTGATATTCACTGCCTATCAAATCTTCAAATTTGACCTTTCAAAATTAAAAATTCTTTGGAAAATTGGAGAAGGATGCTCTCTGGGGACAACTGGGGTCCCACTGCTCTCCCTGTTCCAACCTTCACTTCTGTGAGATGGAGGTTGACCAGAATTCTCCCCACACCAATACCCTGTCCATTCATCAACCTCACATCCCAGGCAAGACCTGTCTGGGTCTCATCGTCCCAGGTCCCTGCTCACCACTGTTTCTTGATTCTCACTCTCTTTCGGTGTTTAATTTCCCTCTATATAATTTAAGATATCTCATTCAGCCACATCCTATGGATGGGAACCTCCTAGTCTTTGCCTAAGTGAATTTCTAAGATGAATTTCTTTTTTTCACTCAGTTCTATGAAGCTATTCTTCCCATTATCTTCCTGCTCTCTCGTTTTGCTGGTGAGTAATCTGCTTTCCATATAAATGTTTTTCCTTTGTAGGAAGTGATGAATTACCTCATATCTAGAGTTTTGAAGTTTTCCCAAGATGAGTATTTAGGTGGATTTATTGTTTTTTTCTTCTTCTTGGTACTTACTGTGCTTCCTGTGTCTGGAAGTTCATTTTGTCATCCATTTTAGTCAATTTTCAGTCATCATTGATTCAGTTCAACATACTCTGATCACTGTTATCTTTTTTCTCTGCTGTTTTGCCTCTGAATCTTCTCAAGTCTCAGTCTCTAGATCATTGGTTCTATCTTTTTCTTTCCAAGCTGCATTTGGAATAATAGCCTCAGATATGTTTTTCTGTTCATTAATGCTTTAGCTAAGTCTAATCCAGATGTTTAACACATCAAATTAGGTTTTATAAAATTTCAATGGCTGCATTTTTTGTTTCTAGAAGTTCTATTTGGATTTTTTTCAAATACGCCTATTTTGGTTCATAATAGGTTTTTAATTTTCTCCCTGTGGCTTCCATGTTCTTTTAATGATTTTAAAACATCCTTATTTAAAATTGCTTTTGCATTTTTTCCACTATCTCAGTGTCTTAGGATCCATCATTCTCTCATGTGGTTTATAATTTTTATTGTAAGCTTACTTTAAGAGGTTTTTTAACCGTAATAACTGGACACTGTGGAAGTCTTGCTACAGAGAACTTCACATTTGTTTCTTGCTGGCACTCTAGGAATTTCCCTGTGGTCCAGGATCAATTTAACATTAATTTATACCCCTGAGGAAAATCTTGCCGCATGCATGTAGCGAAAATTACAGGCCCCACCCACAGTGCAGGCAAGCCTAGTCTTTCAATTTCTCCCAGTAGCCTTTGTCCCATTCACAGCCCAGGACAGAAAAATGCATTCCTGTGCTGGTGGGGAGAATCTTTCTAGTTCTGTCACTTAAGAGTTCTCACTTTCTGAATTCTCCTCTTCACCCAGGCCTGAGGCCACATCCCTTGACCTTATTTGGGCTTTCAAGCTAAATTCCTTAGAACCTATATCCAATCTAATATCCCTCTTGGCATGGACGGCATCAGGTAATGAAATCTGTGTTTTGGCTCTAATTTTCCTTTTCATTTCTGACTCCAAAGATATTTCCTTCCTTCCTTCCTTCCTTTTTCTTTCTTTCTCTTCCTTGCTTTCTTCCTTCTTTCCTTTCCTTCTTTCTCTTCCTCTTCATTGTCTTTCTTTTTCCAGAACTGCCATTGTTGGCTATATCTGATTCACTACAGAAAATGGGAAGCAACAAACATCCCAATTCATAGACAACTTAAACAATCTTCAACACTCTTGAGTGTTTTGTAATTTCTTAGGGTTTGACGCCATTCTATTCCTCTCTTTTGTTGTGACCAGACTAAAATGATTTATCAAAATGTTTTTCATGGTTCTGTTCTCACTGCCTGCCACATAGCCTTTATACTCCCAAATGAATTACTCTCTTATTAACAGAAAGTGTGTGTTGGGCAGGGCGGTTGGGGTGGAGGGTGGCCGAATCAAGTGAGTAGGTGGCTTCTACAGGGAAAGCACGCAGCTGTGTCAAAGGAAATTGCTTGTCGAAGAATCAGGCACCTCGTCTCAAGTTACACGGGTTGTTACGAAACATTTTATTTCCTACCTTTCTCTCTTTTCTTATCCTCAACTACTTCCCAAACTTGAATTGACTGATTTCAAAAGTAACTACTTTAATTTTATAGAACTTCCAAGCACACCACATTGAGGAACTCGTTTATCACTAGTATCAGTCAGGATAGGCTAGGTTACGCTGTTGTAACAGACACCCATCAGTGAGTGGCCTCAAACAACAGTATTTCTTATCTATGTGACTTTCATGGGTTGTCACAAGCATCACTTTTCACAGTCCAAAGAAATCACACGCCACACATAACCTCAAGAGTGCAAAAGCAAATCCTACCATATGGCATAAAGAAGGACTGGAAATATTTGATGGACAGAACTCATGGTTGTCATGCCACTCCACCCCAAATCAAATGTTTTTTTTTGCCTGAGGGCAGAAGTCCTTTGCCAGCTATTCTTAGGATCACTGCTTCCCTTGTGGCTCAGCTGGTAAAGAATCCACCTGCAATGCGAGAGACCTGGGTTCGATCCTTGGGTTGGGACAATCCCCTGCAGAAGGGAAAGGCTACCCACGCCAGTATTCTGGCCTGGAGAATGCCCTGGAGTGTATAGTCCATGGGGTGGCAAAGAGTTAGAAACAACTGCTGCTGCTGCTAAGTCGCTTCAGTCGTGTCCAACTCTGTGCAACCCCCACAGACAGCAGCCCACCAGGCTCCCCCGTCCCTGAGATTCTCCAAGCAAGAACACTGGAGTGGGTTGCCATTTCCTTCTCCAATGTATGACAGTGAAAAGTGAAAGTGAAGTCACTCAGTTGTGTTTGACTCTTAGCGACCTCATGGACTACAGGCCACCAGGCTCCTCTGTCCTTGGGATTTTCCAGGCAAGAGTACTGGAGTGGGTTGCCATTGCCTTCTCCAGGAAACAACTGAGTGACTTTCAATTCAGTTCATTCTTAGGATCACTGTAGGGCTGCCTCTGGAGGAGGGAGCTGTCTGAAACACCGTGGCAGCCCTTGGCAAGTAATTACACCCTGACCTGCTCTGGCCAGCTGGGGGCTAGAAAGTTTAACCACTAGGTATTATAGGCACCTTCCTGCCCCCAACTGGGGGCAGGAGAAGGGGACAACAGAGGATGAGATGGCTGGATGGCATCACCGACTCCATGGACATGAGTTTGAGCAAACTCCGGGAGTTGGTGATAGACAGGGAGGCCTGGTGTGCTGCGATTCATGGGGTCTCAAAGAGTCAGACACAACTGAGTGACTGAACTGGACTGATAGGCACCTTCCATAAATAGTGACTGTTTTGGCTAATCTGGTACTCTAGAAATCTAGACATATTTGTCATATAAAGCAGTGATATTTCCTTCTGAGAACTACAAAGTCATATGATTTGATGGTTTATGGGTCAGTTTAGTTGGACGTCTTGAGAAGGAAAAATTGCTGTCCCTATTATGTAAATATTCAAACTTGGACTAAAGGAAGAGGCAGACAGGTTTTCTGCAATTTGCTCAGCTGTTATATGAAACTTATCTTACCCACATCACAGGTTTATTGTGAAAGAGATAAATAATAACATATATCAAACTCCAAGCATGTTTTATCAGCAAATATTCATTCACTTCCCAGTACAGATATAGGGGGTCAGTGAAGGATGGATTAGCTGTGGACCTTTTTTTACAAACGAGGTGGGACTGGAGCTAAAGGCATTTCACTTATTACAAAACATTGATTTAAAGATCAGCAACAGCAGAAACACAAATAATATATGCCTAACTCTTAAGAGGCCATTACTTATTCCAAAATAAAAAGTTTAAAAAACAACACTATTATGGGTAGAGCTCTGTTCTAAGTCCTTAGCAATATTAAATCATTTAATCCACCTGATAGCTATATAGGATACACTATCTATAAAATCACCACTTCTATTGTGATTTTATAGATAATGAAAGTGGAGCTCAGAGAGGTTAAGCTATTCATCTGAGTTCACACAGGGATGGAACTGGAATTTGAACCCAGTCCATCTGGCTCTAGAATTCATCCACAAGAGTACCATTTTGTTTCCTAATGCAGCAAATATATTCTATTTGGAACAGCAACTCCTCTTGAAGAATCTGTCATTTCTGCTCCCCAGAAGCAGTAACGGGTGTGTGGCATCTCTAACAAAGCAGGGAGGTGGCCCAGTTTTCCTTCTTACCCTTTGGCTCCTGACAGTGGATGGCATGGCTCAGGCATGCCGTGTTCCTGGTGGTTGGTGAGCTGGAAAGCAGCAGCCTAGTTTTAAAACCCATATGTCACTTTTCTTTTAACATCTGAGTTCCCACAAGTTCTTATCTACAGATGGCTATGAAATTTACAGACTTTTTTTTAGTACCTATTAAGTACTTTATGCAATCTTTAATACCTTGCACACAATTGGATCAAACGTGCTGCAATCTTATTTATTGGTTTAGCAGACTAGGTGCACGGTAACAACTGTGCTGGTATTTTAATTTATTTCACTACATAGATGCAGCCTCATTCTCTTTTTTAACTCTCCAAATGCTATAGAGGCCCCTCGTAGACGTTATTTTTACATACTCCATCATCAAGTGAATGCAATATTATAATCATTAATAATGATCTGGACACCCAGGCCAGATAATTCCATGTCCTAACCTCAGTTTCCCATTTTTGTTGAAGGTGAGAGAACTTTGTTTAATTTCTTGTGCATTTGGTTTCATTTCTGAGATCACTGCTCAATGGTTCTATATAAGTGTTTCATCGAGTGATTGGGGAAATAAACATCTCAACAACACTTTCTTAGAAACCCATAAAAACCAAGGGATGTTGACTGAGCTAAGTTGCCCAGGTAGAGAAGCCTTCCAATGAGAATTTCTATCCAAGGAGATCATGAAATAAGTAGTCTGTGACGTTCTTTTATTTGCATAAGCACTTAACCCCAATACAAGTGACTATTCCAAAATAAAACAAAAGTGAAAGAAATTAACAGGAAAGGAGCTAGAGGATATCCCCCCTGCCAAAAATGAAATATAAAAATAAATAAAACACAGCCACCCCCTCCAAACAAAACAAAATTTAGAAAGCTCCTCCTTAACCAATTCATTTTAATCAGATCACAAGCCTCTCCTGTTTGCCACCCAGTGTTTGAGGGGTTAATGGAATTAGGGAGGGCTACCAGGATAGCTGTTGAGTGATTCTTGCATGAATAATAATTCCTGAGTGGGAGTAAGATGTACCACCTCCCTCCCCATCTCAAGGTACTTCAGGCTCAACTGGATATAAAAATTAGACAGTGTTCTTTCTGCTTCATACATCACCCAGCAGAACACAGCTGGCTGTTTGGCTCCAGGGCAAACACATTTGAATAGACAAAAATACAGGCTATGTTAGGGTAGCTTGACTGCTTTGCCCTTCAACCTGGATTGTTTCTTATTCATTTATTTATTCATTCATGTATTTATGTGACAAGTTAGGTGGCCTCTGAAAATTTCCCCAATTCCCTGAATATCCCTCCTTTTAATACAAATTAGTTCTCCCCTGAAATCTTGTTTTATCATCTATCAGGGCCATCACCATCAGCCTCATCTCCACTGTTATGAATCTCAAAGTGAAAAGGGAGTTCTGAAGTTCTGAGTTTAAGATTTAAAATCAAAGTGGTCCCAATCTAGACCTACTCACCATACCTCCTTGTTCTTCAATCCAACGTTTGAGAGCCAGCGTTGCGCTACAGGTCTCATGGTGATCAGTAAAGCGATCATCTATGCGTGTGCTCAGTCTCTCAGTCGTGTCTGACTCTTTGCGGCTCCATGGACTGTAGCCTGCCAGGCTCCTCTGCCCTTGGAATTTTCCAGGCAAGAATACTGGTCATCTCCTACAAATACCGTGGAAATTCTCCCTTTCAGTACCCACTCCACCTCTTGAGGTTGTAGGGAGCTGCCCTGCTCATTCAGGGGCAGCTTGGTCTGCCACTTTGCTGAAGAATTTACCAACTGATCATGGCTTGTAGAGTTAACAAGGGGGTTTTCAGAGGGAAAGAAATGAGGATGCTGCAAGATGAGTAATCAGGAGAAACAGAGACCTATAAAAGAAGAACCAGAGCCCTTGGACTGGGCATTTCCATGCCCTTGCCTTTTCTTCTCTGTCACCTGGATATATAAAGGAACAAATCTCCTGCTTTATTAAATCACAACAACACCACCCAATGGAAACTACTAAAAGCACTTATCAACCCTGCTTCTAGAACTTTGCAGGAGAGACCACTTATGGTTTGGCCTTGCAGACTTAGAGTCACATTAGAGAGATGAAAGAAATACCTGGGGGACCGACCCTATCAAAATAACAACAAAACTATTTTTGCCAAATATGATCAAATTGACTCCAGTCTTATGAAAAATCATATTTGATGATGATATCTGATGCTTCAGACTATGGAACAATTGCTGAAATACACAAGAGAAATTGTGGGTTCCTCCCACAAACAGATGAATGGTTTAAGAGTTATGTAATTAGATTTAGATATATATTGATTATAATTTTTAACTTTAAAAAGACCAATTTTTTTTTCAAAAATAACCCATGCATGGTTTGTAAAGCCTACATGATATTTCTGTTCTTTAAATACTGCCTTATATTGGAAGAATTTATTTGCTTTTTTGCTTTGGGGGGTGTGTGTGTGTGTGTGTGTGTGTGTGTATGTGTATCAATATGTGTATGTGTCTGTGTGCACATCCACACTTTAATGAAGACTTTCTGAGTACAAAAATGACAGTACCTGCATAAAAGCACATATAATTTTGATAATGTGTTAACAGTATAACAAATCCACTCTTTCCCCAACCATCAACTTTTTAAACTTTATTTTTAAATAAATCAACTTTGACACTTCAAAATAAGGAAAGATCTTTTATGGCCAATGAGTGTTCTAACTGGGTAACTGTCTGGCTACTCTGCTCCAGGCAGTCGATCTAAAAACCTAAAATCTGTTATAGTAACCATGAATGAGTTTTCACAGGACTGGGGAGTATAGGGATTCAAGCCAGAGAATATGTGGCAAATGAGAACAAGACTGCAAACCTACAGGAGTTTATAAATAAGCCCTGGACAGTAAAGACTCTCAACAAAATGGGGGAAAGTATAAGTTGAGAGCAGAGTGAAGGTTTTAAGATTTAGAAGGTGGCCAAGAGAAAGGATCCAGGAGAATGGAGGGGGAGTCATGGACTTTTAAAGAGATAATGTCTATACTGGGGACGTGCATCTATTCAGTGATTGCTTTTGAAGGTGGAAGGGGCTGAGTCCTTGAGTAGTCCCTTGACTAAGTGATTCTCAATGGGGAGAATAACAAACATGATGATTTCAAAGCTGCACCTGCTTCTACCCATTCCAGAGATTGTAATATCCTCTCTCCAGAGGAACATGTCCCCAAACAGCAAAATCCCAGGTTCTTTTCTTATGGAATCAGAAGCACAGACTCTGCTGGTTAAGAAGTCAAGGAACCTGGGAGTCCAGATGGTCAATGCCATGAGGTTCTAGTAAGGATGTCTTTGTTCATCAACATTCACAGCCACTCTACAGAGCCAGGACCCCTGGCCTCTTACTTCCACTCTTCCTTTGCTACCAGTGCCCACCTTGCCTTTGCCTCTCTTCTTTATCCTTATGATCTTTCCACTCTGCTTCACTCACTTTGTCTTCTCTGAACTAAGTATTCTTTATGCAAGGCTCACAGATCACTTGCTCTCCTAACACTGTGAGTCTGAGCTAAAAGCTTTCATTCATGTTTTCCTAGCACCCCTGGTCTCTCTCTGTGCATATTTGTCCCTCCTATAATGAACTAACTTATTTACTTGCTTATGTTCTCATTATGTTCTGGGTTTTATAACCAGTCCATGTTTGCTTTTGAAATCTTCCTTTAAATAGGGACCAATGCATAAGAAACATCTTCTAAATATTTCTTTAAATAAAGTAAACTAAAATTCCAAAACAGGTTTTTTTAAAGGTTAATCAAAATGGCACTTTTAAAAGACACAGCAAAGGAGAGAGAAGAGTAGGATAAATGTCAATTATTCCATGATCTTAAATGATAGCATCTAAGGAATATCATAACTATGAGATGTAAGTTATCAACAAAGCTATGCTTAAAAATGAAAACCAGTTGACTACCGAAAAGAAGATATTCAGATTAAAGGGAGTTTGCCTACATACTAAAGACTTGGAAATTCTGCCTTTGGACACTATCAGTTTGGCATGAATTTCATTGTTTAGACAGGTGCATTTTCTGTCATGCTTTGCATCACCCAAGCCACAACAACCTAAGGTGTGGGAAGATTTCTGGAGTCTCTGTGATCCTCCGTCTTTCTTTATTCTTCTGGGATATGCTAAGCCTAGATAGCATGATTTACTCCACTCTGTGAATTGTTTTGGGAATATATAATAGGGAAGTCTGGAAGAGAGAAAAAGAAGGAAAAATAAAATGGCTGATACTCACTGAGCATCTTCCAGGTGTCAGAAATGTCCAAAAATTCTACATACATGAACAAATATAGTTTTTACAACCACTGTCCAAAATCAACATTTGCATCACCAGGTGAGGAGACTGATTTTCACAAAGATAAAGTCCCACAAGAGTTGACTCATTGGAAAAGACCCTGATGCTGGGAGGAATTGGAGGCAGGAGGAGAAGGGGACGATAGAGGATGAGATGGCTGGATGGAATCACTGACTCGATGGACATGAGTTTGAGTGAACTCTGGGAGTTGGTGATGGACAGGGAGGCCTGGCATACTGCAATTCATGGGGTCATAAAATGTCAGACACGACTGAGTGACTGACCTGAACGGCACTGAAACTCCCTCTTCTAAAGCCACACCACAAAAGAAAAGCAGAGACAGAATTGAGATCAAGGCCTCCTTGACGCCATGAGCCATATGATTTCTACAACCAGTGGCCCACAGTCCCATCCATGGAAAACAAGTTCCACTGCAGGGGGCAAACATAGGAATCCCCTGCTATTGAGATGACCCACAAGAGAATAATTGGCTATACCCACAAAAGTGGTTGTACAGAATGGTGAACATATTCATTTAGTCTGGGGAGACAAGCTTAGGAAATTGAACACATAAATTTACTCATTCAATAAAATATTTATTAATATGTCCATGTTACTTGACTGCCCTTCCTGCATCTTGCACGGGAGAAGAGAATTTCTTCCCACAACAAAGGTTCGTCTAGTCAAGGCTATGGTTTTTCCTGTGGTCATGTATGGATGTGAGAGTTGGACTGTGAAGAAGGCTGAGTGCCGAAGAATTGATCCTTTTGAACTGTGGTGTTGGAGAAGACTCTTGAGAGTCCTTTGGACTGCAAGGAGATCCAACCAGTCCATTCTGAAGGAGATCAGCCCTGGGATTTCTTTGGAAGGAATGATGCTGAAGCTGAAACTCCAGTACTTTGGCCACCTCATGTGAAGAGTTGACTCATTGGAAAAGACTCTGATGCTGGGAGGGATTGGGGACAGGAGGAGAAGGGGACAACAGAGGATGAGATGGCTGGATGGCATCACTGACTCGATGGACGTGGGTCTGGGTGAACTCCAGGAGTTGGTGATGGACAGGGAGGCCTGGCATGCTGCGATTCATAGGGTTGCAAAGAGTCGGACACAACTGAGAGACTGAACTGAACTGAACTGAACATCTAGTGAAATAACTAAGTGAGTAAGTTTACTCCTCCCATGTTATGTTCCGGTGTATTGTGGTTTATTTCCATTTTTCCTTTTCTTGGTATTTTTCTGGCTTAACTTTTTATTCATTCCCTTTGTCTTGCTTAACAATTTGATTTTTAATGTGAATAGTTATTATTTTCTCACTTCTATTAAGAATGAATAAGTCTTTATTTCTTATTTATTAATGGAATAAGACTTTACTCCTCTATTACTAGATTTGGGTATGAGAGGTAGTCTACCAACCTTTCCTCATTGCAATACAGCTCAGCAAAATGAAATATAATTTCTGAAGTCATTTTCCTATACCACATCTTTACTCCCAATACTTAGATTTGGTTGAGTCAAACTTTAGTTTCAGTATTTTAGCTCTATTTTCTCCTGTAATAGAATGCCTCTTCTCTTTAAAAGATCATTATTTAGGAAATATATGATAAATTAATTTTATTGTTTCTCAACCATTTATATTAACTTATGTATTGCATCATTTGCTGCTTGTCAATAATTTCACTTTCCTTCATTTTTACTCTGCTGTTATGAATCCACTGTTGATTATTATAAATATGTTTGTGAATTTTTCCCTAGAAAAATAGCACCTTGTTTGAATTTCTCTTTTTGTTCTAATTAATTGCTGCTGGTCATGATCATAGGGCTTTAAGAATTGTAGATGAGAAGTCTAATGCTAGTCTGATCAGTTTCTCTTTATAAGTGAATTTTCTTCTTTGAGCAAAAGTTTATGATACTTCCTTTTTATCCTTAGATGCAGTTATATCCTGTATGTATATCTTTTATTAATTCTGCTAATCAGTTAATTCAAGCCCCTTTGAGATCAGGGAAATTTGTTTCTATGGTCTACATCAGTATCACCCTCCCCTCTGAAACTCCTGCAGATGACATCTTAGTCCTAAAACTTCCCTCTGAGCCGTGAGCCTTCCTCTCTTGTTTTCTATATATTTGCCTGTTTGTGGGGTGAACTGTTCCTTTGCTGGCTTTTTCTCACCATTTCTGTTTTCAACAGGATCTATCTTCTTTTTCAACTCATCTTTTGGATTTTTAAAGTCATGGACCATAACTCCTAAATTCAAAACTGAAGTCCTTTTTATGCTCCAATTTCACTCTCTTGACAGCTCCTGTGGTTTTTTTTTTTTTTTTTTTTTTGGAGGGAGCTTCCCTCCCCTCTCTGGGCTTCCTGGATCCTTTTTTCACCTCGCCTGGGTTGGCAGGGTCCTTCTTTGACTCACTCGGCTTCTTGGGGTCCTTCCCCTCAGCCTGACTGGGCATCCTGGGGGCCGTCTTCCTGGGTGGGATTTTCCTTTTGTCTTTGGGGATTTGAAGCTGCCGGTGGCTCCCTTGGCCTTGGAGTTCACGGGCCTGATGAGCAGGCCGTGGTGCAGGCCCGTGGCCAGGGCCTGCTTCAGCAGGTGGTTGAGCCGGAGGGCGTCCACCGTCGGGTACTTCTGCAGGATGTAGACTTTGATGGCCGCCACTGAGGTGCCCCGGCGCCGCTCCCCGGCCTGCAGCGCCTCCAGCACCATGCACAGCACTGGAGGGTGGCGGCGTGGCGCCCGGACGGCGCCCCGGGCCAGGCCTGGCTTTTCAGACCCTGACGGCCTGGACGACCCCTCTGCAGAGGCCGAGGAGGCCGAGGAGACCGAGGAGGTAGAGGAAGAGGTGTCACTGGAAGCGACGCTCCCGGGAGCCATTTTGCAGGCAGAAAGGTACAGGTGGCCCCCTCCACTGGCGTCAGCTCCTGTGTTTTTGATGAAATATGTCAATCAGCATTTTTGTTGTCTCTATTTCAGTGAGGGGGTGCCTGTTCCAGTCAATCAGCTAGGTCTTCCTCTCTCAAATTTCCAGTACTGTTGAGTTGTAACTTGTCTTTGCCTCATTATGGTATAAAAGCCTTGGGCAATCCAGTTTTCCAGGTCTGTTGGACCATGGAAAACCAGAAAATAGGGAAAGAATGCAGTATGCATCCTGACCACCCATCACAGAACAAGTTGACAAACAGTTCACCCTCTGCAGAGGCTTTCTGCTTCTGGACCTCCTAGGAGCATGTGGTGACCTCTCCTAATCATGGGTGGTACTCAGTCCACAGTCATAACTGTCCCCCATAGCTTCCTGGGCCAGCTGGACCAGGCAAACCTCTCTAGTATGACAGAATATTGGCCCGTGCGACACTAGCCAAAGGGAATCATGTCAGCTGACAACTCTGGCAGGTACAGAATCCTGGACATCTAGTCTGTCCTCAGGGACAGACATGACCTCTCTATAACGGGTACCCTGGCTCCTTTCCCCACAGAACCAAATCCTGGATCTGCCCTTTCCTTAGAACTGAAATTTAAAACCTCTCCTGGGTCTACTAGTCTGCCTTCCCTGGTGGATGTCTTCTGCTGCAGAGCAAGATTAGAGGAAATAAGGGTCAGGACCACATACTCCGGTTACTGTCTTCCCAGAGTTTCCAAAGAACATATTTACTGAAGATTCATTATGTGCTGCCAGTGGGTCATCTTGAGATGGAACCATCAGAGACATTTATAGTTTGATCATGCAACACAGTATTTAATGTTTGGGTTTTTTTTTTTCTTTAAAAAGGGTTGTTTAAATTAAAGTTAAAAGAACTGAATGGCTCTAGTCTCTGAAGATTAGTAATGCAGAAGCTACAAACATTTTTATTTCATGATGCATGAAAACTTTAGTAATGTGCAAAACTTGATTGACATAACAAATTTAAAAGATTAGAACACAAACATCTAAGGCATTTTAGAATGACTTTTGCTGCTTGGAAGGACTTCAGAGCTAAAAAGTAAACCTACTAGTAACCTCTTGGATTCTCAGAAGAGCTCATGATATAGGTATTATTTTCATTCCCATATCCCTGATGAGTCTATAGTCCAGTTTAGGTTAAATGACTTGCCCAATAAGTAAATAAAGAATATATGTGTGTGTGTGTTAGTTGTTTAGTCATGTCCGACTCTTTGCAGCCACATGGGGTATAGCCTGCCAGGTTCCTCTGTCCATGGGATTCTCCAGGCAAGGAAACTGGAATGGGTTGCCATTTCCTTCTCCAAAAGAACATATAGTGGAATCTAAATCTTCTTATGCCAAAACCCGGCTCTAACATACCACAAAACTTCCTAATCTTAGGAGCCCAATACCATTGAAGAGTGACAGCATGGCACAATGCCAGCTTTAACGTTCTTAAGCTGTTCAAGTTGTATAGTGTAACAAACTGATACACATACTTTAGCAGAGTATGCATTAATTTTATAGTTCAGAGATGTGTCTACAAGCAGATTCTTATTTTTCTCAATAACTATGTCTGTACACAAAATTAGACAAGGCAAATGAAAAGAACATAGTCACTTTAATGTCACTTTCCAGTTCCCAAGTTCCACTAGAGCAGAATGAGAAGGGATCAGTATCATGGAAATGAATTATAAATTACCATCACTTGCTCTTCTTAGTAGGAAAGTGTCCCTGCAGAGGGCATAGAAGGATCTAAGGTTTCTCTGAATTTTTATGTGTCCCAAAGAATTGGATTTTTTTCTTTTCCAGAAGAGAAGGAACAATGCTTTTATCAGCAGCTGTCAGCCATGTAGTATTAGCACAGAGGTTGGGTAAGTGTCCTGCTGGCATTAGACCATCTCTGCATATTGGGCCAGTTGGCTGGGGTGCCGACACCTATACAGAATTGTCTGGCATTCAAAGCGGAACAGCATAGATGGGAGTATCCATCCTTTAAGTTTGCACAGCTGACCATATGCATCAGTCAGTTCAGTTCAGTTGCTCAGTCGTGTCCCACTCTTTGCAACCTCATGAATTGCAGCACGCCAGGCCTCCCTGTCCATCACCAACTCCCAGAGTTCACCTAAACTCATGTCCATCGAGTCGGTGATGCCATCCAGCCATCTCATCCTCTGTCGTCCCCTTCTCCTCCTGCCCCCAATCCTTCCCAGCATCAGGGTCTTTTCCAATGAGTCAACTCTTCGCATGAGGTGGCCCAAGTATTGGAGTTTCAGCTTCAGCATCATTCCTTCCAAAGAAATCCAAGGGCTGATCTCCTTCAGAATGGACTGGTTGGATCTCCTTGCAGTCCAAAGGACTCTCAAGAGTCTTCTCCAACACCACAGTTCAAAAGCATCAATTCTTCGGCGCTCAGCTTTCTTCACAGTCCAACTTTTACATCCATACATGACCACTGGAAAAACCATAGCCTTGAGTAGACGGACGTTTGTTGGCAAAGTAGTATCTAGGCATAGCTAATCAATGCGTATTTATAGATAATCAGTCTTAAGGATGGTGTCATAATCATAGTGCATCCATCCACATTATA
The DNA here is from genome assembly GCF_019923935.1 of Bubalus bubalis. Classification (NCBI taxonomy): domain Eukaryota; kingdom Metazoa; phylum Chordata; class Mammalia; order Artiodactyla; family Bovidae; genus Bubalus; species Bubalus bubalis. The sequence goes on from NC_059158.1 coordinate 28,280,837, forward strand.
TTTAAGTCCAATAAACTTAACCAATTAGAGGGACTAATGCATTACCCAGATCACAGTGCTATTTCATTGAGGGTCCCAGGTCCCCAAACGAGTTTTATTTCAGAGAGTTCTGTCAACACAAGTACACATAAACACATACCTAGCCACAATTACCACTTTTTTTTGACTCCTATCTTCCTTACTCCATCAGTCTTATCATTCTCTAGATACTTGCTTCCTGATTTGAATGCTTCATCTCTAAAAACATTATTTTCTCAACTTGATATCAAGTTTCTATCAGACTATTTTTAATTTCAATTGAGTTTAAAAACTTCACACTCACAGCTGTAATTGCCTTAGCTTTTTTATATGAGTCATTTCTGAGGGAACTTCTTTAAAATGCTCATAACACACAGGTACAGGAGCCCAAGAACCAACAGGCTGAGAACAGGATGAATCGGGCTGAACCACTGCTTCTCTAATTACATCTAGGGGAACCACTGATTCCTCATTTGGTAATACACTGACCCTGGAGGAAGGAACAGATTATAGTGGGGAAAATGGAAGTGGTTACTCAGAGTTTGTTGGTGAGGCAGTTCTTCTACTAACTTAACAAAAAGACCTAAAATCTACAGGAAAGCTATTCCGCAGAGTGGTCAAATTATTTCAAATGTAAATCTACATTAGGCAATTAAGTAAGAAAGGGAAACTTTCTTTTTTTTTAATTTTATTTTATTTTTAAACTTTACAATATTGTATTAGTTTTGCCAAACATCGAAATGAATCCGCCACAGGTATACCCGTGCTCCCCATCCTGAACCCTCCTCCCTCCTCCCTCCTCCCTCCCCATCTTAAGTGCTCTGCTTTAAAACCACAAAAGAAATATTTTATCAGGGCATTAGGCTTCAATTCCTTATTTTCAAAAATCCTTTTATTGTCCAGTTTATCTTCATTGAATATCTTTAAAGTTTTCCATATCTTGTTACTTTACCTTTTAGGAAATGTTATTTGGGTTTTTTTTCTCTTATTGATTGGTAAGTGATTCATAAAATGAAGTGAAAGGAACTCATTGCATCTGTATTCATGTAATATGGTCTGTATTCATACATGCATATATATGAAGATAACATATTCATCTGTATAAAAACAGAAATATATGTATAGCAATCAAATAGTCCTAAATAAATTATATTAAGAGATTCTGAGGAATTTTTTTTTCTCATACCTATTCTTACACTGATCTAACATTCTGTACTTTTCAAAGGTATTTCATGTTTTTGCCCTAGTGAGGTAGGGCAGGTGTAACCTTAATTTTAAAAGGCTCAGGCATAGAGAAAGATCAAACTCAAAGCCCCAAAGTTAATGATCAAAACAGTGCTTGAGTTCTTGTCTCTTAACCTCAAACTCCTTCTACAGAGAAACATTGAATAAAGAAACATACTTGCAGTCATAAATTACTAGAGGCCATGCTGCCCTTACACACTGGGCTGATCAAAAGTAAACTGGGAAAACAGGGAACTATACTCAATATTTTGTAATAACCTATAAAAGAAAAGAACCTGAAAAATTATATATATATATATATATATACACACACACACACACACACACACATATGAATCAGTGCTTTGTACACCTGAAACTAATACAACATAGTAAATCAACTATACTCCAAATAAATGAAATAGGAGAAGAAGTTAAAATGTTCTTTGGGGATCTTTCTCATGTCTGTTCACATCTCTGGGTCTTTTATTAATTTGTCCCCTTTTTATTTTTTCATCTTACCATGGCAGTCCCCACACTCCAGGGACTCTGTTCCTTGGTTTGAGACTTTGTCCTATCTCAGTTTCAGTTCCCTATGTGGGTTCTCCTTGCCTTCATCAAGAAATCCCCAAACCCCCAGGCAAAGACTGCCCTGTTCTCAAAATTCAGGCATTGAAGCACCATTCATCAGCCTGAAAAGCAACTCATATTTACTCATAGACTGCTGATCTATCATTCCCTCCAGGTAACATAGTGTGCATTTGTTGAGGGTTCTTCTGGAAATAGCTCTTCTTCTTTCACAAATTACCAAAGATAAAATTTCTAGTAATATGATGAAGGAGCACCAAGGTAGAGCAGCAGGCCCAATGTCAGGGCCAAATGATGCCTTGCACTCTAGGTTGTCTCATGCTCCTCAGAGAGGTGGAGAGGGGTCTGCCTTGATGCGTGTACCTAGGAAGATGCTATAAACATGACTTGCTAGGAATAGGGGAGAGCAGATGCTTGTTTCCTCTCTGCCAGCATTACTAGCATAGATCTTTCATAGACTGTCCATTGCCCCTCCAAGACCCTTTAAACATCACTTGGGTAAATAACCAGGTAGCTCAGCTCCACTGCCTCAGAATGCTGCCTTAACACTATGGGCCACCACCAATGGCAATCACATATGTCTCAAAGCAAAGAAGGGGGAAGAAATCAATAGACTGAACATGTCTCTTTACAGAAATCTTTTCTATATTGATAAGTTTTTTTTAATATATAAATATAAAAACTGATTGGGATGCTGATCAAGTTCATTTACTGTAAAAATATGGATTGGGTGGACATGAAGACATTTACCTCATGTTCTGAGGGTTTTTTATATGCCCAGGACTTATTTACCTGATCTCAAAACAGCAGATGTATGAGATTCCTAGTTTTAAACAACATGAATAAATCTAAATATATGAATCTCAAGAAATGATTTAGTCTGAAAATCTAATAGACGTAGTACACATTTTATCTGTATTAATTGATTGATCCTAAATCTACTAAGTTTAGTACATATTTTCACCAGCATTGTTTGATAGATCTTCTATATCAATTGATAGATGCCGTATTTTAAGAGCAGGTATGCCAAGGAACATCCCCAACCTTTTATATTCTTAGCCTGCAGGACAAGACAGGTCCTGCTGCACAAAGTTCTTTAGCTATCTCATTTCAAAACACAGTAGGGGTCAAGGTCAGCCTTGGGCTAAATCAACATGGCTGCTGATATTCTTCTTAAAAAATATTCTATGCTTTGTCCTAATTTGAGTATCTTAATAGCCCTAAAGGCTACCCATGGTTCTGAGCTCTGCTTAGGAAATGCAAGGTGTTCAGAAACAAAGTGAAAAGAAACACTAAATCTACCCACTGTGATGATAAATCATCAGCTTCCTTTACAAGTTCATTAGAAATGCTAATTAATTCATGCAAATCATTAGAGACCAATATGCCTATTGTAGGGTTACTTCATGACTTACACACTTTCTCTTAACACAAATTATTTTTAAGTCAAAAAGTTTGTGCCTCAACAGAACCATTTTTTGGATACAGAATCTTGGAAAGGCCATTTAATCTCTATAAATCTTAGTTTCCTTATATGTAAAATGAAGCTAATAATAAAAATTACCTTGTAGACAGAAGATTAAATAAGTGTGCTTATTACAGTGTCTGGACAAACAACAAATGTTAGCTATTATAATTATTCAAGATTTCAATCACCCAAACTCCGCTCAGCTTCTCTATAGGAAGAGAGCTTCCATCTTCCTTGGTGGTAGCAGTATAATCCTCTTCTAAGATTATTTGCAAAAGTGAACTTTAATAGGCAAGCTCATATTATTTACAAATTTCAACTAGAATATTCTTCCTTCCTTTTCACTCAGCCCACTTTTTGCTTGCATATTAGTTTCCAAAATTCTGTCCTTTGGGGTTGAATTTTTCCATGCCTGATCTCAGCCAAAAGGTGATTTTTTTTTTATAATGTTGAATCAAATTCACTCTGTCTACTTTTGAATTAGAAGCAGATGAAAGTAACTTATTTTATTTTTCTGCCTGAAAGAAACGTAAGGCTGTTTCTGTGTGCAGATAATTCACTAAAAGCTAAAGTAGCCAAGAATCTCATCTTCACTCAGGAAGTCTCCTGGCTAATTATGAAAATATTAATTAAGTTAGGGCCAATTGAGAAAAGTTACTTTTGAACCTGCTGTATGGAGCTGGTATTAAATTACTACTGTATTTGTGTGGCATTAGGTTTCAGAAACATCTGGGAACAGAGTCCCACAAAACATAACTATGGCTTTATGTCTTCTTTTTCTAGGAAAAGAGATAGGCATTCTACTGTCAGTCAGCACACACGACCTTTGGAAATTACTCAAAAATTCAGTATGTCTAAAACCGTTCAAAAATATGCCCCAACTCAGAATATATTGGTTTTGAGTTCTGAGGATGGCTCCTCCAGATTCACCGTCCACTCTTCCCACCCTGTTCTGTATCCAGGGAGGCCGACCCTTAAGAACAACATCTATAGGTTCATTTGCCCTCTGGATTCTAGTTGGTTTCAGCAAATGGGTAGCTTAGGTACAATCTTAGAGAGTGAGAAAAGGGCGACTTTGAGATGTATTCCTGCTCCTCTCATGCCAGATTGCTGTAGGTGGGTTGCATCTCTCTGCCAATAGCCCCTGTCCTGCTTCTGTTTCCATGTAGCTACTCTATGTGGTCCTGGGCAGTCTCTTCCCTATCTCATCCTTAGTCCCTTTAGGCCTGGGATGGAAATGACTTCCCAACATAACTATTTGTGGGGAAGGGCACACCCCTTGTTGGTATCCTTAAACTCCACTCAGGCTGTTAAATGAGTCCCTGGATAAAACCTTCTGAAATTGTCCATTTTTAGTATGCCACAGCATACTTAGTGTAAAAATCTTTTAAGCCTATTCAGATTCTGTTGCACTTGCCAAGCATCCCATTCTCTATCTCACTAGCCTAGAGATCATCCATTCATCCCGTAAGTCATAACATCAAAGACAGCACTTCTGTGAAGCCTTCCCTCTGGTCCTCTAGACAGCGAGTCCCACTCTTCCCAGGGCTAAAGTCATGAGACAGGTTGCGTGGGTTCAAATCCTAGCTCCACCATTCATTGGTGGTATGACCTGACACCAATTGTTTCACTTAACTTTTCTGAGGCCGCAAGTTCCCCTTGTAAAGTAGAAACAATAATATAATTCCCTCATAGAATCATTGGGAAAGTTACATTTGTCCATACTTTTCATGTGCTCAGAACACTACTTGGAATATTTGAATCAATAAACATTATTATCATTTATATTATTATTACTCTTAATCTTCATCATTAGACTGTCTGTGCTGTGCATCTTGGTCTCCCTGACCTTGGCTTAGCACTGGTGGGTTTTTAATAAGTGTTTGCTAAATGTTGGAAGTGAGATTTAGAACAAATATTCTCTTCTCTGGAATGCTTTTCATTTCCAAGGAGACATTTGCTAAAAGTTGTGTGAGGTGCAGAATTTCATTTTGACTTTTTTATGGAGTTGCATTTGAACAGAAATGAGGAGCTCAGACACTGGAATTACATATACTTTGGACTTTCTGGGAAGCTCTTTCAGGTTAAAAAGTTACAACAAGCTAAGAAAAACAATGCTTCCAGCATTTCCAGTATACCATGCTTTAGAATCACACAGAATTGAAGCAAATCAAGTATATACAGCACTTCAAACTAACAAACACAGATGAGAATTGGGAAGGGAGCCTACCAAAGGCTATTGTTGGTTTTCCAGAAGCCACATTTTCACGAAAATGACTGGTAACCTACTCAATTTGACTTTTTTTCTTTTGTATCACAAAAAGTGAATTGTTTGAAATGATAAAAGCTGAGAATTACATCTACTTCTTGGAGGTTACTGCTGGTTATGAGCTAGTCTCTTAACTGATAAATCCTATTCACAGGAAACAAATTTGCTGTACAGCCTCACAAACCGATTATTGAAGTAAAAATTAAATGTTCAGGTAAGTGAACTATGCACATAAGTTGAAACCAAATGAGATTCTAAAATCTATTCTAGAAACTCTATTTCATATATTCTGGAACAGTTACATCCCCAAAGCAACTTTCTGAAGCCTTTTGTATCATGTCTAGACGTATCCAACACAACAGCCCTGGCTGTCCACTTATTAAGTCCAGCCTTTCTTACAAAAGAAAAATTTTAAAGTAGAAAGAAAAAGATGCAATAGAAGTTAACTCATTATATACTGTTAGCCTACTATTCATTAAGTGATTCACTAGGAAGTTGGTATGCATTATCACATTCATGAATTATGATCACATGAGCAATGATCTTACAAGGATTCTTTTTATTCTCATGACCACAAATGAAGAAACTGAGGCCCAGGGATGTCATTTACTCTAGAGTGTGTGTGTGCTCAGTCGCTCAGTCATGTCTGATTCTTTGTGGCTCCCACGGACTGTAGCCTGGTGGGCTCCTCTGTTCATGGGATTCTCCAGGCAAGAATAGTGGAGCAGATTCTCTTTTTCTTCTCCAGGGGATCTTTCTGACCCAGGGATCGGATCCGTGTCTCTTGTATCTCCTGCATCGGCAGGCAGATTCTTCACCGTTGAGCCACCTTTCTTTAGAGTAAATGAGAAGCCCCATTTACTATAGGCCACCCAACTAATAATAAACTCTCCTTTATTTTTTCACTGTTTGTATTATTTTTATCTAATCAGAGGTCTTCAACCACTGGGAGTACTTCTTCTGCCCCCAAGGAGCACTTAGAAATGTGTGAATCATTTTTGATTGTCACACTTTTGTCTGAGTTTTTCTGTCTCTTAGTGTGTGGTCAGGGATGTCACACATCCTGCAAAGTCTGGACAGCTTTGCACAAAGAAATTAGCCTTCCCCACATCCCTACACACACCCTTTGAAAAATGCTAGATCTAAATCTAGAGGTTGGATGATTTCTGCCTATTAATTAACTAGGAAGGAATACTTCATTTGTCTGAGTTTTATGTTAATCAGATACATCTGTCCCAGCCATTAAGACTACCTGGATCCAGACACAGTAACTGAACATTATTCCATGTCAATGTGCAAAGATTTGGTCAACTAGACAGCCTGTGCTTACAGAGTTTAGATTGAGGTTCAATTTTCTTTGAATTTTTAGAAATAATTTAAAAGAAAATCTCATAAAACCTGACATTTTCAGTTACTGATAGAACTGTTTCAATAAGCCTGGAAGATTGATTAAGTTATCATATTTTCTAACTTTTTTAACAAAACCTGTCACATGTAAACATAAACAAAGAGTAAATTATGGTGTATAACAGCTACAGTTGGAGGTATCAGCAAATACACCAGAATCTTAATATCAGAAAATGTTGGTTGGTTGGTTCAGTCTCTAAGTCTAGGTCAACTCTTGCGACCCCATGGACTATAGCTTACCAGGCTCCTCTGTCCATGTCAGAAAATGCTACCCTCCAAAAGTATCCCTCTGAAGTTGATACATGCATCCCAGTCATGCATCTCTATTGTTTCAAAGACAGTGGTCACTCCTCTCTGCAAATGTTCTCAAAGCCTATGGATATTCTTTCAAATATCTTTCAATGGACCCTCTCTAAGGAGTTGTCTGGTGTCAACTCTTAGTCTAATAGATTCAATTTGATTAAACTAGACAAAAATATATTGCTCACATTATGTGACAAAATAGAGATGAACAAGTCAGAATTATGCAAAAAGGTGGTTCATCCTCTGGAAAACAATTGTTTTTGTTAAAATGTAGGTGTCATTACAATTCTAAAGGGCTTCCTAGATGGGTCAGATGGTAAAGAATCAGCCTGCAGGGAGACCTGGGTGGAGAATATCCCCTGGAGAAGGGAATGGCAACCCACTCTAGTATTCTTGTCTGGAGAATTTCATGAACAGAGGAGCCTGGCAGGCTATAGTCCATAGGGTTGCAAGAAGCTGGACATGACTGAGCGACTAACACACACACACACACACACACACATACACAGAGTTCTTAAACAATCCTGTATGCCTAAAAAATTGAAACTAAAGACGACTTCCAAAGTGAAACTCAACAAATGTGCCAAATTTCATAAGACTGGATAACACAGGATTCTATTCATTTAAACCTCTACCTTCTGGTATATATATTTTAGAATTTAATTTTATTTTGCTACAATTTGTTTCAGAACCATCAGTTCAGTTCAGTTCAGTTGCTCAGTCATGTCCAACTCTTTGCGACACCATGAATCACAGCACACCAGGTCTCCCTGTCCATCACCAACTCCCGGAGTTCACCCAGACTCAGGTCCATCGAGTCAGTGATGCCATCCAGCCATCTCATCCTCTGTCGTCTCCTTCTCCTCCTGCCCCCAATCCCTCCCAGCATCAGAGTCTTTTCCAATGAGTCAACACTTCGCATGAGGTGGCCAAAGTACCGGAGTTTCAGCTTCAGCATCATTCCTTCCAAAGAAATCCCAGGGCTGATCTCCTTCAGAATGGACTGGTTGGATCTCCTTGCAGTCCAAGGGACTCTCAAGAGTCTTCTCCAACACCACAGTTCAAAAGCATCAATTCTTCGGCACTCAGCCTTCTTCACAGTCAACTCTCACATCCATACATGACCACAGGAAAAACCACAGCCTTGACTAGACGAACCTTTGTTGGCAAAGAAATGTCTCTGCTTTTGAATATGCTATCTAGGTTGGTCATAACTTTCCTTCCAAGGAGTAAGTGTCTTTTAATTTCATGGCTGCAGTCATCATCTGCAGTGATTTTGGAGCCCAGAAAAATAAAGTCTGACACTGTTTCCACTGTTTCCCCATTATTTCCCATGAAGTGATGGGACCGGATGCCATGATCTTCGTTTTCTGAATGTTGAGCTTTAAGCCAACTTTTTCACTCTCCACTTTCACTTTCATCAAGAGGCTTTTGAGTTCCTCTTCACTTTCTGCCATAAGGGTGGTGTCATCTGCATATCTGAGGTTATTGATATTTCTCCCGGCAATCTTGATTCCAGCTTGTGTTTCTTCCAGTCCAGCGTTTCTCATGATGTACTCTGCATATAAGTTAAATAAGCAGGGTGACAATATACAGCCTTGACGTACTCCTTTTCCTATTTGGAACCAGTCTGTTGTTCCATGTCCAGTTGCTTCTTATTTTGGAGTACACATTTTATTCCTGAATCTCCTTGCAGAATAAAGTGGTCCCCTCACTCTGAGCCCAGCTGAAAAGATGTATCAGTGGAGACATCAAGAACTTGGCAGACTAGAGATTCGGGGCCAAGGAGCTGAACACAGCTGGGGACTCCAACCTAGACAAAATGTGAGGGCAGAATTGAGAATAACGGTCTCTTTAGTTCACCAAGCTATCATGATCAGTTGTTTGAACTTTGGCTACAAAATAGTGAGGGGAAAATACCCCTTACATGTAGCCAATGAGATCACAGGAAAAGTACAGAACAAGAAGTCAAGAAGCCTCTATTCTGGGCTACTCTGCAAACTCCCAGTTGCATGTGGGCATGAATCTCCAGGCAAGAATACTGGAATGGGTTGCCATGCCTTCCTCCAGGGGATCTTTCCGACCCAGGGATCAAACCTGCATCTCCTGAGGTCCCTGCATTGCAGGTGGATTCTTTATCACTGAGCCACGGGGAAGCCCTCCTAGTTTCATAGTCTTGGGCAAATTATATACCATCTCTGAATCTAAGTAGCCTCATCTGTAAAATAAAGGTATTTTACTATCTTTCCTCTCAGGTACATATTGTATTGTTTGAAAGACTCAGAAGAAAAACAATTTCATACAAAAGATACAACTGTAGGGCTTCCCTGGTGGTTCAGTGGTAAAGAATCTGCCTGCCAACAAAGGAGTCACAGGTTCAATCCATGATTTGGGGAGATCCCACATGCTGCAGAACAACTAAGCCCATGCACCTCAACTATTAAGGCTGTGCTATAGAGCCTAAGAGCCCCAAATACTGAGCCCACATGCCCCAACTACTGAAGCCTGTACCCCTAGGGCCTGTGCTCCGCAGCAGGAGAAGCCACCACAGTGAGAAGCCTGCCCACTGCAACAAGGAGTAGCCCCAGCTTGCTGCACCTAGAGAACCATCTGTGCATTAACAAAGACCCAGCACAGCCAAAATCAAATAAGTAAATAACTTAAAAAATAGAAAAAGATTCAGAAGCTAAGAAATTCAGCAGCTTGACTGAAAGGAGCTGAATTGGAGATGCTGTTCAGCTTTAGGAATCTAGAGTCAAAACAGAAATTGATTCATGACATAACTTTCACAAATGTGGCCACTCTCTCCTCTTCCCGTACCTTATCTGTGCTTTGCTGCTCACCTTCCAAACCAACTTTACTATTCATTACAACAGGGACCAGAATTACTCTCATATTGGGAATTCCCTGGAGGTCCAGTGATTAGAATTTCACACTTCCACTGCAGAGGGTTCAGGGAAGATCCCACATGTCAAAAAACAAAACAAAAAAAAACACTGCATGGCCAAAAAAAACCTAAAACACAAAAGAACTACTCTTAAATCAGTCTAGTCTTACACATTTCCTTCAAAATCTCCAATTAAGGAGATTCCTTGAATTTAATCAGAAATAAATATCACGATTCCCCAAACGTTAGACCAAGCGGTCCTCTGTTTTGTCAAATGTGTGTGTCCTGCATCATTATTTTAAGCCCTTATCCTTGTGTTCCCTACCCCAGTCTAAATAGAAACACCGTCACTATCTCAGGCTTCCTCTCCCAGAGAGTTTATGATTCATTCCATAGAGAAGATGTCCTTGGGAGGAAACCAGAGGTCACTCCTGCTGTCATACAAAATCTTTGTCAATATTGAAATGAAAACTAATTTGACTTAATCTAAGTTGACAGGGATAAAAAGGGCTCAGTACTGGAATAAATCCACCGATGATATTTGGATTGGGAGACTACAATAACAAAAATACATTTTCAGTCTGAGGGTAGTTTTAAAGAATTTGGTCACTCTTTAGAGTACCATGAAAGACATAATAACAGTAAGAATGCCAGGAAGCTGTTTTCTATTTATGACCAGAAAGAGTACCATGTCTTCAAATGATAACACTTTACAATCAATTCCTGTTCTGGATGAAAGGTACTTTTCTGTTTGGGGATTAACAGAAGTGCACTTAAAGAAGCTAGCCATTAAAAAAATAACAAATTATTGCATCAGTTTATAAATAATTCTATAGAGTTTATTTTATGTGGTCCTTTTCCAGAACAAAGGCAACAACAACCCCTCACTCCATCGTGGGTGGTTTATTATATTGTTGGCTCGGTTCCACACTGTAAGTAAGGAAATGCTGTTTAATGATAATTGACATTGTTATGGCAAATGTTTTGATTAGTATCATAATCAAGATCTTGGTTACACAATTATCATTATTATTCCTGTTTCATCTTGATAACAAGATGGGTCACTTAGCATCCCAGAGACCTGTTGGCTTAACCATTGATTGCCTGGTGGTAAAATCAGAATTTCTACAGCGTGTGTCAGAACTTAAGTAATGTGGTGGTAGGGTGACAAACTTATCCCCGTTTGCCTGCAGATTTTACAGTCTTAATACACATTTTCATGTCCTGGGAAATTCATCAGGCTGAGCCAAACTGGGACAGTGGGTCACCTCAGGTAGTGGAGGGGGCCTGGGCTTTAGGAGTCAGAAAACTGATCTGCTCTGACCCCGTTTCTTTCTGTATCTGATGGCAGCCTTCTAAGCTTCAGTTTCCCACCTATAATCATTTTCTTAATTTGTATTTTCAAATCTAAATATAGTAAAACACTTGAGTGTCTTTTGAAAGTTATATACAAATATTAGATCTTTCCATTTTGTTCTTACAAAGCAGCAGCCTGAACAGTTATGCCCACATCCCTGAGAGCCATGGCTTGTCATAGCTTCTGTTTAACATCACTAGATACTGCGGTTCACTGAGGGGATGCTTGGGGTGAAGTTTTGGTTTTACAGTTGTCAAGCTTACTTAACACCTATAAAAAGTTATCTTCTCTATTTAAATCTGAGTGGTTGTGGAAACTTGGGGAAAGAGTACTGAATTCAGTTCAATCTCTATGGTGTGTTGTTAGCAGTGTGGCTTGGGGTGAATCATCTAAATTCTTAGGGGATCAAAATGCAAGTACAAAAGTGAAAAAACATTATCAACCGTAGCACCAAATTAAATCTGATGAATTCCTATTAACCTCTCACTCAGCTTTCAATATTGGGACCAAAGGACTTTTTTGGAGGAAAGAGGACAGTTTTCTTTCATGAACTGCAGACATGCCCTGAACCAGTCCAATTTGCTATTAACAATTTGTTATGCAGTTCTCATCTTTGAATTTATCTAAACCCTTCCTGTGCCTATTTTTACCTTCAGCTCATATAAATAGCAAACATAATAAATTCCACATGCTACCTTATTTGCAGTTAAAGAACTTCCTTTCAAACTTCAAGAATGTTCCTCTAAATTTGCTTACATGGAGCTGGGGAAAAAGATATCTCTAATCATTATCTCCTCTTAATTTCCATCATTATCAAATTGTAGCTTCATCATCTTCAAAGTCTGCTTGGCACTGAAAACAATAATAACAATAATATTTGATAAAAAATTTTGTCTTAAAAGACAGTGTTATCTAAATGCTCATCTCAGCCATCACTTTTGGAGTAGAAGCTGGTGGTCAGGGAAGAAGATTCACAGTACAATAAAAGAGAGCACCTGTCTTCCAGGCGTTCTCCATCAAACCAGAGAGACAGAGTGTGAGTTGATATTGCTCTTGCTGAGCAAGAGCTGGCTCTCAGACTGAGACTTTGACACGAGCAACGCTGGATCAGCTGGGCCGAGCACACGACAGATACTCAGTAAATATCACAGAGTGACAAACTGGATGACAGAGAGTTTGATTCCTCTTCTGTGGGTCACAGAGAACACTTGGGAGTCACATCACTCAACACCAGTGCTACAAATCCCTGGGATTGTTCAAGTTCAGTTTGCCAATAGCATGGAATCATCCTTGAGTTTCCTGGTACCAACATGATTGGTTCCACCAAAGACACACTAAAAGAAAGATACCATTTTAATTTAGAAAGAAGTTGGGACAAAACACACTCATCCTGGGTGGCCCTTCCCAGTTACTTTGTTACTGACTACTGAACAAATTATCCTTAATAAACAACTTATTTATTAGACTTCCATATATGTACTTAGTACTGGCTATTTCATCAAGGAAGACTGTTATATAATGAATCATATCTATTTCCCCCAAAATCGTATTATTGCATGTAATTTCACTTCCCTCCAGAACTAACAGGAAAGCTGGTTAAGCTGCAATTACCAATACAACTGCGATATGACATTAGATGTGTATTTCCACAGGCCCTTCTCATTTTGCCCAACTCTCTGTGGGCCTGGATAGAGCAAAGTTAAAATGCTTAAGATCAAGGTAATCAGATCACCACTAAGTAAGTAAAATGTAGTCGCCTACACAAGGTAATAGTGCTTCACCAGTGAAGAATGAAGAAACCAAACCAGAAGCAGCGCTACTGCCTGCCGCCCCTGTTGAGTTATTAGTAGCGAAAGAAAGAACCCTTGCCCTTGGCACATAAGCTATCACACTTGAAATAGATTTTTTTCCAAAAGTGCAATCTGATCATCCTTGCTGAATGTCTGTAAACTCAGAATTATCGCTGGAGTGCCAAGGTGGACTGAGATTTCTAGAAATAAAAGACCCAAGAGAATGAGTACATGCGTGCATGTGCACGCACGCACACACACACACATACACTCTACTTGGGGATTTTCAGTGCATCCAGAGAAAAGGGGAGCCCACCTCTTTTAATCAGTGACTGATTCTCAAGTACTTATAGAGCCTTTAGGGTGTAACTTGCACTGTCCAGGGCTCTACAGCAGAAAGGTGATAGAAAAATGGATGGAACCAACCTTAACCCCAAAGGTACATAGAATTTGTAAGGGAGATCAGAGAGGGAAGCAATGATTAAATAAAGCAGTTTGTAACAAATGCTACATATTGAGATATATTCACACAAATTCTGTTCAGCAAACCTTTATTGTATAGTTCCTAAGTACAAGGCATTATGCCAAGTATCCTAGAGAATAAAAAGAGATTCAGGTCTTTTTGTAAAAAAAAAAAAAAAAAAGGAGGGGCGGGGCAAGGAAGATAAGGGAATTAATTTCATTGTGAACCTGTGACAAGGTCCTCTGAGTGGTGTGTCAGCCCACCACAGGGAGAATAGTTCCCAAGGCACATGGCGTCATCTGCATTTTATAGACGAGGAATCCGAGGTTCAGAGTAACTTACCGAGGACCCACCTGTCCCACAGCCACAGTTCTCTGTGGCCCTGTGGACTTTTCTCCAGCACTGGGCAACCTCCTTCCTGATCACTGGAACTTGTAAGTCAGGCCAGGGGATCCTGCAGGCTAATGTAGACCTGGACCATCGTGACCCATCCCTGGTTCCTCCACAAAATGAAAACCACAAAGCCAGTATTGTGAATTTTTCCAAATCTAAAATTGATTCTGTTGAAGGGACTAGCTATTTCTATGAAGCTGCTTCCTTTCTCCTTCTTTTGATGTTGAATGTCTATCAGGAAATGACAGTGGATGGTAGCTGTTGCTATTCTGTGAACTCTTTTTTTTTTTAATCCCCTAGAAAAGTAAAGCCAGGATTGGTACTCTGTGTCAGTTCCTCATGTATTGTTCTGACTTTTTTTCCCTTTTAAATGATGCTTGACATCCACATCTGGGGAGCACTAATTGAAAAGACAATTTTGAAGTCAGTCTGTGGACAGAGTTTGGTGACAAAAGAAATTCTGGAAAATTTCTGTGGATTTAAAAAAAAACTACTGCCCCCAATTCTGGAAGTTCTGGCTTTAGTTCTATACCATTTCCCAACTCTCCTCCATAAATATTTTTTTGATAACTGTTCAAACCATGAGAAAATATCCCATTTTGTGACCTCCCCAGAACCTTCCCCTGCTTAGACGTGTTCCACAATGTGAGGGATGAGAACCACTTCTATAAAAGTAAGACAAAACTGTTGGTGTAGGGCACCAGCAGGAAAGAACTGCTGCTTCCAGTTAATCTTTCTGTCCACTTCAGTTGGCCTTTCCTGATGATATGAGGCCAGAGTGTAGCTGTCAAGCACCTCCCACTTCACTGTCAACAACTCAAGCCTCATCTCCTCCAAAACATGTCTCAGGCAGGATGGAGAGGGGAAGCCTGGTATGTCAATAACTGAGGAAGAAACGAAACTCATTTCAACAGCATTCCCTCTCTGAGTCCGGCTAATAAAGGCAGCAGTGATGGGCATGGTAGTGGGGAGCTGAAGATGAGAAAAGTTTATTGTTTAGTCAGAGAGGCAAGAACCCAGAATATACATCTTCATGTCTTTGATGCCAATGGTGTGTTTATTTCTCCCAAACTCAAAGCTCTGGATAGATTTTAATAAGAAGGACAAAGAGTCACAAAATATCCTCTGGCTTGCCATTGTAAGCTGTCCCCGTCAGGTCAGTAGAGGGGCTGTACTGGTGTTCCCAAGTCCCAGCCGTCCCGAAGAGGAGGCAACACCCGAGCTATGCAATCCATTTGTCACACACCTCATGTGTGCACAGGCAGAGAGACAAAAGCTCTGGGCTGGTTAAGGGAAAAGGGTTTGTTTATTTACCTTGGTTTTCCCTCTCCTAGGACGGTTAGTTCCTGCCACCTACTAGGTATGCAGTAGATTCTTAGAATATAATAAGCAAATAGAGAAGTGCAAAATGTGTTCAATAAATATGCATAGGATAAAGAACTGAATGTACTGTCTTAGCCTGGTGTATTAATCTACGGTCAAGTTTGAGTCAGTGGCGGAATGCTCCTACACTGTTGTTGGGAACGGAAGTTGGTACAGCCACTGTAGAAAACTAAAATTAAAATCAGCATATGATCCAGCAATCCCACTCCTGGGAATATATCCAGGCAAAACTATAATTCAAAAAGATACATGCACCCCTATAGGCTTCCCTAGTGGCTTAGATAGTAAAGAGTAAAGAATCTGCCTGCAATGTGGGAGACCCGGGTTTGATCCGTGGGTCAGGAAGATCCCCTGCAGAAGGGCATGGCAACCCACTTCAGGATTCTTGCCTGAAGAGTTCCATGGACAGAAGAGCCTGGTGGGCTACAGTCCATGGGATCAAAGAGTCAGACATTACTGAGCGACTAATACTTATGTTCATAGCAGCGCTATTCACAGTAGCCAAGACATGGAAACAGCTTAAATGCCCACTGACAGGTGGATAAAGAAGGTGTGGTACATGTACACAATGGAATACTACTTGGCCATAAAAAGAAAGAAATAATGTCATTTGCAGCAACATGGATGGACCTAGACATAAAGTCAGAAAGAGAAAGAGAAATACCATATGATACCACTTATATGTGGGATCTAAAATAGGACACAAGTGAACCTATCTATACAGAAACAGACTCATAGACATAGAGAACAAACTTGTAGATACCAAGGGGGATAGGAGCTGCAGAGGGGTGGCCTAGGAGTTGGAGGTTAGTAGATGTAAACTATTACATATAGAATGAATGGACAACAAAGTCCTACTATAGTACAGGGACCTATATTCAGTGCTGTGGGATAAACCATAATGGAAAAGAATATAAAAAAGAATAAATGTATACACACACACACACATATATATCACACATACACATATACATAACTGAGTCACTTTACTATACAGCAGAAATTAACATAACATTGTAAATCAGCTATACTTCAATTTAAAAAAAAAATAGGAAAAAAAGACTGAATCAGTGCAAGACACCATTTTTTTAGGAAAAGTTACAGTGGTGTCATGATTTTTCCAGGTTCATTTTTGTCTATATGACTGCCTTTGTTTATTTCTCTTTGCCTCTGTCATATGTATGTATGTATGTACATTTGTATATATGTATGTATCTATCTATTCCCTCCACCATCTTTCAAGCAAACTTACTTTATTTTCTTAACGGCTTGCAGGAGTCACAATAGAAAAGTTTCAGAGGAAGAAATTTCTAACCCAATGCTTCCTTTGCAAACAAAGGATTGGATCCATTCCTGTAAGCTGACTTAGCTTTTCTGCTTCTCCTGTGTCTTTTGAACGCCCAACACCACTCTTTTCGTCTCTAGCAGCAGAGCCATGGCCTCCTAAGCTCTGAGAACCCTCTGCAGCTCCTGACATTTATTCTGTCCCTGGGACACTCAGGGAGGCCACCAGGAACAATCTGTGGAGGATGGTGAGGGTTTACTCTAGAGGGCTTTGGAAATTGTCAGGCATAAAAGGAAAACTCTAGGCAAAAATCACCCACGTCTTTATTCAATGAGGCTTGTCATCACATTCAAAGGACAAAGAGAGTTTCATTGGCCCCTGTGTCTTCAATTTGATTTTTTCACATGCTGCTTTTTAGGCTGTTGGTCCAGGTTGTTAAAGGAAAGAGGAGGTGCCACAGTTCAGCAACCTCTAATGTGAAAGTGAATGATTTTCGCATTTTCCCTGGTTACATGACACTCCTTCCTGACTCCCAGGAACGCACTCTGCATGGCCTGCTCATGCTTCCCACACCAGCCTCCCCCTGACACCTGTGACCACATCCAAAAGCAGCAGAAGCAGCACCATAGCCATAGTATCAGCAAGAATGTGGGTGGGCTCCATCGCCTTCAACCTGTGCAGAGCTAGAGCCAGGACCCTAGCTTTCCCACTCACTCCTGGCACACTCCACTCAGAGACACATTCTGCATCAGCAATAGTCCCTTTGTTTTGCAGCCTAAGTTCCACTCTGTCTGCAGGACCCATCACACTCAAAGGAGCCCCACACTTGGCTCTCATGATGAGCACAGCTTTTTTCCCATCTTTCAAGAGTCAGATCAAACGCCACCACCTTCATGAAGTCGTGCTCACGCTGCACTGGTGAAATTCTCTCTCCTCATTTCCCGTGGTATATTTTGCTGTGGGTGTCTGACAAATGACATGTGCACACAATCTCAATTCTGTCATTTGTAAAACAGGGCTGTAATACATACCAAAAATGTCAGTAAGAGGAAAAACTAAAGTAACATATATGAGTACTTGGCACAGAGTTGGCAACTAATATCTCTTTGATTTATTTATTCACATATCACAAGTTTTATTTTCTTTTTAGTTAATCATTTATATATCTTATCTGTAATATTTGTGAACTGTCTAGCAAAGTTCTTTGCATTTGGCTTCTCTAAAGTGTGTAGGGTCAATGAATACATTTGGCTCTCTGCCTCAGTTTTTCATCTGTAAAATGGGAATAAAAGTGCTTCGTAGTTTCAAGGCATTATTATCATAGTTAATTTAAATGTATGTATTAAAACACGTTGACAAATAAAAAGATCAAATGGGAGGCAAGTATGAGCTACTGTTTGATAGAATATAGGGACAAGAGTGAAGTCACGTTACCTAGTTTATCCAGTAGAGGGCAATGACACACGCATGGATATTCAGATTCTTTGTAAGGCTCCAAAACCATAAATTAAAGAGAGAATCACTTTGCTATTATGCAAAGAAAATAGAGCAATTTTTCAATACTCAGCTGGGTTTTTCATCTCTTTTAGTGTTTGTCTATGCAGTTTATCTGTGTAGGAAGGAACTTCGGTTTCACTGGGTGCTTCCAGCGTGGGTCAATGACCTGCTGTTCTAGTTTCTCTGTTCGAATTTCCACTCACCCATGTGCCCAGGGTGGGGAATGATTCCAGTCTAGCCAATGGGGAAAAAGCGCTGTTTTCACTAGTTTTATTGCCTCAGTCCTGAGCAAAAGCATTTCTATAGGGTTGTTGAGAGCTTGGTCCCAAACTGGAAAGCGGCCTGTAAAGGTTTCCATGCTGGGGGAGGGACCAGAGAAAGATTGGGAAGAACAATGCCGACCATTGTTCCCTTGGCCTGGTTTGACTCCCCTTAGTCTGCTCCATGAGACACTGGACCCATTGACTGAGCAGTTGACATTTTCTCAGGATGGGCTAAGTCCCCCAGAGATAAGGGAACAGCAGGAGCTGGTAAGTATATCCACTGCACACACTTAGAATCATGCCACTCTAAAATTAGCAACTCTCACACAGTAAGATGGCTTGATGATGTATATGTAAATATGTATTTACACATGTAAATACGGTGTGGTATCTGCTGCAGAAGAATTGAAACTTTTAATATGAGGTAGCCAAATATAGTGTTCTTGCCTGGAGAATCCCAGGGACGGTGGAGCCTGGCGGGCTGCCGTCTACGGGGTCGCACAGAGTCGGACACGACTGAAGTGACTTAGCAGCAGCAGCAGCAGCAGCAGCAGTCAAATATGACTTAGATTAACAAAGTTTGAAGGATACATTGAATGCTCCCTGTGTGTCAGGCACTGGACTAGGGAAAGACTGATGATACAAAGATGAAATAGAATTCTTACCTTCAAGGAATGTACAATCAAGACCAGATAATAAATAAATCAAAGCACATATGGTGATCATAGAAATAGCTACAGTCAGTTATGTTATAATGCTTATTTTCAAAAAGAGGAATTTGTTCTAACAATTGTTATATTAGGGAATGATTTGTACATTATGTGAATTTCATATCAAATTATGTCTAATTTCATCTGTAAGAAACACTAGGTGAATGCAAAAAAAATACTGCATCTAGATGAACTGAGTGGTATAGATATACAAACACACACACACACTTACACACACATCTAAACAAGCCCTTCCTCAGGTCACAGAGTGGACTCTGGACCATACGCATCATGCTCTGATGTTACAACTTTGCTTCAGACACCAGATAGCTCTTCTGTCTCCACATCATCATAACTCACAAGCTGAACCCTACAGACTACCACTTCTACAAGCAAACTTCAGATCTTTTTCAAGGTCAAGTGCCATATTAGTAGTTGTTGCTGTTGTTACTTTGTTATTCAGTCACTCAGTCATGTCCGATCTTTGCGGACATGGACTGCAGCATGACGGGCTTCCCTTTCCTTCTCTATCTCCCAGAACTTCCTCAAATTCATGTTCATTGAGTTGGTGACACCCTCCAAACATCTCATCTTCTGTTATCCCTTTCTCCTCCTGCCTTCAATCTTTCCCAGCATCAGGGTGTTTCCCCATGAGTCAGCTCTTCCCATCAGGGGACCAAAGTATTGGAGCTTCAGATTCAGCACCAGTCCTTCCAATGAATATTCAGGACTGATTTCCTTAGAATAACTGTTTTCATCTCCTTGCAGTCCAAGAGACTCTCAAGAGTCTTCTCCAACACCACAGTTCAAAAGCATCAGTTCTTTGGTGCTCAGCTTTCTTTATGGTCCAACTCTCACATCCGTACATGACTACTGGATGGACCTTTGTTGGCAAAGTACTTATGCATTTTTTAGCCATTTTGTGTATGGAAAGCAATGTTGCTGTTTTCATTAGGTTTCCATCTTTTTTGTGTTACGGTGTCACAAAGTTTTTGAATGCTGTATCTTTAACTCCATTTTTCCCATAAGTTCTGTGGTTTCCACTGCTTGATTTTCAATAGCACCATGATTTTTAGGCACACATTCATGGTATTATCACAGAACGGACTGTACAGCAAGACCTTGAGTGCATAAAACACAGAATTTCTGGCCAGGAGGAGGAGAGAAGAGACCCAGGGATGGCCTTCCCCAGAGACAAACATGAATTATAGGACTAAGGAAGAGCATACGTATCTTTTCAGTCTTCATTTTCTAAAAAACTTGTTTCATTATAAAATGAACAATAAACAAAGAACTTCAAATGGCTTATAAAAAGGCATTTAACATGGCAAGGCAAAACACATTCAAATAACTTTTAAAAAATTAGGCAGAGGAAAAATAAAAAGTGTAAAACAAGTCATTACATAAGCTTGCAAAACGCATGCCCTAGGTTTTGCATTAGGATCTGCTAGAGGTGAAGCTCTGTTAGTCCCTAAGTTTCCCCACCGTCAGTGGCTGGCCCTCTGTTGGTCCACCTGATCCAGAGAAGATAGTCTTTGCTGCACAATCCAGTGTGGAAGTTGCCAGCCACAGGAGATTCTTGACACTTGAAATGCAGTTAGTCCAAACTGTGATATGCTAAGTGCTAAAGGGCTTCCCTGGTGGTTCAGTGGTAAAGAATCTGCCTGCAATGCAGGAGCCGCAAGAGACTCGCGTGCGATCCCTGGGTCAGGAAGATGCCCTGGAAAAGGGAATGGCAACTCACTCCAGTATTCTTGCTTGGAGAACCCCATGGACAGAGGAGCCTGGCAGGCTATAGTTCATAGTATCGCAAAGAGTCAGACACGACTGAAGAGACTTAGCAGCAGCAGCAGCATTCTAGGCTAAGTCGCTTCAGTCCTGTCTGACTCCGTGCGACCCCATAGATGGCAGCCCACCAGACTCCCCAGTCCCTGGGATTCTCCAGGCAAGAACACTGGAGTGGGTTGCCATTTCCTTCTCCAATGCATGAAAGTGAAAAGTGAAAGTGAAGTCGCTCAGTCGTGTCCGACTCTTAGCAACCCCATGGACTGCAGCCTACCAGGCTCCTACGTCCATGGGATTTTCCAGGCAAGAGTACTGGAGTGGGGTGCCATCACCTTCTCTGTAGCATAGCATAGCAAGTGTCAAATACACACTAAACTTCATAGACCAGCATACACACAGGAAATCACTTTAACATCTCATTTATAACCTTATAGTGATTATATGTTGAAATAATATTTTGTAATGGATTAAATAAAATACATTATTAAAACGTGTTTGCTTTTTGTTTCATTTTCAATATGGCTACTACAAAGTTTTAAATGACTGTGGCTCTCATTATATTTCTTTTGGACACCACTGAGCTAAGGGAATGTGTAGACTATATTATACATGATTATAGAGCCTCTGTAAAGAACTATTTCTGAACCATGATGAGTTCAAATGATGCTTCCTGACTAATGTCTGGGATGAAGGATTTTATGTGCTTGGTGAGGACAAGATCTGATGAGATCCAGTTGCTTTCGCAAATCAGCTAAAATGACAGTAGTATTCATGTGTCCTTGGGAAAAGCAAGAAGCCTGATTAGTCCATGAACTGAATAAAAAGACTGGCCCGCTGCTGGGAGCAACACACAGGAAGGAACAACAGTTAATCTGTGTGAGCTAGAGTGTCGTGTAGGCTGTGTGTATCCTGTGTGTCTGTTCACATCTGCATGCGTGTGCCTTCTATGTAGCCTCGGGAGTGTATGTGTGTGCACCCATGTGTGCTCTTGTATGTGTGCCTGTGTGTGAATACATGTCTATGTGTTTGCATACATATGTGTTCTCGCATGTGCATTTCTCGTGTCCCCATGTGTACACGTGTGTGTGTTGTGCACCCATGAGTTTGCCTGCATATGCACTTGTGTACATGTCACTTTGTGTGTGTCATATACGCATGCCTATGAATATCTTATGTGTACTCCTGTGTGTATATGTGTGGCCTTGTTTGCGTGCTTTTGTGTGTGTATTCTTGTGCATGTGTATGCATATTACTCATATGTGATGTTGAAGACAAAATTGGGCTATAGAGAGAAGTAAGCACAAAAATGCAACCCACTCCAGTACTCTTGCCTAGAAAATCCCATGGATGGAGTAGCCTGGTGCAGGCTACTCTGTCCATGGGACACGACTGAGCGACTTCACTTCAAGCACAAAAATATATACCTAGAGCCCAAAAAGTAGATGATTTTTAGATAAGGAACAAGGATTTAATACAGAGCACAGGGAATTATACTTGATATCTTATAATAACCTGTAAAGAAACAAAATCTTAAAAAAGAAACAAAAGAAAGTAAAGCATTTTACACTTCAGGCTTGGAATTCATTCATTCATTGATGGATTTCAAACCAGAACACACTATGGATAGATTTTCATTTTTTAACAGATTGTATTGGCTGCAGTAATAAACCGACAACTAGATAGGAACACTTCTATTGAGAAAGATATCTATACATTCTGATAACGTCTTTCAAAATTAGAAAATGTAATACACAAAGCTGATACCCTTATATACACTATAGAATGCATATCCTTTTGCTGCAGATATCTAGATACCTGAAATGAAAGCTGGGACTATCCATTAGCATGTCAGCCCCAGAGGAGGGTGGTTTAATATGTCACACACTTAAGCATGAGCTTTAGGTAGCCTCACTTTCCCCATCACTGTCTGCAAAGGCATTTCATAGGCTTTTTCTTTGTCCTCTTGTGAGAAGTGCCTTATAGTTCTCCATCCTCTTTGAGTGAAAAGTAAACAAGACCCACACATGGTTATGAGCCTTATCCTCTCTCTGCCAGAGTCACAGCTAAACTGAACTCAGAGCCCAGGGCAGAGGTTGTGATTCAGAAATCTACCTGCTTCTCTGCTCTAAATACATGTGAAGACATGAGTGCTGGCTCTTTTCAGAGGATGGGAGGGCTCTGCTGCCTCTTCTCCACCGGCCCTCAATCACTTTTACCTCTGACCCACTCCCTTCTTCATCTCCTTAATCTTGCGCATTTACACAGACACAAAGAGGTGATGTCATCATATGTGTACTGAGGGTGTCTGTGCCTTTTAGGAAGGAGAACATCAAAGGGCATGCTTTTCCTAGCCACAGTCTTGCACAGTGACTAATTTTAATTGCTCAAGACGTTGATATTAATGGGTTCTGCTACATCAGTGGGAGAAAAAAAACCAGATGGAGGCCGAGTAAATACTCAGGAATTCTGGTCAGTCTTCTAATTGTCATGTCCTTACCTGGCTCTCCCTTGGAAAGTTACACACCAAATTTATGGAATATGAGGACAAGAAGCCTAATCTTCACAAATTTAGACTTCAGTGCAGCCACCTGAGTGTTAAACATGCTACTGAATATTTTAACTGTTAAGATGCAAATAGTCTAAACTACTCAACAGAAATATACAGAGGGTAATGAACACTGTCCAG
The DNA here is from genome assembly GCF_019923935.1 of Bubalus bubalis. Classification (NCBI taxonomy): domain Eukaryota; kingdom Metazoa; phylum Chordata; class Mammalia; order Artiodactyla; family Bovidae; genus Bubalus; species Bubalus bubalis. Next base: position 28,304,613 of record NC_059158.1, read on the forward strand.
TAGACAGCCCTAGACTGAGGAATGTAGGTGCTGGGAGATGAAGGTCATAGCCACGCACACAGGACAAAATAGAGAGGTCAGGAAGAGTCCCTAGGCAACTCATAGATGCCCTGAGTGCAGTTTGTGCGGTGGAAAGTGAGTGGCAAAAATGGTTAGTGAGAGGGTATCTGCAGGGGGGCTGCCAAAGGGCTCTCGGTGGAAGAGGGACTGATTCGTTTCATTTCTGTTCAGTTCAGTTCAGTCGCTCAATTCTGTCCAACTCTTTGTGACCCCATGGACTGCAGCACGCCAGGCTTCCCTGTCCATCACCAACTCCTGGAGCTTCCTCAAACTCATGTCCATTGAGTTGGTGATGCCATCCAACCATCTCATCCTCTGTCGTCCCCTTCTCCTCCTGCCTTCAATCTTTCCCAGCATCAGGGTCTTTTCTGAGTCAGTTCTTAGCATCATGTGGGCCAATGCATTGGGGCTCTAGCATCAGTTTTTCCAACGTATATTCAGGACTGATTTCCTTCAGAATTTACTGGTTTGATCTCCTTGCTGCCCAAGGGACTCTCAAGAGTATTCTCCAACACCACAGTTCAAACGCATCAATTCTTCAGCACTCAGCTTTCTTTATGGTCCAACTCTCACATCCATACATGACTACCAGAAAAACCATAGCTTTGACTATATGGGCCTTTGTTGGCAAAGTAACGTCTCTGCTTTTTAATATGCTGTCTAGGTTGGTCATACCTTTTCTTCCAAGAAACAAGCACCTTTTAATTTCATGGCTGCAGTCACCATCTGCAGTGATTTTTAAGCCCAAGAAAATAAAGTCTATCATTGTTTTCATTGTTTCACCATCTATTCGTGATGAAGTGATGGGACCAGATGCCATGATCTTAGTTTTTTGAATGTTGAGTTTTAAGTCAGCTTTTTCATTCTCTTTCATGCTTATCAGGAGGCTCTTTAGCTCCTCTTCACTTTCTGCCATAAGGGTGGTGTCATCTGCATATCTGAGGTTCTTGATATTTCTCCCAGAAATCTTGATTCCAGCTTGTGCTTCATCCAGCCCAGAATTTTGCATGATGTACTCTGCATATAAGTTAAATAAGCACGGTGACAATATACAGCCTAGACGTGCTTCTTTCCCCAAAATTTAGAATCAGTCCATTGTTTCATGTCCAGTTCTAACTGCCGGTTCTTGACTTGCATACAGATTTCTCAGGAGACAGATAAGGTGGTCTGGTATAACTGTCTCTTTAAAAATTTTCCACAGTTTGTTGTGATCCAGACAATCAAAGGCTTTGGTGTAGTCAAGAAAGCAGAAGTAGATATTTTGCTGGAATTCTTTGGAATTTTCTATGATCCAATGGATGTTGGGAATTTGATCTCTGGTTCCTCTGCCTTTTCTTAAATCCAACTTAAACATCTGGAAGTTCTCAGTTCGTGTACTACTGAAGCCTAACTTGGAGAATTTTGAACATTACTTTGCTAGAGTGTGAAATGAGTGCATTTGTGTGGTAGTCTGAAGACTCTTTGGCATTGACCTTCTTTGGCACTGGAATGAAAACTGACCTTTTCCAGTCTTGTGGCCACTGCTAAGTTTTCCAGATTTGCTGGCATATTGAGTGCAGCACTTTCACAGCATCATCTTTTTTTATTATTATTATTATTTTATTTTATTTAACTTTACAATATTGTATTGGTTTTGCCATATATCAAAATGAATCTGCCAGAGGTATACATGTGTTCCCCATCCTGAACCCTCCTCCCTCCCCATACCATCCCTCTGGGTCATCCCAGTGCACCAGCCCCAAGCATCCAGTATCGTGCATCGAACCTGGACTGGCGACTCATTTCATATATGATATTATACATATTTCAATGCCATTCTCCCAAATCATCCCACACTCTCCCTCTCCCACAGAGTCCAAAAGACTGTTCTATACATCAGTGTCTCTTTTGCTGTCTTGTATACAGGGTTATTGTTACCATCTTTCTTTTTTTTTTTTTTTTGTTACCATCTTTCTAAATTCCATATATATGCGTTAGTATACTGTATTGGTATTTTTTTTTGTATATTGTATTTTTTTTTCTGGCTTACTTCACTCTGTATAATAGGCTCCAGTTTCATCCACTTCATTAGAACTGATTCAAATGTATTCTTTTTAATGGCTGAGTAATACTCCATTGTGTATATGTACCATAGCTTTCTTATCCATTCATCTGCTGATGGACATCTAGGTTGCTTCCTGGCTATTATAAACAGTGCACAGCATCATCTTTTAGAACTTGAAATAGCTCAGCTGGAATTCCATCACCTCCACTAGCTTTGTTCATAGTGATGCTTCCCAAGGCCTATTTGATTTCAACCTCCAGGATATCTAGCTCTAGGTGAGTGATCACACCATCGTGGTTATCTGGGTCATGAAGGCCTTTTTTGTACAGTTCTTCTATGTATTCTTGCCACCTATTCTTAATATATTCTGCTTTTGTTAGGTCCATACCATTTCTGTCCTTTATTGAGCCCATCTTTGCATGAAATGTTTCATTAGTATCTTTAATTTTCTTGAAGAGATCTCTAGTCTTTCTCATTCTATTCATTTCCATTGAGTCACCCTTATTTTGACAGCTGTGATCAGAAGAATAATAGTGGAGGTGAAATAAGAAACCATTAAAATATTCCAGACAGAAGGGAGCTGGATCTTCTAAATCAATAGTGGTGGTTATGATCAAAAAGAGAAAAAAAATGTTAGAGCTAACATATAACAAATGATTGGATGTGGGAGAAAATAGAAAGAAACAAGGATTGACTAGGTGATTCCTAGCTTAGATGACTGTGTAGATGGTGGAGTAATGGGGAAGAACAGATCTGACTCCATATTGGATCTGTTTCTTTACTTTAACCTTTGCATTCTGTGGCTTTTGCTACAAGTTAATCACTAAAGAGATGTTGCCTATAGCTTAAAGCAAACATAATGACCCATCTCCAGGAATGAGATGCCTGAATGTAAAACTAAAATACCTTTGTTTAGCTCATAGGAAACATCCTGATCAGGCCAGCCTGTGAATGGCTACAGAAAATAAGAAAGGAACACGTTCCTTCCCAGAGTCCAGGTGAAATCATAAAATATTTGCAACAGCTTACGGCCCTTTTAGGCTTCCCATGTGGCCCTAGTTGTAAGAACCTGCCTGCCAATGCAGGAGGCATAAGAGACACAGATTCAATCTCTGGGTCTGGAAGATCCCTTGGAGGAGGAAATGGCAACCCACATCAGTATGCTTGCCTGGAGAATTATGGACAGAGGAGCCTGGTGGGCTACGGTACATAGGGTTGCAAAGAGTCTGACACTACTGAAGCGACTTAGCATGCTCATGGCTTTTTTATTTTACATCCTCAACTGCCTTCCTCTTTGTTCCATAAAAGAAATGAGGATCCAAACCCGGGTGAGATGATTCTCTAGGACATCAGTCCACCATCTTCTTGGTCTTCCAGCTTTCTGAATAAAGTCACTATTCCTTGCCCCAGCACCTCATCCCTGATTTATTGGCCATCGCCAGAAGAATGAACTTGGGGCTTGGTAACAGTAGTAGGGAATATAAAATTGAGACTGTATGGGCAGGACTGAGTCCACAGGATGAGTTAGACTTTCCTTTTGAATGGATTGCATTTGCAGTGGTTTGGAACAGCCATGGAAGACCTGCTCAGCAAACCATCAGATGCACAGTTCTGAAGCCTTGACACAGGTCTGATCCACGCATACAAATTAGTGAGTCATCAGCACATTGAAGTAGAAGAAGTCATGTATGTGCCTGAGATTAACTCACAGGGTTTATCAGCTAAGAGTCATGGCTGAGACCCAGCCCAAGCCTGGGAATCTCTACACTCCAGGCAGTAGTAGAAAGAAAAGAGCACATGAAAGAGCCAAGATGAAAAAAGCAAAAATAAAGAATACAAAAAAAAAAATGAGAAGAACCAGGACAGTGCAGTGTCATGGAAGCCAGAGGAGTAGAAGGTCCACAGAGGACTTGGGGAGAGAGGCCCCTGAAGAAGATTCTCTTGACTTGGATCCTGAGTTCTAAAGAGAAATCATTCTGAAGAAGATGGGGATGGAATATCTGAAAGGGAGAGCAGCACTGGGATATGTGAGCATCCCAAGCCTACAGAGTGCACTTTCTATAATACCAGTGCATGGCAGGATGCTTTGTCTTGAGCGGGGGCTTAAATGTAAGTTTATCAAGATGAAGTGACTTCTGTATCAAAGCAAATTAAAGTGACCAGGCTGAGTGCATTTCAGATGAAAACCATCATCATCAGAGGTAATATTTATGCTCAACCTTCCATAAGATTCTTTACATACATCATCTCATTTAAACCTCAGAGCAAACCATCACTTTCACTTTCACATGAAGAACTTAAAGTTGATGACTTGCCTAAGGCGTATGAGTAGCACAGGGCAGAGGAGGCACTTGAACTTAGGTCTTCTGAATTTAAGCCCATGCTTTTGTAACTGAATTGCAGAGCCCAGTTTCTTTACTGAGTCCTTTGTATCTGACACAGCACACAACCTGGTCCTGCATACAATATGCAGGTTCCCTGTAGGCTTTATCCCAGAATTTGTGGTGCTGAGTGAGGTCACTAACAAGGTGACAGCCCTGACTTGCATCTGTAGAAAATGGGAACTTCTTCTGCTCAATTGCCTTGAGGCTGCTTCCCTTTCCAACATGTTGCTGCTTCCGGAGTTGTCAGCCCAGCATGCATACTCCCCTTCTTCCTCACTAACAGAGCCTCTGTTGTTTGGACTGGTGATATGCTTCACACCAGTACTTGCTTCCCCAGTTTCCCCAGGCAGGGCGTGGCCATGTGACTGGGTCTGGGGACAGAACTGGCTGGCATGCCCTCTGCTCAGTTTGCTCTTTGCTTTTCTTTCTTGGAACACAAACACAATGGCTGGAGGTGTAGCCATTGTTTTATGACCATGAGGACAGATGGCACAGGCTAAGGGTGGTGAAACAGGCAGGTGAGAGCCTGGTCTCTGATGCTACATGTGAATTATACCAGCTGTAGATTACTCACCTATAAGCTTCTTAAGTATGAAAATCAAAGTCGTATTCATTTAAGATGCAGTTTTCCAGCTGTTGTGTTCATTGTTAAATGTGGTTCCAGCTGATACAAAGAGCCAGTTTCAAGGTACCACCCAGCCTACTTCTTTCCCATGTTTCTGACCTTTCAGCACATGTCTGGCTTTGTAAATAACTTACAATTTAGAGGTCCAAAAGGAGAAAAGAGCTTATCAAAACCAAACAATTCTACTTCTTTCAAAATACACTAGAGATAAGCAAAGCTATCGGATACTTTACAGTAGAATAGAAATAACTCACTGTGGCAGAAGAGTGGTTAAAGTTTGGATTTTGAAGTTATACAGACTGTGGCATGCATTTCAACTCTATCACTTGCTGCCTGTGTTACCTTGAATAAGTTACTGACCCTCTCTGAGTCCTGACTCAGTTTTTGTATATTGGTAATCATACTAATCTCATAGGATTGTTATAGGGACTAAATGGAAAATGTCTGCAGAGTGCCTCGTGTAGTGCTTGGCACTATAACATAAGCGTCATTCATTAATGATATTAATATTAAGGAAGATTATCCATACTACATCAAACATTTCATACTTTGTATAAAATACATCTTTCCTCACTTGCTCTTAGTGGGTCTCCCAGATAGGAATGGGTTGCAATGAATCTTTCATAGTTTCACCCCATCCTTCTTGGGACCAATGGAAGGGGATAGTCAGTGTCTGAATGTAAAATCCGAGACATGAATTGAAAGTGTTAATCTGTCTGACTCTTTGTGACCTCATGGACTGTAGACCACCAGGTGTCTCTGTCCATGGAGTTCTCTAGGTAAGAATACTGGAATGCATTGCCATTTCCTTCTCCAGGGAATCTTCCTGACCCAGGGCTTGAATCCGGGTCTCCTGCATTGCAGGCAGACTCTTTACCAACTGAGCCACCAGGGAAGCCAACTGTAAGCCAACGGCTTCTTCAGCAAATATTAGAGAGGGCTTCAGCAGAGGTGAGAGTGATTCTGAGAACTCAGATCGCCTTCAGGTTAAAATTATGGTCACTGTTGGATGATTTGCACAGAATCTAGGATGGAGCCAGAAGGTCCTACACCCAGTCAACAGAAGAAAAGCAAGCTGAATTCCTCATGGAGGCCAGAGACCCAGGCCCCTCCCACACCCGCAGTTCCTGTTGGCGCTCAAGAAAATGAGAGTCAACATCTCTCTAGCCAGGATGCCAAGTTATTGTCGGGTACTTTTGGAACTTTCTTGTGCAACATGAAGGTAAAAATTATAATAATCCTTATTTGTAAACCTAGGTGTACTGTCCTCTAATCCAGGGTTCTTAACCCTTTTGAAGACTTGGACATCTGTGAACATCAGATAAAAGTTATAAACCCTTTTTACAAAAATGCATGCACACACCAACTCAATTCTGCTTGTTTTTAGAATTGTCAGAGACCCCTGAAGTCAATCCACACACCCATTATGGATTCGCTGACTCACACCTACCCTAAGCATTTTCTTAGTTGTATCAGTTGCCATTGGTCCGAGTCCCAGCATTTCATATTTTATTTTTTGAAGGTTTGCAGTGTAAGATAACTCTAAACTACCCTTCTATTTCCTTCCACTAAGGCCTGACTTTCTAGACTTCTGAACTGTGAGGAAATATATCTTATTTCAGGTTCATTTTTCAGGGATGGGGGCTATTTACATTTTGCTTGTTTGGTTGGTTGGTTTTTCCTGTTTGGATTTTCTCCCCTGATTCATAGTTTTTGGCAATCAGCTCCTCTGGCAATCCCAGGCAGAGCTGTCTGGGTTTCTTTTTCCTTAAGATGGTGGCAGACCGGTCTTCGAGAAGTTTTCCAGTGGAAAAAGGGGGCCACTAACTCCTGCCAATCACGTGTGTCAGGATGATCTCCGTCACCAGGTGCCTCAGTGGAATAGGATGCTTTTCATTCATTTAGCTTTTCATACAGTGTCCTGTTGTTGAAAGCCATCTTGAGACCAAATTCCTTATGGCTTAAAGCCAAAGAAGGAAATAAAAGACGGCAAAGAATCCTGCATTCTCAGATCCAGTCCTTAGTAAGACACAAAGCGTTTAGACATAATCAAATAGCTGCAGTGTTTGCTCCTAATACGAAACAATTATTGACTGCTGATTACTACATGCTATGTACCTTCCTAAGACATTAGAATGGATTTCCTTATTAAAGCTTCACAACAGCTCTGTATAGTTAGGTACTACCATTATCCACTTGTGACACCTGCGGAAACTAAGGAACAGAGGCATACTGGAGAATTTATCAGTGAAAAAGAAAGAGAGAGAGCGAGGGACGGGGGAGACGCTGACTGCTTCCCCCACATGGTTAAAGTTGGTCCTCACCATGGTGGCGCTGGTTTAGTCACTAAGTCATGTCTGACTCTTGCGACCCCACGGACTGTAGCCTGCCAGGCTCCCCTGTCCATGGGATTCTCCAGGCAAGACTACTGGAGTGGGTTTCCATTTCCTTCTCCAGGGGACCTTCCTGACACAGGAATCGAACCCGGGTCTCTTGCATTGCAGGCAGATTCTTTACCGACTGAACTACAAGGGAAGATCCAATCCTCGAAATAAGAAGCAGTATTGTGAGCAACTGTCTAGGTAGACTGACTTAGATGGACTATTCGGACGTTTGTAATATGGTGCCAGTGACAGAGCAGGTTGTTGTTGCTGTTGTCCAGTCATTCAGCCATGTCCAACTCTGCATCCCCACGGACTGCAGCACGCCAGGCTTCCCTGTCCTTCACCATCTCCCAGAGGTTGCTCAAATTCAGGCCCATTGAGTCAGTGATGCCATCCAAACATCGCTTCCTCTGTCATCCCCTTCTCCTCCTGCCTTCAATCTTTCCCAGCATCAGAGCGGTACTGGCCCTATTTTAAAGGATGAACCGTGGGTCATATCACTGCTATACTTGGCCTGGAACACAGGTGTTCTGGCACCTTTCTACTCTACCACTTCTGACTCTAATGCAGTCACGTTTCCCAGCAGGTCTACAATAGTCATTGGCTTCAGTATTATTGAGTACAGTAAACCTAAACCATGGAAAAGGCAAAAGATGATTACTCTTAATTATGTTAAATTAGACTCCCATGGGTTATTTTATTTTTATATCTTTGTTTTCTTCCCTTTTCTCTTCCTTTTGTTTACTGGGTCTCCTGGTTCAAACTTCCTCAAATCATCAAATCTATTACATGTAACTGAAAAACACAGTCAAGAAACTGAATTTAGGACTTCCCTGGTGATCCAGCAGGTAAGAATTCATCTTCCAATGCAAGGGGTGTGGGTTCAATCCTTGGTCAGGGAGCTAAGATCCCGTATGCCTTGCAGCCAAAAAATTAAAACTTAAACAGAAGCAATATTGTAAAATAAAGACTTTAAAAATGGTCCACATCAAAAAAATTTTTTTAAAAAAAATGAAGTTCATCTTTGGATTCCCTAGGCTACATGTTGTGCTGTATTCCCACCTCTTTATCCTGTCCAGTATCAAACCCTGCCTTTAGGATAAGATCAAACAGAAGCCTCTTACACCTTAATGGGGGCATCCCAGATGGCACTAGTAGTAAAGAAGCTGCTTGACAATGCAGGAGATTTAAAAGACAAAGATTAGATCCCTGGGTCAGGAAGATCCCCCTGGAGGAGGGCATGGCAACCCACTCCAGTATTCTTGCCTGGAGAATCCCATGGACAGAGGAGCCTGGCGGGCTACGGTCCATAAGATCACAGAGAGTTGGACACTGAGGCGACAGCGTGAGTGTTCTGTACGATAGCAACCCCTCTCAGGGCATTTGGGTTTAAACCTTAGCTCTAATACTGGCATGACATGGGTATCTCTCCACGAAAGGTATCTAGGATCTTACCTGTTCTATTTGTCAGGGGCAATACTTTGGGGTCCCCCATGTCTCTTAGGGATTCTTTACTGTCTGAGCCACCAGAGAAGCCCTCTCTTAAGGATTCTTAAACAAGAGTTCAGGCATCCAGCCCCTCTGGCTTCAGGTAAGAATTCCTGAAAGGAGCTTTCACAGAGAGTCCTCGATTCTCATGAAAATGTGATTGTCACCCTCCTTCTGGAAACACTGAATTCTTTGAGGGCACACAGAAATTTTCTGTCTGGAAGAAGCGGTAAAATGGATTCGCTCACCACGGGTTCCGCTTCAGAAGAGAGTCTGGAAGTGACAGGTACTTCTAAAAACTATTTGGAAATTGTGTCTGCCTGGATTTATTTTCATTTATCAAATATTATTTTGCTACCGTACCTAAAGTGGTGGAACTAATATCTCCAATTGCACTTGCCCGTACCCTGGCCCCATGCCCGCCAGCCCCGTGGGAGCAGGGCATCAAGTGACATCGGCAAGACTGCTCTTTAACAGCCAGGGTTATTTTATTAAGGAAAATTTGTATTGCCCTTTCTCCCCTGGCAAACGTGCCAAATGGACAGATTTTGATTTTTCTTGGCCAAGGGAATGAAAGACCAGGGAAGTGGCTTTATTCCCCTTCTGGCGTTTCCACCGCGAGCTCAGGAGGCGCCTGCTGAATGGGATCACTTTGAGTAGCTAAAATTTCAGGTGTGAGTTTCATCTCAGAAATGCATAAAGCCTGGAAGCTGGGGACAGTATCCGCATGGGGGTTGTTGTCAGTTCCCTGTGATTTCGTCGCCACTCACAGCTGGCCCAGGTGTGTTCCCCCCAGGTAAGGTGGGAGGCCCTTTTGGATGCCACGTCCCCTTTGTTGCATCTTATCTTGTTAGTTAAGCTGTCAAGAAAGTTGCCAGTCAGGAGAGGTTGCAGGTAGAGAAACACAGGGAGTTTAATCCAATTAAAGCTGCACTGGCTTTTCCACATTCCTGGCATCCTGGCTCAAACTAGGAAGAATCTTTTCAACCTGGGGGCAGTAGGGGGATATAAAACTAACCTTAAATATTTGTGTTGCAACCTGGCATAATACTGAATATAGAATGTACGGCCACAGAGAAAACATTTGTGGTACGGGAGATAAAAAGAGCTCACTTTTAACTGTTTTTTCAGAGGTCTTTAACTCAGTCCTATTTTTGGTGTAAAAAGACTCACCGATAAGCCAAGCAAGGAAGCTCTGGGTAACTGCTATCCAAGAGAGGTCTTTTTTAGCAGATGGTTTGAGCTGACTTCTAAGAAGAGATTTGATGATTCCAGAAAGATCCCACTTTTCAGGACTCGAGGAAGCCGTGACTGCAGCTCAAGATGCCTTCGAATGAAAATCAACAAATGTGTTCAGATTTAAACCCGTACCATCACATATTGACATAGAGTGACACAGATGGTATATTTGAGTGCTAAATCTATTTTTTGTTGCTCACTATGGAAAACATGCAGTGCAAGCTCGATTGACAGGCTGATTTTTGAATGAGATCTATGTTCAAGGCTAATGTACCCATGGGGCAAATGTACGCCGAGCCTGGCAGACGTCTTCTGAAAGGATTGCACGGGATGAATAAGGACAGGACTCAGTCCTCTTCTGGGGTGCACTGAAAGATGGGGAGGGTACAAGTGCCAGTGACAGAAACAGAGAAAGCCTGCTTTGATGACAGCAGCCCACTTTGATGCTCCAATACTTTAATTCCTTGTCCGTTTAACAGAAAGGACCCTCATTACAGGAGACCCTGATGCTTTCAGAAAATAATGTTCTGTGCTCTTTTAATAGCAGTTTTATTAACCTGAAAAACTATCCAAGATTGTTAGTGAGAAAAGCAAATGGAATTATATGGTTGCATGAGTTTAAAATCATATACAATTACAGTATGTATGAGTACTTGTCTGATACACACAACACTGTTCATACTGGTCATTTCTATGGAATGAGAATAGAGGAAGTGGTAAGAACAGCTATATTTGGACTATTTTAAAAGTATATTTTTATAACTTAAAAAAACTTGAGTTTTCACAAAGCAGTGAAGGGATTATAGCTAAACTGAAGTAAGTTTACAGTTTTCTCACAATACTCAATGTTTCCTAAAGACCAAGACAGCCCTATCCTCTCGGGAGCATAGAAGAATGTGTTGCTAGAGGTCAGTGTTAACAATTAAACTGAAAGAATCTTTTCTTAAAGTAAATCCCTACACACACACACACACACACACAAATAAACAAATGGGACCTATTCAAGCTACAGGCTTTTGCACAGCAAAGAAAACCATAAATAAAATGAAAAGACAACCTATAGAATGGGAGAAAATATTTGCAAATGATGAAACTGACAAGGGCTTAATTTTCAAAATATACAAGTAACTCATACAACTCAACAAGAAAAAAACCCACTGAAAAACGAGCAGAAAACCTAAGGAGACATTTCTTCAAAGAAGACATATAGATAGCCAACAATCACATGAAAAGACACTCAATATTGCTAATAGTTAGAGAAATGCAAATCAAAACTACGGTTAGGTACCACCTTATACCTGTCAGAATGGCCATCATTTAAAAGTCTACCAATAACAAATGCTGGAGTAGGTGTGAGGAAAAGGGAAACCTCCTATACTTTTGGTAGGAATATAAGTTGGTACAGCCACTGTGGAAAATAGTATGGAGGTGCCTCAGAAAACTAAAAATAGAATTAACATATGATCCAGTAATCACACTCCTGGGCATACACCTAGACAAAATTGTGATTCAAAAAGACACATTCACCCCTATGTTCATGGCAGCACTATTCACAACAGCCAAGACATGGAAGCAACCTAAGTGTCCATTGACAGATGAATGAATCAAGAATATGTGGTACATACATGCAAAGAAATCTTAGCCATAAAAAAGAACAAAATGATGCCATGTGCAGCAACATGGATGTAACTAAATCATCATACTAAATGAAGTAAGTCAGAAAGAGATAAATACTATATGATGTCACTTATAATTGGAATCTACAATATGACACAAATGAATCCATCTGCAAAACAGAGACAGACTCACGGACATGGAGAACAGTCCTGTGGTTGCAAGAGGGAATGGATGGTGGAGGGAATGGATGGTGGAGGGAATGGATTAGAGGTTGGGGTTAGTAGATGCAAACTATTACATATAGAATGAATAAAAAACAAGGTCCTACTGTATAGCACAGGGAACTATATTTACTATTCAGTGATAAACCATAATGGAAAATATATTTTAAATATATATATATACACACATATGTAAAAGTCGCTCAGTTGTGTCTGACTCTTTGTGACCCCATGGGCTGTAGCCTGCCAGGCTCCTGTCACAGGAGGAATATTCTCCATGCAACTATATTGGAGTGCGTTGTCATTTCCTTCTCCAGGGGATCTTCCCGGCCCAGGGATCAAACCTGGGTCTCTCACATTGTGGGCAGATTCTTTACTGTCTGAGCCACCAAGGAAGCCTATATATATATATAAAATATACATATATAATATATATAACCAAATCACCTTGTTGTACAGCAGAAATTAACACAACATTGTAAATCAACTATACTTTAATTTTTTTAAAGCAGAAAAAAAGTAAATTTCTAGTTTTACCTAGCTATAAAGTCTTGACGATAGAAGCTAGGAGTATGTTTTACCTTTTTAATGAGAAAAGTGAAGGGAAAAAAAAGAACTTTTGATGGGATTTATATTACCAGTGTATTAAAGTGATTCATAAAGAGGAGAGTGGTCATAGGCTCTTTTAATAATCTAAACTTTTAAATGATCTATTTATCCACACAAACAAAAGCCACCAATTTAAAGTGTTGCTTATCATTTGTGGGGAGGAGGTGGCCCATGGAACTCTTGAAATCCACCTGGGCACTAACCTATCAATACCAGATATGATTACCAGAGTTACATGTGGAACTTGCCTGAGGTTGAAGTAATGGATATTGGATATGGAGTAATGGGAAGACAGTAAAATAGTGTTTTAAAAATTCTTTACAGATAAGCTTACTCCAAACTGATCACATCTGCCCACTGGGGTTCCTTAACCTTTGGCTAAGATCCCCATTGTAGCTTTCTCTTGGTTTCCACTATTTGTTGTTCTAATGAGTTCAGTTCAGTTCAGTCACTCAGTTGTGTCCGACTCTGTGACCCCATGAACCGCAGCACGCCAGGCCTCCCTGCCCATCACCAACTCCTGGAGTCCACCCAAACCCATATCCATTGAGTCGGTGATGCCATCCAACCATCTCAGCCTCTGTTGTCCCCTTCTCCTCCTGCCCTCAATCTTTCCCAGCATCAGGGTCTTTTCAAATGAGTCAGCTCTTTGCATCAGGTGGCCAAAGTACTGGAGTTTCAGCTTCAGCGTCAGTCCTTCCAAAGAACACCCAGGACTGATCTCCTTTAGGATGGACTGGTTGGATCTCCTTGCGGCCCAAGGGACTCTCAAGAGTCTTCTCCAAAACCACAGTACAAAAGCATCAATTCTTCTGTGCTCAGCTTTCTTCACAGTCCAACTCTCACATCCATACTGACCACTGGAAAAACCATAGCCTTGACTAGACGGACCTCTGTTGACAAAGTAGTCTCTGTTTTTTAATATGCTGTCTAGGTTGGTCATAACTTTCTTTCCAAGGAGTAAGCATCTTTTAATTTCATGGCTGCAATCACCATCTGCAGTGATTTTGGAGCCCAGAAAAATAAAGTCAACCACTGTTTCCACTGTTTCCCCATCTATTTGCCATGAAGTGATGGGACCGGATGCCATGATCTTCGTTTTCTGAATGTTGAGCTTTAAGCCAACTTTTTCACTCTCCTCTTTCACTTTCATCAAGAGGCTGTTTAGTTCCTCTTCACTTTCTGCCATAAGGGTGGTGTCATCTGCATATCTGAGGTTCTTGATATTTCTCCCGGCAATCTTGATTCCAGCTTGTGCTTCATCCAGCCCAGCGTTTCTCATTATGTACTCTGCATAGAAATTAAATAAGCAAGGTGACAATATATAGCCTTGACGTACTCCTTTTCCTATTTGGAACCAGTCTGTTGTTCCACGTCCAGTTCTAACTGTTGCCTCCTGACCTGCATACAGATTTCTCAAGAAGCAGGTCAGGTGGTCTGGTATTCCTATCTCTTTCAGAATTTTCCACAGTTTATTGTGATCCACACAGTCAAAGACTTTGGCAGAGTCAATAAAGCAGAAATAGATGTTTTTCTGGAACGCTTTTGCTTTCTTGATGATCCAGTGCATGTTGGCAAGTAGGGAGGCATAAAGAGGTCTGAAGGAAGGCAGCTGAATTCAATGGGGAGTTGAATTTCAGAAGCACACTGTACATGAGAGTAGGTCCAGGAGTGAGTCCTGTGATTAGTCAAAGAGTACTCTGGGGATCTTGCAAGGATCAAGTCTTCAGGGGAGGCACTGGAAGCAGCACAAGGCCACTGGGGAAGCAGATGTAATCTGAGCACACCTCCCAAATCTTCCCAAAAGAGATGGCTGGCTGCTTCTCCATAAACCACCGTCATCCTCTCCACTGACATGAACTAGCCCAAGTGCTTCAAAACCTGAGTTTGGACTAAGACTTTGCTAAGGAATTGTGAAGGTGTGAAAGTTCATTTATGCAGTATTGCTCAAATTTGACTACATGATAGAACCAATTGGGGAGGTTTTACAAATCTTGGTGCCTTGGCCATATCCCAGACAAGTAAATCAATATTTCTTTCCCTAAGACCCAAGCGTATGTGTCATATAAAGTCCCCCGGGTGGCTCAATATGCCATTCCTACTTTACAACCCTCCTTGGTGAAGCTTTCCTCACAAAATGCCTGAAACTATGTAGGCTTTAGTGACCTCCTTTAGGTTTCCCTTATGAACTCAGTACACACAGTTCTTGGGCCATGGGATATGCCATTCAGTGATGTTGTGAAACTGAGAAATCAAAACTTTCAAAGTTTATGGAATGCAGTATAATGACACTTAATCAGGACATCACCTCACTTGATTCTGCTGCAGTCTTTTTTTTTTTTAATTTAATCTTTCCAATTCTACACTATTGATAAAATGTTGCAGCTAAGTTTTTTCAACCCATCAATACACTTTCTTAGTGCTGTATCATGATGTACTATAGTGAACTTCTATTTACTTTAGAAATAACTTCGTGTGGACAACAGAGTAATTCCCACCAAGATAATTATTTAGTCGTTAACAAAGAGAAACATAATCATAATGTTTATCAGATATCATAGGTGTCTGATAGAAATGTGTTTTATGGTTCTCTAATAGTTTTGCAAATATTAAAAGTACATAAAACATAAATTAACAGTAAATGAACAATTGCAAAGTAACTGATCATATAATTACTACTCGGGTCAAAATAAATTATACTGCCAGTTCTTCAGTATCCCCTGTCATTATATCATTACATCACAACCCTTTCACTTTAGCTAGAGATGATCTTTACTCTGATTTTTATGGTTACCACTTTCTTGCCTTCTTTATAGGTTACCACTGATGTGAGTGCATGCTCTGCCTTTCAGTCATGTCCAACTCTTTGCAACCCCATGGACTGCAGCCCGCCAAGCTCCTTTGTCCATGGAATTTTCCCGGCAAGAATACTGGAGTGGGGTGTCATTTCCCACTCCGGGTGATCTTCCCAACCCAGGGACAGAACTTGCGTCTTGCGTCTGCTGCACTGGCAGGTGGGTTCTTTAGCACTGTGCCACCTGGAAAGCCCATCAATGATGTAGGCCTCCCTAAAAATATGGTAACTGCTTTTAAACTTTATATAAGCAGAACTGCATATAAGTGGGCTTCCCAGGAGGTGTTAGTGGGTAAAGAACCCACCTGTCAATGCAGGAGACATAAGGGATATGGGTTCACTCCCTGGGTCAGGAAGACCCCCTAGATGAGGAAATGGCAACCGTATTCTTGCCTGGGAAATCCTATGGACAGAGGAGCCTAGCGTGCTCTGTAAGTATCCATTTATATTTTACTTCATATGACCTAAACTGTTCACAAATATTCACTCACATTGTGTGGTTATTTGTATGCTATGTACTACTGCTCCAGGACCTCCCACTGATACCAAACTTCACAGATGGTGAAGTCACTTACATAAAATGGTGTAGCATTTGCATATAATCTACACCCTTCCATATACTTTAAATCATTTCTAGATTACTTATAATGCCTAATATAATGTAAATGTTATTGAATAGTTGTGAATACAATGCAAATGCTATGTAAATAGTTGCCAGAACACAGCGAATTTATTGTGATTTTAGGAACTTTCTGGACTTTTTTTTTTCCTGAATATTTCTGATCTTCAGTTGGTTGAATCCACAGATACAGACCTTGCAGATACAGAGGACTAGTTGTATTCCATTGTATGAGTATATAACATATTTATCTAATCATCTTTTGATAGATGTTTGGATATTTTCCAGTTTAGGGCTTTTATGAATAATGCTATTTTGTATCCTTTTACATGTACCCAAAATACACTAACATGTATCAGAATTGTACAAAAAGATTGTTAAAACACAAATTTCCAAACCCACCCATAGTCTCTGATTCAATAGGTCTGGGGTGGAGAAGGAGATGGCAACCCACTCCAGGATTCTTGCCTGGAAACGTCTATGGACTAAGGAGCCTGGCAGGTTACAGTCCATGGGATTGCACAGAGTTGAACATGACTGAGCAATTGAACATGGGGTGCAGCTCAAGTATTTATGTTTCTATCAAGTCCCCAGGTGATGCTGATGCTGCTGGTCTGAGAAATACACTTTGAGCACCACTGCTCTGGCCCTGGCTACTCAAGAGACAGAACTATGGAATTTCAGACTCCAATCCAGACTTATTGAATTAGAATTATAAATGTATAATTATAAATTATAAAGATCCCCGGTGACTTGGACACACAGTAAAGTTTAAGAAAAAACTGCTATAGGTTTTGTGTGTGTGTATAGGTTATATGTATCTATATCTATCTATCTATATCTTGAATTTTTCTGGATCATAGTAATATGGATATTTTTAACAGTTCTAGATAATGTCAAATTATACTTTATAGCAGATTTACAATTTATACATCAACCACCAGAAATGTGTGCATTTTCAGATATTTTTCAAATTCACTAAGAAAAAAACAATAACCCTTCCAGACATGTATCTAACTTTTCATCCATAAAACATTCTTCCCATCCCCTTAAATGGGTGAAAATGTTAATCAAAGCATGTAAGTCCCTTAGTTATTCCATATATTCCTCCTTTTAAATTTAGAGAGAATTATGAGTTCTTAACGGAGAAGGCAATGGCAACCCACTCCAGTACTCTTGCCTGGAAAAATCCCATGGACAGAGGAGCCTGGCAGGCTGCAGTCCATGGGGTCGCTGAGTCAGACACAACTGAGCTACTTCACTTTCACTTTTCACTTTCATGCATTGGATAAGGAAATGGCAACCCACTCCAGTGTTCTTGCCTAGAGAATCCCAGGGACGGGGGAGCCTGGTGGGCTGCCATCTATGGGGTCACACAGAGTCGGACACGACTGAAGCGACTTAGCAGCAGCAGCAGCATGAGTTCTTAAAAATTATAAAGTTTTAGAGGATTCAAAACAATGTTCAAATACAATAAATAATTCTCTTGAACAGGTGTCATTCATCAAAGTGGTCATTATATAATTTTTAAAAACATTTACAATAACTAACAGTAAGTCAAGTTTTAATCCTATTAATAAATGTACACACACACTGAACTAGGAAGCATTGGAGATACATACATTTTTAATGTGAAAACTTTCAAACAGAAGTGATGCAATCTTAACTTTTTCTATTTTCATAAATATTTCTATTTTCAAAAATATTTCATATTTTTGTATGATGGCTGTTCAGTGGCCTACAAATTTTACACTCTGTGCTCAACATCCATCCTATTAAACATTTGTGTTGATTTAAAATTTCCTTAATATAATACTATTTTTTTGGATGGTATTAAAACTAGGTGGAGCAACTATATCTTTCTGTTATCCTTTCCTTTTCTTTTAGATATAGAATTATGAGCTAATGAGTGCCATTAAGCTTTGGTCACCATGTGTAAAAATGCCAATCGGATAATACATATAATGAACAGGAAAAACACCATTAAAGAGAAGGAGTGCAGGAAAGAAGGATGGAAGTAAAGAAGGAAATAGAACCATGAACTACTTATAATATTCTTCTACATAATCTATATGGGCCCTAAAACATAGTTCAAGAAGAAAAGACAATAGGAGAACTCCACCTCAGATATTTTGTGTATTTAAATGTAGAAATCTCAAACAAGTCACTTAATGTCTTTTTAATTGTACTAATAATATTATAGTGGTTTCCAGCCTAATTAAAGGATAATTAAGGATGAGACAATAGCTTTAAAAGTATATGCCTCTTTTTTATAATATAATCACATGCTAAATGCACTATAAATTGAAATGGCAATAATATTGGACACCAAAACAAGCTTTCAAGGGAACCCTGTAATAGCTCAATATAGCAATACCATTCCACATTATAGATATAAAAGAAAAACTTGGCTATTAAGAGTGTTCTGGACATTTTCGTTTATGTGCTCATTCAAGTGTTAGCACACTGTTATGTGTGTATGTATATATATGTGTGTGTGTATGGAGAGGAGGAAAGTTAGTCTAATTTAACCAAGTCTGAATCATGTTCTACTGCGTTTCATTCAAATACACAAGACAAAGAGTAACTCAGACTAAACACTGTTTACCTCCCAAGAAGTGGCACTCCCAGTTCCAGGGTAATCAATAGACAAACACATAATAATTAACAATATTCATTTGTTTATAGTCTTGCTTACTTACTTACCATTTGATAAGAAAACATTTGAAAGTTGGAGAATAGGGAGAAAATTCAAACTTCAGAGTCAGGAATATTGAATTATAAGAGATACCAAATCAGGGGAACAACAATTCACAAGGGCTTATAAATGTCTATTTGTAATAAAATATGACTCATTATTTCTTCAGATGCCAAGACACAGGAAAATGGAAACCTCACTTTAGGATTCAATTAAATATTGAGTACCTGCCATGAAATGTATGATAGGCAACAATCAGCTAACAAATATTACATGTCCATAATTGATGAATACCAGATAAAGTTTTAAAGAAGACCTGAAAATATTTCTTAAAAATAAAAAGTAACCAATAGTCTATACTGATCTCATGCAGAATGGGTTGTAACAAATAATTTTTATTTATTTATTTTTTTAATTTAATTTTATTTTTTAAACTTCACATAATTGTATTAGTTTTGCCAAATAACAAATAATTTTTAAAAGAGTAAAATATAAAAGAAAAGGTCAAGATGACCAGTAAATAATCTCGTATTGTTCCTGATAGATTTCTTCTCAAGGAGGTAATATTATTATTGACCCAAAACAGAGCAGTCGTATCTGAAGTTTTCTTGCTTTTCCTAAAGAATAGTGACATGGCTTGAAGTTTATAAAGGGTATCAAAGCTTACACCTGTAGATGGAAGGTCCAGTTGGTTTCGTTTCATGTCTGTACTGGATATATCCAGGTAGGACTGTCTCTGTACAGCCAGAGTCCTAGCTCAGTCAAAGACAGTGGGCCTCAACTCTTATGGCAGGACATTATTAGTGGTGTCTTAACTTTTGATTAGTTAGAGCATGTAAGGATGAATATGAGAAACTAGGGAGAAGCCTTAGACATAAAATATTTAGGGCAGTTATTTGGGGATTCTAAATCTGAGAAAAATTAGCTTACTGGGTGTGTAATCAACACCTGGGAGAACAAATTTTATGGCCTGAGATTCTGGGGGCATCAGTGATGCCTCACACTCAGTGAGGCTGTTGACTACCGACCCTTTCCTGGTTGTTTGGTCTTAAGCCCAGCCCAACCCAGCCCCACCCCCGTCATATGATCATAGGCTGGAAATGCTTTCTTCAGAATATCATTGCCTAACCTGTCTTTTGGTTGTCAGTGTACCTTATCAGCCAGTAATTGTAGGTACCTAAAACCCGGTATGCTTCACTACCTAGGCATAATGAGGTGGATTAACGGATGGAGACCTGACTACTTACAAAGGCCCTTAAATGGATTAGAACGTGTAATTTTCCTGTGCAAACGGCTTAGGCCACTTTAAAAACGTTGTACTTATAATGCCATGGACTTACCAGATCTTTCATTCCCGAGCTCAAAGCACTCTGCAAGCAAAGTGCTTCCTTCATGTTGTGAGGATGAAGAGGGTGGAAAATGATACAGTGAAATGGAAGCTAGAATGTATAGCTCTGTTAGAAGGACCTTAAAAATGGAATTGTTGCTTGCATAATCCAAGTCACACACACACACACACACACACACACACAAATAAAAGCCGAGCCCGAGGAAATGAGTTTAAAAATTGAGTTATCTATATGAGTTGTCTAATTGAATTGAGTCCAGATAGTAGCTATCTAACAATTCATTGTTTCTGTCTATATACATATGAGCAGTTGTTTCATTAAGTTTACTTTATTCTGTAAGCTCATATCAAGCTCGTTGTTGAATCAGCCTATCCAAAATGCAGTGATCAGACTCCAGTGTATGAGAAAGTCCTAAGCAGACAAAAGTCAAGAGACATCCAAAAGTAGATGTTTGGAGCAGAAGAGAGGTCATTATTACTGCTGCTTTTCCTAGAAAGCAAGATAATTTATGCATTCACTTTATAAATATTTATAGAGGTCGTTCTATATGTAAAGCACCATTTTAGGCATCGAAATAGAGCAGTAAAAAAATACAAAATTACTGAAGAATTTGGAAAAGTGAAGGCCTTGGTTACAACCTGAACACTCTAATATTTGGGGGAGTATAGGAAGAGAAGGCAGCAAAAGAGCTGGAAAAAGAGTAGCCAGTGAAGTAGGAGCCAGAAAGGTATAGCATCACAGAATCAAAGAACCCAAAGGCATTCAAGTTCGCTGTGCTATATAGTAGGACCTTGTTGTTTGTGTATTTTATGTATAGTAGTGTGTTTCTGGGCTTTCCAGGTGGCGCTAGTGGTAAAGAACCCACCTGCCATTGCAGGACACATGAGACGTAGGTTTGAACCCTAGTTGGGAAGATCCCCTGGAGGAGGGCATGGCAACCCACTCCGGCACTCTTGCCTGGAGAATCCCATGGACAGAGGAGCCTGGTGGGCTACAGACCATAGGGTCACAAAGAGCTGGACATGACTGAGCAACTTAGCATGTACGCACGCACCACATCTGTACATTTAATTAAACAGAGGCTCAGGCACTTGCCTTAGCCTGGTAAATAGCAGGGCCAGTTTTAGAATCCAGCCCATGACTTATAACAACAGGACTCTCTCCAAAATGTCATACTGGAAGTTATGAAGAGCAGACTTAGCACATGAGATCTTAACAGGTTTTGTGTATATGTGTGTGTGTGTGTGTGTGTTTATTCCAACTTTTAAGGTCAATGCATAGCAGACCACACAAAATGGAATTCTGAAGATGAGAGGAAGCAAGCCAACTGTTGCTTTCTTCTTCTTCTCTCAGTGGAGGTAATTTATAATTGTATAAGGCACCATATTCCTGAAGCATAGTATACCAAAGAGCCAAAAATGACATTACCCAGGTTCAGCATGTACTTCAGTCAACCTCGGCTCCTCTTGCCCTCCTCAAATTATGATTAGGTCCAGAAATCTAATTCATCCTCAAAAAATAAAGACTTGCCATGTGGAGTTGTTCAAAAAGGACTGGAAAAGCAATTTTGCAAAGTCTCAAAATGAGGCAAATTAACTTTCCAAGGTGGCTTCTTGGCAATAGATAATGTTTATTTGGGTGAATATCTTGCCATGGGTTAAAATACAACCTCACTGATTTATTGTTAAGTCTTCAAAACTGTATCGTTTCTCTATCAGCTTCAGAAGATTCAGTTACTCCTATTACTAAGGCAAGGAGAAAGAAGGAACAGCATCTAGATTTCAATATTTACTAGATCTTGATGCATGGCATTGAGGCTGAATTCCACTTGTTATATTCAGTTAGCTTGACTGCCTCCTATATGTTAGACATTGCAGCCTGAGTAAAGAAAACAGAATTTTCTCTGTGTCTTTCTTTTTCTATCTTCTTAAAAAAACATAGTTTGCTGGCTTTGTCAAGTTCACAGAATCAGATGGGCTGGGCTGAGGCATTAGACATAAATAGATTTGACTGAAAAGGTGTTAAAAATTCTGTTGTTAGTATATGCATGTGTGGGACTGGGAAACTTCTCCTTGGGATAAGCCAAGAGAAGATGCTCAAGCATAAACTTGCAAGGTGAGTGATTTTCATCAGGCACGTGGGCATGCGAGGTTGGGGAGGGAGAAAGTCAGTGCACAGATCAGAGTGAGTGAAATATTCATGTTCTTTTCACTGTCACCTTCTCAACTTTGCAGCCTATGGGACAGGGGTAGCCAAACACCATAATTTCCATTTAAAGGCCCCCCAAAATTGATGAATATTATCAAAATCCTATCATAAACTATGATGTCTCTAAGTTGGAAATGGCCAAATATTAACAAAGAAGAGAAGGGAAATTATTCCAAGCCTTGGCACAATTTTGGAGCAACTCATGAAAGAACACGAGTAATCCAGGCTTCACAGAGAGCTGATCCCCTACAACCACTCTCAAAGTCCCTGGTTTCATCCTGGTCTCAGAGTTACTGGGCGAAGAGAGCAGTGCTCAGCTAGGAAAACGTGGGAGATATTTTCAAATACCTTGCTAAAATAAAAAGTCACTTAATTTTTTTTTTTAATTTTCTGACTAGAGGGTAGAAAAGGCAAAAAGTAAAGCCCTTTAACTATGTAGATGGAGAACAGATTAAATATTTTTTTCAGTGATTGACAGCAACCTGAGAAGCCTTGAGACAGTCGAACAATGCAGCTCAGAACCATTTTTATTTGGGGTGTGGGGCACAGGAAATGGAGGTTAGTTAGAACACTCAGACTTCTTTGTACTCAACAATCCACCAAACCTTCATTGCTCTAAGGAATGGGGGCAGCGGTGGGAGGGTGGGGGAAAGCCCCAAACCAAAAATTCCGTGGAGTACACAAAAGTGAAACAGGTAATTCACAGGGAGCAAAAATGTCCTGGGCTTGGCATCACTAACTTTCTTTTCTCAGCTGATCCGTTATGCTAATGCATGATGCTAACAATTCACCAGTTTGTGATTATAACGGAAATACAGGGCACGTGTTTAGAAAATAGGATTCCCCACACAATTTAGAGATATCAGTATTCTCTTCCTTTCCAAAACCTCTAATATAATAGAAACCACTAAATGTTGATTCATATCTATTGAAAACTGCAAAACTCAGTATCCTAACATTTCCTATGTTTTCCCCTGAATAGTATCTCATCAGGAAATTGTAGGCAATAATTCACTTGAATTGATAGATCTTTTTGGATGTAAAGTTCAGCGTGGCTCATTATTATTGTGAACATCCTCTGAGATTCTGAGTCTGGGCTTCACTCTAAGATCCAAGCCTCACATTTGGATTACTACATTCAGTTCTGTATGGTGCCAGAGTTATTTTATGATGTGTACCTGTACTCAGGCCTGTCATTCAAACCTCAGATTGCTCAGGACTCCTCTGCATGTGTGTGTGCTAAGTTGCTTCAGTCCTGTCCGACTCTTTGTGATCCTATGGACTGTAGCCCGCCAGGCTCCTCTGTCCGTGGGATTTTCCAGGCAAGAATACTGGAGTGGGTTGCTACACGCCCCTCCAGGGGATCTCCCTGACCCAGGGATTAAACCCATGTCTCTTACATCTCCTGCATTGGCAGATGGGTTCTTCACCACTAATGCCACCTGGGAAGCCCTAGAGCTCCTCTAGCTTAAATGAAAATCAGAGAGATGGAGTTTATCTAAAATCATACAACCAGTGACTAGCAGAATCAGACACGTTTCTACGCCCACATGAAGGGTCCTTGGAACGAAATTAAATTCTTCCCTTGTGTGGGAATCACAGTAAACCAGTCTAATGTCTGCTTCTCTTCATACCCTGTCTTTGTTCCAACTACTTTCCACATCAATATTTTGTTGGCCTTTCAGTTCAGTTCAGTCACTCAGACGTGTCTGACTCTTTGCTACCCCATGAATTGCAGCACGCCAGGCCTCCCTGTCCATCACCATCTCCTGGAATTCACTCAAACTCACGTCCCTCGAATCGGTGATGCCATCCAGCCATCTCATCCTCTGTCATCCCCTTCTCCTCCTGCCCCCAATCCCTCCCAGCATCAGAGTCTTTTCCAATGAGTCAACTCTTCATATGAGGTGGCCAAAGTACTGGAGTTTCAGCTTTAGCATCATTCCTTCCAAAGAACACCCAGGACTGATCTCCTTCAGAATGGACTGGTTGGATCTCCTTGCAGTCCAAGGGACTCTCAAGAGTCTTCTCCAACACCACAGTCCAAAAGCATCAATTCTTCGGTGCTCAGCTTTCTTCACAGTCCAACTCTCACATCCATACATGACTACTGGAAAAACCATAGTCCTGGGTGTTTTACTCTGACAAGTATCACTGCACTGTAAGCCCTTGAATACAAATACCACAGCTTCTTTTTTATACCTATGGTGCCAAGTGCATCTTAGGCACTTAAAAAAAGAGCGTAAATAATACCAATTGCTCTATGACAATGCAAATTTGAGGTACATCATGTATTATGCCCAACTTGTGTTAATTAACATTAATTAATGTTGGCATAACATTGCGACCAAAGAGTTAACATCTTTTGCCCAGAACTGTGACCTCTTCAGGGCAGCAAACACATAGCTTTTTTTTTTTTCCTTTGTGTCTTCTCCATACCTAGTTGTATGGTCAAGCCATTCATGATGGTTGTTCTCTTGCTCTCTGTACATCCCCAGCTTGACCAGAGCCTGCTTCACCTACACCCTACACATATGACCGACCTTCCCTCATCCTTGCCCCAGGTCCCACCTAATGACTGTCCTAGATTTAGATAAGAACTCTCTATTATACTTATTAAAGGAATGGTGAGAGGCGTATACCTTTGCTGGTTTCCTTGGTAACTGACAAGCCAATAATCGACATCAATACTCCCTGTAACTGGTAACCTCCCATTGCCCTAAGAGCAAAAGCTGCCACTGATTCCCTGCCCTCTGTCCACTGCACAGAGTGGAGTGTTACTCCAGGATTTTGCTTTAGATGTGAAAGCTCCTCCATCATTAAACTACTGTCTTTGTGACCAGGCTCCTTCTTGGGTCTGAAGATGATCAAGCACAGGCCTTGCAGATCTGTGATTATGTCCAACACTAGCACAATGCCCATTACCCATCATGTGTTTGCTTGGAAAATAAATAAATGAAGCTATTAATACTTCTCAAGTAAGTTCCACATGCACAGTGACCCAAGATCATCTATTTCATTAGATGCGGACTAGGGGTGCCACAATCCACTCCTAGCTTATGTTCTTAGCAAGAAAATAGTAGTGTTTACTGGGAGGCCACACACCCTGATCTTACAGCCCTGTGGGCTTCAGCTTCTGCATCTCTTTATAGCCTCTCGACTTTGGCAACCACCCATTAATGCTTATGAGAGGAAACTTTGATTAGAGAAGGCAATGGCACCCCGCTCCAGTACTTTTGCCTGGAAAATCCCATGGACAGAGGAGCCTGGTAGGCTGCAGTCCATGGGGTCACTAAGAGTCGGACACGACTGAGCGACTTCACTTTCACTCTTCACTTTCATGCATTACAGAAGGAAATGGCAACCCACTCCAGTGTTCTTGCCTTGAGAATCCCAGGGACGGGGGAGCCTGGTGGGCTGCTGTCTTTGGGGATGCACAGAGTCAGACACGACTGAAGCGACTTAGCAGGAGCAGCGGCAGCAGCAGTATTCTTGTTATAGCACATTGGTGTGGAGTTTATTAAACACCTTGCATGAAGCTGTCTGCTCCGAGAGCTCAAAGAGAAGGTCAAGTAATTTTTTTTTGTTGTTGTTCACTCACATTTGTTGAGCACCCACTACGTACCTGTTGAACGCTAAAGATACAGAGATGTGATTAATGGATTCTGCTGTCAAGAAGCGCATAGCCAGGTGCGGGAAACGGGCATGTAAGCAGATGATTTAACATAATGCGATACATACTTGCATAGACTTGTGAACAAAACTCTTTTTGTCAACTATGCCACTCCAGTGTTTCTCCCAAAGCATCTCACCCTTTTCTAAAGAGGGAATTACTCTGCGAAACTCTGAAGTTTTAAATATTCTAAGAACTCACTGGCCTTCAGCAATTCAAATTTCATATTATGTTGGTGCTCAGGAAACAAAGCGCCCCATACTGACCCATGCTTCAAAGAGTAAGAAAATGACAACAGTAACAACTATTTCCTAGAAACGTACATCTTCAAGAAAAGGGGAAATGGTGAGCAAACACACAAATACCTTTCAAACAAATGTGTCAGAGCAGGACCTAATAAAGCTCGGATGTAACATGAAACAAGTCACATAATGGAGCTGATTGTGTTGTTGGGCACAGGTTTGGAAATCTTTCTTCCAGCCCATTCTGTGGCCCCAGGTTAAAATCTGTAGCGTGTTAAGCAATCGTAACCTTGAAGGTAAGAGGGTCAACTTACTCAAGATGGTTTTACTCCGGAACAGAAACTGGGACGAGCCGAAAGTCAAGTGCCTGTCCCAGACACGGTCCACTCCCCCATATACTGAATAACAGAAACATCTCTTTTTCTGTTAGAAACCTAAAAACTCCATTTCAATATCTAAATTGAATTTAAATAAAACTGATAGTTTCAACTTTTTAAAATGCATATGGCTGGCCATGAGTGCCTTTGTAACATTATTTTCACTCTAAAGAGTTTCTAAACCTTTAAGTGCATTCTCTAATTTTCTCAGACTGCCTCAAAATGGGGCATGTTCAGGACTGCTTTTCCAGGATGTGTAATCATACACATGGAATGCATACTAAGAGGGGTTGTTGTTGTTATTTGCTCAATTGTGTCTGACTCTTTTGCAACTCCATGGACTGTAGCCCATCCAGCGCCTCTGCCCATGGGATTTCCCAGGCAAGAATACTGGAGTGGGTTGCCATTTTCTTCTCCAGAGGATCTTCCCGACCCAGGGATTGAATTCATGGCTCCTGCATTGGCAGGCAGATTCTTCACCATCTGAAGCACCAGGGAAGACTCACTGAGAAGAGTAGGTCACCCTGATTCCTCTTAAAAATTGAAAAAACTTGGTAAAATAGAAACATCAGATGGTTTATTTACTGATTACAGTACATGATATTTTGACTCACTTTTTTACATGGTACCATAACTGAAATAGATTGACTCAATACAACACTTTTTTTTTTTTCAACTAAGCATCGCATTTGGATCTAAGTCCTCATTTTTGGATAAGTAAATAGATTAAATAAGATTGCATTTGATTTTCAGATTAAAAACAGGATTTTTCAATTGATGGCAAGTCATTTTCTCATTCTCTCTCCCCGCATTTGAAGCAGATGCGGCAAGGGAACCCAGGAATTGAACTCCCCCCCAGGCCTTGCCCTGATCACTGTACATGCCTACTTTCCTTACCCTAGTTCCCTAGGGAGTATCATGCCCTGTGTTTCAAAAAAGGTCAATCAAAAGAAATTGGTTCCTGTAGATATTAGATCCCCCTGGATATTTCACAACTCTTCAACTAGCAAATTTGGGGGATAAAAATGCCATGTTCTTTATTGTTTCTTTAGTCTTTATTTTTCTTTCTCTCTGTTTAATCTGTACATTTCCTCTAGTCTATTTTTAAAGTATCACGTTAAAACAGAAAAAAATCACAAAAGCTGAATGTAATGATCTCAAGAATTACTTGACAGGTCACATCATGGGAAATGGGCCAAAGTGTCAGTTTATAGCTAGACTGTTGGAAACACTGAATTCTTATCTTTTACTCTCAGCCCAGAAGGAGAGGAACTGTATTCAGGTATACAAGTTGTGAGATTCCTGATTGTGCGGCAGAGAAAATGAGACTATTAGGGCTGAAATCATGCTTTGAATAATTTCTGGGGAAAAATAATTGTCCAGTTAAAAAGCTATGTACCATCTCTCTTTATCTGGTCTATCACATAATAAAACTTCATCAATTTGCCCTAATTAAGGTCAAATTATGTGTTGTGAAGCTATTCTAAGTTAAAGTCTCAATAGAGAAGGGGATTTTGAAGAAAATGTAAGTTTATTTATTCAAGTTCATATAGTAAAATAACTTCCTTCTCTTAATAAAAGTATTACCTATATTCTTGTAAAAGTACTGATAAATTATATACATATATATATACACTAAAATTAGTATATCCACTGTTTAAATGCAAATGTGGCCACTAAATAGTTTCATTCATTGTTAAATAAGCTTTATTTTCTTTATATATTCTATTACTTTCTTGATAAAAATATTGCTGACACATTTATACATCCTTACAAAATTTCCTCTGAATAAAATAATTTGCAGGTCCTCAGATGATGACCCTTAGAAAAATTATATTTTAGTTTGATTACAGTATTCTAAGTTTTCTTTGCCCCTTTTCTATATAAGAATCAATTTACAGAAGAAATTTTTTATTTTGTTATGCCCAGCTCAAGGGGAATGGAAGAGCAAGGGTACAATATTCCTAAGCTGTTCTCAGTTACTTTTATTATTTAAGTACAAAATTTCATTAAACTCCCTTGTTACTTACCAGCTCATTTATGCCTCAGCCTCTTCCACCCCTTGGTCTCTTCTTCCACATTTATCACAAGCCACCTACACATGATGAATGAATAACCTCAAACTGCATAAAAATCCTATGAAATGGAACTTTACTTGCCCTCATTTTATAGAAGGAAAATTGAGGCATTGAGAGGATAGGAAATTTGCTGAAGTTGCGCAAGTAATAGAGTCAGAATTAAACCTGTGCTCAGGTATTAAATTCTGTGATTTTACCCACTTTGCTATAGCGTCTCCAGCTCTAACTAAGTGTGTATGTATGACATCCTCATTGGTGTGCTGGTGTTGACTTAGTATTAACTCTCAAGCGCAGTCTCTTCTAAATTTTCAGTATGTGATCAGGTGGCACAGTGGTAAAGAATCCACCTGCCCATGCAGGAGAAATAGGAGACATGGGTTTGATCCCTGGGTTGGAAGATACCTTGGAGAAGAAAATGGCAACCCACTCCAGTATTCTTGCCTGGAAAATTCCATACGGAGCTTGGCAGGCTACAGTTCATGGGGTCACAAAGAGTCTGACACGAATGAGCACGCATGCATGCAAGCATGACCTCCCATAAGGTTTTACACTAGGGAAGATGACAGCACTGGAAATCAAGCTTTACTCGTCCACCTGGGAGCTATTTGTTAAGTATGAACCCGCAGATCACCGGGCACCATCTTTCCACCTTGGGATCCATGGATGTTATGGAACTAGGAAATTCCAGTTTCATGCTGATGGACAAAACCATCCTAACAAACTGGGCTATGGGACTGAATTAATCCTTTGCTGGTTATTCTTGTGGAATAGAAGTAGGCTAACCCAGGGTGTACCACACAGACATGAGAACATGTCTTGTTGAAGCCATGCGTGGTCCACATCCTACGTCAACATGAAAAGTGACTATTGTCATCAATATGACAATATTAATGTAGATCTTTTGTACTACTTCACGTTCTTTCAGCCTCATCTTTGCAGCCACTCAAGACAAGTCAAGAGTTTTGTTCAAACTCCTGCTAGATGCATGCCCACAGTGCCCATCTCTAACAGGACAATGTGGCTTTCACTCCTGTCCCAGTACTTCCAGGACACCCCCTGCTGGAACCCACTTGGCATTTGCACACAAAGAATTCTCAACTGAGGGGCACTTAAACTTGGGGCAACTCTCTACCAACAGAGCATGGCAGGTGATAAATACTTTTTCCTTTTGATCCTAGACTGACAAACGTGAAATGCATTCTACCCTATTCCTTAGAGGGTCCCACGGCAATGAGCACTAGATATCCACAGCAGTGATCAACTCAGTGACACATCTGTATGCTAGCTTTCCTTCTTTCCTCCATTCTACTCTTTCCTTGTCTTTTACTTCTATTCCCTAGTATCAGTTTTCAGATGAACCTTTACTTTGGTGGGTGGGGGCTGTGGATTAGGACCTCTGTCTTAAAGAATCTTCCAAAGTCAAGGCAAGGAGGTCTAAATTTGAATCAAGAGGATGTGAATTCTTTCTTTCTCCAAGTATCTGGACATGTATGGCATTCTTAACAAGCCTTAGTCCTTTCAGGGAACTTAAATTTTAGCAAGAAAGATGACCATTATACAATTACATAAATATATAAATATTTTCTGATAAGAATTACAGAAAAGAATAATTTATATCAATCAGGAGCATGGAAAAGTCAACACTTTCTTAGCAGTCCCTGAAATGTTCCTTTCTAGAAGGTAGGAATCCATGGCCCAAGGCAATAAATAATCAGCATTCAAAATCATAATCACCATACTGGGCCAGCAGCCGTCATCCCTTGAAAAATCAACCTAAGATCACAACAGTCAATCCAGAGGGGGGAAAAAAAGCAATCCTTTCATAAAAGAGAAACAAACCTTACTACTCAGATAAATTTCCCGGTGGAAAATACAAATCCCCAATTACTACCCAACATGTGCAAGATATAAAGCTTCACTCAGAGCTGAGGATCTGCACGATATTTAACAAATTACTAGCATCACAGCATGTTGAATGGAGGTACAGGACCTGACTAGGCAGCGAAAAAAGAGAAGAAAAAGCCCCAAAGTGGCTGCTTTCAAAATTCTGTAGGTAACCACGTAACTTTTTAAAAATCTCCATTTTCTTTCTCCATAGTCCCCAGTGGCAAACTCCAAGGACCCAGCTGATGATGGAGTTGAGAGAGAATAAATCTAATTATCTTGGATGTCTAGTTTTAGGATTTAACCTTCCTTGATTCTTTTCTGTGGCTTTTTTCCCATGATAAAGGCATTTAGAAGACCAGAATAAGAAAAAAATGAAAAATATTGATCTTCTAAACACTCATATTGGTTTCAGTCACCACTATTTGGGGTAAGAGAGAACAGGGAGGCTACAATTTGAGTACACTCTGGAATTCCAATGTAAAAAGTCTTCATTCCACATATAAATTTAGACTCTGCCTTAATTAGTTTCTCTAAGAAACTTTATTGAGAAACCAGCCTTCTGTAATATAACATGCAAACACTAATTTTTTTCGGTGTCTACTACATGCAAGCCACAGTAAATGGTATGTCAACAGTGACTTTTATAGTTAGTTTAAGTTAATTTTATATTTAGTCTTGAATCTGACCTATTTTTCACGAGTCTGACCATGTATTTGTGACCAGTGTCTCAGGAAGAATTTTCAACAGACAGAATCACAGCTACATAGAATGTTAAAAGTGTATCAGACCTCAGAAATAACCTAGTTCACTTGCCTTATTTTACAAGTGAGAAAACAGATTCCTTAAGAGATGAAGTGACTTGCTCAAAAACACATAACAATTAAGCAGCTGTAACCGGGAAATTAACTATTCATACATTCTTATTCTTCTTAAATCATCCATAGCCATTCTTTTTTTCCCCCAATTAATTCATTCACTAAACATTTGCGGGGGGTGGGGGGGTGGGTTTCCAGTAGTCATGTATGGATGTGACAGTTGGACTATAAAGAAAGCTGAGCGGATAAGAATTGATGCTTTTGAACTGTGGTGTTGAGAAGATTCTTGAGAGTCCCTTGGACTGCAGGGAGATCCAACCAGTCCATCCTAAAGATCAGTCCTGGGTGTTCATTGGAAGGACTGATGCTGAAGCTGAAACTCCAGTACTTTGGCCACCTGATGCGAAGAGCTGACTCATTTAAAAAGACCCTGATGCTGGGAAAGATTGAGGGCAGGAGGAGAAAGGGAAGACAGAGGATGAGATGGTTGGAAGGCATCACTGACTCAATGGACATGGGTTTGGGTGGACTCCGGGATTTGGTGATGGACAGGGAGGCCTGGCATACTGCGGTTCATGGGGTCGCAAAGAGTCAGACATAACTGAGTGACTAAAGTGAACTAAAACTGAAAATGTTAAACAAAACAGGAACGATGGCTGCTTACCCTTGGGAATTTAAAACATAGTGCTTGAGACAAACACAAACAAACGTATCCATCCACCCACACCCTTCTATAATTTTGCTGCACTGATTATATGAAACCTACCTCTGATATAAATAAGGAATTTGAAAAGGCTTTTCTGAGGAAGTGAGCAGAGATTTGAAAAATGTGGAGATATTGGTTGAAGGGAGGGGCAGACAGAGCAGGAGAGTTTGGAGAGGGTTTTAGTTTCCTAGCGTTGCTATTTTTAAAAATGACCACAAATGTGATGGCTTAACACAACAGATTTATTCATTCTCAGTTTTGGAGGCAGAAGTCCAAAATCAGAGCATCAGCGTGATTGAGTCCTTCATGCAGGTTCAGAGGGTGGGCGATTCCAATGCCTATGTGAGTCTGCTTGGGCTGCCATAAGAAAATTCCACAGACTGGGTGGCTTTAAGAGCAGAAGTTCATTCTCTTACAGTTCTGTAGGCTGGAAGTCCAAGATCAAGTTGCCAGCAGAGTTGGTTCCGCCAAGGCTTCTCTTCCTTGCTTGTAGACAGCTGCCTTCTTGCTGTGTCCTTACATGGCCTCTCTGTGTTAATGTTGAGAGAGAGAGAGAGAAAGATGTGGTCTCTTCCTTTTCTTATGACACCAGTCTTGCAGGACTAGGACCCCAGGCTAACAATCTCATTTAACCTTAATTACCTCCTTAAGGCTTTATCTCTGAATACAGTCATGTTAGGAATTAGGGCTACAATACACCAGTTGGGGAACACAATTCAGTCCATAACAATACCTCTCTCCTAGTTTCTGATTCTTTCCCAGGGTCCTTGGCATTACTTGGTTTGTGGCAGCATAACTCCAATCTCTGCTTCTGTCCTCACATGGCATGTCCTATGTTTCTGTGTCCAAACTTTCTGCGTCCAAACTATGTTTCTGTGTCCAAAGACATCAGTCATTGGATTTAGGGTGCATCCTCATCTGTTATAATCTCATCTTTCAGTTCAGTTCAGTTGCTCAGTCATGTCCGACTCTTTGCGACCCCATGAATTGCAGCACGCCAGGCCTCCCTGTCCATCACCAACTCCCGAAGTTCACTCAGACTCACGTCCATCGAGTCAGTGATGCCATCCAGCCATCTCATCCTCTGTTGTCCCCTTCTCCTCCTGCCACCAATCCCTCCCAGCATCAGAATCTTTTCCAATGAGTCAACTCTTTGCCTGAGGTGGCCAAAGTGCTGGAGTTTCAGCTTTAGCATCATTCCTTCCAAAGAACACCCAGGACTGATCTCCTTTAGGATGGACTGGTTGGATCTCCTTGCAGTCCAAGGGACTCTCAAGAGTCTTCTCCAACATCAAAAGCATCAATTCTTCGGCACTCAGCTTTCTTCACAGTCCAACTCTCACATCCATACATGACCACTGGAAAAACCATAGTCTTGACTAAATGGACCTTTGTTGGCAAAGTAATGTCTCTGCTTTTCAATATGCTATCTAGGTTGGTCATAACTTTCCTTCCAAGGAGTAAACGTCTTTTAATTTTGTGGCTGCAGTCACCATCTGCAGTGATTTTGGAGCCCAAAAAGATAAAGTCTGACACTGTTTCCACTGTTTCCCCATCTATTTCCCATGAAGTGTTGGGGCCAGATGCCATTTTCTGAATGTTGAGCTTTAAGCCAACTTTTTCACTCTCCACTTTCACTTTCCTCAAGAAGCTTTTTAGTTCCTCTTCACTTTCTGCCATACGGGTGGTGTCATCTGCATATCTGAGGTTATTGATATTTCTCCCGGCAATCTTGATTCCAGCTTGTGCTTCTTCCAGCCCAGTGTTTCTCATTGATGTACTCTGCATATAAGTTAAATAAGCAGGGTGACAATAGACAGCCTTGACGTACTCCTTTTCCTATTTGGAACCAGTCTGTTGTTCCATGTCCAGTTCTAATCTCATCTTTACTTGATTATATTTTCAAAGACCCTACTCCCTAGTTGTAGGTTTTGAGCGGATATGAACAGTGTGGGGATGCCTGTGGCTGGGGAGGTGGGGGGGGGTGGAGTTAAGGAGAGTTTCTGGAATTAGCATAAACAAAGCACTTAAGGAGGTAAGGGAAAGCATATTCCACAAATGAGAAACCTTGTGCTGGATTGCAGAATCAGGGGTAAGAACTGAGGGTAGGTAAGCTCTGTCAGCCACGAGGAGCATTTGGTCTCATTCTGAGAGGAAATGGGAAGATATAGGAAGGTTTAAATGAGGAAATAACATGGTTAAATTAGTGTGTTAAGAAGAGAATCTAGGTTTCAATGTAAGGGTAAAGGAGCTGTGTAAAAGAACTTTCAGAGGCAAATTCAGTGAGCTTTATGAGCAAGATGATGGAGCTGGAGACACGTGCTTGAGAGAGATACTTGTGGATGGGCCTGACCTTGTGTTAGAGAAGGGAGGGTAACGGATTAGTACAAAAGCCTCAGACCTGCAGCTTCCAGGCGACAGTTTTGTTCTTTGTCCTTTGTTTATTTCTGCTTTTTGGTTTTTGACCTGCAGTTCTTGATAATAGAATTCAGGTTCAATAAACTATCCATGAAACACAAAATTTTCCCCACAATTAGCACAAGGCTTCTGATTTTCACATAAAATGTATTTAGTTTATCTCGAGGTAATATGAATTAACAAAGAGTTAAATGAAAAGACATTTTTTGAGAAAATAGAGATTTAAGAGGATATGGTCATAGAATTTAATGGTGAATATTCAGGACAAGGGTTATATTTCCACAGCAGTTTAAAATAACTGTATAAATTATCTGTTTGATTTCCCTTGATAGCCAATCATTGAGTTACCTCATAAAATATTGCCTTGATCTATCAATTAATATAATTGAAAGAAAGGAATTGAACATGGTTAATCTAGTTATTTCAATTAATAATAGTGTTTTGTATACTCTATGATAAAACATTTCATTTGCTCAGCATTTCTTTTGCAGAGAGTTGGATCAAGGTCCAGATAGACACCTCACTACCTAAACCTCACTGGGATTTATAACATGAAAGATCTATTATAGCATCCCCAAAATATAAGCATTTACTGTATAAACTTCTCATTTATCCTCATTTTTCTCCTTTCCCTATTTCAACTAGTTAGGAAGAGGAAATCATATGAGTGTGGACCAGAAAGGGGAAAAAATCCATTAAATAAAAAAAGTACATAAGTTAATGGTAATGTATTGGACAAGCAATTTAAATTGGAAAAGCAACTTAAATGAAAAGCAATTACTGACACTTTTAATATTAGCCAGACTAATAAAGCAGCAATTAGATCTCATTATATAGCTATAAAATTGGTTTGTAATAGATTGATTGCACTAAATGTTCTTACTGGTTTTTGATAGCCTTATGGACAAG
The DNA here is from genome assembly GCF_019923935.1 of Bubalus bubalis. NCBI lineage: Eukaryota > Metazoa > Chordata > Mammalia > Artiodactyla > Bovidae > Bubalus > Bubalus bubalis. The sequence continues at coordinate 28,340,117 of NC_059158.1, forward strand.
AGCATTATTCTTTTATTTTGTTTTGAGAGGGAAAAATTTCTAACAGTTATAATCCATTTGAGTTCTTCCTTTTAAGTGGGCATCAAAGATAAAGCAAACAAAGAAGCAAAGGAAGAGAAGAAGAAAAATGTTACCAAGCAATTCGTATACCCAAGTATACTTATTTTTCCCAAGGGATCATCAGCTTAGAATGATCAGAATCTTCTTGCCAGAGCAGTCTGGGGAACACTTACAGCTGATTCATTCATTCATACTTAGGTGGGTGTGTGGCGATCCTATGCTAAATAGATTTATTTTTCTGAATTATACAATCAAATAAGTAACTGAGTAAGTGATCTCAAATTTCTGACATCAGAAACTGTTATTCTAAAAAACAAAGAACTAAGAATTCCCAACAGCCTGCACCCCACTCTCCCAAACTTCCTGCCTCCCCTCCCCTACAGCACCACCAAATGTGGGTAAGCTAATCAATGTGTTATTAATGAGAGAAAACAAAAATTAATCAGTGGCCCAAGACTGTGATAAGATTCCAAAAACACCCTGTCTTAGGTGGGACAGATCTATGATAAATTTTTGCTGCAGAGTTCCCTATCTGATCAGACTGGAGTGAGACCACATTTTCTGTAGCTCCATCCTTTCCCAGTTTCTCATACGGTGGTGAGATGAACACAGTCCTGGTCCCTGAATATATAGTGAGTGAAGTGAAAGTCGTTCAGTAGTTTTAGACTCTTTGCCACCCCATGGAGTATATAGTTCATGGAATTCTCCAGGCCAGAATATTAGAGTGGGTAGCCATTCCATTCTCCAGGAGATCTTCCCAACCCAGGGATCGAACCCAGGTCTCCCACATTGCAGGCAGATTCTTTGCCAGCTAAGCCACCAGGGAAGCCCAGAATATATAGTGAAACAGCATGTCAGCCGAGGATGGCACACCTGCGGAATTTCACATAAGAAAAAGAAAACGAAATTCTATCTTGTGTCAATCACTGTGATTTGGGGTTTTCTAATACTATGGAAACTAACCCTAGAAATGTACAGCAGGTTACTAATTGTCACATGTAAAATTCTGTCAGCTCTTATGGGTATGAAATATCTGACTTAATCAAAACAACTGACAAAAAGAGAGAAAGTCACAGGAAAGCAAAATCATGGTTTCAGATCTTTCAGAACTCAAGATAGAGGATCTAGCATTCACAGACTGAAAGAGATTACAATATACTGATTTATCAATCCCTATATGTGAGTTGCAGAGAAGGCAATGGCACCCCACTCCAGTACTCTTGCCTGGAAAATCCCATGGATGGAGGAGCCTGGAAGGCTGCGGTGACTTCACTTTCACTTTTCACTTTCATGCATTGGAGAAGGAAATGGCAACCCATTCCAGTGTTATTGCCTGGAGAATCCCAGGGATGGGGGAGCCTGGTGGGCTGCCATCTATGGGGTCGCACAGAGTCGGACACGACTGAAGTGACAGCAGCATATGTGAGTTGAGTGTTCTAAATTAGCCAATCTCGTTGGGTTGGCTTGAATTTACAACTCAGGATATCCTTTGAATAGTGTTTTGTGATGTTTTGTGAATATGTGTGTGTGTGTGTGTGTGTGTGTAGTCACACAGTGTACAAGTAAATTTTAAATAATACCTTAAATGAGATAATAATATATACTAATGTTAAGATAAAGAAACTGTACAATTAGTTTTCCTAATTTAAAATTACATCATCCTAATCTAAGTGGCAAAATCATCACTCAAGTTTTAATTTTCTTAACTCGAGATAATGAAGGTAGAAAGGTAGCAGCAACCCCAAAAATATATCCATAGAAGTGACTACAATGTTTATCTGGGAGTGAACGTCCTCTCTAAACTGGAGGAGAGAATGGCAACCCACTCCATTATTCCTGCCTGGAGAATCCCATAAACAGAGGAGCCTGAAAGGCTACAGTCCATGGGGTCACTCAGAGTTGGACATGACCAAAGCAACTTAGCACGCATGCATGCCCTCTCTAAAATAAAATTGGTTCATACATAATGATGGTCAGTAAATCCATTCAATTAAATAGGAATACTTTCATGATTAATTCATCCTATGGATTCCGAAAGAAGCTGTGTGACTCAAAGCTAATATTGAACAGAGACATCATTGACATAGCTGCTAGTGCCACCCCTAAGAAATGTTTTCCCAAAACAAACATGTTCCTCTATTCTATCATGTGTACTTCCAGAGATGTAATTGATGATTTTGTGAAGTGAAGTCGCTCAGTCATGTCCGACTCTTTGCGACCCCATGGACTGTAGCCTACAAGGCTCCTCTGTCCATGGAATTTTCCAGGCAAGAGTACTGGAGTGGGTTGCCATTTCCTTCTCCAGGGGTATTATATCATGTGTACTTCCAGAGATGTAATTGACAATTTGGTCACGTGTAGAAGAAAAAAGGCCTCAATAATCTCATGATGAGACTGAGAAAAGTAAATGGCTGTGACCCAAGTAATAGGCATGCATGTTTAACTCAGTAGACATCTCAAAGTTGTGATTGATATTTACTGTCTCAAACTTATTCATAATCAATGTTCTGTTGAACTGTATTTTTTCAAAACATCAAAATAAAATTTTTGAGCATCTATTGTACTCATATATCCCATTATATAAAAAACTTCTAATTAATTTTCACTTAACATTTTCCCTAAGTTTGCTAATATATATAGAGTACAATGCATATGTAACCAAGTATATTAAGAATGTTAAATACATTTGTTTGTTTAGTTCATTTTTCTTCTGATTTTTAAAATTCCTATTTTTTTCTTGTTTTCTTGTTACAACATCTGTTGTAACTTATGGGAAGCTTTATGAATGGATATATCTTCTTCTTTTTTTTTTTTTTTACTGTTCTATACATCAGTGTCTCTTTTGCTGTCTCGTATACAGGGTTATTGTTACCATCTTTCTAAATTCCATATATATGCATTAGTATACTGTATTGGTGTTTTTCTTTCTGGCTTACTTCACTCTGTATAATAGGCTCCAGTTTCATCCACCTCATTAGAACTGATTCAAATGTATTCTTTTTAATGGCTGAGTAATACTCCATTGTGTATATGTACCACTGCTTTCTTATCCATTCATCTGCTGATGGACATCTAGGTTGCTTCCATGCCCTGGCTATTATAAACAGTTCTGCGATGAACACTGGGGTACATGTGTCTCTTTCAATTCTGGTTTCCTCAGTGTGTATGCCCAGCGGTGGGATTGCTGGATCATAAGGCAGTTCTATTTCCAGTTTTTTAAGGACTCTCCACACTGTTCTCCATAGTGGCTGTACTAGTTTGCGTTCCCACCAACAGTGTAAGAGGGTTCCCTTTTCTCCACACCCTCTCCAGCATTTATTGCTTGTAGACTTTTGGATCGCAGCCATTCTGACTGGCGTGAAATATATATCTTCAAACAACTATCAAAAGTTTTTTTCTTTTTTCCTTCTTTTGAGCTGCTTCCTATGAGAGGATTACTTCTTTTCACAGGTCAATAAAATGATCCATGACTTGCGTTACATCACATGACTATCTTTTTGTTCAAACAACTAACAAATATTTACTTTTTGTAATATCATGCTTCTTCTTTCTACAATTCATTTATTTAATTTATTTAATTAATTTTTCTGAATTACACCCTATACTTTGAAAAAGTGAGGCTAATTTTATTCTCACATTGCAAATGAAGATAAGCAAATATAAAAATACTGTGTGAAAAGAAAACAGTATTCTTACAACCAACCAAGTAACTCATAAGTTAATAAATCAGAGCAGTAAATAGCCATCTCAGTCCAGTTTAAAAATTAGCACAGCTTTTCAGGTTTTGGAGAGTTTAAAAACTAAATTTTTAGAAATGTATGTTTCATTTAAAAAATAGATGAACTCAATTACATAGAAAAATGCATAGGAAAAAAGTGACCAGAAGGAAATACTCAAAGTTGTAGTAGTTATAGAAAAGTATATTCAATAGAATGTATTTTATTTTCTTCTTTAGCCTGCTATAGTTTCCAAGTTTTCTACACCACGCACATCAAATTTGTTCCTCTTTGTGTCCTACGTACAAAAGAGCAGACACAGGTGAAGTTAGGAAATGATCCAAAAAGAGGCATTGGAGGTAGTGAAGTGGTGGGCTTTATCAAGACTATGTGTTCAGGAAAAGCTTTGGGTACTTAAAGAAGAAATGATCAGAGATTTGTGCAGCATTAGGATGGAAGAGATGATTCCAGCCTGCAGAATGTGTCCTGCAGAGAGACACCCCAGGCAAATCCTACTTGTCCCAGGAGCAAGTTTAGCCCTGAAGGGGGAAAGGATGGTGTCCACAAAAGCTTGTAAGGAAATGAGCAGCTCTCAAGCCGCAGCGGCTCTGCCCACCTGACACTAATTCATGCCTGGTGCGTCATTGTGTCCTTTTCCTTTGTCACCTGCAGAACCTTGGCTTTAGAGAGGAAAGATTTTTATTTAAACTCTTCAAAAGGCAGAAAATGCCTGGAACAGAGCAACTGTAACTGTAAAATGTCCTGAAAGGCCAATTAGAAATTGCAATACTGGGAGCTTTATTACAACTAATTCCTCCTTAATTATCAATCAATGATTCTGTTGGAAAAAAAAAAAAAACCCTCATATTCTCTATTGGGGAAATGATGCTAATTATTTTCTGTTAATTAAGGCTGTTCTGGGATTCAGACATGCCATCCTTCAACTAAAAGATTGACACATCAATGCTAGCATAATGTTCACTTCACCCTTCTAAAGTCTTTATAACCAGTGATCATAAATTAGTGTATGCTATTTTAAACCTCTTGAATAATCATGGCTTTGTCTGGGAATGAAAAAATGTATACGCATGCAATAATACATGTACTTTAATATATTACTTAATACAGCCTTGCAAATATTTAAAGAGAACTTCTCGGAGATACTGTGGCTCACTCACATTTTTATTAAGCAAAAATGATATACAGTATTTATAAAGGTATCTACTCATAGCTCAGACAGCAGAAGGATGGATTTAAAATTATTTAATTCACTAGGTTCTCTGTTATCAAAAGTAGTACATTTTGGAAATCGAATGGCAAGGCAAATACTTTGTAATTATTTAATCAAATTATAGTAAAACTGAGATACTGCACTCTTCCCTGTTAAAATTTTAAATGTGATAAATATAAATTTATGGTCCCGAGTCTCTTTCTTCTTCTTTCCCAGAGTGAATGAGCTTGAACAAGAAATGGATCTCATGAAGGAATCAGACACTTTGGCTTTAGCCTCCATGGTCTAGAGGAATATGTTGCAGAAGGTACATGACCCAAATGATAAACAGAATAAAACATTTGCCGTTAAGGTTGTAAGACCTTACTTTTCCTATATGTCTGGCTATTGTAAGTCACACACACAGGTGTAAAATGTCCATTTCTTGCTTATTCTCCTATCAGAAATGCAAGCAGCAATGGAAATTGCAACTGAAATCCTATTGAGAACTCTAAAAAATTTGACCAATTAAATAAAATCTCTCTCTTCTTTGCTTTGACATTATCTATACTTTCCCATATATGAAGAAAACACGGGGGAAGAAAAGTAATGAATGATGGTGATTATTCCCACTATTTCTCTGCTTCTACCACTTTAGTAGATTTTTCAAATGATAAGTTGAATGGAAAGTTTTGATAAACAGTTGCAGGTGAACAGATTGAGACAGTGATATGCACACAGTTACTCAACTAAACCTACCAATAGTGAATCTAAACAAATTCTCCTCTATTACTTAATGCATCCTAAACTAAGAACTGCCAAATGGTTAAGTGCCCTAAAACACCAGTTCATTTCAAGGAAATCACCATATTCACAATTTCCAATAGTCTATATTTTTAGTTCAGTGTGAAACTTAACACATGACCATCAACAAACTGGCAAATATTTACTTAGATGCAAAAAGAAAAATATTTGTTGAACTCATAGTAACAGTACTGAGCACAACATCTACTGAACAGAGTAATGGTTTAATTACTATTTATCTGACTTGCAAAAGTGTGGGACAGATATCAATTTATAGACTGGGAAATTAATGCTTCAGGAAAGTTTAACAAAGGTTTAACAATTAACTCAAGGTCACAAGCCACTATGTAGCATGACTGCCATCGAATCCTAAGTGATTACCATGTTCCCAGTCTGTCTATTCCCATCATAATACCCTATTCAGCAATTATCTAGTCATAACAATCTCCCTTTTGATATTAAAGAAGTTACAAAGAGGTAGAAGATATGCCTAAAGATTATTTGGTGTGAAAGAGGACATAAATGAATTAAGAACTAATAATTCCTTGTAATAATAGAAGACCAAATATTGAAAGTTACTTCAGTTACTAAGTAATACTTGCCAAACCAGTTGCTTCCATGTCTTGCCAACTTTCTATCTGGTTTGCGCCATTGGTATATAGCTTTTGTCAGAATACCTTGTGAATATTCATTCAGTTAAGCTCACTACTAAAAAGAGAACCCCTCTAGGGCAAGGAGTGTGATCCACTGATATAAAAATGACACAATGCCTGCACAGGATCAGGTACAATAATTGTTTGAGAGACAACTGGACATATAAGATGTCTTAACCCATGAGGCCACTCACTCCTTTAATAAATCCATAATGCCAAGCATCACCAAATAAGACAGATGCAGTTTCTGTCCTTACGAAGCTTACAGTCTAGAGAAAGAATGCATTCAGTCGACAAGCCATGGAAACAGCGTGCTAAGTGCTACCGTGGGGGATTAGAGACTCTCACGGAGCACCTAACCCAGACACAGGGGAGTCTGTAACTCATAGGACCTAATGCAGTATCTCCACATTTGTTCAGAGCACTTAGAGAGGAAGCGAAGTCAAACAAACTTCCTGTACCTACAGGTGAATAGCCCCTGGGGACAGGCACCTGGACAGCCACTGCTGCCGTTCTCGGCTACAGAGGAAGGAACGAATGTAGACTCAAACAAGACGGGGCCTGCTGATGAGCCAAGGGCCGGGGTAGAGCTGAGTTAGCGACTGCCCTGTCACCATCTGAAGTGCTCCTGGGGCCACACATTACTATCTGTAGGCACACAGACACATCTTCCTTCTAGAAACATAAGCCGTCACTTTACTGTCCGCTGAAAACGTATTTATACGAGGGAAAGGTCAAGAATAAAACTCAGCTGCTTTGTGTATGTGGCAGTGCTTGTTGAGTCCATAGACAACACTGCCCAACTTTCAGCACCTCCAGCCTTGTTGGTCAAAGCCCAAACTGGCAGAAGTGCCCTGGCTGGATTTTGCCATCCTTTTCCCCTGCAAATAAACAGAATGTTTTTTTACCTAGGATAGGTGATTATGTGGCTTTCACTCAGCTCTTGTAATTCATTCGTACCTCCCGGCATGCATGAGTCATGGGTCTTTTACACTTGTCACAGAAACCTAATCCCTACCCTTCGTGGGCCAGCTCTCCTAAAGATGGCTGAACATGTAATTGCCCTGAAGTGTAAAATATTTCCCACATTATTTATTATAACTCTGCCTGCTAGCACCTCTATGGTTGAGGTTGTGTCAGCATTTTCATTATAACCCCCTATTTCCAGCAGTAAAAAATGTGCTCCAGGCTCAAACTCAGCACATGGAAAATAAGTCCAGAAGGAAATTTTCTACTACCTTTTTTAAAATAAATAAATTGGTTGGGGCATTTTTTTAAGTTATATGACTGGAAGGGGGAAAATGTCATAAAATGAACTTTTTAAAGTTTCCCTTTTGTGCTCCTAAATTCTAAGATTAAGAAGAGGATGTGTGACAATGGTCCTCACCACGGATGCAGGAGGCCAAACTCTTTCCTTTTTCTTTATCCTCAAGAAGCCAAAGGAAAGAGAAGAGCCATGTCCAGTTCACATTTAAAAATCACATTTAAAGGAATCAGAAAATGGATTTGAGTCAGAAAAAATTAAATGGCTCCAAATTTAGGAGTAGGGTCATTCCCTGGTACAGGGGCAGATATGGTCAGATCTGGGACAAGATTAACAACACCCTTTGAGCTGCTGACGGGTTAGAGTTAGTTGTAGTAAAATGGAAAAAGGATGGGATTGGGCATCAATAAATCCACACCCCAGTTTTGCCATTTGTTAGGCATGTGATTTTAGGAAACCCATTAGGATCGCCCACCACCATTGAGTCTCTGAACCGTCAGTTCAACATTAGAACACTAGTGTTTCAAATTGGCCACAGTTAAAAAGCATATGTTACTTGGAAGCTCTTATTAACGAAGTTGATTAGTAACATCAATGACGTGTTCTAAAGACTAGCTTATTACATGAGGTAATTGAGATGTAAGGAGCCAACAGTCAAGTTAGGTAAATTTTTTGATGGCATATAGAAAGGTGAGACGCCCCGGGCAGAAGGTACATTTAAGTGGGAAGAAACATTCACCCCCAGAGTGAGGGGCAGTGCATAAGGAACTCAAGCCCACTATGGATGAGAGGATGGCATAGAGAGGAGGAAGGCCAAAGGTCATGCATAATTCTATATGGTGCCTTGAACTGTACTGAACACATAATAGGGAGTTAATTCTTCTTAAATTATAGTAAATACATAAAATTATATTAGATCACATATGGAAAAAATTGACTTTGGGAGGAAAAAATGTTGTACATGCCTACACATCCAATAAAAAGCTGTAGTCTAGAGAGATGCCAAGAATTGACCCTACAGCTTACTACATTATCACCAACTCATTCTAGAAATGATGTACAGGAATGCAGACCAATTCAAAAGTTAATTTTGTTTCCAAATTATGGTTAACGTGATCCAAGTCAAAAGAGATGTGCTTCAGGGCAGCAGCTAATTTTAATATTTACTTCTAGAATTTGCATTGTCCTCTATTCATAAATTCTAAACATTAAAAAAAAAAAGTATATTCTTTGTAATCCTAAATCTTTCCACTAATCTTTAGGTTAAGTCAGCTAAAATTAGACTTTAGTAGCAAGAAAAACTCTTCCTCAAATGGCTGTATCATCTCTGGAAAGAGAGAGCACTTGCATTAGACAAAGAGGCAACATTTCAGGCAATGTTGTTCACAGGCAAAGTTCAACACTGGAACCTCAAAGAGGAATCCTTTCTGGTCATTTTTGCAAATATCCTGCTATCAGCAGAGTAATAATTTCTTATGCAGAGAATCATAGTTGTAAAACCCTCCAACTTCTTTACATGATCAGTATGGAGTTACAAAAAGTTAGAAAGGAAAAAAGGTTCTTTTTTTTAAATTTTGGAATTATTCAGTCACCAGCACATTCAACCAAAGTCAACCAAAATCCTGGGAGAAAAGTAGATTTTGCTTTTAAATTTTAAAATTAATTTATTTGACCAGAAACACATCTGTTTTAACCCTTGTCTGAATCACTTTTTCAAAAGTACATTATCTCTGTTTCCTCCTTAATGCGTGCATGTGTGCTCAGTCATGTCCAGCTCTTTGCGACCCCATGGATTGTAGCCCTCCAGGCTCCTCTGTCCATGGAATTTCCAGGCAAGGATACTGGAGTGAGTAGGCATTTCCTACTCCAAGGGATCTTCCTGACCCAGGGATCGAACTCATATTTCTTGCGTCTCCTGCATTGGCAGGCGGATTCTTTACCACTGAGCCACCTGGGAAGGCCCTTGCTCCTTAACAAGTTTAGCCATTTAGGGAAATGGCTCATTAATCTGTTGAAATGAAGAGGTTGACCCCAGGGAGGTGAGGCCACTTCCCAAGGCCTGTGTCATCTCTAACTCCTGTTTCGTCTGTACAGTGGGCAGTTCCCTCTTTCATAAACACATTTACGAGGATGGAACGCCAAATCAGAACACCTGTTTATTTATATTTATAAATTCTCATATGTACTAGGAGTCTTGAATCGATGTGAAGAAGCAATCTCTTTATTTTGGTAAACCACATTCAAACTCTGTATTTCTCTTTAAAATTTATCCAATTTAGAAGTAAATAGTTTGTTGCTAAATGTCTTATTCTTCTGATAGAATATGAATTCCACAGGGGCAGAGCTCCTGTCTGTTTGTTCACTGCTCTGTCTTTAGCAAACACAGGGCCTTTAGCACTCATGAACACACTAAATATACATAATCTACTTACAGGCATGATATTGACATAAACGGAAGTATTAGCAGAGGTTGGACAAATGATATATAAAACCCAGTTGCTTTTTAGTCAAAGAAAAGTAGGATCTGAGGCACATGCATTCAAAGATGAAGAGACTTCCCAATCTTTGCCGTAGCATCTAGGAGATTCCACAGGGATAGAATCCTGACCCTCTCCTTTGTCCTGGATTCCTATGGTTCTGGTTTTCAAGATCTGGGAGCCCTGGGAAAACTGTTTCCTTGCACTATATTTAGATATTCTGCTAGAGGCAAATTGATGACTGATGACCAACTACCCAAATGGGTCAATTGCTTTCTGCATCTGTTCCCTGCTCAGGCAGAGGTGGTGTCTGTGAAAGAGTCACCTCCTTGGGGCAAAAGGTCAGGTTAACGATTGAGCAGAGGAAGTTAAAACACCATGTTAAGATATAACTAGTTTGCCTGTGCAAAGTGTTACCTTTGCTTAAATAACCACGGATTGAGTGGTGTATGTGCTACTCCAAATCATAGAACTGTATTTTTGGAAATGACTTGAAAGATTTTAAAAGATCTTTCATTATTTTCTTCCATGAAACCTGTTCAGCATCATTTCTCCCCTCTCCTCCTCATGCCCACACTCCAGGCTGGTCTCTGCTGCCCTGCCCTCAAACAAGGAAATGTCTCAAACTTATTTTGCATCTGTGGTTTCACGTATGTTTTTTCTCATTTCCTGGTTTTCCCTTTCCTTGGCCAAATTATGCCTCTTATTTACTTCTTTGTCCATTTTATCTTTCATTTATCTCCCTTCCTCTGAATTCCTTCAATACTTTGTATCACACAATTTAACAGGGAAAAAAAAAAACCTAACTAATATCACTTTCAATGAGTTAGTTCTATTTTCTGAACCATGATCTGTGCTTTGAGGACAGGGTCAGTGTCTTAAACATTTTCTCTTGCCTCCATCTCCACTCAGAATAGGGTCAAATGCATAATAAGTAGTCCATAAATACCTACCAGTGGTAAATTTAAATCCATTAGCTTTAGATGCAGTTCCCATCTCCCAGTGTAATGAGGGGAGCCACAGCTCAGGGAAAAATAAGGTTCTTCACCAGTTATTAATTCAAAAGAAACACTCCATACCTCCATGATATCAAATTGAAATGTTTAGTCCATTTACTTATTCATCTCTCAAACATAAAGAAGTATATTTTTCCATTTCACTATGCTTTTTTTCCATTTTTATAAGAAAAGATTCTAACTATATGTCACAGGTGTCTGGCTCCTACTCCAGGATTTTAAAATACCTCTGTTTCTAGGGTACAGCCAAGGTTGAAAACCCCTGACTTAGAATTACACACTTGAGAATCTAGGGACTTTTCTGGAAAAGAATCTTTCCCTGGGCTCGGTGGTGGTTGCACAGATATAAAAATGCATACAACAGAGTTTCTCAATTAAAGGTGTCAGAGCCCAGAAGAAAGGTGTCATGATTCTCCACCGCTACGTAACAAAACACCCCAAAGTCCAGTGGCTTAAAACAAATCATTTTCTTAAATCTCACTATTTTATTAGGGAATATATTCCCTAATAAAATTTTATTCCCTATTTTATTAGGGAATTCAGACAAGTCTCAAGCTTGGCAACTGGTTGCTACGTATGGTGTCAACAGATGTCGCTCAGTGGTATTCAGCTTGTGGGTGGACTGGCGTGTCCACATGTCTGGAGACCTGCAAGGGATGCTGAAGGCCAGGCTCAGCCTGGGCTGTTAGCAGCAGTGCCTGTATGACCTCCCCAGCATGGTGGCCACAGAGCAAGATTTTTACTTGGTGGTTGGCTTTCCCCAGAGCAAGTGTTCAAGAGACAAGAGGCTACCTATCTCCTAAGCTCTAATTATAAAAACAGGTACACGATTATAGATTACTTCAACTTATTTTGTGGGTCAAGAAATCTTGAGCCCACTTGGTTGCAAAGGGATAGAACATTTGTGTTCACTAGCCAGCATCATCTCAGTGGGCAAAGTTTTAAGCAACTTGGGGTCTTTTTTTAATGTACCACATACAGTCATAAAATGAATTTGACTGTCATGCTCAGTAGAAAACAACTATTTGTATAGAAGAGACACAAATGAGCCCTGGGAAGGTTTAAAAATGGAAGAGATGACTTCTGTGCAGGAAAGCAAAAAATACTTTCTCCAAAGAATTGGTATTCAGGTTGAGCCTTGAATGATGGATAGAATATATTTTGAGATGCTGAGTTGAGGAGACATAGGAAGGACAGTAGAAGTAAAATCAAAGTATTAGGCCATCTCACAGCACATAGAAGAAGGAGCAGGAGGCTCCCTCTTCTTGATGGGTTGGCTGTGTGAAAAGATTTGGAGCAAGATTGGAAAGCTTGAGGTAACCCTGGATTCCCAAGGTTTCTGAATGCATGGCTAAGGAGTTTGGGTATTCTGCAAGCAACAAAAACTCATATTCTTTTCTTAACCAGTTACTGAGTGCAGGGAGGAGGAGAGTGGGTTCTTCAGATGAAAGAGTTCAAGAAACTGTGCGAGACCATGTATTTATAAAGTTAGAAGTCCATCTCTCTATATGAGAAAAATAAGGTTTTGAGAAACCAGTAATAGTAATAATAATAACAATGGCCGTTTATTGTTTCCTATTTGTCACACTCTATGCTAAGGATTCATAAATACTAATTAATTAATCCTTAAAGCAACCTTGGAGGTCTGTACTATTACTACTACCATCTGACAGATGGGGAAACGGAGGCAGACAGAGATGAAGGAACTTGCCTGTGGTCACAGCTATAGTGAGCCATACATCTAAGTGATTTGTCTAAGGAAATATTATTAGAATATGAAGCCAAATCTCCTAAGTCCCATTTCACTTCTTTTCCCCCAAGACAGTAAGAACAAAGCAATGTTCTTCCATTATTCTACTTTCTTTCCTCTGCTGTTTTTACCTTTCACTTTCACATTTTTTCCTCTACCTCCTTGGTATGATGTATCATAGAAGAATGCGTGATCTTTATCACCACTTCTATCCTTCGCCAACTCATTCTCTGAAACTCCCTGCCCTTGATAATGTCTCCACATTCTTATTCCAGGAAATGGATTCTAGTTATTTTGAAAGAGAGAGCCCAAGACACTTGAGATTTTTTTCCTAAGTAACATCTGAATCAAAGAGAAATACACATGCAGAGTAAATTCTGTTTTCTCCTTGAAAATATAAACTGTGGGAAGCATATGGGATAAGAGGCTCCTGGAACTGCTGTAGATGATTCTCTAAATGTTTCATTTGCAATGACAGGGATCCATTGACAAAAACTGTGGATCATCCCCAAAAGGGATCAAAGGAATGGTTGAATGTGAAGGCCACATGCCCAGTAGACCATAATAACCCCCTCTCAGAAATGATGTGCTGAAGTCATGTATCTTTCAGGCTAAATCGATACATAAATTCTGTAGAGCACCTAGATCATGGACTCCAGACCAGTAATTAAATAGAAAATAAATGAGGAAATTCAGGAAAGGAAAGAGAATAATTTTTCCACAGCCTGAAACTTGACCTTGGGATGCACCACAAAAGTCCAATTTTCCTCATCTTCCAAGTCCTTCCTGGTAAAAGTGAGGGCTGATAAGGTGGATGAGATTTCATAAATAATATCTATATGTCACATTCCTTTACATATGCTGTACCCATTTCCTTTCTATAAGCGATAGAAGGATGGGGAAGGGAAGATAAATAAAATACAATTTATTTGAAGGTCATTAGAATAGTCAAGTGCAGCACTGGGTTCAGATTCCACCTGTAACACTTACTGTGTAAACTTAGATCTATTACCTTAAGCAACTAAATGAACTGTTCTCTGTCCCCTCATCATTAAAACAAGGAGAACAGCATCTCTTACTCATAGTACTGTAACAAGTATTTAATATATTAATATCTATAAAATTCTCCAAACAGTACCTGGAATACAGTAACTGACATGTAAATGTTACTTATTCTTTATAAAAATGTTGCCTTCTTACCTGCTTGCCTTTCCGGCATCAACCTCTCCTGTCTCCACAATTTTCATCCTCTCTGGTCCAGAACCCCAGCCTAAGATATCTGAACTTCCATCCAGTCTTCCAGGTTGCTCCTCCCCGTGGTTCCTCCTGGCTGCCAAAGTCCACTCATCTTGGGATCTGCTGGCAAAGGTCTTCCCTGACTGCCTCATCTTAAAAAGCCAATCATGTTCACTCTGCCCACAACCTGCCCCCGCATTTTGTTCCTTCAGTGCACTGACATCTATCTACTAATCTGGTTATTTCTCTGCTATCTATCATTCCCACTCGCAGGCTAGCTCCATGAATACCAGTCCTTTGTATAGTCCCACTGCATCTCTAGTGCCTAGAAATATGCCTGGAATATAGTTGTTGCTCAGGAAGTATATTCAGAATGAATGAAAACAGAAGAGATCACAGAGTACAATAAGTTGTCTCCAGGGTAAGATGTATTGAGAATAATAATAATTTCCTCTACCTGAACAAATAAGCTGATACCCAGGAAGGAGGGCTGTGCATGACTGAATAGTTGTCTAACCTATTTGGTCAACAGAGTCCATGCATCTGTTGGAGATGGAGATGTTGAACATGGAGAAAACAACTTTCCAAACTTGGTTTATTTTTATCTCATAAGCAGCTGCAGGGATTGACTCATAAGCAAAATAGTTTCAACATCTGACTTTGAAAGGTTCCTCCTCTAGCTCATTCTGAGAATCTCTCCTCATAATTCACATGAAAATTTTCACATAGAGTAAGTAAAGTCATCAGGAAGCAACATGGTTCTTATTTATAAGGAACCAATAATAGAGATTCGCTCTAAAAATCTCGTCAAGAAAATTAGAGATACCAAAGGAACATTTCATGTAAAGATGGGCACAGTAAAAGACTGAAGTGGTATGGACCTAACAGAAGCATAAGATATTAAGAAGAGGTGGCAAGAATACACAGAAGAACTATACAAAAAAGATCTTAATAACCCAGATAACCATGATGGTAGGATCATTCACCTAGAGCCAGACATGGAATGTGAAGTCAAGTGGACTTTAGGAAGCATTACTATGAACAAAGTTAGTGGAGGTGATGGAATTCCACCTGAACTATTTCAAATCCTAAAAGATGATGCCGTTAAATTGCTGGACTCAATATGCCAGCAAATTTGGAAAACTCATCAGTGGCCACAGGACTGGAAAAGGACAGTTTTCATTCCAATCCCAAAGAAAGGCAATGCCAAAGAATGTTCAAACTGCCACACAATTGCACTCATCTCACACACTAGCAAAAAGAAAGTGAAAGTCGCTTATCATGTCCGGCTCTTTGCGACCCCATGGACTATAGAATTCTCCAGACCAGAATACTGGAGTGAGTACCTATTCCCTTCTCCAGGGGATCTTCCCAACCCACGTCTCCTGCGTTGCAGATGGATTCTTTATCATCAGAGCTACCAGGGAAGCCCAACACACGCTAGCAGAGTAATGTTCAAAATTCTCAAGCTAGGCTTCAATGTTACATGAACTGAGAACCTCCAGATGTTCAAGCTGGATTTAGAAAAGGGAGAGGAACCAGAGATCAAATTGCTAACATCCATTGGATCATAGAAAAAAGCAAGAGAATTACAGAAAAACATCTTCTTCTGTTTCATTGACTATGCTAAAGCCTTGACTATGTGAATCACAACAAACTGTGGAAAAGTCTTCAAGAGATGGGAATACCATATCTTACCTGCCTCCTGAGAAACTGTATGCTAGGTCAAGAAGCAACAGTTATAACTGGACATGGAACAATGGACTGGTTCCAAATTGGGAAAGGAGTACATCAAGGTTGTATATTGAATGAATATATTGATATATTCATCAAGCCTGCTTCCAGGCTGGATGAAGCACAAGCTGGGATCAAGATTGCCAGGAGAAATACAATAACCTGAGATATCCAGATGATACCACACTTATGGCAGAAGGCAAAGAGAAACTAAAGAGCCTCTTAATGAAAGTGAAAGAGGAGAATGAAAAAGTTGGCTTAAAACTCAATATTCAAAAAACTATGATCATGGCATCCAGTCCCATCACTTCATGGCAAATATATGGGGAAACAATGGAAACAGTTGTAGGCTATATTCTTGGGCTCCAAAAATTACTGAAGATGGTGATTGCAGCCATGAAATTAAAAGACGCTTGCTCCTTGGAAGAAAAGTTATGACCAATCTAGACAGCATATTAAAAAGCAGAGACATTACTTTGCCAACAAAGGTCCATCTAGTCAAAGCTATGGTTTTTCCAGTAGTCATGTATGGATGTGAGAGTTGGACTATGAAGACAGCTGAGCACCAAAGAATTGATGCTTTTGAACTGTGTGATATTGGAGAAGACTCTTGAGAGTCCCTTGGACTGCAAGGAGATCAAACCAGTCAATCCTAAAGGAAATCAGTCCCAAATATTCATTGAAAGGACTGATGCTGAAGTTGAAGCTCCAATACTTTCTCCACCTGATGCAAAGAACTGACTTATTGGAAAAGACCCTGATGGTGGGAAAGATTGAAGGCAGAAGGAAAAGGGGATAACAGAGGATGAGATGGTTGGATGGCGTCACCCACTCAATGGAAATGAGTTTGAGCAGGCTCCAGGAGTTGAAGATAGACAGGGAAGCCTGGTGTGCAACTGTCCATGGGATCGCAGAATCAGACACGACTAAGTGACTGAACTGAACTGATGGAAAAACTGTTCTGAGGAAGAATATAAGCTTCTAAAAGCAACATGCTGTTAAGCAACATGCTTTTATTACATATTTTGGTTTTAACATGACCCTGTCCCTCCTCTGGTCTTCCCTGTTGGCTCAGTGCTAAAGAATCTGTCTGCAAAGCAGGAGCCACAAGAGACATGGGTTTGATTCCTAGGTCGGGAAGATTCCCTGAAGGAGGGCATGGCAACCCACTCCAGTATTCTTTCCTGGAGAATCCCATGGACAGAGGAGCCTGGTGGGCTACAGTCCATAGGCTCACAAAGAGTCAGGCATGACTGAGGCGACTTAGCATACATGCACAACCTTGTCCTATTAATACAAAAGAATATAAGGTACAATCTATGCCCAGAAGGAATACATAATTCTTGGATAAGCAAAACCAAAAATATTAATTAATTGACAGAAAAGGCCACTTTATGATACAACTTCAAATGTTGATATGGTATTTCTCAAAGTTACCCAGTCATGAGAATTGCCTGGTTTTCTTTTTATAAAAATACACATTTCTAGGTTCAGTCATTGGAGATTCCAACTCACTACATTGAGGTTTAGCCTGGGAATTTATATTTTTAATAAGGGCCCAGTGAATCTTATGATCAGGCAAGCTTGGAAATGCTTTTCTAAAATAATAAAGTATTGCTTCATTAACTGCACAAGGATTTAGAGAAAGGCAAGTTCAATGTGAGGGGACAGCATCAATAAAGGCTTAATAAAATATGTCGTTCTTTTTCTCATTTCGTCCACTCTGCCGAGCTTTTCTAATGAACGCTGCTGTCTGCAGTCTGACCATCTCTCCTATTCTGAACCTGCAGCAATTTGGATTTGGCCCTCCTTCTGTATCCCTCACCCTGAATTCCTACTCCTTATCATCTAATCACAGAAGAGTCTTTTTGTTGTTAGCTTCTTGGAAGCAACCAATGGAGAAATTCTTAACACTTCTTTTCTTTCCTCTGAGCCCTCACTTCCCTAATTCACCAATTGCTCTTCTTTTCATGTTGCCTAAAGTTTCAGTGCTCTTTTGCTAAACATCTTTTTCTAAGATACTAATTTACCTAGCTCTATGTCTTATTCACAAAGGTCTCTACAATGGCACCCTACTCCAGTACTGTTGCCTGGAAAATCCCATGGATGGAGGAGCCTGGTAAGCTACAGTCCATAGGATCGCTGAGTCAGACATGACTGAGCGACTTCACTTTCACTTTCCACTTTCATGCATTGGAGAAGGAAATGGCAACCCACTCCAGTGTTCTTGCCTGGAGAATCCCATGGACGGAGAAGCCTGGTGGGCTGCAGTCCATGGGGTCGCACAGAGTCGGACATGACTGAAGCGACTTAGCAGCAGCAGCAGCAGCATGTTTTATGTCGATCTTTGGGTATTCAGTATTGCAAGGTATTTCTTAGAGAGTTTGTATTTTAAAAATTTTGGTTTTTCCCAACCAGATTGTGCATTTCTGGAGAAAACAACTACCTTAAATTGAACAATGATTAGCTTTGGCAACAACAGTACAAATGAGATGCATGTCAATTAGCATAGCTCTTTTCTACCATAGACATTTTGCTATAGTTAGGTCTATAGTCTTGAAATATGCACATACTGTATTTAAATAAAACAGAGGCATTAAACACATCCTGTAATGCAAACCATGCTAATACACAAATTCAGGGTTCATACTGTCATGGCTAGTATTATGGAGTGTGATCTATGGTTCTCCTAATAAGCTACCTGATTTTTAAAAATGGAATTCTTTAGTAATCCTTGCTGACAGTTCAATTCCATAGGTTTTAATTTTTACATACAGTTCAAGGCTAATGATTAGTAAACTATTAAATGATGTTAAAATTTGCTCTTCAAAAACTTAAAGTTGGAAACCGAAGGGGAAACATTGTGAAAGGGGGATAAATTAGGAGCTTGAGATTAACATACACATACACACACCATTATATATAAAATAGAGAACCAACAAGAACCTACTGTATAGCACAGGGAACTTACTCAGTATTCTGTAATAATCTAAATGGTGAAAGAATCTGGAAAAGAATGAACATATGTATAACTGAATCACTATGCTATACACCTGAAACTCACACAACATTGGAAATGAACTATATTCCAATAAAATTAAAAATAGGTAAAACACTTAACACAAAACTAGTATTTATTAAGTCCCTCATGCAGCCTCTGCTAAAACATCTACTACCAACCATTGATTGACTATTTGGTTGACTCCTCCAAGCATGATAAGGACACAAACTTTGGGAGAAGAACAGTTGGTTACCAGCACATCATCAACGAAGTCTTGAGCAGATGGAGTTTTCAACTGTAGCTATAATTATTAGGATCAAAAAAAAAATCATCAGTTACTATTATATTTTGATGTCATCATTTTGTTTCTGGATACTTGCTAGGTTGCTATTATTTCCTTTCTAAGATTTGGTCTTTCCCAAGTCTGTTAATCATCAGCAAGTGGCGTTTAAGTCTGTTATAGTCAAATCCATGTGGGATCTTGTGCCTGGGAAGGCAGAGAGGAGCCTTCGTATTAGTGAAGAATGCCTGCAGCTTCCAGGACTTGGTCTGTGAGCACCAGCTCTCAGGCCTGGGACAGTTTTAATAAATCACACACATAGTCAGATATGTACCACTGACATCTCTGGGAAGAGCACTGGGATTTGTGGTGAAGACCCAGCTGAGGCTACAAATCTTTTCTGAATCACGCCACCAAAGCACTTACAGTTTCATGAAGTGCTTCTCTGTAGAAAACAACCCTTGGGAAAATAAAAACATTGTAGTTCCTTGTTCAGTATTTGTTGGGGTTGTTTTCTTTGTTTCTTTTCTTTTTTTTTACTTCTTTCAAGACAAATGATAAAAAAGAATTTTCAAATAAAGTATGTGTGAGTCTTCTTGGCACTGCCTTTCTTTACCAGCTTGAAGCAATTCCTCACGTAACCTCAAGTGCTCTGAGACCAAGTCAAAGTGACCTGCTCTTGGGCTTCAGCATAAAGAACCTGCTGGTGAAGCCCTCCCTGCCCAATCACAGCTTTCAAAAAGAAGTAAAACTAAAGACACAAATGTTGAGGTGGAGGGGAGTGGTAATCAGTAGCTACCAACGAAAATGGGTGAAGACATTTTAAGAATACATCCACGTATTGACTATTTGTACTCACTCTTGT